>NC_136070.1:259316853-260516853 GCF_964261635.1 Lissotriton helveticus | reverse complement strand
TTTCCTTGCTCTATGTTTCCTGAAAGATAAATAAGGATCTTATTCTGAAAAGCCTATTTCCCTTTGGAAGGAGAGTTTGTTGACATTTATGAAAGGTACCAGTGGCATTGCATGCATATACATGTTAGATGAATATTGAATTTGAGACATTCACATACTATGCTAACCTTTCAATTGTCATTTCAGACCTTCCCAGCAGCCCCTTTCTCTCCTTCTCCTTACATGGCATCTCAGGGGTCCTGTGTCAGTTTAATTTAGGAAGACAGTTGTGCCTGGAGTTGGGTCCATTCCGAGCATCAAGCCATTCCTGAGAAGTATCATAATCTTTTCTAACAGACCTGACATTACCTGGTGATGAGCCCTTATCATGGCGATACCAGCCCTAGGTTGCTTGTATTCTGGTTCAGGGAGGAAATAGCTTGGCAGTTCCAGCTGGACTGTTCCCATTAGAGCAAGGTCAAAATTCATTTGCATATGGCTGGGTCCAAACTGAGCTGGTGTGGTGGGCAAAAAATTATTGATTGGAGTGTGGCCTGAGCAACTACTAGGGGCTGAGATGAATTCAAGCATTCCATCCATCACCTTGTTGTTGTTACAGTTAACACTTTAAGTGGGGAGGGTATGCCCAGAAGTGGGTCCCTTGCTCACTGTGCCACTGGAATCAAGCTATGCCTGGCTGATGAGCCTATATCAGGGTGAAACCGGTCCCAGGTTGCTTGTATTCCACTTTAGGGAGGATCTGACCTGGCAGTTCAGGCTGGGCTGTTCCCATTGGAGCAGGGCCAAGACTGATTTGCATATGACTGCGTCCAACTGAATTTGCATGGTGGGCAAGAAACGATGAATTGAGATCCGGCTCGATCGACTGGCAGTGGCTCTGATTAATTCAAGCATTCCATCCATCACCTTGTTGTTGCAGTACATGCCCCAAGTACAACTGGTATGCCCAGATGTGGGTCCTGTCCTCACTGTGCCAGTAGAATCAAACTATACCTGGCTGATGAACTTTTATCAGGGTGAAACAGGTCCTACATTGCTTTTATTCCAGTTCAGGGAGTTAAGTGAGAACCTGGTTTGGCAGTACAGGCAGGACTGTTCCCATTGGAGTAGGGTCAAGACTGATTTCCATATGGCTGAGCCCAAACTGTGCTGGCATGGTGGGTGAAAAACAATGAATTGGGATGCGGCCGAGAGCGACTGCCAGTGGCTAAGATAAATGCAAGCATTCCATCAATCACCTTGTTCTTGCAGTTGATGCCCCAAGTGCAACGGGTATGCACAGGCATGGGTCCTGTGCTCACTGTGCCACTGCAATCAAGCTATAATTGGCTGATGAGCCCTTATCAGGACGAGACCAATCCTAGGTTGCTTGTATTCTTTTCAGGGAGCACCTGGCTTGGTGGTTCTGGCTGGACTATTCCTGTTGGAGCAGGGTCAAGACTGATTTGCACATGGCTGAGTCCAAACTGGATGGCATAATGGGGGAAATACGATGGATTGGGATGTTGTCCCTGGTCTAGATTTTTTTTTAGCATGATGCATCATTATATTGTACTATTCACACACCATATAACTTAGAAAACATTATATACAACTGAACAACCCTAATAAAAACCAGAATTAACATAAAACATGTGTTCTAGTTTTTTTGTCCATGCAGTGCTGGCAACTTTTCCCTGCCTGTTCTAACTGCGTTAATGTTGTGACGGTGGCACAAAGGAGATCTGAGGTCTGGACAGAGCTTCCTGTTTATCTCCAAAGAGCAGCCCTGGGCTGGTGCAGTATCTTAGTACATGGGATAAAGCAAGTCAGAAAGTTAACACTGCAGGTCACAGCATAAACAACCCGGTTGAAAAGCATGCCACAAACCCGGAGCTCTCTATCTGCTGCCACACTAAGAGCTTGAAGCTTGTAGAGTGCACCTTTGGAAACTGGTTCCGACGCTCAAGCTGCTCCAACCTGTTCTCATCGTCATGTCTTCATGAGTCTGGAATGTGCTGTTCTGACAGTTTGTGTGTATGTTTGTACGCAGCCACGGTTCAGTCGTTCTCTGTTGGGCACATCTGTTGTACTGGTTGGTATCGTCACTAAAGCCCAAGTAGTTTCTGAGCTTCACGAGATGGACCAGAGGCGTTGAAAAAGAAACTTCAGGGTGACAATGAATACAAAAACGTATAAGGGATGGCTGATAGCGATCGGGGAATAGAATAACATCAAATAAACCAAATGGAGATAGCATGACCAATTAATGGGTGCGAGAAAGAAATAAAGGAGTGAACATGAGGAAGAACCACAGACAAGTGGATAGCAATCGGGGAATGGATTAACATCAAATAAACCAATGGGAGACAGCGTGACAAATTAAAGGGTGCGAGAAAGACATGAATGAGTGAACATGAGAAAGAACCACAGACAAATGTGGAAGAAAAAACGGAGCGAGCATTAAAACGAATATCAGTCGAGGATAGTAAAAGAGAAATCTAGGGATAACAAGCGCGGCCACAAAAGCGACTGCGCTGTGTTTAATTAGTAACATGATCCACGAGGAGGAAGGAATGCAGCTACCACCCTGCGTGTCACTGCTCACTCCCAACAGCAAAACGCCGTGGGAGTGACCAGTAAACAAAGAGGTGAGACATGCACCCTCCTATGGCCATTTGTGTGCTTTCATTATTAAAAGCCACACACAAAGGCCAATCAAATGTATGGGAGTTGCCAGACCAATACGGAGAAGTTTCGGGGAAGTTTTGGAGTGCTCACAAGAAGCCTCCCATAGAGCAGCACATGCGCGCTGCACTAGGCTCGACCTAAAAGGGGGCTTGTTGAAATAAAATAGTTGTTGCCTAGAGTCACACAATTTGGTTAATCAGGAAAGGTGGGAGAGATCCCCCGATTTCCGGTTTCCCATTGTGCAATTCAGCCACGAGATGGGTAGGACACTCTCTTTTTTTTAACATCAAAGGTCTCTGATTTGTTTTTAATCGTTGGTTTTTGAAGTTAGAGTGTAGGTTGCAGTTAGAAGCTACATTAAAGCTCGACTCTGTTTGGCCTACAGGGCCCAAGAGGACCTCGGGCTGAGGCAGAGCCAGATTATATGGTTTGAGTCTGGCTATAGCTTTTTTAGTGACTCGATTACCTCTAGTATCCACCAGGTGGCAGCAAAAGACTTAAGGTAACACACAACCATGATAACACTGGGCCTAATGTATACAGCCCATAGTTGCAAAACTGTCGCTCTTTTTGTTTTAACTGAGTTGTTGATTAGGTTTTTAGTGCACTGCAACGGATATTATATCACAGTGCAAAATTAACTCCGAATTGGATTCGCAGAATCCCTACTCATTAACATTGACGATGCAGGATTCTGTTTGCAAGTCAAAGTCATGTGTAAATAGAATGACCACCTCCCTCCAGGTCAACGTGGACACCGTGTTCAGTCCTGCACTATTTATTTATTTATTTATTTATAAAGTTTTGTGTGATAACCTAGGGCATTTTGGGTGTTAGACTTGTTTTTGTCCAGTGAACTAATTACACTAACACACCAGAAGTCAATGATTTGTAAGTAAAAAGTTCAGTGTCCTGGAGTGAGGTGGTCACCCCAACACGTAACGCACTGGAAATGCAGGTATGACGTTCTGTAGGGGGCAGCCGAATTCCATGCCTGCATAAAAGGGACATGGGCTACAATAGAACCACATGTCCCTTAAAGGGGCAGGGGCTGCAAAAAACGTCCTGAAATGAAGGCCATTGGCACACCAGGCCCAGAGTAAGTAACTTGTGGAGGTGGTGTGTATGTTAAACATATCGGTTTGCATTACTCGTACTCTGTAATGTACCTTTACTTCTAATTGGCTATAATACAAAATGCATGTGCAGTACGACATTTTCATTTTACACAATTGTAAAACATATTGTATTGCAATTTTCATAAAACAATAAGACATGTACAATACATGTTTGGTCATACGTTGTATTTGAGTCATACAACATCTGAAATAGGGAGTATGCCACATGAATGACCAAAAGTAATCTGATACATAATGGAAAGACCACGACCTCTACATAGGTGCCTCGTAGGCCAATGGAGCAGTGGGTAATGAAAATAAACAAAAAACATGAAACCAAATAAGAAGGCCCCACACCCCTCCCTAACCCCAACCAGTCATCAGTCCATCACGTCAGCATAAAAACATACTACATGTGTGAAACGCAATTAGTGTATTAAAGGTCCACTTAAAGAGCAGGTTACAGAGGACTGGAAACCCCTAGAGGAGTGTCAGGTGCCATGGGTGAGGAGGTCTATATGGCAACATGTCATTTAAAACGACGATCAATATCCTTCTTTGATCGAAAAAGGTCTCTAAGTGGTCTTCCCAAACCATTGCCATAGGCCGCCTATGGAGACCACGATATTCTTCACTGTGCAGTGCATAGATTTCTGCCGTAACCCAGCGTACAAGCTCATTGTGTCAACTCGATGTAAGCAATGGTCGAGGTGGGGAAAAAAAAAGTAGGGGAACTGTGGGCGGAGATTCAGGGGGCGGGAGTAAAAGGAGGATTGTGACCAGTTACAGCTTATTATGTTATTCAATTCAACCAAAGGATACACATTATTATTTAAGGTTTAATATGAGTCATTGACATTAAAATGCATTCACATAGTGGCATACGTTTCCAATCACAGAATCTCCCAAATTCACTTAAAAGGAGAAGCACGCCCATTTGTTTCTGAGCCATGGAGTTTCTGTCATTACCACTTCTCCTCCACTTTTTCACAAGAGCAATTCAAATATGAACCGCAAAATATTTTAGTTTGCAAATGTTTTCTATATAATCATGGCTCTGAAATATTTGCCACATAATACAACATCTGCTGCATAATGTGACCATTTTAACTGATAAATTGTTTGTAGCTCAAACGGATCAAAAGGTACTAATAATGTAACTTGTGTTGCTGCGAAGAGGATGGCCCTTTGCAAAGGTTGACTGATCACCTTTCTCACTGTTGCATTTGTATGTTACACTTTATTAATAAGACAAAATCTTTCCAGAGACTGTTAGCATGCATGTGTAAAAATGTCAAAATAATAAAGTATCAGAATATATACTGCATTATGCTGCAGCCATTTGTTGCTGCATACTTTAGTTAACACTGTGGCATAATTGTGTCCTACTTTGCTGAATGATTTGAGTGCCCCCAAAGCAGGCAGCACATGTTAAAAGTGCTTATGCATGAAGCAGAGGGACTGTGAAGTTTGCAAACTTAGTTTAGTGTGTGTTCAAAACCTGCATTGCAGATTCTTGGTGAGTTGCAGCTACTACTGCTGAAAAAAGGCCAATGGAAATACCAATGGGTGAGGCGGACTCAAGGGCAGGGCTGGCTTTAGCGCAGGTGCCGCCCCATGCAGCAATGTTTGTCGGTGCCCCCCCCCCGTGACACCTCTGCCACTGATTCCCTCACTACCACCCTTTAACAGTGCCACTCAAGTCTCCATAACCACTCCCACTCAGATACATTTAATTTGATTTACAGCGCCACTCATACCAGTGTAGGGTGTCAGAGTACTTTACAACACACACATTACAATCAATCGTACATGTGTAAATCACTGTATAGGAACTGTTAGATAAGACAAAGGACTACAAGGTGTAGGAGTCACATGACAACCATAATAGTTGGCAGTATGGTTCAATATTGCTTGGTCTGGAGAAACACAAACTCAGAATTTAAAATGCAATACCATGGTTGGGGGTTCTCTTTAATAATCAGAATTGTTTTCTATCCAAATGAACACTTTTTGCAACATTAATAAAAGACGAGTGAAAAATTATACCACTCTAATTTATACCTTGCAGTTTTCATGCAGCTCTTAAATGACAGTTAATAGCTCACTGGTTTTATGTTAGGATTTTAACTTATAAACTGCAAGTAACAAGAGGATCTCTCTGACAAAAGCAGTAACCCACTGACCTATTTACATTATGTCCACTTTGTTATCTGCATGGTACTTGTTTCTTGCAGCTTGCACATTTACCCTCTGCACTATCTTTCCATGAGTCAAACTTTCCACTAGACACCAAAACTTGCTGGGAGCCGGGTAGGAGGCAGCAAGCGTTTTTAAAACAATAATATACTTGGAAACCCAACGCCCCACCCAAAGGCAGCACCAGGTGCATTCTCACCGGTCACACTGCCCTAGAGCTGGCCCTTCTCAAGGGTTCGGTGACTTCAGTGACAGAGTCACTGTTTCTGTAGGGTGTGCTGCTTCATAGGCCTGCCTGCAAGACTAAAGGTGAACTTCAGTATGGATTGTGGCAGACAGGCCTTCAAGGCTAACACACACTTACCACAGCTAGGGTTCACCTGCAGGTGGTAACACATCAGACCTTCTAAAGTCTTGCGTGCCTTCTAAGGTCTTGCATGTGAAATATGCTCCCTCAGGAGAGTGGTCTGGGGGACTGGTCATGAAGGCTGAACCTGGATCCCCAGTTCCAACTTCGACAGCTCTGACCATAGTGCCACCATAGTGCCCTGCTGAGAGAAACTTGCACTGCCTTCAACTACAACCCAATTGTGTCCCGCTATAAACACCCTGATGCGACTCAATTCAAATTATGCACTAGACAATATGCTGCCTAAAAAAATGTAACAACATCCTGGAAAAAGCAAACCCTGGTAGGGAATGCAAGATGAAGTAAAGCATGTGAAATATAAGCAGGAACAACATGGTTAACTTAACGCTTTTAAGCTCATTATTCAGAAATCAATGAGTGCTTTTGCCAGAACAGTTAAGGACATGAGTACAGGATCTAGAAGGGATCCGTTTCAATGTCCATTGCTTATATCTTTACAAAACGTAAGCAGTATGGTTTAAAAAGATGCTCTACTATTCCTTAGGACGCTAGATCTCTGGGACATTTGTGAGTCAAGAGACATTGAAGTTTCGACAGGAAACAAATGATCCGACACAGACTAGTGCTGATTTATTGACATGATATTCTGTCTGATCTGTTCTCCCACTGTGTTGTTTTAAAAAAAATGAAATTGTATTGTTTTTTTAATGACATTGTGTTGTTTTATATATGAGGTATTAATTGTGACATTATATGTTTAATGTTTATTTGTTAGGATTCAACAATTTCGTGTTTTTAAATTCTAAATGTACATATCAGAACAATTTTTATCGTATATACTGGCTTAATACATTTGTTCCTTTTGTAATAGTGGACATATTCTTGTATATCTTGTATACTTTTTATGTATTTTTAATTTTTACCTTTATGTTTTGGTGATATGGTTTGTATGGTAATTGAGTGAGTGATTGAACCGAAGAGGATTTTATTTGACCTTGGTTTAAAAAGACCACATCAGTGAACACGGAGCAGCGGTGCACATTTTGTTTTCCAATCCACCAATCAATCAGGCATTGCAGTACTTCCAGGATTAGTGCACTTTCCCACCCGGGTAAAACAATGTTGTTCAAAGAAAGACAAGAATACAAAAGTAGCACTTCACTGGCAAACTCTGCAAAGTGACGCTAATATGTTTGGCTGTGATGTGCAGGACATCTAAGCTGGGCTTCTATTGGAATTCTATAACGCATATTAGCAAGCCCATCATCGCCGTTTTAGCGGCAGTTTCCTGCCGGTAAAACGGCGATAATTTTAACGAGGTTCTTGCTAATATGCCCCAGAGTGCTTTTCCTTCCCTGCCCACTCCGCCTGTCCCCAAACGGCTACAAACGCCAAGCCTTATCTGTATGCCTTGACTAGTTCTGGCGTCCTGGGAAGCATGTTTAAAATAAAAAATAGGGGAACGGATTCTAATATATTTTAAAAGTAGGGGCAAGCCGTACCCTGCTGATCCCACTCACTTCGACCACTGCATGTAAGGGGTGCTGAGGGGGGTTTCCAGCATCTAGTAATCTGACGTTTCGCAAGAAGAAGCGCTAAGTTTACAAAGTGCGCCACAGTCTTAAAATTCGTAGGCTTGTGGTAGGGACCTAAGAGAGAGTATTCAACTGTATCCTACTGGGTGACATCCGTAAGCGTAGAAAGCACACTATGTGTGTATGCTAGCCTCGCTAGCGCTGTGACCCCTCTGGCGCTTTCAGAAGTGGTCGCTCCCCCACAAGAGCTCCTGCCTGGTATCGTACTGCGCTCCCTGCCTCCTACTCTAACTTTGCCAAAAGCTGCATAGCGCCTCATAATTGATTAGCGCTATAGCGCGAGTGCCTCTAGATCGCTATTACACCATTTTGCATCGCTTTTAATAGTATTACCGCTGCGCTGTGCCTGAAGCCCGCATTATTTGTCTATTAATTGCATTGAGTGTGTCTGTTTGCATACTGTATACTGTACTGCACGCCGCATTTCCTTATTAGTCTGCAGCCATTATTGTGCATTTGGTGACCCTGCCTACCTCGAGTTTACGCGAGGGCCGCCATCTTCATTGTTGTTGTTGCCTCGTAGCACCTCCTCCACAGCCCGCCCCGCCTCCCAGCTGACCCTCCTTCGCCCCTCCCCTTCCACCATCCACATATGACAGTTGCTCTTGCGCGCAGCGTTCACGCGCAGCGACCGCGCCCAATCCGCGCCGAAGGTGCGCCAAAGGTAAGCCCGTCTACGCCCGTCCGCGCCTGGACCGCGCCCAGCGCCAGACCCCCTGGCCCCCGTACCTCCCTCCCCTCCCGCATTACGTACGATGCCACCACCCTCCTAGCCCTGGACCCCGGCCGTCCCCCCAACTGCGTCCAAGCCGCTCCTGGACACACCCATGGACCCTTCTCTTGCAACTCCTGCAAGTTTGACGGCACCAAGAACAACTCCTCATCTACGAACACACAACAGATATCCGACCCCAACCACCTACAATGCATCCAGCTCAACACCCGCTCGGTCCACAGGCACGCCATCGACCTCTGGAATCTACTAGACACCATCTCTCCAGACGTCGCCTTCCTAACAGAAACATGGATGAACGCCTCATCAGCCCCAGACATCACCATTGCCATCCCGGAAGGCTATAAGATCATTCGCAAGGACCGTACCGGCCACACAGGAGGAGGCATCGCTATCGTCCATAAGAAATCCATCCGCATCTCAACCAGTTCAGACGTCAATCTCGCCAACACTGAACACCTTCACTTCCAGATCCACATCGACCCCAAGACCACACTCAGAGGCACCCTCCTCTACAGGCCACCAGGACCCCGCGCACAATTTAGTGAAGACATCACGGACTTCATCACTCCACACGCGCTCCCCTCCGAGGATTACATCCTTTTGGGAGACCTCAACTTTCACCTTGAAAAGAACAACGACCGCAACACCACCACCCTTTTGGACAACCTCGCCAACCTTGGACTTAAACAACTTGTCACTACCCCCACCCACATCGCAGGTCACACACTCGACCCTATCTTCACCTCCAGCAAACATGTCTCCTTCAGCCACACCACAGCCCTCCTTTGGACTGACCACAGCTGCGTTCACTTTACCTACAACAAGTCCACTTCCAACAACAACCCCCAACCCACTCTGCGAAGAAACTGGAACAAAATCACCATCGACCAGATCTCCTCATCGCTTCTTCAAAACCCCCCCGCCCACTCCTCAAACCCCGACCAAGCAGCCACTAACCTCACCCAATGGTTATCCAACAGCGCCGACATCCTAGCACCACTGAAAAAACGACATATCAAACTAGGCAGCAAGAAGGCCTCCTGGTTCAACGACGATCTTAAGAAATCCAAGAAACTATGTCGCTCCCTTGAGAAGGCCTGGAAAAAAGACCCAAACACCAGCACCAAGGACGCCTTCAAAAACGCCACCCGCATACACCACCAACTGATCCGGAATGCCAAGAAAGCCGCTTTTAAGGACCGACTAGATAGCAACGCCCACAACAGCAAGGAACTATTCAACATCGTCAAGGAATTCACCAACCCCTCAGCCAACTCCAACGACATCACCCCCTCTCAAGCCCTCTGCGACTCCCTAGCCTCATTCTTCCACAACAAAATTGCAGACATCCACAACAGCTTCGACAACCGACTCGAAGACCAACCCACCCAACCCTCTGCAGGACCCCCACCCCCCTTGAACATCCTCAATGACTGGAACCCAATCTCCACTGAGGACACCATCCGTCTGATGAACTCTATCCACTCAGGATCCCCCACAGACCCATGCCCTCACCACATCTTTAACAAAGCAGACTCCATTATAGCACCGCACCTCCGAGACGTCATCAACTGCTCCCTCAACTCCGCAACCTTCCCGGAAAGTTGGAAACACGCAGAACTCAGCGCCCTTCTGAAAAAACCCACAGCTGACCCCACCGAACTCAAAAACTACCGCCCCATCTCGCTCCTTCCATTCCCGGCCAAAGTCATCGAGAAAGCGGTCAACAACCAGCTCGCCGCCTTCCTCGAAACCAACAAATCCCTCGACTCCTCACAGTCCGGCTTCCGAGCCAAACACAGCACTGAAACCGCCCTCATCGCAGCAACAGACGACATTCGAACTCTACTGGACAATGGAGACACAGTCGCCCTCATCCTCCTCGACCTCTCCGCAGCCTTCGACACAGTCTGTCACAGCACCCTTTTACAGCGCCTCAGAAACGTCGGAATCCAAGGAAAAGCACTGGAATGGATCACCTCGTTCCTCACCGGAAGAACCCAGAGAGTCCGCCTCCCACCATTCAAGTCAGAGGCCACTGAAGTCATCTGCGGCGTACCACAAGGATCCTCACTCAGCCCCACCCTCTTCAACGTATATATGAGCCCCCTCGCGACCATCGCACGCCAACACAACCTCAACATCATCTCCTACGCTGATGACACTCAACTGATCCTCTCACTCACCAAAGACCCAAACACCGCCAAAACCAACCTGCATGAAGGAATGAAAGAAGTAGCCGTATGGATGAAGCACAGCCGTCTGAAACTGAACTCCGACAAAACAGAAGTCCTCATCCTAGGCACCTCCCCCTCCGCCTGGGATGACTCTTGGTGGCCAGAGGCCCTTGGAAAAGCACCCATCCCGACGGACCACGCACGGAACCTGGGCGTCATCCTGGATTCCTCACTCTCGATGAACAGACAAGTCAACGCCGTTTCTTCATCTTGCTTCAACATTCTTCGCATGCTCAAAAAAACATTTCGCTGGATCCCCACTGAAACTAGAAAAACGGTCACCCACGCACTGGTCACGAGCCGCCTGGACTACGGAAACACCCTATACGCCGGTACCACCGCAAAACTCCAGAAAAAACTCCAACGCATCCAGAACGCTTCAGCCAGGCTCATATTAGACATCCCGCGTAAAGAACACATCTCTGGTCACCTGAAAAACCTCCACTGGCTCCCCGTCAATAAGAGAATTACTTTCCGCCTCCTAACCCATGCACACAAAGCACTTTACGAAATTGGACCCGAATGCCTCAACACACGACTGTCCTTCTACACCCCCTCCCGCCAGCTACGATCCTCCAACCAAGCCCTTGCCACTGTACCTCGCATCAACAAAACCACCATGGGAGGCAGATCCTTCTCCTACCTGGCAGCTAAAACCTGGAACTCACTTCCCACTCACCTTCGCCTTACTCAGAACCACCTAACATTCAGAAAGCAACTTAAAACATGGATATTCGACAAGTAATTCCCCACCCTCATTCAAGCGCCTTGAGACCCTCTGGGTATGTAGCGCGCTATATAAATCTCTTGACTTGACTTGACTTGACTATGTATATCTGCCCAGTAAGATGTTAACGAGGGGCACGTCCACAACATATGTAGTAGATCCGCAGTACTTGCCCGACAACGGGGGCAAGCAGGGAACACTGCAGGGCAAAATCTGTGAAGCGTAAGTGGTGTCAAATATGCTCCATGCAAGAGAGAAAATTGGACACATTTGAAACGTGAGTTGTGAGAAACTTTGCTCGGATATTCAGGGAGAGTGGGCCACTCTTCGTCATGTAAAGCACGCCCTAGATCTACCTCCCATTTTTCTCTTAAGGGGGCCAAAGATGTGTGTAAGTGGGTGCGCAAACTACTATATAACCATTTAATGAGTAATCAATCGTTACCCATCTCGTGGACCGCTTGAATGAGTGCATGTGCATCCGGTTCTGTCCCCTACCATGCCCAATGTGTACAGATGTATCACAACAGAGTGACGTGTATTAAGAAAAAGAGAAGTGGTCAATCCATGGAGTTGTATAACATCTAGGATGGGTCAGCAACCTCCTCCCAAGGCGCCAGTTGGACCGATGAGAGCGCCCCCACTAATGTGGTTATACCCCTCATTGGGAATTTATTCATGAATAAAGTGGAATATCTTAGAGCACATCTCCAGTACGTTAAAGCATTACTAAGCAATAATGGCAGGTGAGTGGGTCGAGTGAGTCCAGGTAACAGCAATTTATGCAGTGTGCCGAGTAATAACATCCAGGCTGTGTGCCCGATTTTGTTCAAATGAACCCAGCCAGCCAATAAAACAACCATTGCAATTGCTCCGCAAAGAAGTACACCCTGAAATCTGGAGCGCCCATCCCCACCTCATCAGTTGGCAACTGCATTTTAAGGAGCCCAACCCGGCTTCGGCCCATGCCCTATATCAGTTCAATCCGTAAGGAATTTAGGGGCATATTTACAAGCCCCGATCACCACCACAATGTCACTTTTCAGGATGTGTAGTGGCGAAGGGGGGTCCACTTATTTACAAGGCAGAGTTAAGTTATTTACCGTCGCTTAAGGCTGCCTTGTAAATAAGGCCCCCTTTCACCCTACACTTAGCTTGGGTGTTGCGGTGGGCGTTCCATTGCAACAGCCACTGATTTTGATGCTGTGCCCTATTTACAAGGGGGGCATAAATAGGAGGCAGCACCAAAATGAAGGCCAGGGAGAACCTGGTCTTAACCTAGCGAAACGAGGAGAAATGCTTTATTTCTCCTCGTTTTTGCTGTTTCCATGTGCGCGCATTGTGCAGCACACATTGAAACAGCAAAATACCATTGATTGTTTATGTGCAGGAAGGTGTCCCTTCCTGCACATAAACAATCCCAAAAAATTATGTTTTGCAATTTCTATATGTGCTGCATAAAAGTTACAAAATGCCATTTAAAGATTGTTTATGTGCAGGAAGGGAGACCTTCCTGCACATATACAATCTTCCCCTCAAAGCAGACACCCTTGCACTATGGTGCAAGGGTGCCTGTGTTGGCGCTAGGCTGCTAAATTTTGCGCAATTGCAGGGCGAAACACGTGGCTACACCATAGTGTTGTAAATATGGTGCAGCCCTGCATTTCTGAAGTGGTGGAGCACGGTGTTAAGCCAAGGAGGCTAACACCGGGCTCTGCTACTTCGTTATAAATATGCCACTTAGCGATCTGAAAATTGGGATTACGACAGGTAAATTAACGAAGTAACAGCAGACGGGGCAACGTCACCATTTTATACGGAGTCAGTCAGCCCGCCACCAACAGTGGCAGTGTTACCCAGAAACGCACTCGGGATTTTAGTGATGAAATTCTTTTATTAGATTACCATCTATTAAATCTGCAGTCATCTTATAGATCTGGATGCCTATGTATGTAAAGGTGTATTGTGCTTCTTTAATAGGTTGGGAGCCCAAGACTAAGGTATCACTGATTATGGTGTTCTGAAACAAAATGGCATGTGATTTAGTGTGACTTACATGTAGACCAGATAGGTCACCAAACTCGTGCAATAAGTCGGTGATCCGCAGCAAGGTCACGAATGCACACTATCACGTCATCTGCATACATTGAAATAACATGCAGCTGAGGTCCCTGTGGTATGCCCTAGGTAAACGCCAATTGCTGAAGGTTCTGTGCTAGGGGTTCTATTGCTAAAACGAATACAAAGGGTAACAGTGGGCAACCCTGTCTAGTGCCACGAAATACTGGATATTGGGAGAAAATGTGTTCCCCAATCTTTGGGACATAAAAACATTTCTCTAATTGTGGAACGAGACAAGACGTGAGCGTGGCTTAAAATTTGATGGGCAAACCATCGATCCTGGGTGTCTTATTACAATATGCACGAGCTCACCTGTAGCCTGTTGAAGTTCACCCGAAGACAAAGGTGCCCCTAAAGTCTCCCTATGATGAGCCAGGACCCGTATCATCTGTAAGGGTCAAGAAAGACAGTAATGTTTGTAGGAGATTGGGGAGAGTGGGCTCTGTAGAGCTGGGCATAGTACTCACAAAAGGTTGAATTAATCCCCAATTGGGTGGTGCATGGACATCGCTAGAGAGCACTTCTGCGAAGTGGCCTGTCACAGGATATGTCCCATCCTTATTCCATATTGTCCTAATTGCATTTTGCAATATCTGCTTATGTTTTTGATGGATAGTGCTTCCCACATTCACCACAGCACAAGGGCAGGTTAATATATACACAGCGTAAACAATCTTACAGAGGTATGCCCCTAAGATTTTCATGGGTTTCCTTTGCACTGAGGAGCAGAACTTAGTTTTATTTGTGCCATATTGGCAGGCTTTACACTTCCTGCACTCTATAAAGCCTCTACTCCTCTCCAACCGATTATATTCTGTTGTCATAGATGGACTAGATTGCGCCAGGCCATCTCCCATTGATCTTACCATTCTATATGTTATCCCTGGTCGCTTAGGGACCATCGTTCTCATTACAGTATCATTTCTAACCACATGCCAATATTGGCATATTATTCTTCTCAACTGGCTTTCTTCCCTGCAATATATGGCAGTAAGTCTGGTTTTATATCCAGAACCAAGCAATCATTTCTTTTTGCTTGCAAACAACAGATTATCTCTCTTTTGCTGGTTGGCTCTATATCTGGCATCTTCTACCACCAGTTGTGAGTACCATCTTTGTTGGAATCCCCCCAGCTCCACTTGTGCCACAATTTGTTCCTCTGTCTCCCTACAATTCCTCATAATCCATATATATTCCCCATATGGTATACAGTGTTTCAATCTCTCTGGATGAGAAGTACTTGTGTGTAGCAAGTTGTTGCCTGCTGTGGGATTTCTATGTGCCTCAGTTTGAATCTTACTGAAACTGTCACATCCCAAAAATTGACTTCAAGACAACTTATCGTGCTTGAAAAATGTCGATTAAGGTTATCAACATTAATCCTTACAAAATTATGTGCACTCTCTTCTGGACCTTTCCAAATGACAAACAGGTTATGTCGGAAAGTAGGATCTGCTTCTATGGTTACCCCCACTTTTTGCCTGGTGCTGACTAATCTGACTGGGATCCTGCTAATCAGGCCCCAGTCTATCGGCTTTCTCCCTTAAGTTGTTGTGTTCAGTACTTAGGTGCATCCCAGATTGGATATTGGGTACCCTTATAAGTCTCTAGTAGATAGTACTAAGGTGCCCGGGGCATAGGTACCCCAGAGGTCTCCCATGCGCTGAAGCCTGTATTATGCCACCCATGAGAGACCATTCAAAATGAAACTACAGGCCTGCCATTGCATCCTGTGTAAGCTGGTGCTAGCACCACTTACTAAAGATATAGGTTTCCTATATCTATGGTCACTGCACTTAAAATCTATAAGTCACCCCTATAGCAGGCATTTGCAATCCTGAAGGTAGGGTGCTTTGTTCTAAGTGAGAGGGTGCCCCTGCATGAGCAGGACACCCCTGCAGCCTACAGAATCCATTCTCCCGGGTTCTCAGTGAATCAGCCATATACTATATAGAGGGGCACAGCATAATTACACGATGACCATCTCGAAAATGGCAGCATCAAATCCTATCATGTTTGGTATCAAACATGTTGGAATCATACCCCAACACTGTAAACGGTATAGGAGGTATGATTCCAAACACTTGAAGAGCCCTCCGTTAGGCCCTCCATATCCCCGGTACCAGTCTTCCAGACCAGGACAGCACAAAATGTTTGCTGCCGACCAGAGACACATTTCTGCCCTCCTGCTACTGAGTCAAGCTCAAGCAGGGGAAGGCAGAGCAATAGGCATCCTGTCACAGGGAGTTGTGACCACCTCCCGGACAGGATTTAGTGTATTGGGACCGGGTGGGTGCGCTTGCCAGCACCACTAAGTCTGCACGAGGGGCACATTTGTTGTCCCCATGCATAGTCCAGTTCAAACCAGTCCTGGAAGCCGTTGGCTCCCGCTCTGGTGCGAAACTGGACAAAGGACATGGGACTAACCTCTCCCCTGTCCAGACCCTCCCCTGGGAGGGTCCCCTGAATCATCCCAACCCATTCCCTAGGGTACTTAAGGGCTTACTTGGGGGTAAGCCCCTAGGTTCGTCAAGGGATAAGATTCAGATCAGACACCACTTCTTCTCTACCTTCTGGGCACTCTGGACTTTGTTTGGGCTGGACTTCATCTCCCTTTCAGTCTGCTGCATGGTCTGTGCCTGTGCATCATACAGGAACCTTCCAAGGCCTGTGGGCATCAAAGACACCTGAAGGAATCTCCCTTAGAGTGAAGGAGTCACTCCCCTGCATTTGTATGCCCCACAACTAAGTTGACCAGTCTGCTGATCCTGGGCTCCTCTGGCCTCCGAAGGGATCTCCAACATATGTTGTGGTTTCCACAGCTCCCGAGGCCTGCTTGCCCTCTCACCAAGTTTGAGGCCAGTATCCCTCATGGGGGTTCCAAACACCGAGCCCCTGTGCACTTCGTCAACTTGCAGTTGCAAAGGCTTGCTGGCTTCCTTCTAAGAAGATCTTCGGGCTCCAAGTAGCCCCAACTTCGAGCACCTCCAGCGACTAGAATCTTCAGCCACACAGTATTGTGTACATCATGACCTGTATCTTTTAGTGAGTTGCTTGAGGTCCTCTCGTGACTCCAGTGCCTCCGGCCTGTGGGTTCACTTGAGGGTCACACTTGTTTCTCTTGGGCTCCCCTGATTGTTTGGGGACTGCCCTGACTCCCTTGCTTGTGGTGAGTCCCCTAGACCTTGCTGGTCTCTACATTCCTCCTTCTTCAATTCCTGCGGTGGTTGCATCTGCCAAGGCTTATTGGTTCTCCCGACGGACACCGACCCCTCAGCACTCAACATGCTTTGCGGGACAGCTCATGCACAGCTCCTGGTCCTCCTCAGCATCACCTGGTCCTCACAGCTGCAGAGTCAAGGTCATCGTCACCCATCCTGCAACACCCGATTTCGGGGAGCTTTCGTCTTCCAAGCCTCCTGGTCACTCCTGAGTGACATAGACTCTGTCCCCTCTGCTTGCAGATTCCTCTCATCTAGAATCCACCTTCGGATTCCACTGGACACTTTCTCCTTCAGCAGCAGCGGCACTTTCCTGAACTCCTCCATTGGGTTTGACTGCGGTTTCCGACACCACTTCCCTTGTATGCACCCAGCTTCCCTGGTGTAGGTAACATGGGTACTAGGGTATTCACAAGTGGGTTGGCTCTCCAACCTTCTGTCTTCCATGGGGTTTCTTCAGGGTCCGCTGGGAAGGGTCCTTAATCTTTTAAAATCCAACCGTGAATTACACGGAGAGTTGTACGGAGCACATGGTCATGTTCCCACACTGCACAAGCTCCCCGTAGGGATCCTATCTACTCTCCTTGGGTGGTTCTGGAGTCCCCAGCACTCCTACGTCCTCTCGACATTGTATTGACCCGAGTCGTGGTTCTTATACTGCTTTCTTAGTATATGGTTTGGTCCCCACCCGGGTCCACTGTGTATTTTGTGCAATTTACTGTGTTTCTTTGCTAACGTATTGGGTGCATTGTGGATATCTCCAGATAGGAGATATTTGTATGTGTTAGAGAGTATTATATAATAAATACATATTTATATAAATACTTTGTGTGGTTCTTTTTCACTTAATCTATACTATAAGATTACATTCTGGTAAAACTAGCTGATTTACACTCCTACTGGACTAAGCCTGAAGGCTGCTCTCCACAGCTACCACTTAGAGAGCTTTCTAAGGTTGTCTAAGACCTCTTAAATCATCATATGGGTTGTCTGGATGGGTGCAAGTTGTCCACTTACATAAGTGTACATCATATACCAGGCCAGCTTCTCACAAGTTGTCTTTATATTGTGCCCATATTATCACATGCTGTGACCAGTTTTCAATATTACTGTCTGTATCTCCTGCGCCTCTCACCAGCCCATATGCAAGTTAGCATAGCTGAGGGTGAAGCAGTTGCCCATCACTGTTTCTGTCTTCTGCTGGAATACATCATTATTGAAAAGAAAATAAGTACTAGTGAGGAACCACTTAATCATACTTATTAGCTTCCGTGTATGTTTGAGCAATTTTAATGGTCATGTTCCCCCAAATATTTTACAGCTCTCAAGCCATTCTCATGACATATGCTTGTATATAATGATGTTACATCTAATGACACCAACATATAATCGTCTTCCCATGGTACATCGAATGTAGGTTTAAGAAAGTCACTAGTATCCTGTATGAAAGAGGGTAGATTCTTTACATGTTCCTGCATCAATACCTGAAACTATTAGCTGTACAAGTGGATTTGTAATACACTTATGGATTTTTGGAATCAAATAATTATATATACCCTACATATTCTTATCTTCTCGATATTGTGGTATTCGATATTCTGGCTAAGAGGTGTTTTTAACCCCTCCCACGCTTGTGACGGAACCGCTCGGTCACGCCCCTCGGGTGGGCTGTGCTGGTGACGGAGCGGTTCCGTCACGCCCGCTCGCCGCGCCTGCGCGGTGCTGATTTTGCACCAGCGGGCAGGGCCATGACGGAACCGCTCCGTCACAAGCACAGCCCACCCGAGGGGCGTGACGGAGCAGTTCCGTCACAAGCGTCGGAGAGCCACGCGGCCCACCCCGCACCTTAGCGCTGCGGCAGAATTGCCGCCGCAGCAAAAGGGTTAAGAGATATTTCTGTACTTGATTTTCTAATATAAATCCCTCTCACTGCAGAGGAGTTTTTTGGTCGGCACATTATAAAAGAGTTATTCTTGTTTGGGTGAATTTAGTAAAGAATTGTAGGATACACTTGGTCATTGAAAGTCAGCTAGGCTAGACTGTGAGCAGTGCAGTAGCAAACATATTAGTGGCCACATATGGCTAGCATGGTGGAACAGGTGGTGAACAATTGGTGGTGCATGGCACGAGTTAAAAAGTGGTACGTAGTTGTACTTCGAGCATCTATTGGCACATATTAGCATTAAAGACAGATTTGTGTTGGTTCTAATTGAATATAATCTAATAATAATAATAATAATAATCTTTATTGCATGATTAAATAAAATCTTTGCAATTGGTCAATAAAAACAGGAAAGAGGAAAGTACATTAATAAAGCATTTTGACGAGCAATTTTAAAAAAACATTTTTAAAAAAAATTGAAAAGTGAAAGAAGAAGTCATGCGGCTAGTACAGTACTATGCATTAGTGAAAAAGGACTTTCACGATCAGTTGTGACTTTGATTATCAGAGAAGAATAGTCTTGAAGAGCGGAAGCAAATCACGCTAAGTCAAATTCAGTTGCTATCCGCTGGGTTTAGGGCCGTGTTGGCTAATTTCATAAAGCGCACTAGCCTGCTTGCTAGTTGGATGTCTTCTCCCTTAAAGCTCATCAGCAGAGCTTGTCTACAAGTTCGCACACGTCTTTGGTTCCAAAGCTGTGTTAGTAAGCTCTTTCGGGTACTATCTAGAGCTTTGCAGCTGCACAGCAGGTGCAGAACCTCGTCATTAGCATTTTCGCAGAGCCTACACTTAGGATTGCAGTCCAAGCGCATCCAGGGGGGAAGATGTTCTTTAGATGGTATTACCCCCATCCTCAACCGCAAAAAGTCTTCCTTCGCCTTTCTTGAAAAGCCGGTGCTGAGGTATGGCTGTGGTGTGGCGCTGATGTAGCCTTGGATCACAAACCACCCATGGGACCTCTTGGTTAGTGCTGTTTTGTCCTCTTCCAAGGAAATTGTTTTCACAGATTTATTGACAAGACGCTTGAAGCAATTGTGTGTACAACTCGAGTCCCAAAGATCTCTTAGCACAAGAGAATTTATGGCTGCTTGGAGGTAGACCATTGCAGGGGAGTCCTTGTTTATTTCCAATTCTTTCCAAAGATGGGCATTCAGAGAGTCTGTTTCCGCGTTCTTTACTTTGTGCCAGCATTTTACGTATGCACCCTTGCGTGCGATTTGCTGTTTCTGTAGGCCAAACTCGAGCCTTAGTTGTGCTGGAGAGGTGTATGGAGGAAGCGCGAATAGTGTTTGCAATGTTTTGCTGACCACTTTGTCTAAGATGGTCTCATCCTTCCCTCTCATGCATTCACTACCATATGTAATTGACAGCAGCAATTTCGCACGAAATATGTCTAGCAAGGGGATTAAATTTGGCCCCGCTATTTTGTTTTTGATGTTTTTTAATGCAATGGCCAGTGAGATCCCTCTATTCCTTATTGATGTTTCTTGTTGCTTAAAGGAACCATTTGAATCAAAGCTTATGCCCAGATACTTGTATTCTTGGACTATTTCCATTTTTTTGTCTTGGAGGGACCATTGGAAGACATGCTTTTTTGATTTTTTTTTTTTTTTAAATTTTTTTTTTTTTATGCAAGATTTGAAGTAGAAAAGTGAGGAAGAGCAAGAAGAAAAGAGAGAGAGAGAGAATAAAGTAAAGGAACAGGCGACAATCCGCCACAAATCCCCACACAGGGGGTGCTGAAAACATTGCTGTAGAAACCAAAGTCCTGTACCAGAGGATGGCACACTTCGCTGTTAGACGCCCATGGTAATGTCCTTATTCGCCAACCAGCACCGATTTGGGGGTGCGTTAACTCCTTAGCAGGTGACCATAATTTCACAAGGGGAGGGCGGGTCCCCAACCAGAATCACAGTTATACAGGAGTGCCACGCAGGTCATCTCCACATGCAAGTATGTCGCAACTAAGAATAAACAACAACCCCACCCCAACACCCCTCAACTCCCCCAACCCCCCACCCCCCACCCTTCCCCCGGTGGCGGCGACCAGCATCCAGTCATCACAACGTCATACATGTAAGCCGTTAAAATTGAAAGAGGTGTAATGCACGAAGCGCTGAGGGGCAGACCGCCGAAGGTAGACCTCGAGATAAGAATCTAACCAAGGGACCCCAGGTAAACATGAAATTTTTAAAATTCCCCAAAAATATATCTGACATTCTCTCCATACTCAACAGTCGCCACAACCGCGCGTGCCACAGCGAGATGGCCGGTGCAGATGGGTTCTTCCAGGCGGCTGCCAAGGTCAACTTGGCCGCCCCTAAACACAGCCATACCATGCGTTTATCAGCTTTAGTCAGGTGTTCCAGCAACGGGTCCCTAAGTCCCAATAGCACATATTCTATTGAATTTGGAATCGGGTAACCCAGCACATCCTTAATGTGGGACAGGATCTCGGACCAAAAAGGTCGGATGGTGGGGCAATCCCACCAAATGTGGTGGAAGTCACCCAACATACCGCAGCCCGGCCAGCACCTATCCGAGGTAGTCGGAAAGATCCGATGTAACTTAGAGGGGTATAGATACCAGTCAAACAGAAGCTTAAAGTGAGCCTCCCTGAGATCTGTGGAATGATTATGTGCAGCCACATCCCGCCAGAGGCACCTCCACTCGTTGTCAGAAATGTCCCTACCAAGGGTAGCCTCCCAGTGGTCCATGTAACGAGGGCGGGGGGAAACTGCGGTATCCAGTAACATCCCATAAATGAAAGAAATCGTTCCCTTCATCGTGGACGTGCGGAGAATAAAAGCCTCAAATTTCGTCAGTGGTCTAGTAGCGGCGTTCCCCACCGCCGTTGATGTCGCCCAGTGTAAGAGTTGAAGGTGTCGAAAGCGTTCAGTGGGCGGAACCCCATAATCTCGCATACAATTTTGAAAGGTGAGAGGTGTCGCCCCATGAAACAGGTGAGTAAGGGCTCGGCAACCACCCTCCCTCCAAACGTCAAAGGGTCCGTCATTCAAGGCTGGAGGGAAAGTCGGGTTGAAATGAATAGGGGTAAATGGAGATGGGAAGGTAGTCCACCGGTCATCACCACTGAGTGTGTCCCAGACCTTTAACACCGTGCTGGTCGGAGTGCTAATATATGCATTCCTGGGTCGGTCAGCCTTGGGTTTCCAGGCCAGATCCCAAATAGATCTTCCGGCCACACACCGATCCATATGGAGCCAATGCTTTTCCGAAAGCTGTTGGGACCATTCCACCAGTATCCTCAATTGTGCCGCTTTATAGTACATGTGCACGTCCGGGAACCCCACTCCCCCCTCCGTTCGCGGACGGCGAAGCACTGCATAGGAAAGGCGTGCCCGGCCTCCTTGCCACACATACTTCAACATCAGAGTCTTAAGCCGACGTAAATAGTCTAACTCCACCGGTATGGGCAGCGCCTGGAAGAGATACAGAAGCTTCGGGAGGAGGACCATCTTGAGTGCGTGAATCCTACCCAGCCAAGAAATGTACTTCGGCCTCCACCTCTCAAGGTCTGCGCGTATCGCCGTCAACATCGGTGGAAAGTTGGCCGAAAATAGGGTGCCTAGGGTAGATGTCAGACGCACTCCCAGATACAGCAAGGAGGAAGTCGACCACGACAGGGGAGTAAGCGCTCGAAGTCGGAGCACCTCCTCGGGAGGAAGAGTCAAATTCAGAATATACGATTTGGCGAGGTTAACTTTGAAACCTGCCACCATCTCAAAGTCAGAGAGCACCGCATGGACATAGGGCAGCGAGAGCGCCGGATCTCTGAGCGAGAGTAGCACGTCATCCGCGAATAGCGAAATCTTATGTTGTTCACCCAAGAAGGGGAGGCCCAAGATATGGTCGTTCTCCCGAATCGCAAGAGCTAATGGTTCAATACTTAAAGCAAAGAGGAGTGGGGAGAGAGGACATCCCTGACGTGTTCCTCGCGAGTGACCGAAGCGCCCGGATCTATGGCCATTAACCATCACCCTAGATGTAGGAGTACTGTAATTAGCCTCGATCATTCTTATAAAGTGGGGTGAAAACCCAAAGGCCTCCAGGGTGCGATGTAGAAAACCCCAGTCAACGCGGTCAAAGGCTTTCTCCGCGTCGAGCCCCACTAACACCGCCGGGATATGAAATCTATTAGCCTTCTCGATCAGATGGATCACGCGTCTCAAGTTGTCATGAGTTTGCCGTCCTTTTATAAACCCGGACTGGTCCGGGTGCACCAGGGCCGGCATCAAGTCCTGCAGCCTCCCTGCGAGTATAGATGAATATAACTTAGCGTCCAGGTTGAGGAGCGCTATCGGGCGATAAGAAGCGCACTTGGTATGATCTTTCCCCGGTTTGGGGAGAACGGTGATCAAGGCTTCGGCCATAGTCTCAGACGTTCTTCCCTCCGCCGCCATGGTGTTAAAGAGGGAGACCAGATAGTCGCAGAGGTCCGACGCAAATGTCTTGTAAAACAGGGCAGTGTAGCCGTCTGGGCCCGGGGCCTTGTGAAGTTTCAAAGCCTTGATGGCGTCCAGTACTTCCTCTCTAGTGACGGGGGAACACAGCAAGTCATTCCATTCTCTGGAGACCTGAGGTATCGGGAGACCATTCAAAAAAGTGGACTGAGCCTCTGGGTCAAGGGAGTCGCCTGAATAGAGATCAGCGTAAAAGCGGCCAAAAAGAGCCGCCTTGTCTGCATCGTTGTGCCGCACAGAACCCGCGTGGTCCCTTATGCCCCCAATGTAGTCCTTCTCGCGCTTATCGCGAAGTTGCCGGGCCAAGTGCCGCCCCACCTTGTTCCCTTGAGAGTATAGTGGGCCCTCAATTTCCCTCTTACCGCCGTCAGCGGTCGGAGGGTCACCCTTGACGGGTTTGATTTATGCGCCTGTTCCAAAAGAGCAAGCTCCGCTTCCAGGGCCTCCCTCTCCTCCCTCCTAAGCCTATTGAGGTTGGCATTAAGGGCGAGGCAGGTGCCCCGCAAGGAGGCCTTGCATGAATCCCAAGTGACATATACCGAGGTATCAGAAGGCGGGTTAAGTGCCATGAAGTCTCCTATAGCCTTCCGCAGCTCCTTACAAGACACCTCATCCCGTATCAATGCCGCTGGGAAGTACCACTTTCGCCAACCGTCCCCTCCAACATGCCACTGCAGCCCAAGAACCACCAGGCTATGGTCAGATACCGAGATCGGAAAGACACTGAATAATCGGACATCTCCCCTAAGAGCTTGACTAACAAAAACATGATCTATACGGGAGTAAGAACGATGGACAGAGGAAAAAAATGTATAGTCCCTAGTATGCGGGTGTAAGAAACGCCAGCTGTCCACCAGCCCCAAGGCCTCTATTTGTCGTTGCGTTTCATCCGAAAAAAAACCCGAGTCTGCCCTGCGTGCTCCCGAACTATCCATGTCTCTGTCCCACACCATGTTAAAGTCCCCCAAGAGGAACAAGTGCCCCTCCACGAAGTGTCCTACCTTGTCCAGCAACTCCTGTAAAAACCCATTCTGTCCAGCATTAGGGGCATACACAACCACAAACGTACACTGTCGACCATACAATGACCCCTTCACCATTAGCCAACGACCCTCCTTGTCACCGCTCACCCCCAGAGGCTGAAAGTGAAGGGACGCTCTGAACAGGAGGGCCACCCCCCTATGTTTGGTGGACGCTGACGCCCTATAAATGAGGGGGAATTGTTTGTGTCGAAGTCTAAGTTCATCCTTCCTAGCTAAGTGGGTTTCCTGGAGGGCCACCACATCCAGATGGTGATCCAACAGGTACTTCCAGAGCTTTTGGCGCTTCTGCGGGGAGTTGAGACCTTTCACATTCCAGGTTCCTACACTAATAGGCATAGGGATGATGGGAGTCTCTGCTCTGCAAGCCTATCAGCGTGATCCACTCCCACTCCCCGATCAGTGTCACCACTACTCCACATGCACCCGGGCCAGGCCCATCTCCAAGCATCCCCCACCAGCCCCCCCACCACCCCTCTCCCCCCATCCGATCCGCACTCCCAAGCCTCACAGAGCCAGGCACGCATGACGTCCCGCAAAGCAGTCCACACTGATGACATCTGGGTAGAAACACCAGTACAGGTGACCAGGCCAATGACCCTCCCCGGGAAATAGCACACCGCCAAACCAATAGTTCCAGGTCTCCCAGCACCAAGTAGCCAGTAATGATTAAATAACCCGCAGTGAGGCATAAGGCAGAGATCGCTCCAAAGAGAGGGCCCCTGCAACAGACGCTAAAGAAGAACACCTCCCGGGCCAACGGTACATTGCACACACAGCTTTCGGACGCCACCACCGTCCCATCCCCCCCCACCCCAAACCCCAACACCCCCCCGCATCCCCCTTCCCCAGGACCCCCCACCCCCTGCCCCTCACCCATAAACAGAGCAACAATAGAAAATAACGGAAAGCACTGAACCTGTACAAAGTCCTCAACAGTTCCAGTAGATCACAGTTCGCAGGAACCCTGCCGGACTGGGAATGGGGAGGGGGCACCAACTTGGTGACCCCCAGGGCCACGGTCCGGGGTGTCTTCTCCAAAAGTACAAACGCACCCCCGGGACCTTAGGGCCAGAGCCCCCCCGGTGCCAAACTGCCATAGATCCGGGATCACGCTGCTCCAGAGCATTGCTGAGAATCAGCTAACGTGGCGGAGGCCACTGACGCCACCGCATCGCCACGTTCTTGCATGCTAGCAGGGCTGTCCGGCCGCCGCCGGCTCGGGGACGCACCAACTCTATGCCAAGATGACGACCGATGCCGTCTCCTCGATGTGGAGGTACGCGCCTCCTGGGAAGGAGGGATGTCGTCCAGGCCCAGCAGGTCCTTAGCCGCCTGAAGAGAGCGAATCTGCTCCAGCCGGTTCTGCCATCGGAATATGATACGGAAGGGGTGCCCCCACGAGTAGGAGATGTTGCGTTCTCGCAGAAAGGCAGTCACCGGGCGGAATTCCCTTCTCTTCTGAAGCGTCGATGCCGCCAGATCCTGGTAAAGCTGTGGACGATGGTCCCTAAAGTGCAAGGAGGAGATGGCTCTGGCCTTCCGCAGAATGCGCTCCTTCACCTGGAAGTCGTGCACACAAACGAGGATGTCCGGAGGGGGCCCCCCTCCTCTCCTAGGCAAACCGACTCTATGCACCCTATCCATTCTTATTTCCTGCACATCCTCCTCGTCCAAGATCTGTAAGAACAGGGCCTGCACATAGCCACGCAGATCCCCTTCTTCACCCTCCCAAGGGACCGCACGAATTCGGATGTTGTTCCTCTGTGACCGGTTCTCCAAATCCTCAGAGTGGGCCTGCAGACAGATTCTGTTCAGTGAGGCGGATGATGTCCTGCTGAAGCTGGTGCACGTCGTTTGCCATACTCAAATCATGGTCTTCCAGCATTGCCACCCGTTCGCCGATGCCATCTACATCTCTCCGTACCTCACGTAGGTCCGACGCCAATTGAGCACGGAGCTCCGATATGTCCTCCTTGATGGAGGCGAATAGCTCAGTCATAAAGGCCTTGGTGGCGGGCGCCTCATCGTCCGACTGCCGAGACGATCCACTTGCCCCGGGAGAGGCCGGCTGCTGCGAGGATTTAGAGGTGCCATCTTTCCCCGGTTTCCCCTTACGTAGTGCGTTGGACATCCTGGAACTCCGGTAGTGGCGCGGGTCAAGGCGGTCCCCCTCACTCCAGGAACCAAAGGCGGAACACCGTGATGGGGTCTCCGGAACAGCGAGACACACAGCACCTCCCTGCAGCCAGGCCGCCCAGGGGTATGGCCTCCTATCCGCCGCCCGGGAGACCAACAGAGTCCTCTCCGCAGGTGGGCCCCCTCACCAAAGCTCCTCCGGGGTGCTCTCCACACCAGGCAACAGGGGCGGGGGGAATCAGGCTCCACAGGACCCCGGTGTCAGAGCAAAGAAGAGGCGTCCAGCGCGGCGCAGGGCCTCATCCAAGAGCCAGCCCAGGTCTCAGAGGAGTGGGGGAGGTCAGAGTAGCCTGTCCGACCCCGCTGAGTCACGACGCAGGCAGCAGTCCCCCAGTAAAGATGGCGTTGATGGAGCTTCCCGCCAAGAGGTGCCCCGGCAATAGTCAATGCTGCAGCTCAAGGGCGCAGGGCGCAGACAACTCGGTTTCAGGCCACCGCCACTGCTGCTCGGGGGCACCAGCCCGAATCCCCCGGCTCCGGCAGCTCCCCTCCTCACTCCCTCCGGGATCCACGGTCCACCGCAAGCCAGAAGCCCAGAGCAGATCAGCCGCCCGGGCCGTGAAGCGACGCAGGCAGCAGGCCTCAGTGTGTCTCTGGCCGCTAGAACCCCCGGCCTCCGTCTCCCAGCTCCCCCGGGGCACCCAACTCCTGCAGCTCGGCCTCAAATGGCAGGAAACCAGACCAGAAGCCCCTGTGGTCGCCGTGGCCCCCTCACCGCCAGGTTCCGCAGCGTCGCCAATCCAAGGCCAGGGTCCGTCTCCCAGTAGGCCGGCGCTCTACATTCCGGGGGCCGCTACCCCCGTAACGCGGTGCTCAGGGCAGCAGACAGCACCGGGGCGCACCCCACCGCAGCAGGGCCGATCCCCCCGCGAGTAGCCGCGCTAAATGCCTCCTGCGCAGGCCGCGAAAGGCCGCGCCCAGCCTCTCTCCTCACCCCGTTAGTCCGAGGCCCTCTCCCCTCTCAGGCGGCCAGGCTCACCAGCTCTCCGCCTCCAATCGCTGCCAGATGGCCCGGGCCGCCGAAGCACCTCCGCTGATGCACTGTAGAGCCCGCAGGTAACAGAGGGGGCCGGGGCGGCTCGCAAAGCCGCGGCTCCGCTCCTCGTCCGGAGCGGGCATCACCACAGTCGCGGGCCCGCCTCCTCCTCACGCAAGGTCGGCGGCGACAGGGCCGAGATTCGCCTCTCCTCCCCCGGCCGAAGCAAGTCGACTGCAGCTCCACCGGCAGCGCCGGACCGCACCACCTGCTGTCAGCGGCCTCCGCTAGCCCTTCGAGGCTGGTCAGCGCCCCGGGGACAACGCTAAGCAATGCTAAGAAGGTCAGGCGCCGGAGGGACCCGAAAATGCTTCTCACTCCGACGCCATCTTGGCCACGCCCCTCTTTTTTGATTTTTGATTTAGTACCATCACCTTTGATTTTTCTGTGTTTACGCTTAGCCCATTCTTTTCGGCAAATTTGCTCGTGGTGTTGATGAGGTGTTGCAGGCCTACTGGTGTTTGTCTGATTAGTATCAGGTCGTCCGTGTATAGTAGGTTGGACAGCGTAAAACCCCCTAGCTTTGGGGCATGGTAGTTACAGTTATCCAGATCTTTGGAGAGGTCGGACATAAAAAGGTTGAACAGGGTCGGTGCGAGGACGCATCCATGTTTCAACCCTTTTGTGGTTGGTATTTCTTTTGACAGACAGTTGCCGGCCCCCAGTTTTACTTGGATCCAGGTATCTGTATGTAGTAACATCGGAAGTTTCAGCAATTTTGGGTCAACTCCCCACCATGAAAGTTTTGCCCACAGTTTTCCTCTGTCAACGCTGTCAAATGCAGCAGAAAAATCGATGTAACACACATATAGTGTTTTTTTGTGTTTGATTGTAGCATCTGTCATCAGGGAAAGGGCTAAGATATTTGTCGTGGTCCCCAGATTTTTTTGAAATCCGGTTTGATTAATGGGGATTCATTTTTTGCGTGACACCCATGCTGTTAATTCTTCCAAGAGAAGCCCCGAATATTATTTGGCATCTATATCTATAAGGGCTATGAGCCTATAGTTCTTTGCCTCGTTCTTATTGCCCTTTTTGTAAATTGGGGCAATTATTGAACCCCTCCAGGAGGATGGGAGTTGTTCGGCCCTCCAGATTTCTCCGAAAAGAGGGAGCAATTGATCGGCCCAGTAAGTTGGATCTTGCTTATAGAGGATGGGTGGAATTCCATTTGGGCCAGGAGCTCCCTCCTTCCGGCCTTTTGCGATTCGACCCTTCAACTGGACGGTTGAACCTGGGAAGTTGGACTCCTCGACTAAAGGTTTTAAGACTGTCTGGATCGCTTGGCAAAATTTAGGGCTTTGTTGGTTTTTGCATGGGCCTTCATCGTTAAAGTGTTTAAACAGAAAATTTGCCCAGGTGTCCTCAGTGATGTGAGAGTTCACACCATGGGCGTTCGGATTCTCTATTTTGTTGATGGTTTTCCAGAATCTTGCGCTGTTGTTGCTTGAATCATAGAGCAGTTTCGCCCAGGTTTGTTCAGTGGACTCTTGCTTGATTCGCCACAGGATTTTGTTCTTTTGACACTTTAATGCTCTCAGTTTGGTAATTAGGTCGTTATCACTCCCGGCTTTCCGCAGTTCGCGGAGTGTTCTGTTTATGGCCGTTTTTATTGCCCTTAAATTGGGAGATAAAAGAGTCTGCGGATGTTTTTTTGAGTCGTGAATGGGCCGGACGGATGTTTTTTGGCCTGTCTGTACATCGAATTCTTGAGACAATTTAGACTTGGAATTCAGGAGGGCAAAAGATTTCAAGAAGGACTCCCAGGCAGTAATGTTACCAGCATTCAGTTCTGCAGCGATTTCCCAGCACAGCTTGCGTCTTTCGCTAGTCGCTCCGGATCACTGATGTTACACTTGATTCTTTTGCATTTTGTAGTAGTCAATAGCTTTGGGCCGTTGGTAGGAAATGTCAAAGCTGTTCCTTGAGCCATAAGTGTAAGTTCTTGCGGGAGGGGGTCGCTGCAGTCGAATGTGCCAATTCTAAAGGCTTGTACTAATGTGAACATTGAAAAAGAGAGGAAGGTGTAGTCGATCGCCGAGCTGGCCGTAGTGTTGTGAAAAGTTGCCGCTTGGGGTCTATCCCCCGGGGATCGGCCATTTATTGAAATCAGGCCCAGGTTTGATAAGTCTTCCATTAACCTTTTTGATAGGTTTGTCAAATTGCCCCATGGGCATACTTCCAGTGGGGGAATCCCCCTGATAGACAGATGATCTTCCATTGGCAGATTCGTGCCGGATGACTTCGAAAGGAACATGTTAAAGTCTCCTGAGACAATAAGGTTCGAGTTTTCTGCTTCCGTTATTAATTTAGTCAATTCTGTCACCAGGTGTTTGGCCCCACTTTTTTTGCCTTTTGGGTGCAGATAAGTGTTAACCAGGATTAGTTCCTGCCTGATGGTTCCCGAGGTTGCTATTTCCAGCTGGACTGCAATGATCCCGTTTTCAATTTCCGAAGTGTTTTTATTAAGGAGTTCTTTTGCGTGGTTTGTTGTTTGTTTTGAGGTGTATATGGTTAAGCCACCTTTCTCATGACCACATTTTGAAGTTCTCCTTGCTGGGAGGTAGAATGTTTTATAGCCCTGAAGATGGAATGGTTCTGCTAACCAGGTTTCCTGTAACAAAATTAGGTCATACTGCTGAAAGTATGACAGTAAATCTTTGTTAAGGGTTTTTGCTCCTAGTCCATTTATGTTCCAGGAGCACAGTTTTAGTGGTGGCTTTGTGTTTGGAGTGCTGCTGTTTCTCTCGTTAAAATATAATCTGAATTAGAGTGACTGTGTATTAACCTCACTCACTCATCCTCTCCTTATGGGTCAAATCTCCTTCTCCCATTAGGCAATGTCTGAAGGGAAGATTTGCATGACTCTTTGAGAAAGGCTTTACTGCCACATAATTTAGCTAGCGGTACAAAAGGGGGTGGTGATGGACGGAGCATCTGAATCAATCAAACACTCACACCCAGTCAAAAGATCTGGGTTTAATCCATCACCGTTCTTTAGCCCACTCTGCCACCCCAGTTCAGACATGGCTATATGCAAATCAGTCTCTGTCCATCATCCCCTTTTGTATCGCTTTGTTCGCCCTAAGTGTGGCAGGGTATGCTCAGACGTGAGTCCTGTCTGAACTCGGACAAGACGGAAGTCCTCATCCTGGGATCTTCGCCCTCCGCCTGGGACGACTCCTGGTGGCCCCCAGCCCTGGGCACCGCACCCAAGCCAACCGACCACGCACGCAACCTGGGCTTCATCCTGGACCCCTCCCTCTCGATGACCAGACAAGTCAACGCCGTCTCCTCATCGTGCTTCAACACCCTGCGTATGCTTCGCAAGATCTTCCGCTGGATCCCGACCGAGACCAGGAAGACTGTCACCCAGGCACTCGTCACCAGCCGACTGGACTACGGAAACGCCCTCTACGCCGGAACCACAGCCAAGCTACAGAAAAGACTCCAGCGCATCCAGAACGCCTCCACCCGACTCATCCTGGATGTCCCCCGACGCAGCCACATCTCCAGCCACCTGAGGAACCTGCACTGGCTCCCCGTCGACAAGAGGATCATGTTCCGGCTCCTCACCCACGCACACAAGTCTCTCCACGACCTGGGCCCCAAGTACCTCAACGACCGCCTGACCTTCTACACGCCCACCCGCCAGCTACGGTCCACCAGCCTCGCCCTCGCAGCCGTACCACGCATCCGAAGAGCCACCGCCGGAGGTAGATCCTTGTCTTACCTGGCTGCCAAGACTTGGAACTCCCTCCCCATCCACCTTCGGCTGACCCAGGACCATCTCGCCTTCAGGAAACAACTCAAGACCTGGCTGTTCGAGCAGTAGCATACCCCTCCCCCCAAGCGCCTTGAGACCCTCCCGGATGAGTAGTGCGCTATACAAATGGCATGATTGATTGATTGATTGATTGGCTGATGAGGATTATGAATCCGAAGGATGCTTGTTTCCAGTCTAGGGGAGATATAGCTTGGCAGTTCGGTCTGGACTGTTCCCATGAGGCACAGGGTCAGACTGATTTGCATACGGCCATGTCTGAACTGGGGTGGCGGAGTGAGCTAAAGAATGGTGATGGATTAAACCCAGATCATTTGACTGGGGGTGAGTGTTTGATTTGCTCAAACGCTCCGTCCATCATCCCCTTTTGTATGGCTTTGTTCGCCCTAAGTGTGGCAGGGTATGCTCAGACGTGAGTCCCTTGCTCACTTTGCCACTGGATTCAAGATAGCCTGGCTGATGAGGATTATGAATCCGAAACCGGTCCCAGGATGCTTGTTTCCGGTCCAGGGAAGATATGGCTTGGCAGTTCGGGCTGGACTGTTCCCATGAGGCACAGGGTCAGACTGATTTGCATATGGCCATGTCTGAACTGGGGTGGCGGAGTGAGCTAAAGAATGGTGATGGATTAAACCCAGATCATTTGACTGGGGGTGAGTGTTTAATTTGCTCAAACGCTCCGTCCATCATCCCCTTTTGTATCACATAATTTAGCTAAGCATCCAGTGTTGATTCCTAGCTGTGATGTGACAAGAAACTGGTTCTTGAATTTACTCAAGCTAAAAAATATAGATCTCACCAAATCGTTTAAGGTTTTTAATTGTCGCAAAGACAATCATTTGCCCTGCTCAAAATCAAAGAGCTAAGAAAATAATATAAGATACTAATCTGGTGTGCTAAACAGTCACTTAACCGATATCAATGGCTAAACACTCATGATATTTTCAAATCCAAGGATGCTAAAATGTATTAATGCCTTAGGCTCACTCAATAACCCTAGTCTAGATTTTGAGGTCTCTTTATCTGACTGGGCTAAACATATTTCTTTTTTTATGTTCATGGAGAAATAATCGGTCTCAGCATTTCAGCAGAACCGTCTTTGGCAATTTATCAGCTAGTGCCTTATCAGCTGGTGATTAAGTCACATATGGTAATGTTACTTCAAGTCAAAAGGGGCCCCTGGCCCAAATGGCATGCCTCCAGCAATTTTCACACATTTTTTTAGTGCAATGTCTGACTCTAGTTTTTTTTTTATTTCCACATTTTACATTACTTTATTCCTGGCTCTTGGAGGTGTTCTACTTTGACCCGTTATATAGTAAAGGGACCACTTAATAGCCTTTGCAGCTATAGATTAATAGCTCCCCTTGCTGTCAAGGCAAAATACTTTGTTAAGATTGTATTAACTGACCTTAAAAACCGATCTGACCAGCATAAATTGTTGCTAGACAGTCTGCAAAGCCTATTCCGACACAACTGATAACATAATCACTTTATAAATGCTATTTAATAAACACAATCAGTCTGGTCAGGAAAGATTTTGACTGAATCAATGAGGCACTCTGGTCAAAATTACAGTGTTGGGGGGATTAACTCAATTTAACTACACGTTATTTGGCAATTATATGATAAAACCTGTGTTCAAGTTAAACTTAATGGCACCTTGGCGCTATCTTCAAAAATTTCAGTGCCGGCTTTAGTTATGGTGGTGCCCGGTGCAACAATGTTTGTTGGCGCCCCCCATCCGTGTTGACCACCTCCAACATGAATTCCTTCATCACCACCTTTTAACAGTGTCCTTCAAGTCTCCATAACCACTCTCTTTCAGATGCATTTAATTAGTTATATAGCGCGATTCATACCAGTGTAGGGTGTTAGAGCACTTTGCATCACACCCACATTACAAAGAGATAATCAATCATACATGTATAGTGTAAATCAGTGTATAGGAAATGTCACATAAGCCAGAGGAAGATAAGGTGTAGGAGTGACATGTCATCCATACTGGTAGATAGCATAGTTTGAGTGCTTGGTCTGGATAAACACAAACTCAGAATAAACAAGCATTTACAATGCAACGGTTTCGCCTTTGCAAAAGTTTGAGCTATTGGCATTGTAAATGACAAACTTTTTATTTATGTGTTGGTTTTGAAAACAGATAAATAAATGGCATTGTCATTTACAATGGCAATAGCTTAATCTCTCGCAAATGCGAGACCTATTGCATTTTCAATGCAATAGGTCACGTATTTACGCAAGTTTGTGCTTATCAGGTCTACTCACTGGAGCCTTGTGGCCTTTGTCTTTGAGTGACGGGACAAAACATGTAAAATAATTATTCTAATATAGACGGGTGAGCCATTTTGACACGGAAACGAGAGTGAAATTCCAAAATTAAACCTTGTTTGCTATAGTACAATTTTAGGTTAATGTGAAAGAAGCACTGAAAAACTTCACTAGAGTAAGGTAATAAAAGTCTAATAAAGATTCCAACCCCCCAGACATGCTAATGTTGCAATCTGTCCTACCTCTGCGGCTTCTCGTTGAGCTGCTGTGCTCAGGAGCTTCCAGCCCTGTTGCAGAATCTCTCGAGGTAACCCTGTGATTTAATTAAGATCTTCAATTGAGCATTTATGGTTGACAAGCAGTGCAAAGGTAATCCTGTGTCCCATTCTAAAAGTAAACTAGTAGATAGAAGCTCAAAAGCTGGGATTTCTCACTCCATTTCTGTGCATGCAGGGTAAATGTTACAATACTGTACTGATAGAGGTTTGAAATAGGGTGGGATTCTGCAGAATCAGCCCCATCAAGTTTTCCCCCCCGGAAGTAACCACTGCATATTTGACATATTCAGTGTTAAGCCGCAGTCTGTACGATTGGACGATCAAAGATGTGGGATGAGCTAATTAGTACAACAGGTAAAGACTCAAGCTGGAATAAGACCAAGGGGGAAAAAAAGGAGAACTCCTGCACATACGGCATTTAAAACTATAATCGGTGGTGAATGCCCCAAAGAAAAAGATCGCTACTAGGGTGTATAATTTTTTTTTTTATAATACTTCAACAAATTTATCTTGCATGCTTACTTGAACCCCACTGTGCACCACAACCAAACCTGATGTTATTTTAGAGCCATTCAAGTTTCTTCTATTTAAGATGTAATAGTAGAAAACACCTCCCAGAATTGGAAATCTCCTCCCCACATTAACATCATCTTTACGCCCAACATAGCTTTCTTGAACGGCGCACATGAAATGTCAACTCCAGTCATTGTGGAGGGGACATCGAATACACACCAACAGCAAGGATCTACTCAGGTTTCAAATTTAAAGGGGAACCCTTAAATTGATTGGCCTCCTACTCTGGGTGCACAGTAAGGTAACAATTTTACAGCGAAGTACGACAGTCAAAAGCACCACACATCATGCATACTTTTGTAGAAACTACATTTACTGAGTTGGGCTATCCCAAGTTCTTGCTGGTCTAGTAACATACAAGAACCTGACACTCCTAAGTAAACAGTCTCCGAAGCTGTTGAACAGAGATCTTAATTCTTCTGTGGAATGATTTTGTGACAATCATAAAATGGTGCTGGTTAGGCTACATGTCACAATGGTATAGTACTGCTTTGCCATACACGCACACTAATGCAGGTATACAAAAACAATGCACAAGCAACAGCAGGTTTTGACGTTGGGACTGTAAATTTAGGGTTGGACAACCAACACAGTGAAGCGGAAATGAGGTGGGGAAACATAATTTCTTAAGTACAAGTAGTCAAGTGTATCAGTCAAGTATTTCAGTTGTGTAAAAATGAAGGATCCAGTCTTAAGAACCATTCCACTGTCTCTACCTATCATTGACCTACAAAACAGTATAACCAATTGCGCAGAAAGAGGATTTCCTGCTTACATGATTAGCTAGTTCTCAACAGTTGAAAACAGAATTTAAAGCATGAGTGGTAAATGCTTTCTAGTTACAGTCATCCCAACATGAAAGCAATCTCATCCACAAACATTAATCTTTCAAGTGTTTAGTGAAGTATAATTTTCTGGGACAGATGACATTTTTGCTTTGCAGACTGGGGCTTATATTCGACTATAGAAGGCAAGTGAAAGTAGCTAGCGTCTAAAATAGCAATTTAGAAATGCCAATATTAAATGGTAAAATTGCTGTCATATTTCATTGGCACTCAGGGTGGAAAGCCGACAGAGAATGGTTCCTTGGAGGATTGGATACTACTTCATAACACAACCAAACTTAAATATTAGGCCTCCTGAGACAAGGCTAAAAAACGCATTTGGCATTTCACATCATCTGAGGCATCAAACATAAGTGACAACATCGGAATGCGATAAAGGCTATAAATTGAAGATTTCCCTTCACACCTGGGGTCAAATCATCTATTTGCTCAACATGTTGCTGCTTACATGACTAAAATCGAGCGATCCATTAACAGCTGAAGGTGACACAATCAGTCTATTTTTTTAAAAAGTGGCAACAACTTACCTAGGAACAAAAAAGTGATGTGTTCAAGCATAGACCGCATCCATAGCTTTGAAACAACATAAAAATATGCACTGATATATTAGGTGCGTGAGCTCTCACAGAGATGCTCATGCTAAATTGAGACTTTGGGTGCATGAAGCTTACTCTACCAATTTACTAAATACATGAAGAGATTGGCATCCCTTCAACAATCCTTCAGGACACCCTCCAATGTCTGCAAAGAACTCACCACTTTCGAGCTCGCTGCCCTTCTTGGTGGGTGCTGCGTTGCCCATTCTTCCACCAGGCACTCCTGTGCTGTCTTCTTCAAGGGAACCCAGCGGGCTCCTCACAGTGGCTAGCGCAGCGATCCTCCACCTCCTCCTCAGAAGGCCCCAGCAACCTATCCCCAGGGCCCCAGCAAGCTCTTCCCGTAGATATAACAAGCACCTACGAGGACACAGGGGGCGGGAGAGGACACGGGCGGAGGGCGGGAGAGGACACGAACGGCGGGAGGGGGCGGGAGAGGACACGGACGGCGGGAGGGGGCGGGAGAGGACACGGGCGGCGGGAGGGGGCGGGAGAGGACACGAACGGCGGGAGGGGGGCGGGAGAGGACACGGACGGCGGGAGGGGGCGCGACACTGAGAAAAGGTGAAGTTTACCTCGACATTTGGATGCATTGGATATATATATATATATATATCCTAAACCAGATTTTTGAAAGGATATGATATATTATGCTGCAACTGGACACAGAAAAGGGCGCATACTTCAAACGTAAGGATCCTACTGAACGGTTTCATTTTTATAGCGCTTCAAAATACATACATTTTATAGCGTTTCTTGATGAGGTGCCCAAGGCTTCCAGGAGGTCTAGTAATGGGCTAATCTGTTTGTTGCCTATGGGTAATAAAGTATACAGATTTTAGAGTGTCCTATGCATTATTTCTTCCCTGGGGCAGGGGTGACACCTGAATGTGTGTTGGGCTGGTCTCCGGGGTGACCACAGGCTATCAGTTTAGATAATTCAATCCGCCAGGCTACTCCCCTCGCACACGGAGGCACATTTTACACAAATTAAGACCGGCAACTAAACATGCAAAACACAGCCATGCTTCAGAAGGAACAAAAACAATGTGTCTATAATTAGATTTGTGCGGAAGAAGCCAAAAAACACCACTTGAAGCGCTGTATTGTAACACCAATAATAGTTGTAAACGCTACACAAATCACTCCATAAAATGCTTGGCTCCACGCGAATAGCTGATAGCGTTATACGACTGCCAATAATATATAAGATGTTATACACAAAAACACAGTGGGTGCTTGACTAGTAAGTAACTCGAGTTCTATGCACTGATCGCTGCTACGAACGATGTGTTTTCCAAATTACCCACACACTCTCATACATCCCATGTAGGTGACATGAAAACGTATGGGCTTGGAAAGAGATCCGAATAATCAAACAAAACATTGCACAATAAAACAAACTCCAACATTTATATTTTTGAAAAAGCTGTGTGTGAACAAAGGGGACTGTCCCGTGCCTCCCACGGCTCGGATATTAAAACGCACACAAGGAAAGATCGTTACGGCATGCAAATGAGCTCCGCGTCGCAGAGGGAGAGGCCGCGGCACCAGGATAAAGGATGTTTGTGTAACGCGCTCATATGACAGCCAGGGAACAAAAAAAGAAGTGAGATCAGCATGGTCCTTTGACTGCACTGCCAGCAGCCTGCGGAGGAGTGCGGGAAAGTGTGGCAGAAGGGAGGGGGGGGGTTGCACTGCTCGAACCTTGGCATTCCACTGACCCCCCCACCCCCAACCCCAGCCTCCAGTGAGACCCGAGGAGCCAGTGGCATTGCCGCCTCGCGTGCTTGAGGCGCTTCGAGGCACCCCTTTCATGTTCCACAGACACTCGTCACAGCTCGCGCGCCAGTCCTGAGGTTTTACTGACAAGAGCTCATAACGCACACCTTATAGACTTGAAAAGAGCCGTAGTTGCAAATACCTGGGGGCAGAGAGAGGGCCTTGTGTGTCCCACTAACAAACAACCTAACACAATGTACCTGCCTGGAGCCCACACAGCTGCGTGACAACGCATGGGTTTCAAAAAGTTTGGAGAAACTGATCTGTAACGCTCCTTTCCACAAAAGAGGGCACGAGGAGTGGCTGTATCCACTTCCAAGAGGCAAAGCCGAGAATTAAAGTGGCTGCACATCCCCAGTCAGTGACTAGAGTCGCCGCATATGCAATTCGAGCAAACTTACTCTGCAACGAACTTCTTCGTGCAGTCACAAAGTGTGTGCGCACCCACCCGAAGAGCCCATCCGCGCATGCAGCCGGACCACCCACAAGCTACTCACACCTTGTCTATATTCAATCACAACCTTCCACCAAGGCGTGCAATCCCCCCTCCTTCATCTTCCGCTGCCCACCTGCGCGTGCAGTCACTCCACGGCCAGACTTTCCGCTCCACGCGCGCAGCCGCTCGCCAGATCGCGCACGTGCATGCAATCTCCAAGCTAAAATCTCAGAAGCCACCGGGGGTTGAGGTCACTGACCCCGTGCAACGAACCCACCTCTCAAAACAAAACACACCTGAAGCAGATCACGCTTCTGCAGAGAACAACGCCGGGAAGTGCTTGGACACCCACAAACCCTAAAATATCGACAGGACAACTGAGACGAGGGCTCTGCAAAAGTTTCCATCACACATCGTTCTATTATCGGAGTCTTTGCACCACAGGTAGGTGTTTCTTTGTTACCTTCGTCCTATAGCCCAGTCCCCCCTAATCCTCTCCCCAGAGAGCGCACAAATAACAAGCAGCTCGCACCTGCGTGGAGGGTCAGCAGCATCAGCAGGCAGGGCCCCAGCAGCGCATCCATGGCCAGAGGGTCCCGGGGTCTCTGGCTCTCTCCGCGGCTCACGCTCTTTCTACTCTGAAAGCTGGCACAGGCGAGAATCCGGCTAAACTGCGCTCTACTACGGCTCTGCCCAGCGGTGTGTGTACACAACAGAGGGGACCCGCCCACACCCTGCCAACGCGGGACTCGGGGCGGGAGAGGACACGGACGGCGGGAGGGGGCGGGAGGGGGCGGGAGAGGACACGGACGGCGGGAGGGGGCGGGAGAGGACACGGACGGCGGGAGGGGGTGGGAGAGGACACGGACGGCGGGAAACGTGCACAGGACAGCGAGGGGGGGGGGCGGAAAGGCACACGGAGGGGGCGGGAATGGACAGACTTTCAGTGAGGGGAGGGAACGGGAAAAAACGTAACTCCGCCCTGGGGAAAAATCTCGGGAACGCCCCCGAATCTGGTCCGGCCTTGACGGACAGATCCGGCACTCAATGGCTAGCCTCCATTTATGGAGCTAGCCAATGAGAGCCGGGGGACGTTCCCGAAGTGCTTATGGTTAACATAGGATTTCACCTGCGCCGAAAAGCTGCGCAGAGCGCAGCCTTCGGCAGGCGAAACCCAAAAATGGAACAACATAGTTGGGGGTTCTCTTTAATATTAGGAATCGATTTCTACCCAAATAAACCCTTTTTGCAACATTAATCTATGCTCTAATCAATACTTTATTGGTGTTGGATGGATGCACAGCTCAAAAGTTATTTGATATTTGAACCAAATTTGGGGAGGGTTCTGGTGCACCAAAAGGGTGGCGTCGAGGGTCCCACGACGTCAATACAATGCTGAGATAGTGAGACTAGAACAATCTAGAATCATCCCCCGTGGGCACTCGTTAAATCGTCTTCTGAATGAGGAAGACTTCCAGTTTGAGGTTTTTCTCAAATGTTCATTTTATTTCATGATTGACATTTAAAGTCTTTTTTGATTATTTTTGCAAACAATTTGATAATATCAGGCAATGTCCATTTCAAAATCACCAATGCATTTCGGGCATTAGATTCATGCCCTTCATCAGGGAGACGACACTACAAAAGATATATGATGAGTGACTGTTAATATATGATTAAAAACGGGTAAACAAACAGTTAAAGCAACATGGTTAACTCATTAGCATTAGGCTAAAAATGTAATGTACTAGTCAGTTGTTAAATTGGTTGGACTTCGTTGTACCAAAGACAGGTTATTGCAACAGAAAACATTCAAATAAAGAACAGTGTGTCAGTGTCACTTACATGCCTTTCCAAATCAGAGGTTCGAAGTCTAGAAGGAAAGTAAAGGGACTGGTTTACTATTAGTGCGGTCTGCGCGGTCTAAAAGCGTTATTAGAGGGATGGTCAGTGAGAAAAACGTTGGAATAAGACTAACCTGAATAGTTAGATTCCGGGTGTAAATAATCCAGTGCTCACTTCGGTAAATGCGGCACGAAGAAGACGCGCTTCCCTATTCAAACAGAGAGTTATCTGGTCATGTGGGTAGTCACATGACAAAAAGGATAGAAAAAAGACTAAACGTAGTTGGGTGGTTCCACTCGCTAAAGCGAGGGTAGATATCCATCTGCAGCTAGATGCCCACTCCAAAAGGTAAAACAATTTAGCACGAACTCATGTTTACCAGTTGGCAATATAATCTGGAGTATGCTACGCAAAAAAAATAAAAAAATAAAAAAATGAAATTAAAATCAAAGGACTCGATCCACTGTGTGTTGCATGTGGGGAGTGTGAGGTTGAGAGATTAGTCTGTTGCGCCACCGTAGTGGTGGATGGTATCAACGAGTGTTAGACCTTAAGCCTAATGTTAGTTAGGGATGAGTGTGATGAGTGTCCTGTGTGAAATATACCAACGCAATAGGCACAATAAATGATCATAGGAGCAATTAATTACAGGTAACATGCAAGTTCAATTCTCTCATTCAAGCCCATTGGCTTCTGGGTTGACAGTTTCTGGATCCATTGATTTTCTCTGCGGAGTAGATGGCTGGAATTGTCACGACCTTCAATTTTAGGAACAGTTTCCAACACAATGAATTTGATCTGTGAAATGTTATGTTTCTCTTCCGTGAAGTGCAGTGATAAGGCTGATTTGATATTTTTTAGTCTGATGTTTGACTTATGTTCAGTTAAGCGCACTTTGATGCGGCGCTCAGTCTTGCCCACATACATCTTGCCACACGGGCAACGTATCCCGTATATTAGGTTGCTTGATTCACAAGTTGCATTGACCTTGAGTTTGATTCGATGGCCTTTGGATGGGTGGTTTATGCTACTGCCTCTGATGATGTTATTACAGTGACCGCAGTTGAGGCACGGTCTAGTACCAGAGTAAGTGGTCTTGTCCGTGCTGGGGTTTTGTAGGATTTCTCCCAGGTTCTTAGCTCTGCTGAAAGCAAAAAGTGGTGGTTGGCTAAATGATTGTTTAAAATCAGGTTCAAGATTCAGAATTGACCAATGTTTGCGAATGATTTGTTTGTATCTTTTGCTGGCTGTTGAAAATTTTGATACCGCCACTATCCGTGACTGTTCTGTTTGTGGTTTGTAAGTGAGTAAGGTGGTTCTGTTGATGTTGTCAATTCTCTGTCTAGCTTGATTGACCACAGATGGCGGATACCCTCTTGCTAGAAACTTGCTAGTCATTTCTTGTAGTCGTACCTCCAAAGTGGTTTCATCCGATGTTATTCTCTTCACTCTCGCCATTTGGGAGAATGGTAAATTGTTGATTAGGTTTGGTTCATGAAAACTAGAGTGTAGCAGCATGTTATTTCTATCCGTAGGTTTCACGTAAAGGTCCGTTGTGAATCCCATGGGGGTTCTTGTCACTTTAACATCCAGGAAATTGACTTCAGTATTGGATGTGACCCATGTCAGTTGGATGCGTTGGTCGATGTCATTGAACTTCATCAGAGCATTGATGAGTTTCTCTTCGGTGTTAGTCCAAACGATGAAGAGATCATCGATGTATCTCACGATCATTTTCAGGTTGTCAGTCCATTCCTTGTTAGATAGAATGTGTTGGTTCTCATACCACTGCATGAAGATGTTAGCATACACGGGCGCTGCCGAATTGCCCATTGCCATCCCGGTGAGTTGTTGGTACCAGGTGTTGTCTATTTTGAAGTAACTATGATATAGTATAAAGTACATCAGTTCCATAAGGAAAGTTTGGAGGTCTCGATCCAATTCAGTTTGAAGGAGGGCTGCTTCCATCGCTTCAATGCCCATGTCGTGAGGTATGCTAGTATACAGACTCCGTACGTCTGCAGTGCATAGGATGATGTTTTCTGAGGGGTTCAGGGTCACCTTCTGGAGTTTTAGAAGAAATTGAGACGTGTCTTTGATGTATGTTTGCATTGTCTGTACCGTGGGTTGCATGTATCTATCCAGTAGTTGTCCGATAGGTTCGTGGAGACTGCCTCGTGTGGACACGATCGGTCGCATGGGTGGATCAAATGTGTTCTTGTGGATCTTAGGGACCAGTCTAAGTGTTGGACTTCTGGGATGCAGGGTTATCAAGAAATTCTTCGTCCTCTCGTTTATGGTGCCGTTCGTGAATGCTGTATCAATTATGGATTTGAGGTTTTTTGAATATTCTGAAGTTGGGTTGTAGTCCAATCTTCTATAGGTGTTGATATCCGTGATATGTTCCATGACTTTAGCATTATACATCTCGCTATTCATGATTACGATGGCTCCCCCTTTATCCGCTTTGGTGAAATTGATCAATTCATTAGAAGCCAGTTTTTTTAGAGTATCTAGATCCTTCTGAGTAGTGTTGCGACTTTTGGGTTTCTTGTGTGATATCTTGTGTAGGTCTTGTTTCACAAGGTTTTCAAATAAATCCAAGGTTTTGTGGCTGGTCGGTGCTTGGAAGGTACTGTGCGGTCGTAGTCCACGTAGTTGATCGCTGTCGGGTTGTGGGCGGTCCGGCACGATGTTGTCGAAGAAATGTCTCAATCTGAGTTTACGCATGAGTTTGAAAAAACTCACCTCCAGTTCTAGATTGTCAGTGGTGGCTGTAGGTACAAACGATGTTCCTTTCTGTAATAATGTCAGTTCATATGGGCTAAAATTGTAGTCGCTTATATTGATCACTAGTTGTTTTGTGGTAGATTCTTCTTGGTTCTTTTCTCCTTCTCCTTGTCCTTCTCCTTGTTTATGGCTGATGTACTTCGTGTAGTCGGTGGGTCCCTTTCTTTGTCTTTTCCTTGGCCCTCTCCGGGGTCTCCTTTTTGGGCCTAGCCCTGGTCTAAAAAAGGATTTATATCAGAGGTTTTGCTAGTGGTGGGTTCCTCCGTTGGTGTCTTATCATGAGGAGTACGGGTGGATTGAGGCTTGCGTGATCTCTGCGTGTCACTATCTGTGGAGGATGTGTCCGTGTTTGAGTTGTATGGGCGGTTTCTGCGTTTTTGTGCATAAATATCTGCCCATGTGTAGACTTCCCCAAGGCGGTAATCAAGAGTATCCCTTTTGTATTTGCGAATTTTTCGTTCGTTTATTTCCTTGGTGTGACGGTCTATTTGGTTTTTGATGTCTTCCAGAGTATTTTTAAGTTCATCCTCAGTCATCATCCTAGATAGTTCAGTTGAAGTTTCCTCAATCTCCGTGCTAAGTTCTTCTAGAATGTTGGATAGTTCCTGTATAATTAACAGAATCAGGTCTAATGAACATTTGTTCAATATTTCGTACCAACGTTCTTGAAATTTTTTTGAGTGCTTGCAGAGGGATGGTTTGAGTGCAATCCTCAGGCCACGTGGTATGCGTGCGTTCCGATGGTACCTTATGAGTGTACTTGCATGTAGTTGTTGGTTGGTTTTTCGTTTCGTGAGGTACAATAAATGTCTTATATTTTGCTCTTTAGATCGGCTTGTGCTGTCCTGCGTAAGTTCTTCCCTGATTAAGGAGTAAATCTGATCGGCATCTTTGGTTTCAAAAGCGAAAGTGGAGGCCCTAGCTTCCGTGCTTTTCGTGATATCGTCGTAGTTGCTCATAGTTAGTTTAAGGAGTTGTGATTAGGTGCGTGCCATCCGTCCCGTGGACTCTATGTGGACAATAATCTATTGGTGTTGGATGGATGCACAGCTCAAAAGTTATTTGATATTTGAACCAAATTTGGGGAGGGTTCTGGTGCACCAAAAGGGTGGCGTCGAGGGTCCCACGACGTCAATACAATGCTGAGATAGTGAGACTAGAACAATCTAGAATCATCCCCCGTGGGCACTCGTTAAATCGTCTTCTGAATGAGGAAGACTTCCAGTTTGAGGTTTTTCTCAAATGTTCATTTTATTTCATGATTGACATTTAAAGTCTTTTTTGATTATTTTTGCAAACAATTTGATAATATCAGGCAATGTCCATTTCAAAATCACCAATGCATTTCGGGCATTAGATTCATGCCCTTCATCAGGGAGACGACACTACAAAAGATATATGATGAGTGACTGTTAATATATGATTAAAAACGGGTAAACAAACAGTTAAAGCAACATGGTTAACTCATTAGCATTAGGCTAAAAATGTAATGTACTAGTCAGTTGTTAAATTGGTTGGACTTCGTTGTACCAAAGACAGGTTATTGCAACAGAAAACATTCAAATAAAGAACAGTGTGTCAGTCACATGGGTCACATCCAATACTGAAGTCAATTTCCTGGATGTTAAAGTGACAAGAACCCCCATGGGATTCACAACGGACCTTTACGTGAAACCTACGGATAGAAATAACATGCTGCTACACTCTAGTTTTCATGAACCAAACCTAATCAACAATTTACCATTCTCCCAAATGGCGAGAGTGAAGAGAATAACATCGGATGAAACCACTTTGGAGGTACGACTACAAGAAATGACTAGCAAGTTTCTAGCAAGAGGGTATCCGCCATCTGTGGTCAATCAAGCTAGACAGAGAATTGACAACATCAACAGAACCACCTTACTCACTTACAAACCACAAACAGAACAGTCACGGATAGTGGCGGTATCAAAATTTTCAACAGCCAGCAAAAGATACAAACAAATCATTCGCAAACATTGGTCAATTCTGAATCTTGAACCTGATTTTAAACAATCATTTAGCCAACCACCACTTTTTGCTTTCAGCAGAGCTAAGAACCTGGGAGAAATCCTACAAAACCCCAGCACGGACAAGACCACTTACTCTGGTACTAGACCGTGCCTCAACTGCGGTCACTGTAATAACATCATCAGAGGCAGTAGCATAAACCACCCATCCAAAGGCCATCGAATCAAACTCAAGGTCAATGCAACTTGTGAATCAAGCAACCTAATATACGGGATACGTTGCCCGTGTGGCAAGATGTATGTGGGCAAGACTGAGCGCCGCATCAAAGTGCGCTTAACTGAACATAAGTCAAACATCAGACTAAAAAATATCAAATCAGCCTTATCACTGCACTTCACGGAAGAGAAACATAACATTTCACAGATCAAATTCATTGTGTTGGAAACTGTTCCTAAAATTGAAGGTCGTGACAATTCCAGCCATCTACTCCGCAGAGAAAATCAATGGATCCAGAAACTGTCAACCCAGAAGCCAATGGGCTTGAATGAGAGAATTGAACTTGCATGTTACCTGTAATTAATTGCTCCTATGATCATTTATTGTGCCTATTGCGTTGGTATATTTCACACAGGACACTCATCACACTCATCCCTAACTAACATTAGGCTTAAGGTCTAACACTCGTTGATACCATCCACCACTACGGTGGCGCAACAGACTAATCTCTCAACCTCACACTCCCCACATGCAACACACAGTGGATCGAGTCCTTTGATTTTAATTTCATTTTTTTATTTTTTTATTTTTTTTTGCGTAGCATACTCCAGATTATATTGCCAACTGGTAAACATGAGTTCGTGCTAAATTGTTTTACCTTTTGGAGTGGGCATCTAGCTGCAGATGGATATCTACCCTCGCTTTAGCGAGTGGAACCACCCAACTACGTTTAGTCTTTTTTCTATCCTTTTTGTCATGTGACTACCCACATGACCAGATAACTCTCTGTTTGAATAGGGAAGCGCGTCTTCTTCGTGCCGCATTTACCGAAGTGAGCACTGGATTATTTACACCCGGAATCTAACTATTCAGGTTAGTCTTATTCCAACGTTTTTCTCACTGACCATCCCTCTAATAACGCTTTTAGACCGCGCAGACCGCACTAATAGTAAACCAGTCCCTTTACTTTCCTTCTAGACTTCGAACCTCTGATTTGGAAAGGCATGTAAGTGACACTGACACACTGTTCTTTATTTGAATGTTTTCTGTTGCAATAACCTGTCTTTGGTACAACGAAGTCCAACCAATTTAACAACTGACTAGTACATTACATTTTTAGCCTAATGCTAATGAGTTAACCATGTTGCTTTAACTGTTTGTTTACCCGTTTTTAATCATATATTAACAGTCACTCATCATATATCTTTTGTAGTGTCGTCTCCCTGATGAAGGGCATGAATCTAATGCCCGAAATGCATTGGTGATTTTGAAATGGACATTGCCTGATATTATCAAATTGTTTGCAAAAATAATCAAAAAAGACTTTAAATGTCAATCATGAAATAAAATGAACATTTGAGAAAAACCTCAAACTGGAAGTCTTCCTCATTCAGAAGACGATTTAACGAGTGCCCACGGGGGATGATTCTAGATTGTTCTAGTCTCACTATCTCAGCATTGTATTGACGTCGTGGGACCCTCGACGCCACCCTTTTGGTGCACCAGAACCCTCCCCAAATTTGGCTCAAATATCAAATAACTTTTGAGCTGTGCATCCATCCAACACCAATAGATTATTGTCCACATAGAGTCCACGGGACGGATGGCACGCACCTAATCACAACTCCTTAAACTAACTATGAGCAACTACGACGATATCACGAAAAGCACGGAAGCTAGGGCCTCCACTTTCGCTTTTGAAACCAAAGATGCCGATCAGATTTACTCCTTAATCAGGGAAGAACTTACGCAGGACAGCACAAGCCGATCTAAAGAGCAAAATATAAGACATTTATTGTACCTCACGAAACGAAAAACCAACCAACAACTACATGCAAGTACACTCATAAGGTACCATCGGAACGCACGCATACCACGTGGCCTGAGGATTGCACTCAAACCATCCCTCTGCAAGCACTCAAAAAAATTTCAAGAACGTTGGTACGAAATATTGAACAAATGTTCATTAGACCTGATTCTGTTAATTATACAGGAACTATCCAACATTCTAGAAGAACTTAGCACGGAGATTGAGGAAACTTCAACTGAACTATCTAGGATGATGACTGAGGATGAACTTAAAAATACTCTGGAAGACATCAAAAACCAAATAGACCGTCACACCAAGGAAATAAACGAACGAAAAATTCGCAAATACAAAAGGGATACTCTTGATTACCGCCTTGGGGAAGTCTACACATGGGCAGATATTTATGCACAAAAACGCAGAAACCGCCCATACAACTCAAACACGGACACATCCTCCACAGATAGTGACACGCAGAGATCACGCAAGCCTCAATCCACCCGTACTCCTCATGATAAGACACCAACGGAGGAACCCACCACTAGCAAAACCTCTGATATAAATCCTTTTTTAGACCAGGGCCAGGCCCAAAAAGGAGACCCCGGAGAGGGCCAAGGAAAAGACAAAGAAAGGGACCCACCGACTACACGAAGTACATCAGCCATAAACAAGGAGAAGGACAAGGAGAAGGAGAAAAGAACCAAGAAGAATCTACCACAAAACAACTAGTGATCAATATAAGCGACTACAATTTTAGCCCATATGAACTGACATTATTACAGAAAGGAACATCGTTTGTACCTACAGCCACCACTGACAATCTAGAACTGGAGGTGAGTTTTTTCAAACTCATGCGTAAACTCAGATTGAGACATTTCTTCGACAACATCGTGCCGGACCGCCCACAACCCGACAGCGATCAACTACGTGGACTACGACCGCACAGTACCTTCCAAGCACCGACCAGCCACAAAACCTTGGATTTATTTGAAAACCTTGTGAAACAAGACCTACACAAGATATCACACAAGAAACCCAAAAGTCGCAACACTACTCAGAAGGATCTAGATACTCTAAAAAAACTGGCTTCTAATGAATTGATCAATTTCACCAAAGCGGATAAAGGGGGAGCCATCGTAATCATGAATAGCGAGATGTATAATGCTAAAGTCATGGAACATATCACGGATATCAACACCTATAGAAGATTGGACTACAACCCAACTTCAGAATATTCAAAAAACCTCAAATCCATAATTGATACAGCATTCACGAACGGCACCATAAACGAGAGGACGAAGAATTTCTTGATAACCCTGCATCCCAGAAGTCCAACACTTAGACTGGTCCCTAAGATCCACAAGAACACATTTGATCCACCCATGCGACCGATCGTGTCCACACGAGGCAGTCTCCACGAACCTATCGGACAACTACTGGATAGATACATGCAACCCACGGTACAGACAATGCAAACATACATCAAAGACACGTCTCAATTTCTTCTAAAACTCCAGAAGGTGACCCTGAACCCCTCAGAAAACATCATCCTATGCACTGCAGACGTACGGAGTCTGTATACTAGCATACCTCACGACATGGGCATTGAAGCGATGGAAGCAGCCCTCCTTCAAACTGAATTGGATCGAGACCTCCAAACTTTCCTTATGGAACTGATGTACTTTATACTATATCATAGTTACTTCAAAATAGACAACACCTGGTACCAACAACTCACCGTGATGGCAATGGGCAATTCGGCAGCGCCCGTGTATGCTAACATCTTCATGCAGTGGTATGAGAACCAACACATTCTATCTAACAAGGAATGGACTGACAACCTGAAAATGATCGTGAGATACATCGATGATCTCTTCATCGTTTGGACTAACACCGAAGAGAAACTCATCAATGCTCTGATGAAGTTCAATGACATCGACCAACGCATCCAACTGACATGGGTCACATCCAATACTGAAGTCAATTTCCTGGATGTTAAAGTGACAAGAACCCCCATGGGATTCACAACGGACCTTTACGTGAAACCTACGGATAGAAATAACATGCTGCTACACTCTAGTTTTCATGAACCAAACCTAATCAACAATTTACCATTCTCCCAAATGGCGAGAGTGAAGAGAATAACATCGGATGAAACCACTTTGGAGGTACGACTACAAGAAATGACTAGCAAGTTTCTAGCAAGAGGGTATCCGCCATCTGTGGTCAATCAAGCTAGACAGAGAATTGACAACATCAACAGAACCACCTTACTCACTTACAAACCACAAACAGAACAGTCACGGATAGTGGCGGTATCAAAATTTTCAACAGCCAGCAAAAGATACAAACAAATCATTCGCAAACATTGGTCAATTCTGAATCTTGAACCTGATTTTAAACAATCATTTAGCCAACCACCACTTTTTGCTTTCAGCAGAGCTAAGAACCTGGGAGAAATCCTACAAAACCCCAGCACGGACAAGACCACTTACTCTGGTACTAGACCGTGCCTCAACTGCGGTCACTGTAATAACATCATCAGAGGCAGTAGCATAAACCACCCATCCAAAGGCCATCGAATCAAACTCAAGGTCAATGCAACTTGTGAATCAAGCAACCTAATATACGGGATACGTTGCCCGTGTGGCAAGATGTATGTGGGCAAGACTGAGCGCCGCATCAAAGTGCGCTTAACTGAACATAAGTCAAACATCAGACTAAAAAATATCAAATCAGCCTTATCACTGCACTTCACGGAAGAGAAACATAACATTTCACAGATCAAATTCATTGTGTTGGAAACTGTTCCTAAAATTGAAGGTCGTGACAATTCCAGCCATCTACTCCGCAGAGAAAATCAATGGATCCAGAAACTGTCAACCCAGAAGCCAATGGGCTTGAATGAGAGAATTGAACTTGCATGTTACCTGTAATTAATTGCTCCTATGATCATTTATTGTGCCTATTGCGTTGGTATATTTCACACAGGACACTCATCACACTCATCCCTAACTAACATTAGGCTTAAGGTCTAACACTCGTTGATACCATCCACCACTACGGTGGCGCAACAGACTAATCTCTCAACCTCACACTCCCCACATGCAACACACAGTGGATCGAGTCCTTTGATTTTAATTTCATTTTTTTATTTTTTTATTTTTTTTGCGTAGCATACTCCAGATTATATTGCCAACTGGTAAACATGAGTTCGTGCTAAATTGTTTTACCTTTTGGAGTGGGCATCTAGCTGCAGATGGATATCTACCCTCGCTTTAGCGAGTGGAACCACCCAACTACGTTTAGTCTTTTTTCTATCCTTTTTGTCATGTGACTACCCACATGACCAGATAACTCTCTGTTTGAATAGGGAAGCGCGTCTTCTTCGTGCCGCATTTACCGAAGTGAGCACTGGATTATTTACACCCGGAATCTAACTATTCAGGTTAGTCTTATTCCAACGTTTTTCTCACTGACCATCCCTCTAATAACGCTTTTAGACCGCGCAGACCGCACTAATAGTAAACCAGTCCCTTTACTTTCCTTCTAGACTTCGAACCTCTGATTTGGAAAGGCATGTAAGTGACACTGACACACTGTTCTTTATTTGAATGTTTTCTGTTGCAATAACCTGTCTTTGGTACAACGAAGTCCAACCAATTTAACAACTGACTAGTACATTACATTTTTAGCCTAATGCTAATGAGTTAACCATGTTGCTTTAACTGTTTGTTTACCCGTTTTTAATCATATATTAACAGTCACTCATCATATATCTTTTGTAGTGTCGTCTCCCTGATGAAGGGCATGAATCTAATGCCCGAAATGCATTGGTGATTTTGAAATGGACATTGCCTGATATTATCAAATTGTTTGCAAAAATAATCAAAAAAGACTTTAAATGTCAATCATGAAATAAAATGAACATTTGAGAAAAACCTCAAACTGGAAGTCTTCCTCATTCAGAAGACGATTTAACGAGTGCCCACGGGGGATGATTCTAATCAATACTTTGCAATGTGCATGCAGTTCTTTGATGACAGTAAATAATTTACTGTTCTTTATTAGGATTTCAACTTATAAACTGCAAGTAACAAAAGGATGTCTCTTAGAAAAGCAGTAACCCACTGACCTCTTTACATTAAATGCACTTTGTGATATGCATGGTACTCGTTCATTGCAGCAGGCATATTAATCCTCTGTCTATTTTATGACCAGTTAAAACCTCAACTAGACAAAACTCCATCCCTCTCCAGGAAGAACATTAATCACCAGTGTTATCTTGACATTTTTATTGTTTTTTGGAAATTGCTGAAGGCCAGGAACATGGCAGCAGGAGCTTTTAAATTCTTCCATGCTCATGCTCATGCCCATGCTCATGAGTCACGGTGGACGTGTGCTGATGACATCCGGGAGCCGTCATGACCACGCCCGCAATCGGAATGTTCAGCACTGCGGCAGAATTTGTGCCGCAGTGATGAGGTTAAAGCCAAAAAACTGTGCAAACTTGGTGCCCCTTTAAATCAGCACCTGGTGCGGTGGCACCGGACGGCCCGAACAATTACCTGTAGATGGGCTGTGTTTTAGCTCCCCTGCAATGTAATCTCTAAACAGCAGATTTTGGAAAAGTCTTGACTGACCCACGTTTTTGCCTTCCAAGACTACTAGAGAGTACCCATATATTCCTGAACGACAACATGCAAATGAGATTGTTCTTTTGGAAAGTATAGGTTTACAACTAACCACTCGCGATTCATATGCACTAGAAGTATTGGTGCGTGGGGTTGGCAACACCCCAAAATAATCATGGTGGAGTTTAGAAGGCAAAAAAGATGCCTTTAAATTTCGTTTTCATCTTGTCACCTCTGTGTGCGTTCTAAGACAGAGGTCAAATGTCACGCTTCTGTCAAATTGCTGCTACTTCTTTTAGCATGGAGATTGGTGCAAAAAGTTAGAATATTGTTAAGTGAACTATATGCCACTCTTGCTGGGGTACAGGTAGTGTGACTTTTTTTTAACACAAAAACATTTTTTTATACCTCGAAATAAACTGTAAAATGTATTTTTTAAAAATCAGCAGTTAGGAAAGCACAAATGAAGCACTTTTTTGTAATTCTGAATTTTGATGGAGACATAGGTTGTAATATGATTTTAAAAAATCAAGGCACTTTAAATTGTAAAACCTGAATGCCACACATTATCATTTGTGTGGAATATAGTTCAACTACAACCCAATTGTGCCCCTCTATAAACACACTGGATGCGACTCAATTCAAATTATGCACTAGACAATATGCTGCCTAAAAAAAGTAACAACATTCTGGAAAAAGCAAACCCTCGTAGGGAATGCAAGATGAAGTAAAGCATGTGAAATATAAGCAGGAACAACATGGTTACCTTAACGCTTTTAAGCTCATTATTCAGAAATCAATGAGTGCTTTTGCCAGGAAAGTTAAGGACATGAGTACAGGGTCCAGAAGGGACCCGTTTCAATGTCCATTGCTTATATCTTTACAAAACGTAAGCAGTATGGTTTAAAAAGACGCTCTACTATTCCTTAGGACGCTAGATCTCTGGGACATTTGTGAGTCAAGAGACATTGAAGTTTCGACAGGAAACAAATGATCCGACGCAGACTAGTCCAGATTTATTGACATGATATTCTGTCTGATCTGGTCTCCCACTGTTTTTTTTTTTAATGAAATTGTATTGTTTTTTAATGAAATTGTGTTGTTTTATATATGCGGTATTAATTGTGATGTTATATGTTTAATGTTTCTTTGTTAAGATTCAACAATTTGGTGTTTTTAAATTCTAAATGTACATATCAGAACAATTTTTATTGTATATACTGGCTTAATACATTTGTTCCTATTGTAATAGTGGACGTATTTTTGTACATCTTGTATACTTTTTATGTGTTTTTTATTTTTACCTTTATGTTTTGGTGATATGGTATGTATGGCCATTGAGTGACTGATTGAGCCAAAAAGGATTTTATTTGACCTTGGTTTAAAAAGACCACATCAGTGAACACGGCGCAGCGGTGCACATTTTGTTTTCCAATCCACCAATCAATCAGGCATTGCAGTACTTCCAGGATTAGTGCACTTTCCCACCCGGGTAAAACAATGTTGTTCAAAGAAAGACAAGAAAACAAAAGTAGCACTTCACTGGCAAACTCTGCAAAGTGACGCTGATATGTTTGGGTGTGATTGAAATCAATCTGGACATTTTGCATCTACTCTGTCTTGCTTTATTTAGTTATTTTTCATATTTTGAACCATTTATTCCTGAGGCTGCACTTTGTAATAAAAAAAATTCAGAAAAAGACATTTCCAGCAAAGGGTTTCTAGAAGTCATGGTTTTCAGTTAGTGAGGAGGAGCTAGACAGAAAGAGAGGGAATAAGATGAAGAAAGAGAGATGGGGGACAGCTGACAGTGGCAGAGCAGAAGTGGACACTGTCCTTGTCTTCTCTGGGCAAGAAGGAAAAGACATGGGGCCAGATGTAGGAAGGCCATTACTGGTCGGTAACGGCCGAAATCGTCAGTTACCAACCGGTAATAGGCTTTTCCTATGTAGGTGGCAAATTTACCGATTCGGTAAATACCGAATCGGTATTTACCAATTCGGTATTTACCGAATCATCATTTACCGATTCGGTATTTACCGAATTGGTAAATGAAATGTAGGAAGCACTTTGAAGAGTGCTTCTGTGCTTACAGGATTCGTTATTTACCACCAACTATTAGTTGGTGGTAAATAACGAATACCTCTGTAAATGCAAATCTGTGCATTTACACCTGTGCCATGTGACAGACATACATGCCCTTAGGGCATGTATGTGTGCTACATGTGCACACAAGCACTATTTAGGGGTGCAACAGGGTGTCAAAGTGACACCCTGCCACCCTTGACTCTTTCTCTATTTTCCCGAATCGGTAATTACCGATTCGGTAATTGACATTCATTCCTATGGGCCTCCAGGCCCATAGGAATGAATGTCAATTACTGATTCGGTAATTTACCGATTCAGTAATTTTTACCGATTTTTTATCTACATAGCATTTACCGATTCGAAAATACTGAATCGATAAAATTCGGTATTTTCGAATCTGTAAATTTAAATTACCTACATCTAGCCCAGAGCCTTTTCCTTCCCTGTCCACTCCGCCTGTCCCCGAACAGCCACGAACGCCAAGCCTTATCTGTAGGTCTTGACTAGTTCTTCCATCCTGGGACGCATTTTTAAAATTTTAAAAATTGGGAACGGATTCAAATATATTTAAACAGTAGGGGCACGCAATGCCCTGCAGATCCCACCCACTTCAACCACTGGATGTAAGAGAAGCTGAGGAGGGTTTCCAGCATCTAGTAATCTGACGTTTTGCCAGAATAAGCGCTAAATCTACATACCGGGCCACAGTCTAAAAAATTCTTAGGCTTGTGGTAGAGACCTAAGAGAGAGTATTCAACTGTTTCCCACAGGGTGACATCCGTGAGAATAGAAAGTACCCTATTTATATCTGCCCAGTAAGATGTTAACGAGGGGCACGTCCACAGCATATGTAGTAGATTCGCAGTATCTGACCGACAACAGGGGCAAGCAGGGGACTTTGCGGGACAAAATCTGTGAAGCGTAAGTGGTGTAAAATATGCTCGATGCAAGAAAGAAAATTGGACGAATTTGAAATGTGAGTCGTGAGAAACTTTGCTCGGGTATTCAAGGAGAGTGTGCCACTCCTCGCCATGTAAAGCACGCCACAGATCTACCTCCCATTTTTCTCTTAAGGGGGCCAGAGATGTGTGTAAGTGGGCACGCAAACCTCTATATAACCATTTAATGAGTAATCTATCGTTACCCATCTCGTGGACCGCTTGACTGAGTGCACGTGCATCCGGTTCTGTCCCCTACCATGTCCAATGTGTACAGATGTATCAAAAAAGAGTGAAATGTATTAAGAAAAGGGTAACTGGGCAATCCATGGAGTTGTATAAAATCTTGATGGGTCAGCAACAAGTCCCCAGCTGTGGTAACCCCTGCCTCCTCCCAAGGTGCCAGTTGGACAGATGAGTGTGCCTCCATTGATGTGGGTATACCCCTCAAGGGGATATTAAGGGCGTATTTCATGAATAAAGTGGAATATCGGAGAGCACATCACTAGTATGTTAAAGCACAACTAAGCAATAATGGCAGGTGAGTGGGTCGAGTTAGTCTAGGTAACAGCAACTTATGCAGTGTTCCGACTCATAACATCCGATTTTGTTCAAGTGGAACCCAGCCAGCCAATAAGACAACAATTGCAACTGCTCCCCAAAGAAGTATACCCTGAAGTCTGGAGTGCCCATCCCCCCTCATTGGTTGGCAACTGCATTTTAAGGAGGCCAAGCCTTCTTCGGCCCGAGACCTTGTAAATAAGGCCACCCTTCACCCAACACCTACCTTGGATGTTGGGGGGGACGTTCCACCGCAACACTCATTGATTTTGATGCTGCCCCCTATTTACAAGGGAGGTGTAGATAGGAGGCAGCGCCAAAATTAAGACCAGGGAAAACCTGGTCTTAACCTGGCAAAACAAGAAGAAATGCTTTATTTCTCCTCGCTTTTGCTGTTTCCATGTGTGCGCATTGTGCAGCACACATAGAAACAGCAAAATGCCATTATTGTTTATGTTCAGGAAGGTGTCCCTTCCTGTACATAAACAATCCCAAAAAAATGATGCTTTGCTACTTCTATATGTGCTGCATTAAGCAGCACACATAAAAGTTACAAAAAGCCATTTGAAGATTGTTTATGTGCCAGAAGGGAGACCTTCCTGCACATAAACAATCTTCCCCTCAAAGCACACACCCTTGCACTATGGTGCAAGGGTGCCTGCGTTGGCCCTAGGCTGCTAAATTTAGCGAAAATGCAGGAGGAAACACAGGGCTACATCATATTGTTGTAAATATGGTGCAGCCCTGAGTTTCTGAAGTGGCAGAGTGCGGCGTTAAGCCAAGGAGGCTAAAGCCGCGCTCTGCTACTTCGTTATAAATATGCCCCTTAGTGTTCTGAAAATTGACGCGGGGACTACGACAGGTAAATTAACGAAGTAACAGCAGACAGGGCAACATCACCATTTTATATGGAGTAGGTCGGCCTGCCACCAACAGTAACAGTGTTACCCAGAAACGCGCTCGGGATTTTAGTGCTGAAATGCTTTTATTAGATTACCATCTTTTTAATCTGCAGTCGTCGTATAGATCTGGATGCTTAAGTATCTAACGGTGTAATGTGCTTCTTTAATAGGTTGGGAGCCCAAGAGCAAGGTATCACTGATTATGCAGCCTGATTCATCATTCTCCCGTTTTGCGAGCCCCTAATAGCGATTCATAAGGAATCGCTATTAAGGACTTGCAAAACGGGATTCATGTAGGAATTGCAAAAAATATTGCGATTCCTACATGTTCCTTATTTGCGATTAGCTAATTGCTAATCGCAAATAAGGAATAACTCCCCATGCATTCCTATGGGCCTACAGGCCCATAGGAATGAATGGGGAGTTATTCCTTATTTGCGATTAGCAATTAGCTAATCGCAAATAAGGATGCGACTTCAAGGGTGCAGGGGTGTCCAAAGGACACCCTGTAGCACCCCTGAAATGTAATCTACATTGGTGTTGCGCACACACATGTCCAAAGGACATGTGTGTGTGTAACATGCAACTTAGAAAAATGCATTTAAATGCATTTTTCTAAGTTTTTGCTATTTACCACGAGGTCTGACCTCTCGGTAAATAGCGGCCCAAAATTGCAACTTCGCAATTTTAAAATGATTCATGAATTGCATTTAAGGAATCTCAAATAGAGATTCCTTAAATGCCATTCTTCACAAATGTGCGAATTCTTTAATAGCGAATTTTGCATTTGGGATGATGAATCCCAAATGCAAAAATTGCACTCGCAAAAGGCAAGATTCTGAGAATCTTGCCCTTTGCAAGTGCAATTTAGCTTGATGAATCAGGCTGATGGTGTTCTGAAACGAAACGGCATGTGATAGTGTGACTTACATGTAGGCCAGATAGGTCACCAAACTTGTGCATTAAGTCTGTGATCCACAGCAAGGTCACGAATGCACACTACCACGTCATCTGCATACATTGAGACAGCATGCAGGTGAGGTCCCTGTGGTAAGCCCTAGGTAACCGCCAATTGCTGAAGGTTCTGTGCTAGGGTTTCTATTCCTAAAATGAATAAAAAGGGTAACAGTGGGCATCCCTGTCTAGTGCCACGAAATACTGGATATTGGGAGGAAATGTGTGCCCCAATCCTTGGGACATAAAAACATTTCTCTAATTGTGAAATGAGACAGGACGTGAACGTGGCTTAAAAATTGATGGGCAAACCATCGATCAAGGGTGTCTTATTACAATATGCGCGAGCTCACCTGTAGCCTGTCGAAGTTCACCCGAAGACAAAGGTGCCCCTAAAGTCTCCCTATGATGAGCCATGACCCGTAACAACTGTAATGAGTGTTAAGAAAGACAGTAATGTTTGTAGGAGATAGGGGAGAGTGGGCTCTGTAGAGCTGGGCATAAAACTCACAAAAGGTTGAATTAATCTCCAACTGGTTGGTGCATGGACATCGCTAGAGTGCACTTCTGCGAAGTGGCCTATCACATCCTATCCATATTCCATATTCTCCTGACATGTTGCAATATCCGCTTATGTTCTTGGAGGATAGTGCTTTCCACATTCACCAGAGCACAAGGGCAGGTTAATATATACACAGCGTAAATAATCTTACAGTGGTATGCCCCTAAGATTTTCATGGGTTTCCTCTGCACTGAGGAGCAGAACTTATTTTGTCATATTGGCAGGCTTTACACTTGCTGCACTTTATAAAGCCTCTACTCCTCTGCAGCCAATTCAATCATGTTGTCATATCTGGACTAGATTGCGCCAGGCCATCTCCCGTTGATCTTACCCTTCTATATGTTATCCCTGGTCTCTTAGGGACCAGCTTTCCCATTACAGTATCATTTCTAACCATATGTCAATATTGGCATATTATTCTTCTCAACTGGCTTTCTTCCCTGCAATATGTAGTAGTAGCTCTGGTTTTATATCCACAACCAAACTTGTTTTTCTTTTTGCTTGCAAACAACAGATTATCTCTCTTTTGCTGGTTGGCTCTATATCTTGCTTCTATAACGCCTGTTGTGAGTACCGTCTTTGTTGGAATCCCCCAGCTCCACATGTGCCACAATTTGTTCCTGTCTCCCTACAATTCCCCATCATCTGCAGATGTTCCCCATTAGGTATATAGTGTTTCAATCTCTCTGGATGAAAACTACTTGTGTGTAGCAAGTTATTGCCTGCTGTGGGATTTCTATATGCCTCGGTTTGAATCTTACTGCCCTTGATATAAACTATTAAATCCCAAAAATTGACTTCAAGACTACTTATCGTGCCTGTAAAATGTAGATTAAGGTTATTGACATTAATCCTTACAAAATTATGTGCACTCTCTTGTAGACCTTTCCAAATGACAAACAGGTCATGTAGGAAAGTAGGATCTGCTTCTGGGGTTACCCACACTTTTTCCCTGGTGCTAAGCTGTATTTGATTAGTCTTACTGGGATCCTGCTAATCAGGACCCCAGTCTATCTGATTTCTCCCTTAAATTGTTGCGTTCAGTACTTAGGTACATCCCAGATTGGATACTGGGGTACGCTTATAAGTACCTAGTATATGGTGCTAAGGTACCCAGGGCATTAGTACCCCAGAGGTCTTCCATGGACTGAAGCATGTATTATGCCACCCATGAGAGACTATTCCAAATGGAACTACAGGCCTGCCATTGCAGCCTATGTAAGCTGGTGCTAGCACCACTTACTATAGATATAGGTTTCTGATGTCTAGGGTCACTGCACGGAAAACCTATAGGTCACCCCTATAGCAGGCATTTACAATCCTGAAGGCAGGGGGCTCGGTTCTAAGTGAGAGGGTGCCCATGCATGAGCAGGACACCCCTGCAGCCTACAGAGTCCATTCCCCAGGGTTGTCAGTGAAGCAGCCATATACTATATAGAGAGGTACTACTTAGTTACCTGATGACCTCTCAAAAATGGCTGCAACGAATCCTATCATGTTGGAATCATATAACCCACACTGTAAACGGTGTGGGGGGTATGATTCCAAGCACAGGAAGATCCCTCCAGTAGGCCCTCCATGTCTCCGGTACCAGTCTTTCAGACCCAGACAGCACAGAAATGGTTGCTGCTGACGAAAGACACATTTCTGCCCTCCTGCTGCTGAGCCGAGCTCAAACAGGTGAAGGTAGAACAATAGGCATCCTGTCACAGGGATGTGTGACCACCTCCCAGACAGTATTTAGTGTTTGAGACCGGGTGGGTGCGCTTGCCAGCACCTCTAAGGCTGCATGAGGGGCACATTTGGTGTCCCCGTGCATAGTCAAGTTCAAACCAATCCTGGGAGCCGTTGGCTCCCACTCTGGTGCAAAACTGGACAATAGACATGGGAGTAACCTCCCCCCTGTCCAGACCCTCCCCTGGGAGGGTCCCCATAATCATCCCAACCCTTTCCCTAGGGTACTTAAGGGCTTACCTGGGTGTAGGTCCCTAGATTCATTGTGGGATAAGATTCAGATCAGACACAACTTCTTCTTCTACCGTCCGGGCACTCAGGACTTCGCTGTACAGCATTTGGGCTCGACTTCAACTCCCTTACAGTCTGCTGCATCGTCTGTGCCTGTGCATCATACAGGAACCTTACAAGGTCTGTGGGCATCAAAGACATCCAAAGAAACCTCCCTTGGAGTGAAGGAGTCCTCTCCTGCATTCGCAGGCACCGCAACTAAGTCAACTGGTTTCCTGATCCTGAGCTCTTCAGGACTCTGAAAGGTTCTGCAACACAGGTGGTGTTTTCTACAGCTCCTGAGGCCTGCCCTGTCCTCTCACCAAGTTTGAGGCCAATATCCCTCACGGGGTTTGCAATAACCGAACCACTGTTCATAATTCAACTTGTAGTTGCAAAGGCTTGTTGGCTTCCTTCCAAAAAGATCTTCGGGCTCCAAGTAGCCCCAACCTCAAGCACCTCCAGTGACCATAATCTTCAGCCACACCGCATCAAGTGCATTGTGTTTTGCATTTTTTGGTGAGTTGCTTGAGGTCCTCTCGTGACTCCAGTGCCTCCGGCCTGTGGGTCCACTTGAGGGTCACACTACTTTCTCTTGGGCACCCCTGTTTTCATGGGGCCCACCCTGACTCCCCTGCTTGTGGTGAGTCCCCTGGACCTTGCTGGTACCGATGTTGCTCCTTCTTCAATTCCTGCATTGGCTGCATTTGCCAAGGCTTGTAGGTGCTCCTGCCAGACACCGACCCCTCAGCACTCGACATCCTTCATGGGACAGCTTGTGCATGCTCCTGGTCCTCCTCAACTTCGTCTAGTCCTCACAACTGCAGAGTCAAGGTCATCGTCACCCATCCTGCAACACCCGACATCGAGGGCATTCGTCTTTCAAGTCTCCTGGTCACTCCCGAGTGACATAGACTCTGCCCCTCTGCTTGCAGGTACCCCTCATCTAGAATCCACCTTTGGATTCCAACAGACATTTTCTCCTTCAGCAGCAGCAGCACTTTCCTGAAGTCCTCAATTGGGTTTGACTGCGATTTCATACACCACTTCACACGTATGCACCCGGCTTCCCTAGTGCAGGCAATGTGGGTGCTAGGGTATCCACGGGTGGGGTGGCTTTCCAACCTTCTGTCTTCTACAGGGTTTATTCAGGGTCCGCTTGGAAGGGTCCTTAATCTTTAAAGATCCAACTGTGACTTTCATGTAGAGTTGTACAGAGCACGTGTTCGTATTCCCACACTGCACACGCTCTCCGTGGGGTTTCTATATACTCACCGTGGGTGGTTCCTTGGGTCCCGAACACTTCTACATCCTCTTGACATTGTTTTGACCCGAGTCGTGGTTCATATACTGCTTTCTTAGTAAATGTTTTGGTCCCCCCTTAGGGTCCACTGTGTATTTTGTGCTATTTACTGTGTTTCTTTGCTAAAGTATCTCCACCTCCACCATGGATTCCTTCACCACCACCTTTTAACAGTGCCCCTCAAGTCTCCATACCCACTCTCTTTCATATGCATTTAATTAAGTTATATAGCGCCATTCATACTAGTGTAGGGTGTCAGTGCACTTTGCATCACACACACCTTACCCAGAGACAATCAAACATACATGTGTAAATCAGTGTATAGGAAATGTCACATAAGCCAGAGGAAAATAAGGTGCAGGAGTGACATGTCATCCATACTGGTAGATAGCAAAGTTTGAGTGCTTGGTCTGGAGAAGCACAAACTCAGAATTAAAAATGGAATAACATAGTTGGGGGTTCTCTTTAATAATAAGAGTCGATTTCTACCCAAATGAACCCTTTTTGCAACATTAATCTATGCTCTAATCAATCCTTTGCAATGTGCATGCAGTTCTGCGATGACAGTAAATAATTCACTGTTCTTTATTAGGATTTCAACTTATAAACTGCAAGTAACAAAAGGATGTTTCTTAGAAAAGCAGTAACCCACTGACCTTTACATTAAATGCACTTTGTGATCTGCATGGTACTCGTTCATTGCAGCAGGCATATTAAACCTCTGTCTATTTTATGACCAGTTAAAACCTCAACTAGACAAAACTCCATGCCTCTCCAGGAAGAACATTAATCACCAGTGTTATCTTGACATTTTTATTGTTTCCTGGAAATTGCTGAAGGCCAGGAACATGGCAGCAGGAGCTTTTAAAGCCAAAAAACTGTGCAAACGTGGTGCCCCTTTAAATCAGCACCTGGTGCGGTGGCACCGGACTGCCCGAACAATTACATCAACAGACACCTGTAGATGGGCTGTGTTTTAGCTCCCCTGCAATTTAATCTCTAAACAGCAGATTTTGGAAAAGTCTTGACTGACCCACGTTTTTGCTTTCCAAGACTACTAGAGAGTACCCATATATTCCTGTACGACAACATGCAAATGAGATTGTTCTTTCGGAAAGTATAGGTTTACAACTAACCACTCGCGATTCATATGCACTAGAACTATTGGTGCGTGGGGTTGGCAACACCCCAAAATAATCATGGTGGAGTTTAGAAGGCAAAAAAGATGCCTTTAAATTTCGTTTTCATCTTGTCACCTCTGTGTGCGTTCTAAGACAGAGGTCAAATGTCAGGTTATGGCTTCTGTCAAATTGCTGCTACTTCTAATAGCATGGAGATTGGTGCAAAAAGTTAGAATATTGTTAAGTGAACTATATACCACTCTTGCTGGGGTACAGGTAGTGTGACTTTTTTTTGCAACACACAAACATTTTTTTATACCTCTAAATAAACTGTAAAATGTATTTTAAAAAAATCAGCAGTTAGGAAAGCACAAATGAAGCACTTTTTTGTAATTCTGAATTTTGATGGAGACATAGGTTGTAATATGATTTTAAAAAATCAAGGCACTTTAAATTGTAAAACCTGAATGCCACACATTATCATTTGTGTGGAATATAGTTTTATCAGTAAAACGGCAAGCCTGTGCAAATGTTATGCACATTTCAGTGGAAAATGTGCTGTCTGTAAATGACTGTGCCCTACTACACCAAGATGCAGTAATATATGTGGGATATGTGCTCCAAAAGGGACCATCACCCTTACCCCTCTCCTGCTGAATGGGCGTGGCTCATTTCCTGTTCTTGTTCTTAGTGTGATGTTTGAATTTTCCACAAAACCGGACTTCAGTGACGTAACATTGATGGCGGTAATTGCAAACACAACAATGATGGACAGAATGTGGATCAATGTCACACATTCACCCCAGTCCAAAGATCTGGGCCCAAATCCATCGTTTTTCCACTCCACACCACCCTGGGTTAGACAATGGCGATATGCAAATCAGCGCTGACCCTGTGCCCCATGGGAACAGTCCAGTCCGAACTACAAAAGCCATGTCCTTCCCAGAACGGAAACAAGCATCCGAGGACCGGCCCGGTTTCGAGGTAACACCTCTCATCAGCCCGGCTAGCTTGATTCCAGTGGTGTGGAGTGCCTGGGACTCACGTCTGAGCATCCCCAGTACACTTAGAGCGGTAATTGCAAACACAACAATGATGGACAGAATGTGGATCAATGTCACACATTCACCCCAGTCCAAAGATCTGGGCCCAAATCCATCGTTTTTCCACTCCACACCACCCTGGGTTAGACAATGGCGATATGCAAATCAGCGCTGACCCTGTGCCCCATGGGAACAGTCCAGTCCGAACTACAAAAGCCATGTCCTTCCCAGAACGGAAACAAGCATCCGAGGACCTGTGGTGTTGGGTTCAAATCAGGCCTACATACTCTGCTAAACTCTCGAACGCCTTAGTATAGAAGTTGGCACGGACACTGGAAAAGGTAAAAGACAAGTTTATTAAGACCCCATGGGGTGGTGATACATTCCTACAGCACCCTTCGGCAATGTAAGAAGTAGCACACCGAACATTGGTGTGCGACCTCTTTTATACAGTTTAATAGCAATAAAAAGATAGGCGGTTACAAGTTACACATTTTAGGTACATATAAGGTCATTTTTGGAACACAGCCAGCACGTGGGAGGAGTTCAACGGCACTGGTCAGTTAGTGTGAACATTCCTAAAGAGTGACCAGTTGATGCATAGTGCGCATGTGCGCTTGACCAGTACTAAAAATAGCCTGTTGCCGAGCAGAATAGTGACCATGGGTATCGAGAAAGGACGAAAGGGCACACTGACCACGAGGCAGCGTGTTCATAGGAAACGGAAGTCAGAGGGATTCAAAATGGCCCCCGTTCGTTTTGGTCAAGTTAACAGAAAAGACCGTGTAGCTGTGCTAAACGCTAACTCAGGAGCTGCCAAAACACGACAGACGGCCCTTTTAGCGTTTAGCAAAAGCTACCTCATAGTGGACGTAGTCAGAATGTTCATCCTCAATGTTAATAGCCATTATTTTCAATACTTCATCATTGATCAGTTTCTCTTGCTTATCAATAGCTCGTTTGGACGGAATACAGGCTGTGATACATACAGAACATAATGTAGGGCCACATTGAATACATAGACAAAGGAAAAATAGTACTCCAATAAAAACACAGAGAATCGTTAATAATTTCCAACCCCAAGTACTAAGCAGGGTCCAGAACCAACCAGAAAAGGTCCATGTTCCATTTTCTGGGTGGATCTCAGCAGCTATCTTATGTAATTTTGTAATCGAATCATATACAGAAGGTGAGTTATCTGGTACGTACACGCAACAACTACTTCCGATGACGCGGCATGCTCCACCTCTATCAGCTAGTATCACATCTAGAACCATTCGATTCTGGAGCGCCACAATTCTGGTAATTTGCAATTCCTCAGTAATATTCCCTAAAGCGGAGGCAGTTTCGTTAGCGACTGCTTCCACCACACGCGTAAGCTGCCTTATCTTCCTGCTATTCAGTGCAGCTCCTACGAATGAGAATAACCCCAAATTGAAATCTACATATTGTTGTAAAGTGGTATCAGTCTGGTCTATTTCATCAAGATCTACTGTTCGTTTGACCCTGTTTAGTATGAAATCATGGTACAGAACGTAATCATTGTGGTACATGGGAGGAGCAATAAATACAGGTGGTAATACAAAAGCTATATAACACGTTCCCAACCATCCCAATGGTAGACGATGGTATCCCTTATTTCCACAAATGAAATATGTGTTATGTGAAGCTACAAATGCAATTCCAATTGGTGTATCAAAGGTAAGTGTAATATTACATTCACTGCGGCCTACAGGGATTGTACCTTTATTTCTAATACACAAATCTGCTTTTGTATCAATGACTGTTATCATATGCGAGCTCGTCACATTTATAAGTCTTTGATTCGTATATACACGAGGTGTAGAAACATTGTCCGGACGGTACTCTTCCCATTCAAACTTAGTTCCTTCAGCGTGTGGATAGCCGTCTTTGTCGTTATAACATATTTTATTCAACCGAAAAAGTAGTCCACCTTTCGTTGGCCATCGCAGAGTAAAAAGAAGAGTGTACCAAGCATGACAAGAACCATTATGAGAAAACGGGAGAGGAATGAGTGGTGTTCCTCCCTTCTTCTGATGTCCGGGCAACATTCCACATACCCAACAATTGGACGTGTTGGTCATGTTATGAGTATGATGCAAAATCTTAATAAAGCTGTTATTCAAATAAGTCTGCCTATGTCTTTCTTCGTAAAAAGGCAGAGTGAAATGAAAATGTTCAGATGGACTTGGAGTGGTGGGCAGCAAATGTTCTCGTACAGGAAACAACAGTTCTATAGTCCAAGCTAATACTGCGATCACCACTACGGTCAAGACAAACAAAACAACACCAAGAATTCTCCCTCTTCGTGTCGAAGGAGATGCCATAGTTCACAAAACAATACTCTTCAAGAAAACAACACTAAGCGGGAAAAATAAAAACGATGGTTCTGAACCGAGGCTACCGTTGATTTGTTCTCCGGGATTCAAGACGGGTGTCGCTACACTGGGCAGAACTGATCCCCCCCCCTTGATATTCCCGGCTTCCGTTTCACAAACCTCAGAGCGGTTACCAACCAGTTTCAAAAACACAAAAGGAATCTTATTTCCTGGGGCGTAGATTGTACTTCACTTTATCAGAAACAACGTGGTCCGGGAAGGCTCCCTCCAATTCATCAGGCGTGACAGCTGGGCTCTTTTCTGTATCCAAAATCTTTCTGTAGTCGGATAGCACCACAGGGCTCACCAGATCCGGAGAGACACATCGGCAGTGCGTTGAATGTATCCACCGCTTCTTGTTAGTGACTCTCACAGCAGTTCGCGTAGCCAGCAGCACTTGCTCAGGGCCATGCCATCTCGGTTCCAAACTGCTGGATCGTTCAAATACTTTGACCATCACGTGGTCCCCAGGGCGGAGATCGTGAGCCTCACCAGTGGAGTTATCAGGGAGCGCCTCTCGAACCTGTTGATGGATAGAAAGCAAATCATTTGTTAATCGTGCCAGATAATCGTTCATCATTATACAAGGCATATCATGTATCAAACGAGGTTTTGGAACTCCCCAAATATTCATAGGCCTTCCAAACACCACTTCGTAGGGTGTGAGGCCAGATCGAGAATGTGGCACTGACCGAATGGACAGCAATGCCAGAGGCAAAGCGTCCGGCCATTTCAGAGATGTCGATGCCACTATCTTTGCTAGCTTCAGCTTCAGAGTTGCATTATATCTCTCTACTAAACCTGCTGATTGCGGATGAAAGACAGCATGGAATCTTTGCTTGATTCCCAATCCTTTCAGGACGTATTCCACTACTTTTCCAATGACATGAGGGCCATTATCACTCCACATAAGTTTACAAACACCGTAGCGCGGGAAGTACTCCTGAGTAACACCTTAGCTGTTGTCAATGCTGTATTGTCTTTCGTAGGGTAAGCCTCAATCCATTTGCTGAAGGCACACACCACTACTAGGACATACTTGAGATTATTACAGCGTTCCAGCTGGATGTAATCCATTTGTAGTACTTCGAATGGTGCAGTAGGTGGAACAAACCCTCCTTTAGGAGTATGAGTCCCTTGTCCAGGATTGTGCTGCAAACATATCAGACAGGTCTGCACTACTCTCTTAGCCGTGCTAGCAATGTCAGCATTTTCCCAAACTTGTGTAAGCAATTTAGTAATTGCGAGAGCTCCAATGTGTGCCAGCCCGTGTGTCATTTGCACCATTGTTTGTAAATAGGCCATGGGTAGTTTCCATCTCTCCATATCTTTACTACGCCAGCAACCCTCATCATCCAATACTCCTTCAGTGGCCCATTTCATACGTTCTGCCTCAGATGCTGACTTCTGTATATCTAGTATTTCTTCTCTAGCATCATGCCACCGCTCAGCTTGTGACTTCACCACATACATGGGGAAATTATTTTGCAGCATAGCGGTCTCTCTCGCAATGCGGTCTGCGAAAGCATTGCCTTGCCCTATTTTGTCCGTCACCTTTTTGTGTGCACTACACTTGACTATTGCAACTTTCTTTGGGCATAACAGTGCATTCAGGAGATCGCGTACCAACTCTCAATGCATGATGTGTACTCCGTGTGAAGTCAGGAATCCTCGTTCCTTCCAAAGTAGGCCAAAATCATGCACTACTCCAAAAGCGTAACGACTATCCGTGTAAATGTTCACACATAGCTCAGCACTTAACTCACATGCTTTCGTTAAGGCTATCAATTCAGCTGCTTGAGCCGATTTCTGGGGTATTCGTGCTGCTTCTACCACGGTCTTAAGTGTCGTGATCGCATAAGCTGCGGAAGTCGTACCATCTGGTAACCTCACACACGATCCATCAACCCACAGTTCCCCATCTACATCTGGAAATGGCGTATCCTGTAAATCGATACGACCCTTTGTCTGTTCCTCAGTCAGAAAAACACAATCATGTTGTTCTTCCTTCTGGGTCTCAGCAACAGGATCCGGCAGTAAAGTAGCAGGATTTAGTGTCGCACATCGCTTTAGTGTGATGTGCGGCGCCAACAATGTTAGCTCATATCCTGTCAAACTGGCACTGGTTAGATGCTGCGTTTTTGTTTGATTCAGTAACGCATCTACCGCATGGGGAACTAGCACCAACAATTTGTGTGACAAAACTATTCCCTCACTTTGTCGTATCGCAACTGCTGTTGCTGCAACTGCTCGAAAACATCCAGGCAATCCTCGAGCCACAGGGTCGAGTACCGCCGAGAAGTATGCACAAGGCCTCTGTTTGTCTCCGTGTGTCTGCACTAACATTGACAATGCGCACCCATCCTTCTCGTGTACATATAATGTAAAGATCTTCGTGTAATCAGGTGTACCCAACACTGGTGCAGAACAAAGAGCTTGTCTCAATTGCTCAAAAGCATTCTGACATTCATCCGTCCATTCAATGGGAATCGGTGTATCTTTAGACAACAATGCCAACAATGGTTTAACGATATGTGAAAAACCCAATATCCATTGCCTACAAAAAGACGTCAAACCTATAAAGGCGCGAACATCCTTCTGAGTGCGAGGGACTGGAGTATCTAGGATTGCTTGAATTCGATCTGGTGTCAATGCACGGCCCTCCTTAGACAAAAGATGACCGAGGTAGGTCACCTTTGGTCTACAATATTGTAGCTTTTTCTTCGAAACTTTATGATTATGTTTGGCCAGGAAGGAAAGCAAAGAAAAGGTACTCTTCTCACATTGTTCTGGCGTGTCTGCAGCAAGTAAGATATCGTCTACATATTGAATGAGAACCACTCCCTCTTGTAAGTCAAAGGAATCAAGCTGTCTTTTTAATGCCTGACTATAAATGCTAGGACTTTCAGTATAGCCTTGAGGAATTCGACAGAATCTGTACGATTTATTATTTAATGTAAAGCCGAATAGATATCGACTGTCAGGATGTACAGGGATCGAAAAGAAGGCATTCTTCAAATCGATGACTGTAAAAGTAGTTGCCGTCGATGGAACCAACGTAAGCAACGTGGTGATGTCAGACACCACCGGGTACTGAGGCACTACTATCTTGTTTATTTCCCTCAAATCAATAATGAAACGGTAAACCTTAGCATCTGTATCTCTTTTAAGAATCGGTAAAATTGGGCTATTGCAAACATTGTAGGGGACTTCCTCAACTACTCCTGCCAAAATCAAATCGTTCACAATGTGCATCAAAGCAAGTTCTCCTTCTCTGGAAATCTTATATTGTGGGACACGTGGTAGAGATACTCCCTCCTTTACAGTAATACGTACTGGAGGGATTAACATCTGCCCCACATCCGTGTCAGAAGTGGCCCACAACGTGTTTGGTAAGGAGGCCAATACTTCAGATTCATGGAGAAAACACACTCGCTCAAAGTCTGGGTAATTCTCATTCAACACAACTCGCACTCCTTCTGGGGCACAGCGAATAGTAGCTCGAAAGTGTTTTAACATATCGAGTCCAATAATATTATCTGGTGTATTTGGAGACAACAAAAAGGGACATGGGGCAGCAAATTTATCAACATGAAATGCAACTGGTTGAGACAATGGGCTAGAAGTAGGTGTTCCATCGAACCCTATTGCTGTAATTACCTCGCCAGACAGGGGAGCCCTTGGAACCAAGTATTTGGACAAAGCGCTACGAGTAGCTCCTGTATCGACCAGAAATTGATCAGTGGAACCCAGAACATGTGCTTCTATGTATGGACCCCTTTGATCAACTGGTACCTCAACCGATTCCACACCCCATCCTACGCAATCCTATGCATAATGCTCATCCCGTGGTTCAGCAGGACCACCCTCATTTATCTGATATTGATTGCGGTTATCAAACGTATTATAATCAGACTGACCACGACCCCTTGCTCCATATCCTCCACGATCATTCGTACCATAGCCTCCTCGATCATTCGTGCCATAACCTCCTCTTGACCCTCCATAATAATTCCTAGACCTTCCACTTCCTCGTCCCCTCAAATTACGCTGCTCTCGAAACACCGGACAGTCTGCAATCCAATGCCCAAACTGTTTGCAGTATGCACATTGATTCACAGAAATGTCAGAACGAGGGGGAGGAGCATTACTGTATGATCCTCGCCCTCCTCTGTTATTTCCTCTCGTAGCCTGAACCTGGGCTAACATTACCTTCGTCTTCAAATCCTTTGCTTTCTTTTCACTACTTTCTTTTGCCTCTAATTCCTGTCTTTCATAATATTGAGCCATAGTCAATAAAGAAGCAGGGGTTGCTGTGGTCCATGAACTTTCACTCGCTTTCAATCGTTTCGCAATCTCCGGTAGGAGATTAGCCACATACTTATCAACGAATAAATGCCTGCCAGTATCTTCTGTCAATAATTGACCACTGTAATCATGGAACGCTTCCTCGAAGCGAGAAAAAAAATCGGAAACTGATTCATCCGCTTTCTGCTTACAAGAGGCTAATATAGTCCAATCAATCTTTTTAGCGGGAGCAAGAGTCTTTAGTTTTGTTAGTATGGCCCCTGGAAGGTCTAATATTAATTGACACGGCTTACATGCTGGTTCTCTATCTAAATCAGCCTGAACAAGATCTTTCCAAGTGGCCCCGAGAGTCGTGAGGTCATCAAACCTACGAATCGCTCTCCACATATCAGGGGGCAATATCAACCCGAAAAATAGATCAATATCAACTAACGTCATGATACATGAAGAAATTGCACTTTCAACATTTTCATAAAAAGCCGCAGGGTTTTTACGGGGATCAGGTAAAGCATTCTTAAGCGCCATGACATCTGCTCTATTCCAAGGCGTATAAACCCAATTATATACAAAATACCCTTTCGCGTCTTTGGATCTTTTATCATCATCTGTGCCATCCCCTTTATGAGGGACATATAAAGGCGCAGCTTCTCGCATAGGTCTAACATTAATCGCAGCGATCTTATCTGTTTCAAAGATAGGGCATTCTTTGGATATCCCCGTCGCTCCGGACGTAGACGAATTCTTCGACTTTTCCAACTCCCGTAGTCGTGTCGCCTCATTACGCAGTTCAATCAAACGCTTGAAGAAGTCGTCCGCATCTGAAAGAACAAAAAGACCTTTACGAAAATTCTCACGACCCTTGGATATCTCCTTTGGTTCTAACTCGAGAGAATATTTTCTATACCGCTCAACAACTTCATCTCCAAAATGATCTAAAAAATACAGTCGTTCCTTATCAGGCCACTGTTCCATTTGTTCAGTAACGTCAGAAACAGTAACAGTATTAATATTTAGTTTTCGTGCAAATGAACGTAATTCCGCAGCTCGTTCCGCATGTAACCTGGTACGCTGTGTTCGATCACTATCCTCGTCCGAGTCCTCGTTCGGAGCCGTAGGTACGACGTACGGAGGCGGACAACGATCTAGTAATGAAAAATCATCTGTTTCATTAGTAAGGACTGGATAAAGAGGACGCCTGATAGGGAATTGACCATTAACCTGTAAATTGCGTTCTCGTCTCTCCCTCACTTTCTTTTCCTGTAATTCCTTCTCCTGTAGCTGTAAAGCTTTGTCATGTGCAGCCTTCCGCTGCACTTTCTCCGCCAAGGCTTCCTCACGCTTCGCTCGTTCACGCACCTCTTTCTCCCACATACGCACACAATCAAACATATCTTGTCTAGACCTTCGCTGAAACAAACACTGCTCTACATACTGTACCTTTCGAAGGTCAAACGACCCATATAGCGGCCACTGTAACTCACGATCAGTCTTAGTATACTTATGCCATAATGTACTATACATTATAGGTGGAATACCGAATTTGACATACATTTCACGATTTGGAGTCCCCTCTGGGGGAGCCGGCTGCTTTTCACTTAATCGATAATTGGTACCATTTTCAGAACAGCACATCCTACGGAGTGTGCTAAAAACAGGCATGTTCCAAAAAGTACCACGAAAATGTGATACTACAAAAATGTCACCTAACGCGGTGTACCGTTCAAATCAAATAAATCAGAGAAATATCCCTACATGCCTGCCTATGTGAGGTGCACTTCACATATTCAAATTCAAATTCAAAGATTCAAAACGTCAGCTAACAAATTTCAAATTCAAATTCAAAGTTTCAAAAAGCCACAGTAAGTGTCAGTAGACTACCTCACCGCTCAAAAGCTTACCAAATATTTTCAAACGTCCAAAGTCCAACTGCCAAGTTCTGTGGTCAAATCAGCCAAAACGGCACATCACGACAATCCAAGATCAGAATCTCAGTCGAGGACCGGCGCCACCTGGAAGGTCAGATCGGAAGGAAGGGAAAACACACCGTGGGTGCCAAGACTCGGGTCACTCAGTGGCAGCGTACGCGTCCATGGCGAGTTTCCTGACCTTCGTCACGACCTCTCCTTCGGGCATCCGAGTCGCCGATGAGTCCCTTCGTGGTCGCCAATTGTGGTGTTGGGTTCAAATCAGGCCTACATACTCTGCTAAACTCTCGAACGCCTTAGTATAGAAGTTGGCACGGACACTGGAAAAGGTAAAAGACAAGTTTATTAAGACCCCATGGGGTGGTGATACATTCCTACAGCACCCTTCGGCAATGTAAGAAGTAGCACACCGAACATTGGTGTGCGACCTCTTTTATACAGTTTAATAGCAATAAAAAGATAGGCGGTTACAAGTTACACATTTTAGGTACATATAAGGTCATTTTTGGAACACAGCCAGCACGTGGGAGGAGTTCAACGGCACTGGTCAGTTAGTGTGAACATTCCTAAAGAGTGACCAGTTGATGCATAGTGCGCATGTGCGCTTGACCAGTACTAAAAATAGCCTGTTGCCGAGCAGAATAGTGACCATGGGTATCGAGAAAGGACGAAAGGGCACACTGACCACGAGGCAGCGTGTTCATAGGAAACGGAAGTCAGAGGGATTCAAAATGGCCCCCGTTCGTTTTGGTCAAGTTAACAGAAAAGACCGTGTAGCTGTGCTAAACGCTAACTCAGGAGCTGCCAAAACACGACAGACCGGCCCGGTTTCGAGGTAACACCTCTCATCAGCCCGGCTAGCTTGATTCCAGTGGTGTGGAGTGCCTGGGACTCACGTCTGAGCATCCCCAGTACACTTATAGCGGTAATTGCAAACACAACAATGATGGACAGAATGTGGATCAATGTCACACATTCACCCCAGTCCAAAGATCTGGGCCCAAATCCATCGTTTTTCCACTCCACACCACCCTGGGTTAGACAATGGCGATATGCAAATCAGCGCTGACCCTGTGCCCCATGGGAACAGTCCAGTCCGAACTACAAAAGCCATGTCCTTCCCAGAACGGAAACAAGCATCCGAGGACCGGCCCGGTTTCGAGGTAACACCTCTCATCAGCCCGGCTAGCTTGATTCCAGTGGTGTGGAGTGCCTGGGACTCACGTCTGAGCATCCCCAGTACACTTAGAGCGGTAATTGCAAACACAACAATGATGGACAGAATGTGGATCAATGTCACACATTCACCCCAGTCCAAAGATCTGGGCCCAAATCCATCGTTTTTCCACTCCACACCACCCTGGGTTAGACAATGGCGATATGCAAATCAGCGCTGACCCTGTGCCCCATGGGAACAGTCCAGTCCGAACTACAAAAGCCATGTCCTTCCCAGAACGGAAACAAGCATCCGAGGACCGGCCCGGTTTCGAGGTAACACCTCTCATCAGCCCGGCTAGCTTGATTCCAGTGGTGTGGAGTGCCTGGGACTCACGTCTGAGCATCCCCAGTACACTTAGAGCGGTAATTGCAAACACAACAATGATGGACAGAATGTGGATCAATGTCACACATTCACCCCAGTCCAAAGATCTGGGCCCAAATCCATCGTTTTTCCACTCCACACCACCCTGGGTTAGACAATGGCGATATGCAAATCAGCGCTGACCCTGTGCCCCATGGGAACAGTCCAGTCCTAACTACAAAAGCCATGTCCTTCCCAGAACGGAAACAAGCATCCGAGGACCGGCCCGGTTTCGAGGTAACACCTCTCATCAGCCCGGCTAGCTTGATTCCAGTGGTGTGGAGTGCCTGGGACTCACGTCTGAGCATCCCCAGTACACTTAGAGCGGTAATTGCAAACACAACAATGATGGACAGAATGTGGATCAATGTCACACATTCACCCCAGTCCAAAGATCTGGGCCCAAATCCATCGTTTTTCCACTCCACACCACCCTGGGTTAGACAATGGCGATATGCAAATCAGCGCTGACCCTGTGCCCCATGGGAACAGTCCAGTCCGAACTACAAAAGCCATGTCCTTCCCAGAACGGAAACAAGCATCCGAGGACCGGCCCGGTTTCGAGGTAACACCTCTCATCAGCCCGGCTAGCTTGATTCCAGTGGTGTGGAGTGCCTGGGACTTACGTCTGAGCATCCCCAGTACACTTAGAGCGGTAATTGCAAACACAACAATGATGGACAGAATGTGGATCAATGTCACACATTCACCCCAGTCCAAAGATCTGGGCCCAAATCCATCGTTTTTCCACTCCACACCACCCTGGGTTAGACAATGGCGATATGCAAATCAGCGCTGACCCTGTGCCCCATGGGAACAGTCCAGTCCGAACTACAAAAGCCATGTCCTTCCCAGAACGGAAACAAGCATCCGAGGACCGTCCCGGTTTCGAGGTAACAGTGGTGTGGAGTGCCTGGGACTCACGTCTGTCCATCATTGTTGTGTTTGCAGTTACCGCTCTAAGTGTACTGGGGATGCTCAGACGTGAGTCCCAGGCACTCCACACCACTGGAATCAAGCTAGCCGGGCTGATGAGAGGTATTCCCTCGAAACCGGGCCGGTCCTCGGATGCTTGTTTCCATTCTGGGAAGGACATGGCTTTTGTAGTTCGGACTGGACTGTTCCCATGGGGCACAGGGTCAGCGCTGATTTGCATATCGCCATTGTCTAACCCAGGGTGGTGTGGAGTGGAAAAACGATGGATTTGGGCCCAGATCTTTGGACTGGGGTGAATGTGTGACATTGATCCACATTCTGTCCATCATTGTTGTGTTTGCAGTTACCGCTCTAAGTGTACTGGGGATGCTCAGACGTGAGTCCCAGGCACTCCACACCACTGGAATCAAGCTAGCCGGGCTGATGAGAGGTGTTCCCTCGAAACCGGGCCGGTCCTCGGATGCTTGTTTCCGTTCTGGGAAGGACATGGCTTTTGTAGTTCGGACTGGACTGTTCCCATGGGGCACAGGGTCAGCGCTGATTTGCATATCGCCATTGTCTAACCCAGGGTGGTGTGGAGTGGAAAAACGATGGATTTGGGCCCAGATCTTTGGACTGGGGTGAATGTGTGACATTGATCCACATTCTGTCCATCATTGTTGTGTTTGCAGTTACCGCTCTAAGTGTACTGGGGATGCTCAGACGTGAGTCCCAGGCACTCCACACCACTGGAATCAAGCTAGCCGGGCTGATGAGAGGTGTTCCCTCGAAACCGGGCCGGTCCTCGGATGCTTGTTTCCGTTCTGGGAAGGACATGGCTTTTGTAGTTCGGACTGGACTGTTCCCATGGGGCACAGGGTCAGCGCTGATTTGCATATCGCCATTGTCTAACCCAGGGTGGTGTGGAGTGGAAAAACGATGGATTTGGGCCCAGATCTTTGGACTGGGGTGAATGTGTGACATTGATCCACATTCTGTCCATCATTGTTGTGTTTGCAGTAACATTGATGGTGGCACCCCCACTCTGAAAATTGTTCCAGCACCACTGTCTCAAATCCTACTGTAAAGCAAATAAGTTATCCATTAGCATGAGTAAGAGCAACGTTATAGTCTTGAGCACAAAAATAAGGACAGTTCGGAAGTGGTGTTTGAAAAGTAAAGAAATAAAATGAGCTGTGACATACAAATATAGGTGTATTTATTTGCCTACATGAATGCAGTGGCCATAAACATTCTCCATCTAAGTTGAAACCCAGAGCATCCTCTTTACTTTTTGCGATCTGTAAACTTCTTAAAGCTCAGTCCTGGCTGTCACAGCTCTCATTTTCCAATATTCTTTAAGCCAAATTTCCAGGGCCGGACTGGGAAGTAAAAGCAGCCCTATAAAATTTGTCTAACCAGCCACCGTGGCACAGCGGCCAGAGCTGCCAACTCGGGAGCTGGGGATTTGGGGTCTGAGTCTCGGTGTCTATACAACATCCTGTGATTCTGGGGAAATCACTTAATCTCGCCATGCCCATGGTCAGCGCCTCTATACCCTCACTGGTGATAAATCACTCTATATAAATCTACAAACAAACAAACCATACTATATGCAGCGAGCACAGTGATCAACCCAGGCCTCTGAAAGGGAGGCTTCAGAGGGCTTTCCCCCCAGAAACATTTTGTAAAAAATTGCAAATATTGCCTGTTTTACAACACATTTTTCATTAGCAAACCTTAGTGAACCATTGAATGGCTGGCTGGAGACTGGTGACTTGGCTGCATGGCTCAATAAATGACTAGCTCGATGGTTAAGAGTGGGTGGGTGTATTAAATCAAGAATGGATGGCAATGAATGAACACCTTTTTGCTATGTGGAGCAAAAGGTCTCAATCTGACCTAGGGCTGGTGCTCCAGTTCTCATTTTAAAATCTGCCTTAAAACATCACCTTTCCTAAACACTTCCACCACCAATCCTTATGATAGATCTAACACAGTGCAGTGATTTAGCGCCTCAAAGAAATTAACACAAAGCATTAAGCTTTGGTCTAAAACTAGAAAACTAATTAGATAACCATGTAGTGGTTGAACTGCACAAAAACCCTGCCTGAATCTTTCTTCACTTCACCACATTAGGGGTTCTTAGGCAGTTACTTTTCTCACAGTGTATCCTTTTCCTTCATCAACTCATGAGAGCCCCTTGAAATACATATGTTTGGGGTGGGCAACTTTAACCATTAGGTTTGCACCACAAAATGCAACACATTTTTTAGGTCACAGTTACTTTTTCCATATAAGTCTTTATAATGCATATATGTTTGTATTGGTAGGTACGTGGTAAGTAGTTTATATATTTTTAAGGGCCATTAAAAAGGGGGATCCCCCTAAAAATATAAAATTAAAAAGTAGTAGTAAACCTGTAACCGTCTGTTTGGCAGTTTAGTTTTTGTTGCACTTTTATTTTTATTTTTCTTTATTGCACTTTTTTTGCACTGATTAGACAGGGGCATGTTTTTTATCAGCATTTATTGACCTGTTCTATCCCTTGAACAAGATGTTTTGTTTGATATGAGGGAACAAATTTGTAGCACCATTTGATTAAACCTAGCTATGATTAACATTATATAGTTTATTGGAGAATGCAGATACTTTGAGACTGCTATGAGATTTTGCACTTGCACTTTCATTAGCATATTTTGCACAGGTAGACTGCTTTGACTTGAGTTATCATGATTACAGTTAGAAACCTTCCTGCTGCTCTGCACGTTGCACTTTTTGAATTGCATATTTGCACATTTAAATATGCTGTGAATATTCTGAATTATGTATGTACTGAGGTCATAATTGTTGACATTTTGTCTAAACATTTGATGTTAAATAGTGGGTAATTTCAGTATAGGGTGCATTGGAGGAATACAGCAATATGTTAAGGTTGCTATGAATTTTTGCACTTGCACTTTCATTAGCATATTTTGCACTTGTAGACCAAGGTGACAATATCGAACATGACTGAAGCCAGAAATTGTCTTGCTGCTCTGCGCGTTGCACTTTATTTGTTGCTCATTTGCACAGTGAATTTATTTGCACTATGTATTAATTATGGTTTAAATTGATAAATATGGTTCCCCTCATTACGAACTTTTGTATGTTATTGTAAATGCCATTTGTCTGTCCACTATGTTTTTTTATATAAGGAAAACACTGTGCCTTGTTTCTTAGGTCAGTGGTGCACTGTATTCACTGCTTGCACTTTAAAAAACGTCAAAGTTAAGGGACGCATCATGTGACCAAGCTCCCTAGAGGAGTGAAACGCGTCATGGAGGGCACTTGCCTGTGACATTTATGCTAAATAAAATGTCTTTGCTGCTTTGAACCATCTGATCGTGTGGAGGTCGTAATTATTCTTCAGGAAGCAAGAGGTCCGTGCCTGCGAGTTGCTGTTCCCTGACGGGGACGTGCAGGAACTGTTTCGATATATATATATATATATATATATATGTATATATATATATATATATATATATATATATATATATATATATATATATATATATATGTATATATATATATATATATATATATATATATATATATATATATATATATATATATAGGCAAAAGATGTATTTGGTTTGAAGAGAAACCAGAGTGTGTGTGTGTGTGTGTGAGTGTGTGTGTGTGCGTGTGTGTGTGTATATATATATATATATATATATATATAGATATATATATATGCAGACAATTCCGACCACTTCCAGAGAATGACCTCGGCGAAGAAGGAAACTCAGGCCTCTGCAGCAGAATGTAGGCAAGAAATACTTTATTCAAGTCACTCCTCGCGACGACGCGTTTCGGGCTATGCAGCCCTTGATCACATTCAGCTTATACAGCGCCATTTGTTTCTTTAAATATGCCAGTAGTGAAAAGTGCACACCTGAGTTGAGTTCACGAGGTGAATAAACAGTATAAACAGACTAGATCTAACAGAATGTTTGAAGTATTTCTTCCTTTCCTGACAATAGTACATGCTATAGACATTATTTAAGATTGTTATTAAAAACATATCATTAAATGCTAATAGGCTATTTTGCACACAAAATTACTATTATAAATTCGTGGCATAATATACAAAATCAGGTTGGTCATATAAATGCTGATAGAAAAATAACTGGTTAAATCCATGTTGTATCTATATGCCACGCTAAATTACCGTTACTGCCTTTACCTCGTGCATAATCAATATGACTGGATAAATCCACGCAACCAGAAAAATTAATAAAAGTGCTATGTGCAATCACATCCAACAAAGTGGACTAGTAAGACAGTGCAAAAGGTAGTAGTGTGCAAATAAGCATAAGAAAGTGCGGTGCAATATAAATAAGTTAAAACCTTGAATAATATTCTAAAATGCAATATACTTCATTTATAGCATGTACATCTCTAATTCATTGATACTAAGATACTCCGTCCGGGTAAAATATTAAAGTTATTAAAATTATACAGAGATGTAATTCTCACTAAAAACCCAGTATATTGTAAGACAACACTCAAGGAAAGGCGAAAAGATATGCTGATGCACGTTTACAGAACTGCCAAAAATTAACAAAATGTTAACTAAAGGGAAATGCAAGACAACTAAGCAAAGCAGACACTTTCATAAATAATTTTCTACACAATGATGTCTTTATAAAAAGGTATGCATATCTTCGGTGTTATTTAATCCTTGGGGCCACTTACTGTCGAATTCTAATATAAATTTCGTTTCTAGTTGTCTAAGTTGGCGTTCTCTGTTGCCACCCCTTTTGGATTTAGGGATAGCACTGACAACATAGTAAGAAAGACAGTTAATGTCTTTGTTATGACAGTTCGCAAAATGCCTGGCTACAGGATAAGCAGGGTCATTGTGTAGGATTGCGCGTAGGTGTTGTAATATACGAACGTGCACTGGTTGCTTAGTGCTACCAATGTAGTTCAACCCACAAGTGCACGTTAATACGTATACAGCATGGTCTGTCTTGCAGTTGTAATCGCCGCTTATAGGTATTGGGGATGTCTGAAAGGGTATTTGGTAACTTGTTTTGTTGCAGCCAAATTTACATGCGCGGCACGTGGTGCAGCGCCTAAAGCCATTAGTAGCATGTAACCACAACACAGGTTTTCTGGTTTCTGGAGAGTTTGTGTCAAGTTCTGTGCCCATAGATTTCCCTCTTCTAAAAGTAATGGAGGGAGCATTGGGCAACTTTTGTTGTAATGCAACATCAGTCAGAACTATTGGCCAATGTTTGGAAATATATATATATATATATATTACCTACTGGCGATAGCCAGTAGGTATATATAGTTAGGATTGTTTTCCATAGGGAAATCGCAACATTCTATTGGGAATAACTTTGGCGCCGGTTGAGGGATCTTCCTGACATTTCCCTTAACTTTGCCTCGCGGCGCTCCGGTCCTTCCCTGCAAGTTTGGGGGGGATTCGTCAAGCGGGGGCCGAGATAAAAGGGGGGTCCCAAAACTTGTTTTCCCCATGTTAATTTCCATAGGGCGGTTGGACTCACTTTTTGCCCGAACGGCTGAATGGTTTTCCACCAAACTTGGCAAAATTGTAGGGACTGGTAGCCCGATGTGCCTTTGCTATGTCTCAAGATATGTGCTCCAGTGGTTTTTACGAAAATTAACTTTGAAAAAATATATATTGGGCTACATTGGGCTATATATATGTTAGAGCCCAAATGTAGCCCAATGTAGCCCAATGTAGCCCAAAGATGGCCACCAGAGACAAAAAAAAACAAATGTAGCCCAAATATCAGCCAGATGTAGCCCAACTATAGCCCAATGACAGAATGTCCCAGAGTGTTCTAAAGAACAACTAGAGCGCTAACAGTCTTACTTATGACAAAAGTATGGCACACCTGAAGTCATCTTGATTGGAATAAAGTGTTAACACTTAAAACATTTAATTTGCAAAGGAACAAAATGAGGGGGTTCATTTTGCCATAGAAATTATGATTAGTGCTGAAGAAAGAAAAATTAGGGCACATTTTGAGTGACTTCTCAAATCCTCTTATATTTCATTAAAAAAATTCTGATATGCAGTCTCCCAAGATGGCCACCAGAGACAAAAGAGCCTGTGCTTAAAAACTCTGTTAGCAAAGCAGGCATTTGAGATTTAAAAAACTTTTTAATATATAAAAACGTTATCCGCTAATAGAATTAGCATTTAAAAAACCTTGCGAATTCAGTGAAAAAACCATAGGTTTCAGGCCTTATATAGTTAGGAATTAGCATTTAAAAAACCTTGCGAATTCAGTGAAAAAACCATAGGTTTCAGGCCTTATATAGTTAGGAATTAGCATTTAAAAAACCTTTGGAATTCACTTAAAAAACCATAGGTTTCAGGCCTTATATAGTTAGGAATTAGCATTTAAAAAAACCTTGCAAATTCACTGAAAAAACCATAGGTTTCAGGCCTTATATAGTTAGGAATTAGCATTTAAAAAACCTTTGAAATTCACTGAATAAACCATAGGTTTCAGGAGTTATATAGTTAGGAATTAGCTTTTAAAAAACCTTTGAAATTCACTCAAAAACTATAAGTTTTAGTGGTGTTATAGTTAGCTGGACATTTTACTCATACAAAACCATTGAAATTGCTCCTATATAGTTAGTTGTACTAACTATATTTCGCGCACCCGCAATCCACTGCTGATGATGTCACATATTAGATCATTCATGACATGGTCAGTGACATCACTGATGACATCTCAAATGACATCACTGATTACATCACTGATTACATCATCCACGTGACAATCACATACACCTTTTCATACACTATTACAATTTTTCATCACACTTTTATGTAAAATACAGAGTATCATATTTAAATACATTTTCACAGCAATACAAGTATCTAAAAATCCACTCAGTGATTCATAGATGTATACACACATCTAATCACTTACCTATGGATTCACTCATACATGCTGTCAATGAACAATAGAACACTATCAAAAATACTTATACATCTATATCGACATTAAACAACAGCACGCATCCTATTCACATATAAAGTCATCCTACTCACTTATGCAAACAATGGATCATACTTACATATTTACTTAGCAAAACACTTATACAAACACCACTTCTTCTATTCATTTAGATAGTATGAATGAATGAATGAATGAATGAAATTATTTATAGAGCGCACGATGGCCAAACGGCTTCCTGGCGCTGAGAGGTCTGGGGAGCAGAACAAACGAGTCCAGGGGGGGTTAACAGGAGTAGGCCAAGGCAAACAAGAATGTTTTGAGCGCTTTGCGGAAGTGTGAAAAGATAGGAATAGAACGCATAGAGAGAGGGATGGAATTCCAAAACCGGGGTGCAAGAACAGAAAATCTAGACCCACCAGTGCGAGTTTTGCGGAAACGGGGGACCGTGAGAAGGGCAGAAGAAGATGAGCGGAGAGTGCGGACAGGGGTGTGGGAGGAGATAAGAGAGTTGATGAACGCCGGTGCAGAGCGATCAAGGGCCCGGTAAACAAGGCAGCCTAGTTTGAACAAGGATCTCTGCAGAATGGGTAACCAGTGAAGGGATTTGAGGACAGGAGTGATGTGATGAGTTTTGGGCAAGTGAAAGATGAGACGGGCAGCCTGGTTTTGGATTGCTTGAAGGCGGCGAGTTTCGTAGGCCGGGATGCCCACGAACAAGCTGTTTCCATAATCCAGGCGGGAAGTGATGAGGGCAGAAATTATAATTTTAAGGGATTCAAGAGAAAAGAAACGAGAGATTTTTCGGATCAACCGAAGGGAAAAAAAACAGGAAGATACTACAGCACTGACCTGGCCATGCATGGACAGGTCCTGGCTGACCTTAATGCCCAATGTTTTGACGGAGGCAACCGGGGTGGGAGGAGGACCAAGGGAGGGGGGCCAAAAAGCAGAGGACCAAGGGCTGGATGAGCCGCCAATCAGGACAAGCTCAGTCTTATCTGGGTTGAGCTTGAGGTGATTGGCGCCCATCCACCCAGAAATAAAGACCATGGTGGAACGAAAAAAGGATAGGGAGTGAGAAGAAGAAGAAAGGTCAAAGACAAGCTGCAGGTCATCTGCGTAATTAAACACCGAGACCCCCAGCTGAAGAAGAGAAGAGATAAGTGGGTGAATATAAAGATTGAAGAGAAGAGGAGAGAGGGAAGAACCTTGGGGAACCCCACAGGGCACCGGGAGGGGGAGGGCAGAAAAACCGGGGAGGTGAACAGCTTGTGAACGTCCTGTTAGAAAGGACGTGATCCAGGAGAGGGCAGCGCCTCTAATGCCCGCTGCGCTGACACGGTCCAAAAGAATGTTATGGTCGACCGTGTCAAACGCAGCGGACAGGTCGAGGAGGACCAAGGCTTGGGGAGAATTGGTGTCAGCCTTGGCTTTCAGTTCATCAAGAACGGCGAGCACCACAGATTCGGTCGAATGACCTGAGCGAAAACCCGCTTGGTGAGAAGCGAGAAGTTGGTTCTGCTCAACATAAGTAGAAAGACAAGAAGTGACGTAAGATTCCAGAATTTTAGCAAGATAGGGAAGGAGAGAGATAGGCCTGAAGTTGGAAGGGAGGGAGGAATCAAGACCAGGTTTTTTAAGTATGGGAGAAACAATAGCAGATTTAAATGAAGAAGGGACCGATCCAGTGGAGAGGGAAGCATTAAGAAGGGAAAGAGGGGTAGCAGGGCAAGAAGAAAAGAGAGTTTTAAGAATGCGAGCAGGGGCACAGTCAGTAGGAGAGCCGGACTTGATTTTTGTGAGCAGAACTAAAAAGGAATCCAGAGAAAGGGGTGGAAAAAAGGAAAAGGAAGAATTAGACACAGAGGGGACAGAGTGGAGTGGAGTAAAAGGAGTGATAGAAATGTTGGATTTAATTTTGACGATCTTCTCAATGAAGACGTCGTTTAAAGAGGTACAGAGGGCCTGAGAAGGAATAAAGTTAGGGCAAGCACGATCGGAAGTAGCCAAATTGTTGACCAAGGAGAAAATCTCTTTAGATTTGTTGGCCGAAAGGATTACTTGTTCGGAGAAGTACTTAGACTTAGTCACGAGGATGGTTTTCTTGTACTCTTTAAGAAGAGATTTCTATTTCTCCTTGAGGTCAGGGCAGTAGCTACGGCGCCAAAGGCGCTCAGAGCGTCTGAGTTCCAATTTGAGGATCTTAAGCTCAGAGTTAAACCAACGATGAGCCTCGTGTGGGCGAATGGACTTAACTAGCTTGAGGGGGGCTACTAGATCGCAGGCAGACGACAGCCAGTTGCCAACTGCAGCAGCCTGTGAATCAAGGGAAATGCCATTGAGGTCAGGGGGGGAAGAAGCAAGGGAGTGAGAGAGGGAAGACAGGTCAGCACGATTCCAGCTACGCGCAAAGACGTTCTTGGGGCGGGGGTGTTTGTGAGGGGAACCAATGTTAATAGTGAAGGAAATGAGAGAGTGATCGGACCAAGTACAAGGGAGGATGCTGGGGGGAGAAACTATGTCCGGGGATGACCAGACTTGGTCCAGAGTGTGTCCGAGATTGTGTGTAGGGGTCAATACGTGGGACTTGAGATTGAGACATAAAAGAGTGGCCGTGAAGTCCTTGGACGCTAGATCCTCCCTGGGATCACCTGGCCAGTAATTAAAATCACCTAGCAGGAGAACAGAAGAGTTGTTGACTACAAGAGTAGCGAGAAGTTCCTGCAGGGAGGCCACAAACAGAGGCATACTCAGGGGGGGGCGATAAACAAGGACGACAGTGAGAGGCGCGGAAAGGTTGGTGGAGCGGGCGACCAGAAAGTCCACCCCAGCTATGGAAGGTTGAGAAAGGAGCTGGAATTGAAGGGTGGATCGGGCAATCATAGCAACACCCCCCCCGGTCTTGCCGTCGGGGCGGTCAGCCCGGAGGGCATAATAAGAGTCGGGGAGGATGGCTAGAATGTCAGGGAGAGAGGCCTCAGTGAACCATGTTTCCGTTAAAAACAGAATATCAGGGGAGTCAGTGGTGAGAAGGTTGAACAATTCCAGATGATGCTTGCCTGCCGAGCGAGTGTTGAGGAGGTAGGCAGAGGCAGTGTGAGTAGGCAATGAGGTTGTAATAGAGGGAAGTCTGATGTCCAGAACAGGCAAGGGAGGCGTAGAGCGCGGAGGAGTGACACGGTCTAAGTGAGGGACATAGAGGCCTAGTGTAATGAGGTGCTGCATGAGGAAAGGGGGGAGGGGTACAGTGGCAGTGCAGGAAAGGAGTTGTCCAGATGTATATGACAATAAAGAGGCAGGGGATATGGCCCCTGGGCCCGTCCGGCCGCGGACGGGCGCAGACGGGCTTAACTCTGGCACAACTCCGGCGCGTTTACGGCGCGCCCGCTGCGCTCGTCCGCTGCGCTGACGCATGGAGAACGTATAAATAGGTTGTGACGAGGGAGGTGGGAGGAGTCTGCAGGGCGGGATGGGAGGGGTGTTTTTAAAAAAAGTTACCGTCCAGCGCTCGTATTCAGCGCGACGAGAAAGCAGTGGGGCTGCTATTAAGTCAGCAAAGAAGAGGAGAGAAGGTATTTAAAAAGATGTTTCCAACGCCCAGCGCGCAAGCCCTCTGCCACCGGGCTGCTTGTCTGCGCTGGGGAAAAAGTGGGCGGAGCCTAAATAGGCTGTGACGAGGGAGGTGGGAGGAGTCTGCAGGGCGGGATGGGAGGGGTGTTTTAAAAAAAGTTACCGTCCAGCGCTCGTATTCAGCGCGACGAGAAAGCAGTGGGGCTGCTATTAAGTCAGCAAAGAAGAGGAGAGAAGGTATTTAAAAAGATGTTTCCAACGCCCAGCGCGCAAGCCCTCTGCCACCGGGCTGCTTGTCTGCGCTGGGGGAAAAGTGGGCGGAGCCTAAATAGGCTGTGACGAGGGAGGTGGGAGGAGTCTGAAGGGCGGGATGGGAGGGGTGTTTTTAAAAAAAGTTACCGTCCAGCGCTCGTATTCAGGGCGACGAGAAAGCAGTGGGGCTGCTATTAAGTCAGCAAAGAAGAGGAGAGAAGGTATTTAAAAAGATGTTTCCAACGCCCAGCGCGCAAGCCCTCTGCCACCGGGCTGCTTGTCTGCGCTGGGGAAAAAGTGGGCGGAGCCTAAATAGGCTGTGACGAGGGAGGTGGGAGGAGTCTGCAGAGCGGGATGGGAGGGGTGTTTTAAAAAAAGTTACCGTCCAGCGCTCGTATTCAGCGCGACGAGAAAGCAGTGGGGCTGCTATTAAGTCAGCAAAGAAGAGGAGAGAAGGTATTTAAAAAGATGTTTCCAACGCCCAGCGCGCAAGCCCTCTGCCACCGGGCTGCTTGTCTGCGCTGGGGAAAAAGTGGGCGGAGCCTAAATAGGCTGTAACAAGGGAGGTGGGAGGAGTCTGCAGGGCGGGATGGGAGGGGTGTTTTTAAAAAAAGTTACCGTCCAGCGCTTGTATTCAGCGCGACGAGAAAGCAGTGGGGCTGCTATTAAGTCAGCAAAGAAGAGGAGAGAAGGTATTTAAAAAGATGTTTCCAACGCCCAGCGCGCAAGCCCTCTGCCACCGGGCTGCTTGTCTGCGCTGGGGGAAAAGTGGGCGGAGCCTAAATAGGCTGTGACGAGGGAGGTGGGAGGAGTCTGCAGGGCGGGAAGGGAGGGGTGTTTTAAAAAAAGTTACCGTCCAGCGCTCGTATTCAGCGCGACGAGAAAGCAGTGGGGCTGCTATTAAGTCAGCAAAGAAGAGGAGAGAAGGTATTTAAAAAGATGTTTCCAACGCCCAGCGCGCAAGCCCTCTGCCACCGGGCTGCTTGTCTGCGCTGGGGATAAAGTGGGCGGAGCCTAAATAGGCTGTGACGAGGGAGGTGGGAGGAGTCTGCAGGGCGGGATGGGAGGGGTGTTTTTAAAAAAAGTTACCGTCCAGCGCTCGTATTCAGCGCGACGAGAAAGCAGTGGGGCTGCTATTAAGTCAGCAAAGAAGAGGAGAGAAGGTATTTAAAAAGATGTTTCCAACGCCCAGCGCGCAAGCCCTCTGCCACCGGGCTGCTTGTCTGCGCTGGGGAAAAAGTGGGCGGAGCCTAAATAGGCTGTGACGAGGGAGGTGGGAGGAGTCTGCAGGGCGGGATGGGAGGGGTGTTTTTAAAAAAAGTTACCGTCCAGCGCTCGTATTCAGCGCGACGAGAAAGCAGTGGGGCTGCTATTAAGTCAGCAAAGAAGAGGAGAGAAGGTATTTAAAAAGATGTTTCCAACGCCCAGCGCGCAAGCCCTCTGCCACCAGGCTGCTTGTCTGCGCTGGGGAAAAAGTGGGCGGAGCCTAAATAGGCTGTGACGAGGGAGGTGGGAGGAGTCTGCAGGGCGGGATGGGAGGGGTGTTTTAAAAAAAGTTACCGTCCAGCGCTCGTATTCAGCGCGACGAGAAAGCAGTGGGGCTGCTATTAAGTCAGCAAAGAAGAGGAGAGAAGGTATTTAAAAAGATGTTTCCAACGCCCAGCGCGCAAGCCCTCTGCCACCGGGCTGCTTGTCTGCGCTGGGGATCAAGTGGGCGGAGCCTAAATAGGCTGTGACGAGGGAGGTGGGAGGAGTCTGCAGGGCGGGATGGGAGGGGTGTTTTTAAAAAAAGTTACCGTCCAGCGCTCGTATTCAGCGCGACGAGAAAGCAGTGGGGCTGCTATTAAGTCAGCAAAGAAGAGGAGAGAAGGTATTTAAAAAGATGTTTCCAACGCCCAGCACGCAAGCCCTCTGCCACCGGGCTGCTTGTCTGCGCTGGGGAAAAAGTGGGCGGAGCCTAAATAGGCTGTGACGAGGGAGGTGGGAGGAGTCTGCAGGGCGGGATGGGAGGGGTGTTTTTAAAAAAAGTTACCGTCCAGCGCTCGTATTCAGCGCGACGAGAAAGCAGTGGGGCTGCTATTAAGTCAGCAAAGAAGAGGAGAGAAGGTATTTAAAAAGATGTTTCCAACGCCCAGCGCGCAAGCCCTCTGCCACCGGGCTGCTTGTCTGTAAGTCATACTTAGTGAATTATAAAATCATTATTACAAGTATACAGTTATCCATACAGTCACTCACACAATCATTGTGTCTTATGTATACTTATTTATATACAACAACTGACACATACACTGCCTTTTATTTTTCTAGTGTGTTGGACCTGTACCATTGAGAAATATATTTGCTCATCACCACACCCATAAAGATATTCACTCACCCAAACAACTGTTAGAACATGTAGTTTTAACTTCATATATCTACTGAATCAACTATTCACACATCTTTGGACAGTCACACACCCCCCACCGAACCACACACACTTTCACACTCCCATACAAATACTTAGTTAACTAATCAATAACTAATATAGCCTTTCACATAGCTAGTAACCAACTGTAGAAGCAGTTTACACAACAACTGACAAAGTGATACAGATATTCACACAGTTTAGTCACTATCCACTATATTTAGTGAGACATTATAAATTGGTCAAGTAAACAGTCAATTACACTGCTACTAAATCCTCAATCCAAATATTTATTGATATATATCCACTTATTCTTCAATGCAAATTGCTATATATATAATGCATATTTAAATAACGAAGCAAACCACATTCACTGGATGATGTCATCAGTGATGTCATCAGTGATGTCATTTGAGATGTCATCAGTGATGTCACTGACCATGTCATGAATGATCTAATATGTGACATCATCAGCAGTGGATTGCGGGTGCGCGAAATATAGTTAGTACAACTAATTATATAGGAGCAATTTCAATGGTTTTGTATGAGTAAAATGTCCAGCTAACTATAACACCACTAAAACTTATAGTTTTTGAGTGAATTTCAAAGGTTTTTTAAAAGCTAATTTCTAACTATATAACTCCTGAAACCTATGGTTTTTTCAGTGAATATATATATATATATATATATATATATATATATATATATATATATATATATATATATATATATATCTAGTGTACAGTAGCATATAGTGTACAGTAGCATATTAAGATATAATGAATAATTTTGAACAGTAGGTGGCAGTGTTAGACTGTGGCATGACTTTTCTGTAGCGTAAGCGTGGTAAAAGTACCCCTGGCAGTGGATTGTGCGGTAAAGGTATTTCACATGTGAGTGAATGTAAACGTGATGTAGTGGTATGCTTTATAAAAACGTACTTGGGAAAGGAACGCGCCGTAATATCATACAACCATTCAGGGTGTATGCTACGCAAAAGCAAAATACTATAATGTTATTTCATCTATAGTAACGTCACATATAGGGGACAAAATATCTTTCCTCTTTGTTTAATAATAGCATCATCTTCAGTGCAGTGATGCTGCAGGTATGAAGGTTTCTAAGTTCATGATTAGAATCTGCATTTCTGCATTTCCAACAGTTGCCACTGTCCTCATCTACTGTCCCACTCTCTGTCACAAGCAATAGCAGACCACTCACTTCCACCCCCCTCCCTCCCCACCTAAAGACCTGAAAGACCTGAAGGTCCGCGATGCTCGTTGCAACCTTGCAGGAGACAGAACCAGCTTTAAAACCATAGGTTTCGCATTGTTTATTTTTAAAGTGTATGGCGCTGGGGTCAGAAAACCCCGCAACAAAACCGGACCACACCAGGAGCGAAAGTGGCTAGCATAACCAACTGGGAAAACTCCCAGTGATCGACAGCACTAGTCCGGTCCCGCCTATCTCTTAATTATGGCATCCGTGTCTTCCTGGGAAAACTGGCTAATCAGCTACACGGAAGACAAAGAACTTGTTCGGGCTGCTGTTTCATCTTCCTACGTTTCCATCTGGATCAGGCTGGAATGTTGTCTCATTAAAGAGTCACATGTGTCTAATGCCACTCTTACTCGTACCAGACACGGCATTAGGCATGAGGCTGAAGTCAGTTTAAAGGGGATACAATGCAAGAACATTTCAGCTGATTGCAACTTAAGATGGCACGCCCAACTGCTGCAAGCAACCTACATTTATCACTTACCGAAATTTGAAATCTTTGACCCATTTCCTTTTAGAGACAAGTGCAGACTAAACAAAGGAGTCTTCTCTCAAGGGAAGCTGACCTGCTTTTTGTAGACATGCAAAACTGTTTGATATCCCCTACTCAGAAAATATGTTGCCTACAATATACGGTGCTTAGTTTGTAAAAAAAAAAGTGCTAGGGCTCTAGTCAGGAGGCCACTTCAGCTTGCAACACACATTGCCCCTGCTATGCTGCCAATAGCAACAACACGACAACTAACAATCACACTCCTGCAAGAGTGACAGTTCTGACTATTTCAGGCCCCCAAAGCTATTAGAATGGCTTGGGCGGCAGGTGATTGTCATTTTTTAATGCATATTGAATTATTAATTAACTATTGGTGTGTTGTTCTCTAAATTAGCCAAATAGCAACACCTTGTGGTACAAGCACTGGTGTTAACAACTAAGGGCAGGTTATGAGTACTGGAAACCACTGGCTGAAATTAAGCACTGCCTACATATCCCCTTGAGCTAATTGTGCTTCTTCACAAAATCATTTACTTGAGGCTCAGAATGGGCTAATTTCTGGTAGGGGGATTACATCAATCAGAGAAATATCTGGACCTGGGCACTTGGCTGTAGGTTCTGTAATTATAAACAGTAGTCTGTCTGTGGTGCACATTCTTCATTGCTGTCCGGCCTGTGCAGCTGAAAGGTGTTTTTAAACATTCCTCTGTAAAACCCTACATATGAAGCTGATTTTATTTTATATTTAGCTATTCTTTGGCTTGTTATAATTCTACCTTTACTGTTTGCTACTTTTGCTGAGATGTTTTTATTACTTGTTTAATAGAGTGAACTTCACTTCAGCAATTGAATATCAATCATGGTGGGTGGGGGACCACGAATTGGTAAAGTGATCACCAGAAGAGTGATCGCTTTCCTTAGAGAGGTGTTCACCAAGAATGAGGGCAAAAATATTTTTTTTCTATTGAATATCTTATGGAGTTGCGCCAGGGCAAGGTAAGTGCAGTGCAGGACGTAAAAATGAGACAGATTTAACCGGGCATTGTTGGTTATCAGCTGAATCTGAGCACCCTTTGTCTCCCTTTCTTTGTCTGAGAGTGGTTCCTGCAGATCACTTTCTCATTGCTGGCCAATCTTTGTGGGGGTGAGGGAGGAGGGGGGGGGGGAAGAGAAGGATCATTTTGTCTGTCTTGAGGGCTTTATACAGTCCTGATATCAATTTCACCCCCTGTCCTGTCGCCAACAACATATCAAGCGTAGCTCACACAGGTGGAATCACAGGGAAAGAAGTCCACGCTTCTATGACAGTGTTAGTTAGTTTTGCAAATTGAAGAAATTGTCCTTGACCAACCTCTCAGCCGGGTCCAGATTGTTCATTTCAACACATCCTCTGTCCTTTCACTGTGACATGGACATGGTTAATGTGATGCCAAGGAACGGTTTCAGCTACCATGTTGGCCACAACCTGGATAACGTCTTAGAACATACTTTATAGCCAATGCATGAATAACATAATGTAGTGTTGTTCGAAGGAGATGCATTTGTGGTTTTGTGGAGATTAAATGTGGACCATCATGAACAGAATTATATTGCCTGTAGGATAATAGGTTAATAGAGCGAATCAATGGTATGGTAAAAGACTGCAGTAACCTGGCTGGGAATAACAGCAAAGCTTTGGTGAGTGTTCCGACTGAGATAATTTAGGTCTATCTTGGCGGACACTTTCAGGGAAGTGCAGCCATTTGTATCTTTCAAGGGAAAGGGAACTTGTACAATCATATTTTCAGGAAAAGTAGGACTAGTGAGTATAGACCAGAGTGCTGTTGGAAATATGATTGTGAAAAATAGGGAGTGTTATTAAAGAGGCCATGATGTGAGTGTAATACATGGTTCCGTGGATGTTCTGAAGGCTTTTAGTCTGTTTTGGAACCACAAATAGCAACAGAGATGAAAAGGACTATGGTGATGTCAGAGGAAGAAAGTAGGTGGAGTTTGTGTATCCTGTTCAGAGCCTATGTTGGGAATTAGGGTAAGAGCACGAGGACAAGCTTTCAAGGTTGAATGAAGGTTCCTTTATTGTATTGGCGGGATAGAACTTGCAATAGACATCCTTAGAGCTGTTGCCTATATTCACTAACATGTCCCTTCCATGTAACTAACACATGAAACTACTACAACTCTCTCATAAATTACGTCTGCTTTCCAAAGAGCTCTCATTCCATAATGCCCTGAAAACGTGACTTTGTAGTAATTAGTCCTGTCTGAGAGCTAACTAGTATTTTGACTGTTCTAGCGCTGGGTGGCCTTCGGGTAGCTATGTGCTATATAAGACGTATAGAATAGAATAGAATGAATATAGATAAAACAACATACTCCCTATTTGGCTCTGAAGCCATCTCCACTTTCCTGAATCCACACATTCTCGATTCATTTTTCATTCATATCTTTTAACTTTCTTCCAGTCTGTGTGTCTTGTATCAGGTGGTCTGTTAGTCTTTTACCAGCCCTGCCGACCCCGATGTATCAATTCAACCTACTAGTCCTCCATAATCCCAACGGTTGGTGTCACCCATCCAGCCTGCGGCTCCCAAGCTAAAGTGGCCCTTTCCCCGTACCTCTGTTTCTTGCTCCACTAACCTTAAATTACCCACGCTATAAAATCACTTCCAAATTTGTTCTCTGAACTTTAATGACACACTTTACTTCTGAAAGAAAAGTTTGCCCTTCCTTTTCTCCCCGCCAGAGATTCCAGCACAGTGAAAGGGTGTAGGAAGGGCATCTCCGCAGGCCAGTGCATGCTTGGCAACACCAAATACATGCTATGTCTCCATTTTTAAAAAACCTTTTTGGGTTTTATCTAGTGCTTAATTTGAGCAGGTGGTTTCCAGTGCTCAGCACCGGCACTTAATTGCCAACACCGGGTCTTATGAAAGGGTGCCACATGGTTGCGCTGTTGGTGTTTTTTAGAGATGAGCACAATAACAGTTGCTTATTGATTAAATATACATTAAAATGACATATACATGCCACCCAAGCCATTCTTATAGCTTTGGGGGCCTGGACTAGTCTGAAGGGCCTCACTAGAGGGAGTGTGATGATCAGAGGTGTGTTTGTACTGTCACCAGCAGCGCTGGAAGGGGGAATGAGTGGTGCAAGCTGCAGAGGCCTTCTGACAACAGCCCTGCACTTATTTCTTTACAAATTAAGCACTGCTATCGACCCTTTGCACATTAGCCTATCTGGAATTCCAAGTGCACAAATTCACAGGTGAAGCCCAATACTCATTACAGAGGGTGTTCTAGCTCCCTCACTTTCATGACATGGTCTTTTTTTTTGTAACTTGTTTTTATTGTTGCATTAGTCAGCATAAGGTTAAAGGAGTCACCTGCCGGCGCGGCGTCAACATTCAGCCGCGGTCAGCCAATTACGCAACTTTTCTACACATAAAACTAGGCAATGTGGCATTTCTTCCATAAAAAATAACACAGGCTTCACAAACAGGTAAGTAAGCAGGGATACAGGCAGGGAACCCCACCTGGGGGGACAAAGAGGAACAGTGGTTGTAGTAGTCCCTGCCGTGGAGGTCGTTGGGATAGGGCCCGTGCAGGTCGTATAATGGTGATGTCGTGCAACTGGGGGGACAAAACTGTGGGGGGAGCACGGTGGCAATAGCAGGAGTGTCGTCAGAAGGGATAGGAGTCGGGCGATGGGCTACAAGAGGGGTCCACAATATCCATGCACGTTGTGGCCGCGCCGTCAGTAGGCTAGGTCAACCCATGTGTGGGGCAGCCGGGCAGTCGGTGCGAGGGGGGGTCATGATGTCCCTAATAGGGCGCGTGGCGGCGGGGCCTGGCACAGGTAGCACGGGAATCAGCTAGGAGTCTTAGGTGCGCCCGGACGGGCGGACGGGGGAATGGGGGGTAGGTGTGGGTGGGGCACTAGCGCGCAGGGATTGCCGGAAGCTGTGGAGGAGCATGGCCCAGTCTATCGAAATGGGATGTTTACGTGTGCCCTTAGCTTCTTCCTCTCGAAGGGCATCTTCCTCGGCTGCCGCCCACTTACAAACCGCCCCCGACCATGCCGCTATGGGGGGGCCCTCCGGGGATCGCCAGTGCATGGCTATGCAGCGGTTCGCCAGTAGCAGCGCTAGGGATACAAAGCGCCTGTGTGCTGGGGCCCGTTTGGTAACGTGAAAGATGCCTAGCGCACTAGCCTCCCATGAGGTCAGGGTCGTGAGGCCTGTGAGTTCCGTCAGTGTGTCATGTACCGTCTGCCATAGAGAGTGGAGGGTGGGGCAGCTCCAGAACATGTGTCGGAAGTCCGCAGCTGAGGAACGACATCTAGGGCACAGGAACGTCGTCGCGGGGTAGAACCGTTGCAGTCGCGCTGGGGTAAGGTATGCCCTGTGTAGTATGAAATATTGAATGTTTTTGAAGCGGGCGTTCCTAGAGACTCGTTTCGGGGCCTCGAGAGCCTTGGTCCACTCTGAGTCATGCAAAGCACGTCCGAAATCTTCCTCCCATTTGGCTCGTAGGGTCGCCAGTGAGGTTTGTGATAGTTCTCGAACCGACTTATAGAGCCAAGTGACTAAATGGCGCCCCACACCCATGAGTAGGGCAGTGTGTATGACTGGATGCGTGTCCGGTTCGCCGGACTGAAGATTGTGGTAGGGACGAAAGCCCTCAAGCAACTGTCGGTGCTTGAGGAATTGACCTGGGGGGAGTGCGTACTCGGCGGTCAGCCGGTCGAACGATTTCAACTGGCCGTCCTCAAAAAGCGACTCCATGTCCGTGACGCCGCAGCGAGTCCACTCGGCCAACATGGGAGCCGAGAAATAGAGTTCCCGTCTGGGGCAGCCAACCAGAGGCAGCGACGGGGAGTACGGGACTCTCCCGGGGGAGATCCGATGTACCCCCATCATGCATTGACGCGCTATCGTAACCTGGAGGGGATATGTACGCCGCGGTTTGGTGCCCGGAAGGAGAAGGCGGAGAAGCTCCGGGTTTGTAATTCCACCAGTCGGAGTACTGGTTTCCTGGGTGTATCGGTCCGCAGTCCAATATGATAACCACTGGAGCTGCGCCGCCAAGAAATATGATTCGAAGGAGGGAGCTCCCAGCCCCCCTTGTGACGTGGGGAGTTGGATGGTTTTCAAGGCCACTCTGTGCCGGCCCGAGCCCCAGACCAGGCTACTCAGGAGAGAGTCGAGGTCTCGGAAGAAGGACTTCGGCGGTATCACCGGTAGGTTGGCGAAATGGTAGAGGAGCCGGGGAAGCATCACCATTTTTGCTAGCGCTATCCGTCCTATCGGGGCAAGTGGGAGCTTGGTCCAGAAGGTGACCGTCTGGCGGAGGCTAGCCAGCATCCTGCGGTGATTCCCATCAAAGATGTCGGTCGGGGAGTGGTATAGACGGACGCCGAGGTAGCGGGGGGCCTCAGCGGACCATGTGAGTCTGTGGGTCCCTAATTGAATGTCTCGGGGTGGCAACTCGGGGTGAAAGGGGTAGATCGTGGATTTGTCCCAATTCACTCGAAGTCCCGAGGCGTCCGCAAATTCGGTAAGCGTCATTGCTATGGGAGCAAGATCTGTCTCAATGTCTCGGACGTAGATGAGAAGGTCATCCGCGTACATTGAAACGCAGTGCGTGGTGTCCGCAAGCAGAATGCCCCAGACTGCTCCCTCCTGCCGCAATCTGACCGCCAGTGGCTCGACGGCCAGGGCGAAGAGAAGAGGCGACAGGGGGCATCCCTGCCTAGTGCCCCGATGGATCTCGAATGCGGGCGAGATGTATTTCCCAATTCTCACACGCGACGTCAAATCTGTGTATAAGAGGCGCGTATATGCTGTAGTCTAGGGCCCAAGTTGAGTCGGCGTAGGACCGAGAAAAGATATGACCAGGTGAGGGTGTCGAACGCCTTCTCTAGATCCAATATGAAGCAGGCGGCGCGAGGGAACCTGTCTCGCACCTGGTCCTGAATATGAAAGACCCGGCGGATGTTCTGTGAGGTATTCCTCCCTGGAACGAAGCCACATTGGTCAGGATGGACCAGTGGGCAAATGATCCGGGCGTATCTGTCCGCTAGGATTTTCCCCAGGATCTTACAATCCGCAGATAGAAGCGTGATGGGGCGATATGAGCCCATGAGATGCGGGTCTCTGTGGGGCTTTGGGAAGGTGACAATCACCGATTCACGCAATGAACGGGGGAGCACTCCTGCATCGAGTGCCGCCGTAAACACCTGGGTCAGGTGAGGGACCACCAGGGGGGAAAACGTCTGGTAGTATTCTAGTGGGAAGCCGTCCAGGCCCGGCGCCTTGTTACGAGACAAGGCTCGCAGCGCCTGTGTGATATCTGAGGGTGTCATTTTGGCGTCGAGTGTGCGTTTGTCGGCATCCGAGATCGCGGGCAACGGCAGCGGGTCAAGGAAATGGTCCGTGAACGACAGAGAGGAGTGCGTCGGGGCGCCGTACACCCGTGCATAATAGCAGTGGAATGCCGAGAGGATATCAGCTTGGGACTGGACCAATGTTCCCTCTAGGTTGATAATGTCTGTGATTGGTTTGTTCTCGGTGTCTTGCCTCGCCATCCAGGCCAGCAACGCGCCCGTTTTGTCCCTGTCCTTGTGGACTCTATTGGCATAGGCTTTGAAATTGTATTTCCTAAGGTCGGCACAGGCCTCCTGGTAGGTGGACTTTGCCTCAGCGATACGTGCGGCGTGATCTACCGAATCGTCCGATTGTTTAGTGAGTGCAGCTAGGCGTTGTTCCGTGGCCGTGAGTGTCCGTTCCAACGTGCGACGGACCCCTGCGATCTGTTTGATGCATTCTCCCCACGCCACCACCTTGAAAGCATCCCACTCCACTAGTGCCGATGTCGCCGTGTTTGTATTGTGTGTAAAATATTCCCGTATACTGCCTTGGTGTGAGTCCCTGAACACCTGATCCGTCAGGCAGTCCTTGGGGAGCCGCCAAGAGGGAACAGGGGGGTGTGGGGGACGCAAGGACAGGCGCAGTACATGGGCGTCATGGTCTGAGACAACTCGGCCCAGGTAGTCCGAGAAGACCAGTGTAGGGAGGATCGGGGCAGAGCACAAGAATCTGTCCAGCCGGACTCGGAGGTTGTGGGGTATGGAGTGGAAGGAATATATGCGAGCCTGGGGGTAGAGGTGTCGCCATGCATCGGTGAGTGCCCAGTGTGCCGTCCAAGCCCTGAAAAGTTCCGCCTGCCGGGGGATTGGAGAGCGCGCAGGGGGGGTGTGAGCGGTCTAGTAAAGGATCCAACGTGCAGTTGTAGTCACCCCCTAAGACCCAGGGGACGTCGGTGAACTGGGCTAACACTCCCGTGAGGTGATCCCAAAATGTATCTTGTTCTGTATTGGGGGCATAACTACTTCCTATAAGGATCCCCTGACCGTCTAGTAGACCCTCCAGTAGCGCATATCTGCCGTCTTTGTCCACCACCCGCCTAAGTTCTCGGAAAGGGGTCCCTGGTCGAACCCAGACCAAGGCGCCGCGCGCAAATGCTGAATATGTCGTGGCGCAGAGGGTCCCCCGCCACTTGGACTGTAACCGGCGTAATTCAGTAGCATTGATGTGCGTCTCTTGTAAGAGAGCAATATTAGACAACATGCGCTTTATGTAGGAGTAGACAGAATATCGTTTGCTGGGCGTGTGAAGGCCTCGTACATTAAGCGTGAGGATGCTAACATCCGGTCGTGAGGTCGTCATGACCATGGAGTCGTGTGTGTGAGTCTAGCCCCCCTGTAACCCCCGAGGGAGCGTTATTGTGAGCGTTGTGTAGGCTCCTGCGTGCCGTGCTTCCATAGGAACGGTGGGGGAACTGTCGGGAATAAACAGGTAAAAACCAAAGGTGGGAAACAGTCCCAATACAAGGGATATATCACCGGGGGTGGCATATCCAAACCAGAAGTCCCACTAGGGAGGAAATTAAGCAGAATTCAGCGGGGGTGGCGGCGTGTGTCGTCGCTGGGCTGTGCGTCGATCGGGCTTCTGTAGGAGAAGTATCGATCGCACGTGTGCACACACATTCAATCCATCATGTAACCAATGGTTCACATACAACACAGAGAGCAGCCATTATAAGAGGATACAGTAGTGCGTATGTCTCTGCTCAGGAAGCGGTTTCAGGTTGCGCAATCAGGATAGCGTCCATCTCATGCGGAACAAGAAGAGGGGAAGAGATCGGGCCAAATCCCGACATAGTTCCGTCGCTGTCTCGGTCCTTCTCAGGGGTGAATAGGTGCGGCTGGCGTTCAAGGTCCGGAGCCAGGGGGGAGAGGTGCAGATCCGTTACCGCCTTCAGTGCGTCTCGTCGCTCCTTCATGATCTGTGTGAGGTCGGGAGAGCCCGATGGAGAGGAGGCTTGACTTTTGGATGCGCCCGTTTGGGTGCGCTTCGTACCTCGTTTTCTGGGTTGACGATGATCAACGGTTTGTCTTCTTGGGGGCCTGGCGTTGGGGACCAGCGGGCAATGGCGTTCAGCCCAGTCCTGTGCCTCGTCCACGTCTGTGAAGAAAAGTGCCTTTCCATTGTGCAGCACCTTGAGGCGCGCCGGAAATAGCAACGAGTATTGCACAGCGTTCGCATGGAGGCGCCTTTTGACGTCCAGAAAGGTGGATCTCTGTTGTTGGACCTCTCGGGCATAGTCCGGAAACACCATGACTCGCTGGTCTTCCACCTGCAAGGGGCCCGCCGCCCGGGCCGCTCGGAGCACCGCATCTCGGTCTCGGAAGTGTAGGAACTTGGCCAGCATGGGGCGCGGAGGGAGGCCCGGTTTAGGCGCCCGGGCGGGGACCCTATGTGCCCTTTCGATGGAGAAGAACGCCGACCGTTCCGATTCTGGGGTGAAGGATCTTGTCCAAGACTCCATGTAGGTCAGAGGATCTGAGTTCTCGATTCCTTCCGGCAGCCCCAGGACGCGAATGTTGCATCTCCTCGAGCGCCCCTCCAAGTCCACTGTACGTTCCTCGAGAGTCGCCACTCGGCGTAGGATGTCCTGTATGTCCGTCGCTTGGGTCTTCACCTTGGGCAGCATCTCGGAGGCAACCCGTTCACCCTCCTTCACTCTGTCCGCCAATTTACGGTGATCATGGCGGATCAGGGTGATGTCAGTCGTCAGGACCCCCAACCGTTCTTCCATCGAAAGTCTGGACAGTTCAATGGCTGCCAACACCTGATCCAGCTTCGCCGACAGCGTGGGGTCGGTGGGTGGGGTATTGCTCTGTGTCCAGGCCCTTGTTTGTGGCATGTTCTCGGGGGCCGTTTCCGGGACGGCGGTCGCCTGCTGGCCCCTTGGTTTCCCCATGGGATCGATGGGGTGGGCTTTGTAGTGTCGTCCAGTTGGAGAGGAGAGCAGGAGCCAGAGAGCGGGCGGCCCGGGCGATAGTTGGCCGGTAGGGGCCAGACACACGATCTGCACTGGTGCGGGGGTGAGGTAGATACCTCTTTAGCACTGCGTTCACTGTTCCTCGGCGCGACAGGCAGCAGAAGAGTCCGTTAGTAGCGGGAGCAGCGGGTGCCCCTCGGTGTAGGCCAGCGACTGCGCATGCACAGCAGATGACGCTCGGGGAATGGAGACCAGAAGGGTCCGGAACTGGTCGGCGGCCTGTGGTGACTGATGGCTCCCACGGAGGGGTCCTCTCTGTGTTGCAGAGTCTTGATCTCTCCGCAGGGTGAGCGGTGAGGTAGTGCCGGCTCAGGGGATATGCTGGAGGGTTCAGGGAGGCTTTCGGTGTGCTGAAGGACCCCTAGTTGTATCCAGGTACCGCCTGGCTCGTCGCGGGATCCCCCGGGATTGCGGCAGCGACGAGTTGATGAGGGGGCTCCTCCCAGTGGTGCCCACAGGCGTACAGTGGCTGGCCGGTGACAAGGTGAGAGGCTGGTCGCACTTCGCCCTTCACTAGGTAGGTAGATAACAGCGTTCGGCAGGGTTTGCGGGCGTCGGGCGCCCACGAGGCCATGGCAGGGACGATGAGTCTTGGTTGCGGAGCGTCACCGCTGCTCTCCGGGAGGTCCCGCCACCGTCGGCATTATGAGGAGGTCCGCGTCAGGTCCGGCAACCACGTCCCATCGGGCGCCATCTTAGGGTCAGGCAGTCCGCGCCGGGAGCGCCCAGGCCCCTCCGCTCCCACGGTCAGGGGGGAGGGGTGTTGGGCTATCCTCGAGGGGGTCTCTCAGGGGGGGACTGGGGCCGCCAGGGCGGCGGTGTCAGAGATCCCCAGGAGGGGGGGGGCCGAAAGACAGCCGGCACTCACCGCCGCGGAAAGCCCCACTGGCGTCGGGAAGTCCGGTCGCTGCACTGGCGGTGTGGCGGCCGACGGTCCTCAGTCCGCCGCAGTCCGGTAGGCGTCCGGCTGGGTGGGAGCACTGGTGTGGTGAGGCTTCTGATCGGCGGTCGCCATCCTATGGAGCAAGCCGTGCTCGCGGAGGTGAGTCCAGTGGACAGTAGGTCTCCGGGCGTGAGCCGTGCCACCCGGATAGGTGCGCCGCCCCTCCGGGCCGTGTGGATGGATCGCGGGAGTCCGCTTCTGGCTCAGGGATGTATCAGCACCGGGCTCAGGAGGCTGGAGACGCGGCCGCCATCTTGCGGGCCGTCCGTCGCCCCGGCAGAGTCAGCGTCGCTCTTCGGTGCCGCGCTGTAGTGGCTGTTATCGGGTCTGGGAAAGATGCCCCCGATGTGCTTGCAGCCGCCAGTGAGTTTCTGTGTTGGCTGAGGCTCCCAGCGATTCCCAGGAACGGGCAGGATGCAAGCCCGATCGCGGAGCCTCAGCAACACACAGCCGCCATCGTGGCTTGCTTAGCCACGCCCCCACTTTCATGACATGGTCTTATGCATCAATGGACAGTTATTAGTTTGTTGCAAGGGTTCTGTCACAAGTGGCCTGAAGTAAACACCTTCCTCCATGCTCTGGGTGAGCAATTTGTATATAGTTTTCGTGGCTTTAGAATTGTTGGTCCCTGACTTTCCACTGATTGTACATAGCACAATGAATAGGTTTGGTGTACTTTGGCTCAATTTATGTTAAGGAGCTGATACTTATTTTAATTACAGTTTCGGGTTCCCTTGACTTCCTTAGTCCTGAGGAGGTCCTAACTATTTTGGTTGAAACGTGTAGGCTTTTGTGGAAGAAATCCGATGAAATAGAATGTTTATTGTGAGGATGGGCACACAGTTGGGCATAATCTCCGCTAACCACCACATGGCAGAGCTTATTGCCCACCCCTTGAAAATACAAAGGAGGTGTCCTAGCATAGAATTGAGGCGGAGCTCACCACACTACAAACTGAGTTACCCCAGTCCTCTGACATTAAAATTAGAAGCAACATCTCGGGAATGAAAACGTGAGGCTCTCATCCAAGCTAACTTGTACTTGGTGAACCAATCAGAGCAAATTGCAATTTGTACATGATTGGTTCAGCAAGTGCAGGTTAGCTTTGATGAGAGACTAATGTTTGTATTCCTGCAGCGAGAAGAGAATTATGGGAAATGTAATATACCCTTACCATCTCCTATTAGGAAGCCCACAGGCAGTGTGCTGGGAGGTGGGAGCTCCGGCTGTCTCCTGCCTCCAGTTTCTAGCCCAAAGCCCATGAGAGGGAATGGCAGGTGCCAGTTTCACAGCCCCCCTTGCTCTCCAGGAACATAGTGCAATCCTGCCTCAGCGGGAGCTGCAGCGTAGTGGATGTAGAGCACTGGGCAGAGTAGACTGCCAGCAGAGCCTGGTGCCTGCCTCCTCATGGCCAGCGGGACCAGTGTCACAGGAGCCGCTCCTCAGGTGGAGTGAGGTAATTCTTGTAATGAATAAAATGTAATACTCAGTGATAATTGTTTAATTGAGATGTAAATAATTGTGAATTCTTTTTTCCCCACAGCTTTCCTTCCTACGTTGTTCTTGTAGTTACAGCTCAAGTTCTGCAGGGTTATATGTGCAAAGCCTTTATGCTTTGTTGTTACTCTTCACTCCTGTGACAGCATTTTTACATAACCTTACTCCGGCCCTATCCTGCTTATACGAAGCAGCTACAAAGGTATAGTTCCATTGTGGGCATGTAAAACTGTGCCAAGGAATGGTGATATCTGGGGAAGGGTTCAACATCAAAATGGGAAAGAGAAGTACCCAGGGATTTGAGGAGTGTTGAAAACATGTGATGACTTCCTGGTTGAAGGATTATGAAAGTTAACTTTTTACAGCTGCCATTTTTGGGTTTAATTTGTATGGAACTTTTTGATTTTATCTGGTTTGGCGTGTCATATGGTGGAAAAGAACGACAGAATGATGGGGCTTCTAGCAAGTCAAGAATGGACTTCTGAAATCTTGATAGGCTGGGACATGGAGACATCTGGCTGAAGAGGAGATCGTTGAATTGTTATGTTGGCAAAGTTGCTTTCTTACATGTAGTTGTGTACATTATTCTCAAGAGAAGGTTTAAGTAATCAGACGCTGTGTCATATGTTGGTTGGTTAGACATCAAATATAATGGATTGAATATGCCAATCTGTTCCTTTGGGAATTCTGGGCAGCATCACATCTTAGTATTTTTTAGATCCACCCTTCAATGAGTAAGAGGGCCGTGTGGTACCAGAATTTCAGAATTGAGAATTTAGGCAGTTATTCATCATCTATGCCTTTATTACATGAAGACAGTCGTCAAGTTTGATTTATAGAGATCGTCCTGGTCACCCATTTTAGAATGATTTGTGTATCATCTGAACAGTAGTAATAGGTGAGATTGAATGATCTTACCATGTCATGAAATGGGTTAGGTAGATGTTGAATGATAGAGGGCATATGGTGGACTCTTGGGGATGCTACAATGTTGAGTGTGAGGTACTGAAGGCATACCATAGTATGTCTGTCTCTAAGGTAAGAGGTAATCCATTTAAGAGCATTTTCACATATTCTGAGAAGATGGAGTCTTTATAGGTATGAGTGGTAGTGGACAGTGCCAAATGCTATTGATAGGTTGGCAACTCCATTCTTGTCCACTGTGAGCTTTAGGTTATCCCAAGTGAATATGATCACTGATTCTGTGCATCTGTCTGGTTTGAATACAGATTGCAGGCCTGATATAAACACATTTTTCTCTGTAAACTTGAAAAGTTGAGTAGAAACTACTCCTTCAAATATCTATTGCTAGCTATGGACCAATAGTTGGTTTGTAGTTTGCTTGGTTTGATTGTGGAAAAGTAAATTTTGCCATGTTCTGTGTCCCTACGTGTTCCCCATGTTATGTTATATGTGCACGATTAATATGCATATGTATCCCCCATGATCGATTAAAGACGCAATTACAGTTGTGTCCATCTCTAGTATGTCAGTTTCCAGTTCTCGTGAAAGCTACGAGCATCAGGCCTATGTAAAGCTACGTTGCCACGTTTCTCAGTGTACACGTTATTTTATTGTAAAGTCCCCGTTTCTAGGCCTCAAAAGGGCCCGGACTCAGATTCAGCTCCTGTCTCCTGAACCCTCGAGGAGCGATACAGCCCCCACCTGTATCCCTGACCCTTCACTTACTTCCTGCCTCACAGTGCCCGGCTCGGCCTGACTCTGCCTGCCAGTCTGCCAAGAGTATGTTATGATTCTAGTTATCAGTCCAGCCCTCCTTCTCTGCATTCCTAAGCTACTGAATCGCATCAATAGTTTCAGTCATCGTCTAGCCTTTACGTCTCCATGTAAGAGAAATACTGTATTAATGGTCATTTAATATTCCTCAACACACACTACATGTAGAATAATGCATGCACCAGTCTTAGTGTCTGTTAGCCTTTACCCTGATAACTTTTGGATTCTATCAACATGTTCTCTAAACATCAGATACTAGATAGTGTTTAGGTACATGTCGCTCTGACTCTCCAGACTTTCGTCTCTCCTTCTAGCTCAGAAGTCATAGCCCCCAGCTTCTCCCTAGTAACACGTCATTGCCAGCTTGCGCGCACCACTAGGTTAGAGGTCCCGGCTCCTTAGGTAGCCCCCTCCATGTTTCCGCCCCATTTATAACATATTCCGTTACGTTTACATCACATGTCTATGTTCACGCCTCTTGTTACACCTACTTTCACCCTTATCTTTCGCGACTGTTACAGGCCCTACCCACTGTTACGCCTACTGTATGTATTGTAATGCAATTGTTTTAACTATATATACTTGTGTACTGTTATTAAAAGCCAGCGCGCTCATTCCAGATCCTGCCCGACAGCAGTCGGGCCCCCCCTGTTGGCTAGCCATCCCAGATCTTGCCCGTGCAGGTTGTCCTGTTCCTGTCCTTTATGCTGTATTAAACCTGCAAACTCCTGCTACCTCGAATCTTGACTCTTATTTATTGAGCTATCTGTTATTGTTATATCTAGTCAAAAATAGAGGTATTATTTATTTATTTACCACATAATGGCGCCCGAATAGGGACTTGCCCTTTCCCCACGCGCCGGTGAAGCCACGCAAGCCCCCTGATCCTCTGCAGCCGTGACGGAACCATACCGTGCACGTGCAGATATTTCTGCTTCAAGTATCCCTCAGGCCCACGGAGGAGACGGAGGTTGCGGTCCAGCATCCAGACGAGGCGGTGGAGGAACGCGGCGAGTCCCGACCAGAGCCCAAGCCGAGAGTCCAAGGTCCGAGGTATCCGGAGGCCCACCCGTAACAGAAGTCCGAAGTTCGTCCGTCCGGCGTCGTAGCAGTCCAGTCCAGTCTGAGGCCTTCCGTTCTTGCTGCCCGGTGAGTACCGTTGCTGGGGTAGTATCTAGACAGGGTCAATTGCATTGTCTCTGGTCCGTGGGTTTGGGGTACAACACGAAGTGTCCACTTAGGTGGATGCGGGTCCTGACGTGTCTCTTTATGAGACCGGTAAGTTTCGTATTGTTTTAGCAGTGCATCTAGTTTCTGTTCTAGTCCGTTCTGTTCTCGAGAAATTCATGTATTCTGTTTTTTTAAATGTCACTCATGTATTTCAATGTTGTGGTATGAAAGTGGTGTAATTATCGTGTTCATTGTGTATTGTATTGTGTTTAGACTCCAGCCCAGTCATGCCTTTGTTTTCAAAACTACGTCAGTTAAAAACTAGAAAAGGTCTGTTAGAAGAAGCAGTTCCTGTCCCGCCTAGGGACAGTCCAGGTCATTTTATGTATCAAAAGCATGGCATAAGTGCCATATTATATCTAGATTTATGGGTTGAGTACACCAAACAGTTAGAAGAAAAGTACAGATGGCCCGTATCGGGTACGTGGGATGCCGAGTGCATCATGCGAGTAGAAGAAGTATTATGGAAAAAGAAAGCCAGACAGTCACAGAAAGATGCCATCGAGTTATGGCGCAAAGAATCTCATAAAAGAACCGAAAAAGAAATCAGAAAGTCAGAATTAAGTAGGGAATCCTTAGAAAGAGCCCAAGAAAGGGAATTAATCAAAATAGGTGAACGAGTTAAAACCGAACAGTCAGACAGACAGAGGAATGCCCTCATTAAGGGTATGTATCCTCTTCTTGCCGAGGGCTTGCCAAAAGCAACCCCGGAGGCATCCAGTAATTTTCCGCCACCTTTAGTTCCGACCAAGCTATGTCACAAACCGACCGCAGCTGATATTTTTCTCTCGTCCTATTTGGACGACACAGTCCCAGAATATGCAAATCCTGTTCCGCCAGCTCCTGTAAATAATGTAATCCATGGTCCTCCAGCCACCGGGGCACCTGTAGCAGGACCTGTTACGGTACCCCCGGTCCAGCCCGTAGTACAAATTCCCGCCACATCGGTCACTCTGCCAACACGAAGAGTATCAGTCGACGATTCCAGTATAGGGGCCGCGGGAGGAGGTCCTCCAGGTACCCCGCCGCCAAATAGACGTCTAGGGCCAGTCGAGTTACATGAACGTGCGTTACAGCGTACGCCTAAATATAAGACCATTGCAGAAATCAGGCGACTTCTTACTGAATGCTGTTATGATCCAGTCCCAGGCGAGGATAGCATGGTTATATATTCCGTACGTATAAGGCAGGTGTCCGAGTATTTGGTCACCCTACCGAATATGAAAGAAGATCTAGACAGAATGTATCGTTTCATTCGTACAGGACAAGATCCAGAAAGTATTGCTGAAGTCATGTCTCTCAGGAAATCTGAGATCCAGTTTATGCTATTAAAGTTTCTGATCAATTGTTTAATTAGGGAACAAGATTCCCCGACTAAAGATCCGACCGAAATGAAAATTCTGACAAAGTGGAGTGATAATATAGCCGAGGGTAAGCACAAGGCCCTCAATAGTATAGAGAATATGTACAAGAAAATACGTAAAGAAATAATAAGGTTACACGAACAACGCAAAGAAGCACAAGTAAGCGAGAAAGAAAATGACTCTTCTACTGAAGAGGTAGACGACGAGAATACCGCCAGAATAGCGTATGTAGGTAAATCTAGGTTTCCAGACCGACAGTCACGCCTAGAACACAAGAAAGTCTTCCATCTTCCAGCACCGGAACAAGGCTCTCTAGAACAAGTATTTCAAGCTACCGATCACATTTTGAAATCACGAATCGGTTATAGTGAGTTAAGTACCATGCATGAACAAGAACTAGCCCGATCAGCAGTCCGATGGATTACTGATTCTACCACTTTTCCAGACGAAATAGTGGCACAAATGTTTCTGAAACTGCCCCCAGCCGAGCAGCGACTGGTGGGTATGTATATGATCCAGCACCTCATTACACTGTATGAGGGTCAACATTCTGATCCAGGTCCGTTACATGATGTCCTGAACGAGTTACTCCAGTATAGATGGAAAGGTTTAGGTACCGATTTAATTAGTGTCATTCTAGAACAGCGCCACAAATATGGAACGTTTCTGAATCCGCATTTTGTTCATGTCTCACCTCCAGAAAGTAAACCGTTTTACATAGATAGACAGCATCCGTTACGAGAAGTACACCCAGTTAGGACAGCGGATGGTGAAATGCAACGAGTATTTGTTTACACCCCAGTTACCAAGATGGAACTCTTAGAGATGAAGAAATTAATTCCCTGTCACGACAAAGATCCAGCAGGGTTCCACCGAGAATTAAAAGACATGCTCCGTATGGGAGAATACACGTATCCAGATATTATTAAAATGTTAAAAGTCCTGTTGCCCGCAGGGGTATACGAAAAACTCAAGGAAAAAGATTGGGAGGTGGGAGAGAAAAAGATCGATTGGACAGCTCTAGAAGCTGAAGATAAGATACGAGTACCAGGTACCGGTCTTGGAGACAAATGTAAAGAATTACCAGAACTGTTAATACAAGTTTTGCCTAGGTTATTAGCCACTAAAAAGGAAGACTGGGATGCAATCTCAGCCTGTAAACAGAAACAAGACGAAGACACTAGTGATTTTTATTCTAGATTTGAGAAATGTTTTATCATAAACAGTGGTTTGAAGACGAGTAGTGAGTCATACCCTCATCTTTTTGTTACTAAACTAGTCGAGAATTCAAATCCACAAGTTAGAAATCGAGTTTTGAAAGTCGAGAGTACCTGGCAAGCTAATAGTCCGTCCCAAATGCTCCAGATGCTCCAGTATCACCAGAATAGAATCAGAGAAGAGCAAGAACACGAGAGAAGACGTATGAAAGACACGAAAATGAAAGTACTAGTTGCACAATCTGTTCCTCAAGACAGTCAGAAGAGGGGTCCGAATCAAGCCAGTCATCCTGCAGCTCCCGTTAAAGGGACATGCAATTATTGTAAACAGCCCGGTCATTTTATAAACAAGTGTGCAGTTCTGAAACACAATATAGCCACTGGTAAAACTAAAGAAAGACCACGTCCGCCTAGACAAGAACAAGTTTCACAGACTTCTCAGTCACCCCAGAATGCACAACAGACAGTTCCAGCACCGCAGCCTGTTGCTGCGACCCAGCATGTTACACAGCAGATGTACCAGTATGCCCAGACAGAGTATCCAGAGTATCAAGCGTATTCATGAAACAGCCTAGAGAGGGAGGTAGGCTTGCCTCTCATCGAGATTCCTGTAGATCAAGAAGGTCCCTATGTTCATAGTCAAGTATTAGGGAAAGACAGAAAGTTTCTGATTGATACAGGGGCAAGTAGGACTACTATAAATCACGACGAGGTTCCAGGGGCTCCGCTCTCAGGCTCTAGAAATGTTTCCCTTGGATTTTCAGGAAAGCCTATTGTAAACGAGATATCAAAACCAGTTACTCTAGAAGTAGGTCCATTGTCCCGAACTACTGATCTGTTACTTACTAAGTCATGTCCAGAAAATTTGTTAGGTATTAAGACACTGAAAGAATTAGGTGCAGTTATCTGCTGTTCCCCAGAGGGAATACGTTTGTTTTTACGTGACTTCAAGGGTCACTATGTATTATGAGATTTTGATCCAAGATTGTCTAATGTTCCACAGCATCTATGGGCACAAGGTCCAACTGATGTTGGTTTCATGCAAATCACACCCCATCGTGTGACTCTCAAGCAAGGTATAGTCCTGCCAAGAATCAGACAGTACAGATTGCCACCTGAGGCTGTAGCAGCCTTATCCAAAATTGTTGACGAGCTCATGGCTCAAGGAGTAGTTGTAGAAACTGACTCCAATGTATGTAATTCTCCGATCATTCCAGTCATGAAACGTACTGATCCAAATGCACCCCCAGTATATCGATTAGTGATTGATCTTCGAGAACTCAATACATGTATTATCCCCCAGTATCCAGTTGTTCCAGATATCTCATCCCTATTGACAGCCATTGATTCTGAGGCTACATTTTTCACAGTCATAGACCTCAAAAACGCATTTTTCAGTGTCCCGATTCATCCAGACAGCCAGTACCTTTTCGGTTTTTGTTTAAATGGAAGGAGCTATAAATTCACACGAGCTCCTCAAGGTTTCACAGAAAGTCCTAGTATTTACAGTCAAGCACTTAAGAGACAACTAGACAATATTCACATGCCAACTGACACTGCCCTGCTCCAGTATGTCGATGATCTACTGATCACAGCCCGTTCTGGACGTGCTTGCGAGCGAGCATCACTTACAGTTCTGTATTTCCTAGCCGAGATGGGGCACAAGGTGTCCCCTTCAAAGCTTCAATTCTGTGTCCAGCAAGTGATCTACTTAGGCCACTTACTGTCCAAGTGGGGTAGGCAGTTGACACCCGACCGTATCCAGTTAATAGCGAGTCTTCCTCAGCCCAAGACACAGAAGGAGGTACGTGCTTTTATCGGCCTTACTTCTTATTGCAGACAATGGATTCCTCAGTATGCCTTTCTAGCCAAGCCACTGATACAGTTAACGACACAGGAGGCAGCCGTATCGACTGTCCTCCCTTGGACATCTGAACATACACTTAGTTTCAATGAGTTAAAGAAAGCTTTATGCCAAGCTCCTGTTCTAGCTACACCGAACTACAGTAAGCCTTTTACACTTTTTGTCACAGAACGTGATGGTACAGCATTATCTGTTCTCACACAAGATCAAGCCGGACAATACAAGCCCTGTGCTTATTTTTCGAGCACACTAGATCCAGTAGCCCAGGCTCTGCCTGTGTGCCTCAAGTCAGTTGCAGCCACAGCACTAGCTATCAGACAAAGTGATTCCATAGTATTAGGACATTCCTTAACAGTACAAGTTCCACATTCCGTGGAAGTTCTTTTAAACCGAACACAGACCCAGCACTTGACAATTGCACGTTTGACAGGTTATGAACTGACACTGTTCCAGCCACACATAGAAATCAGACGCTGCAACGTTCTAAATCCTGCTACACTGTTACCGTCAGTTACTTTAAATCCTGCCACACATGACTGTGTGGAAGTTGTTAACACTATGACTAAGCCAAGACAAGATCTGACAGATATTCCATTACCAGATCCTGACCTGACACTTTATGTGGATGGTTCATGTATGAGAACGAGTACAGGAGAACTAGTAGCCGCGTATGCAGTGACTACTGACACTGAAGTTATTGAAACACACCGTATTGACACCCTGTCTGCTCAAGCAGCAGAGCTAGTTGCTCTGACTCAAGCCTGCATACATGCCAAGAACCTGAAAGTTAATATTTACACAGATTCACGCTACGCATTCGGAGTCGTACACGACTTCGGAGTGCTCTGGCAGGAGAGAGGTTTCATGACTTCTCATGGAACCAAGATTCAGCATGGTCTCCTTATTCAAGCTCTGTTAGATGCAATACATTTACCAACAGCTATCGCTATCATGAAATGCAAAGCACATACGAAAGTTACTGACATTATTTCTCAAGGTAATGATCTAGCAGATCGAACAGCCAAGCTTACAGCACAGTCACCAGACATACCAGTTAACAAGACACCGACATCCACTCTAGAACAGACTACTTGTATGACAGTTAAGGACCCTACTCAAGATGTCATAGATATCCAGTTACATGCTACTCCCGAAGAAATCAAGAAATGGTCCGAACAAGGAGGGGTCCAGACAGATCAGGGATGGGTGACGAAGGGAAAGGCCACATGGTTTCTCCCCGACTCAATGGTTCAAGTCATTATCAATACCGCACATAGTCCAGCACACTTAGGAGAAAAAGCCATGTTAGACAGTATCCAGAACATTTGGTTTAACAAGCATTTACGAGCTGCAGCCAAGCAGAAAGTCCGTACTTGTATGATATGTTGTCAATTCAATCCAGGTAAAAGTGTCCCGGTGGAACAAGGTGGATTCCAGCCTCCTGACCACCCTTTTGAAGTCCTCCAGATGGATTATATTCAGATGGAGCGATGTCGAGGTTTCAAGTATGTCCTTGTAGTTGTATGCGCTTTGTCCAGGTGGACAGAAGCATATCCAGTCCCAGATTACACAGCCGCGACCACTGCCAAGCAGTTGGTTCGTGAATTCTTCCCCCGTTATGGACTCCCTAGGGTCGTATATTCTGATAACGGCCAGCCATTCTCATCTGAACTAATGAAGCACGTTTCCCTTTTGTTAGGGTACCAGTGGAAGTTCCATTGTGTACGCCATCCAGAAGCAGCCGGTCTCGTAGAGAGACATAATCAAACCTTGAAAATCCGTATTGCCAAAGTGTGTCAAGAAAAAGGTGTAGACTGGTTAGTTGCCCTGCCAGTTGCCCTGTTCTATATGCGCATGGTCGCACATTCCAGATCAGGTCTGTCCCCTTATGAGGTCGTATTCGGCCGCCCCCCGAATGTATGGGGTACACCTAGACCCCGAAGTATTACAGATGTTTCCAGTAATATGCTGACAGATTACCTAGCTTCCTTGATGTCTGCCCTACACTCTTGTCGTTCACAGGTTGCCGCCGCATTTCCTGACAATACTGAAGTCAAGTCACACGAGATCCTTCCAGGAAGCCTGGTCCTCGTCCGCAATTTTGATCGTTCAAGTCCTCTGGAGCCTCGCTGGAAGGAGCCGAAGTTAGTCCTTCTAACCACCCGTACTGCCGTCAAGTTGGAAGGCAGAAAGGGGTGGGTCCATCTGTCTCACGTCAAGAAATTTCACGGACCCCAACTACAAACTGTTTCCAAGAACTTTTCCAAGGATTGTCAAGATTTTAAAGACTGCCGAGATACTATTCTTAAGGACTGTCCCGCCAATGACATTGATATCAAGCCTCCCCTGTTAGAGAAAACTCCGCAGCAGGAGTATAAAAGTAAGCTACGGTCTAGTAAAATAAGTCAGCCAGTTTAATTGTCTAAGTCCTCCCCTAGGTGAAACGGTTAGACAGGTATCTGACATGTATGAAATAGACCCCCATAGCGAGAGAGTTAGTCAAAACTCAATCCGATGTATCGTTTTTCTAAGTTTTATATTGTTTTTAAGCCTGATGGTTACCTGCACGAGTTATGCATTTCATTTATGTTTTCCAATTTCTCATGTAAATAAGTCTTCTAATGCTACAGTAGAGCACACGTTTAGTGATCTACCTCCTCACGAACTATCCTATCGTCTTGCTATGCGCAACAATTCATTCATCCGTATGTTACATTATTCACACCAGACCAGCAATGCCACTAATTGTTGGGTGTGTGATCGACTCCCCCCTTTCCAGACACCGAAGGGAGTTCTGCCACTCTTTCCTTATCCATTTTCACATAACGGTTCATGTGGAGCCTGGTCCATGTTAACGTCATCTTCAAATGATATGTCCCTTCTGAACAGTACATGTTTTCCAGACAAGCAAGGTCTTCCCCACAGAACAGGGTTAGATCTAGAAAATGAAGTTTATAATTTAGGTAATTATTCTTCGAATTTCATGGTCCTGAATGTTCAGTCTGATCCTACTCCAGACTTACCTGCTATTTCAGTATTACCAGTCAAAGGCGAATTATGTGTCAGAAATAATGGTTCCGTACATGTAGGACATAGTGATTGTACTACTATTGTCAAGTATAGTGACAGTGGGAAATCTATTTTCAAAGCTTCACGTCATTCTTATTTTGTTTGTGGTCAGACCGCATATGTTCGTCTGCCCCTCGATTGGGAGGGAACCTGTTACATTGCCTTCCTACTGCCACCAGTTTTTCTAGCCCCATCTGATTATCATAGAAACACACATCTAGTACACATTAGACATAGAAGGGAGATCGAGTCCCCAATTGTCGATCAAACTGAAACTGCTCTAGAACAGTATACAGATTTCAATAAAGGTTTCTTCTTCTTTATAGGACCTATCCAGAATAGTAAGTTAATACGTAGATTGACCAGAACCCTTGAAGCAGTAGTGAATGAGACTGCCTCTGCTCTAGGTAACTTAACCGAAGAGCAATCTGCTATGAGATTTGTCGTGCTCCAAAATCGTCTCGTTCTTGACGTCATACTGGCCGATAGAGGAGGAGCATGTAGAGTCATCGGATCTAGTTGCTGCATTTTCATTCCTAATAACGCGCCGTCTGTTTATTCAGCTATAACCAGACTCCATAAAATTGCCCATCAGTTACACCAGAATCCAGGCACCTGGACATGGTCCGGTTGGTTCTGGAGTATAATTTCTGCCTGGGGATGGAAAGTATTGTCATTTCTAGGTATTGCAGTAGCGATCATATTCAGTTGCTGCCTCTGTATACAATGTGGCCCTGCGATTTGCGGCATTTGTGCTACCTCTTGTATTCCTAGTCCCAAGTCCCGTCCTAGATCCCGTTCCAAGAAAATTCGAGACGAGCAAATGATACTGTATGAAATGATAGATGGTATCATGAATATTGATGTTTCCTGATGGAAACGTAGTGACAAGGAGGGAATGTGGAAAAGTAAATTTTGCCATGTTCTGTGTCCCTACGTGTTCCCCATGTTATGTTATATGTGCACGATTAATATGCATATGTATCCCCCATGATCGATTAAAGACGCAATTACAGTTGTGTCCATCTCTAGTATGTCAGTTTCCAGTTCTCGTGAAAGCTACGAGCATCAGGCCTATGTAAAGCTACGTTGCCACGTTTCTCAGTGTACATGTTATTTTATTGTAAAGTCCCCGTTTCTAGGCCTCAAAAGGGCCCGGACTCAGATTCAGCTCCTGTCTCCTGAACCTTCGAGGAGCGATACAGCCCCCACCTGTATCCCTGACCCTTCACTTACTTCCTGCCTCACAGTGCCCGGCTCGGCCTGACTCTGCCTGCCAGTCTGCCAAGAGTATGTTATGATTCTAGTTATCAGTCCAGCCCTCCTTCTCTGCATTCCTAAGCTACTGAATCGCATCAATAGTTTCAGTCATCGTCTAGCCTTTACGTCTCCATGTAAGAGAAATACTGTATTATTGGTCATTTAATATTCCTCAACACACACTACATGTAGAATAATGCATGCACCAGTCTTAGTGTCTGTTAGCCTTTACCCTGATAACTTTTGGATTCTATCAACATGTTCTCTAAACATCAGATACTAGATAGTGTTTAGGTACATGTCGCTCTGACTCTCCAGACTTTCGTCTCTCCTTCTAGCTCAGAAGTCATAGCCCCCAGCTTCTCCCTAGTAACACGTCATTGCCAGCTTGCGCGCACCACTAGGTTAGAGGTCCCGGCTCCTTAGGTAGCCCCCTCCATGTTTCCGCCCCATTTATAACATATTCCGTTACGTTTACATCACATGTCTATGTTCACGCCTCTTGTTACACCTACTTTCACCCTTATCTTTCGCGACTGTTACAGGCCCTACCCACTGTTACGCCTACTGTATGTATTGTAATGCAATTGTTTTAACTATATATACTTGTTTACTGTTATTAAAAGCCAGCGCGCTCATTCCAGATCCTGCCCGACAGCAGTCGGGCCCCCCCTGTTGGCTAGCCATCCCAGATCTTGCCCGTGCAGGTTGTCCTGTTCCTGTCCTTTATGCTGTATTAAACCTGCAAACTCCTACTACCTCGAATCTTGACTCTTATTTATTGAGCTATCTGTTATTGTTATATCTAGTAAAAAATAGAGGTATTATTTATTTATTTACCACATAATGGCGCCCGAATAGGGTCTTGCCCTTTCCCCACGCGCCGGTGAAGCCACGCAAGCCCCCTGATCCTCTGCAGCCGTGACGGAACCATACCGTGCACGTGCAGATATTTCTGCTTCAAGTATCCCTCAGGCCCACGGAGGAGACGGAGGTTGCGGTCCAGCATCCAGACGAGGCGGTGGAGGAACGCGGCGAGTCCCGACCAGAGCCCAAGCCGAGAGTCCAAGGTCCGAGGTATCCGGAGGCCCACCCGTAACAGAAGTCCGAAGTTCGTCCGTCCGGCGTCGTAGCAGTCCAGTCCAGTCTGAGGCCTTCCGTTCTTGCTGCCCGGTGAGTACCGTTGCTGGGGTAGTATCTAGACAGGGTCAATTGCATTGTCTCTGGTCCGTGGGTTTGGGGTACAACACGAAGTGTCCACTTAGGTGGATGCGGGTCCTGACGTGTCTCTTTATGAGACCGGTAAGTTTCGTATTGTTTTAGCAGTGCATCTAGTTTCTGTTCTAGTCCGTTCTGTTCTCGAGAAATTCATGTATTCTGTTTTCAGTATTCCAGGTAGTATTTTGTCAAAACTGTTATTTTAAATGTCACTCATGTATTTCAATGTTGTGGTATGAAAGTGGTGTAATTATCGTGTTCATTGTGTATTGTATTGTGTTTAGACTCCAGCCCAGTCATGCCTTTGTTTTCAAAACTACGTCAGTTAAAAACTAGAAAAGGTCTGTTAGAAGAAGCAGTTCCTGTCCCGCCTAGGGACAGTCCAGGTCATTTTATGTATCAAAAGCATGGCATAAGTGCCATATTATATCTAGATTTATGGGTGGAGTACACCAAACAGTTAGAAGAAAAGTACAGATGGCCCGTATCGGGTACGTGGGATGCCGAGTGCATCATGCGAGTAGAAGAAGTATTATGGAAAAAGAAAGCCAGACAGTCACAGAAAGATGCCATCGAGTTATGGCGCAAAGAATCTCATAAAAGAACCGAAAAAGAAATCAGAAAGTCAGAATTAAGTAGGGAATCCTTAGAAAGAGCCCAAGAAAGGGAATTAATCGAAATAGGTGAACGAGTTAAAACCGAACAGTCAGACAGACAGAGGAATGCCCTCATTAAGGGTATGTATCCTCTTCTTGCCGAGGGCTTGCCAAAAGCAACCCCGGAGGCATCCAGTAATTTTCCGCCACCTTTAGTTCCGACCAAGCTATGTCACAAACCGACCGCAGCTGATATTTTTCTCTCGTCCTATTTGGACGACACAGTCCCAGAATATGCAAATCCTGTTCCGCCAGCTCCTGTAAATAATGTAATCCATGGTCCTCCAGCCACCGGGGCACCTGTAGCAGGACCTGTTACGGTACCCCCGGTCCAGCCCGTAGTACAAATTCCCGCCACATCGGTCACTCTGCCAACACGAAGAGTATCAGTCGACGATTCCAGTATAGGGGCCGCGGGAGGAGGTCCTCCTGGTACCCCGCCGCCAAATAGACGTCTAGGGCCAGTCGAGTTACATGAACGTGCGTTACAGCGTACGCCTAAATATAAGACCATTGCAGAAATCAGGCGACTTCTTACTGAATGCTGTTATGATCCAGTCCCAGGCGAGGATAGCATGGTTATATATTCCGTACGTATAAGGCAGGTGTCCGAGTATTTGGTCACCCTACCGAATATGAAAGAAGATCTAGACAGAATGTATCGTTTCATTCGTACAGGACAAGATCCAGAAAGTATTGCTGAAGTCATGTCTCTCAGGAAATCTGAGATCCAGTTTATGCTATTAAAGTTTCTGATCAATTGTTTAATTAGGGAACAAGATTCCCCGACTAAAGATCCGACCGAAATGAAAATTCTGACAAAGTGGAGTGATAATATAGCCGAGGGTAAGCACAAGACCCTCAATAGTATAGAGAATATGTACAAGAAAATACGTAAAGAAATAATAAGGTTACACGAACAACGCAAAGAAGCACAAGTAAGCGAGAAAGAAAATGACTCTTCTACTGAAGAGGTAGACGACGAGAATACCGCCAGAATAGCGTATGTAGGTAAATCTAGGTTTCCAGACCGACAGTCACGCCTAGAACACAAGAAAGTCTTCCATCTTCCAGCACCGGAACAAGGCTCTCTAGAACAAGTATTTCAAGCTACCGATCACATTTTGAAATCACGAATCGGTTATAGTGAGTTAAGTACCATGCATGAACAAGAACTAGCCCGATCAGCAGTCCGATGGATTACTGATTCTACCACTTTTCCAGACGAAATAGTGGCACAAATGTTTCTGAAACTGCCCCCAGCCGAGCAGCGACTGGTGGGTATGTATATGATCCAGCACCTCATTACACTGTATGAGGGTCAACATTCTGATCCAGGTCCGTTACATGATGTCCTGAACGAGTTACTCCAGTATAGATGGAAAGGTTTAGGTACCGATTTAATTAGTGTCATTCTAGAACAGCGCCACAAATATGGAACGTTTCTGAATCCGCATTTTGTTCATGTCTCACCTCCAGAAAGTAAACCGTTTTACATAGATAGACAGCATCCGTTACGAGAAGTACACCCAGTTAGGACAGCGGATGGTGAAATGCAACGAGTATTTGTTTACACCCCAGTTACCAAGATGGAACTCTTAGAGATGAAGAAATTAATTCCCTGTCACGACAAAGATCCAGCAGGGTTCCACCGAGAATTAAAAGACATGCTCCGTATGGGAGAATACACGTATCCAGATATTATTAAAATGTTAAAAGTCCTGTTGCCCGCAGGGGTATACGAAAAACTCAAGGAAAAAGATTGGGAGGTGGGAGAGAAAAAGATCGATTGGACAGCTCTAGAAGCTGAAGATAAGATACGAGTACCAGGTACCGGTCTTGGAGACAAATGTAAAGAATTACCAGAACTGTTAATACAAGTTTTGCCTAGGTTATTAGCCACTAAAAAGGAAGACTGGGATGCAATCTCAGCCTGTAAACAGAAACAAGACGAAGACACTAGTGATTTTTATTCTAGATTTGAGAAATGTTTTATCATAAACAGTGGTTTGAAGACGAGTAGTGAGTCATACCCTCATCTTTTTGTTACTAAACTAGTCGAGAATTCAAATCCACAAGTTAGAAATCGAGTTTTGAAAGTCGAGAGTACCTGGCAAGCTAATAGTCCGTCCCAAATGCTCCAGATGCTCCAGTATCACCAGAATAGAATCAGAGAAGAGCAAGAACACGAGAGAAGACGTATGAAAGACACGAAAATGAAAGTACTAGTTGCACAATCTGTTCCTCAAGACAGTCAGAAGAGGGGTCCGAATCAAGCCAGTCATCCTGCAGCTCCCGTTAAAGGGACATGCAATTATTGTAAACAGCCCGGTCATTTTATAAACGAGTGTGCAGTTCTGAAACACAATATAGCCACTGGTAAAACTAAAGAAAGACCACGTCCGCCTAGACAAGAACAAGTTTCACAGACTTCTCAGTCACCCCAGAATGCACAACAGACAGTTCCAGCACCGCAGCCTGTTGCTGCGACCCAGCATGTTACACAGCAGATGTACCAGTATGCCCAGACAGAGTATCCAGAGTATCAAGCGTATTCATGAAACAGCCTAGAGAGGGAGGTAGGCTTGCCTCTCATCGAGATTCCTGTAGATCAAGAAGGTCCCTATGTTCATAGTCAAGTATTAGGGAAAGACAGAAAGTTTCTGATTGATACAGGGGCAAGTAGGACTACTATAAGTCACGACGAGGTTCCAGGGGCTCCGCTCTCAGGCTCTAGAAATGTTTCCCTTGGATTTTCAGGAAAGCCTATTGTAAACGAGATATCAAAACCAGTTACTCTAGAAGTAGGTCCATTGTCCCGAACTACTGATCTGTTACTTACTAAGTCATGTCCAGAAAATTTGTTAGGTATTAAGACACTGAAAGAATTAGGTGCAGTTATCTGCTGTTCCCCAGAGGGAATACGTTTGTTTTTACGTGACTTCAAGGGTCACTATGTATTACGAGATTTTGATCCAAGATTGTCTAATGTTCCACAGCATCTATGGGCACAAGGTCCAACTGATGTTGGTTTCATGCAAATCACACCCCATCGTGTGACTCTCAAGCAAGGTATAGTCCTGCCAAGAATCAGACAGTACAGATTGCCACCTGAGGCTGTAGCAGCCTTATCCAAAATTGTTGACGAGCTCATGGCTCAAGGAGTAGTTGTAGAAACTGACTCCAATGTATGTAATTCTCCGATCATTCCAGTCATGAAACGTACTGATCCAAATGCACCCCCAGTATATCGATTAGTGATTGATCTTCGAGAACTCAATAAATGTATTATCCCCCAGTATCCAGTTGTTCCAGATATCTCATCCCTATTGACAGCCATTGATTCTGAGGCTACATTTTTCACAGTCATAGACCTCAAAAACGCATTTTTCAGTGTCCCGATTCATCCAGACAGCCAGTACCTTTTCGGTTTTTGTTTAAATGGAAGGAGCTATAAATTCACACGAGCTCCTCAAGGTTTCACAGAAAGTCCTAGTATTTACAGTCAAGCACTTAAGAGACAACTAGACAATATTCACATGCCAACTGACACTGCCCTGCTCCAGTATGTCGATGATCTACTGATCACAGCCCGTTCTGGACGTGCTTGCGAGCGAGCATCACTTACAGTTCTGTATTTCCTAGCCGAGATGGGGCACAAGGTGTCCCCTTCAAAGCTTCAATTCTGTGTCCAGCAAGTGATCTACTTAGGCCACTTACTGTCCAAGTGGGGTAGGCAGTTGACACCCGACCGTATCCAGTTAATAGCGAGTCTTCCTCAGCCCAAGACACAGAAGGAGGTACGTGCTTTTATCTGCCTTACTTCTTATTGCAGACAATGGATTCCTCAGTATGCCTTTCTAGCCAAGCCACTGATACAGTTAACGACACAGGAGGCAGCCGTATCGACTGTCCTCCCTTGGACATCTGAACATACACTTAGTTTCAATGAGTTAAAGAAAGCTTTATGCCAAGCTCCTGTTCTAGCTACACCGAACTACAGTAAGCCTTTTACACTTTTTGTCACAGAACGTGATGGTACAGCATTATCTGTTCTCACACAAGATCAAGCCGGACAATACAAGCCCTGTGCTTATTTTTCGAGCACACTAGATCCAGTAGCCCAGGCTCTGCCTGCGTGCCTCAAGTCAGTTGCAGCCACAGCACTAGCTATCAGACAAAGTGATTCCATAGTATTAGGACATTCCTTAACAGTACAAGTTCCACATTCCGTGGAAGTTCTTTTAAACCGAACACAGACCCAGCACTTGACAATTGCACGTTTGACAGGTTATGAACTGACACTGTTCCAGCCACACATAGAAATCAGACGCTGCAACGTTCTAAATCCTGCTACACTGTTACCGTCAGTTACTTTAAATCCTGCCACACATGACTGTGTGGAAGTTGTTAACACTATGACTAAGCCAAGACAAGATCTGACAGATATTCCATTACCAGATCCTGACCTGACACTTTATGTGGATGGTTCATGTATGAGAACGAGTACAGGAGAACTAGTAGCCGCGTATGCAGTGACTACTGACACTGAAGTTATTGAAACACACCGTATTGACACCCTGTCTGCTCAAGCAGCAGAGCTAGTTGCTCTGACTCAAGCCTGCATACATGCCAAGAACCTGAAAGTTAATATTTACACAGATTCACGCTACGCATTCGGAGTCGTACACGACTTCGGAGAGCTCTGGCAGGAGAGAGGTTTCATGACTTCTCATGGAACCAAGATTCAGCATGGTCTCCTTATTCAAGCTCTGTTAGATGCAATACATTTACCAACAGCTATCGCTATCATGAAATGCAAAGCACATACGAAAGTTACTGACATTATTTCTCAAGGTAATGATCTAGCAGATCGAACAGACAAGCTTACAGCACAGTCACCAGACATACCAGTTAACAAGACACCGACATCCACTCTAGAACAGACTACTTGTATGACAGTTAAGGACCCTACTCAAGATGTCATAGATATCCAGTTACATGCTACTCCCGAAGAAATCAAGAAATGGTCCGAACAAGGAGGGGTCCAGACAGATCAGGGATGGGTGACGAAGGGAAAGGCCACATGGTTTCTCCCCGACTCAATGGTTCAAGTCATTATCAATACCGCACATAGTCCAGCACACTTAGGAGAAAAAGCCATGTTAGACAGTATCCAGAACATTTGGTTTAACAAGCATTTACGAGCTGCAGCCAAGCATAAAGTCCGTACTTGTATGATATGTTGTCAATTCAATCCAGGTAAAAGTGTCCCGGTGGAACAAGGTGGATTCCAGCCTCCTGACCACCCTTTTGAAGTCCTCCAGATGGATTATATTCAGATGGAGCGATGTCGAGGTTTCAAGTATGTCCTTGTAGTTGTATGCGCTTTGTCCAGGTGGACAGAAGCATATCCAGTCCCAGATTACACAGCCGCGACCACTGCCAAGCAGTTGGTTCGTGAATTCTTCCCCCGTTATGGACTCCCTAGGGTCGTATATTCTGATAACGGCCAGCCATTCTCATCTGAACTAATGAAGCACGTTTCCCTTTTGTTAGGGTACCAGTGGAAGTTCCATTGTGTACGCCATCCAGAAGCAGCCGGTCTCGTAGAGAGACATAATCAAACCTTGAAAATCCGTATTGCCAAAGTGTGTCAAGAAAAAGGTGTAGACTGGTTAGTTGCCCTGCCAGTTGCCCTGTTCTATATGCGCATGGTCGCACATTCCAGATCAGGTCTGTCCCCTTATGAGGTCGTATTCGGCCGCCCCCCGAATGTATGGGGTACACCTAGACCCCGAAGTATTACAGATGTTTCCAGTAATATGCTGACAGATTACCTAGCTTCCTTGATGTCTGCCCTACACTCTTGTCGTTCACAGGTTGCCGCCGCATTTCCTGACAATACTGAAGTCAAGCCACACGAGATCCTTCCAGGAAGCCTGGTCCTCGTCCGCAATTTTGATCGTTCAAGTCCGCTGGAGCCTCGCTGGAAGGAGCCGAAGTTAGTCCTTCTAACCACCCGTACTGCCGTCAAGTTGGAAGGCAGAAAGGGGTGGGTCCATCTGTCTCACGTCAAGAAATTTCACGGACCCCAACTACAAACTGTTTCCAAGAACTTTTCCAAGGATTGTCAAGATTTTAAAGACTGCCGAGATACTATTCTTAAGGACTGTCCCGCCAATGACATTGATATCAAGCCTCCCCTGTTAGAGAAAACTCCGCAGCAGGAGTATAAAAGTAAGCTACGGTCTAGTAAAATAAGTCAGCCAGTTTAATTGTCTAAGTCCTCCCCTAGGTGAAACGGTTAGACAGGTATCTGACATGTATGAAATAGACCCCCATAGCGAGAGAGTTAGTCAAAACTCAATCCGATGTATCGTTTTTCTAAGTTTTATATTGTTTTTAAGCCTGATGGTTACCTGCACGAGTTATGCATTTCATTTATGTTTTCCAATTTCTCATGTAAATAAGTCTTCTAATGCTACAGTAGAGCACACGTTTAGTGATCTACCTCCTCACGAACTATCCTATCGTCTTGCTATGCGCAACAATTCATTCATCCGTATGTTACATTATTCACACCAGACCAGCAATGCCACTAATTGTTGGGTGTGTGGTCGACTCCCCCCTTTCCAGACACCGAAGGGAGTTCTGCCACTCTTTCCTTATCCATTTTCACATAACGGTTCATGTGGAGCCTGGTCCATGTTAACGTCATCTTCAAATGATATGTCCCTTCTGAACAGTACATGTTTTCCAGACAAGCAAGGTCTTCCCCACAGAACAGGGTTAGATCTAGAAAATGAAGTTTATAATTTAGGTAATTATTCTTCGAATTTCATGGTCCTGAATGTTCAGTCTGATCCTACTCCAGACTTACCTGCTATTTCAGTATTACCAGTCAAAGGCGAATTATGTGTCAGAAATAATGGTTCCGTACATGTAGGACATAGTGATTGTACTACTATTGTCAAGTATAGTGACAGTGGGAAATCTATTTTCAAAGCTTCACGTCATTCTTATTTTGTTTGTGGTCAGACCGCATATGTTCGTCTGCCCCTCGATTGGGAGGGAACCTGTTACATTGCCTTCCTACTGCCACCAGTTTTTCTAGCCCCATCTGATTATCATAGAAACACACATCTAGTACACATTAGACATAGAAGGGAGATCGAGTCCCCAATTGTCGATCAAACTGAAACTGCTCTAGAACAGTATACAGATTTCAATAAAGGTTTCTTCTTCTTTATAGGACCTATCCAGAATAGTAAGTTAATACGTAGATTGACCAGAACCCTTGAAGCAGTAGTGAATGAGACTGCCTCTGCTCTAGGTAACTTAACCGAAGAACAATCTGCTATGAGATTTGTCGTGCTCCAAAATCGTCTCGTTCTTGACGTCATACTGGCCGATAGAGGAGGAGCATGTAGAGTCATCGGATCTAGTTGCTGCATTTTCATTCCTAATAACGCGCCGTCTGTTTATTCAGCTATAACCAGACTCCATAAAATTGCCCATCAGTTACACCAGAATCCAGGCACCTGGACATGGTCCGGTTGGTTCTGGAGTATAATTTCTGCCTGGGGATGGAAAGTATTGTCATTTCTAGGTATTGCAGTAGCGATCATATTCAGTTGCTGCCTCTGTATACAATGTGGCCCTGCGATTTGCGGCATTTGTGCTACCTCTTGTATTCCTAGTCCCAAGTCCCGTCCTAGATCCCGTTCCAAGAAAATTCGAGACGAGCAAATGATACTGTATGAAATGATAGATGGTATCATGAATATTGATGTTTCCTGATGGAAACGTAGTGACAAGGAGGGAATGTGGAAAAGTAAATTTTGCCATGTTCTGTGTCCCTACGTGTTCCCCATGTTATGTTATATGTGCACGATTAATATGCATATGTATCCCCCATGATCGATTAAAGACGCAATTACAGTTGTGTCCATCTCTAGTATGTCAGTTTCCAGTTCTCGTGAAAGCTACGAGCATCAGGCCTATGTAAAGCTACGTTGCCACGTTTCTCAGTGTACACGTTATTTTATTGTAAAGTCCCCGTTTCTAGGCCTCAAAAGGGCCCGGACTCAGATTCAGCTCCTGTCTCCTGAACCCTCGAGGAGCGATACAGCCCCCACCTGTATCCCTGACCCTTCACTTACTTCCTGCCTCACAGTGCCCGGCTCGGCCTGACTCTGCCTGCCAGTCTGCCAAGAGTATGTTATGATTCTAGTTATCAGTCCAGCCCTCCTTCTCTGCATTCCTAAGCTACTGAATCGCATCAATAGTTTCAGTCATCGTCTAGCCTTTACGTCTCCATGTAAGAGAAATACTGTATTAATGGTCATTTAATATTCCTCAACACACACTACATGTAGAATAAGGCATGCACCAGTCTTAGTGTCTGTTAGCCTTTACCCTGATAACTTTTGGATTCTATCAACATGTTCTCTAAACATCAGATACTAGATAGTGTTTAGGTACATGTCGCTCTGACTCTCCAGACTTTCGTCTCTCCTTCTAGCTCAGAAGTCATAGCCCCCAGCTTCTCCCTAGTAACACGTCATTGCCAGCTTGCGCGCACCACTAGGTTAGAGGTCCCGGCTCCTTAGGTAGCCCCCTCCATGTTTCCGCCCCATTTATAACATATTCCGTTACGTTTACATCACATGTCTATGTTCACGCCTCTTGTTACACCTACTTTCACCCTTATCTTTCGCGACTGTTACAGGCCCTACCCACTGTTACGCCTACTGTATGTATTGTAATGCAATTGTTTTAACTATATATACTTGTGTACTGTTATTAAAAGCCAGCGCGCTCATTCCAGATCCTGCCCGACAGCAGTCGGGCCCCCCCTGTTGGCTAGCCATCCCAGATCTTGCCCGTGCAGGTTGTCCTGTTCCTGTCCTTTATGCTGTATTAAACCTGCAAACTCCTACTACCTCGAATCTTGACTCTTATTTATTGAGCTATCTGTTATTGTTATATCTAGTCAAAAATAGAGGTATTATTTATTTATTTACCACATGATGGATCAAGGTTTTTCTTTTCTGAGAAGTGATCTAATGTAGGAAGTTTTTAACTTGGGTGGGAAATAACTTAAGGCCTGATGTACTAATATACTGGTCACAAAAACTAGTTGCAATTTGCAAACAGTATTTTTTGCAACCAGTGTAGAATTTTCTTAACTAACCTATGTGCCAATACAAGGTTGGGAAGGAGCACGCTGCATCTCATCCCAGCCCAGTACACCCCATTGCATTCTGGTAAATGCAGTAAGCTTACTTCAAAGTTGCTGTCATTTTTCACCAAAGTTGGTGTCGGTTGTGCTGTTAGATCTAACCTGTGTTTCTGGGTTTCGCTAACCATCAGCAGAGCGCAGAAGTAGTAGAGAGCAGAGAAGAGTAATCTGAGGTTGCTGAAACACTCCCAAGCCTTCACAGGTCACATTACCACTCCAAAGGCACACATGTGCATCCCAGGTGAGATAATTAGCTTGTTGGCTCAAGGGAGCCTTTTCAACACAAGGGGGGAGGGAGCACACTGCCTCTCGTCCCAGCACAGTTCACCCCATTGCATTCCGGTAAAGGCAGTACACTTACTTCAACGTTACTGTAGTTTTCACTATGTGCCAATACTCCAGTTCCCAAAAGTCCAAATCGGAGTGGGTCATAATCTGACATACCTCATTAATATTCATGAGGTTGGTCACAAATTGTGACTCACTCCGATTGGTGGCTGTCACAGGGGTGGTAACCTGCAGGGGTCAGCAGGCCAGCATGTTTGTGATCGCCTTTCATTAAATAAACTTTTTTTTAAAGCAGACCTTTATCCTTAAAGGAAATGAGGCTGCTTAGAAAAAAAGTAAAGACTTCTTTGAGAGTTGGTATCCCATCGCAAGTCATTGCAGAAAAAATGGAATGTATGTCTGGCCCCAAGGTTCAAGGACTTGTTGAGCATGCTTCAAGCTATGTCCCCTTTGCAGGTTGTGAGAAGGGAATCTTTAAAGATTTTTGGAGGTGCTGGCTGTGAAGGAGATCGAGATGGTCTGCCTATGATAATAATGTTGAGGAATTCTTTTTCTGAGAGGGTATTGAAAGTGTTAAGTTATGGAAGACTACTGTTGTCTTTTTTTATGGAGATTGAATCATAGGCCAATGGGGTGTTTGCTGTGTCATCCTTAAGGTAATTTTCTATCTTTTAATTTTTTTTTTAGATCAATTCCATGGAAAAGTTGACACAGAAGGCATGCGTTTGTGGTGTTTCTGTGTTATGACACTATGGATCGTGGAATTCTGAAGGAATTGTATGGAGTGCCTTAAAAGGGAAGTTGCCTTCAATTATATGCGTGGAATGCTGTTGTCTTTTTGTGGTTCTGATTGCTCTTGGTTAGAGGTTATTGGGCCCAACGGTGGGGGTTGAGGCCTTTCACTGCTGATGGCCTGGCGTCTGACCTATTATGGATCCTGAGCAACTGGGTCAAGTACCCCTTCAGCATTTGACTCTCAGTGGCAGCGCTGGTCGAGCAATCCAAGGGTTCTCGAGGGGGAGGTAGACACAGTGGGGGAGCACAGGCTCACAACTGAAAATACGAGCAGCAGCAGTAAAGATTGTCAAGTCAAATACTGGCTTTTATGAAAAAAAGAGTGTGTATATATATATATATATATATATATATATATATATATATATATATATATATATATACAGTCAAACACCTCCGTCTCAGGTGCCACCAACCCTTCAGGGCAGCCTCCTGTCCTTGTCCTTACGCGTTTCGGCAGACACAGTAAAATGTTTGTTTCTCCTCCTGTGATCAAGGCGGAATGTCTGCCGAAACGCATTTTTTTTGGATGTTTAATGGATGGGCGTCTCCGTGTCCATCTGTAAAGCGAGACTGCCCTGAAGGGTTGGTGGCTCCTGAGACGGAGGTGTTTGACTGTATATGAATCCTGGAGCATGACCTACTCGATGATGCATACCTATCCTTGGTGATGCTAAAATAGCAAAGTTGCAATGGAAAGGAAGGGATTCAACATGGGGAACTCCCAATGCTGATCGTGCCCGAGCAGGTTACCTGCAATATCCAGCATCAGCGAAATTGAATACGATCACCAGACTGGTAAATTATAATCCAACATTGCACTTTGCCTGCACCTTAAAGAAAACATATCATTCCACTTGAATGTAAATGTAAATGTACCGGTATTTATAGTGCGCACAGCTACTTCCCTGAGGTAGTGTCCCGGCGCTGTCCGTATACCGCTTAGGAACCCTTCCTGGTTTTCCCTGTGAGTGTCCACTCCTGGGCATCCCCAGGGTGAAACCAGGCATCCCAGCGCTTTTGGGGCAGTTGTGGAGATTAAGCAAGCTATTGCCCAGAGTCGCAGAGTGGGACCCATGATTAGAATAGGCACCGAGGCGAGAATTATCAGGTCCGAGGAAATTGAGCCCAAGACCCGCCGAGGCGGGTATTGAACCCTGGTCCCGGGCCAGACCTCTGCATCAGGGTCTGCCGCTCTAACCATTGAGCCACACTTCTCGCACTGAAATGCACTAGGACTCACTAGGATTCCAGTTGACAAAACCAACTATAAGTGTGCGGCATTGTGGGAATCGTATGCGTGAAATACCAGTCATGTGACTTTCAGAGTTTTAAAAGGCACGCTCACACACACAGTAAAATGTTTGTTTCTCCTCCTGTGATCGAGGCGGAATGTCTGCTGAAACGCGTAAGGACAAGGGAGAATACCTGTGCTACCTTATCTGTGAATAAATGCCCTTGCACTCCGGTAATGTGCCTCGCAGTTTGTCTTGGATATATATATATATATATATATATATATATATATATATATATATATATATATATATATATATATATATATATATATATGTATATATATATATATAGATAGATAGATAGATAGATAGATAGGTAGATATGTAGATAGACAGACAGACAGACAGACAGACAGATAGATAGATAGATTGATAGATAGATAGATAGATAGATAGATAGATAGATAGATAGATAGATAGATAGATAGATAGATAGATAGATAGATAGATAGATAGATAGATAGATAGATAGATAGATACACATATATACAACAACACACAATACAAACAGGCAGGTTCCTGAGTCCCACTCCCCACAGGCTAACAGTAGTGGGTATTCCCCATTCACCAGAGGCAACATTCAGGTTAAGTCCCACTAGTAGCCTGAGCCTCAGGAGTCCCAAATTAACTCTTAATTAAAGTCAAATGTGTTGCAGCACCGAAGTGCTATTTAGTAAGCAAGTCCACTGTGGGCCGTCTGGCTCAAAGTCAGTCCTACCCTCACCAGCAGGATTGGAGCAACCGGAGTTTCTAAGTGTGCCTTCTTCAACTTTTCCATGAAATGGAGCAACAACTTAATCGGTGCAGCATCCTCTCCTCACACCTCATTTAGGGGATCCACTCACTAGGATTTCCCCCACTGGACCTCGCTCCCTCTAACGCCCATCCATTTGCTGGTTGATGTCCTCTCACCCAGCTGGGAGATTAGCAGGCATCGGCCCCTAGTCCTAGTCACAGGCAAATGTCTTGCAGAGCTTGTCCTCCATTCACAGCCCGAATGCCTGCTTAACAGTTGACGATTTTGGGGGCTAAAGCTCCACTTATAGTCCATTTTCAGACACCAAGTGTGATTTAAAGTCTGAGTCTTTGAAGTTTATATTGGGGGTCTGCTTCCTTTGAAGTGCCCTCTCCTCTGTTCTCTCTTCCTCCAGGAAGCAGCCCGACACAGCAGGTGAAACTCAAAGTCTGATAGCTCCACAACACAGGCCAATATGAGTAACTAGAGGTTCACACCTGGATGTCAGCCACAGTTATATGTGTATCAAAAGGTTACCCCAGTACCTCAGCCTTGCCCTTTATGATGCACTTATCAACCTCAATTCCTCCCCGAGATGTGCCCAGGTCCCTATCTTGTAATCTCTCCCTGAATCAAAGAGCACCTTTTGACTTGTACTGGAGAGCCGGGCTCTCCCTTCCCCTGTTTGTGCCATTCAGCTTACAGACATTCAGCAATACACAATTCTGTCTGGTGGGATTCCTCTACCTCCTCGGTCATGTTTCTCCATTCAGCCCAGGGTCTCAAAAATGGAACCCAGAGTCTTCCATGTACTGTACCAATCACAGGCATGCATACACCCAGCGCATGGTTATAGTATATATGCAGTGCCCAGCACTACATCCTTTATGAATGGTACCATTCACAGGCATACATATACCAAGCACAAGCATATAATACACACACACACTGCCCAGCACTGCATTATCCCTGAATTTTACCATTGAAAAGCACATATACACCCAGCAAATCTATACCACACACATACTGGGCAGCACAACACCGAAACCAAGTAAGCCATGGGATGAGTTAAGCACAGAGCAGCATAACTTTAAATGAGTGAACTTGTAGGTGTCACTTCAATGACACAGGTAAACAGGCCCTGTTCACTCGTACTGATCACTATACTGTGTGCTGCCACCACTACGCTTGTGCTGCTTAACTCCTGGTAAAGGCAGTAGCCTTTCACCCCTATGAGGGTAGACCTTTGGGCGCCTTCCCAGTCCAAAAAACATTATCCTTGAGACAGCCTATATCTTGGAGCATCCTCGTGATCTGTGTTTGCCCATGACAACAAAAATCAGCATTAAGAATCCAGACATCATTACAGTTAAGGAACTCAGGGCATGGGTAAACGTCCAACACCATGCTAGAGACGTTTCTATCCCAACAGTGGTATAGTATGATTTTGTCTTTTTCATCTTTTGATTTTTTCCACTTGCATTATAGTATGTTGAGTTGTGCTTTCATTCTTTCGCTGTTGTCATTAATCCATGTGTTTTTCTTTTTATGGTTAAGCCTGGATGTGGGGGTCCAATGCAGTGGACATCCAGTTAAAGGAGAAGCGTATGACTTGAAGTTGCATATTTATTGGAGTTATTTTGAGGAGGCTGTTGAGCTTTTTTTGTCTACTTTTTTGTCATTGTCTGTGTGTTTTTGCTGTTTGTGGGTGTTGCTGTCTTTGAAGTGTTGCTATTGATATCTTTGCTTATGATATTCTGATATCCAACCGTAAGAGGTAGACTATTGCTTTTGGAAGAGGAACAAGACTGGTTTGCATATGGTTTGTGCCTCTTTTGTAACTAGGAGCTGAGCTAAACACACAATACAATAGAATGGGATCCAGAGGAAATCCAAGAAATCAAGATTAATTTAAACGTTTCTGTCCATCACTTTTTTGCTAGACTGGAGGTGTACAGCCGGCGTGCCCTGCAAGTTGCTGTACCACAGGAACTCAAGCTGCACCTCTATGATGAGCTCTAAGAATATGTAGACCCTCGTTATGCATTAGCCAGTAATTGGTGCAATATTTATCACCCAATTGTGAGTTTCTCGCTGATAATGGGGACTAAAATGAGGATTTTGGTGCTTTCCGAAGCAAAATCTGCATTCCTGGTATTTATTGGGCATTTTTCCTTGGGTGATTATCCGCAGGGTTGACCTGCCAAAATAGACCAGGGGATGCAATTTTTATTGCAATACTCATAGGTCTGATATGTGCGGCAATGATTCAAGCATTTCCATCCATCTGTGAGAGACAGCATTGCCATGCAGAGCAGTGAGAGAAGGCTGCAGTGTTTTTATGTGGGGGCTTACTGGGGAGGCATAACTGTTGTTTAGAGCATATGGCCTAACTGAAGAGACTCCCTGACTGTGGTAAGCAGACAAGATTCACACAGTAACGAGAGAAAAGTCTGAGGCATGAGTAAATTTCCTTTTGAGGCTGTAGTGGCCCCAGGGCTGTGCTCCATGCTGGAAGAGGCTGTCTCTACGTCTCTGGGGAATGGACCACTGGATAAAAGCAGGGCTGATGGAACTATGTGAGGTTGCAGCTAGCTGCATTTTGTGCATATTCATGGTTTTACCACATTTGTCTCATAACCCAGCATCTGCTGCATAACTTGCAGATTTTAACAACAAAAAGGTGTTTCTAGCTCAAAGGGATCTACAGTTATTAAACAAAAATGACCACCTAAGTTCAGTACAGTGGCAAATCATTTGTAAAGGGTAACAGATCCCCTTTCAGTTGCTGATTGATATATTCCGGAGTAAAGCTGGTGCTGAGGAGGTGCAACTTTGCCCAGAGATTATTGATAGTTGTTAAAATGTCAAATTACAAGGGACAAAATACCTTCTGTCATAACTTATAAGCAGGGGTGGCTCCTCCGTTATGGTGGAGGGGCGTCGCCCCACTGAAAAATAAAATTATAGTAGGGGGGCGCTAGAGGGCGCACTGCGGGATGGCTGGGTGAATTGGCAGCTCCGCCAGACGGGCTTAAAATCGCGGAATATATCCCGTTAATGGCAACCAACTTCAGCGATAAACCCCTCATTCTAAAAGATGAAGATGCGTAGCACCTGATGGTTGTGCTTGCTGACCGGAGAGGACAACGCCAGCGAAGCAATTTAGCCTGAAAGTCTGGAGCACACTTCGGCTGATACCGGGTAAGATGGCGGCCGCCGCTGCCTACTGCATCGCGCTACCTGCACCACAGCGCCGAAGGGTCTCAGCCTGAGACACCGCCACAGACACCGGAACATGCGCTCGGAGTGCGATTTATAGACAAAGTCTCTTCCCACTGAAAGACATCTAACGGCAAGTTTGGATGACTACTACGAGAGGTTCTGGCTAGACTGGCGGCTAATATGGCGCTCCCCAGCATAGACACAGTGCTGCGCGTTGTTAGACCCGGCGCTTGATAAGACACAATCGGTCACTTCCCAGACCAGGCTGATCATTACCAAATACACGAGCATTACGGAGAGGCTGTAGTTTATGTTGGAACAGACGGTCCGGAGCGCTCGCACTAACAACTCAAAAACGGCGCGAAAACGGTCAACAAGATGGCGGCGCCCATATAAACGACTCGTAGTTGCTGGTACTCCGAGTATCTGCCAACTACACACACCAGAAGGCATTTAGGAAATAACAGACCTAAAAGAAGACTACACAAGTCTTACAGCCCTTCGCTGGAGTATTATAGCACTTCTGCACAAATCATAGAGGTCGTAGAGGCAGAGGACCTGGCGACGAAGCTGACCGAAATTGCGACCATTACCCGCCCTCCCACGGCTACCTTCCCCCCAAGTACGGCAGCGGTCGATGGGCCCCATCATGCATCTACACCACATCATGGCCTCCTAGGGCATGGAATAATGAGATAAACACGCTATATTGGCCCATCTGCAGATCTGAACCATTGTGTGTGACTGTACGTCTCCTGCAGACAAACGCTTGTAATTCAGTATTGCGATACTATTTTACACCTCTCCTAGATGTGCTCAGAGAATCCCCCTATGCTGGCTGTAGAGGCGCCATAGAGGCTGCTGGAAGGCTTCCAGCTCATAACGACTGTTTGGAAAGGGATCACTCTCTCTGCCACCAAATCTAACCCGCTCTCAGCGCCAAGTCCCATTGCATGCTACCTGCCTGAGGACCCAGGAACCGACCTTATTGAACATACGGAACGTGAACTACTATCACAAGACAGCAAACTTGCCACGAGTCTGCCTCCTAATACACCTGTCGTGCCATACCATAATCTATCTGCCTGCTGCATCCCAGCAAAATCCAGCATTCCAACATGGGGAAACCGGACAGGCAACAGTCAAAGCTCAGCTTCGAGCAGCGCAGAACGACACGTGCGCCTACTTCCCATTCAGACACAGAGACGGACACAGCGGCGGATGCACCGCGGGGGATGGAATCCATACTGAAGGCCATTCAATCCAGTCTCCAGGATATAAACGGGAAATTGGACCATCTAACTTGTCGAGTAGACAACATGGCGGCAAAACTGGATAGACATGGCGAAAGGCTAGATGAGGCGGAAACCAGAATATCAGCGGTGGAGGACGAAGCGCATACGAGCACGTCTAAATGTACAGGCTTTGAGAAGATACTAGAAGTCATACGTTCAAAGGCGGAGGATTTGGAAGCCAGATCACGACGCAATAACGTACGCATCACAGGTGTGCCTGAATCCACAAACACAGGCAAAATGGAGTCATATGTTGAGGAACTCTGTTTGGCACTCTTTGGCAAGGAAGCGTTATCACCAGTCTTCATTGTGGAGAGGGCTCATCGTACCCTGGCGCCACGGCCTCCACCGGGTACACCACCAAGGCCAATTGTGGCACGTATCTTGAAAGGACCGTGATGCGATACTGCGACTAGCACGCGAGCGCAAAGAACTCGTCTTCCAAAACAACCGATTAGAGTTCTACCCCGATTACACAATGGCTGTACAACAGGCACGCAGAGAATTCAATACAGCTAAAGCCAAACTACGTGACCTAAAGGTGGACTACGCTATGCTGTACCCTGCGCGTCTAAAGGTGACCTGGGAAGGCAAGTCGACGGTGCTATCCTCACCCAAGGTGGCGAACGACTATATCAAAACCATTGTGGCTGCTCGTCGGATCAGAGACAGACAGGAACAAGACCATGACAGGAATGAGGAGATTCTGCGATGTAAGCACTGGTGAAGATGCAAAGACTCGTGACTATCACAGACCGACATGGTAAGGCCTTCCTCGGAAAGGTGAGCTCTGCTATAGGCTAAGATGAACTCCCCATGATTGGTAAGTCCATACTATAGGGTTCCATGTACTATTACACTTCACCATTACGCAGGCTTTTAGCTACACGTCGGGACAAGATCTGTCCGGACGAGTTGATGCCCTACCAGACTTGACAGAGGAAGTGATTCATTGCACAAAGGTACTGAAATATATGGCAGTGTATCCCCCTATTCCTAGAAAGCACTGTAGAACTACGCTGGGATTAGATTGACCACGAGGGGAAATGGGGGAGGAGGCCTTGATAAGCTACTGCCGCCCTTGTTAACGAGGGCTATGGGGGCCCCAATTATGACATGACACTGAAACTTTGAGAAGAGTCAGCTTACTCCCAACTTTGTCCTACTTGGTAATCTGCATACAAATATGGAATGTTATAGGACGCTCACACGGATTCCCTGCAGGCTATGATAGCAGTGACGGTTGCATGCTAATCTGTGACGGTGCACTGGTGTGAATCTATTGGGCGGGGTACGGAGAAGACATGGCCACTGTGAGGGAGCGCAGGTGCGCCTGCCCACCTAGGCACTAACGATTATACATAAGCACTATCTTCACAGCCGATACCAGGTCCTGGACACTGATCACAAAGATATGAGGAGTGACCATTGGATGATGAAATGCAATAAACCGCAGTACAGTCTGGAACTGGGTTGGGGCGCACGCACTGTTGATGATACTTGATAGACGTTATCTGACTTGCTCCAATACTTATCCTCACTGACTACGCACCGCAGAAACTCCTTTAGATACTGTAATACCGTCAACTACTGTTCATCAAGTGAGGATTAATACTGATTGTGCGATATATTGATGTGCTCTATTTCGTATGACTTTTGCCCCATTGGCGCTACTACCTGCTAGTAACTATTTGATTCCAATGTCTTGCACCACTATGTACTGTTACGACTTGTTAAGGCTCTATGCAAAGGTTGTCACTGACTAACGCAGTCCGTCCACATCCGATATTTCGGATGGAGATGTGTAGCCCAGGCGGACCCCCCTATGGGAAATCCCCACGAAATGTTCTTGATTTTAGACTGTTTGTTTGGGGTATGGCATCAGCAGGATTGGGCTGCTGTTGTGGGTGGGAGGGGAAACATTATGTGTGTTGTTTTAATTTATGGATCTGACTGCTTGAGATGCACTGCCTATACCCTTCTGATACATGTTTGTTGCTATTTCGAAGGTGCCCACATATGTTCTTCTTGGTGTGACAGAAAGAGTGCTGTCCTCGAACACTATGATAACGATTATACTTCACGACACATGTCACGATGGCTGAAACTCCGTTAATTACACAACCCTTGAACTTCCGTACCTGGAACATTAGAGGCTACACAAATCCCAAAAAAATGCGCCAGATATTCACGTGTCTGGACAGGTGGCACATTGATATTGTTATGTTTCAGGAGACGCATGAAGCTCCGCACTCAACTGCTCAGGTGGGAAGGAGGTGGGCGGAATCCACTCACTGCTCAAGATATTCCTCGTACTCCAGAGGGGTCTCCATCCTAGTTAAGAAAGGCACGAACTTTAAGATTGACACAACGGTCTTAGACACATATGGCAGATATATCATCCTAAAGGGTAGACTACGGGGACATCCACTAACACTGGTGAATACATACGGCCCAAACACTGATGCACCTGACTTCTATCATGCACTTTGGCAGCAGCTACACTCAACTGACGAGCAAACGATACTTTGGGGAGGAGATCTTAACCTAGCCCTGGATGATAAGCTGGATAGATCGGGTGACACAACGGAACACCACACACAGGCTCGCACCAAACTACGAGACATGATGCTAGATCTACGTATCACGGACATTTGGAGAGCCCGTCATTCAGAAATCAAAGAAGCGACACACACTTCAGCTGCACATGGCAGCTGGTCGCGCATAGATTACTGGCTAGGCTCAGATGCACTACTGTTGTGGACTACAGCGATCAAAAACATGCCCAAAACCCTCTCAGACCACAACCCCATTAAACTGTCCCTAAATTTCCCTAATTATGTACCGCCGCCGTATAGCTGGAGGTTCAATGCCACAGCATTGACCGACCCGATATATGCAGACACTATAGAGAAGGCAATTAGGGAATACTTCCAAATAAATGATAAATCCACTGAGGATGCAGGCCTATTATGGGAGGCTTTCAAAGATACAATTCGCGGTGTCTGTATAAGCACAACAGCTGGGATACTAAAAGATATACGAGCACAATTGACCAGGTGCGAATCTAAGCTTAGTACGTTGGAACATCAATACGAGATAACGCCTCTTCCGGCAACACTTGCTGCAATACGCACCGCATTAACCGAACACCAATCCTTAGCGGAGGACGAGGTTAAGTACCTGAGTAAGAGACATGTTGCCCGAGTCTATGGAGAAGGTAGACGACTCGGGCGAGTACTGGCGACCAAAATTTGTGCTGGCCGAGTACCCAATACGGTAACACAGATCAGAGGAGGCGATAATCAATTACACACAGATCCCGCAACCATTTTAAAATGCTTTGTTCAGAATTATGGGGACTTGTATCAATCAAGACCGGTAGCAACACAACATGAAACGCTCCAATATTTGGACGATATCGCCATTGCCTGGCTGTCTGACGCCCAGAGGCAGTACCTATCACTGCCGATCACGGTGGAGGAGGTAACAGAAGTGATCCAATCCCTGCCCAACGGTAAGAGTCCTGGCCCGGATGGATTCACTTGTGAGTTTTATAAAACATATAGGGACCTCCTGGCGCCTCGCTTGTTTGCTATGTTCGGGGCCGCACATGATGCTCAGGTACTACCATCTACACTTCGAGAGGCGTTAATAGTGGCACTCCTTAAACCGGATAAGGACCCAGATAGTTGTAACTCATATCGCCCGCTCTCCCTGCTTAATGTAGACTCAAAAATACTCGCTAAAATACTTGCGGTGCGACTGCAACCACTTATGCCGAATTTGGTCCTCCCAGAACAGTCAGGTTTCATACCCTCCCGCAACACAACACACAACACAAGAACACAATTTGCGGTCTCACACTATCTAGACCCGACGATGAGAGCTGTGGCTGTGATGCTGGATGCCGCCAAGGCATTTGACTCTATTGAATGGTCTTACTTAATTACTATATTACATAGGATGGGCTTTCCACTGATATATATTCAATGGATTCAACTGTTGTACACGAAACCCACTGCCAGAGTCAGGATTAATGGCTATGTCTCTGAAGCTTTTAACATAGGAAGAGGGACCAGACAGGGCTGCCCATTGTCCCCTCTCCTATTTGCTCTGGCCCTAGAACCCCTGGCCTACATAGTTAGGCAGAAGAGCCATCATCTCGCCCTGCAGTTTCCAAGTAGACCCCTACATATCTCGCTATATGCGGATGATATGTTACTATATGTCCGTGACTCACCACGTAACCTAGATCCCCTCTTGCGTACATACATCAAATTTGGTGGTTTCTCGGGACTGCAGATAAATTGGGAAAAATCCTTGATTATCCCACTCACAGACACCACCACACCACCCATTAGAATGGCAAACAGACCCAATAAGATACCTAGGCATATGGTTTCATAGGGACCCGGAAATAGTCATTAGGACAAACTACGGTAGAGCGATTGATGCCCTAGAGGACAAAACTAAGAGGTGGATTCAACTCCCATTATCCCTAGCCGATCGAATCACAATAGTAAAGATGGTAGTGCTCCCCAAACTCCTTTACCTCTTTAACAATATCCCCATTCAGCCGCCAAGAGAAGTATTTAAGCGCATAACCACGATGGTCTTGAGGCTGATCTGGGCAGGTAGACAACCGCGTATCGACCTAACTACCTTGACGCTGCCAACATCCAAAGGGGGAAGGGGTGTACCGGATTTCTTTCTATATTATCTCTGCGCTCAGGCACAGTATGCAGCCTTCTGGTATCATAGAACCCCATACATGACTCATGTAGCTGTTGAGGAGGGAGATGCGGATCCCATCCCGCTCGACGCCATCATCACACACGACAGACCGCCACTTCACGATAAGGACATCAATACTGTAGACGTTACTAACGCAGCATGGAAGAGATTAGGCCAGCTAGCCCATAAATTACCACTTTACGCTCCGGCTCTTCCCCTTCATAATCATCCGGCGCTGTCGGTAACAGCTGAACCAGTGGGTATGGGCCTATTAACACAAGTAGGAATAATTTCCATGGGAGATTTATATAAAAATGGAACTTTCCTCACAGAACCTGATTTAGCCTCCATACAAAACCCATCATTGTTATTTCAATTTACATTCCATAGACTGAAAATGGCGATTCGGCACCTCTATCACACGTTTCCGGAGGAACCACCCATCCTGAATACATTGCAATTGATTCTAACGACCTCTAACATATTTCACTTAGTGTCCAGACTTTATGCATCTGCTCAAACAGAGATAGGACACACCACTGCTAAGACACGGGAACGATGGAACCCACTATTGGAGGACCCCCTCACTGACAAAGACTGGGAAACTACATGCACTCTGACTACACTCCTAACGCCGAATGGAAACTTACGCATCATTCATTTTAAATACTTACACCAGGCATACTACACCCCAGTCTCTCTGAATAAGTACGGTCTGAGAGAAAATGCGCGATGCAAACGCTGTCACTTTCATCATGGTGACTTCATACATTTAGCATGGCACTGTGTGAAGATCCAGGCCTACTGGCTGGAAGTTACAAATGAATTGTCTGAAATGGTGGGGATACCTCTGGAGTGCACCATTCGCTGTTGTCTCCTAGGTTTATTAGGGAAGATGAAACCAATGCCACGTAGGTTTTGTGCAGTGGCCCTACTGTTAGCTAAGCGCAGAGTCTCAATGTGCTGGGGGAGTAAAAAGGTGCCAACAGTCAAGCAATGGCTCAGGGATATAACTTACTGCCATGATACATTACGCACATATGAAGAAATGTTACCAGCTAGGTCCAGGCCAAAGGACTATTGGGTATATCTGACTGCATACCTAAATGCTCAAGGGGATGAGTGAAAACTGTTTAGCCTCGAAAAATGATGCAACTACTGTAAATGTTATGATATTATTGTTGTAAACGCACTGTTCAACCACATTTAGCAATAATGTTGGAGGGGGACGGAGTGCGGTAGTGGACTGATCCAAGTTGGTTTATGTTTGTGTTCCACAGTAAAATAAACCCCCAAGACTCACAGTTACTATTGACGCGGCCGGCCCATGGTGGTTGTAGGCGACTTGCTGTGTAAACTGCACTACAGCCACACACTTCTTAAGTGCCATGCAAGTACCTGGTTATAACGCTGCCGGCCTTCTTTAAGGTTGTAGGCACTGAGCTGTGTTATCAGTCAAATGCATTTTCAATAAAGGTCTTGGAAATTAAAAAAAAAAGAATAAATTTTTTATAGTAAAACCACTTCATTATCATTTTTTTTTTAATTACTCCCAGCCGAGGTTAGGACGGGGCAGGGTCATCCTGACGAGCATCACGCTGCAGGAGGAGTGTTTGGGCACTTGTAAGAGTGCATGTCTGTTTGGCCGGCCGTCTCAGACCGGCCAAACAGACATGCACACTAGTGTTTCTCCAACCCAGCTGTGTTGTACAGCCCGGTTGGAGAAAACCTCCTCGCCTGTTCCCCACCTTGATTGCCCCATCACCCCCAAATTGGAGTAGCCGCCACTGCTTATACGAATATTCGTCAATCAAATACTGGCCATACATTCAACCTGTTGGTTTACTGGGTGTATTATTCTTATCCTCAGTTTTCACCTATGGCGCCGATACGTGCCCCAAACATGGAGACGATTTGCAGTATTCAGCAACTCTGTATACACTGATGGGAACTGATACCTAGAAAATGGAATACGTCTTTACATATCAGTGCCATATGTAAAAACTGAGGATAAGAATAATACACCCAGTAAACCACCAGGTTGAATGTATGGCTAGTATTTGATTTTATTATGAAAGCACAGTGACAGCTTATCTCTGGTCCTGACAAATGCCCACAAACTTTAGATAGGCATTAGACCTGCTGTGATGTTATCATAAATGACCAATAAGATCTGTTTTTTTTAAAAAAATGGGCAGAAACATGATGACCCATTGAGATAGGGTAGTTGTCACATAGATATATATTTTTTAGACCTATCTGATGGGGGCACCAGAATATTATTGTTTGCCCACCAGGAGATAGTTTAAATCGCTGTTATCTCTCTATTTTCTTGCACTCTGCCCCTCACCCACCGACATTATCATCTTGCTCATCTAAAACACCTCAGCTCCTCCCAGTGCATTTGGGAATTGTAGCCCACACAAGGTTCCTTGTGGTCCTTGTGTGAGGAGGGAACCCTATGAGGAAGCATGTCACCTTCAGGTGAGGGAGGGTTCTGGTCCTTAACAGGTAAATGCTCTTATTTTGATACTACCGAACGTACAAATATTGTGTAAGATAGTTATTTTAGGAGCAGTACGTTTTTGGTAGGATAAAACACTCCTTCGGAGACCCTCTGTATGATAATAAAGAACCACCTGACATACATTATAAGGATATTGCAAGTCATGAGGTGTTCCATAGTCATATAGAGGAACTGAGGTTCCGTGAATTCTGAACCCGTTTCATAAAGGTCATGGTTTTGTTACGAATTTGATATTAGCGAACCGTAACTAGTTAGTGCGGCAAGTATGAGTGTTTTCGTCATGTTAGACCGATGGATTCACTACGTATTTAGGGATTTCGTTCTGAACCCTTGGGTTCCATTTTGTGTATGGCAGCCATTTTGTGGTTGCCCTCACATAGGCCGATGACTGTGGCTGAACTAGTCTTTTTAATGACACGTACACCTTAGCTCCAGTTCGTGCTGACTTCTGTTTGACCTGAGTGAACTGACCCTGTTGCCTGAAGCTTACCTTGTTAAACCAGTTCCTGCCCTTTAGCTGATCAAGATTAAGGATCAGAGCACAGGGCATCGTAAAGTTTTACTACACACAAATATGCCTTATCCTACTCTCACCTGTTTCTGCTCCTTTCTTTATGGCCTATTTATGATTGGGTTGTGGCCTTTTTTATTATGGGTTCGTTCGACCTGTCTAAAGAAGAATGTTGGGTTTGACCGATGATTGATCATGGGCTGGGCAACTGAAAAGTGGGTTTTACCGTCATGCGATACCTGTGGTGTGGATACATGTGATTGGACAGTTTGTCTGGAATGTGATTTTTGGCATAAAAAGGGATGACTTGCTTTGTAAAATTGAGCAGTCTCCTGAGAACTCATACCGTGATGATTTCTAGGACTTCTGTTACTGGCTGCAGCCAATAAATGTGATCTTTGATGCCACCACGAAGAGTCCGTGTCTCTGTATTCTAAGACAGGTGAACCCAAAGACTTTGGGCGTGCCCCTGGCGCCGCTGGGTTCTAAAACCCGGTTCTTCAGTTGGCGCCCAACGTGGTGCGACTTCAGCGGTACCGGTCCAAGCCTGAAGATCGTGAGAAGCTTCGTGAGGAAATTCTGGAGGACGGCCACCACTTCATCGACCCTGGCATGTCGAATGTGGACTGAAGGTCTTTTCTGCGAGGCTTCCCGCTTTCCTGACGGCTACGAAGGACTGCTGCCCTGACTGTCCCCCTGTCTTGGACCCATTTGTGATGCTTTGTACGGTGAGACGATAGACGGGTCTTCTGGTGAAAGTGACTGATACCTCAGTTAAGTATAAGTGGGTCGCTCCCAGTCCTTAGTTTTTGGTTCTTTGGTTGTCAGTTTGTTTGGTCCTTAGTTTTGATTTGAAAATTGCAATTTCCAAAGCCGAGGGTCTTGTATATTTACGAGTGTATCGGTAGAGATAACCCCTTGAAGTTTGAAGCTCGATTAGTGAGCGAAGATGCCTAATCGTAGCAAATTTGGTACTTGGTTTGGTTGTGGTTGTAACAGGGATTCCCGATTGGAGGATTCATGACCGATACCTCCAGTTGGATCTCCGATTTATGAGCTCTATTCTAAACACGGCGTGGGCCCCATTACGTTTAATTAAGTATGGGTCCACTATACTAGGAAAGATGGGGTTTTACGATGGCCCCAATATGGTAGTTTTGATACCGAGATTTTAGATAATTTAGAAACGAAATTATTTAGGAAGAAAGCCCGGCCGGCAATGTTTGACTCCTTTCGCCTTTGGCGTAAAGAAGCCAAACAGAGAGAAATTAAACAAGCTAAACGAGATAGGAAAGATAAGAATATGTCAGTACTACAAGCTGCTAGGCAGTATAGGGATGATGGAGAGGAGCGAGCGAGTGAAGTTTCAGATAGGCAGCGTTGTATGGCCATAGATAAATGTTATCCGGCCTTGCCGTCTTCTCCTCCGAAAGCGATTGAAGATCTTGAAAAAGATTCTTTGATCTCTCATTTACTGAGATTGCCACCTCCTTATGTGCAGGGTGCTACTGCGCCTCCATTACCACCGGTTGTTCCACCCTTTGTTGTTCAGCCTCCTGCTGTTGTTCAGCCACCCGGTGCTCCACAGATGGTTTTACCTTCTCCCGTGCAACCCGCTCTAGGGTCGCCATCTTTGCTACCAGCTTTGCCTCAAGCTCCTTTGCCTTCTACTTCTGTTTCTTCGCCTCCGACTGTTCTTATGCCTACACCTTCTTTGCCTCAGAATACTTGTTCTCCTGTTCTTATGTCTGCTTCTTCTGCTCAAAAATGAATGACCGAGACTGTCGTTCGTCTGCTGTCTCCATTGTTTGGGTCATTGAATATGACCCCTGTTTCGGAACATAAGCAGAGTCGTAGTCAGCTTCCTAGTTCCGAGGAATGGACAGTGTTGGATTTGTTGGCTCGTAGATGGATTTTGAATGCTTCAAGGTATAATTTGCCAGCGGTTATGGATATTTTCTTTCAGTGGGAACCGCCTAAGCGAAGGTATGTTTTCGATGTGATGTGTACTTTCCTGCGTCAGGAATGGGAAGATAATGAGTTGGGTCCGATTCCGCAGGATGTGCTTGATGTTCAGTCAGATTTTGCTAAAGGGATGATAGTGGACACTGATGTTACAGATGCTGTAGAGACGATATTGGCTTTTAGATCTAGACTTCCGTCTCAGACGTTGTATGAACCTGATCCCTCTGTTAGGAGGAAAATGAGACAGTATCCAATGAGAGAGGTTCCTCCACTTTGGAAAGAAGGAGATGCAACTGCTAATCCGCCTGTTTTGCCTCATTTTCAGCGAATATGGGTACATGTCCCTTGGAAGAGAGCAGAGGTCGTGGCTCTTAAGCAGACCTTACCTGATCCTCGTAAGAATCCTGCTGGTTACTACAAAGAGTTGTCTCAGACAGTAGATGTGTGTATAATGAATTTAGCCGACGTTGACATGTTGATGGGTAATGTAGTTCCGCAACCTTTGTGGGCGAAGATTCGTCATGAGAATCATGCAGCAGAGTTAGGTGATACTTGGGCGAATATTGTTGCTGCAGATGGTAGACAAGTAGGAGGTGCTAAACCTGAACCCTTAATTGCAGAATTACCTGGTAGAATTATTACTTTGATGAAGACGATGATGCCTGCTTTACGAGTGAATTGGGATAAGTTAGCAGCATGCAAGCAGAAGAAAGATGAGAGTGTGTCTGACTTCTTCACTAGGTTTGAAGAGACGTTTATTGATCACAGGGGTCAGGATATGAGTACGGAAGGTGGTCAAAGGTTGTTCGTGGATAAATTTGTCTTTAATTTGCTTCCCGAACTTTCTAATAAGTTGAAGGACTCTGAGAGTTCATGGGCCGTTTCTTCGTCGGCCCAGATATTGGCTACTGCTCAATATTACGAGAATAGGGATAAAGATGAGAAGGATAAAGTGGAGAAGAAAACGAAAGATTTAAAGACAAAAGTTCTTTTGCAGCAAGCTTATCCGCCTCGTCAGAATCAGGCTCAGTTTCAGCAACCTCCACAATTTCAGAGATTGTTACAGAAGCCTGAGCCTTATGTTCAGCGATTCTTTCCTGGCCCGAATCAGTGTGCTTACTGTAGAGAGGAAGGTCATTTCAAGAATAATTGTCCGACTTTGTTACAGCGTGCGAATGGTGCACCTGGTCAGAGAGGTCGTGGTGGTTTTCAGCAAGTGCCTAGAGGAAGAGGTCGTGGTGTGATCCCTCAGAATGAGCGTTCTTCTTCCCTACAGAATTCTGCGAATTATTTTGATAGACAGAGTGTTCCGAGTGGTCAATCTCCTCAGTACTATGTTGAGGATTACTATGTTGAAGGTGAGAATGTTGGTTATAATGATAACTAGGACAGCCATGGACAAAGTAAGGGAGTAGTGTCAGTTCCAGTAGATCAGAGTGGACCGTATGTTGAAGTGATTACATCAGGTGTAGTAGAACCTTTTCTTTTGGATACTGGTGCGACAAAGAGTTCTATTATGCATTCTAAACTCCCTGGCGCACCTTTGTCTGGCTTGACCAATGTTTCCGTAGAATTTTCAGGCGCCCCAGTTCGTAATCCGGTTTCTAGTCCTTTGACCCTTTCTATTGGCCCTTGTGAATTGGAAGCTCCACTTATTCTAACGACTGGTTGTGGAGAGAATTTGTTGGGATTGGACTTGCTGAAAAGATTGTATGCGACATTGCATTGTTCTCCTTCGGGAGTACAACTTACTCTTGGTAAGAAAGTGATTTCTCCAATGTATTTGTCTAAAGATTGTTTGCCACTGGAATTGCGTTCGCTTCCTGAAACGCTTTGGGCTACAGGTCCAAATGATGTTGGTCTTTTGCAGATTCCACCGTATGTTGTTACGCTAATGTCGAATGTTAAGTTGCCTCGTATACCACAATACAAGATCTCAAGTGATGGTGAGAGAGCTCTTTTAGCGATTGTCTATGATCTGGTTGAGAAGGGTGTGGTTGAGGAAACGAGAGGTAACGTGTGCAGTAGCCCGGTTTTGCCTGTTCTTAAGCGTACAGATGCTTCTAAGCCACCTGTGTACCGGTTTGTGATCGACTTTCGAGAGGTCAACAAGATTGTCGTGCCACAGTTTCCCGTGGTACCTAATATTACCGCATTATTGACTCTGATTCCTGCTTCGGCAGTTTGGTTTTCTGTCATCGACTTGAAGAATGCTTTCTTCAGTATTCCTATTGCTGAGGAGAGTAGGGATATTTTTGGCTTCTCATTAGGAGGACGAAGCTTCCGGTTTAAGAGAGCTCCCCAAGGCTATTGCGAAAGTCCCTCAATTTATAGTCACGCGTTGAAAACTCAGCTTGACGGGTTTGTGTTACCAGTTGGTTCTACTCTTATTCAGTATGTCGATGATTTGTTGATTACTGCTGATGACGAAGAGATTTGTAAAGAGGCTACTCTTTTGTTGTTGCGATATTTGTCTGGCCTTCATCATAAAGTGTCGCCTTCGAAGTTGCAATATTGCCGCCAAGAGGTAACCTACTTAGGTCATCTCTTGTCGAAGGAGGGAAGGAAATTGACCCAGAAAGAATTCAAGCGATTGCGCAAATGAGTGTGCCATCGACACAGAGAGAAGTTCGTGCCTTCTTGGGTATTATGTCATATTGTAGACAGTGGATCCCCAATTTTTCACTGTTGGCGAAACCTCTGTTAGCATTGACTCTGAAAGATACTCCGTATCCTCTTCCTTGGTCTGATGAATGCCAGAAATGTTTTTCTGAATTACGTGATGCATTGTGTTCGGCTCCTGTGTTGGGTACTCCAGACTATAGCAAGCCTTTTACGTTGTATGTGCACGAGAGAGAAGGATGTGCGTTGCCAGTGTTGACACAATCTTTTGGGGACAAGCAGTGTCCATGTGCGTATTTCTCAGCAACATTAGACCCAGTTGCTAAAGCATTGCCGAGTTGTTTGAGAGCTACAGCCGCAGCTGCCATTTCTATTTGACAGTCTGCTGGTTTGGTATTGGATAATACGCTGATTGTGATGGTTCCGCATGCAGTGGATACCTTATTAAACAGGACTAAGACACAGCACCTTACTAGTGTACGTCTTTCAGGCTACGAGTTGACACTGTTGGCTAGCCATGTTCACATTAAAAGATGTAATGGGTTGAATCCAGCTACGTTGTTGCCAATCTCTACAGAGACGGATGCTCAAAAACAGCATGATTGTTTTCTTCGTACAGAGGAAGAAACAAAGGCTAGAGTGGATCTTAAGGACACTCCTTTTGAAAATGTAATGGTACGCTGTGGGTTGATGGTTCGTGTTTTAAGCTTCCGAATGGTGAAACGACCGCAGCGTATGCTATCACAACTTTAAATACAGTTGTTGAGACAGCACGTATACCACAGAATTCTGCGCAAGCAGCAGAGTTGATTGCACTGACTAGAGCGTGTGTGTTGTCGGAAGGAAAGCGAGTGAATGTTTATACCGATAGTCAGTATGCGTTTGGTGTTGCGCACAGTTTTGGACGTTTGTGGAGAGAGCGTGGGTTCCTTACTTCTCATGGAACTAAAATTCCGCATGGGCAGTTAGTGAATGAACTTTTGGAATCTCTCACTCTCCCAAAACAGATTGCAATTGTGAAATGTAGTGCGCATAAGAAAGTTGTGGATGATGTTGGTCGAGGGAATGCGTTTGCGGATGAAGTTGCGAAGGAAACAGCGAAAGACATGATGAGCCATATGTATGTTGCAGGACCAGCAAGACGGGTTATGGCTGGTGGAATGTGTGAAGACACGATAGAAAGTGTGAAGGTGATTCTGGCTGAAGCTACAGAGAAGGAAATGAATGTTTGGAGAGAGAGTATGGGTATGTTGGATTCTACAGGTTGTTGGATTGAGTTGTCGGAACACAAGCGATGGTTGTTGCCAGATGCGTATGTGCTCCCAGTGGTTACAATGGCTCATGGATTGGCTCATATAAGTTCGAAAGGGATATGTAAGTTGTTGGCTCCAGTTTGGCAGAATGCTGGAATACCGAAATGTGCAGAGAACGTGGTGAAATATTGTATGATTTGTCTGCAATATAATCCTGGTAAGGGAACTCCAACTACAGCTAGTAATTTTGCTCCTCCGACGTATCCGTTTGAGGTGATACAGTTAGACTATATTCACATGGAGAGATGCAACAATCTAAAATATGTTCTTGTGGTTATTTGCGCCTTTTCTAGATGGATAGAGGCTTACCCCCTAAATGACAATACTGCTTTGTCTACAGCCAAGGTTTTGTTGAGAGAGTATTTCCCTAAGTATGGTTTGCCGAGAATTGTATGGTCGGACAATGGGAGTGAATTTGTGGGTCAAATCATGAAGAAAGTATGCTCTGGATTAGGGATCAATCAGAAGTTCCACGCAGCGAATCACCCCCAGTCTGCTGGACTTGTTGAATGTTACAATGGTACGCTTAAGCTGAAATTAGCTAAAGTACAAGCGAGCACTGGTCTTACATGGCCAGATGCCTTGCCGTTGGCTCTTTTGTCAACAAGGACGACTGTGCATTCTCGAGTGGGACTTAGTCCGTATGAGATTGTGTTTGGTCGTCCAGCGAATGTTTGGGGAGTGCCTCGTCCGAATGAATACAGCAGTATTGAATACCCTATGTTGGTGGATTACTTACATGACTTGACTGCTAAATTACGTGTTCTCCACCAACAGGTCTATGACAGTTTGCCGACAGCTACTACAGATCCAGGCCACGTACTTGAACCTGGACAGTACGTTCTTGTGAAGAATTTTCAGCGTACCAAGAACTTGCAACCTAGATGGACCGGCCCCTTTCTGATTTTGTTGGTTACTAGAACCGCTGTTAGAGTAGCAGGCAAAAAGAACTGGGTGCATGCCACCCACTGTAAAAAAGTTCCTTTGCCTTTACCATATGATCAGTGGGTAAGGGATGGTATCGCCGATTCTGATTGTGAGAAGGTTCCTAGATTTGTTCCATTTAGTGATGCTCATTTGACATGGACACGGTCTGAACGTGAGGATGATGATGTTCTACAAGCTGCTGTGCCTCCTCATCTGAAGATTGACACCACCAATCCGGATCTTCTATTCAAAGATCAGACTGTTCCTGACAAAGAATGCTACGATTTGAGACCAAGAAAGATTGTACATATGGACAAATACATATTTTCTTTTTATGTAGTGAATTTACACTTTGGCAGATCAAGAAACTTTTTTGTCTTTTTCTTTTTCGAACCACCATCCGGGTTCAGCTGTAGGGTCGCGGTATAAAGACTTGGGATTGCAAGCCGTGTAGACACAAGGTCGACGGTTCTGGTTGGTCCAAGGGCGTTCCCTAGACTGACAGGCGCATTCCTTAGCGGAAGAGAACCAACTGCCGCGAACAGCACGGTTAGGGGATGGAGTATTTTGACGCTGCCCAGAATGTTAGGAAAATGGACTCTAAAGTCCGAATATGTATATTGGTTCGTAGCAAATGATTTTTAATAATGTGTTTTTTAGTGCTTTTGAATATTGCATTAGCTTGTGTGGGTTTGATTTTCTATGCCACACAACAGCCGTTTGTACCTACTTCCCAACCTATGTCTTTTCCTACTACTGTTTCTTTACATTCTTTTCATGTTTTACCTGAACACAAGCAAATTAGAAGGTCGGAATTTGTGAATAATTCCTTTGTGCAACTTCTCCATCAACACCAGTTAGTAGTGAACATCACTAATTGTTGGGTGTGTGGTCTTATGCCACATACTATGGATAGAGGTATTCCTTATCTGGTTCTGCCATTCAGTTACAATGGGTCCGTATGGGCATATCAGACGATGTTTATTTATACCATCGAAGTCTATCCCCTGCGTTCCATGAGAGATAACTCAAGTAATAAAGCCTTGGTGAAGGGAATTACAGATATGAGTAGAGATATCGAAACGTATAAGACTATTCCCAAGGATGAGTTACTAGCATATGTTGGTTGGAATGCAACCGGATATAGTATTAGTCTGGGTGAGAAGCAGAGACGAAAAAGGTCACCTCCGATTTGGATTGTACCCCATCGTGGTCATTTTTGTCTGCAAGGGAAAGGCAAGAATCCGAGAGCTCAGTTAGGGAAGAGTGTTTGTATTCAGACGTATGTCTTTGCGTCCCAAACTTCCCCACCGTTTTTAGCAGCTAAGGGCACGTATTTTGTCTGCTATGATAGAGCATATACATTGTTGCCCCCTGATTTTTCGGGAACATGTTATGTTGCATATTTGTTGCCTCCTACGTATACTGCTGCTGTAGATTACCACAGAACTAGAGTAGTTAGAGGTGTCTTCAGTAAGGAAGATATTACGGGACAAGAAGTGGGAGACTTTTTCAAGGGTTTCCTACCGTTTTGGGGACCTATGGCAAACAGTAGAAACCTACGGCAATTGACGAGAGTGGTTGAATCCACCATAAATGAAACTGCTGGTGCCCTTAGTAATCTGACCGCTGAGCTTCAAGCGGATCACCTTATGACGTTGCAGAATTGAGTTGCGTTAGACGTCATACTTGCAGACAGAGGAGGGGTATGTAAATTGATTCAATCGAGCTGCTGCATTTTTATTCCAGACAATGCTCCTACAGTGTACCAGGCCATTTCCAAGCTACATAAGATCTCCGAGTGTATACATGTGGACGAAGGAGATTGGTCGTTGATGGGATGGTTTTGGGGATTGTTATCCACTTGGGGATGGAAGATTCTGATGATCATTGGGATGGCTTAAGCGATTCTTTTCCTGTTCTGTCTTTGTGTGCAGTGCGCTCCTGCTATATGTGGCCTCTGTGCTACTACGTGTGCAAGGAGACCTGTCCCAAGAGAGGTACTAAGTAATAGGATTATGCTCTAGCAACATCTTGATGATCTGATGAATATAGACCTGGACACAGATTGACGTGAGCTTAGGTTATTGCCTATGTAAGGGCAAAAGGAGGGTCTGAGGTTCTGTGAATTCTGAACCCGTTTCATAAAGGTCATGGTTTCGTTACGAATTTGATATTAGCGAACCGTAACTAGTTAGTGCGGCAAGTATGAGTGTTTTCGTCATGTTAGACCGATGGATTCACTACGTATTTAGGGATTTCGTTCTGAACCCGTGGGTTCCATTTTGTGTATGGCAGCCATTTTGTGGTTGCCCTCACATAGGCCGATGACTGTGGCTGAACTAGCCTTTTTAAGGACACGTACACCTTAGCTCCAGTTCGTGCTGACTTCTGTTTGACCTGAGTGAACTGACCCTGTTGCCTGAAGCTCACCTTGTTAAACCAGTTGCTGCCCTTTAGCTGATCAAGATTAAGCATCAGAGCACAGGACATCGTAAAGTTTTACTGCACACAAATATGCCTTATCCTACTCTCACCTCTTTCTGTTCCTTTCTTTATGGTCTATTTATGATTGGGTTGTGGCCTTTTTTATTATGGGTTCGTTCGACCTGTCTAAAGAAGAATGTTGGGTTTGACCGATGATTGATCATGGACTGGGCAACTGAAAAGTGGGTTTTACCGTCATGCGATACCTTTGGTGTGGATACATGTGATTGGACAGTTTGTAAATGTTAGGTATTTGTCTGGAATGTGATTTTTGGCATAAAAAGGGATGACTTGCTTTGTAAAATTGAGCAGTCTCCTGAGAACTCATACCGTGATGATTTCTAGGACTTCTGTTACTGGCTGCAGCCAATAAATTTGATCTTTGACGCCACCACGAAGAGTCCCGTGTCTCTGTATTCTAAGACAGGTGAACCCGAAGACTTTGGGCGTGCCCCTGGCGCCGCTGGGTTCTAAAACCCGGTTCTTCAGAACGAGGTCGAAGGGTGAGTTCCTTTTTAAGGTTATGGAACTTTCGAGGTTACTTGCAATATCTTTATCATGTACAGCAGGGTGTACTTTATCCCATATAATACAGAGTCACACCATCACCTTTCCCATAAACCACTTAAATCCTTGGTGTGTCACTCTTTCACATGAAAGAGCGAGCATTTTTGAAAACATGAAGAATAAAAATAGAAACTCTAGTGCAAAATTAAACAGATCAAAAACCTGTTAGATATTTTTGCAAAAAGATATTAGAAACATGTCAATACAAAACAGTTTTATAAAAAAAAAATCTGCAGTAGCTTGCAATGTGTAGAAACATGCAGATTCTAACTTTTCTGTAATTATCTATGGAGTGCAAAAAATAAACATGTTCTTTATTCTTGTCACTGTAAACTAGAAATATAAAGCAGAAGATAGAAATGCAACATTTAATTTTCATTGCCTTAAACAGCTGCTCTGTGACGTGATCTGCTTTTTGGCTGCTGGCTCTGGCATCAGGCACTGCGACAACGTCAGAACTCGACTATAATAACTTATTACAGTTGAGTTTTGAAGTCTTTTCTTTATAATAGGAACCTGGGTGCCTCACAAATCGCTTATTATAAAGAAATTAGAGGCAGGAGTTTATATAGGGATTGCAGAATCCCATGTATTACAATTAAATAATAATGCTACAGGTTTGCCACATTATGCTGACATAATCTGCCTTTACTTGCTGCATAATTATCTCAACCCTGCCACATAATTTGGTCCTCCACTGCCACATAATTCCATTGACCCTGGATATGAGTGACCAAAACTTCGGTGTATTTCTAGGCTCCAGCCACTTGCTGTATGAGAGTCGATAGGTGTGCAAGGGGCTGTACCTACTTTTGCCATCCATAGAGACGCAATGTTTCCTGTCGCTGCGGGGATTGGTGGGGGTCAGGGGGGACAAGCGGTGGCTTTGGGTTTCCAATGCCAGCATTTACATACCCCAGCCAGTTGTTCAGTCTTAGAGGTTGTAAAATATGTTGTGTCCAACTACGGCGGTGTCTAGTTTCCTGTCTGGCCGACCCAGAGGCTAGTAGTACATTTTCTGTTTATGATGCGGATCTATAATTTGATCCCAAAATAAAGCCAAGTATTGCTGGCGAAAGATAGTGGGCGAGCCCCTGACCTGAGGAATGCCGACGGTTTTTAAAGCCTGTCAAAGGGCGTTAAAGCCGACAAATAATCAATCATGGCAGTCTGGTTGTCATGCAACCCTCTTGCATCACACCCTAGGGTGCTGGAAATATTCTGTAGAACTTCTGAACTAGCGGAATTTGCTATTTTTTTTTTTATTTGAAGGACAGTGTAGTATTGCTCTGTGCAGTCTAGTGCTTGGACGTGCGGAGCCAGGAAGGGGAACAGGAGGAGCTCTAACCGGCTGGTGGGCAGTTAGAGTAGGGACAGGGTCGAGACTGGATGTAAGATAATAAAGCTCCAGTAAACTATAACCTGTGTCTATGGTTATTTGTAGCAGGATGCTACAGACAGAATCAGATTTGCTCGACTGCTTTGCGGGAAGGAAAAAAAAACAATATAGAGCACTGTGATTGGCCGGGTATGTACTTATGACCATAATGAACCTTTGCACTGACGTAAATAAATTCACTTGGGCCCCTCACAGAGCTCTTGAAAGTAACTTCCCCAGCAGGTAAGCCTGTGTGCAGCGCCCGCCTGCCGGGTCTTCCTGGCGCTCTAGCAGGCAAGTGCCCAGCGCAGGCAGGTGCCCAGCGCAGGCTTCCCTGCTTGGGAACTTGCTTTATTATGGACCGAGCAATTAAATACCTTAAAGTCATTACTATCAAGATAATAATATATTGTCCAGCACCCGACTGTAATGAAAGGCACACGCATCTCTCATTCAATGCATTCCTCATTGCACGGAGCAAGGAATTATTTTGCTGCAGGGCATTCTGCTTTTACTCTTCTTTTGTTTTAAATTCGGCCTAGGTAAGTACGAAACAATTAGGCATAATTGCCCGAAGTTTTACTTCTGCTTACTGCAGATTTTTTTGTCTTCAAGAATAGGGATTTGTTTTTACCATCCCGATCTACAGGTCTTTTAATCTTTTTCAGGAATTGTAGAAGTTTGCTGATATCCCCATATGCCAGTCCGGATGTGAGTTGGGGAAGTGCACTTCGAAGACTTCCTTCCAAGCGCTCCATTTCTACTGCAGGGTGCGCTGCATCGGGTGCGGGAAGCGATGCATCCCTTGTGTACTGCAATTTCTATAGGCTTCTTTGAATGCCCCCTCCCTCTTCACTGTGGGTGCCAGCCTGGGCTCGCCTCATCTGGCGGAAACACCCTCGGCTTTCTCACAGCTGCTCGCGCACGGGCATGGAAAAGGTCACAGAAACTGGCGGCAGCGGTGGCAGAGAGCCGGGGGATCAACTACCGGGGACTTTCTAACCTTTCTACGTCAAAGAAAAGATGGAGGCGCTGACTGCCCACGGGCCGGCGGTGGCTAGTGCGTCAGCAGCAGACAGCACCAACCTGCACGCCTCGAACTCAGAGCCAGCGTCAGGGACCCGAGCTACATCCTTTCTAGAACCTTCCGACGCACCGCGCGCTTCTTATTCGGTGTGACGTGCTACGGCAATGCATCACTCACGGCGAGCTTACTTTGTTCTAGGATTACTTTAATTAAGTCAGCCTGAGGCCCCTAGCGGAAGGAGCTCTGACGAAGCCACCTGAGAAAGGGATGCTAGGAATGGTAAACAATTAATTGTGAGCCGAGTTGTGACAGTAGAAAAGTGAGTGTGTGTGGAGGGGTAACGAGTGGCGCAGTAATGAGGATCGGAGATGAACAATCAACGTATGCATTTATTTTATAAAAACTATGCCCCCCCCAAAAAAAAACAGGAACACGTTACAGCAAAATTCATCTGACATACCTAATTGGTCAGAAACAGATTGCATTTAAAAAAGATTAAGGCACCTGCTGCCCATAGCTGTGTGTGCTTAGCAATTTCCAGAGTATTATAATGGCAGGCTGGCTCCATTGGTTAATGCACTTTCGAGACAGATCTGTGCATGGTATAGTCATAGGTTTGACTCATCATAAAATAGCACAGATGATTAATGTGTCAGCTGCAAAGCACAAAATTTAACGCACAGGACGCTGATATGTATTTTATGAAGATAGCTCAGTGTCTTACTGCTTTTGTTTCAGATATCCTGATACCTGCAGGTCATAAATTACAATCCTTGTAATGTAGCAGGGGAAATTATGTACTGGCATCAAGGATCTGCGTGCAAACTGCAAAGTATGCATACATTTGGCATCTTATTGCTTTTTTCGCAGTTTTTCATTCTTATATGGTTTCTGATAAGGGTTCCTTTGGGTAGTAGTAAAGATTTATTGACTCTCTATAATATCTAGGCGAGTAAAGTGTTCTGACACCAGTGCCTAATTTGAGCCAGTGGTTTCTGGTGCTTAACACCGGCACTTAAACATCAACACCGGAGCTTGTGCACCAGTTAGGGACACATTCATTTTGGTAAGCACAGGGAGATTAAGTGATTCGCCCAGAATCACAAGAGGTTGAGCTGAGACTTGAACTTGGTCCCCCAGCTCCGAAGTTGGCAGGTCGGGGCATTACACCACATTGTCTTCTCACTTGTAGGGATTCATTGTTAGTAGTTGGTTCTGTGTTAGGCAGCGCCAACAGAAGAAATGGGCTGGTCGAACCTACCTCCTGCCTAGAACCCCAGCACTTATATTTTTTATAAATTAACCACTGTCTGACACCCTACAGTGGGATGAGTAATGCTACAAAAGAAATAAAGGAAAATAATTTGGTAAGAGCTATTTAACTAACATTAGTATAAGTACTCATATAGACAGACATCTCTAATGTCGGTGGCATCAAGTGGTTACGCTCAAGCTAGCTTCCTGGAATGATGGACATGATCAAAACCAGTTCTGATGGCCTTTTAAGTGAGGTGTGTTTGGCAATTGAAGTGAAAAGAAGAAACCTCGTTCGCACCACGAAGGTGCTGATCCGAACGCGAAGCAGACTAAGTTCAAGCTCAGGGGAACGCGTCCTGGTACACTGTTGAATGCGTCCTGGTGCGCTGTTGAATGTGTCCTGGTACGTTGTTGAATGTGTCCTGGTGCGCTGTTGAATGTGTCCTGGTGCGCTGTTGAATGTGTCCTGGTGTTAGCAAATTACACTTGGAGAAAGTCAATATATTTTTCTGAGCCGAGCCCGGATCCCAGATCTGGCTCAATAATAGTTGCCGGATTAAGATTTCACTGGTTCCTCTCATTGCCTCCACTGATGCTACAGAAAAGAAAGCAGCCCTTTTTCTGTAGCATCCATGTTTCAGATGCTTTTATATGTGCTCGCTTCCCAGTGCTGTTGGGCAAATAAGCACTGGTGAAAGAAATAGGGTTGACATTTGCACAGCATGACCCAGCCAATTCACACACCATACAAAAGCCAAATCTATTGGCTTTTCCAATGTTTGTTCTTTTTTTAGCTTATTAGTTTCTTCTTAAGACATTGAGCTCTTGGTTGCTTTTCATAGGTTCTTGAGGGCTGTAAGATGGCCACTATCGCATGCTAGGGAATGTGACTCAGATTTTTTGCCACTCCATAAAATAGTGGCATCACATTAGCCAATTAACAAACCCACAGATCTTCTAAAGGAGAAGGGTGTTTGACTAAGCCAACAGAATCCTGTGGCAAGGGGACTGGAGGGTGGGTTGGTTTGCACTGGGTCTCAGTAGTAAAGATAGCTGTGAGAACCCTGAGCAATTAGCTTACTGGGAAGAAATAGCTGGGAATTCAGAAAAGGAATTAAGATGATGGGAGAGAGCCAGGTGTAAGTAACTATTTATGTGCTAGGAGTCAGGAATCCACCAAAGGAAGAAAGGTCGTCTTGTGACTTGGAGAGGGGAAAGACTAGGAAAACCAGAAGGCACAAGCAGGAAAAACAGGAAACCAGAAGCTAAGGCTGGATCAGAACTGAGATAGAGAAAAGTACAGAAAGCATATATGTATCCATAGAAACCAGGAACCAACATAGTGAACAAAACTGCGTTCCCAGGATGTGATCTAGGCGAAGTCTGATGGCAGAAGGCACTACAGAGACCACATTACATCACAATGGGGTATGGAAATCAGGACTGGAGTCTAATGTGGAGCACGGTGGGAAAAGTGCTGGAGAGTGTAAAACTGCCCCCAAGAAGAGATGCCATAGTGCCTTTGTGAACACCACCTGATGGCAGGATGGCAGAAGCCTGCATATTTAAACCAAAGAGAGGCACTGGTTGGAAGCAATGGTGATTCACAGAGCGTGACATGTTTAAAATCCCTATTTTCATTCAACCAATGCAGGTCAGGTCTTCCTTTTTATTCCTAACCTTCTACAGACTTTCATGATATTGAGGGCTCCAGGTGACTTTGAGTGGCCATAGTTAAATAGTTTAGGTCTATTTTTAATTGCATTTTTCTAAAATGTTATTTTTTTTTTACGGATCAAATTAACTTTTTTTAAATTCTCTCATCATACGTAAAGGCCTAATTTACGCTCCCTTACAAGATGTTCAATATCTGTATCCAGTTTTTCTGCACCCAGATTAACGATTCCAGGGGATCAGTTCACCTGCCAGAGCCAGATTTATGAGTTTTTACCAAGTCCAGTGATATTATATTTACTAGATCCAAATCTGTATCTAGAAAACTCTCATCTGGATTTTCTGCTCAGTAATACCACAAAGGATATTACCAACCAATACCTCTTTATAAAGGTTGAGAATGGTAAACTACAGGAAATTACATCATAAAGAAAAAACAGGATGTGTGTCATATCAAAGACGGGATCTCAGACACTTTGTACACACCGCTAACACTTCGATGTACTGCCTGATATCACCACTTTGAGCCATATGAAGGTTGATTTGATGACACTTCCAGAGAAAAGCTATCTAGACCATTAGACATTTTAAATGCATCACCATCCTCAGCTTTAGAAATACACACACACATATTTACTTCATGATTTTATGTATTGTTGGCCTCTCAGCGACTGCTCAAAGTGAAGATTTTTGAGAAAGAGGCCCATATGCTTGCTAACGTAATCCTTAAATCCAAGGACTCCAAAAGTATCTAAATAACCTAATCTAAAATATACCCCTTAATATTAAACCTATTATCCGCACCTAATCACAACTAACATTAATCTGCCATACTAAGCTACCTTATCATGTACCCCAAAATATATAAAAGTAACCATCACCCTAGTCCCAGCTAGCACTAATCAATCACACTTACCTACACTAACAACCTAGAATGTAACCCTAAACTCAAATTCCCAAGTCAAATTAAAAAAAAGATGGCCATTTCTGCCTTTTTGTCCCTATCCAGGTGACAGTTAAGGCCCATACACATTGGAGCTCCTCCTGGATCTGACGCGTGTGGCACAGTGGGGGCATCAGCATGTGCAGAGGAGGTCTTAGGAGGAGAAGGAGTGTTACATCTGTCCTGAGGATTGTGCTGGTGCAGAGATCTGGGCCCTGCGCTTACTGGAGTCTATAAACACCCAGAAGTAAAGGGAGCCCTCCTGGCGCTCTTGATTATCACTCAGAGAATTACTCGCCCAATGTGTAGCTTCTGAGGGGTCTCCATGTGTGACACTTCAGTGGGCACAGGATGACACAATCAGCTGTCTGCTGCTTCACCACTGGGCTGTTAAGCCCACACTTAGTCCAGTACATCCATGACTTCTGAAGACAAGGGGGCAACAGGGGTGGCAACTATACCTCAGTCACCAGGTCTAGCAGAGGCTGAGGTGGACAAGACAGCTAAGGTGTTTGAGGTTGTGGCAACTCTGTCTGAGGCAACTGCAGCAGGGGCATATAACCTTGCCAATGTTGAGGTCATGGCAAGTGAATTTGTCAGCTTAACCCAGTAGGTGGTCTTTGCCATTGTAAGTACCCTCTGTGTATACATGTTTGGATGGTTCACCATGACCTGCCCTCTATCGCTCCCTCAAAGGCAATTTTGTATATACATTTTGTATTTTTCTGCTATGGACTCAAGATACATTTCACATGATGAACATGATAAGGGCTACTTTATTGATAGATAACATTACTTTATCACATTGCAATGGAGTATTGGCACTGTTATGCACCCCATCCCATACTTCTTACGTTTCAGAGTGTGTCTTATTCCTTTATTGTATTTGATGCTTCAGTCCTCATTAAGCATGTCCTGAATACATTTTTCTAAATATGTCATAATGTGAATTTAAATGAAACTTTATTTGTCATAATGATGGATCTTAGTAAATACAGAGGACGAAGACAACTGGTTGATTACAGTGTGCGTTATGCCATTTGCAATCTTGAATTTGTAAAACCCGCCCATCCTGTTCTTTTAACGAACATTACCATATTATTGTAGGTGTGTAGTTGAATATTGAGTCATATAAGTAGTGGCATGAGATTTTAGTTGTTTACCCTCTTTAACATCCATTTCTGTTTCATTGGCACAGGACTCTCCTTCATGCCTGCTCGGATGATGGGCTCACCCTCTCCTCCCAGGACTCCATCTTTAATACAGGAGCTGCGCTGACATCTGCACCACGGCTTCCCTCCTGGTGCAACAACACGAGGTCGCACACTCTCCTTTTTTAGGTTGCTGAATCTTTTATATATCAGTCACAGTTCTTGTGCATTATAAAACTGCATCAATCTGGTCTGTCACTACCACATACGTTGGCACTTGTTTTGCCCATTAGGTGCCTCATCAGGTCTGGCAACAGCGGGACCCTACAGTTCCCAGGCATTACTTTTTTTCCTCAGACTTTCAGATGCCATGTTTCTTTCTGCTTTTTTATTTTGTTTGTATGTCAGTTGCCTTAGGCAGATGGCACCACATTATTGTCCTCCAAAATGGTATACTGTTTTTGAAATTATGTGTGGAAGGTGGTGATGTAGCTCTCTATGCAGGGCACATTTATCAGTGATATCAATCCAGGAAGTATCAAAAATGAAGGAAACTATGTCAAAGGCACCTTTCCTGTCAATGCACACATTTTATGTATATGGGGTATTTCCGGTTTTAGAAATGGTGCATCCACAAATAAAGGGTGCAATATTTACTGTTCCGGAAATACAATGCATACGCAAAATACACGCTTAAACAGGATATGACATCACCATGAGGACGAAGTTAGTCATTTTGTAAAAACAAGAGCAGCTTTTTGATAGGATGCTTAGACATCAATATATGATCTGCTTCATACCAAAATCCCGAGCCATCAGTACCTTATTTTCTATTTTCGATAAAAGGGTGTTTGACAGGGACAACAATTTTGGAAAACTTAATCCAGTTCCATCCTTGCAACATAGAAGGCACCTATCTAAAATAATAATTCAGTTGCACAGTATGGTTACTGTTAGGCTAATACAAATAAAAATTAGTAATAATAAAAAAACTGGTGCTAGCTAAGTAGGAGCAAGAGTCTTGGGCCATATTATACCCAAAAGGAGCGCAATGGTATGCACCCGGATTTGACAGATTATCACCCAGAAGGTGAATGTTCTATTGGCCCACCGGCGCACTATTGAGGACTCTAAGAAACGTTTTCAGGACGTCAACCTCTGTATGCCTGACCATCTTTTAAACCACAGCTTTGACACCATGGCTACCAGAGGAGGACCTGCTTGAGCTTGCACTGTGAGAGGGCGTAGTTATACATTTTATCCACCTGTCCAGACTCCAGTATAGAGGATTTTCAAGGTGGATTAAAAGCTGGAAATGGTGAGGAAACAGGTGAGTGAATTTTACTTGAGAGGCACGGGGTGTATTGTCAACTAGACATGAGGTGTATTGTCAACCAATACATGGTATTGTATCTTTATCAGCTTTGAAAGCAAACATGTTTCAAATGGATACTAAAACACGGGAAACATCCTTTACAACGCAACCATTACATTGCACTACACTTACAACGCAGTCATTACATCGCAACATCCTTTACAACGCATGTCACTACAACACAGGCATTACAACGCATGACACTACATCGCTTGACACTACATCGCATGTCACTACAACGCAGGCATTACAACGCATACCATTACAACACATAGTACCCCTACACTATCCAAAACGTACCCTACTATTGCATCCCCTGGATTTAGAATAGTAATTTTTACCCCTACACTATCCAACACTTACCCTACTGTTGCACCCCCTGGAGTTAAAATAGTAATTTTTACCCCTATACTATCCAATACTTACCTTAAATGCAATGTAATGGTATGCGTTGTAATGGTATGCTTTATAAAGGTAAAATGCGATGTCATGGAATGCGTTGTAAAGGTAGTTTCTAAAAATGTGATGTAGTGTCATGCGATGTAATGGAGTGTGTTGTAAAGGATGTTGAGATGTAAAAACTGCGTTGTAAAGACATGCGTTGTAAATGTATGCGTTGTAACGTCATACATTCCTCAAACACCACAGCCGAATGTCTATAAAAAATGACATATTTTAGAACAAGATTTACTTTACTTGCAGGTGACACTGCGCAGGTGGATCCAGACATGTCCTCCGCAAGCAACGCATCGCAACCTGCTGGAAGATCCAGTCCTATGAAAGACATCACGACAGCTGCTACCACAAGCCCCTCATCCTCTGCATCACACACAACCTTCCCTGCCACCAGCTCAGCTGCTACAGATGCAGCACCTGCAACGCCAGCGTCTACCTGCCGGTCAACTCTAGGCCACCTGCATGTGGGCCTGTAGCATCAGCACCACCCAGTTATTGTAATGACAACATTACTGTCCCAGACCACCATTATAACACTAGAAACAACACTTGCTGACAGGGGAACCTACCACAGTCAGTCCAGCCATCACCACTGCTTGTGGGGATTCCATATCTCAGACTGCAGAAGATGTCAGAATAGTTCATGGTGAGGAAGAGGACTCTGGTGCCAACAACATTAACATGGCTGAGGAAGACTTGAAGACAAGGTCAGCTGATGAACCACACACAGATGCAGCAGAGGTTCCTACAACTCAAGTCAGCAGGGAAATAATGCCAACACAGGAGTAGATATCCTAACAAATGTCTGCTGTGCAGGCGCTTAGTAGCAATCCAGGGCTTCCGTAGCAGCTGTTGTAATAGTTGGTGACATACATATTTTGTATGCATTGTGTTTTAAGCTGTAAACCACAGCCTTGTTTGCACTGTATTATGATTTATTTACACAAGGGAAATATTAGAGGAAGATTCACACCGTGTCTCCTTCACATACTGCCTTACTCGCAGACTTACTGCACCACTCAAGTTCAAGTTCAAAGACTTTATTCGAATTGAATTCACAATTCATAAAAGTGTACAGATAAAAACAATTAATATTCCATCTTTTCCGATCAAGATTAAACATTGCTAAAGATAGATTTTTAAAATTAATAAGAAAAAGTTAAAAGAGATAAAACAGTGCAATCAATTAAAATACATAGTAGTTAAAAAAGAAATGCTTAATTATCTCTTACTATCCCATGACCATGGTCCTACTTACTCTTAAAATTGTCTTCAAGTAGAGGCTCACTGTGCTGATGGTAATACAATCGTCTAAAGACCTGAGTTTATTATAGGCATCTCTTGCTTTCCTTAAGCCCCAGGATACCAGGAGGGGTTTTAAAATTTGTCGTCTAGAATGGCTATATAAAGTGCAAAAAAGAGTACAGTTTATATTTGATTGAAATGATTTGTCATCACAAGGACACCGCCTTTTTACTCTCGTCCAGTCATTACAGTTCGGAAATGATACAAGTCTGTAAAAGGTTTCCAGGCGGAAGTATGTCAGGAGCCTACGATGCTGTAGGGGAAGATCTATAACAAGATACAACTGAGGGCCCCTCTGAGATGTCACATCGTCGTGGCTGATGACAGTTTTTTTTATTCCTTTCACCCTTCCACCTTTGCAATTCCAAGTGATCCAACAAAGTCTTTTTGAACATGGATCGCGAGAGCTGTTCCAGTGAGGCTGGGTCGGTAAAGTATTCAGGATGACCAATCTCACTGACAAAATTCTTGATATAACTAAGCCATTTAATATTTTTCATCCCATGACAACTTAAGCAATCCTCAATAATGGACCTATTCAATTCTGTGGCAGGGTTGGTCCAGACATTGTGCCAAAGTAAGACCGGAGCTAGTTTTATAATATCTGTGATGTGAAAAAGATCAACTTCGGCATGTAAAACATATATAGGAGTGCTCTTCAGTGTGGCTGTTATAAATCGCAGGAACCTATTCTCGATTCGCTGTATCGCCTCCACTTGCTGCCAGCCCCAAATGCCCGCCCCATAAGTCCCAATAGCCACACATTTCGATTTAAATATTTGGAGGAGCTCCCTGACTGGCCTGTTCCCGATTTTTTTTGCAAAGCTCATAAGCGCACCGGTAGCTCTATTAAGTGCCAGGGCCCTTGCATTCACCGCAGGCTTCCACGTGCCTTGCCTATCAAACTGGACCCCCAAATAACAGAAGATGTCGGCTAGCTCCACCCTCCTTTCATCTAGAGTAACTAGACATGGTGATCTTTGTTTGTTTGGGCCGCATGACATGGTAAACGTCTTCGTGACATTTACACGTAACCCCTTATTCTTCATAAAGTTGGTGAAGGTCTGTACAGCTTTCTGAAGACCCACCTTTGTCTGCGAGAGGATTGCCGCATCATCAGCGTAGAGTAAAATGGGGATGGGTTTGCCTTTGATTACAGGATAATCGTGATACTGTTGTGTTCAGCAAACTCCCACCCCATTGATATAGAGGTTAAATAGCAGGGGGGCCAATATGCAGCCCTGCCTTACCCCTCTATTAATCCTAAAGAGCTCAGTGCATTCCCCCCTCTGGCCGTATCTTACTCGTGCACCCGCCTCAACATAAAGTTCTCTAATATAATCTATTATTTTATTGTCCAGCCCAATGTCCCTCAAAGTCTGCCAGAGATTATCGTGCAAAACGCAATCAAATGCAGAGCTGAGGTCTACAAATGTCACATATAGTTTTTTTTTTTGCATGTATATATTTAGAGATAGTTAGGGATAGATTTAACCCCTGCTCAATTGTCCCCCGTCCTCCCCTGAACCCATACTGAAAAGGTGATAGCACTTCCTGTCCCTCAAGCCAATCCTGCATGCGAACAAGAATGACCCTGCCTGCCATCTTCATAAAGCCATCTAACAATGAGATGGGCCGATAGCAGGCAGGATCATTCCTGTCCCCCTTTTTGTAAATCGGGACCAGGATTGCCTCCTTCCATGTTGGGATCAGACCTCTTTTGCCCATGCAGTTCAGGACTCTAGTAAGTAGAGGAGCCCACAGATCTGGATACGTTTTAAACACGTCAATAGGGACAGAGTCTGGTCCTGGGGCTTTAGAGGCCGAACTTTCCCCCAAAGCTTTATAGACCTCCTCTAGTTTGAAGTGGATATCTAAGGGGAATGGTGTAGTAATCAGCTCACAGGCGGTTGATTATGAAGTAGGTTTATTGGAACAAGTGCTGCGCAGCAGCTCACACAGCCAGCAGATCATCAATAATACAGTTGGTCATTTCGAATCACATTCCAAATAGAATACGGGGATGGAAGGGAAAGAACAAAGAGTGTAAAAGGTTCTGGAAAGACTAGACAGTAAACCTAACAGAACACTACATTATCCTCTCTTCTACAAAACAAAAAGGAGAAGAAGGGAAGGGTAGAAAAGAAATGGAACGAAAGAAGAATAAAGAAGAAGAAACCAGAGAAGATGGGAAAACCATGAAACTGCAGGGAAGGGAGGAGTTAGCGAAACCTGGCAGGAGTGGCTCGAGTGCGAGAGCTCCTACGAGGTAGGATAGGAACAGAAGAAGTGGAAGGCAACACAGGAACATCATGAGAAAGTAAGACAGGAACAGAGGGAGAAGAAGGCAACATAGGAACATCATGAGGAGACTGGAGATGGACAATAGGTTTGTCCACTTTAACGACCCTGGCAGCATTCCACCAGTTTTTCATGTTAACTCTCACAGAGTTGCCACAAATTTTGTCAATGACGAAAGGTTCAGAAAACTTGGAACTACCCTTGGTGGAGTGAGTAGGCAATTTAATTCGAATTCTTTCACCCACCACGAATGGTTGAGAGATCACTTTCTTCCTGGAGTCAAAAACATTCTTCTGTTTGGACTGGGCATGCGAGACATTAGACCTGGCAACTTCATCCACATTGTCAATGGAATTCAATTTCACCCAACGTGACATCCACCCAGGACAAATCTTCGAACATGGTTTTCTCCCACGTAGCAATTCAAACGGGGAAACCTTGGTGGAGGAGTGAGGGGTGGTACGATAGAACCACAACATGGATCTAACTGCGTTAGGCACATGACAGTGCTGAGCAATTGCCCACTGAATGCAATTGTTGAGCACTCTGTTCATGCGCTCAACGAGACCATTCGTCTGAGGGTGATAAAGTGCACTCCTCAGATGATCAATCCCACTCAACCCAACAAAGGAACCCAACTCCTGACTGACAAATTGCGAGCCATTGTCACTTACGATGGAGGAAGGAAAGCCCTCACGCAAAAACAGGTCTTTCAAGAAGTCAATAACATTCTTGGAGTTGGCCTCGCTCACAAAACGGACCTCTGGCCATTTTGAATAGTAGTCGACAGCAACTATCGCAAATCTGGAGGCAGGAGGGAGTAAATAGAACGGACCTACCAGATCAATACCTATTTTTTCCCACGGCCTATCAGGGAAGGGGATGGGTTGAAGGGGGGGAACGTGTTTTCAAACACTTCTCAGCACTAGAACAAACTACGCACTCTGCAACAACAGTGTCTATGTCCTGATCCATCTTGGGCCACCAGCAATGTTCTCTAACCCTTCTTTTGGTCAACGTTTTGCCAAGATGACCCTCATGCGCACCTTTAACAATCCTGATCCTAAGGTCACTGGGAGGAACCAATCTGTCTCCACGCATGAGAAGGCCACCCTCAATGGAGAGCTCATCAGAAACTTTGACAAAGGTCTGAAGGGAAACATGGACATTCTTCTCCCTAGGCCATCCTCCTTTGACAAATTTGACCACTTCACTGAGAAGAGCATCACTGGACAAATGCTCCCTCCACTCTCTTTCACTAATAGAGCGCATGTCATCAATGCCAACATGAGCTACAAAACAGTCCTCCTCGTCATAATCTTCCTCGCAATCCCTGTCACTGTCAAGGTCAACAGGATTCCTTGAAAGGTAATCAGCCCTTGTGTTCTTATTGCCAGGTATGTAACTGACCTCAAAATCGTATTGGAGTAGTTTCGTTGAAAGTCTGGCAATTCTAGGGAAATGCTCTTTGATCCGAACTCCAGTAAGGATGGAGACTAAAGGACTGTGATCGGTCTTCAAGCGGAAATGCTTACCCCAAATGTACGGATTAAATTTCCTTATTGCCCAACAACAAGCCAGGAGTTCCTTTTCAATAACTGCAAAGTTAGATTCAGCACCGCGAAGGACTCTCGAGGCATATCCTAGAGTATGCTCAACACCACCAACTTCCTGAGTAAGGACAGCCCCTAAACCAAATCCATTGGCATCTACAGTGATAGTGCACAACAAATTGGGATTAAAGGGCTTTAAGACTTTAGAACCTGTAAGTTCTTGTTTGATCCAAGAAAAAACTTTTTCACAATTGGCATCCCATAGGAAAGGAACCTCCTTTTTAAGCATGTTGGACAGAGGCTGCACCTTTGCGGCATAATCAGGTATGAACCTAGCGTAAAACTCACAAAGTCCAATGAATGACTTTAAACTACTCTTGTCTTTGGGTGCAGGACTATCGACAATAGCTTTGACCAAACCAGGTCTAGGCTCCACTCCATTCTCAGATAACACATGTCCAAGATACTCTACTTTTGGTGCTCTAAAGATACACTTTTCTCTCTTCAAGACAACACCAGCACTACTTAACGCTTTCAAAGCCTCCCTTAGAATTTCATCATGGATCTCACATGTTTTACCATGAATGAGCACATCGTCCTGGAAGACTACAACCCCACTGATGCTTTTCAAAATATTAGTCATAATCCTTTGAAAGACGGCTGCCGCAGAGGCCAAACCAAAGGGCATACGGCAGTATTGGAAGGAACCTATAGGGGATACAAAGGCAGTGAAATGTCTGGAAGCAGGATCTAGAACTACCTGGTGGTACGCGGATGCCAAATCCAGTTTGCTGAACCACTTGGAACCATCAATAAGGGACAACATATCAGGAATCTCAGGGAGGGGAAAGGAATCAACCCAGATGTTCTTATTTAGACTTCGTAAATCAACACAGACACGAAGTTCCCCATTCTTTTTCTTAGCGACCACTAGAGGGGAAAGCCATAGGGAGGATTCAATGGGTTCGATTATTACTCTACTGCAAAGGTCAAAAAGTTCTGACTCGAGCTGGTCTCGCACACTGAATGGGACGTTTCTCAGTTTGTGTTTAATAGGGATGGCATTGTCCTTGACACGAATGGAGTGCATGAATCCTTTCACTTCTCCCAACTGATTGCTAAAAACAGAAGAAAAATCTTTGGCTAAAGTGCAGATAAAATCATCATTCTGAGTGGAAGGGACATTACTTGTAGAGGAAAGGTCATCAGTCTGAATGACTGCGATGGAGATTGGATCTTTGGTTCCAGGACGGAGAACCATCTTAAATAAACCTTGGTGGAACCAACCAAGGATGTTCAGGCCTTTGACTGAGACATACACTTTGCCAAACATTTTCCTACCTCTGAATTCAATAGAATCTTCAAAATATCCCAAGAGTTCAATTTTCCTACCCTCATAATTTAGAGGAAGCCTGTCCGGAGGAAAAAGTTTGCGATCACCCCAAACCTCTTCGAAAATTTCCTGGGTCAGCATGGTTATCCTGGCCCCGGAATCTACTAACAAGCAAACAATCTTATCTCCGATACCAAAATCGGAGTAAGGATCCACATACTCTGACTCAGGATCATTAATACTAACAACAGCGACCATGTCCCTCAGATCATCCTGTATGCTAGTATCGTCCTGAGAGGAATCAGAAACATAAGCAACAGGAGTGGGAGTATTGTTACTGTTCCACTGTTTGCTAAACTGAGGAAAAGAAGAGTTCCTTTTTACACTTTGGCACACTTTTGCAAAATGGCTTACCCTGCCACAGAGTCTACACGTAACACTTCTGGCCGGGCAAGGACGCCCAGACCTTGAATGAGGAAAATTGCCACATTTAAAACACATATTAGTTTGTTTGAAGAATTTGTTGTCAGTGCGACCAAAAACATTCGTCTTATTATCAACAACTTTTACAGAACTAACTATCGTTTCATCTTTAACAATGGATGAAGAAGGTCTACCATCTAGTTCCTTGACAGAGAGTTTGGAGAATTCAATGCTTTTTGCTACTCGCACAGTTTCTTCGAGAGAAGGGTTACCTAGTGAAAGCAACTTTTGTTGGATGTTCTTATCTAAACATTTGCAAATGTACTGATCTCTAATCATTTGGTCCCTAAAATTTTCAAACTCGCACTCTGCACTCAATATTCTGAGTAGAGATAAAATCTTCCACCTTTTCCCCTTGCTTTTGTTCAGATTTGTAAAACTTATGTCTGACAACAACCAAACTAGGCTTAACATCAAAGCGTAGCTCAAGAAGTTTAACAGTTTGATTATAGTCATCCAAATCCTCTTCACCAGGAGCAAGTACCAGGGGAGGTAAATGTTTAAAAATTGAACGTCCTTCAAATCCAAGACTGTTCAACAGGAGATATTTCTTCCTTTCTGCTCTGTACCTGGAAGCACCTATGGCTCCTAAATAAGTGGTGAATGCGTCAAACCACTTTTTCCAGACAATGGGAGGGTCACCAGGGAGGTCAAGGGACGGTGGTGGGGGAGAAACAGCTTGCAAACTCATGTTTGTAAAGAGAGTTTAAAATTTGGCCCCACAAATGCTGGAGAGAAGCACAGTCAAGGAAGAACGGACAAAAGGGGTAATTGATGGCAAAAACAAGCAAGAGAAATGAAAAGCGCAGTTATTTCACCTTTTCAGGTTGGGGACCTGCTGTCTTCCGCTTCGTGACAACTAGTGGTTTCACACAAAGTGACTCTGTTAGAGGGGATTTGCCGCCACTCACCTCGTGACTCTTAAATTGTGAATTCCCCGTGGGTAGCTCTGCAGGATGAAACTGTAATATTGCGTATTGAATAGCGTGTCGAAAACTTACTTTTCTTCTACTGCACGTAAGCAGTGTGACAAATAAAGTGACGTTGAATAAAAAAAATTGATCCGCAAAATGGTTTCCAGCGCAGCGTTTCACCGTCAGGACGTTGCGTTCCAGTGACGTCTACAAGTACGCTGGTTGCGTTGGAAGGTGATGTGTAGGCACCGATGGCTGGGCGTTCTCTAATACGCCAACAACGTAGCTTAGATGCGCATGGAGCGCAAATGACGTAGGCGAGCAAGTTGAAGCTCGCGACGAAAGGAGACTGCTGCCGCTTCCAGTGAGTAGACAAAAAAACAGGGTTACAGTACCTTCTGTGAGGCTGGGAGGGGTATACCCGTACTTCAAGGCATTCGACGTCCTCTCGAGGGGTTTACCAGTTTTCCAAGGTACTCGACGGCCTCTCGTCTTTATGGACGGCTGAATCTTCGGGTTGGCCGAAACTCACTTCATGGATGCACGCGTGGAGGGCAGACACTTGTTCAAAAATCGTCGCCACGTTTTTTGTAGTAATCAGCTCACAGGCGGTTGATTATGAAGTAGGTTTATTGGAACAAGTGCTGCGCAGCAGCTCACACAGCCAGCAGATCATCAATAATACAGTTGGTCATTTCGAATCACATTCCAAATAGAATACGGGGATGGAAGGGAAAGAACAAAGAGTGTAAAAGGTTCTGGAAAGACTAGACAGTAAACCTAACAGAACACTACAAATGGGCAATCTGCAACCTCCCTAGTTATTAATGTTTCCGGGCAAGGTACAGGTAGAACCGGTGTGTCATAAAGGGCTTGAAAATGACACACCCACTCCTGGGCCGTAATGGCGTTATCTAAGCGAGGGCCATGGTCATCTTGGTAAAAGGGAGCGTTCACAGCCTTCCAAAAGGCAACGGTGTCCTTTTGTATTGCGGCTGCGTGAAGAGCTTCCCAAGCTTCAGCTTTTATGTCTTTCTTTCTTTTAGCCAATGCGACGCGATAGTTGCGCCTTGCCATTTGTACCTGTGCTCTGTCTAGCGGGGTAGCATGCAGAGCTTGTTTGAGTTCACTCAGTGCCCTTGTGCAATTTGAATCAAACCACCCAGGGGTTCTCTTGACTGTATTGCGCGGGTTTCTGGTTAAAAGGTGTTTAATTGAACAACAGATTTTATTAAAGGAGTCCAAAACATGTTCTTCGTCCTCTTCTAGAGTCAAACATGTATTAATTTCCTTTTGGGAAATGGTCACTAAATTTTTTAGGAAGCTCTCTGGTATTACCTTCTCCCATTTAATGCAAAATCCGTTACGCTGACCTAGGATGGGATTAAGGTCGTAATTGCATTCAATATTAAGGAGCGGCGCATCCAGATTTAGCTTAAAGATAACTGAGATAGGGTAATGATCACTAATACCACTTATGAGTGTCTCCCATTTAGTGACTAGTGGGGCGTAGTGTGATGATAGTAAAGTAAAATCAATAATTGATTTTGCCCCTCTTCCGTTAAAGGTGGGTGTAAATTGTTTAGGCACGGAACAAGCCTCATTAATGAATACCAAGGAATGGTCCACCAATAAGTTGTTTAGCATGTCCCCTAATTTTGTATGGGCAAAATGGCTTGACGCCCCTAGGTTTTCATCTTCCCAGCCACACACACCCTGTAGACTCCTTGGACATAAAGCGCAATTAAAGTCCCCTACCCACAAAAGAGCCAAATCCCCCGGGCAGCTGTCTTCAATCCTCTTAAGAGTGCCTGACAATTTTTTAATTGTAGTTTCCACATGTACTTTCGGGACGTTATTCTAAAAATTAATTATAGCTAAATTTTTAAGAGATCCCCATGTTACCATTAATATTTGATAGTATGGGCAATCTAAGAAGATCCCGCAAACAGTAGGACCTGAGTAAATCGACACATATATTGACAACCCTCCCTTGTGTCTATCCATTTTGCTAGGAACTGCTGGAGTAAAAAAGGTTTTATATCCCAACAAATGGGATTGCTCACTAGCCCATGTTTCCTGTAGAGCTATAATGGAGTAGGTCATGGTTACTAATCGCCAGTCTGCATCATTAATTTTTGGAGCGAGGCCCGCTATATTCCACGATATTATACTACCGGGAATTTCAGTATTAATTGGGCATGTTGCATCCGTGAATATCACAGGGGCCGATAAAACACTGGGAGTTATCCCATGAAAAATAGCCGACTGGGGGAGCGATGTTATTTCTTCCCCAGGTACTTGGGTTTCAGGCTGAGGGACTATCTCAGGGCAGGGTTCCTGTATACTAATAATATGTACAGGAACCAGGTTATGTTTTTGGGTACTCAAATGATCTTTTTTGCCTTTTGTCTTAAGAATTGGGAACGTGTTAGCAGGGGGCCCCAACCGTCATTCACAGTCGTCCAAGCCTGAAAAGGCTTCAAATCTGTTAGCGACTTCAAGAGGGGTAAATGGCAACAAATGCTCCATTCCCCTGATTCCTTGCGGGTGGTCCAACCCCCCAAAGTTATTACCATGTCCCCTATAAGGTACAGTGTTCCACCCAAATACATTTTTTGCCATCATAAAGTTGGAAGCATGCGACATATATTGATTGTTAAATGTTGTAGGTGGATTATTCAGTGTACCAGAAGGGGCCCCTGAGCACATTATAGGAGTCACCTGGGATCTTGGGTAGAAGTAGGTCAGATCGCAGGGAACAATGGTTGTACTAGCAGTCCCTAGCCTCCAGTTTAGGATGTGTCTGACCGCACCTGGATCTCTGAAATTTATGACGATTAAATCGCCCACAATGTCTTTCTCTCGGCTCCCCAACCAGGAGAGTCGTCGCACGTGAACAATCTCACCATTGATATTACATGGGAGCGGTCTGTGTTGGCTAAGCCAATGCATAGTGTTGTTTTTTAATTGACTGAAGCCTTCCCTCCTGCCGTCTTCTAAAATGGGAACACCCATAAGTACAACCACATAGGGGACCGCGTCTGGTGGTAATTCAACTTGGCGGCCCCTATGGTTTACTACTCTATCTAGGTTCGCCCTCCCCCTTACCTCCTGCCTATTTCTAGTAGCGGCTATGTTAGCCCCCTTCAGCGATTCCTTAGAAGTGTGTGGGCCGGGTTGATAAGCTGCTTTAAGTAAATTTGCCCCTTGATGATTACGGCTCACAGAGTTACTAAATGGATTTAAGTCCTTTTGGATAGCAGGGGTAGAGGTTGGGGCTGCGGCTACGGGGGGTGAGACTGGCTTTGCAGTATCTTTCGATAATCCTACTTTGTTGATATTGGCCATTTCCAAGCCCTCCAGCCGTTGCTCCAGCCTCTTCAGCCTCTCTAGTATGGGAGATATAAATGACTTGAGTAGATGTTCAATGCTGTCGAGAGAGACAGCGGACGACTGTTCCTTGGACATGGAATTTCTGGTAGATAATGAACCAGGACTAAGTGCAGTCAATATAGGGATATTTATAGAAGGTATTATTTCAAGCGGGACCTCTTGGGCTGAATCAGTAATTAAAGTAGTCTTTGTGGTAAGTACAGGTGTAACACTAGCCTTTCTGCCCTTACCAAAGTCAGTGTGGCTAGTCTTACCTTTTTGTGGAACACCACCCCTTCTCCGTCTCTTATTTGGTGGCGGTCCAAAGACTTTGGAGACCTCCCGCTTCTCAACTTTCTTTTTGGAATTACCCGGTACTACTCGAGGAGTGTCGGATATAACTTCTATACCCGTGTTAATAACACTGGGGATTAATATATTGTTTGTACCCACACTATTAAGGACAGCCGATGAAAGAGGCGTATCTCGCAGAAGCATTGGAATACCCTGCGTAGATAACGGGTCCTCGTTTTCTGGGGTCAGACCTACTCCCGATGGATTAAGCTGGGGTGATGTTATCAAAGGGGATCTGGTTTTAATAGATTCAATAGAGCGACGACGCTCTGCCCTACGCTCAGCCAATAGGCATTCCCTTTCCATATCAGGGGCAGGTTTTATAAAATTGTTATCCAGGGTACCTTTACTATTTCCCCCTACGTCAGCCAACACAATTGTTTCAGGGGTGGCAGCCATAGAAGATGAAAAAAACAAATAATAGGGTAATGTAGCAGAGTTAGATGATGTTTGTTAGTTACTTAGCTCTACCAAACAACAGCCTATAATGGTAGCAATGCAATCCCCAGGTAAGTAACCCCCCACACCATTACTCAGCAGATGAAATGGCTCTAAAGGGCAACAAGGGGGGGAGCCCTAAAGGTGTCAACGGGGTACAATAGACTTTGTAGATTATGGTGATAAAGGGGCAGTTCCTAAGAGAAGTTGGTATATAAGCACGTTGGAAGGATGTGCAGTATAAAAAGCAGCAACACCTTACTTTTAGAAATGGAGGCGACAGCCATCAGGCGGTGGCGGAAGTGAACGTAAGAGAATGGGCCCAGCCCAGCCCCCTTCAGCCACCGAACGGCCACAAAACGGCCCGCCCTTTGCCCGGGCTTCGCCCGGCGTCCCGCGAGACGGGGATGACGATATTTTTAAGCGCCTCCTGGCGTGAAAAGCTGTGTCTGGGTGCCGCTAGGGCTGCTGGGTGTTGAAGTCTTTTTCCACGCCCACGCTCCGCTCGGCGGCCCGACTCCACGCTGGAAATAGAAGTAAGGCGGCGGGAGGCGGGCGGGCAAATCCACCAGTACACAGTTCTCCCTGGGCAACAATCAGGACAAAAAGAGTGGTAGGCAAAGCACAAGGCACCAACACAAGTCGAGCGGGAAACCCCCACTCGACCGGGATGACGATATTTTTAAGCGCCTCCTGGCGCGAAAAGCTGTGTCTGGGTGCCGCTAGGGCTGCTGGGTGTTGAAGTCTTTTACCACGCCCACGCTCCGCTCGGCGGCCCGACTCCACGCTGGAAATAGGAGTAAGGCGGCGGGAGGCGGGCGGGCAAATCCACCAGTGCACAGTTCTCCCTGGGCAACAATCAGGACAAAAAGAGTGGTAGGCAAATCACAAGGCACCAACACAAGTCGAGCAGGAAACCCCCACTCGACCGGGATGACGATATTTTTAAGCGCCTCCTGGCGCGAAAAGCTGTGTCTGGGTGCCGCTAGGGCTGCTGGGTGTTGAAGTCTTTTACCACGCCCACGCTCCGCTCGGCGGCCCGACTCCATGCTGGAAATAGGAGTAAGGCGGCGGGAGGCGGGCGGGCAAATCCACCAGTGCACAGTTCTCCCTGGGCAACAATCAGGACAAAAAGAGTGGTAGGCACTGCACCACTCACATGCTTGCTACCTCGCTCATATGCTCACTCACATGATCACACAATCTCACTCACACCACCTTGCTTACACACTGTCTTACATACTTACACACACATGCTCATATAATGTCTCACTTGATGAACAATCTCTCTCTCACGCGCTCACTCACTCTCACTCAGGCTGTTTCACTCATATGCCTTCTGTCTCACAAATTCAGTCTCACCAACATACTCACTGCCCCACATGCTCACGCACTCACATCCTCGCTCACTCACTCACTCACCTACTCACTCACTCGCATTCATACAGGCAAACACAGTCTCTCACCCCCCCCCCCCCACCCCCCCAGCACACAACATTTTAGAGCATTGGTTTTCACTTCTCCACAGCTGCATGCCCGAGTCCCTCTTCCGTTGCCACAGCTCCATTTGGAGTTCCCGCCTCAAGCCCTTGAGCAGGGAGCTGAGAACGGAAGCATGGCTGGCTGTACACCAGCATGGGCCTGCCTTCACTGGCTGAGAGGTGATGCACTGAGCAGGAGACGTCTTTCAGCCTCTTGCTTTTTGAACTCACCCTTTCCAAACTCTGTGACGAGTTGGCAAAGGGTGGGGTGACAGACGGATGGATGTGGAGGTACGGCTCTGCAGGGCTGAAGACTAAAGCACCTAGAGCTACTTTCAGCAATGATGCTGTAGTCTGTCACAAATGACAAGGCACTGAGCCATGACAGGCTCCTAAGGCCAGGGCTTGGACTCCACCAGTCCTGGGCAGTATGTCTCATGACTGATGGAGCTGCCTGCCTAAACTTGCATGACCCTCACAAGAGTCTGACATTTTCCTAATATACTATTCCTCAGCCATTTGGTGGCTAGCACCCCCAGCCGATTAATCAGCCTCTACGTTTTTTATCTTTTAAGGGTGGATGTTGTTCAGCAGGAAGTTCAAAATATTTGTGTTTTTAAACAGATATATAGTTTAGTTTATTATTTATTGACACAGTACAAAAGTGTTGCTTTCCAACCACTTCAAAGTGTTCGAATACAAACTTTCTCATGTGGAATATAGGGGCTCATTACTATGTCGGTCGGACATCGCAGCAGGAATTGAGAACGCCCGACAAGGAGTCAGCGGTTACACCCGCCATATTTTGATAAGACCACCGTGTAGGAGGTCGGAAACTGCCTTTTTAGGTTTTGCCTAGCGAAAGCTGCGCTCTGCGCAGCTTTTTCGCGCAGGCGAAATCCTGTTGAGAACTGTAGGGTGCTTTGGGTCGGCCCTCGTCATTGATTGGCTGGCTCCGTAAACGGAGCCTTGCCATTGGACGAGGGGCCTGTCCGTCAATGCCGGACCAGACACGGGGGCGTTCCTGACATTCTTTCCCTTTTGCCGACGTCACGCGACGCCGGGAACGCCCCCGAGTCTGGTCCGGCATTGCCGGCACTTCTGCGTCTCTCCACCCCCCTTTCCCGCCCCCTCCCGCTTGTTGCCTGATGCTGGCCTCGCGGCCGCGGAGAAGCCGAGGGAACAACCGCCGACGTCACCCGGGAGCCGCGCTGCCATTGCTTCAGGCTGCGGGAGGCTCGCCGGGCGACCTGCGCGGTGATTGGCTGCCTTTTTCCCCTCGGTTTGCGGTTTGTTGTAAGCTGGGCCAGGACGAGGCCGCCAAGAAGCTGCTGGGCAAAAGGTGTGCGGCCGCAGCGCTGGGAGAGGAGCCCACGGAGGAGGAGGAGGAGGCAGCTTCCCGGGACCCCCAGGAGGGAACGGAAAGAGGCAGACCTAGGGGACTGTGTGCACCGAGGTATGCCTAGGGGAGTGTGAGCGCCAAGGAGGAGGGGACGGGGGAGACAAACAAGCACGTGAGAAGCACAGGAGCGTGAACAGGTGCTTAGCAGCTAGGCTTAGCCGTCCGGGTGTGTCGCCTCGCGCTCCCCTCACTGCCTGTGGGATGTGCAAGCAGCTGGGCTGGAACTGGGACCCCTCCTTGGTGTTGGGGATTCAGCTGGAGGAGACGAGGGGTGCTGAGCAAAGGGGCGCTGCCGAACAGCCGTCTTCGTGCGCCTCTTCGAGGGTGAGACGACTTCCTCATTGTGTGTGCAGTTGCCACATAGCACCGAACCGTTAAGGTTCTCATCTCTATGTTTTCTCTCAGGGCTTCTCTTCTGTGATCTTCGGTGTCTTATGTGATATGGAACTAAAGGTGAAGTTCATAGGGACAGGCATCCCTCCCGTGATATTTTGTGACCTCCCGTTGAGTGGTCTCTTTGAGTTCTGTCTGAGCCGCCTCGTATGTGACTAAGAGGACTCCTATATGACGGCCATGGTGTGCTTTTTTTCCTTCATTACCGATGAGCTGTTTCTCGGCTCTCGCTGCTATCGATAATTCAGGTGTTTAAGTCCCGCTGTGGGACGGAGTGCAGGGAGCTTGGCCAAGTGATTCTTCTATGGTGGTGAAATCCCTCAGGCTGACTGGCCTGTTTTTTTCTCTCTCCGGTACAGAGAGATCTGAAGTTATGATCAGGAACTGAATCTCTGGCAACAGCCTTTTAACTTGGAGGGTGCTTTTCGATTTCTGCCCATGGGCTGCTTTTCTCGAGTGAGAACTTTCTTCTGAGAAGTTTATTCTCCGGATAAATATTTTGCTCATAGGCTGCTGCTCCAGCTTTAGGGACAGTCACGCAGGTGCTACATGGCTGGAGAGTAGTGCTTGCTGACGGAGGTCGCGTCTTTCGGTGGTGCGATCATATTACTAGATTCATCTCGATACAAGGAGAGGGCACACATTCCTTACCATATTTCTGTCTAGGTAAACATTCAGGTCAGTTTTAAGACTCGTTACATTTCATACTCGCCATATTTAGCAAAAGAGAAAAATATGCTGTCAAGTTGAAGGGTCCTTTCTCTTTGCACATTTAAGTTTTTTAATGCTGCTATGATGCTTCTTCATCGAAGATAACCTTCCAAATACAGGATCTGAAATCCAGCATGATCTGGAGCTCATTATTCCAATGCTTTTTCGTTAGTCTGCACAACTCAAACTGCAAATGGTCTCTATGCAAAAGACACTTTGCAGGAAACACTGATTTTGAGCCAACTTTAATTTTTTTAATGTGAAATGTTTATCCACTATTGCAGTTAAGCTTCGGACACTCTTCTGGCTCAGTTCTGTTGGGGATTATAATACCAAAGTAGGTGTCAACTAACACATGGCCTAATGTTGTTCAGTGGACTAGCAGTAGTCAATCAATCAAATCCTTTATTCGATCTTACACAGATCATAAAAGTATCATAAAAATATTTACAGTCACATTTTAGAAAAAAGACGTTATAAAAGATAGCTTAAATCCTGAGTCTTAAGAGTGCTACCATATAGATTAAGTTAAAAATCATTTAATCTATATACATAATACAGTAAAAATGTAAGTCAATTTTAAGTCGTCTTATGTGCCAACCTGCTTCCTCTTTTTAATACATGCCCATAGAAATTATGCTATCGAAAAGCACACAAACAAATTTTGCAAGGATTCCTGTTGCCTGCTTGTGCCTCCGTGTGCCCCTGTCGCCTGCTTGTGCCTCCGTGTGCCCCTGTCGCCTGCTTGTGCCTCCGTGTGCCCCTGTCGCCTGCTTGTGCCTCCGTTTTCGTGCCCCTGTCGCCTGCTTGTGCCTCCGTGTGCCCCTGTTGCCTGCTTCTGCCTCCGTGTGCCCCTGTTGCCTGCTTGTGCCTCCGTGTGCCACTGTTGCCTGCTTGTGCCTCCGTGTGCCCCTGTTGCCTGCTTGTGCCTCCGTGTGCCCCTGTTGTCTGCTTGTGCCTCCGTGTGCCCCTGTTGCTTGCTTGTGCCTCCGTGTGCCCCTGTTGCTTGCTTGTGCCTCCGTGTGCCCCTGTTGCCTGCTTGTGCCTCCGTGTGCCCCTGTTGCCTGCTTGTGCCTCCGTTTTCGTGCCCCTATTGCTTGCTTGTGCCTCTGTGTGCCCCTGTTGCCTGCTTGTGCCTCTGTGTGCCCCTGTTGCCTGCTTGTGCCTCTGTGTGCCCCTGTTGCCTGCTTGTGCCTCTGTGTGCCCCTGTTGCCTGCTTGTGCCTCCGTGTGCCCCTGTTGCCTGCTTGTGCCTCCGTGTGCCCCTGTTGCCTGCTTGTGCTGTGTAAATGTGTGTAGAGTGCTCTGTGGGTGTGTGTGGGGTGCTTTGTGTGGCTGTGTGTGTGGGGGGCTTTGTGTGGCTGTGTGTGTGGGGGGCTCTGTGTGGCTGTGTGTGTGGGGGGCTCTGTGTGGCTGTGTGTGTGGGGGGGCTCTGTGTGGCTGTGTGTGTGGGGCGCTCTGTGTGGGTGTGTGTGTGGAAGGGCTCTGTGTGTGTGTTTGTGGGTGTCATTTGCGAGAGATAAAGCTAGTGGCATTGTAAATGACAATGCCATTTATTTATGTTAAAAAAACATAAATAAAAATAATGTCAAGAGCAATGCCAATAGCTCTAACTTTAACAAAGGCAAAACCATTGCATTGTAAATGCTTGTTCTACTGTGGCTTGTGCTGCATCCTGGAAAAGGGCCACTGCAAAACCCACAGTAGAAAAATGCATTTTTAAAGCATCCATGCAACGTGTGCCAGGCAGCATGTGGTGCCTGGCACATGGTGCATGGATGTTAGGGGGCACCACATGTGCCCTCCTGGCCACTTACCAGTGGCCCATGGGGAAGGGGACCCAGCTTGGGGCCCCCAAAGTCCCTTTCCGGCTGCCATTCCATGGCTGTGAGAGTGCCATGAACAGGCAGTCAGAAAGGGACATTGTGATTCGGATGACGGTGCCTGAGCAGGCACCGTCTTCATTCAGGATCACGATTCTGGCCACCGCCCTGTCAGGATCAGTAGATCCTGTCGGAGGTGGCGGTCCTTCCCGCAACAGTCAAGGGTCCGACTGCCTGCATCGTAATGCAGCATTGGCCCGAAGGGCTGTCTGTCGGTGGGATCGCTACCGACGGCCTGTCGGTGGCGGTCCCACCAACTTCATAATGTGCCCCATAGTTACCAGTGTTGCAAAAGGGTAGGCATGATAGGGTCATTGGTGAAGGTAATGGAGTGACTGTATGGACCAGAGTAGAAGCATGGTGAGGATGCGCAAAGTGAAAAGGTTAATATGTGGGAATACGAAGGAACTGAAGCATTAATAGGGGCAAGACTCCAGTCCAGAGGTAATGATATTTTGTCAGAAGTCCGTTGTGGTGAGAATTGCAGTAGTCATGTTATCACCAACCATGTCTTTGTTTATAACTGAAGGGCCATCCAATTATAGGTACAATCTTTATAAAACTCGAAGGTTGGAAGTTGTTGTTGTTACCCAGCATGTTTTTTTGGGGTACGAAGGAAAGGCTCAAATAAAAAATAATGTCAATATTTTTTCACTCTATAAGTGAATCTCAGGACCCACCCTTTGATGTTGAACAGCTGAAATAGAGTGCCATCCTTGATGTCACCAACAAATAAGAGCTCTGTTTGGAAGTATTTAAGACAAAATCCTTCATCCAGAAATATACACGATCAACGCACTTTACAATCCTGGCTTGACACCTAGCCCTGTATTCCAGATATGTTCAATTAAGAGACATCAGAAAAGCATTTAGAAATGGAGATTGTGAGATTGAATCACCAGGGATAACAGACTTCATGAAAGGCATTATCCAGATAGGAGGATAAAGCAGATCATTGTGCAGAGTGATCAGATGGCTCCATGCCACCAGGCTACCAATTTTCCAATCCTGGGATTTAATTTATAAAATTGGTGCATTCTGGTTAGGTGGGATTGGTTTGATTCCATTCAGCCAAGTGCAGTAACACTTGTGAAAGGAATTACAGGTAAAATCAAAATCCAGGACTGGAAAACTGGTGACATGGAGTCATCAGGTCCCCCCATCCTGTGGTACATAATTTGAAGACTTCTGGCTGACAGACTTAGCTATTCTAGTACTTACTTGTTGGCTACAGTTCCTAGGAAGGATAGATTTCACTCCAGTGAGTTCCCCACACGCCGAACCCTCTTTCATGTCTAACAGGATGTTGTGATCAGCTGTGTCATACTATGGTGAATATTTGAGAAATATTCGTGCTGCACTGTTACCAATGTCTGGTGTAGTCGCGAGGCCCTCTCTGGTGTTGTTCTGTGTTGTTTTGTTCCCATATGTTGCCCTGATCACTGAGTAGGAGTCATTGAGCATGTCATTATATTCCATGCTGGCTGGACATGTCTCTTTCTGTGATTTTGCTTCAGGGACAGGATGTTAGAAATAGGTCTGTATATTCACGTTGTCTTTGTTTGCTTTCTTCAGCAGATGGGTTCATATAGCATTTGTATGTGCATTGATCACTCTGCCAGTGGAAAAGAGAGTAATTCCCTTATGTTTCTAATGTCTCAGGTAAAAGAAGACAGGGTCCTCTTCATGAATACAGTGGAATGTGGTTTGGCAGGTAAATTAGATGCCTTGATTTTGTTTGTGAGTTGGGTTACTGCTGTCTGGAAAGAGTTGGAGAATACTTTAAGCCAGATGATGCAATACAAGGGCGAGGGGAGGCTTTGGGAGTGCTTAATACACCCTCCCTTAACCTAGTGAGTTTCAAGTCAATGAACGAGTGCAGACTCTAGCAGCATTGCTGGTAAAAGCCTCTAACTTGCCTCTGTGCATTCCAATATTGTGAGAGCTCAGTTAAAGCGTGTCAATGCTCTGATCACTGCCAGGGGATGCCCCATATAGTGAATGTCCACAGACCTACCTATGTGGCATCAATTCTGTGCTGCAGGAAAAGAACATCTTGTAGGTTCAGCAACGAAAGCAGATTAGAAAATCTGATTAACAGATATAATTTGCATAAAGTTAGATAAGATTTCCCCAGTGAGTCACCAAACTGCTGGTATCTTCATGACCCAAAAACGCTACTCAACACAATCCATAATCTATTGTCTAGAGAGAGAGAGAGAGCGAGAGAGGGAGTTTGTGTGTGTTTTTTAAAAGTTTTATTATATTCTATTATATTTGCCCCTTCAGCATTAGTCATGAGAGAACATAATAGCAAATCATGCCTTTGTTACGCCAGTAATATTGATCAACATTGCGGATTTTTTAAATAATAACTCATAAGTGGAGAAGTGTGGCTCAATGGTTAGAGCAGCAGACCCTGATGCAGAGGTCTAGCCCGGGACCAGGGTTCAATTCCCGCCTCGGCGGGTCTTGGGCTCAAAAATTCCACGGACCTGATCATTCTCGCCTCAGTGCCTATTCCAATCATGGAGTCCCACTCTGCAACTCTGGGCAATAGCTTGCTTAATCTCCACAACGGCCCCCACAACGCTAAGGATGCCTGGCCTCCACCTTGGGGGTGCCCTGGAGTGGGCACCTCCCAGGGAAAGCCAGGATGGGTTCCACAGTGGTATTTGTACAAGCGCCTTGAGACCCTTGCGGGTGAGTAGTGCGCTATACAAGTATCAATTTACATAAGGAAATCCCATGTTCCCCTGAATTGTTTTTTGACAAAGCCAATCACAGACTTGATGGATTTCTCCATTCAAAGGATTTGCAATTGATTGGAGGATCTCAGAGGCTGGGGCACTGAAAGTTCTATTGACTAAATGTTCTCAGCATAGACTTTCACAAAGTCTTCACGTTTAGATTCAGAGATGTCGAAAGTGCCAGTTGAAATCAGGATAATTTAATAACTTCAAACAGGTATTTTGGATATTTCTTGGCTGAGTTAAATAGTGTTTTGATGTGAGAGGACCTTGCCACGAAAATGTGCATTTGCAAGATTCTTGGGCAGTCCTTAACTGAGTCAATTTAGATGGGAAGAGCAGGGGCGGCTCCCCTACTAAGGAAGAGGAGCTTCACCCCACTAAGTGTAAAAAGAAAAAGAAAAGAATAATATTGCAAGGTTAATAACGTTACGTTATTATAAGTTTCTTCTTCTGTAAGGAGCGAGCCAGGTTGGGGCTAGGCTGTGCTTGTCACAGGGAGGAGTGGTTGCTGCTGCACCAATGCGCATGACAGTTTGGCTGGCCGTCTTGGGCCAGCCAAACCATCATGCGCACTTAGCATGCTCTCCACCGTATTATACAGCCTGGGTGGAGAACATGCACAGCCTCCTAGTTCCTGCCTGAGCACCAAACCAGATAAGCATAGCCTTATTCTACAGCACACACAGGTAAGTGCAGCAAACTTCCACCTGCACTACAGCACACACTGGCTAGTCGGGTTCCAACCCACACTGCAGCGTACACGCGGATAAGTAATGCATGACTACTACCCACAGTGCAGCACATGCAGGTGCAGCCTTGACACAACACACATAAATAGGTGCAGTGTGGCAATACAGCACGCAGAAGTAAATGCAGCAAACTTCCACCTGCACTACAACACATAAAAGCAGGTGCACCCCGAGTCTCACCCACACCAAAGCAGAGACATGCATAGCCTTATTCTACAGCACACAGAGGTAAATGCAGCAAACTTCCACCTGCACTACAACGCATACAACAAGATTCTCACCCATACTACAATAGACAGAGACATGCATAGCCTTATTCTACAGCACACACAGGTAAGTGCAGCAAACATCAACCTGCACTACAGCACGCAATCAATCAATCAGGAGTTTGTTAAAGCGCGACTACTCACCCGTAAGGGTCTCAAGGCGCTAGGGGTGGGGGGGCATTTGGGGGGGTGCAGGTTCCATTCCATCAAGGAGGGTGCACCCCGATCCTCACCCACAGCACAGCAGGTAGAGTGCAGCATGGCTCTAAAGCACACACATATAGGTACAGTATGTAAATCTGACACAATGCACGCACTGTGTCGCTACAGTACAAACAGATAGGAGCAATGAAGCAGTACAGCGACCACAGACAGGTGCCATGAGGCTCTACAGCACATACAACCAAGTGCAGCAGGGGCCACGGCTCTCCACCACACAGAAAAGTACCGCATGCATCCCTCACCAACACTGCAGCACCTACAGGTAAGTGAAGTGCATGGTGTCTCTACTGCAACACTAGTGACTTCAGTGTGGATCTAAGGCACACAGAGGAATGTGCAGTATGGTAATGGTACTGCAGCACACACACATAAATGTAACATGACTCCGGCCTCACAACACAGAGAAGTCTACCATGGCACTAAAACACTCACAGAAAAGTGCAGCGTGGAACAGCAGCACACATATTTAAGGGAAACACAGTACGACCACACAGCTCTTCCGCTGCCTGATGATTGCAGACTAGTAAAACTATATTCCAAGAGGAACCCCTTCTCCTAGACATATTTGAGTAAATTGAAGAAGAAAAACACCAGAAAAAGATTCCAGAACATGTCAGAAGAAAACAGAGAAGGAGAAAAATAGCAAGAATAATGGAGAGCGTAGGACTAGAGATAGTAGGGAGTATGTTAGGGTTCGGGTACTAAGGAAAAGGCACAGGTGAAAGTATGAGGGTATATCTGGCTTCTCGGAGCAGCTCGTGAGCTCCTGGTAGCTCTCCAGCTCCTTGTAAGTAGCTCTCCAGTATGGAGCCCGGACCACCAAATTAGAAGCTTTTGCTTCGTTGAAAGAATGAATGTATTCCAAAATAAAAATATTTGATGGCTCAATCATGCGTCACTGCAGAGACTTATTACTAATATATACATATATGAGCGATTGAATGACTTGGACTCGGGCAGGGCCCTGCAGACCGCCCACCCCTATGCACACCCTAAGGTTTGAACCTACCCGCCCTGGGGGCTGCTGGCACAACCAATGCAGGGTAAACCCCTGCACCCCCAAACCGGGCTGAGTAATAACTGCGCTCCTCTGGCGTGCTCTGCAACTGCCCCCTCACTGACCGGGGCAGTGGGGGAGAGGGCACTGCAGAAGGAGTTGCTCAACCAAGGGCAATACCAGGTGGTGGCCAGGGTCAGAAAACAGACTCTGGCACCAGAATAAAAGGGCCCCTAATTCGAGAATCAGTTGGCAAAAAAGGTGTCCCGCGTTTGCAAAGTGGGGCACTTCTGAACTTGCAAGGTTTGGAAGAGTGAATGCGTTTGAGCTTGCTGCAGGCAATGCTTGTTTAAATATTAGCGAAACCAACACTAAAAACTGGACTAATAGAGCATGAAAAAGATCCCCAAACAACCCGTCTCTTGTACTAACCTCCACCAGACTCCCTGCATTAACAATCTAGCCTCCCTGCATTAACAGCCCAGACACCCTGCACTGACAACCGTAGGTAACATATCCTGGCGCCTCCAGACACCTTGCACGGGCTGCCCCATCCGCTGCACAGGCCTTTCCCAGACACCCTGCGTTAATAGTCCAGACACTCTGCGCTGACAACCAAATAAAACGCCCCTGCGCTTCCAATCACTACACAGACCCGGCTGGACACCCCCTAGAAGACTGTACATGAGACCCAAAGAGAACCCCCCTACAGTAGCCCCCCAGCCCCCGCCCACCAACAATCACCTTAAATTAATTTCCAAAACACCCTGTATCATATTCACTTAGACACAGTCAGCACCGGCACACGCTCCCACTCCCCACTTCTGTATATTTACTTACAATCAATCATAGCGCCTCGATGCGAGCCCCTGCACAGCAGTCTTGTTAGTGCACATGCAACGACCAGCCAATGGATACCTCCGCTGGGCTAAGGCGGTCGTAAACTTCATGTACACACACCTATATATAACAATGGTATTTACAGAGTGACACGTGGGCGGGGGCAGGGGTCACATTATCACTAGCACGCGATTCTGCAGTGCCCCAAACCCACTCAGATGCACTGTTGTATAGCGCCTAGCCTTTGGCCCTGTGTGCCCTGGCCCCCTGCATTGCCTCAGACTCGACATTGCCTGCTCTTTTGTACCACCCAAGGCACATCCGGTGCCGCAGACCCCTCAGCATTGCCCCATGGCATTTCCCAGACCCTCCTTTATTGCCTCATCTGCAGTGCCCTAGAGCCCTGCACACAGCCAGGACTTCACCTGTGTCCATCTGCAATACACAAGCCCCCCTCCCTGCCCCGTGGTGCTGTCCGGGGGAGCCAGCATCACCCATCCGTGCCTGCAGTGCCCCCCTCCCATTGCCCTTGCATCCAGTGCCAGTCTACCAGTACCCCCTGCATTGCCCAATCACTCCTGCATCCTGCCAGCCCCTCCCCTGCATTGCCCCATCACTCCTGCCAGCCCCCACCCCTGCATTGCCCCATCACTCCTGCATCCTGCCAGCCCCCTCCCCTGCATTGCCCCATCACTCCTGCATCCTGCCAGCCCCCTCCCTTGCATTGCCCCATCACCCCTGCATCGTGCCAGCCCCCTCCCCTGTATTGCCCCATCACCCCTGCGCCCTGCCAGCCCCCCTGTATTGCCCCATCACTCCTGGATCCTGCCAGCCCCCTCCCCTGCATTGCCCCATCACTCCTGCACCCTGCCAGCCCCCTCCCGTTGCATTGCCCTTGCATCCAGTGCCAGGCTCCGAGCACCCCCCTGCATTGCCCTCACCTGGCATTGCCTCCTCCTCTGGTCCCCGGCCTCATCCTTGCCCTCCAGGGCCCCTGTCAATCCCCCAGCACCCCGGCCTCTCCAGGGCCCCTGTCAATCCCCCAGCACCCCGGCCTCCGGCTCCCCGGGCTCGGCTCTCCGAGGAATGCTGCGGCTGCTCTGCCGTGATGCGACCGGGGAGGGTTGCGCCGCTCCGCCCTGTGCAGCTCCGGAGAGGAGGGACACAGGCAGGGCGTGGCGCGGGCGGGCGCCGCACACACACTATGGCGCCCGCTGACAGCGGCGGCTCTGTGGATCCTGGGCGCGGGAGGGAGAGATACGGAAACAGCGCGCGGGCGGGCCGAAAACCACAGAATATCCGCACAAACAACAACGATCCTGCGGTTCACGCCCACTATCGCCGTAACCCAGTCATCCGTGGGGAGGCAACAAACCCAAGGCTTTGGCTCCTTGGATCACGGCCACTCTCTCCGCAGGGTGCGAAGATTACAGCAGGAGTCCCTACCCTATATAAACAGAATACAGCATTGCAGCGAGAAATTCAGTTTGAATCCGGAGTTGTTTTCTTTAAAGCAGATCACCAAGAAAGGAGGTTTGCCTAGGAAATGCGCGAACTTTTCTCGTTAATACAAAAGGAGCTTGTTTACTAAGGATAACTATTCAACAAGAGGAGCGCTCCACACGACCACGTTTCTCCGAGGCGAGGCAGAAATGCCTCGGAGAAACGCAGCCTCATTTTGGGATTCGTGGGCGTGTTTTTCTTTCTCTCTTCCCATTGGCTGGAAGGTAAAATTCCAGCCAGTGGGAAGAGGACAGAAAGAAAAGATAAAGAACCTAAAAAACACACCCCCGAATCCCAAAAAGACGGGGCTTGAACGGAGTGATGCCCTTCTCCTCCAATGGCTGGCCTCCGTTTAGGAAGCCAGCCAATGGAGAAGAGGGGCGGGTAAAGCCCCACTCTGGAAAACATCAGACGCAGCCTCATTTTGGGATTCGGGGGCCTGTTTTTCTTTCTCTCCTCTTCCCATTGGCTGGAAGGTAAAATTCCAGCCAATGGGAAGAGGACAGAAAGAATAGAGAAAGAACCTAAAAAACACCCCCCGAATCCCAAAAAGACGGGGCTTGAACGGAGTGACGCCCTTCTCCTCCAATGGCTGGCCTCTGTTTAGGAAGCCAGCCAATGGAGAAGAGGGGCGGGTTCAAGCCCCACTCTGGAAAACATCAGTTCTCCCAAGCGAGACTGCGCAAGCGCAGCCTTCGCTAGGCGGAGATCTAAGAATGGCATGTCAATGCCATTTTACTTATAAACCACAGTGTGAGTGCAGGTCTGAATTCTGCGATTGCAGGATTACAGCTGCCCCTGAAGTGTGCATGTCGGGTTAGCCAGCTGGTTTGCTACCGCCAGCCCGACATGTGCACTGTAGACCCAGCACTGCCACGGCTGTGAGAAACAGCCAGGGTATTGGTGGCACAGGCCGCCAGTCTCAAAATGAGCGCTGGGTTAGCCTGTTCCCACCAGTCCTGGTGCTGTTTTCATGCAGAAAGCAGAACAGCATGACAGCAGCTCCAGGACTGGTTGTTGGTGTTCCACTGAGCAGGAAGGAAGTCCTTCCCTTTCCTGCTCGAGGTCGCTGATCGGGGAGAGAAATGCAGCACCCGAGTCAGCAGTGTCTATGGTGAGTTTGGTGCAGTTGCGCTTTACCATATTTTTATAGTTCTAGCCGCCACTGTATACCATAAGTAGCTCTCATTACAGAAAACGTTGGAGACCCCTGGTATAAGTAGAGGTCCTCGGGTGTAGGCAGAGTAGACATAGTATGGTTTTCACATGCATAGAGGTTCTAGAACATAGATGAGGTAAATGTAGGGGCTGAGGTACTAGGATTTAGTTAGGGCTGGTGATACCACAGTATAGGTGGGAAGTGAGGACCTAAGTTATAGGCAGGGACTAGAGGTGCTAGAGTGTAAGCAAGGCTCGAGGTACTTGGGTATAGATGGGGTACCTGGACTAGATTCTAGGCAGGCATAAAGATACTAGGGCATAGGTAGATACTGCGGTACTAAGGGGTGGGCGGGGTAACTTGTTATTTTCTCAGTTTAAACACTTTACTATTTCAAAATTTCCAGGTTATTAAATCGGAAAACCAGAAATAATGGTGTTAAAAAACTGGAGGGGTGTAAGTAAATAAAAAAGGGTTAAGGAGGACACTAAGGCAAAAGGTATAGTGTAAGGGTTTACTTTAAAAAAAAAAAGGGATAGGTTAAGGGAAATAGACTTGGAGTACAGCACTTTAAATGGGCCGGTACTCACCGGTACTGAGTACCGGCACTTCCAAATTTTCTAGCTGTCAGTACCGGCACTTTTTTTTACCTCAGTGCCGCATTTGATACAGTAAACCACCGTATCCTCTTGGCCCGTCTAAATAAAATCGGTGTCTCGGGAAAAGCCCTTTCATGGCTTGAATCCTTCCTCCTGGAAAGGTATTTTAAAGTATTTGAAGGGGATTGACAGTCATCTCCGATACCCTTGCAGTGTGGGGTTCCTCAGAGCTCCTCCCTGAGCCCCACACTTTTCAATGTGTACATGTCCCCTTTGGCCGAGATAGTGGCTCCCTATGGAATTGAATTAATCAGCTATGCTGATGACACTCAGTTTGTGGTCTCTCTGAATCAGGCAGATCTGTCCCACATGAGTCTGAGTGCTTGTCTTGAGGAGGTAGCAAATTGGATGGGCCAGTCCCAGCTCAAACTCAACAACGAAACGACTGAACTGATGCTACTGGGCAGGAAGGCCTCATTCAATTCCCCTACGTTATGGCCCCCTTCTATGGGCACTGCTCCAACCCCAAAATGTGCGATCAAGTGTTTAGGATTCTGGCTAGATAAGGACCTGTCATTTAAAGCACAGGCCAGGAAAACTGCGGCCACCTGCTTCGGCCTGTTAAAATCTATACGCAAAATCCTGCCTCAACTGCCTGACAGAGCCAAAAAGATCCTGGTACAAGCTATTATTTTGTCCAGATTGGACTACGGCAATGTGCTCTATCTGGGAGCCCCGGCCTCGGTGATCTGCAAACTCCAGGTAGTCCAAAACTCAGCAGCTAGACTGCTGACGAGCACCAACCATCGCTCCTCAGCCAAGCCAGCGTTAAGATCACTTCATTGGCTACCGGTAAAAGAACGGGTACACTTTAAGGCCCTCTGTATTGCCCATAAAAGTCTGCAAGGCAAAGGCCCCCCTATCCTTACTAACCTGATCAAACCATACAAAACGTCCAGAAGTCTCCGCTCTAATGATCTCAACCTGGCAGAAGTCAACAGAATCCATAAGGCTCGTTCTGGGGGACGCCTTTTCTCCCATAACACGTCAAAACTATGGAATTCTATACCACTCTCCCTTCGCCAGGAACCCAATCATCTTACATTCCGTAAGAAAATAAAGACATGGCTCTTTCCTGGTTCTTCTCCGGAAACCAACTGCTAACTGTATTCCATCTTTCACCTTCAGCTGTGTTGTAGCTGAAGCGCTGGGATGCCTCCGGGTAGCCATGCGCTGTAAAAGACTCATTTCATTTCATTTCATAGGGGCAGTATGACTCTACAGCACATAGGGACACATCACACACAGATAGGAGCAAAACGACTCTACAGCACACAGGGGCACAGCACACACAGATAGGAGCAGAATGACTCTACAGCACACAGGGGCACAGCACACACAGATAGGGGCAGAATTACCACAGCACACAGGGGCACAGCACACACAGATAGGGGCAGAATGACTCTGCAGCACACAGGGGCACAGCACACACAGATAGGAGCAGAATGACTCTACAGCACACAGGGGCACAGCACACACACAGATAGGGGCAGAATGACTCCACAGCACACAGGTACAGAGCACACACAGATAGGGGCAGAATGACTCTACAGCACACAGGGCCACAGCACACACAGATAGGGGCAGAATGACTCCACAGCACACAGGTGCACAGCACACACAGATAGGGGCAGTATGACTCTACAGCACACAGGGACACAGCACACACAGATAGGAGCAGAACGACTCTACAGCACACAGGGGCACAGCACACACAGATAGGAGTAGAATGACTCTAACGCACACAGGAGCACCGCACACACAGATAGAGGCAGAATGACTCCACAGCACACAGGGGCACAGCACACACAGATAGGGGCAGAATGACTCCACAGCACACAGGGGCACAGCACACACAGATAGGAGTAGAATGACTCTAACGCACACAGGGGCACAACACACACAGATAGGAGCAGAACGACTCTACAGCACACAGGGGCACAGCACACACAGATAGGAGTAGAATGACTCTAACGCACACAGGGGCACAGCACACACAGATAGGGGCAGAATGACTCTACAGGGCACAAAGGTTACTGTAGCTTGATACTGCATTAGGCACAAGCCCTAAAATGACACTGTGTTTCTTTACTAGTACAGATTGGTAATATCACGGATAGGCTCTGTATCATTGTTTCTGATCCACTGCTGTTTATTGGTTACATTTTCAGACTCCCCTTCACAAACATGTTTCTCACCCACAAGTGTTCGGTGACTCCGATTCCTGCCACCGATTGGTCAGGCCAGTGCCACTGGTTTCTTCCCAGTGTGATGCCCTATCCCAGTGATTCACCCCATGGAATTGCCTAGTTGTGAGGCAGATACTGTCCAAACCAGTCTTCTCTGACATGAAGGACCAATTCAAAAGGTTCACGTTCCTCTTCTGTGATATGGAGGATGACCACTTCAAAAGGCTCCTGTCCCTCCCCCACCGGTGCTGAAACGCCCCACTTTCCACTGTTCGACCCTCTGTGGACCCGTGCTCTCATTTTTCACCCAAAAGACTTTTCGCGTCCTTGATAACAGAACAAAGCTTAGGGATTTTGAGACAGAAACCAAGCAGGGGTCGGTGCAACTAAATGCATCCCTTCAACCGAGGCATTAGTTTATCCGAAATGTCTGTCGGGCACCCGGGTCAGTGCTGAAACCGCGTCGAGGTAATGATTGGCTGGAAGGCGCGTGGCCCATAGGAGACGTCAGGGGGCCCGGAGGGCAGCAGCGAGCACAGGGCCTCGTGGGAGCTCAGCAGCGACGAGAAGTACTTCACCTCCTCCGTCAGGCGGCGCACTTCCTTGCGAAGGGCGCTGTTCTCCCGCTCAAGGCCCTCACTCTCCTGTCAGACAAAAAACACGGAGGTTAGTGAGAAACACAGGCCTAGGCCCTCTGACTAGTTTTATCTCTAATTTACGCACTTTGCAGGTTTGGAAGAATACAGCATTCAAACCAAATCTTTCAGCCATATAAGAAAGAACTTTGTGTATTTATGGAATTGTGACTTTAGAAGCAAGAGAGCTATACAATTATTGAGCATTACGTGTGGAGTCGAGCAGTTCCGCCTTCCTCAACGAATTTAGGGGCATAAGTACAACGAAGTGGCGGAGTGATGGCTTGACTGTTCTTTTAACGCCTCACTCCGCCACTTCTGAAGCACAAGGCTGCACCAAATTTACAAGGATATAGTGCAGCCTTTCGTTTACCAGTGTAGCACCAACGCAGGCACACTTGAACCATAGCGCAAGGGTGTCTGCGTGCAGGGGAGGATTATTTATGTATAGGAAGATGTCCCTTCCTGCACATAAACAATTCTAAAATACAATTTTGTAAATTTTATGTGTGTTGCCTCATGTAGCAATAGCATTTTTTTTTACGGATTGTGTATGTACAGGAAGGGGGACCTTCTGTACATAAACAATCCATGGCAGTTTGCTTTTTTAGGTCTTGCCTAGCTCTGCGAGACATATTGTGAGAGAGGAGATTTCAGAAGCAGACGTGAAGCCCCGCCCCTCATTTTCATTGGGTCGCGTCAGCGTTTATGCTAAACGCTGGCTTCCCATTGAAAAGGATGCTTCTTGGTTACCGCCCTGTCTCCCTTTTGGATGGCCCAGCCGGACTGGGTCGTTAGCTTCACGGCTGTCGTGAAGGAATTTCTTATCTCAAGGGGGCGTGTAAGTGTGAACACATCTGTTTCACTCAGCCGTGTGTTTATTTTTGCAATACCTAACCCCTTCGGCGTCTGACCCTCGTCAGCTCTGCTCTTCGTACTCACCGTTGTTTCACTCTGACTGCCCTCTCACTGCAAATAAATGTTACAGAGTCAAGCCCACACTTTGCAGCCCTTTACGCTGTGCCTCTGGCCTCACCCCGAGTACGCTTGTCACTCTCTCTCTGCCTCACTCCGCAGTTCACTCCTGCTCCCTCCTCACTCCCTCCTATCCTCTGCCTCCACATTCTATGCACTCCGACCTCCTTGCTGAGCTCCTGCGCTCTCTCCGCAGCCTCTGCTGACACCCAGCCCACGCTGTCTCTCTCCCTCCTTCCGGGTCGCTCTCTCCCTGGTCATCTGCTGTCTTTTTGTTTGCAGTGGAAATAATTTCTCTCGTCCTGTAGCCCAGGCTGAAGGGATGGAAGCCCTGCATGCTGGCTCTGCAGAGCAGGGCGGCGAGCCCTGGAAGGGAGGACCGAAGTGTCGCCCCCCACCTCGAGGAGCCCCTCTCTGCCCGTTCCACCCCATGGGCTCTGGGAGCATGCAGGGCAGGAAACTTTTTGCAATCAAGGGGGCAGATGGAGCCTCTGACCCCTCCCCCCTTCTTCCACTCCCAGGTAAGTTTCTGTTGTCTTTGCTGCTATACGCGAGGAACGGTATTTTATCAACCGGACCTGCACTCGTGGCACTTGCATGCATTGTGGGTCGTTCTGGGCACCATCCGTGGTGAGTGCACCCGGCCGTGCATTGCTGTGCAGTCCTGCTGGCTACGACTTTCTGATTCTTATGTTGAGTGGCGAGGGCGGGCTGTTTTACAATATACACTTTGTCAGGGTGCTGTGTGTATGACATTCTGCTCTGGGTACTGGCTGTGCACGCTCTTGACTGCAACAGACTGTTCTGGTTACTATCTGTAGCACAGATTTGCTGACCGTCACAGCTCACAGAGGGTGTCTCGTTTTCTACATGTTGCCATCTGTGATCACACCGTGCAGGGTCTGTCTATCTCATATAGTTTTATCATGCGGTGCAGAGTGTAAATGTGCAGGTTGCTGTGTGCACACGGCGTGCAGCGTATCTCGCATGATGTTGGTACTGGCTGCCTCGCTGACATTGTGCAGGCTGCTTACAGAGCCTGGTGCGGATTGTGTGGATGCAGGCTGTGCACAGTTTATGAAGGGTGTGACTGTGTCTGAATGGATACCTGCATGAGTTGCACAGTGTGCTGATTGCTGGCAGTGTGCACAACACATTTTCCAGTTGACAATAAGAGCACATATCAGTTTAAGATTAATGCAAAATGTACTGTCACTAGTACGAAAATGCTCAGGAAATGTGCCGTACACCGGAGAAATGTATGTGATAAAGAGGTGTCCTACTACCTCTGACAGCAACTGAAACACTAATGCTTTGCAACCCTCTCATCTTCGTATGATCTTGGTGTCCACGTTAGAAGCAACAATTGATACCCAGAGTGTATCTTGTTTTTAAATTTTATCTGCAGTGATAGAGATATCACACCTATATCTGCAGTGATGGTGATCTCACACCTGTAACTGCAGTCATAGTGATCTCACACCTATCTGAAGTAATGGTGATCTCACACCTATATCTGCAGTAATAGTGATCTCACACCTATATGTGCAGTAATAGTGATCTCATACCTATACCTGCAGTGATAGTGATCTCACAGCAATATCTGCAGTAATGATGATCTCACACCAATATCTACAGTAACAAAAATCTAATATCCAGAGTCTTTGTTACAGAATGGGTGAGTATATGTAATATCCACTCAAAATACTTATTAGACAATGCATGAGTATATGTAATATCCACTCAGAGTCCTTATTCCAACATGGGTGGGTATTAACATTTAAAAAGCATTATATTTATGTTGTAAAAAAAAATATCACATAAAAAAAAACGCCAGTACCATTTACAATACCAATAACTCACACTAGTACAATTGCAATGCAATTAGATTTCGCAGTTGCAAAAAAGTTAGCTATTGCCATTCTGGATTACAGCATTTGCTTAATGTTTCATGACGGGGGAAAAAAATAATGTCATTTACTATGCCAATAGCTCAAAATAATTTCATTGCGAGACCTATTGCATTGTAAATGCTTGTTATGTGTGCTGAACAAGACAGCACACATGAAAAAAACAAAAACAAGGAGAAATAATGCATTTCTCCTTGTTTCGGAAAGTTAAGACCAGGTTTTCCCAGGTCTTAATTTTAGCGCTGCCTCCTATGTACGCTGCCCTTGTACATAGAGGGCAGCATCAAAATCAATGGGTGTTGTGGTGGAACACCCACCACAACACCCACTGCACGCCCCTTTCACGCTAACCATAGTGTGAAAGGGGGCCTTATTTGCAAGGCAGTGTTAAGCCACGTTAATTGACTTAACACTGCCTTGTAAATAAGGCTAAGCCCCAATCGCCACCACAGTGTCCGAAAAAGTGACATTGTGGTGGTGAAAGGGGCTGGTACATATGTGCCTTACAGTTTTCAGCAAAGGTGCTGTTCAAAAACACATCCAGCCTTCAAAGAAACTATCCTAGAACCAAGCATTGAATGTAATCACCCCTCTCTACCATGCTAGAGAACCTGCCTATAGTCCTCTTTACAAAAATGATTACTTTTTGGATATTTTGTGACTTAATGGTATTAATATGTTCCTTACCAATTAGGGCTAATAATGGAAACATTCTTTTTTGATGCTTTGCCACTGTACTCCTTGGCTGCCACAGTAATCATCTGTCTTGTCCCATTACAATGAGTTACTGCAAGCTACACTTCATGTCTGAAGACAAATGTGACCACAAGCTAATAACAAGCATTGAAAATGCAATAGGTCTCGCAATAGAAGAGTTTAACTTTTTTCGTTTTGCAAATGGATGAGTGGCGTTGCGTGGATGAGTGGCGTTGCGTGGATGAGTGGCGTTGCGTGGATGAGTGGCGTTGCGTGGATGAGTGGAGTGTGAGTGGCGTTGCGTGTGTGAGTGGCGTTGCGTGTGTGAGTGGCGTTGCGTGTGTGAGTGGCGTTGCGTGTGTGAGTGGCGTTGCGTGTGTGAGTGGCGTTGCGTGGGTGAGTGGGGTTGGAATGCAATAGGTTTCGCATTAGAAAAGTTGTAGTTATTGGTCTTGTAAATGACATAATTTATTTATTTTTTCGTTGTTAAAATTGCTAAATTGATGGCTTTGTCATTTACAATGCCAATAGTTATAACTTTTGCGAATGTGACACCTATAGCATTTGGAATGCAACATGTTTTGTATTTACGTGACTTATATGGCAGCTCTGGTCGTTATGCTACATCTCTAGATAGTTTTATCTTTCGCAAATGTGACACCTATTGTAACACAATATGTGTTGTGAGGGTGAGTGAGGGTGAGGGGTTGAGGGTGAGGGGTTGAGGGTGAGGGGTTGAGGGTGAGGGGTTGAGGGTGAGTGAGGGTGAGGGTGAGTGAGGGTGAGGGGTTGAGGGTGGGTGAGGGGTTGAGGGTGAGTGAGGGTGAGGGGTTGAGGGTGAGTGAGGGTGAGGTGTTGAGGGTGAGTGAGGGTGAGGTGTTGAGGGTGAGTGAGGGTGAGGGGTTGAGGGTGGGTGAGGGGTTGAGGGTGAGTGAGGGTGAAGGGTTGAGGGTGAGTGAGGGTGAGGGTGGGTGAGGGTGGGTGAGGGTGGGTGAGGGTGGGTGAGGGGTTGAGGGTGAGTGAGGGTGAGTGAGGGTGAGGGGTTGAGGGTGAGTGAGGGTGGGTGAGGGTGAGGGGTTGATGGTGAGTGAGGGTGAGGGTGAGTGAGGGTGAGTGAGGGTGAGTGAGTGGCGTTGCGTGTGTGAGTGGCGTTGCGTGTGTGAGTGGCGTTGCGTGTGTGAGTGGCGTTGCGTGTGTGAGTGGCGTTGCGTGTGTGAGTGGCGTTGCGTGGGTGAGTGGGGTTGGAATGCAATAGGTTTCGCATTAGAAAAGTTGTAGTTATTGGTCTTGTAAATGACATAATTTATTTATTTTTTCGTTGTTAAAATTGCTAAATTGATGGCTTTGTCATTTACAATGCCAATAGTTATAACTTTTGCGAATGTGACACCTATAGCATTTGGAATGCAACATGTTTTGTATTTACGTGACTTATATGGCAGCTCTGGTCGTTATGCTACATCTCTAGATAGTTTTATCTTTCGCAAATGTGACACCTATTGTAACACAATATGTGTTGTGAGGGTGAGTGAGGGTGAGGGGTTGAGGGTGAGGGGTTGAGGGTGAGGGGTTGAGGGTGAGGGGTTGAGGGTGAGTGAGGGTGAGGGTGAGTGAGGGTGAGGGGTTGAGGGTGGGTGAGGGGTTGAGGGTGAGTGAGGGTGAGGGGTTGAGGGTGAGTGAGGGTGAGGTGTTGAGGGTGAGTGAGGGTGAGGTGTTGAGGGTGAGTGAGGGTGAGGGGTTGAGGGTGGGTGAGGGGTTGAGGGTGAGTGAGGGTGAAGGGTTGAGGGTGAGTGAGGGTGAGGGTGGGTGAGGGTGGGTGAGGGTGGGTGAGGGGTTGAGGGTGAGTGAGGGTGAGTGAGGGTGAGGGGTTGAGGGTGAGTGAGGGTGGGTGAGGGTGAGGGGTTGATGGTGAGTGAGGGTGAGGGTGAGTGAGGGTGAGTGAGGGTGAGTGAGGGTGAGTGCGGGTGAGTGAGGGTGAGTGAGTGAGGGTGAGTGAGTGAGGGTGAGTGAGTGAGGGTGAGTGAGGGTGAGGGGTTGAGGGTGAGTGAGTGTGAGGGGTTGAGGGTGAGTGAGGGGTTGAGGGTGAGGGGTGAGGGTGAGGCTGAGGGGTTGAGGGTGAGTGAGGGTGAGTGAGAGTGAGGGTGAGTGGTGGGTTGAGGGTGAAGGGTTGAGGGTGGGTGAGGGTGAGGGGTTGAGGGTGAGTGAGGGTGAGGGGTTGAGGGTGAGTGAGGGTGAGGGGTTGAGGGTGAGTGAGGGTGACGCACTGTGCACCCAGTAAATGCACATTACAAGGGAGCTCGATCTTGAACCAGTATTACCTTGACGACCAGGATAAGGGCCTAAGGGATCTAATGCCTTACTTACCAACACTTCACTCGCCTATGCCTCATGTACAAACACCTACATAGATAAAAGGGTGCTTGCCCTAAATGTATTTAGTTGTGCCCTGGAGGTTTCAGCGCCGTGTTGCGGCGCCTGCGGGCCTGGTTAGAAAGAAGCTGAAAAGTTGAGCCGCTAACTCCCCTTTTGTTTTTTGGAACAACTTCTGCATTGTTTCATTCCATCTCTTTGTGAGTTGTGCTCTGGTGCGCACGCAGCTCGTGAACAGACTTCATTTAATAAATACTGCGTGACAGTGTTTAATCCAGTCACCTAATAAGGGAGTTTACGGAACACACAGTCTTCCGGAAATTAAACAAGTGTGATAGAAAGTATGATGCAAGCCTCAAGCCCTTGATTCGGCCATGCCCCCTTCCAGATTCCGGTTCCAACCTAGCCATTCTGCCTAGATTTAGCAGATCATGAGGCACAGCGCAGGCTCTCGAAAAGAGAAGACGACAGCCTTTGATGCAGAGCGCAAGTGAAGCTGCTGGCGGCAGATACATTCAGGCCCCTTTGTCCAGCCGAACCACGTGACCGTCTTTAAAGGGTCCGAGGTCGGGATGCTATCAGAGACAGTGTGCCCTGTGAAAAGATGGAGAGATAAGAGGTAGCTGCCCCGCCCAGTCTCTCGGGGGCTGGGAGCCACTGCACACCTTTGATGTCTCCCCTCCCCATACAGATAAAGCAGACCAGAACCAACTGTAAACTGCTGAGTAATGGCGTCACTGCAAATCACTCCAGGCCCGAGGTGTCATGGGATGCCAGCTCCACATACGGTGAACCCGAGCAGAGTCACACACATAGCACTGAGGGCTTAAAAGGTGAAAAACACTGCTCGTTAAAGCGTGTAAAAGAATACCAAAAACTGCCGTGAATGCACCCAGGGACGCTGATGGGAGGATGACGGACACCGGGCTGCAACCTCACACGAACCTTTTGATGGTTAAAGCAAACGATGCAACCTGCTAACGAACATTTTACTAAATGGACATGCCCTGTATGCCAGTTTTAGGAACTCACGTGCTGCTACTTAAAATCTCGTGGAAGGAAACATCTGTGCTGCGTCACCGCAAGTCTTTTAATAAGTGGCATCGTTAGGTTTGGAAGGGCCTGCAGAAAGGCGCATAATACACTGGCAAAAAATGCTTATGATTTATTTCCCTGTCAGGCCTACGCTGATATCTGCGTGTTTTAGGGCAGAATTAAAACAAGAAAAGTAAAATAAAGGGAGACGCCGTGAAAGGACGAGTGACTGGAGAAGGGAGCACCAAAAATGAGGAATAGAGAGAGAAGAGAGGAAGAAAGGAGGGGATTGAGTGCAGAAAATACAGTCCGAGAGAAGGGAAAAAGAAAAGAGGAGCGAAATATTCAGAAGAATTCGATGGTGAGAAGGAAAAAAGCGGAGAAAGGGTAGGTGTGAGAAAGAATGGAGAGAAAAAAGAAAGTGAATGTGAATGATACGGGAGAAAAGAATTGAGAAAACCGAATGGGAGAAGAGAATAGTGAAAGACAGTAGAGAAGGGAAAGACTGGGAAATGGGAGACAAAATAAATGAGGAAGAATGAAAAGGGTAGACGAATGTTGCAGGGAAAGCGAGATGAGGAAAGGAGGGTAGAGGCAAGAGGAGGGAGGACGTAAAAGAAGAGGCCTGGGCTCTGATAGATATAATTATAAAACATGACAGCGGGGAGGGCACTCAATAAATTAGAATTGAAGAAACAGATGAGAGGGGTAGGACAAGGGACAACGAGGTTGAGCATGAGGGACGAGAAGGAAAACAAGCTCTCGGCATTGCGTGGCGGGAGGGGGCGGGGGGGAGGGTAGCTGTGCACGTCGAGTCGGAACAAAAAACAAGTGAAAGCGGGATGTAATTAGGGGGGAGGAGAAGTCTGGGCAGGCAGGATGACTCAGGGGAGGGGGCGGAGCGGGGCAGAGCGGCATGTGGGTGTGAAGAAGCCGGGCCTTTGAAGTGAAGCTAAGCTTCACTTCAAAGGTGTCGGAGGAATGCGGGCGGCTGTGCACGCGCTTTTAAGCTCAATGCACATGCGCATTGAGCTTAAAAGTCACGGGCACTGCAAGGAATCGCCACGATTCCTTGCTTCTTAGTTAAAGCTTGTTTAAGCCGCAATAGGCTCGCAAGCTCGATGCGCATGCGCATCGACAGGCGAGACCTAAAAAGAGCGATCCGAGCAGAGTGAAAACTCTGCTTTTGCATATGTAATTTGAGACATTTTATTAAGATACATGCTTTTTTAGACAACAAAAATAACATAAGAGCAACTGTCAACATTATAAATATGAAATTTACTTTTGAGTTGAATATGAAACGTGGGAAAATGAAGGCATGCCCAGTGCAATGTAATTGTGGTTGTTAAATCGTTCAATATATGCCAAACACCTTGGTATGAGTTATGGAATTTAGCTTAACAAACAGTGCATTTTCAGAGTTGTCTTGGTAGAAGCAGTAAGACTAATATATCACATAACATTGACTTGTAACAGTTCGAAAACGGGCACACCATGTTTGGCATACATGAGCAATCCGGCAACCTTATGTCTGTCATATGTTAGTAGCAGAAAGATGCAAATGCTGCATTGTAGTGTTACATGTCCATCATTATACCACTAAGGCCAATGACAGAACAAGCTTATTGAGGGCGCTGTATTGTTATCTGTAGGCAACCATGCCAAAGAGGCCAGGGATTGGATGAAAGCGACAATGATGTATTCCATCACCATGTGGAAATGATTACTAAGCCTGGGCGGAGTTCGCCGTGAACTCCGCCAAGCTACGCACAGTTCAGCGAGCGGCAGAGTGGTTAACTTGCGCTGTTCGCACTGATTTTTAGTGCCAGGTGTTTGTCCCGCGTTGTAAAATCAGCACGAACGGCATCTTGCACAACGTAAGCTGGCACTGCTTATTTCTGCTGCTCGAGTACAAGTTCTACTTGAATGGCAGCTTCCTCAATGCGAACAGAAGGTTTCTCAACTCTAGCGGTAGCGGCAGTCTGCGACCGGCTGCTTCGAGAAATCTCGCAGGGAAGTGGTCTAGCATTGGATTTTCCTCGCTCGTGCTCATTTTTATGGTTCCAAAAAAGGTACTACCGGCTTTGAATTGCTGCAACTTGAAGACACAGATTAAACACACATAAAAGGGTAAAAGAATGTAAAAATACATTGGCAATGTAAAGGACTGGCCCAACAGAGCCTTAGATCTGTAGTGCTCTTCTCTTTAGGTGTATGTATACATGTGATCAAGCACACTTCCATCACTCACAGTCCGAAAGAGTCAAAAGCTGAAGTGTGCGGACCCACTGCCTCGTTCTGTTTTCTGTGGTGTGTGAAAGTGAGATGTGAATGACAGTTAAACAGTCCAAACGAAGAGGTCTGACCTAAAGCACCTCTATGTATGTATATGTGTATTTATGTATGATTTTTTTTAAATTACACATGGCTGGCAAAATTAATAAAGCTGTCTCTATACCAAACCCAAAAAAGTCTATTAAGACGAAGAAGGACCTATGGGGAGATGTGGATATTTCACAGAAAGCCCAAGTTAAAGGGTTAGTACAGGCCACAGCAAATCACAGGATGGTTTAGAGTCAGTCATGGGAAGCTGGTAGGACTGAGAAAAAATGAATGAACAAGCATAGCCCGCCGCATGTTGGACCTCGCTCTGAACAGCAGCATACCTGCTGACAGCACTGTGCAATGTCACTGTGGTTTCTTACAACTATTTAGTCTCTTGAGAAACAGTTCTTAGTAGGTCCCTGGTGTCTCTCAGGCTGCCTAAAACATGAGCAGACTACTGGCTATCAGCCAACTTTCACATTGAGACCGCAGCAGAAAATAAAGCTGTACAGCCAAAGTGTGCACTGTCTGCAGAAATGCCTTCATTACTTACTGTTAACCCCATTGCTTCAATTATCTTTGCAAACGTCTGGTAGGAGTCCCCTGTCCCTGGAGGCAAAGTTGGTTCAGGAGGGGAGCTGCAAATCGGTTTCAGATCTCCTGAAACATCTCCAGAGCTACAAAGTGCTCCAGGGTAGAACAAATTAATGATTGAATGCGTGAGTGAATGAATAGTAGAAATCTTCACTGTATACAGTAACTTAAAACCATAACACCAGTACAGGAAGGATGGAAAGGGAATGGAAAACATAGGGTGAAGCAACTTGTCTCTGCCCCCACTCACACAGCGGGACACACACTCCACCCTGTCTTTGCAGTAGGAAACAGCATCTTCATCAGCCACACCATAGAACTGCTCTGGACTGACCACCACTGCATCCATTTCTCCTTCAGTAAACCCACCGCACACAAACACGTGCGCCGCCTCCCACACAGAATCTGGAACAAAGTCTCTGAAGAACACCTCACCTCTGCCCTCACCTGCACTCTACCCCAACTACGACAGACGCCAACAACGCGGCAAGCAACCTCCACCAATAGATCGCAAACTGCGCCAACACACTCGCCTCCCTCCAGAACACCAAAAGACAGCACAACAAGAAAGCAAACTGATTCACCACGGCACTCCAAGAATCCAAGTGCTCCTGCTGACGACTGAAAAAAGACATGGAGAAACAGCAAAACCCTGGAAGCATGCTCCGCCTACAAAACAGCCGCCATGGCACACCACTAACTCATAAAATCCACAAAGAAGAACTTCCTTCAAGACAGAATCCTCTTCAATGCCCACAAATCCAAGGAACTCTTTGCCATCATATAGGAATCTGCCAAACACAACAGCGAAACAACTGACATCCCTCTCTCTCAAGACCTCTGCAACAGAATCAGCTCCTTCTTTCACCTCAAGATCAAGATGCCGTACGACAACTTCGACGACCAAGAGTTCTGCACCGCCCCGCCCCCATCCCCAGCGATGCCACCCAACAGACCCGTCTTACCTGGATCCCACATACAACAGAAGACACGCTAAAGACTATGCAGAGCATCCACTCCGGAGCACCTTCTGACCCCTGCCAGCTGCACATCTTCCATAGGGCCGCCATCGCACCCAGGCTATGTCAAACCATCAACGGGTATCTCGAGACCGCCACATTCCCTGACAACTGGAAGCGTGCCAAAGTCAACCCCCTCCTAAAGAAACCCTCCGCAGACCAAAAGGACCTCGAGAACTTCAGGCCCATCTCACTGCTTCCTTTTGCAGCCACTGTCATCGAAAAGGGCGTCAACACTCAGCTAGCACATTTAATCGAAGCCAACTACATCCTAGACACCTGGCAATCCGGATTCCGCAGCAATCACAGCACCGAGACAGCCCTCCTCGCTGCCACAGATGACATCTGTGCCCTCCTCAAACAAGGTGAAATGGCTGCCCTCATCCTCGTGGACCTATCAGCATCCTTCGACACCGTCTCCCACCGCACACTATCCACCAGACTCCATGACGCCGGTATCCAAGGAAAGGCCCTAGACTGGTTATGCTCATTCCTCACAGGCAGAACACAGAGAATAAGACTCCCCCTTCCTCTCAGAACCGACAGAGATCAAATGCTAAGTAGCCCAAGGATCCTCCCTCAGCCCCACCCTCTTCAACGCATACATGGCTCCCCCCGCAACCATCGTCAGAAACCATAGCTCAACATTGTCTCCTACGCCGATGACACCCAGCTCATCCTCTCCCTCACCAAGGAACCCAACATCACCTGGCACAACTTCCGAGAAGGGATGAAAGCCATTGCAACCTGGATGAGGAACAGCTGCCAGAAACTCAACTCGGAGAAACAGAAGTCCTCATCCTCGGCTCCACCCCCTCCACATTGGACGACACCTGGTGGCCCCCTTCCCTTGGAAACCATCCACCCCGACGGACCATGCACATACCCTCTGCATCATACTGGACTCATCGCTCACTATGAATCTCCAGATCAACGCCATCTCCCCCGCATGCTTCAACACCCTCTGTATACTACGTAAGACATTAAGGTGGATTCCCCCTGACTCCAGGAAAAGGGTCACTCACGAAATTGTCACCAGCAGACTGGACTGCGGCAACACCCTCTATGCCGGAATCAACAAAAAACACCTCCGCAAACTCCAGACCATCCAGAACGCTACAGCCAGACTAATTCTCAATATTCCACGGCACAACCACATCACCCAACACCTTCATGACCTCTATTGGCTCCCCGTCTAAAGAAGAATAACTTTCAAGCTGCTCACGCACACCTGCAAGGCCCTCCACAACATTGGACCTCAATACCTAAATTACTTCCTCTCCTTCCATGCCCCCAAGAGAAACCTCCGCTCTGCCGACCACTCCCTAGCTGCCGTCCCACACTTCTACAGGACCAGAGGGTGTGAAAGGTCCTTCTCCTACCTCGCAGCCAAGACCTGGAATGATCTCCCCCTTCACCTCCCATGAAGCCCGACACTGCACCAATTCAGGGAAGACCTCAAGACCTGGCTTTTCGAATGATCCCGAAGGAGCTGCACACACCGACCCCTCAGCGCCTTGAGACCCTAACTGGTGAATAGTGTGCTCTACAAAATCCTGAATAATTGATTGAAATCTCAACTTAAAGTGACTGTCACCAATTTGCCCACTCTTCTGATGTGAATTGCAGAGTGCGGAGAGATGATTTTCTATCCACAGGTTCAAGTTAAAAGACTCGGAACACGTTTCTCAACTTGATTTACATAGAACCTCACCTCCATGCTGCCTGTTTTTCCCACAACCAGGTAGTGTTGGGCTGTGTGAACTTATCTTAGCAGCACCGACATGTCCACAAATAATTTCTTTCAATTGCAGGACCAGTAGGACCCTTGTTCTAAGTAGTGATCCTGTAAGTCCCCCAGGTTAGCTCATCCAGAGCCTGAAGTATCAGAGGCGAGACCAAAAGACTCAAATCTCATAGAGTGAGATCCTGGGTCAGGTGTGTCCACCACTGCTCAGTGTCCAACATCTCTTCCATCACTGAATTAGCCAATTTGTAGAGGTAGGAAAATCTGTCCTATCGTTAAAAGATATGTTTTGCTGGTGGACACAGATGTAGAACTGCCTAACAAGCCACAAAACTGATGAGACCAGCATACATGAGACACACAGAGACAGAAAAAGATTATGCTTGTCTGGCAGTTTTCAGTGTCGTGCCTTGCAGAACTTGTATCACCTTTTTCTCTTGTGGGTAATGCCTCCAAATTCATTCTGGCATAGCTGGGAGTAGGCCTATGCCTTCATGCCTGGAGGACAAGCTCTGGCACCACTGTGCCAGTTGCCATTCCCAGATAGCACAAGCCATAGGGTAGTATTTCTTGAACTATCACCTGCAGAAGAACTCCTGAATGGAGAAGATTTAGACCCAGAGCTACTTCAAAAGGTAGGAGCATGCTTCCAGTTGTGTCAGAACTAAAAAAAAGAGCCCTTTAAGGACTTATCAGTACCCCTTCTGCATTTTAGTTCTGGTTCAGACATGGTGCCTGTCTATCACCAAAGTCTCTGTCACACGCGATGAAGCACTCACACCATCACAGAAAGCATCAGCAAGAAATCTAGCCTGTAATTCCATATGTGGAAGAAAAACAACATTCAATGGAGAGGATATGGCGCAGTGGCCAAAGCTGCCAACTCCAGAGCTAGGGATTCGGGTTAGAGTCTCGGCATCGGCTCAGCATCCTGTGATTCTGGCCAAATCACTTAATCTACCCAGGCCCATGGACCGCGACTGGATACCTTCATGGGCGATAAGCAGCATAATATAAATCTAGAAATTTAATTTAATGGCTTTTTGTCCTCTTGATCCCCCTATAAAACAAGCATTTGCAATGCAATCAGTCTCGCCTTTGGGACCTTATATGTATTTTGCTATGCAGCACATTAGCCTGAATGCTGAAACAATCTACTGTTCTTTAACATGGAGGGAAAGTAAGCACCAAACTGCATGACACGCCAGGAATGGAAACACATGGAGAGAAATATTGCCTTTCAGAGGGAAATGGTACAGTCCAAAGCTCTGTTTTTAATATAAACTCAGGGCCTTCAGTGGTCATATCACTGAAAATACAAAATTAAAAAAAATGTTATTGTCTACGGGTGCTCGTAGAAGACAATTGCTATGGACTGGAATCTAGAGAATGCTATAGTGAATCTGGTATTTTACTGACCTCTGTTGGTCATTATCTATCAGGAAAGCTAAATATAGGCAGTTGCCAGAATTTTTTTTAAAAGACAATCCCTCAGCAGAAAGCAATCCTGGTATTTTACTGACCTCTACTGGTAGTTTTCTATCAAGACAGTTAAATAGAGGCAGTTGAACAGAAAAAAAGTCCCTAAGCGGAAGCAGACAAGTCCTAGGGCTGATCTCCAGAGCCCACAACGTACATACACATATAAGTATATACTAAAGTATATACAAGAGGTCTTGAATTCTCGACCTAAACAGGGCTACAAGTACCAGAATGTAAATAAAAACAATGGGGTGAATTAACTACTCATGCCTGAACTTGGTATACCTAAAAGCTCTGCAGAAGGACCGGTGGTGGACTGTAAATATATGCATACCAGGACCGTACTTTAATGCGTGGGTATAGTGAGCAAGAGCAACCGTCTCCAGGAGGATTGAGCAAGGAAGTTATATGTGTCTAAATGAAAATTTAGTGCATTCCCTCAGAGCCAGGTTAGCTAGCTGACGATTCCTTCGTCCCCAAAAGCAGCCTCCTAGTTCTCAGCCTCCCAGGAGTTTATCTGAGTACCATATGGCCAGCCCAAAACTGAGGGTTCAGGAAATCAGCCTGTACCACCCGAGGTGCATAAGGCCTTCGCATAATTAGGATACAGCGTCTGTGGTTTGCGCTCGGAACTGGAAATAACGCAGTGCAGTCAAGGGTGCACACATGCGCATCATTTCTAGACCTCATTGCAATTTGGTCTGTAGGGCCTACATACTTTGTCTCCTGTGTGCACTATACGTCCACCAGTGCTTAATTTGTAAAAAAAAAAGTGCCAGAGCCCATGTCAGGAAGTCATAGCAATTTTAGCGCCAGGATGCCCTCTGGGTGACAGGTCTGCGCTCTACAAATACACTAAATAAATAAATAATAAATAAATAAATAAATAAATTTGCACAACACACTGCCACTGTACTTACACAACTACTAACCATCACACTGCTACAAGTGTCACAATCCAGACTGTTGAGGCCGCCAAAGCTTTAAGAAATGCTTGGGTGGCAGGTATTAGTTGTTTTTAATGTATATTGAATTAACAAACAACTGTTTTTCTGCTCATCTTTAAATTCCACAAACAGCACCACTATGTGGCAGCTGTCATAAGTGCGGGTGCTGGCAATTAAGTGCCAGTGCAGAGACCAGAAATCACCGGCTCAAATTAAGCACTGATTAACTCATATTTCTTGCCCCCATTGAATCCCACAGGCTCTTTTTTCCCAATTGTGTTTTCTTCACTGTCCACTTTGAACGTGTTTAATGAAGGCAAGGGTTCCATAGGCCCTAGAGCAAGCAGCGGGAGCCATTACTACTGGTTGTATAGGAAAATACAGCAATATTCAGCATCCAGTGGAGCACTAAGACCTCTGGGCTCAGCCGCTACTGCACCAGCAGAACTACAGATTACTTTGTCCCTGGGTACTGCCGCCACTGCACAACTTCATTTCTAGGCCGTGGTGTGCGCTGGGATCTATGCAGGTTCACTTTCTGCTCACAGTGCGTAGTGTGATCCATGTGGCCTCATTTTGCTTGTGCCTTGCACAAGAGGGTACCACAGCCTCTTTTAACCTTTAGATCTCTGGTGAGCACTGTGGGAAGTCCTGGCTTGTTTCATCTACAGGGCTTCGCAGTACTATGAGCGTTTTGAGCGCCTTTTCTGCCTGTGGTGCAGACCTGTGGAGCGACACCTTATTTCCGTTCACCAGTGCAAGCTGCAGCTGGTGTGGTCCATTTCCTGTTCCCATTTCACAATGCGGGCTGTGTGGCTTACTTTCGTTTCTGCGGGACATACCACAGGCTGCACGGTCTCCTTTCTTGTCACTTGTACACACCATTGCTAAAGGGCCTTATTTCCTGCCACAGATACAAATTGTAGACTGTAAGTCCTAGTTACGTGACTCAGGTGTGTGTCTGTGTTGCTCTGTCTTAATTCCTGTCCCTAGTGCAAACAGCAGACTGTTCACCCACAGTGTAGCCTATGGCAGGCGGCCTACTGGCCTGTCAAGTCAGAGCGGGCTATGTCTTCAGCTCACCATTTGGAGAACCAACCCCCAGTGGTTAATTTGTACAAAAATAAGGGCTGAGGCTCTCGTCAGGAGGCAGTTTGCACCAGCCCATGTCTCCTGTTAACGCTGCCTAAAACAGAACCAACTACTAACCACGAAAGTGGGGGAAGGGTGTGGCATAATAGCCAGAGCTGACGACTTTGGAGCTGGGGAACCAAAATTGAGTTCCGACGTTGGCTCAACATCCTGTGATTCTGGGCAAATCACTTCATCTCCCCCTGCCTACCATAAATGAATGTGTCCTTAACTGGGGCTCATGAGAAGTGCCGGTGGTGATGATTAAGTGCCGGTGCTGAGCACCGGAAACCATCGTCTCAAATTAAGCACTGCCAACACCATATTTAGAACTTCTGTCAAGCAGGCAGGGGTTTCTGTGCCTCCAGCGGAACCGCCAGTGGAGTGGCAAAAGTGTTTTTCTAAAAACGAACTCCCAAAGCAGAAACTTGTTTTCAGGAAAAAACATAATGGTCATGGCGTGCAAAGTGTTTTCTCACTCCGCATGGGAGCGACTGTACGTTTCCACTGAACAGCACCGCCGTGCCTCGCATGATGTCCAGCTGAGGCTCTGCTGCGATGAAATCCCAGCACTTCTATCGACTTAACCCCTCCCCTGCTGGTGACGGAACCACTCCGTCATCAGCTGCGGTCGCGCTGTGCTGATGACGGAGCGGTTCCGTCACGGCCCACTCGGCACGCCTGTGCGACGCAGATCCTGCGCCTGCGCTGAGCGTTCCATTGAGTGGGCGGGGCCGTGACGGAACCGCTCCATCATGAGCACAGCGCAACCGCGGCTGGTGACGGAGCGGTTCCGTCACCAGCATGCGGCCGCCGTGCGGCCGCCCCGCCTCCTTAGCACTGCGGCGGAATAGCCGCCACAGTGAAGGGGTTAAACAGAGCGGGGGAACCACAAGTTTGGCACATCGCCGTTTGACAGTGAGGATCCCGTTCCGCCAAACTCTAAGGACCATAGTTATCAAGGTTTTGCGCCGCCGATGCACCACGCAAGGGGGCACAGGGCGACGCAAAACCTAAGTGAGATTTATCAAGCCACACAAGGCCACCCTGGGTGGCCCTGCATGACTTGATAAATCTAGAGTAACGCATGCCAGCGCAAATCTCTGATTTGTCTTACTCTGCCCCAGGGAGGCGTTCCATGGGGGGAGCATGGGTATCCCACCCACCCACCCATGGATTTTGCCGCATTCTCAATTTTACTGATAGTGGCTGACCTGGGAATGTGTCAAAATGCAATGTCTCCCCGAGTGAGGTGTAACGGAGAAACATATCTTCATGTCTCCTCGTTTTTTCCTCTCTCAACGAGTGCTGAATTCTGCAGCACACATAGAAAGAGGAAAATGCCTCTCAGGATGCCCCTTCCTGCACATAAACAATCCTGCTTATAACGCAGACACCCATGCACCATGGTGCAAGGGCGCCTGCATTGGCGCTGGGCAGCCAAAGGTGCACCAATGCTGGAATTCACCGTATAATGGTAAATAAGGTGCATTCCTGCCCTTTCACCCAGTGTAGCAAGGTGGCTTGCTGCATTGAGTGATAACTTGATGAATATGAGCCTAAATTACTAACTAAGTCCCTTTCATTGGGAGGACTAGTTTGTGGGCTGCATGGTCTAATTTAACACCCATGTCTTGTAGACTCACAGATTTATGTCCTGTCCTCAATGCACACCAGACTCTACATCGTTCTTCCTTCTTCCTTGTCACTTTGGTGCCAATTGACTGCCTAGCCTCATTTCCTATCACTGCACTGATGTTCACACATTACTTGAGCTGAATGCCATGATTTCCAGTTTGCAGTGTATTGCATGGCAGCCTATAGGGCCTAGTTGCCTAGAACGTGACGTGCACTGAAGGCTGTAGTGCCTTGTTTATCTCCTATATCTTGCTTTCATGGTCAACTGCCTGCCAGGCAGCACACTAAGAGTTTTGACCAGCCTGGGTCACACCTCTAGTGCTGCTGGCAACTATTTCCCATGAGTTGAAGACCCTTTAATGTGCCTGCTGTGTGGGCATGCCAACATCTGCCCAACCCTGTCTTTATTAGAGTTGGCTTCAAGGCGCTATGACTCATACCCTCTACAAAGGAGAGTTAGTGGGCATAGTCACATCCAAGCCTACCAGGCCAGCCACAACAAGCAAATAATAATCTTGGGGATGTCAGCCACAATGCCCTAAACAAACTCAGTCTGCCCCCAAGGAGTTATATCAGATATGGAATACATAATTCAAAGGTACCACAGCCAACTAGCATTGGTAAAGCCAAAAAGGGGTTGCTATTGTTTTTTTACTAACACTGGTCAGCATCAGATAAAAGAAAAAATGGTTAATGCTGAAGCTGAACAGCACAGCATCGGGGGAAAAATCAGGATGATGTATTTAATCAAGTCATCATACATGTCATGTATGCATCATGACACTACAATGGCCCCGCGTGAGCACATATACACACACGCATGATTGTACTCTGAAATATTGAGTACAAGAATATTGTGGCACACTAATATCATAGCTAAAAGATCAAGGGACAAATATTGAAAGGTAAGTGCATCTAGGGAAGTAAATCTATTCCTATTTCCTCATCTATGTACCTTTGACGATGTGTATATCGTCAAAGTACATAGATGTAGAGTTAGGTATAGAAAATCTATACATACTTGCATTTTTATATTTTGTCCCTGATGTTGGAGTCCCACAAAATTCTGTATCTATTCAGGATCCGCACCCACATACATGTGTCACTATGTATGCACACCTATTCATAATTAAGCTGTGTTGAATATTTTTTTTTCTGTTTACCATTCCAAGATGGCAGACTCATATCTAGGACTGATAAATTACAAAAATATAAAAAGTGCACGAAAGCATCTCATTTAGAAAGGAGCTGTCTGGCCGCAAATAGCAGTGCCAAAACCAGAAATAAATAGATATTTTTTTTAAATCATGAGGCAGAGGGGTGGCAGTGGGCTTTAAAAAATGCTTCAAAATAATGCTAAGTGGGACGAGTTGGCATCAAATGAGGTAGTAGGCAGAGCAATGCGGAGAGCGCAAGTGGGGCGGAATGTAAGAAGGAAGCAGCGCATAAGGGAGAGAGTAATGTGGAAAAGTAAATTTTGCCATGTTCTGTGTCCCTACGCCTCATCCATCATATGTTATGTGTGCATGACTAATATGCATATGTTATTCCCCATGTCCGATTAATGACGCAATTACAGTTGTGTCCACCTCTAGTATGCCAGTTTCCAGTCCTCGTGAATAATACGAATATCAGGCCTATGTAAAGCTACGCTGCCACGTTTCTTAGTGTGCACGTTATTCCATTATAAAGTCCCCCGTTTCCAGGCCTCAAAAGGGCCCGGACATCAGATTCAGCTCCTGTCTCCTGAAAAGCCTCACTGAGGAGCGATCCAGCTCCACCTGTATCCTCGACCTTTCACTTACTTCCTGCCTCGCAGTGCCCGGTGCAGCCCGGCTCTGCCTCTGAGTCTGCCAAAAGTATGTTATAGTTCCAGTTATCAGTTCAGTCCTCCTTCTCTGCATTCCTAAGCTACTGAACTGCATCAATAGTTTCCGTCATTGTCTAGCCTATTCGGCTCCACGTTAGAGAAATACTGTATTAATGGTCATTTAATATTCTTCATCACGCACTACATGTAGAATAATGCATGGTCCAGTCTTAGAATCAAGTTAGCCTTTCCCTTCATGACTTCTAGTTTATATCAACATGTTCCCTAAACATTAGATACCAGATAGGGTTTAGGTACATGTCGCTCCGACCCTCCAGACTCTAGTCTCTGCTCCTAGCACAGAGTTCGTAGCCCCCAGCTTCTCCTAGTGATACGTCATTGCTAGTTTACGCGCACCATTAGGTTAGAGGTTCCGGCTCCTTAGGTAGCCCCCTCCAAAGTTTCCGCCCATTCATGACATATTCTGTTACGTTTGCATCACATGCCTAAGTATACTCCCGGTTACACCTCTTTTTACTGTTATCTTTCGCGACTGCTACGCGTCACGCCTTCTGCTCCACCCACTGTTACGCCTACTGCAATGTAATGCTATGTGTTTGCGCTATGTATATAAGTCCATGTATTGTTATTAAAAGTTAGCGCGCTCATCCCAGATCAAGCCCCGGCAGCTGCTGGGCCCCAGTTGTCCTGCTGGGCCCTGTCACCTCTGTTCCTATGCAGGTTGTCCTGATCCCGTCCTTATGCTGTAATAAACCTGCAGAAACCCCTACTACCTCGAATCTTGACTCTTATTTTATTGAGCTATCTGTTATTCATTCATTCATTCAAAAATAGATCCGGTATTATTTATTTATATACCACATAATGGCGCCCGAACAGGGACTTGCCCTTTCCCCACGCGTCGGTGAAGCCACGCCGACCCCCTGACCCTCTGCAGTCGTGACGGAACCATACCGTGCACTGGCAGATATTTCTGCTCCAAGTATCCCTCAGGCCCACGGAGGAGACGGAGGAGGCGGTCCAGCATCCGAACGAGACGGTGGAGGAACGCGGCGAGTCCCGACCAGAGCCCAAGCCGAGAGTCCAAGGTCCGAGGTATCCGGAGGCCCACCTGTAACTGAAGTCCGAAGTTCGTCGTCCGTCGTCCAGTCCAGTCCGAGGCCTTCCGTTCCGTGCCGCCCGGTGAGTACCATTGCTGGGGTAGTATCTAGACAGGACCAATCTAAATTGACTCCTGGTCCGTGGGTTGGTGGTGCCCAGACTCACAAACGAAGTGTTCACCTAGGTGGATACGGGTCTTGATGCGTCCCTTTATGGGACCGGTATGTTCCGTACTGTTATAGCAGTGCATCCAGTAATTCTAGTCTGTTCCGTTCTCGAGAAATTCTGTTCTGTTTCTGTTCTCAGTATTTCAGGTAATATTCTGCTCGAACTGTTATTTATAATGTTCTTTATGTATTTTAATGTTGTGGTATGAGTGTGATGTGATTTCGTGTTTTCATTGTGTATTGTATTGTGTCCAGATTACAGTTCAGTCATGCCGCTCTTTTCCAAGTTACGTCAGTTAAAAACTAGAAAGGGTCTGTTAGAGGAAGCGGTTCCTGTCCCGCCCAGGGACAGTCCAGGTCATTTTATGTATCAGAAACATGGCATAAGCGCCATATTATATCTAGATTTATGGGTAGAGTATACCAAACAGTTAGAAGAAAAGTATAGATGGCCCGTATCGGGTACATGGGATGCCGAATGTATCATGCGAGTAGAAGAAGCATTATGGAAAAAGAAAGCCAGACAGTCACAGAAAGATGCCATCGAGTTATGGCGTAAGGAAGCTCATAAAAGAACGGAAAAGGAAGTCAGAAAGTCGGAGTTAAGTAGAGAATCCCAGGAACGAGCCCAAGAAAGAGAATTAATCGAGATAGGTGAACGAGTCAAAGCCGAACAGTCGGACAGACAGAGGCATGCCCTTATTAAGGGTATGTATCCTCTTCTCGCCGAGGGCTTGCCAAAAGCGACCCCAGAGGCATCTAGTAATTTCCCGCCACCATTAGTTCCGACCAAGCTACGTCACAAACCGACCGCAGCTGATATTTTTATTTCGTCCTATCTGGACGACACAGTCCCAGAATATGCAAATCCTGTTCGCGCTCCGCCAGTCCCTGTAAATCAGGCACTTCCTGCTCTTCCAGACACCGGAGTACCTGTTACGGTACCCCCGGTCCAGCCCGCCATACAAGTCCAGCCCACGTTACAATTACCGACCCTGCCAGGACGAAGAATGTCGGTCGACGATTCTAGTTTAGGGGCCGCAGGAGGAGGTCCTCCTCAAACCCCGCCGCCACACAAGCGTTTAACATTACTCGAATTACATGCTCAAGCGTTACAGCGCACGCCCAAACATCAGTCTGTTACAGAAATCAGGCAAACCCTTAACGAATGTGTCTATGATCCAGTTCCAGGCGAATATAATATGGTTTTATATTCCTTACGTGTAAGGAGAGTGACCGAGTATCTAGTCACCTTACCGAATATGAAAGAAGATCTAGACAGAATATATCGTTTCATCCGTACAGGGGATGATCCAGAAAGTATTGGCGAGATTATGTCTCAAAGGAAAGCCGAGATCCAGCTCATGATATTAAAGTTCCTGATCAATTGTCTAATAAGAGAACAAGATTACCCGTCTAAAGATTCCGCCGAAATGAGAATCCTGACAAGGTGGAGTGATAATATAGCCGAGGGTAAGCACAAGACCGTCGGTGCTATGGAGAGTATGTACAAAAAAATCCGTAAAGAAATAATAAAGATACACGAACAGCGTAAAGCAGCACAAGTAAGCGAGAAAGAAAGTATCTCTGATCCTGAAGAGGAAGACGAGAATTCCGCCAGAATAGCGTATGTAGGAAAATCTAGATTTCCCGATCGCCATTTACGTCTAGAACACAAGTCTATTTTCCATCATCAAGCACCAGAACAAGGTTCTCTAGAACAAGTATTTCAAGCTACCGATCACATTCTGAAATCACGAGTCGGTTACAGTGAATTAAGTACTATGCATGAACAAGAACTAGCCCGATCAGCAGTCCGATGGATTACTGATTCTACCACTTTTCCAGACGAAATAGTGGCACAAATGTTCCTGAAATTGCCCCCAGCCGAGCAACGACTGGTGGGTATGTATATGATCCAGCACCTTATTACTCTGTATGAGGGTCAACACTCTGATCCAGGTCCGTTACATGATGTCCTGAACGAGTTACTCCAGTATAGATGGAGAGGTCTAGGTACCGATTTAATTAGTGTCATTCTAGAACAGCGCCACAAATATAGAACGTTCCTGAACCCGCATTTTGTTCATGTCTCACCCCCAGAAAGTAAATCATTCTACATAGACAGACAGAATCCGTTACGAGAAGTCCACCCAGTCAGAGGGACGGGTGGCGAAATGCAACGAGTGTTTGTATACACTCCGATTTCAAAGATGGAACTTCTTGAAATGAAGAAATTAATTCCCTGTCATGACAAAGATCCAGCGGGGTTCCATAGAGAATTAAAAGACATGCTCCGTATGGGAGAATACACTTACCCAGATATCATTAAAATGTTAAAGGTCCTGTTACCCGCAGGGGTGTATGAAAAGTTAAAGGAAAAAGAATGGGAGGTGGGAGAGAAAAAGATCGATTGGGCAGCTCTAGAAGCTGAAGACAAGGCACGAGTACCAGGTACCGGTCTTGGAGATAAATGTAAAGAATTACCAGAATTACTGATTCAAGTTTTACCCAGATTATTGACAACTAGGAAGGAAGACTGGGATGCAATCTCAGCCTGTAAACAGAAACAAGATGAAGATATTAGTGATTTTTATTCTAGATTTGAGAAATGTTTCAGTATCAATAGTGGTCTCAAGACAAGTAGTGAGTCATACCCTCACCTTTTCGTTACCAAATTAGTCGAGAATTCAAGTCCACAAATTAAAAATCGAGTTTTGAAAGTCGAAAGCACCTGGCAAGCAAATACTCCGTCCCAGATGCTCCAGATGCTCCAGTATCACCAGAATAGAATCAGGGAAGAGCAAGAACACGAGAGAAAACGTATGAAAGACACGAAAATGAAAGTACTAGTTGCACAATCTGTTCCTCAAGACAGTCAGAAGAGGGGTCCGAATCAAGCCAGTCATCCTGCAGCTCCCGTTAAAGGGAACTGCAATTATTGTAAACAGCCAGGTCATTTTATAAACGAGTGTGCAGTTCTGAAACACAACATAGCTACTGGTAAGACTAAAGAAAGACCACGTCCGCCGAGACAAGAACAAGTTTTACAGACTCCTCAGTCACAGAATGCACAACAGACAGTTACAGCAGCGCAGCCTATTGCTGCAACACAGCACGTCACATCACAGATGTACCAGTATGCACAGTCTGAGTATCCAGAGTACCAGCCATATTCATGAAACAGCCTAGAGAGGGAGGTAGGCTTGCCTCTCATCGAGATACCTGTAGATCAAGAAGGTCCCTATGTTCACAGTCAAGTATTAGGGAAAGACAGAAAGTTTTTGATCGATACAGGGGCAAGTAGGACCACAATTAGTCACGCCGAAGTTCCAGGGGCTCCGCTCTCAGGCTCAAGAAATGTTTCCCTTGGATTTTCAGGAAAGCCAATAGTTAATGAGATATCAAAGCCAGTCACTCTAGAAGTAGGTCCATTGTCCCGTACTACTGATCTGTTACTTACTAAGTCATGTCCAGAAAACCTATTAGGCATTAAGACACTGAAAGAGTTAGGTGCAGTTATTTGCTGTTCCCCAGAGGGAATACGTCTGTTCCTACGTGACTTTAAGGGTCACTATGTATTACGAGATTTTGATTCAAGATTGTCTAATGTTCCACAGCACTTATGGGCGCAAGGTCCAACTGATGTAGGTTATATGCAAATCACACCCTATCGTGTGACTCTCAAACCAGGTGTAGTGTTACCCCGAATCAGACAGTACAGATTGCCACCCGAGGCTGTAGCAGCCTTATCCAAAATTATTGACGAGCTCATGGCTCAAGGAGTAGTTGTAGAAACTGACTCCAATGTATGCAATTCTCCGATCATTCCAGTCATGAAACGTACTGATCCGAATGCACCCCCAGTATATCGATTAGTGATTGATTTACGAGAGCTTAATAAATGTATTATTCCTCAGTACCCAGTTGTTCCAGACATCTCTTCCCTATTAACGGCCATTGATTCCGAAGCCATGTTCTTCACTGTCATAGACCTCAAGAATGCATTTTTTAGTGTCCCGATTCATCCAGACAGCCAGTTTCTTTTCGGATTCTGTTTAAATGGAAGGAGCTATATGTTTACACGCGCTCCTCAAGGTTTCACAGAAAGCCCTAGTATTTACAGTCAAGCACTTAAGAGACAACTAGACAATATTCACATGCCAACTGACACTGCCCTGCTCCAGTATGTCGATGATCTCCTGATCACAGCCCGTTCTGAACGTGACTGCGAACGAGCGTCACTTACAGTTTTGTATTTCCTTGCCGAGATGGGGCACAAAGTGTCACCTTCGAAGCTTCAATTCTGTGTCCAGCAAGTGGTATACTTAGGACACTTGCTGTCCAAGAGGGGTAGGCAGTTGACACCCGACCGTATCCAGTTAATAGCGAGTCTTCCCCAGCCCAGAACCCAGAAGGAGGTACGTGCCTTTATCGGCCTTACTTCTTATTGTAGACAATGGATTCCTCAGTATGCATTTCTAGCCAAGCCACTGATACAGTTAACGACACAGGAGGCAGCCGTATCGACTGTCCTCCCTTGGACATCTGACCATACACTTAGTTTCAATGAGTTAAAGAAAGCCCTATGTCAAGCTCCAGTTTTAGCCACACCGAACTACAGTAAGCCTTTTACACTTTTCGTTACTGAACGTGAAGGTACAGCATTATCTGTTCTTACACAAGATCAAGCAGGACAATACAAGCCCTGTGCTTATTTTTCGAGCACATTAGATCCAGTCGCCCAGGCGTTGCCTGCGTGCCTCAAGTCAGTTGCAGCCACAGCTCTAGCTATCAGACAAAGTGATTCCATAGTTTTAGGACACTCCCTGACAGTACAAGTTCCACACTCCGTAGAAGTTCTTTTAAACCGAACACAAACACAGCACTTGACAATTGCACGTTTAACAGGTTATGAATTGACACTGTTCCAGCCACACATAGAAATAAGACGCTGCAACGTTCTGAATCCTGCTACACTGTTACCATCAGTTAATTCAAATCCTGACCCACATGACTGTGTGGAAGTAGTTAGCATTACGACAAAGCCAAGACAAGACCTGACAGACATTCCGTTACCAGATCCCGACCTGACACTTTATGTGGATGGTTCATGTATGAGAACTAGTACAGGAGAACTAGTCGCCGCGTATGCAGTGACTACTGACACTGAAGTTATTGAAACACACCGTATTGACACCCTGTCCGCTCAAGCAGCAGAGCTGGTTGCTCTGACACAAGCCTGTATACATGCCAAGAACCTGAAAGTTAATGTTTACACAGATTCACGTTACGCATTCGGAGTTGTACATGACTTCGGAGTGCTCTGGCAGGAGAGAGGTTTCATGACTTCTCATGGAACCAAGATTCAGCATGGTCTCCTTATTCAAGCCCTGTTAGATGCCATACATTTACCGACATCTATTGCTATCATGAAATGCAAAGCACATACGAAAGTTACTGACGTTATTTCCCAAGGTAATGATCTAGCAGATCGCTCAGCCAAGCTTACAGCACAGACTCCAGACATTCCAGTTAACATGACACATACTCCAGATCCGATTACATGCATGACAGTTAAGGACCCTACACAAGATGTCATAGATATCCAGTTACATGCTACTCCCGATGAAATCAAGAAATGGTCTGAACAAGGAGGGGTCCAGACAGATCAAGGATGGTTAACGAAGGGTAGAGCCACATGGTTTCTCCCCGACTCTATGGTTCAAGTCATTATCAATACCGCACATAGTCCAGCACATTTAGGAGAAAAAGCTATGTTAGACAGTATCCAGAACATTTGGTTCAATAAGCATTTACGAGCTGCAGCCAAACAGAAAGTCCGTACCTGTATGATATGTTGTCAGTTTAATCCAGGTAAAAGTGTCCCGGTGGAACAAGGTGGTTTCCAGCCCCCTGACCACCCTTTTGAGGTCCTCCAGATGGATTATATTCAGATGGAGCGATGTCGAGGTTTCAAGTATGTCCTTGTAGTTGTATGCGCTTTGTCCAGGTGGACAGAGGCATATCCAGTCCCAGATTACACAGCCGCGACCACTGCCAAGCAGTTGGTTCGTGAATTTTTCCCTAGATATGGGCTCCCTAGAGTCGTATATTCTGATAACGGTCAGCCATTCTCATCTGAACTGATGAAGCACGTTTCCCTGTTGTTAGGGTACCAGTGGAAGTTCCATTGTGTACGCCATCCTGAAGCAGCCGGTCTAGTCGAGAGACATAATCAGACCCTGAAAATCCGTATTGCCAAAGTTTGTAAAGAAAAAGGTGTGGACTGGCTAGTAGCTCTGCCAGTCGCTTTGTTTTATATGCGCATGGTTGCACATTCCAGATCAGGTCTGTCCCCGTATGAGGTCGTTTTCGGCCGCCCCCCTAACATGTGGGGTACTCCTAGACCCCGAAGTATTACCGATGTTTCATGTAATATGCTGACAGATTACCTAGCTTCCTTGATGTCTGCCCTCAACTCATGTCGTTCACAGGTTGCTGCCGCATTTCCAGACAATACAGAGGTGGCACCGCATGAAATCGTTCCAGGTTCCCTAGTGATGATCAGAAATTTTGACAGATCAAGTCCGCTGGAACCACGTTGGAAGGAGCCACGTCAGGTCCTCCTCACCACCCGTACAGCCGTCAAGTTGGAAGGCAGAAAAGGATGGATCCACCTTTCTCATGTTAAACTTTTTAAAGGATTGAAACCGGTTTCTAAAAACATTTCCAAGGATTCCCAAGATCGTAAAGACTGCCAAAATATTGCTCTTAAGGACTGTCCCGCAAAAGACATTATTACAACCCCTCCCTTGTTAGAGAAAACTCCGCAACAGGAGTATAAGTTAAAGCTCAGGTCTAGTAAAATAAGTCAGTCAGTTTGATTGTATAAGTCCTCCCCTAGGTGAAACGGTTAGATTGTTTCTGACATGAATAAAATAGACCCCCATAGTGAGAGAGTCAGTCAAAGTTCAATCAGATGTATCGTTTTTCTAAGTTTCATATTATTCATCAGCATTATGATTTCCTGCACCAGCTATGCGTTCTATCTGTATTTTCCAGTTCCTCATGTAAATATGTCTGCTAATGCTACAGTAGAGCACACGTTTAGTGATCTGCCTCCTCACGAATATTCTTACCGCCTCGCTATGCGCAACAACTCATTTATCCGTATGTTACATTACTCACACCAGACCAGCAATGCCACTAATTGTTGGGTGTGTGGTCGACTCCCCCCTTTCCAGACACCGAAGGGAGTTCTGCCACTCTTTCCTTATCCATTTTCTCATAATGGTTCATGTGGAGCATGGTCCACGTTAACGTCATCCGCAACAGATATGTCTTTTCTTAACAGTACATGTTTTCCAGACAAGAAAGGTCTCCCCCACAGAACAGGTTTAGATCTAGAAAATGAAGTATATAATTTAGGTAATTATTCGTCGAATTTCATGGTCCTGAATGTTCAGTCTGATACTACTCCAGACTTACCTGCTATTTCAGTACTACCTGTCAAAGGCGAATTATGTGTCCGTAGTTATGGTTCCATACATGTAGGTCATAGTGAATGTACTGCTGTTATCCAGTATAGTGACAGTGGGAAATCTGTTTTCAAAGCTTCACGTCATTCTTATTTTATTTGTGGTCAAACTGCATATGTTCGTCTGCCCCTCGATTGGGAGGGAACCTGTTACATTGCCTTCCTACTGCCACCTGTTTTCCTAGCCCCATCTGATTATCACAGAAACACACATCTAGTACACATTAGACATAGAAGGGAGTCCCCAATTGTCGATCATACTGAAACTACTCTAGAACAGTATACAGATTTCAATAAAGGTTTCTTCTTCTTTGTAGGACCTGTCCAGAATAGTAAACTGATCCGTAGGTTAACAAGAACCCTTGAAGCTGTAGTAAATGAGACTGCCTCTGCTCTAGGTAACTTAACCGAAGAACAATCTGCTATGAGATTTGTCGTTTTGCAAAATCGTCTCGTCCTTGACGTCATACTGGCCGATAGGGGCGGGGCCTGTAGAGTCATCGGATCTAGTTGCTGCATTTTCATTCCAAATAACGCGCCGTCTGTTTATTCAGCTATAACCAGACTCCATAAAATTGCCCATCTGTTACACCAAGATCCAGGCACCTGGACATGGTCTGGTTGGTTCTGGAATATAATTTCCGCATGGGGATGGAAAGTCCTGTCCTTTTTAGGTATTGCAGTAGCGATCATATTTAGCTGCTGCCTCTGTATACAATGTGGCCCTGCGATTTGCAGCATGTGTGCTACCTCTTGTATCCCTAGTCCCAAGCCCCGTTCTAAATCCCGTTCCAAGATAATTCGAGACGAACAAATGGTACTGTATGAAATGATAGATGGTATCATGAATATTGATGTTTCCTGATGGAAACGTAGTGACAAGGAGGGAATGTGGAAAAGTAAATTTTGCCATGTTCTGTGTCCCTACGCCTCATCCATCATATGTTATGTGTGCATGACTAATATGCATATGTTATTCCCCATGTCCGATTAATGACGCAATTACAGTTGTGTCCACCTCTAGTATGCCAGTTTCCAGTCCTCGTGAATAATACGAATATCAGGCCTATGTAAAGCTACGCTGCCACGTTTCTTAGTGTGCACGTTATTCCATTATAAAGTCCCCCGTTTCCAGGCCTCAAAAGGGCCCGGACATCAGATTCAGCTCCTGTCTCCTGAAAAGCCTCGCTGAGGAGCGATCCAGCCCCCACCTGTATCCTCGACCTTTCACTTACTTCCTGCCTCGCAGTGCCCGGTGCAGCCCGGCTCTGCCTCTGAGTCTGCCAAAAGTATGTTATAGTTCCAGTTATCAGTTCAGTCCTCCTTCTCTGCATTCCTAAGCTACTGAACTGCATCAATAGTTTCCGTCATTGTCTAGCCTATTCGGCTCCACGTTAGAGAAATACTGTATTAATGGTCATTTAATATTCTTCATCACGCACTACATGTAGAATAATGCATGGTCCAGTCTTAGAATCAAGTTAGCCTTTCCCTTCATGACTTCTAGTTTATATCAACATGTTCCCTAAACATTAGATACCAGATAGGGTTTAGGTACATGTCGCTCCGACCCTCCAGACTCTAGTCTCTGCTCCTAGCACAGAGTTCGTAGCCCCCAGCTTCTCCTAGTGATACGTCATTGCTAGTTTACGCGCACCATTAGGTTAGAGGTTCCGGCTCCTTAGGTAGCCCCCTCCAAAGTTTCCGCCCATTCATGACATATTCTGTTACGTTTGCATCACATGCCTAAGTATACTCCCGGTTACACCTCTTTTTACTGTTATCTTTCGCGACTGCTACGCGTCACGCCTTCTGCTCCACCCACTGTTACGCCTACTGCAATGTAATGCTATGTGTTTGCGCTATGTATATAAGTCCATGTATTGTTATTAAAAGTTAGCGCGCTCATCCCAGATCAAGCCCCGGCAGCTGCTGGGCCCCAGTTGTCCTGCTGGGCCCTGTCACCTCTGTTCCTATGCAGGTTGTCCTGATCCCGTCCTTATGCTGTAATAAACCTGCAGAAACCCCTACTACCTCGAATCTTGACTCTTATTTTATTGAGCTATCTGTTATTCATTCATTCATTCAAAAATAGATCCGGTATTATTTATTTATATACCACAGTAAGAAAGCGTATGCACTCCCATGGGATCTTAAAAGAAAAAGAAGAAGGATAAAAGTCATCTAATGAAAAGGATGGTAAAAAAGCTTAGATTCAGGATTGGGAGAAATACAGGAAGAAGAAGAAAAGGCATCTAATAAGAAGCAAGGACATGGGATTGACAAGAAAGCCGATCAATGGTAAGCAACAGGCTGACCCAAAGGCCAGCGTATTGTACACAAAAGGTCTTCAATAATAGACAGCTAAAAGTCATCTGCAGGTGACACCTAAAAACGGGAAACAACCATTACGACGCGGTCATAACACCGCAGTACCATTACAACGCGGATTTTAGAACGCAAGTCGTTACCACGACTGGAGGGCGCTCTAGACTAAGGAATAGTGTGATTTACTATTCCAACACCTTCCCTACTGTACGTAGGCTTGAGTTGGAATAGTAAATCATACTATTCCTAAGTCCAGCACCCTACAGCGCAAGTCGTGGTAACGACTTGCGTTGTATAAGCTGCGTTGTGATGGTACTGCGGTTTTATGTACTGCGTTGTACCATCATACATCCCCTAAAAACGACATTTACCAAAGGATGTTGAAAATAGATCGGTGCTCAAATAACAGCCCAGGCTATGGCCCAGGTGTTTCAGTGTTCTTGCCGAGAGTCAGAATGGGCTGGCATCAATCCCATTATGACCCATGCATTTGAAACTGAGAGGTGTAGCCCAGCCCGATATGATTGTCTTGGGGGATACCACTTACCAAGAATGGCCAAAATATCAACTTTTCTTATAAACAAAATAAAGTAAATCAGACGGTCACACGTGCAATACAATTGACTGCATTTTTGCAGGCACTGTCGGGCTCACGTGTCAGATTAAGTTAAAGATACAAAAATGCAGCTGGAAAAGACAACACTGATCGCAATAAGAGAAGATAATAGGACAGGGTCCACTGAACCCCTTGAAGATTGTAATAGTTGCTTAACATTTATAGTACAATGAAGCAGCTGGGGATGTCATGTTCAACACTTCCTTTTGTAGGACTTGGCAATATTTACAGCATACCACTTTTTTTTGTGTCCCTTTGTTGCCCAGCGCACCCTGCAGCCTCCTTTACGGTCACTGCTCATGCTTAATGAGGGCGGTAGGTACTGGTTTTCCAGTTAGCAATGTGCACCAGAGCAGCCTATATGGCCTAGTTGTCTACAGGGTCACCAAAGGCTGTAGTGGCCCATTTTCCTTCTCAGTCCTGCATTGCTGGTCATGTGAGTCCCCTGCAGCCAGTCGAGGGCTTTGAACATCAAGAGCTACCACTAGGGCTGCCAAGAACTTTTTCCCTTGCACTCCTACTGAAAATGCAATGGAGAAAGATTTGAGATATCTTCTATTTAGTGCGGAGAGACCCATATCTGGTGGTGTTGATAAGAGATAACTTGCTGAACAGCACAGGGTACCTGTCATATAGTATGTCAGTGGTGTGGACGGGCCTGCTCTTGCCCAACACTGTATAAGAACTGGTCTCAATGCCATGCGACCCATGACTCCTCCAATAAAAAGCGAGTCGGTCTGGTCACACGAACTCTACTTGGTCATCATCAGCAAGCTACACCCACCCACAATGTCTTGCCAAAAGCAGTCTGTCAATGGAGTAATGTCTAGGCCAGAGAAGAATACATAACTTGGGGCACGATGTATCAAAGGGTTTTACTCATTCTGTGTCTATGGGAAAATGTGTTCGTACATATGGCCCTTAAAGTACAACACACAAAAAAAACTCCATTGAATAAAGCATTCTAAATGGAGCTCGGTGCTCTAATAACAGCCCTGAATGAGGCACAGACACATCAGCGTTCTTGCTTAGACCCAGACACAAGCCCATGTGACCTGTGCAACTGCAATGTAGAGGAAAGAGCCGTAGCCCAACATTCTACCAGAATGTATTTAGTTTATTATTGCAAGAGTTTATCCAAAGTGCTGTGCAAATAACAGTGCAAATTATAATGCAGAACAATATAGTCACTATCAAAGCTAAAACCGTTGCCAATTAGTCAGCAAGCGCAAGCATTCTTTCAGTCGAGTCTAAAAGACAATATAATTGAAGGCAATCTTACTGCAAGTGAAAGTTAGTTCCATAACCAAGGAGCCAATGATTCGAAAGAACAAAAACGAGACATAGCGCAAGGAGGACCGGGTAAAGATAGAAGACATAAGGAAGCAAAGTGCAAGAGGCGACTTCGAACGTAAGGCAAATCTACCATCTCAGATAGAGCGGGGGCAAATAGTGAAAACACCTAAATACAAAACACAACATTTTTCATTTACATTGACAAGAGAATGGTAGCCAGTGAAGATGATGCATGTAAAAGGAGGTAGAGGAGTGAGGAGAAAGAGAAAAAAGAAGACAAACAGAAGTGTTCTGTATAGACAGAAGTGGGTTTGTTCCCAGCCCAGTTTGATCATCTAGGTGTTACCACTTTCCAAGAATAGCATCAAGATTAACTAAAATACTTATGTCAAAGTGGAAAGAGTAATGAGGTAAGGTGCCATCTTTGACAGGTACGCGCCAAGATAGACAGACCACGTGTGACTTGACATCTCCGATATTGTATACAGGCAGTGCTAGGATCCCTTATCACATTATTTTAAGGTTACTAAATACGGATGGAGAATACATTACTAAAGGTTTTACGTAAAGTTTTTCTGTTGTAGGACATAGCTATATTTACAGCATAGATGTATATTGAAGATTTCCGTTTTCACCCTAGAGTTGGTGTTTTGGTTTTGATGAGTCTTTGTGGGTTTTAGCACCTACCAGGTGTAGTGTATCTGCTTTTTGTGTTTGCCTCTGTCGACTCTTCTGAGCAGCAATGCGATTCTTCTCTCTCCTCTGAACTTTCCTCATATCATCCGATGAATCCTTTAAATTGAACAAAGAAGCCAGGATTAGTCAATTTATCACAAACTTCATTTTCAACAGTTGATGACACTCCGTTGTCACCACTGGTTCCACCTCTCAAGTCCAAGTGCTGTGTTCTTGAGGCTCAGAGGCATTACTGTTCATTCCTGATACGGGTTGTTAATGTATGTGTATGAGGACATTGTATCCCCCCTGATCCCGCTTACTGCCGAAAAAGCATCGAGACTTCACTATAAGTCAGGTTTTCCAAGAATTTGAATAATGTGGTTTCTCATTGTTGAACTTTTTCCCCTCCGTCTACAATGACTAGTCTGTCAGCGACTCTGCACAGTCCCAGTGAAATACTTCTCCAAACTTTTCAATACCTAAAAATATCTATAACTTAGACCCTATGAGCTGAGTCACAGATGCTCTTGGACTTTGACCGTTTTCACTATTTATTTATCAAAAAAGAACATCTCTTTGCTTGTCATGTATCAGAAACACATTGTCCTCTCTCCAAGGTGGTCTGCAGACATTCAACCCCTGATTCACAAAGCTAAACTTACACTTCTGTTTCAGTTTACTACCTTTTGATATTCAAAAAATAAAAGTTTAATTTTACTAATAATAAGTTTACGACTGCTGAAACCCAGGAGATGAAAAAGATAGGAAATACCTATCTTTTTATGTGCGAAGTGTCTGCCATGAGTTTGTGAATACCCAAAAAATAGCAAACTTACACACAAGTGCACATTTTACCTTTGTGACGTAGGCCCAGAATGTTTACTTTTAACATTTAATGGAGATCTTGGCAATGGCTCATTTGAAGACATTTAAATACGGGCGTCATTTGATGTTACATAAGAAGTCACTACATCAAAGTCTTAGAATGTTATGACATAATCAAGTTTGATACAATGTGTACGATGTGGGGTAAAATTCAAACACTGGGCATAGGCCATGTCATATTGGGAGGTGACTTCAACATAGCATTGGAACCAGGCCTGGACAGATCTCACCCCCAGGCATTGCACTACACTCATACCCAACGTACATTATCGACTATTGTTGAGGAACACCACTACATCGATGCCTGGAGGCACTTACACCCCTCTCTCAAACAAGGTACACATCACTCTGCAGTGATTTCCACATGGGCGCGGATTGACTACGTGTTCCTATCGGATGGCCTCACGCCCTGGCTGGTTGTCACCCTACACCTTGCCAGGACATTCTCAAATCACTCGCCAGTCCTCCTAACACTACGCATACCCATTGATGCCTCCCCATATTTAAGTTGGCGCCTAAATCCCGCACACCTCACTGATTCTGCCTTCAAGGCAGAACTTGAACATGACATACAAGACTTCTTTGAGCGTAACATAGGGTCAGTGTCAAATCTCACGACGGTATGGGAGGCCTTTAAGGTTACGGTCAGAGGGTGGTGCATCGCTAAAGGTGGTGGAGTCCTCAAGTCACTGCGTGGTGAATTGCGCAATTTAGAAACTGAGCTCCGAGACCTTGAATGGGGCATGTCTCGCGACACGCGGGGGCATACTTCCAAAGCTCTACTCAGGGAAAAGCTGAATGAATATGCGGAAGTGGCGGAGAAGGAATGTAAGTTCCTAGGGAAACCGTACGCTGCGCGCATCTATGGCGAGGGAGATAGGCCTGGTAGGGCACTCGCCTCTGCTATCAGATCCCCGAGATATCACAATTATGTCGCGACCTTACTGGACGAACATCAGGCCCCGCAGAGGGACCTGGCAGAACAACTCCGCATTCTCACTAATCATTACTCCACACTATAAACCTCCCAAAGATCGACGCCTATTAATTTACAGTTGTATCTAGATGACACTGCTATTGCATGGATTGGCCCATCCCAGCAGAAATTTTTACATCATGTACTCGAGCTGGACGAAATAAAAGACGCTATCATGTCTATGAAGTCCGGCAAATCACCTGGATCTGATGGGTTGCCAATTGACTTTTATAAGGCCTATATTCATCTACTCGCTCCAATACTGAAACAAGTTTACTATTCGGCCCTTGAAGAGGGGACTTTGCCGACCACTATGCCTGAAGCCCTATGAGCATCCCTGTTGAAACCAGGCAAGCCTCCAGAACACTGCGACTCTAACAGACCTCTTTCATTACTAAATACTGATGTGAAAATATTGGCGAAAGTACTTGCGACTCGCCTTAACTTATTGATGGAGCGTCTGGTCTTGCCTGACCAAGCGGGATTTGTCCCAAATAGGGCGACGTCACACAACCTGCTCACCCTTCAGGCTGTACTGCAGGACATTAATCCTCGATGTGAGGGTGCCGCAGTTTTCCTAGACGCCACAAAGGCGTTCGATTCCCTCGAATGGGACTATCTTCTGACCCTTCTGGAACGGATGGGGAACCCCTTTAACTTTCTCGAAACGGCTCCCGCTCAGCCCCATTTGAGATCCATAGGGGTACCCGGCAGGGGTTCCCACTCTCCCCAGTTCTCTTCGCGATCGCCATCGAGCCCCTGGCGGCCAAACTGGCGGCCAAACTCCGGCAACATCACAATCACCGCTCTTTAATATACCCGGAACGCCAGCTGCTCATCGCATTATATGCTGATGACATGACCTTATATGTACATAAACCACAAGATAACCTTAACCCTCTGCTGCGCGAGATCACCAAATTCGGAGTCATATCGGGGATACAGATAAACTGGTCGAAGTCTGCTCTATTCCCCTTGACGGACAAGACCTTGCGCTTCCCTCTGGATTATCCCCTAATGTGGGAGACAGATGAAATAAAATACCTGGGCATCACAGTGACCACGGCTTATTTGGGGCGGCAAACAGGCCAGGATTAGTCTGAAGACACTCATGTTACCTTATCACCAAGGTGGATTTGATGTTCCAAATTTTCAACGATACTATGACTGTGCCCAGGGCCACTTTGTGGTGTACTGGCTACATCCTCCTCCCTTTATGGCTCACCTGGCGGTGGAGGACGGCTATATGAGGCCCGCCCAGCCATCGGGTTATTTATACGCTCCGGCTCGAGTTATAGACCGAGACCCTACCACGGTAGACTGTACGGTGCAAGCTTGGAAGCGCATAGCTGATAATATGGGGGTCAAGTTCCTATATTCGCCATGTATGCCTCTAGCGCATGATCCCAGGCTAAGTGTCTCCTGTGAGGAGATTGGCCGTAAAATGCTCACGAAACATGCGATCCATACATGGGGCGATCTATACCTCCAGGGGCAATTTCGCACGTCGGCTCAATTCTTTGGGGACAACACCCCCTCCGTAATGGACACGTTTCTTTATACTCGGCTGCGTCAGAATGTCAAGGCGGTCACACCCAGTTTTCCTGATGAGCCGGATACTATGGCACCCCTGCACGTCCTCCTACAAGCGGACACCACGAAACATGTAGTATCCATGCTATATAAACATGCGCAAGCTGCCCCATCTCCCCCGTCACTAAGAGCGCGATGTGACTGGGACAGGGATCTAGACGCACCATTGTCGGACGAGCAATGGGAAGAAAGCTGCTCGCATACCAACGCTGTGACAGGCAATACACGTGTCAGACTGGTTCATTTTAAATTTTTACACCGACTCTACTATACCCCTGCCAAACTGTTCCGCTTTGGACTCCGGAACAATGACAGATGTTTGCGATGCAGAAGCGAGGGTGCGGACTTCCTCCACCTGGCATGGATGTGCCCTGCCGTAGCGGCATATTGGGATGAGATATTTAAAGCATTGTCTGACATGATCGGGGTAGACACTGTACCTTGTCCTAGGATTGCCCTCCTGGGCCAGTCACATCCAGCGATAAAAGCACATAGGAAATTTTTTGCGCTAGGCCTCCTATTAGCTAAACGTCATGTTGCGTGTCGTTGGGGCCGGGGTCGAGCGCCTAAATTCAAGATATGGTTGAACACGATGTCTACTTGGCAGGAGCAACTGCACACATATGCCGAACTTCTACCACAAAAGTCGGGTCCTAAAGACCTATGGGGTCCCCTCACTACATATCTTCTTCGTGTACAGAACGAGGATACGTCAGAGGCAGGTGGTAACAGAGAGATAGGCTGAACTAGCCTGTTCCCATTACTCAGGCCTGAACCAGGATTCCGGTAGACGGGGACTAGTAGACTCCCTCCCCCCCCCTATGCATCATCTCACTTTAAGTCAGTCTGCATGATAGACCCTAGGGAGGATAGCTTGGGACACTGTTCTGTCCTAGACATTGCAGGAGATTAGAACACATGCTGTACCGACTACTGCTACCCAGTGGATGGCTTGAGTGCCGTTTGTCCCCATCACCAAATAGTTTATGCACCACACTAGAATGTTACATGTAGCGCAGTATCCAAAAATGTAATATACTGTTGTACTCACAGATCGGATCAAAGACTACCCCCCTCTCTCCTCCCATGTCAGCCAGAAAGGTTAATTGGGTGCAAAGTGCCATTACCTCAGATGCGGATCACTTTATGACATAGACAATGCTGCTTGCAGCTCAGCACCTCAAGATACTTCGTGCCACATACTAAGTATGATGGGAGTCATGGGAGGGAACAGTTTCTGTTGAATTTTTTTAGTTTGTTATAAAAGATAAAAAGAACCTCAAGTAGATACTGTTTGAATACACCTTGCTACCTTACTTGCTAGATAGTGCATCCATAAACGGCTTACATCGACTTTACATCGCGGCCGGCCCAATTGGGTTGTAGGCGACATGCTGTGTTTAAATAACTGCTGCTTCACCTTGCTAGATGTACATACACGCATGATTCTGACTGCGATAGCTGCCGGCCTGCGGACGCAGGTTGTAGGCATGTAGCTGTGTACTCTTTTGTCACTAATAAAGGTTTAAAAAAAAAAAAGTTTGATACAATGTGTGCCTGCCTTACTCAGCTAAGTCACAATGTAACCGAACCTTATTAACCATCAAATCTGACAGATGCTGTTATCCTTTTCAATTTTGGAAGTCTAATATTATTATTATTATTTTAACAGGAGACTCCTGAGACGGCACTATGTCTATCTGAAAATTTTCAAATTTGAATAACTGCAGTCTGGTAAAATTATACCGGAACCCCCAAAGTGAGGAATCACCAAAAGATCAAAATGCGAAATTGCACCAACTCAGATATTAAGCCCTGGAATGTGAATACAATTTTATAAAAAAAAGTTTTAAAAAGGTAGCGGAATTCCTAAAATAATAGGAATAGTTAGAATACTCAAGAAAAAAAAGCCCAGAAGGATTTCAAAATCCCACACTTCTGTTCACAAGGGCGAGGGGATGGGAGATGTGAAAGAAGTAGCAAGGGGCTGGATAAGGAGGGGGAAACAGTGGTTTCGGAGATGAGGAGAACAGAAAGAGACTCTGAAGTAAAGCAAGAGCAAGCAATAACGTTTGGAAAGTGCCCCCCAGAAAGAAAAAAACTGGTGAAAGCGTTGAGGAAGTAGAAGCAGAGAATAGGAGAGAAAGGTAATAGAAAATAATAAAGGTGGGTGTGGGGAGGATTGAATTCATGTGTATGGCTTTTACTTGCCAAGACGGAATGCTATATGAATTCTCCTGAAGAAGGCTTAAGGAAAAGTGCTGACTAATAATATATGTTCAATAGATGGAATCATTTATACATGTTATTAGATGCTTTTAATACATCTTAATCTAAGATGTCCTGACTCAGTGGATGGTTAGGTCTCACTTGCGTTGCAGCGTATGCGCTGCATCGCCTCGGCGAGAACTATTGTCGTTGCTTCTCTGTCAGGCTTCTCTGGAAGCGGGGTTGGTGTCTGCCCTGTCGGCATTAGGCCGCGCCCACCCAGACTGCTTATTTTGCGAGCCTTGATCGGGCTTTTCATAAGCATTCTCAGCATTTGTTGGTGTCCACCCTGTTCATTAGTGCCCCCCCACCTTGCTCACGCTTTTCGGGAAAGCATTTTTGGTGTTCGTTATCTGTATTTTTTTTGTGTATGCGTTTATTCTAAACCTTAATATTGGGCGTTTTCTGTGTTAAGTGGAAGAATGCTTAAGGAGTGGGTAAAATTGTTATTGAGGACATATTTAAGTAGGGTTTGGGGCATGAATATTTATGTTACTGATCCACAATATGAGTGGATTAATTTCTCAAAAATATAAACTAATTTCTTTTAAAAAATGAGTTGTGATTTCTCTGAAATATTCTGTCAGAGTCTTGTGGGTCTGGGATCAAATGTGAATATGTATACCCGAATATAAATATGGGCCAGTGAATAATGGGATGGTCTGATCTGCGTCACAAACTCTCCTAGATTTAGAATAATGTTACATAATTATTTTATCAAACCATTGATCCAATTACTGATAGCTTCCCATCTCAAACATTTTACAGATGAATGGAAGTAGCGTTAACATGTAACTATTATCACTTTATGACTGTTTTAAAAAACTCACTTTAACCACACTACAATGGCCTGCCCTTTTTAAGGGGCCCTGCAATAGTACTGCAACATATTTATTTAAAGATTTTAAAAACAAAGCTGCCCTCTTTATTACTGACTTTGCAACTAGCACAACTAATTCCACTAGATGGCCCAAGAACGGACTTGTCAGGTTTTCTCTTTCCCTACAGGACATGCTAGTAAACTTTGACACAAGTTCTCCTCCAATAAAGGTCCAGCTTCAGTTTGATGGCCCAGGCCCCACAAGCAGGGCCAGAATTAGAACTGTTGGCGCCCTGTGCGGCAATCATTTTTCGAACCCCAAAGCTCCCCTCCCTCCCCCATGCCATGGCCACCTCCTCGGATTCCCTCACAACCACCAGTCAAAAGTGACCCTCATCTCTCCATAGCCCCTCTCTCACATACATTTCATTGGTTGTAAAGCACTGGTAAAGGCTGGCTATACTGATAAGAATTTATATCTACCCAAATAAACCCTTTTTAGCAACATTAACAATAGATAATGAAAGCATGGGGGAAAAACCATGACATCCTATCCTATTTTATATAGTTAGCATGCAGCTCTTTGATGACAGTTCATAACAGTCACTGTTCCATGTTAGGGTTGTGTCTTATGAACTGCAGTAACAAAAGGATCTCTGTGAAAAAACCAGTAATCCACACAGCTAGCCACATAAAATACAGATTTGTGAACTGACGGCATGCGTTTTTTTGCAACAAGCATATTAAACCTATGCACTCCTTTATAGCAAGTCAAAACTGCCCCTAGACAAAACTCTGATCTCTCTGTCTAGCAGAAACATTACTATCTTGACATTTTTTTTTAAATGTTAAATCAAACTTCGCCTTGACAATCATGACAATTATTAGACAGCAGTTACACATCCACACCGTTAAACACATTTGATTATACAGTTCTGTCCTCCACAGTAGTACATTATGTTCTGGGTTTCAGTCACACAATTTCTCGTAGCTAATCCGACCCCTCTTCCTCTTCTACTTCGTCGTCTGAACTATCTGTACTAGATTCCGACAACGGTTCACATATTTCTCCTCAGAATATATTCCAGGCTGACCAGATTTTGTTCAATTCGCGCGGGTTACCCCTGGTTTCGTACACTGAGCGCTCTGTAATCATTGCCAGATTCATGTGCCTACACCATGTTGCGAATGTGGGCGGGTCTGCCGCACCCCATTTCTGCCCTATATCTCTTTTAGCTATCATGAGGCCTAGCGTGACCCACGTCTGCCCTAGGTGAGTAAGATCATTGGGGTCCCATATATTTGAGAGACATTTTCTCGGCTCTGGCAGAAGGGATACTTCCAACGTCTGTGATACAGTATGTAACACCTGTCTCCAATATTCTACTATAACCGGGCATTCCCACATAGTGTGGAAGAAGGCACCTTCCTCCCCGCACCCTCGAAGACAAAATGGATGCTGTGTCCTTTGCAACTTGTGTAGTATAGTTCTGGTGTAGTATATACGATGTAGGATTTTAAGCTGCACCAATCTCAGCTTGGCTGAAATTCCCACTTCCTTAGGTGACGCCAGCGCTTCTATCCATTCTGTATCGTCCATGTCCCCTATGTCTGCCGCCCACTTCGCCCTTAGTGTGGATGTAGGGTCTAGTAAGTTGTTGATTAGCTTGCGATACGTGAGTGATGTAGCGCGTTTTTGCATATAATCAGTAAGTAAACGGTCTTCTAGCGGGGATGCCTCCGGAACATCAGTGTCTGGTGGGAGTGCTGCTAACAATGCATGCCTAATGTGTATGTACCTATAGGTTTCGGTCGGGCCCAGTTCATATTGTTGTTGAAGCTGGGTGAACGGGATCACCGTCCCTTTATCCCACAAGTCCCCCACTGTGGAAATGCCAATACTATCCCACTGTGCAAACCCCTTACTGCGCCTCAAGAGTCCCAAAGCCCTGGTATCCCAGAGTGGGGTAAGTTTAGTTATAACCCCTTTCCAACCTAGTTTTGCTTGTGCTGTGTACCATAAAATGACCGTTTGTTTTGTGGGACCCTCCAGTTTCGATGTGATTCTCTTGTTATAGAGCGCGGCTAGTATGTTTTCTGTATCCAACTGTGCTCTATCCGCTGGGTCATCTTGGGGTGCGTGGATCCAGTGATTGAGGGTTTTAAGTTGTGTTGCCCTGTAATAGAGTTGTAGATTCGGTAGAGCTATCCCGCCGTCATACCAATCTCTATGTAGCTTGATTTGCGCTATACGTGCTGGGCGGTTGCCCCATAGAAGGGTCGAGACTTGAGCTGCTATTTGTTTGAAATACCTGAGTGGAACCGGGTAGGGCGCATTGTCAAGAGCGTAAAGAAATCTTGGCAATGCCATCATTTTATACAATGCTGCCCTCCCCAGAAGCGTCAGGGGCAGAGATGCCCAGTGTGTGACATCCCGCCTCAAACGCTCCAGAGGCGGAGCCAGATTCTTCGCAAAGAAGTCCGTCGCTTCCCTGGTAATGTGAATTCCTAAATACTTGAAGGAGTCCCTTGCTCGCACCAGCGGGCATTCAGCGTGTAATGAGGACTCCGGGCCTTTCAGAGTGTAGAGTACTGACTTGGACCAATTTATTGTGTACCCCGATACTCTCCCGAGTGTGTCGCAAATTGTAAGGAGTTCTGGTATACTGCGTTCTGGGTCTGTCAGGTATATTAACATGTCGTCCGCATAAAGCGAGAGACGGTCTTCCCATCCCTCCTTCCAGCTGATTCCTTTCAACAGCGGGGTTGCCCTAATTAACATTGCCAATGGTTCTAGTACCATTGCAAATAGCAACTGTGACAGGGGACACCCCTGGCGCGTCCCCCTTGCCAGTCGTATTTCACGAGATGTATGGCCGTTAGCAATAACTTGGGCCAACGGGTTTGCGTACAAGAGTCGTATCCAAGCTCTAAATTTAGGGCCGAAACCCATATGGGACAGGACAGCAAACAGATATTGCCATTCCACCATGTCAAACGCCATTTTTGAATCTAATGAAAGTATCACCGTTGGTCCTGATAATGTCGAAGCCCATGCTAACACCCCGTGCACGCGCCTAAGATTGAGGGCTGTGTTCCTATTAGGCATGAAATCTGACTGATCCGGGGGAATCAACTGTGGGCGGTGGGGCATTAATCGATTCGCCAATAGTTTCGCTAGTATTTTGGCTTCTGCGTTTAGCAGCGAGATTGGGCGGTAGGAGGTGCATTCTGTTGGGGGTTTACCGGGTTTTGGGATCACCACTATTGTAGCGAGTCGTTGATCCTTCGGGAGCTCTGTATTTTCTAAACTTTCGTTATACATTGCTAGCAGGGGTGTGCTTATCGTCTCAGTCATAAGCTTGTACCAATCTATGGGAATTCCGTTGGGGCCCAGGGCTTTTCCTGACTGGACCGAATGGATTGCTGCTTGGACCTCCTCAGTCGTTAGGTCTGCCTTCAGTTCTAAGGCTGCTGCAGGTGTAAGCGTCTGTATTTCTATGTGTCTGAGTGAGTCTATTGCAGCAGCCTCCGATATTTCCCGATTTGGAGTGTAGACTTCTCTGAACTATTCTGCCAGTGTGTGTACTATCTCTTCCGGATGTGTCAGGAGAGTACCCTCCCGTGTCCGCAGCTGTTGTATACCCCTGGATCTCGCCCCTCTTTTGTCCAACCAAGCCAGCATTTTACCTGCTTTGTCTCCCACATCGTATATTTTGTGTGCCGTTGCCGTGATGTTCTCGACAGTTCGGTTTTTGAGGTGGTCCCTATATTGTTGCTGACATACGCTCAGAGTGTGTGCCGTTTCTGGTGTGGGGTCTGCCATGTGTGCCGTGTCTGCTACCTGTAGGGCTAAACTCAGCTATCTCCCTCTGTCGTGCCCGCTTGTATCCAGTAATTGAGGCTATTGCTTGCCCCCTAAGGACTGTCTTATACGCTTCCCAGACTATTGACGGTGATTCTACTGTTTTTGTGTTTTCTTTAAAATAATGTGTGGTTGCGTTTTTGAGTTCCTTCTTAATTCTGGGAATTTTAAGATAGTTAGGGTAGATATGATATATCCTCTTATGAGATTTTTCCCGGCAAGAGTTAGTAGGACCGGGGAGTGATCCGAGATGCCCCAGGGCTTTATCTCCACCTCCTCGACGTTTTGCAGCCTAGTGCCCAAAATCAGGAAGTAATCTATTCGGGATAGACTATTGTGCACCGCGGAGTGATATGTGTACTGGCAATCTGCGGGGTGCCTGAGTCTCCAAACATCTACCAGCCCCATTGCCTCTAGGAAGCCCTGGATCCAGGAAGGCCCGGTCGTCCGAGGTTGAGCCGGGAACCTGTCTACGTTAGTGTCCACTATTGTATTGAAGTCTCCTCCTATAATAAGGTCTCCGTCTGGTAGGGATAGGATGAACTCGCCCAGTGCAGGCAGCGCCACTGGATGGAGCGCTGGTGGTATATAGACTGATATTATATTCAGGAGTTTGCCCTTCCATTGCTCCTGTATCGCCGCAAAACGACCCTGGTCATCTACCTTACTCTGTAAGATTATGAGTGGGGAGGTTTTCTTTACCAGAATACCCGTTCCCCTCGATCCCGAGGAGAATTTTGAGTGTGATGCCATTTTGTAGCCCCATCTGTCTAGAGCCTTGCATGCTTGCCCTGTGAGGTGTGTCTCTTGTAAGAGTACTAGTGTGGGCCCTGTCTTTTTAAGGACTGGAGTACCAGTCCCCTCTTTATTTTGTCACCTAATCCCCTTACATTCCATGTGACGATCCGTAGGGGTGCCACTGAGGTCTCTTGCGTTGTTACATTTGCGTTATTAAGCTGTGAGTCTAACGCCATGAGTGACTTGTTTAGGTAAGAGGAGTCGCCGTTGTGTCAAGACATTAATGTACCTGCCTATTACCCGGGTGCGTGATGTGTCTGTGCTGCCGCATTCTGCCCTAATTGCAAGGAACCAGAAACTAGTAACATCGCCCTCCCTCCCACCCCCCGTCTCAGTCTCTCTGCTGAACGGACTTGCAACTGCCCGCCTCCCCAACTTAGCAGTAAATATATCAACAGTAAATAGTCTACGAATTTTACCCCCCCGGGTCCCTCCCTCCCTCCCTGCCTCCCTGCCAAACGGACTCACAACCGCCCGCCACCCCAACTTAGCAGAGTGCTTCTTCCCATCACCAACCATGTTACTTGCTTGTCAGGGGTAAAGGGTCCAATGGGAGCAGTAGTCCTTCCTGCCCTCCAAGGCCCGCCTCAGTCCAGTGTCCCAAGCAGGTACGACCGTGAATGTCCATATGCATAATGAAAGTACCAGGAGACACATGTATGTTGGCGCTATTCGTGGTGTTCATCCTCCGCTACCAGTTCTGATGAGTGTTCCACCTCTGGGCATCTTGAGTCCTGGCTTCCTGAGAGTTCCTCTTCCTTGCGGCGGCGGTGCGTCCTGTTCCCACGCCTGGCGTTACTCACTGGTCTCCATCCTTCGAGCCAGTCATGTGCTGCTTCTGGGGTCTCAAAGAACCATGTTTTCCCGTCAGCTACTACCCTGAGCTTTGCGGGGAATAGCAAGGAGTAAGGCAGGTCCTGTGATCTCAACGCTTTTTTGACCTCCAGGAAACTTCGTCTACGCCGAGAGACTGCTGCTGTATAGTCCGGAACGAAGGTAATGGTGGAGTTTTGAATTCGTATTAGAGGTGAGATTCTCGCCGTTTGCAGGATTATATTCCTGTCTCTGAAGTTGAACAATCTGGCGAGTACTGGTCTCGGGGGTACACCCGGTTTGGGCCTGCCACCGGGAATCCTATGAGCTCTTTCCACCGAGAAGAAGCTGGAGAGTCCCTTGGGTTGCAGTCTCGTCTTCACTAGTTCTTCCACGTAGAGGTCCATTGCTTGTGAGCCTTCATTCTCTGGAATACCTAGAATGCGCGCGTTGTTGCGTCGCGAGCGTTCTTCTTGGTCGTCGAGTTTGTCTGCGAGTCGCTTGTTTTCCATCTCTAAGCGGGAGATGGCTGTCTGCAGTTCCGAAGTATCTACCACTAGCGATTTGGTGACTATTTCCACTTCCTTGACCCTGTCTGCCATCTTGTGAAAGTCTGCACGTAGTAGGGTGATGTCGGTGGAGATTGTTCCCATTGTGGTTTGGACGTTCGACAGGGCCTTCATAATGTCCTCAAGCGTGATCTTCTTCGGTCCCTCGCCGTCCGCCCCTTTGCCCGTGGATGTGCGCCCCTCCGGTTGTGGCTGGGAACCTTTATCGTCTACATATTTGTCTAGCTTGGCTTGCGTCATTTGGTTCCGTGCGCCCTTTCCCGCCATGAGCCAACGAAGGTGGACCGGGCAGGTTGCTATGTAGTGGTAGCCTCCCCCTCGCGTAATGATCTTAGGGTGTGCAGGGGTGGTACATTGACCCCTGCCCTTCAGGTAGTGGGGACAGGATGTGTGCACTCCCCTGTAGAAGAGGTCTCAGTGTGTACCAGTACGCCGTTTATGTCCGCCCTTAGCCGCCCACATGCACTGCCATCCAGTGCAACCCGCAGTCAGAGTGTCGCCTCTCGTGGGGAGGGGGGGGACCCGCAACTCTCCCACCGATTATTGAGCTCTCCGGCAGACGCAGAAGGTTTTGGGCCTCAGTGTCACTGGTGCTGGTGAGTATGGTAGTTTCCTGCAGTTTCGGGCTCCCGGTCACAGCTTTCTGAGCCTCCCTGCGCCTGTGTCCCGTTCCTCGTCTCCGCCCCTCCCCCACTGATTACTGCGAGGCCGTGTGGGGACAGCAGACCGCTCCTCCTCACCTGCGGTATGGGTGCAACACTAATTTTCAAAAACGGCACTCGCCGAAGGTCTCCGCAGGTCGGTCGGTATGGCGGCTCGACAGGGTGCAATCTCCGCTCAGTTTCAGTTTCTCTGGGTCCCTACGTATTCGCGTCAAATGCCTCGTGTCTGTGTGTGTGCGGCTCTGTTTTGGCCGCAGCGGCGTGTGTCCTACGGTGCCGGCCTGTTGCTCGCCGCTCTCTGCCGCACCCTCAGCTCGTCTCCGGGCCTCCGTCCACTTTACTCCCCGGTCTCAACTCCCGGGGTAGGCCGCCACTGGTCACGTACTGTTACTGCCGTTTCCCGGCTTCAATTTCGTTACCGATTTTTCCCGGTCGTCACCGCTTGGCTCCGGACCTCAGCTCAAGCCCCTGGAATCTTGAGAAATTGCGGATTAATGCTCGGATTAATGTGAAGGACTATTCTGTCCTCGGAGCCCTTCGGCTACGCGGCCATCTTGTTTGGCTGCTAGCCACGTCCCCTATCTTGACATTTTTAATGCTGCCTCAAAACTGTACGCACAAGGAATTCTGCTGAATTTGCTTTTAAATTGTAAGTTATTGCTAAACACAGCGCTCCCTGAGGTCAGGGAACCCTCCCCAGGTAAGCACCCAGTGCGGCTGCACCAGTCACACTGCCCCAAAGCCGGCCCTGCCCACAAGATTTCAAACATGTCTGGCTGCAAAGTACTCCATAGCAGGAACATTCTGTTACTGCCGTTTCCCGGCTTCAATTTCGTTACCGATTTTTCCCGGTCGTCACCGCTTGGCTCCGGACCTCAGCTCAAGCCCCTGGAGTCTTGAGAAATTGCGGATTAATGCTCGGATTAATGTGAAGGACTATTCTGTCCTCGGAGCCCTTCGGCTACGCGGCCATCTTGTTTGGCTGCTAGCCACGCCCCCTATCTTGACATTTTTAATGCTGCCTCAAAACTGTACGCACAAGGAATTCTGCTGAATTTGCTTTTAAATTGTAAGTTATTGCTAAACACAGCGCTCCCTGAGGTCAGGGAACCCTCCCCAGGTAAGCACCCAGTGCGGCTGCACCAGTCACACTGCCCCAAAGCCGGCCCTGCCCACAAGATTTCAAACATGTCTGGCTGCAAAGTACTCCATAGCAGGAACATTCTGAGTACACACTGCTTATGAAAAATTATGCTTGCCCCAGTCTCATCTCCTCTCCTAATTGAGCTTTATCGGCATTTAAACTAACATCTGTCACCTCCCATCATCTTGGGACCAGCGATACAAAAGGGGATGATGGACGGAGCGCTTGTGCCTCATGGGAACAGTCCAGCCCGAACTGCCAAGCCATGTCTTCCCTGGACCTGAAACAAGCATCCTGGGACCGGTTTTGGATTCATAATGTCTGAACTGGGGTGGCTGAGTGAACTAAAGAATGGTGATGGATTAAACCCAGATCAGTTGACTGGGGGTGAGTGTTTGATTTGTTCAAGCGCTCCATCCATCATCCCCTTTTGTATCGCTTTGTTCGCCCTAAGTGTGGCAGGGTATGCTCAGACGTGAGTCCCTTGCTCACTTGCCCACTGGATTCAAGATAGCCTGGCTGATGAGGATTATGAATCCGAAACCGGTCCCAGGATGCTTGTTTCCGGTCCAGGGAAGACATGGCTTGGCAGTTCGGGCTGGACTGTTCCCATGAGGCACAGGGTTAGACTAATTTGCATATGGCCATGTCTGAACTGGGGTGGCTGAGTGGGCTAAAGAATGGTGATGGATTAAACCCAGATCAGTTGACTGGGGGTGAGTGTTTGATTTGCTCAAACGCTCCGTCCATCATCCCCTTTTGTATCCCCCCCTTTTGTATCACATCATCTTGGGACCAGCCCAGGAGCTGACATGGTTCTCACAGCGGGGAGATAGGTTATCTCCTACTCTACAAATTGATGTACTACCAAACTCATCAAGTCAACCTTGTTTACTCCCTTATCTAGGTCTGGATTTTAAGAGCACCGCTGTCAAACAGACCTGCTGCTAACAGTATACATAAGAACTAGTTTTGGGTCTGCCCCTTTCAACCACTGGCCTTCTTTGACCTGCCTCTTTCAGCCACTGGCTTAGAAGTTTGACAATCACTGCTTGGCTCAGCCCTGAGGTGTATTCCTCTCTCAAATAATGCTATTGGCTCTTTCAGTATATTCTTCTTCCTCCACTTGAGTGCTTGCATTGACCTGAACGAGGGCCTACGTTATTACTATAGCTCTCTCTGTCCACTCGTGCCAGCTCCTTTCCTTGCATCTTGTTTTAATGTGCTAACACTGCAAATGTTAGCACATTAAACCCATACCTATTGGCTTTGTCACTACTTGTTATTAAAAACAGAGAACATACACATTAGCAGGACTATTGTTTTGAGTCGATTTCAGAGAGTCTCATTACATCCATATTTAAATAGCATTTGCAATGCAACAGGTTCTCGCATTTGCAAGAGTTTAAGCTATTGGCATTGTACATTTTGATAACTAACAGATAAATAAAAGGCAGTATCATTTACAATGCCAATAGCTCAAACTCTTGTAGATGCGAGACTTATTTCATTTGAAAGAAGTGGCAGCCTTTGCCCTGAGCTGCTTGGAAAGTGAAAGCGTGCATGACACGCTGAATGTTGCAGAAAAGCATGTTGTGCCTACAGTAGGAGAAACTCGTTAAAGAAAATAGTGCTTACAGACTAAATAAGACATACTGTGTAACCACAGAAGTAAAAGGGCCAGTCCTCGTGGGATGTTACAAATGAAGATAAGGAGGGACAAGCAAGCCTATTAACGAATCAGAAGCCAGCATATACAAAGGACAATGACACAAGCCAATTAAAAATATGGGCGGAGAGTGGGCGGAGCTTCAAGTTCATACTCTAATCCACCATGCCTCACAGAGCAGTGCATGCGCTGCCCAGGCTCGACCTAAACATTAAACTAATAAATGCAATTTTATTCAATATATCTATGTGTTGTTTTCTCATCTGACTGTCGTTCTAAGTCATGAATACTGGCAGTGCTGCCTTTAGTGTTCCTACCTGCGCTAGTCCTATTGCTACTAGTAATCCTACTACCTCTACTGGTACAACTGTTAATAATTTCCCAAATTGCTGGTATTATTGTAAGTATTAATGTACCAAGAACTGCTACAACGTATACAATGACCACTGGTAATATTAATTTATCTATAATTATTACTTAAACTGGTATCACTATGCGGGGTTGCACGTCTAGATGTAGTGCATTAAGTGTAACTGCTAAAACTAGTATTATACTGGACCTACTACTATTACAAAAAGACTACTTCTACTGTGGCATTACCGCTACTCTGTTAATAAAAAAAAGTTGATTCTGATACGTTTGTCTTTACTAGTACTACAAGCATTGGTCCTGCAACAAATGGACCTAACACTGCTGATAAATAAATACTGCTACATCTACTACTACTGTTCACGTCTTGTGCTACAACTACTATTGATACTACAAATACTACGTCTGTACCCCTATCTCAATACTCTTACAGAACTTATACTAGTGCTACGTACGTTTAGTGTCGCAACAACTGATGCTACTGTTAATGCCACTAAAACACAGTTTTTAACCACTTTATTTAAAGTTTTGAAACCTGTCAGGAGGGTGTTAAAGCAACCATCACAGATACACTGTACAAAACAAAAGCAACAGTACTATACAAGAGCATCGCAACAGCATCCGACATGCGTAATATCGACTTACAAAATTAGTCGACAATATTTATCTCTAAACATAGCCTATTTTTTCTGCTTGCCAATTCATGTGGGAACACCCACATGTAAAATGGCTGCCTTTGGTTAAAAAACATGACCAGCAATTCTCACTGTCCCAATTCTCAAAGGTAAGTTAAGTGGCAGTTTGGTACAGTTTGCCTGCAGCTGGAATGCACACAGACCCCTGTAGATTTCAGTACAGGGACCCTTCAGAGCCAGAATATCTTGCCATCATCCAGCAGTGCACCGAATCTACTCTTTCGTGTTAAAACGCTCTCTTCCTCTGCCATTCTTTCAGGGTTGTTCTCAATCCCCCTTCCCTTTATAGTCACAGTCCAGAGACTCTGAGATGAGTCAAGTCTAGGGATATTCAAGGTTCAAAGTGGCCACAGCGACGGTGCTGAAGGATGCCATGGGCTCTGGTGCAAGCAAGGAATATGGGCTCTTTGACTGATATTGAAGTAGTGAATAAAGCAATTTTCAGGGTTAAATGGGCCCCGGTGCAACTGCACCTGCTAAACCAATGGTAGCTATGCCCCAGCACTTAAGCGCAAGCCTTGCACAAGACAATATAGTCGAGTCTAGTGCAGCGGTTCTTAATCTGAGGTCTGCTGCCCACTGGGTTCCAAGATGCCTACCTTGATGGTCTGCGGCCATTTCGAAATTTAAATTATATTAGCAGATTAATAAAGTATACATAAGAAGCAAAATGTAAAGGTGAAATTTTCGAAACGCTCTGCAAAAGTGACAACATTTGAAAATCAAGGCTAAAAATGAAGTCGGTATCTTTAGCTTGATTTATGGGAGCCACAGAAGCACACCACAATATACAGAACAGGTTATGGTCAATAAGTGGCCTCCATTGAAGTGCTGACAAAACAAAGAATTCCTGGAGCAAAAAAGATGAAGTGATACCCTAGAGTCTAGCATATCGCTTCCTCTTTAGAATTAAAAACAGTATTTAGAAAAACACCAACCTTTCCATTACAATTAATATTTTGTTTTTACTGTATTTGGTTGTGAAACTATTATATTTGATAAATTGTGCATTTGACGTGTACTTGCTTCTGTATTTTTGTGCATTGTTGTGGGGTTCAAATCATAGAAATTGCTTATGCTGGGGTCCCCAAGCTCCAGTAATGACTCAGTGGGGTTCTACGTTTCCCAATAATGATTCAGTGGAAGTCCATAGAAGTCAAAAGGTAAAGAACTTTTGGTCTAGTGGGAACATTTCCAACTTTGAACACGTGTTGCTGGGTTCACATCCCACGTAGCCATTTGCATTGTATGATCATGGGCAAATCACTACTCTCAATTCAAAAACATAAATTCTCTGCTTTGTATCTTTCAACACCCTCATGCTGTGTAATGCTTCATTATATATACCACCTGGTAAGCCATTCTCTGTGCAATGCACAGGTCTTGCACCAGATTAGTTTGCTCACCCTTGAGCATAAGGGCTAAGCTCTGATGGAAGCTAGAAAATACACCAATAGAGTGAGATACCTGCCAACTCCACCCTCATGATCTCTCATTGGCTAGGAAGGCAACCAGCGGAAGCTATTGGTTGTTAGGGTTAGCAGGACTCAGGGTGTCCCCAATCAGGCTGCGCTGTGGATACGTTTATGGCTGCATGTGTGCGTAGGAAATGCCACGTCCAATCAAGCCCTACTAACAGAAGTAGGATGTTAGGATTAAATCCATAGACAATAAGTCTTCCACAGACTACCTCCTAAATTGGTACAATTGGCAAATATGCGTTTCTGTATTTACTGACCACTCGCTCAGAGCTGGAACAGCTTCACCTGTGGAGCAGCTGTACTTGTGAATGAATGCCATAGACAAGATGAGGCCTTTTTTCTCAAGCTGATTCTGTCCTGACCTACCTTCTCCCCACTGCCCATTTCAAGCTTTCCTCTTACACAGTCTGGTGAATTCTTCCAGCATTGAGTGATTCTCATTTAAGAGTTACATGCTCAGGAGCACTACAATCTTAGGAACAAACTCTGTTGGGGCTCCAAGACCTCTTTGTTTTGTTAATGATTTAATTGAGGAGCTCAGACTTCCCTATAATGGTTCTGTTCGTCAAACTGTCCATCAGAGTAAGGGAAGGCAGGAGAAGCTATTTTATGTTATTGTTACTGTTGGCACCACAAACTTGAGAAAAACTTTAGGAGAGGATCAACAACCCAATGACACAACAATTAGATAATTTGCTATATGAAGAGGTCTCGGAGACCTCACTTAGTTTGCTTCTTAGGTTACAGCAGTTCAAGTAGACGCTTAGGCAGTGCTTTAAATGGGCCGGTACTGTCCGGTACGGAGTGCCAGCACTTTTTTATTTTGAGGAGACTACCGGCACTTCTCAAGAGAAATGCAATACCTTTAATTGGAGAGTGCAGGCACTTCTCCGAAACAAGCAGGTACTCTGCTACAGAGTACCTGCACTTTTATTTTTCCATTTCAAGCACTGCGCTTAGGGAGAGCAGTGTGATTTCAGACAGGCATGTTCTGTCACTGCGTTGGACCTTAATTGTTTGCAGAAACATTCCGAACAGAAAAACGTACTTTAAATCACATGACTACGCACATGTATGTAGAATGTCAATTGAGGTGTAATAAGGGTAGATATAGACCTCTATCTGCTAACGTCAAAATATTAACAATAATTAAACAACTGAACACAAAGCACCGACCTTTTGTGTTAAACGGAAGAGAAAAAGTTGAAACCAATGCTTGAAATGGGAAAATAGAAGTGCAGGTACCCGGTTCCAGAGCACCTGCTTGCTTCTGTTAAGTGCTGGTACTCTCCAATTAAAAGCATTACGTCACTCTTGAGAAGTGCAGGTACTCTCCCTCTCAAAATAAAAAAGTGCCAGTACTCAGTACCGGACAGTACCAGGCCATTTAAAGCACTGGTTGGAACTCCACAATCTCTGAACTGCACAACATGTAGTGCTGGGCTCAGATCCCGGCTTCCCTTCTTAACAAAGCTATGTGATCAGTGGCACGGTGCTTACTCCACTATGTATCATTTTCTTAACCATCCCATTTGAGACCACATTGAAACAATTCAGTACAGGATGTGTAGTCTACATGAACCTCACACATGTATGGTTAATATAAAATAACCTTGCTGCACATTTATCCGGGATATATAAATAGAGTACATGAAAAACTGACATATTTTGGGTAACTAGTGGCAATAAAGGGCATGGGTTATTCTTGAATGTTTTAAAAAGTATTCATTTTAATAAATGTTGCTCATTGCACTAATATTATCCTATGTACTTGAGACACTGAGAAACTTTGAAAGTACCTTTTATTTTATTGGAAAGTTTTTATCATACTTTTTACGGCATTTGTTGCCTGATTTACATCTTCTGATGGCTCGGTTTGTGTTTTGGTTTTAAAAGTCAAGCCTGGCACCTTGCTCGGTCTCCACCAGGTTGTCTGTGAAAAGGTCCCTGCCCCGGCCGGACATCTAGTGTCTTCTCACCCCTTGCTCGCGACCCTTGTGAATGTTTCGTCCTAAATTCAGTGGCGGCCCGCTGATAAGGGCGGGATGATGCGCCGTGAACACGTGTAGGTTTCCTCACCCGCTCAACCGTCTGCTCTCGGTCTAACTGCGCACTCCTCAAATCTGATTTGGCGCCTTTCTGTTTCAGCCACTGAGAGACTTGGCAGCTGAGAAATACTGGCGGTCACCCACAACCACAGCCCCGCTGCTTGGCACTCGGAGCTGGCACGCTGCAGAAGCCCGGACGGGGGAGGGCACCGTAGAGCCGGTCCGAAGTGGTGAATAGAAACGCGGGGAGATGGCATTCGAAGACTAGTGCAGTGGGAGGGGCGTAGATATCACGGTGCATCAGGTACAGTAGCAGTGCTTAATTATTATTATTTTTTTTTTAAACTATGTGCCAGGGCTCTGGTCAGGAGGACACTAGAGCTTGCACCGCGCATTGCCCCTGACAGTGCAGCCAATCATAGTACAAAACACAATTAATAACCATCACAATCCTACAAGTGTGACACTGCAGACTATTTGAGCCCCCCCCCAAAGCTATAAGAATGGCTTGGCAGGAAGACAAAGTCATTTTTAATTTATATTGAATTAATAATTGACTGTCGTGGTCATCTCAGAGAGCACCACCTTGTGGCAGACTGCCAAAAGTGCCGGTGTTGACAATTAAGTACTGGTGCCAGCACCAACAACCACCAGCTCAAATTAAGCACTGTACAGTAGGCACCGGGGCTAAGGGGTGTGTTGGGCCATTGTTTTTACAACCAAACCAGCGTTAGGGGGGCTTTTTCCTTGCCTGTAGTAGGGTCCACTGCAACCCTGCTACCCCACTGGGCAGTGTAGAGCAAAACAGGCTAGAGCAATTAAAAGAGGCGTGGAGGCAGAAGGGGTTGGGGGTGGGGGCAAATCACAGTCCCAGTAAAAAGTTGGACAGCATGTTGGGGATGTTTGGCTCTTCCATAGCAGTCCCTGGTAGTTACAGGAACTACTTTGTGTGAAAGTACTTTTTGTGAAAGAGCAGAATGCCAACATTGATTGGCAGGGAAGTTGGCCAATGGTTGACGTGGGCGAACACCCCTTGCCCCATGCTGTATGCTGTAGTGGCTGGAACAGAAATGTGAAAGACACAATAAAAGACCAATGAATGAAGAAGGCTGGCTGTAATCCTTTTCGGGTAAGTCTATTAAATGTATAATTTTAGTAAAATCCAAAGATCTTGGTTAACACCAGAACTATCAATGACATCCAGATAGTTGGAGGTGGCAGTTGGAAAAGTAAATTGACAGATTAGGCCACCAGGCTGTGGTCCAGACAGATGTGGGAACCACCAAGAAATAGCACTTCTGTTTTTTCAAAATTCAGCTTAAGTGAATTAGCCAACATCCTGTCCACACCAGTTACCATTCAATATTGAAAACTAGCTGCATCATTAGTAGTGGTACCAGCGAGCTGCAGGAGGCACTAAGTATGGTTAGGGCCACTGGAATTATGCAATTCGGCAGCCGCTGCTTTTTATGCATAATTGGAACCAATGAGGTGAAATACTTGCCCAGAGAGTATTACCATGTGAAAAAAGTAACAAAAGAGTGAAATAATACTATTAACCGATGTGCAACATTATGCCGCACAATGTAATTTAGTAAAGCCATGCCGTACAATTTGGTGATCTTTTTCCGCATAATCCTAGTGGCCCTGAGTATCATGGACATAAACATAACAAGAGAAGCTAGAGTGTGCCATTAGACTTCACAGTGGGCTCACATGAGCGTTGCGGAGTGTGGGACTCAAGGCAGTAGTAGCAAGCAATATGTTCTGAGTTTGATTGTGCTATGACGTATGTAGAGGCCCTCCGCTGTAGGGCATGGTGGGTGCTCTGTTGCAGATTTTTCTCCACTGGATTTTAGTACAGAATAGATCTCAGTCAAGAGAACCACCTCGCAGGCATATACTGTGACATTTATAAAGAGCAGAGCACATGCCCAGTGTCAGTTACCACTCACCAACCAATGGAATATGGAATGTGGAAATAACTCGACAACCAAACCTACGTCTTCACTGGGCCCCAGGGGCCCATCTCGCCTGCTCTTCTGCTCTTTACATTGGGTTCAGTCTGGGTCAAGGGAGCCTGATGGACTAATCCCACAAGTGAGGAATAAGAAAGCATACTTCTCAAGTGAGAGGCCACCTTATAAACTGGATAATAGGAACAGCTGTTCTTTACAGTGCTTAGAAATGCAGTTTGAAGCGCTATTTAAAAACATGTTGTTAGTATCATAGTATTGTAATTTGTCCTTGCAAACTACCCATGAAGGTACCTGCCCGCCAACCACCTTGCTGAGGTCAGCACAAGATGAACAATGTGGTATGGGTTATAAAGCCCCTTGGTGGGGTGACAGGTGTAACTACTGGCCTCTTTGCTACAAAATAAAATACAGAAGTGGTTTAGCAAGACAGGCAGGGACCTTAATGCATTCAGGGAAAATGGGTATCTCACCCCATGATTCCATGAGTGAAAGATATAGTGAAACAGGTGTACTTGTAGACAGCACATTCAAACCAGTGGGTTTCAAGCACTACAGACAGGTAGCACATTTTTATTGTTAACCTAACTCAATGCACTCACTTATCGACCCCAGATGGATGATAGGTTGAATGTTCATGCTGGATTCGAGCCTGTGACCATGGGGTCAAATGTACTGGATGCATTTTTTCACGGAACCAACAGACCTGGCTAATAGCAAGCACCCATAACTGGGGTGCAGTGGGCTAGTCACACCCCAGTAACTAGAGCCACTGCACGTTGCACTACTGAATAGCCACGCCCTTGAAATACAGGCTGTCTGGGCTGATACTTACAGGGTGCACAAAAAGCTCACCAGCCCGGCTTGGTGACCAGTTTCATCAGGTAACTAAGAAACCCTTCAGGTAGACGGTGAAGGAATGCAGTGCTGAGCCGCTGGAGTGAGAACCCTGTTCTTCTCTGGTGAATGCAGAGATCTCCACGGAACTCACCGCAGCTCTGCGGGGGTGTGCAGTGCAGGTGGAATATGGATCCCTTGCACTAGCATCAGTGGTGCGCTCGTGCCTCTCCGCGCGATGTCTACGGGGATTCTTAAGAACTCCACGATGGGAAAGAGCAGAAGAGCAATGACATTCTGTGTCAGTATCAGTGGCGGCTGGTGACATTTGAAAGTGGTGAGGCGTAAAATTATAATCTTACTACACCGTAGCGTGCGAGCGCAGCGAGCGAGCCCGAACCCCCTAAGGAGGGTTCGGGGGGATTTCCCCCCGAGAAAATTTTGAAAAAAGCGTGGACAAATGGTGCATTTTCATGCAAATTTGAGAAAGCAGGAAGGGTAATAAAGCAATTGTGAAAGTGCAGTTCTTACATTAATAGATGTCATAACATAGGTAGCTGCTGATTCAGTATAACCACAGAGCTTCATACATAACACTCCAATTTTATCCTTGCAGTTTGCATGCAGCTCTTAGATGACGTTATTAGCTTGCAGTTGTATGTTAGGATTTTAACTTACAAACTGCAAGTAACAAAAGGATCTCTCTGACAAAAACAGTGACTCACTGACCTATTTACATAATGTGCATTTTGTGATATGCATCAAGTACATGTTCTTTGCAGCAGGCACATTAACCTTCTGTGCTACCTTTCCATGAGTCAAAACTTCCATTAGACAAAACTCTGATCTCTCTCTAGGAAAAACATTAACAATATCCTTGGTGCAACAACATCTTTAGGAACTTGATATGGGCTCTGATCTATGCTGCCTAGCCTTGGCTCTTCTTGTCAGCAATTAACCAGTGGGAGCCCGAGGTGCCTGAAGCCCTTAGCTGGTGACTGGGGCTCTTCTGAGGCATCCTTCATGCTTACGACTGCTTCTTCACCCTGCCTTCACTTGGAATCCTACATTAAGGCTTTTCCACTGAAAAAACAAGGACCAAACGTTTGGGGCAAAATGTATCTTTTCATTCCTTATTGGGCAACACCTCATGATTGCTTTCCCCCTGTTTTCAGTTTGCTCTCCCATGCCCTCCCACCTGCCCTCTGTCGTCATCTGGCTTCCCCAAAGGGGAATGGAAAGGTGGGGGGATTGAGCAGTGCTCAGTTAGCAACAACAATACTGTAAAAATAAGGACAATGTGCAACGTAAAGGTGTGAAACAAGAGGCGCAGCCTTACAAGTAGTGCTGTATAGAGCCTCCAGAGATAAGCCATTAGTGCACTGTATGTTGGTTCTGGAAAGGCAGGCCTAGAAGAAACAGCGGCAGCGGGTGCAGTAAGTTGGGGTGTGCAGGGGCAGTCGTTTGTGGATGTCCACAGTTGGCCATAGATCAGAAGGGGGCCGCCAGACCAGAACCATATATGTGGACAGGTGGGTTTTGGCCGCAATACCAGTCCTGGAGGAAGGCTTGGAGCGGCAGTGCTGCAGTGCTCGGAAAGGAGTGCCTCAAAATCTAGGGTTAAGACACACCAACTCAGGGAAGAAAGAAGTTCTGACAAGCCCAACAAATCTAGCAAGTACTACAGAGACAAAGAATCAAAAAACTTCACTGTCATCTGCAACAAATCTTAAGGCATATGTCGAAAGGCACACATTCTACAAATCTGAAATGTGTTTAGTTTCCTTTTTCGCTCCTTATTTCACTTTTCCCCTCATGGTTTGAAGCCTCCCTGCCTTCCCTGCCTCTCCCTCCCTGTCGCTTCATCGTCCTCTGTTTTTTTCTTCAAGTTTCTTTCTCTCCCTTTTTTCAGCTGTCTGTTTGTCTTGTGCTGTCTCTCTCTCTTTCCCTATTTCCCTATTCTCTCCTCATCTTATATTTCTCTTCTTTCTCTCCATCTTTTCTTCTGACTTTCACACTCCCCATTCATTTCTCCTGTTCTCTGGCTTTCTCGCCTTCTTTTCTCCTGCTTTTTCTTTTTTCTTGCTGTCACTAAATCTTTATCTCTGTCAAACTGTGTCTTTCCCAATTTAATCCCGAATTATGTCTCTCCACATCTTTGTATTGATTCTGTCTCTCCCTTTCTCTGCCTCTCTCCCTATCTGCCATTCCACTTTCTCTCTTCCTCTCTTTGCATGTCCTACTGCTCTCTCTGTTCCTGTCTGGGATTCACCCAGGCTATGAGTGCCTTTGTATTCTCTGCCTCAGTTTGGCTGTCTCAGAGTCCCTGTCTTATGTCTTCCTCTTTCTTTCAGTGTCTGTCTTGGTGTCACACTGGCTGTTAAAGTCTTTATCTTTTCCTCTCTCAGTCTTTCCCCATCTTTATCCGCCCTTCCCTTACTTTGACTCCCCCTCTCCTGTCTCTTTCTTTGTGTCTGAAAAAAGCTGTTACTGGGAAAATAAAGAAACATAAGTAAACATCTCGAAAGGAAACAGTATTCCTGTGATCCTTTTCTGTTCCTTCGCTAGGCTCAATGACACCTAGTAGTGGCCCCTAACTATCAGTGAGTATATTTTTATTATTCGTAAATCGCATATCTTAGTGAAGAAATGCTGTTTGATACACTATTCAGTCAATAGAAATTAAACTTGCACACTCACAGTGCTGACACATGCTACCTTTAAGACAGCAACTGCATCTTCCAATGTCTTATCGTAATGTAACCTCACACTAAGTACAACAGAAAGGATGCCACTGCACACTTAATTCACCTTGTCCAAACATGTTAAAATTCAACACTCGGTCAGCTCCTGAATGCACATCTATGATAAGGCCACACTAGTGCTATGATACATGACAACAAGATCAACTGCCACACCTTCCCAGAGAATGCACTAATAACCACTGAGTAGGGTTTCTTTCCAAGTGCCAGACTCTGCCGGAGCTGACGACGGCAGAGCCGGTCTCGCTCCCAGCGTCCGCTCATCACCTGCTGGGTTTGGACAAGGCTTTCCCCTGGCACCAAGAGTTGGGCCTGCCCAGGTGTAGAGGGGTGCGGGGGGGTTGGCGATATGTAGAACTGCGCCGGGTCGGCGCGAGGGGTTTATAGTTAAGGGCATGGCAGGGGTGACTGACATGGGGGGGCCGTGAGGCGCGGACCCTTCCGGTAACATATTGGGTGCAGGGAGTGAGGGGGCCACCCTGGCCTGGCATCATGGGAGTTGAGCTGCAGTGTCCGGCAAACAGTCGGTGCGCAGCCCAGGAGTTACTGCCTGGGGAGGCTGAGTTAATTCTTCCTCCACTGCGCCGGGCTTTGCAGGCCGGGGTTGTGCCAATAGGAACTTTGCACACTGATGCATGTGGACTGTAAGCAGTCATGTAAAGAAACATTTATGTATTTTTTCATTGGTTTTAGGCATGATTTTGCGTTCTGTTCTGGTCACAAAGGATACAACTATTGATTCATGTGCATCGAAGCATCTCCGACACCATCAGTACTTCTAATTGCAGTGCAACATCTCTTCACTGCAGTCCGGCACTTCACTCAAAGTGCTGTCAGTAGCAGCACTTTCTATTGGTCAGACCACGCTGGGCACCTTTCATAAACCAATGACGGAAGACATGCGCACGCATTGCTGTTTACACTTGGTGACAGCCATGACACCAGTAGTGAGTGGGTTACTTCATTACTCTAATCAACCACGCACAGCTTCTGGTTGATATTGTGCCAATAGACATTGATGACAATCATACATGTAATGCACACTGCTGTCCACACGCCAAGTCCAACTCCGCCACAAACAGGGACGCTGCAAGCACTTTAACCTCTTCGATGCCAGGGTGTTTGGCAATTCCATTCACGATGTTTACTGAGTTCTAAACAGCCTAAATGTGGAGTTGGTGACTATGCAAGGGAGCTTATTTGTTCAGATGTTCCTGCCATTGTGTGCACTGGGTGCTTTCAAACTCTGTTTGTCATATGGTATGTCCGCTTGAGTGCGTGTATGTGTCGTCCGTGTGAAGTGAACGCATGTCAGAATCACCACCTCAGATGGTCCGATCACGGTCCTAGGTCGCTGCGAGAATGGATATGGAAGGGGCCACGAGCTCCTCTCACGGGACAGCAGAGCGAGAACCAACCACCCTCTGGTGCCCTGGGAATGATTACCATGTGACCTATGAAGAGAGTGCTGTCAGTTATCAGTTAAACGAGCATTTGAAGGTGAAAGACTATAAGCTATAGAAAGTCTTTTTTCTCTGTTTGTTGCTTGGTCCCGCTTATGCTGAAACACCGATTATGAGATGTCACTATCATATCGAACACGGAGAGACCAATCACAGGGAGGTAATGCTCTTACCCAAGCCTCCTAAATGCAGCCCTGTCACACACAGTGTAAAAAACTTACATTGACTGTACTGTTGTTGTCTTAGTGAGTACAAACAGCGGCGAGCCAAGCACGAGGTGAGGGACACGACGACTGGACACTCTCTCGTGACTCGTGGCACAACAGGCACTAGCGCGCCTGGCGCGGTGACATACCAACATCACTAGAGGAAATGGCCAATCCACTGCATGGCTTTGCATACGCCATGGTGTGATTGGCCATGCAGTGCGACATGAGCATCCACCACCACTCCACGCGCGGCGGCGGCACCATCTGTAGTCAGCGCGGTGACTCCAGCCAATGATGGCGCAGCATTAGCAGAGCTACTGCGCCAGGATTGGCTAAGAGCAGCGTTATTCCTGCCCATAATGAGACCCGGGGGCCCGGGTCCCTGCCAATGTTCGAGTTACAATTTAGGGAGGAAAGAAGCAGTACTTCGAGTGTGCATGCTTGGGTCAGTACTAAAAATTACTAGGCCTTACTTTGACATGCGCACACTCACTGCTGCAGCTGCTGGCTAAATCTCTATTCTGCTGCGCTGTCACTCACTGCCGTAGCCCCGCCCCCACAGTCCTTCCACAGTGCGATGTCCACGGTTCAGTCGGGCTTGTCCCGGCAGAGCTCTCTCCAGGCAAGTCACGAGAGAGTGCGCTCTCAGAAATAATTAAAAAAATTAAATAAGCGTGTATGAGCAGCATCAGCATGACGGTAGTCCACTTGGCTAGTGGAGCAACGCCCCAACGCCCCCAATGGACGCACCGCCGCTGGTCATAGCCCAACCAGTAAGAAGTATTGACACCATTCAAAGCGCATTTTCCTGATATTTGCATGTAACAAATGAAAAATATTAAACATATAACAATCTTTGCATGTGACTTTAGTATCTGGTGCCACTTTATAGTGTTAATCAACCAGGAAACTGTTCATACAAATTGTCTATACTTGAAAAGATACAGATTGAAAAACAAAATAATTAAATAGGCCTCAGACTCAAAACAGGACAGTGAAAAATGGAAAGTACTGTCAAACTGATTAATCAACCACCAAAAAGTGTACTGTCATCTTTACAGAAAAATGCAATAAGACATAAGGTTTGTGACGTGTCCTCGTATTCATCTATGTCTATCAAACATCAGGTTCCAGAAGCAGCTGGACTGTGAGGGCAGCTGCAGAGCACAGGCCCTTCGCCAGCACAAATACCCTAGTATTAACCAGTCACCGACCCAGCGGTCACAAATTACTGTGCAAACAAAATATAATTATATGATAAATTGAAAATAGCTGTACAGAATAGAGGAAATATGTATTAGCAAAAACAAAAAAACAAGATTTATGCGAGAGTTTCAGGTTTTGCCAACAGCATTCAATGCATGGCACGAATACCAGCCAGAAGTACTTCAATTGCCATCGTCCGGATGAGGGTAAACTAATACCATTACATTTGGCAGTGAAGCATGCAGTTTTTTTTAAATAGAGACCATTTAGGCAGCATTTTATTCCCTCTGTTGTAAAAAGCATATCTTCCTTTTTAAACTTATACAAATTATACAAATCCTGCAAAACTACGAGCGAACATTCCATCATTACAGATGTTGTGTCCCAGTAGCATGCCATTCCCTTAAAACATTTCAACAAAGGTGTTCTGAAATACAATTATGACGTGAACAAAAACAGAAAAATACTTCTATTTCAAATTAAATCAAATGTATTCACTGCCAAACTTTCCCATGGCGCTTACCTTCCTGAGGGCTTGTTATAGAATGCCAGTGTGAGTGACCCTGATATGTTCCAGGGGAGTTGTCCTGTCAGCACCGCTTCTGTCTCCTCTCTGACTACAGGCCCGAAATAATCCATTCAGACCTGTCTTCGAGTCCAGAGTTGAAGCGCTGGAGATCAAATTGCAGCCTCAATAAAGTCCCGCAGTTAGTAGCACAGGAAACCGGCACCTCCTCGAGGCTGCAAAGTGTCTTTTCAGAAGTAATTACGGCAAACTGCGCACAATCGACATTTGCTCTTCCCGCCTGCTTGCAGCCTCTACCCCACCCCTTCTCAACTCGTCATAGGGCAGGTACCACCCCCTGTGACGAATCTGGAAAGGGTGGGGTAACCATCATCTCCTCTCCCTGACTGACGTGGATTCCCGGTGCTTCAGGGCTTCAACCTGAAATGCCCGTGCCAAACTTTACCCACACGTCATCAGGGGGTGGAGACTGGAGCTCGAGTCTATGTCTTTGCCGAGCTGATGACCTCACAGACCCCAGGGATGTGAGCTCAGCCGCCCGGCAAATACATTAGACTCAGTCTCCAGGGCTCGCCGAGAGACAGAAAGTTTAGGAATGCATCGGACTGGCTGGCAGTGTGTCCGCACATCAACTGCCTTGCCCCCAACAAACGTGTGTAATTTTTTTTTATAACAGTCTTGCCTTAAAGAGTATTTTTACTTTAGCAATGCCCGACGCTGGGGGGATGAAAACAAAGGGGGCGGAGCCCCGACGCCCTTAACCAGAAACCGCCGCTGGTCAGTATACCCAACACGAAAAAAATAATTGGAGAGAGGTAGAGTACAGGGGTAGGATTCTTACTCCACGGGCACTGTTACATAAACAAAAGGAATCCTACTCACAGTGAGAAGGGAAGGGTGTCTACCACACGTGTGGGGACACACAGTGTTTTGTAAAATACCCCTCACACACCAACAGGCCCCTTGGTGTCATGCTTCATCATCGGGGTCTTCGCACCCCTCTAACGGGATGCGGCGTGCTGCGACCTACGACTACGCGGGAGCACTAGAGGTTGGACTATGTGTGGTGTGTGTGATGCAAGTGGTAGGGGTATTTAAATGTGAGTGGTGGGGTATGGTGAAGGTTTAAAAAGTGCCTGGCTCGTGGGTGTATAGGAAAAAACTTTATTCACAACCCCGGGCTGGTACTATTAAAAGAAGTGCAGAGTGAGGTAGCTAACTGTCGTGACTATGGACAGTACCTCTGGTGTGCGTCAACATGTTTCGGAGCGTGTGCTCCTTCTTCAGGACGGGGGCACAACTTCCCCACCTTACTCACGTATTTCTATAAATTGTGTAAATAACCAAAAAGTGCGAGACTATATACAGTGACTTAATACTAAAATAAAGGCTTTAATGTGTCTACAGCGGTTTGTGACCATGCATTTGCATGACCTACAAAGAGGAAAAAGAAAATGAAAATTAATATGGTTACCCTTAGTAGGGTGGCTCATACAGGTGCAGTCACCTGGAGCACCACATGGCATATTGGCCCTGTAAAGGAAAAAGACAGACAAAACACAACATAGATGAACACACAAAAAGTTTGTTTGAAGACTGTTGGTCATACTCATTGTGAAAAGATGTCTTGCTTCATGAGCATTCTGGGACGTCTGGGGTTGATTGCTATTTTTGCAATCTATAGGGACAAAGGATCGTTTTCAGTTTTTTACTCACTTTTTTGGATGGGAAATGGTGTTTCTGTTAACCAATACTCACAGACTCGGGACAAGTTCACCTCCGTGCTACCTCATACGCTGCTCCGCTGGTATTAACTAGGGATGGCTGCCGCGCGCTATTTATGCTACTATTCCTTGAATGGTTCTGTAGTCATAGGCTAATTGTCAGACATGCCTAATGCCCATACATGGGTAATCCGTTCAATTAGTAGACACACCATATATGGCATGTCCGGTGATGCGGATAGCGTAGGAGAGATGCCAGGTGTGGCTGTCAATGATTAGCGGACGCATGCGCGAAAGATCTGTGGCTTACGCATGCGTGCGGTAGCTGGGGTTTACAGTGTTCTTGTCGTTGGAGGACGCATGCGCGAAAGATCCGTGGCTTGCGCATGCGTGTGGTAGCTGGAGTTTACAGCGTTCTTGTCGTTTTGTAAGCGCATGCGCGTTTGTAAGCTGTCCCCATTCTGGAGCTGCATGCCGCGCTGTGTATTTCAAAAGGCACGCGTATTGGAATAATTCTACCAAGTGTGGTTTGGCAGTGGTGTATTTCAAAACGATCGTTATAAGAACTTGAGTAGCGATGTGAGGGCCTACAACGCGCTCTTATTTGGTAATACTATTTACAATTGGTTAAGGTTTAAAACAGCTGGACGAGAACCAAGGGGTTAAGGTGGCATGTCAGTCGGCCGCTTGGTTATTGCTAGGGGCCTATTAATTATATGGGTCGATGAATTACTGTGGGGGCTTTGTAATGAACTGGTCAGTTGGCCCCAGGGGACATCATCATTCAGACCATCGGTATGAGTGCCCTGACGGAACACCCACCATTGTTCTTTCTGGAAAAGACCCGTTTCGGATGGCAAGTGTTCGATCACAGTCCATTTTAGATCGTTCACACAGTGCTGTTTCTCCAGATAGTGTGTTGCCATTTTTGTTGTGGACTTCTTGCAGCGGACATTGCTTTTGTGTTCACCCATTCTTGTTTTTACAGGCCTCGTGGTCATGCCCACGTATTCCAAACCACATGGACATGTGATCATGTACACCACATTTTTGGTATTGCAATTTGTGAATTGTCGTTGTTCCCAAGTCGTACCATTTCTGAATGTTAAAGTGTTGCTTTTCTGCGTGAGATGACAGCTGCTGCAATTTCCACAAGGGAAATGTCCCTGTATCCCAATTGTGGTCTGTCTGGATGTGGTACTAGGTTTGGGTCTGGTGTGCACCAATAGGTCTTTGAGGTTCCTACCTCGGCTGTGTGCATGCATTGGTTTGTCCAGATTAAGACTACCACAATTCAATATCCTCCAATGTTTGTTTATAATTTTGGAAACCTCATTTGATATTGTGGAGTAAGTGGTGACACATATAGGTCTTTTTTTGTCATCAGGGGTCGGTAGTTTGTCCTCCAGGAGTGCTCCCCTATGATTGTTCTTGGCCCTTTTCATAGCTTTTTCAATGATTTTTGGGGGATATTGTCTCTGTAACAGTTTCGTTTTTAGATCACCGGCTTGTGATTTAAATTCGGTCAGTTCAGTACAGTTGCGTCTCAACCTTAAGAATTGTCCGTATGGCAAATTCTCCCTCAGATGCCTAGGATGAAAACTATCATACCTCAATAAGCAATTCCTCGCTGTAGGTTTGAAATGTGTGGTGCTCTTGAGTCTATCCCCTTCTGCATAGATATTGAGGTCGAGAAACACCATGGCCTGGTTAGAGATCGTACTTGTAAATTTCAGATACGCATTTTGATTGTTTAGCCAATTTACAAAGTCAATGGCCGTGTCTGTTTCCCCGTCCCAGATGATGAAGACGTCGTCAATATACCTTTTCCAGGTATTAATGTGGGTTCTGTATGGGTTATCTGTATGTAGTATCCTGTTTTGCTCTAGATGGTGGACATATAATCCAGCCAGACTAGGAGCAAAAGTACTGCCCATACTGGTGCCGTGGGTCTGTAAGTATATTGTCTTGTCATATTGGAAAAAGTTGTGTTGTAGTGCCAGGGAGATGCATTCAAGAACTAAGCCTCGCGGTGTTTGGTATTTCCATTGATTGGTGAACAGTACTTCCTCAATTATTTGGAGTGTCTCATCATGTGGTAGGCTAGTATATAAACTTTCCACGTCTAGGCCCAACATGAGTTGCTTCGTGGGATCAAAACTTTTATCCTCCAATAATTGTAGGACTGATTTCGTATCCTTTAAGTAGGTGTCAGTGGATTGTACCAGTGGGCGTAGGAAGGCATCCGCAAATTTAGAAAGTGGCTCAAGGATGGAGCCGATCCCTGATACTATGGGTCTCCCAGGTGGGTTGTTGATGTTTTTATGGATCTTTGGAATGCAGTAAAAGTATGGGATTCGTGGTGAGGGTTGTTGTAAAAATTCTGCTTCTTTTTTTTGCTTAGCCAATTGTGGGCTAGACCTCCAATCCTGATGCGTAATTTTTCTGTAGGATCCTCCAAAAGGACCCTGTAATTCCGTGTATACACAGAATTACAGGGTCCTTTTGGAGGATCCTACAGAAAAATTACGCATCAGGATTGGAGGTATGGTAGAGGAGGGTCTAGCCCACAATTGGCTAAGCAAAAAAGAAGCAGAATTTTTACAACAACCCTCACCACGAATCCCATACTTTTACTGCATTCCAAAGATCCATAAAAACATCAACAACCCACCTGGGAGACCCATAGTATCAGGGATCGGCTCCATCCTTGAGCCACTTTCTAAATTTGCGGATGCCTTCCTACGCCCACTGGTACAATCCACGGACACCTACTTAAAGGATACGAAATCAGTCCTACAATTATTGGAGGATAAAAGTTTTGATCCCACGAAGCAACTCATGTTGGGCCTAGACGTGGAAAGTTTATATACTAGCCTACCACATGATGAGACACTCCAAATAATTGAGGAAGTACTGTTCACCAATCAATGGAAATACCAAACACCGCGAGGCTTAGTTCTTGAATGCATCTCCCTGGCACTACAACACAACTTTTTCCAATATGACAAGACAATATACTTACAGACCCACGGCACCAGTATGGGCAGTACTTTTGCTCCTAGTCTGGCTGGATTATATGTCCACCATCTAGAGCAAAACAGGATACTACATACAGATAACCCATACAGAACCCACATTAATACCTGGAAAAGGTATATTGACGACGTCTTCATCATCTGGGACGGGGAAACAGACACGGCCATTGACTTTGTAAATTGGCTAAACAATCAAAATGCGTATCTGAAATTTACAAGTACGATCTCTAACCAGGTCATGGTGTTTCTCGACCTCAATATCTATGCAGAAGGGGATAGACTCAAGAGCACCACACATTTCAAACCTACAGCGAGGAATTGCTTATTGAGGTATGATAGTTTTCATCCTAGGCATCTGAGGGAGAATTTGCCATACGGACAATTCTTAAGGTTGAGACGCAACTGTACTGAACTGACCGAATTTAAATCACAAGCCGGTGATCTAAAAACGAAACTGTTACAGAGACAATATCCCCCAAAAATCATTGAAAAAGCTATGAAAAGGGCCAAGAACAATCAAGGGGAGCACTCCTGGAGGACAAACTACCGACCCCTGATGACAAAAAAAGACCTATATGTGTCACCACTTACTCCACAATATCAAATGAGGTTTCCAAAATTATAAACAAACATTGGAGGATATTGAATTGTGGTAGTCTTAATCTGACAAACCAATGTATGCACACCGCCGAGGTAGGAACCTCAAAGACCTATTGGTGCACACCAGACCCAAACCTAGTACCACATCCAGACAGACCACAATTGGGATACAGGGACATTTCCCTTGTGGAAATTGCAGCAGCTGTCATCTCACGCAGAAAAGCAACACCTTAACATTCAGAAATGGTACGACTTGGGAACAACGACAATTCACAAATTGCAATACCAAAAATGTGGTGTACATGATCACATGTCCATGTGGTTTGGAATACGTGGGCATGACCACGAGGCCTGTAAAAACAAGAATGGGTGAACACAAAAGCAATGTCCGCTGCAAGAAGTCCACAACAAAAATGGCAACACACTATCTGGAGAAACAGCACTGTGTGAACGATCTAAAATGGACTGTGATCGAACACTTGCCATCCGAAACGGGTCTTTTCCAGAAAGAACAACGTTGGGTGTTCCGTCTGGGCACTCATACCGATGGTCTGAATGATGATGTCCCCTGGGGCCAACTGACCAGTTAATTACAAAGCCCCCACAGTAATTCATCGACCCATATAATTAATAGGCCCCTAGCAATAACCAAGCGGCCGACTGACATGCCACCTTAACCCCTTGGTTCTCGTCCAGCTATTTTAAACCTTAACCAATTGTAAATAGTATTACCAAATAAGAGCGCGTTGTAGGCCCTCACATCGTTACTCAAGTTCTTATAACGATCGTTTTGAAATACACCACTGCCAAACCACACTTGGTAGAATTATTCCAATACGCGTGCCTTTTGAAATACACAGCGCGGCATGCAGCTCCAGAATGGGGACAGCTTACAAACGCGCATGCGCTTACAAAATGACAAGAACGCTGTAAACTCCAGCTACCGCACGCATGCGAAGCCACGGATCTTTCGCGCATGCGTCCTCCAACGACAAGAACACTGTAAACCCCAGCTACCGCACGCATGCGCAAGCCACAGATCTTTTGCGCATGCGTCCGCTAATCATTGACAGCCACACCTGGCATCTCTCCTACGCTATCCGCATCACCGGACATACCATATATGGTGTGTCTACTAATTGAACGGATTACCCATGTATGGGCATTAGGCATGTCCGACAATTAGCCTATGACTACAGAACCATTCAAGGAATGGTAGCATAAATAGCGCGCGGCAGCCATCCCTAGTTAATACCAGCGGAGCAGCGTATGGGGTAGCACGGAGGCGAACTTGTCCCGAGTCTGTGAGTATTGGTTAACAGAAACACCCTTTCCCATCCAAAAAAGTGAGTAAAAAACTGAAAACGATCCTTTGTCCCTATAGATTGCAAAAATAGCAATCAACCCGAGACGTCCCAGAATGCTCATGAAGCAAGACATCTTTTCACAATGAGTATGACCAACAGTCTTCAAACAAACTTTTTGTGTGTTCATCTATGTTGTGTTTTGTCTGTCTTTTTCCTTTACAGGGCCAATATGCCATGTGGTGCTCCAGGTGACTGCACCTGTATGAGCCACCCTACTAAGGGTAACCATATTAATTTCCATTTTCTTTTTCCTCTTTGTAGGTCATGCAAATGCATGGTCACAAACCGCTGTAGACACATTAAAGCCTTTATTTTAGTATTAAGTCACTGTATATAGTCTCGCACTTTTTGGTTATTTACACAATTTATAGAAATACGTGAGTAAGGTGGGGAAGTTGTGCCCCCGTCCTGAAGAAGGAGCACACGCTCCGAAACATGTTGACGCACACCAGAGGTAGTGTCCATAGTCACGACAGTTAGCTACCTCACTCTGCACTTCTTTTAATAGTACCAGCCCGGGGTTGTGAATAAAGTTTTTTCCTATACACCCACGAGCCAGGTACTTTTTAAACCTTCTTTGTGCAAAGGTATCTACCCAGGCAGAAAAATAGGACTGAAAGCTGGCTATCGAAAAGAACACATATTCATGAGTAACTCATAAAACAAGCAATGGACTGAAATGATATCAAAAAGGGTTGATTTTTAATATAAAAAAGGATATGTGGATACATATGATTCAGTAAAAAATAATTACATGATGTGGATAAACATGACTTATTCTAACACTAGATCACAAACAAACATGTAAATATTCATAAAAAATTGAATGGACGACTTTTTCTTTAAAAATAATTTCTCTAGTACAGAAAGTATCTAAGGCTGTGTGTCAACGCGTTTCGACAAAAAACATTTGTCTTCATCAGGACAGTTCGGTATCAGCCAATTCATCTAAAAAAAGATAAGACAAAATCACAAACAGTTCACAGTACATTGCAAGTCCTACTATTTACATATACAAAAATTGCTTCAGTTTGCAGAAAAAAAGATTTTTTTCTTTTTTCTTTTTTTTAAAAGCTTTCTTTTTCTTTAACAAAACCAGACTTATATCAAATTTGATATAAGTCTGGTTTTGTTAAAGAAAAAGAAAGCTTTTTGATATCATTTCAGTCCATTGCTTGTTTTATGAGTTACTCATGAATATGTGTTCTTTTCGATAGCCAGCTTTCAGTCCTATTTTTCTGCCTGGGTAGATACCTTTGCACAAAACTGTTTTCCCTGACCCAGGAGTACGATCCAAATCAGGGGGTCCTTGTTACTTACAAATACTTTTTAAACCTTCACCATACCCCACCACTCACATTTAAATACCCCTACCACTTGCATCACACACACCACACATAGTCCAACCTATAGTGCTCCCGCGTAGTCGTAGGTCGCAGCACGCCGCATCCCGTTAGAGGGGTGCGAAGACGCCGATGATGAAGCATGACACCAAGGGGCCTGTTGGTGTGTGAGGGGTATTTTACAAAACACTGTGTGTCCCCACACTTGTGGTAGACACCCTTCCCTTCTCACTGTGAGTAGGATTCCTTTTGTTTATGTAACAGTATACCCAACACCACAGCACTCTCTCAGGCAGTATACCTAACACAGCACACTCACAGGCAGTATACCCAACACCACAGAACTCTCACTGGCAGTATACCCAGCAACACAGCACTCTCACAGACAGTATACCCAACACCACAGAACTCACACAGGCAGTATACCGAACACCACAGAACTCTCACTGGCAGTATACCCAGCAACACAGCACTCTCACAGGCAGTATACCCAACACCACAGAACTCACACAGGCAGTATACCCAACACCACAGAACTCTCACTGGCAGTATACCCAGCAACACAGCACTCTCACAGGCAGTACCCAACACCACAGCACTCACACAGGCAGTATACCCAACACCACATAACTCTCACAGGCAGTATACCCAACACCACAGAACTCTCACTGGCAGTATACCCAGCAACACAGCATTCTCACAGGCAGTATACCCAACACTACAGCACTCTCACAGGCAGTATACCCAACACCCCAGCACTCTCACAGGCAGTATACCCAACACCACAGCACTCTCACAGGCAGTATACCCAACACCCCAGCACTCTCTCAGGCAGTATACCCAACACCACAGCACTCTCACAGGCAGTATACCCAACACCGCAGCAATCTCACAGGCAGTATACCCAACACCGCAGCACTCTCACAGGCAGTATACCCAACACCGCAGCACTCTCTCAGGCAGTATACCCAACACCACAGCACTCTCACAGGCAGTATACCCAACAACGCAGCACTCTCACAGGCAGTATACCCAACACCACAGCACTCTCACGGGCAGTATACCCAACAACACAGCACTCTCACAGGCAGTATACCCAGCACTCTCAGAGGCAGTATACCCAACACAGAGAGTGAGGGGGGCTTGCACAGCTGGTTTAATCAAATGATTCTCCTGTGTTAATGATTTGTAGCGTGCTGGGGAGAAATCGCTGTCTGGTCCACACAGCGTAAATGATGCTCAAACTTTTTCAAAGCTGCCCCTGCCTCGGGGCAGGCTTCTCCTAGCACTGAAAATAGACTATCAAGTCTTGTTCACTTTCAATGTTTTTAATAAAGTTCTTTCAAAGAGTTTTTTCAAAATCTTAATTTGTGGTTCAACACATTATTTTCATGGTTGCCAAAGCTGTATGCTGTATCGTAACCAAAGTCTGTTCAGCATAGGTTGTAAATCACTTCATAATAACAAATCCCAATGCATTTCGGGCTATGGGGGAGCCCTTCGTCCGGGGGTTACTCTACAAGAAGGAAAGAGATGGATAATCACTACGGGGTCGATGTATAATGTATAACATGTGACGGTGACTGAATAAGATTAACATGCTGTGGTAGAGATTTGTGAATATGATGTTGGTGTTGTGACTTAAAGGGGTAGAGCTAGACCGTGTATAGTGCTCCGCACATGAACGTGTGATAAGTAAAAAGTAAAAACCGAAGTAAAAAACCGGATCCTTACTGTGATCGGTGTGAATGTGGGGTGATTACGAGTGCTCGAATTGTTAAAACATGGGGTGATTCCAAGTGCTCAAATTATTAAAACATAGGTGCAGGTTTTCCCACTTGTGAAAAAACAAACGGATGCGTGGACTCACGGTTAACCGTCGCTGTATAGTCCGGTTACCTGTGAATACACAGGGAACCCGAACTTAGAATAAAAAACGGATGGACAAAACAGTAAGGGTTGTGCCCTAACATCGGTTAAGTAACTTACTTAAATCAGCCTCTGTGGAGTTTTGTGTCTGTTAGTCCCTGCGTACGGCGTTGCGAGTGCTTCAAGGCGGTATGCCGGGTGATAACTGCGCATCTAGCAGTGTAAACATAAAAGACGGGCTAGAACCCAAGGTAATGGGTGCCATCTTGGAGTGGTGAAAAATAGTCCGTGTGCGGTGTGAATCTGTGCTAAGAACATCATACAAGTTGTGAATCATGTTCTGAACATTCCCTGGTGTAAATACAATAAACAATACACAATCCTATCTGATAATCATAATGATTTGGTGTGAACGTAGGTGCCCAATCAAACCAAACATACAGAATTATACATCATATCATTAAAAATGGTGCATAGCAAAAATGTTCATTATTTGTAATGTAGTTAAAGATAACATAGGAATTCCATCCTATCGTTTAACCCGTTCGGCTGCATCGTGGCCATATAGCGGATCCAGTAATTTTCTCGTTTAAGGAGAGTGTTCTTGTTATGTCTGGTGGGTTTGATTTGTTCCAGAATCAAGTATTTCAACTGGGCTACAGAATGATTTTTTTCAACGTAATGCGCTGCCACGGTGGATTTAACATTTTTGGTGCAGATGTTGCTTTTATGTTCCAATATGCGAACACAAATCTTTCTTTCTGTGTGGCCTATGTAACATAGGCCACATGGGCATTTGAGCATATAGATTACGTTGGCAGAATTGCATGTGGCATTAACTTTTAATTTCACTTTGTGTCCTTTCATCGGATGGTTGGTGTAGTTACCTGGTATGGCATTGTTGCAATTGCTGCAATTATTCCATAGTATGTCAAACGGCTGACAAAGGGGGAGCATTAGTAATAATGGACTCTACTTACTATCATGAACAAATGATACAACACACATCTGACAACAACACATACGCTCCTCTTCCAAAAGACCCGACAAATGAATACGCAGCAATTCTTAAAGCTATCTTACAACAAGCATTTGACAACGGCACCATTAATGATAGAGCAAGACGTTACTTAACACCTAATAACCCTTCAGCACCAAGGATGTATCTGGTGCCCAAGATTCACAAGCACCCAACCCGACCACCGTCCCATAGTATCGACGAAAAGAAGCATCCATGAGACGACTGGTAGATTCATCAACAAATATCTCCAAACGTTTGTATTGGAGGCTGAGTCTTACATCCGTGACACTACAGATTTCCTGGTGAAACTAAACAGGAGCATCAATACACTAGGAGAACAAGAACTGATACTTTGCACAGTGGATGTGTGTTCACTGTACACGTCTATACCCCATGATCTAGGAATAGAGGCAGTAGAGAAAGCTCTCATTGGATCCACCTTGGATGCGGACCTCCAGACATTTTTAATGGAACTCTTAATATTCACGCTTTACCATAGCTACTTAACGACAAGTGGTTTCACCAACTATGTGGCACGTCCATGGGAAATTGTGCAGTATATCCAACAACACAGCACTCTCACAGGCAGTATCCCCAACACAACAACACTCTCACTGTCAGTATACCGAACACTGCAGCACTGTCACTTTCACAGTATAGCCAACACCCCACACTCTCACTCTCACAGTCAGTATACCCAACGCCACAGCACTCTCACTCTCACAGTCAGTATACCTAACACCCCAGCACTCTCAGGCTCACAGTCAGCATACCTAACACCGCAGCACTCTCAGGCCCACAGTCAGTATACCTAACACCACAGCACTCTCACAGTCAGCATACCTAACACTGCACCACTCTCAGTCAGTATACCCAACACCACAGCACTCTCACAGTCAGTATACCCAACACCGCAGCACTGTCACTCTCACAGTATAGCCAACACCCCAGCACTCTCACTCTCACAGTCAGTATATCTGCGACCGCAGCACTCTCACTCACAGTCAGTATATCTACCACTGCAGCACTCTCACTCTGACAGTAAGTATACCTAACACCACAGCACTCTCTCGCTTGCAGTCGGTGTATCTGACACCAGAGTGCTCCCACTCTCATTGACATTCTAGCAAACACGGAGCACTCTCACTCGAGCAGTCAGCGTATCTTACAATGGGGCACTATGTCTGCGACTTAGTCATGATATCTTGCACTCTCTCTTGCTGTTAGTATATCTTACACTGTGCTCCTCTTGTTACACAAGTGGGAGAGGTGTGGCGCCGCGGCCAGGGCGACTGACGCTGGAATCTGGGGATCAGGGTTCGATCCCCGGCTCCGGTGGCAGGTTAGCCCAGCACCATGTGACTCTGGGCAATAGCTTGCTTAATCTCCCCGACGGCCCCCAGCGCCTAGAGACCCTTACGGGTGATTGTGCGCTTTACAAATGTGGATTATTATATTATTATATATTACACAGTCTGTATATCTTACACAGTGGCATGCTCACTTTCACACAGTTCATATATATCTTACACTGTTACAATCTCACAAAGTCAGTATGTGTTATATTAGGGCACTCTCACCGCTGTAATTTGTGTAACACCTGAGCATGCGCACTGTTTACACGGTTTTTATATACAATAACGTGTCACAATCACTATTACAGCTAGTGTACCTTACATGGAGGCTCACCTTCACTGCTCCAGTCATTACACTTTAAACTGTGGCGCGCGCACCGCAGGCCCTCATTATGAGTTTTGCGCATTTGGTTTCGGGAATAGTGGAGGGCTAGGATTCCTGCACCAAAATTCACAGAATACTGTTTTTTGGATGGAATGGGGAATAACCACATGGATCCAGAAATACCAGATCCTTTGTTATGACAGGTTCTGTGGGTCTGGACCGAACATTATCGGGTCTGGGGTTTTAGAACCTGAAACTTCTGGGCCCTGAGAGACTGGAAATTGCGGATGTGAAATGTCACCTGGAATTATATATTGAAATATATAGAAATGCCATGTACAAACTCACACACATATATTATCACACTGGGTGAAATTCCACGACTTGCAAGGAGGGCTTTAGTTGATCTAAAACGGTGAATCACTCACTGTTATACAGATAATATATATATAGCATTGGCCCATACTCACTCAGTATATTTTATCTTGGGGCGCTCTACCTGTTACAGATTGTATATCTAGCATTGGCCCATACTCACTCAGTATATTTTATACCGGGGAACTCTAACTGTTGCAGATTGTATATCTAGCATTGGCCCACTCTCACTCAGTATATTTTATACCGGGGCGCTCTAACTGTTACAGATTGTATATCTAGCATTGGCCCACTCTCACTCAGTATATTTTATACCGGGGAGCTCTAACTGTTACAGATTTTATATCTAGCATTGGCCCACTCTCACTCAGTGTATTTTATACCGGGGTGCTCTAACTGCTAATACCCGAGCATGTTCACCCTTACACAGTCAGTATACATTACACAGTGGCAGAGTGGTAGCTGTTGCTGGCCTTTTTGTTGCGAGATGGAGTGAAGTAGTATTTGTCTTCCCTGTTTGTCAGGAGATGGAATGAAGTATAGTGTCTGTCACTGGATGCAGTGAAGTAATGTTGGTTGCGGCCTGTTGGTAGTGGGATGAGGTGGAGCAGTACCTGCTTGTCGCTGGACAGAGTGAAGTAGAGTTTGTTGCTGCCTGTTACTCTTCGGGTGTGTTAGAAGTGGTACCTTCTGGTCGCTGGATGGAGTGAAGTAGTGCTTGATCTTGTCTTTTTGTCGCTGGACGGAGTGAAGTGTAGTGTCTGCTTTGCTGCTGCCTAATTCTCTCAGGGCGGTGATAAGCGGTACCTGCTGGTCGCTAGATAGAGTGAAGTGGTGTTTGCTCTTGCCTGTTTGTCGCGGGGTGGAGTGAAGTAGTGTTTGCTCTTGCCTATTTGCCGCGGGGTGGAGTGAAGTAGTGTTTGATCTTGCCTGTTTGTCGGTAGGGATAGAGTGAAGTAGCATTTGCTCTTGCCTGTTTGTCGCTGGATGGAGTGAAGTAGCGTTTGCTCTTGCCTGTTTGTCGCTGGATGGAGTGAAGTAGTGTTTGCTCTTGCCTGTTTGTCGCTGGATGGAGTGAAGTAGCGTTTGCTCTTGCTTGTTTGTCGCTGGATGGAGTGAAGTAGCGTTTGCTCTTGCCTGTTTGTCGCGGGGTGGAGTGAAGTAGTGTTTGCTCTTGCCTGTTTGTCGCTGGATGGAGTGAAGTAGCGTTTGCTCTTGCCTGTTTGTCGCTGGATGGAGTGAAGTAGCGTTTGCCCTTGCCTGTTTGTCGCTGGATGGAGTGAAGTACTGTTCGCTCTTGCCTGTTTGTCGCTGGGGGATGGAGTGAAGTCGTCTTTGCTCTTGCCTGTTTGTCGCTGGATGGAGTGAAGTAGTGTTTGCTCTTGCCTGTTTGTTGCTGGATGGAGAGAAGTAGTGTTTGCTCTTGCCTGTTTGTCGCTGGATGGAGTGAAGTAGTGTTTGCTCTTGCCTGTTTGTCGCTGGATGGAGAGAAGTAGTGTTTGCTCTTGCCTGTTTGTCGCTGGATGGAGTGAAGTAGTGTTTGCTCTTGCCTGTTTGTCGCTGGATGGAGTGAAGTAGCGTTTGCTCTTGCTTGTTTGTCGTTGGATGGAGTGAAGTAGCGTTTGCTCTTGCCTGTTTGTCGATGGATGGAGTGAAGTAGCCTTTGCCCTTGCCTGTTTGTCGCTGGATGGAGTGAAGTACTGTTCGCTCTTGCCTGTTTGTCGCTGGGGGATGGAGTGAAGTAGCGTTTGCTCTTGCCTGTTTGTCGCGGGGTGGAGTGAAGTAGTGTTTGCTCTTGCCTGTTTGTCGCTGGATGGAGTGAAGTACTGTTCGCTCTTGCCTGTTTGTCACTGGGGGATGGAGTGAAGTAGCGTTTGCTCTTGCCTGTTTGTCGCTGGATGGAGTGAGGTAGTGTTTGCTCTTGCCTGTGTGTCGCTGGATGGAGTGAAGTAGTGTTTGCTCTTGCCTGTTTGTCGCTGGATGGAGTGAAGTAGCGTTTGCCATTGCCTGTTTGTCGCTGGATGAAGTGAAGTACTGTTCGCTCTTGCCTGTTTGTCGCTGGATGGAGTGAAGTAGCGTTTGCCCTTGCCTGTTTGTCGCTGGATGGAGTGAAGTACTGTTCGCTCTTGCCTGTTTGTCGCTGAGGGATGGAGTGAAGTAGTGTTTGCTCTTGCCTGTTTGTCGCTGGATGGAGTGACGTAGTGTTTGCTCTTGCCTGTTTGTCGCTGGATGGAGAGAAGTAGTGTTTGCTCTTGCCTGTTTGTCGCTGGATGGAGTGAAGTAGTGTTTGCTCTTGCCTGTTTGTCGCTGGATGGAGTGAAGTAGTGTTTGCTCTTGCCTGTTTGTCGCTGGATGGAGTGAAGTAGTGTGTGTTCTAGCCTGTTTGTAGCGGGGTGGAGTGAAGTAGTGTTTGCTCTTGCCTGTTTGTCGATGGACGGAGTGAAGTAGTGCTTGCTCTTGCCTGTTTGTCGCTGGATGGAGTATAGTAGTGTTTGCTCTTGCCTGTTTGTCGCGGGGTGGAGTGAAGTAGTGTTTTCTCTTGCCTGTTTGTCGCTGGTGGAGTGAAGTAGTGTTTGCTCTTGCCTGTTTGTCGCTGGATGGAGTATAGTAGTGTTTGCTCTTGCCTGTTTGTCGCGGGGTGGAGTGAAGTAGTGTTTGCTCTTGCCTGTTTGTCGTTGAATGGAGTGAAGTAGTGTTTGCTCTTGCCTGTTAGTCGCTGGATGGAGTGAAGTAGTGTTTGCTCTTGCCTGTTTGTCGATGGACGGAGTGAAGTAGTGCTTGCTCTTGCCTGTTTGTCGCTGGATGGAGTATAGTAGTGTTTGCTCTTGCCTGTTTGTCGCGGGGTGGAGTGAAGTAGTGTTTGCTCTTGCCTGTTTGTCGCTGGTGGAGTGAAGTAGTGTTTGCTCTTGCCTGTTTGTCGCTGGATGGAGTATAGTAGTGTTTGCTCTTGCCTGTTTGTCGCTGGATGGAGTGAAGTAGCGTTTGCCCTTGCCTGTTTGTCGCTGGATGGAGTGAAGTACTGTTCGCTCTTGCCTGTTTGTCGCTGAGGGATGGAGTGAAGTAGTGTTTGCTCTTGCCTGTTGGTCACTGGATTGAGTGACGTAGTGTTTGCTCTTGCCTGTTTGTCGCTGGATGGAGAGAAGTAGTGTTTGCTCTTGCCTGTTTGTCGCTGGATGGAGTGAAGTAGTGTTTGCTCTTGCCTTTTTGTCGCTGGATGGAGTGAAGTAGTGTTTGCTCTTGCCTGTTTGTCGCTGGATGGAGTGAAGTAGTGTGTGTTCTAGCCTGTTTGTAGCGGGGTGGAGTGAAGTAGTGTTTGCTCTTGCCTGTTTGTCGATGGACGGAGTGAAGTAGTGCTTGCTCTTGCCTGTTTGTCGCTGGATGGAGTATAGTAGTGTTTGCTCTTGCCTGTTTGTCGCGGGGTGGAGTGAAGTAGTGTTTGCTCTTGCCTGTTTGTCGCGGGGTGGAGTGAAGTAGTGTTTGCTCTTGCCTGTTTGTCGCTGGATGGAGTATAGTAGTGTTTGCTCTTGCCTGTTTGTCGCGGGGTGGAGTGAAGTAGTGTTTGCTCTTGCCTGTTTGTCGCTGGATGGAGTATAGTAGTGTTTGCTCTTGCCTGTTTGTCGCGGGGTGGAGTGAAGTAGTGTTTGCTCTTGCCTGTTTGTCGCAGGGTGGAGTGAAGTAGTGTTTGTTCTGGCCTGTTTGTCGCTGGATGGAGTGAAGTAGTGTTTGCTCTTGCCTGTTTGTCGCTGGCCGGGGCGAGTCAGGTCGTTTCTCGATGGAGTTGACCTGTTTGTACCTGACAGAGTGAAGGACGAGGCGCGTGGTGCCTGTTTGTCACTGGGCGGGGTGATTCAGGGAGCTGACCTACTTGTACCTGTCAGGGTGAGGAAGTGTCTGTTTCTGGGAGGTGGCGCGCGGTACCTGTCTGTGGCTGGGTCCGGGGGAGCTGCTGCTGTAGCTCTGGTCGTTACTGTCCGAGTCCTGGGGCATGCCTCTCGGCCTCTCCCTTTCACGTGCCGGGCTGTCTGACTGCAGCGGTGTCTCTTTCTCTGTCCGCCGCGCTCCGACCGCGTCTCTTTCAGCAGCCAGCGGTTTCTTCGCCGGGACAGACTCCCCTCCTGCCCCTGATCACCTCCTCCTGTCTCCGCACACCACCGGCTCTCCCTGGACTCTCCGTGAGCCCTCTGATTCTTCTCACCTCTGCCCTTCTCTGCCCTCTGACTCCCCCGTGCCTCCTCTACACCTGTCTGGCTCTGCCCTATTTTGACCCCTTAATCTCCTGCTCTGTCTTTGGATTGACTGTCCCTCTGGCTTTTTCTTACCCCTCTGTCCTTCTCTGCTCCTCCCTTACTGTCCCCGCTCTGCCAGTGGTCGTCTAACTACCCCCTGCCTCCTTCTACCTCTCTCTGACCCTGTTCTTCTGCCCTCTTCTCTGACTGCCCCCCTTTCTCTGCCCTTCTCTGCCCTCCTACTCCCCCCGCTCTGCCTGTGGTTCTCTGACTGCCCCCCTGTCTCTGCCCTTCTCTGCCCTCTCACCACTCTGTCTCTGATCTGACTACCCCTCTTTCTCTGCCCTTCTACAATCCCCGCTCTGCCTGTGGTTCTCTGACTGCCCCTCTGTCTCTGCCCTTCTCTGCCCTCTCACTCTCCCCGCTCTGTCTCTGGAGTCTGGTCTGACTGCCCCGCTCGTTCCTCTTGACTCTCTCTGACTCTGCCCGCAGCTCTCTCTGCCCCTCTGTCTCTGCCCTCTCACTCTCCCCGCTCTGTCTCTGGTCTCTCACCCTCCTCCTGCCACTCTCTGGCTCTGCCCCGCAGCGCTCTCTGCCTCTCTGTCTCTCCCTATCTGCTGTCGATATCTCGCTCTGTTTCGGTGACATCTTTCGCTATGCTTGGGGGCCGATGTGGTTTCTGGTAAAGCGGCGCCGAGAACCATGAAACTGGAAGTCACGTGGGTTGGAAACTTTCCGCACTGAAAGAAAAAAATGGTTAAAAATGTTGACGCACAAGAGACTGAGCGCTGCGAAATATCCCCCGAAAAACCCCAAACACTTGTAGAAAAGCAACCAAAAACACCAGCCTGGCGAGAAAAACCCACAGGCAGCCGGTAAAGCACCGAGCAAACAAATTTGGCAAACGAAACTACGTCACTTGTAGGATTAAAGGGAGTTGAGTTTAAAATGAAAATGTACTAATCGGCATCAGTTACGACTTGTACAGCAGTTAGCTTCAACGATATATAGTTATACGGGTATAAATTAAACATTCAGCACGGTAGTCCAGGAAAAAACATGCCAGTTTGGGTCACACCATCTCAGTACCAGGTGTTATTACACAAAGTACTAAACACCCTGAGGATTATAAACAATTAGAAAACAACATCAATTGCACCTTCTAATAGTAAATGAACACCCATCCCCTTGTTTGTTTTCAGATGATGGTCAGTTTCATGGATTCACAGCTGACACCTGTTTCGCCCAGTACTTATAGACTTTCTTAAGGCTCCTAATGGGCTAATTATGCCTTTCAGTATTATTCAATTAGCATTTAAAAAACATATCTGTATTGAGTCCCTTACCACAAGATAATCGCTTGGCATTGCGTGGTTCTGAACAGCATACAATAGCCTGTGTAATCACGTAAGGCACTACCTCCGTCAGTCTGCCCTGAACTGGAACTTTTCTTATTATACCAGATTATAAATTGCTTATACGAGGAAACATTCATTGTGTGTATATCTATCTATCTATCTATCTATCTATACATATATATATATGTGTGTATATATATATATATATATATATATATATATATATACACACGCATACATATATATAGATAGATAGATATAGATATATATAGATAAAGATCAATACACAGAAAAAATAATGCTATGGTTAAGGTTTATTGACAACTTATTCATCAAGTGGAACAGAACAGCTGATGAATTTGTACGATATGTCAACATACTTAATGAGAATGATACAGGCCTACGATTCACATACAATATCAGTACCAGAACAATACAATTTTTGGATATACAGGTATACGTGGACCAAGGCATAATCAAATCAACAACATATCGCAAACCCACTACAACCAACAGTATCCTACATGGCTTAAGCTTCCATCTCAGATCTCTAATCAAAAGTATACAGTTTGAAGAATTACTCAGAATGAAACGCAAAAAAAGATGAAAAAGCCCATAAATTCATGGCAAGAGGTTACACACCAGCACACATAATGGCAGGAAAAAGGAAAGCAGAGCAAATATCTTGAGAACAAACCCTGTTAACCAAGAAAGAAAAAAGCAACAAAATCAAGCAAAATGAAAACCCAGATATCAGATTAATTCTAACCTACAATACGGAAAAGTATGAAATTGTCAAAATCATGAAGAAACATTGGAGTGTCCTTTTAAAAGATCCTGACATGGGAAAAATCTTAGATAGCCACCCAAACATAACCTGCAGAAGAGCACCATCAATTAAATACAAATTGGTACACAGCAATTTCAATAGATCACAAGTGAAGTCATGGTTAACGGAATTCCAAATGGGTTTTAAAAAATGCAATAAATGCAAAGCATGTCGATTGGAAAGAACATGAAAGACATAATTGACTTCAAAGGAAAAACTTTCGTTATCAATGAAAAAATCAACTGTGAAAGCACCTATGCCGTCTATATGTTGGAGTGTAATTGTGGCCTAAGGTACATTGGCAGTACCATCTGCCAATTGAAGAACAGGATCCTTGAACACATCCGTGCAATACAAAATGATGACAACAACTACAACTGGCAACAAATAAAGTATTGGGGCTTAGCGACAATCACTGCCAGTGAGAGAGGTGGGGACAGAACAATGAAATTGCGATGCCTGGAATCCAGATTTATAATTCGGTTCCGTACAAACAACCGTAGGGTCTGAATGGGGATGAAGAACTACATGTTCACTTGTAGTATCTGTACATAACGAAGGAGCAATGCTGAGCATGAATTGATCAATACATGAAGTATAATAACATAACTGAAATGGGATTATGAATAAGAACAATGAGTTATATTGTGTGTAACACCAGTGAAGGTCACCAGAATTTGCAACCAAATAAATGGCAATTTGTCATATATACTAAACCGATTTGGAGAACATAAAAAACAGAACCCACAAAGGTCAAATTGAAAAATTGATGAATTCTCCGCGAAATGAACAGTAAAAACAAAAACGACATTGTGACATTACAACAATGAACAGTGAAAACGTTTTTAAACAGAGACACCTTTTGTTTTTGTAGAAAAAGATTTTGTAATACAGTGGACTACATATCCCTTAATTCCTCATAATGGGCCACATGGGTAATTATGTATAAATGGAAACACAAAATGGACTACCACTAACCGTGAACAAGACCAATCTGGTCGAAACGCGTCGGTTTTCAACGGGTGAGGGTGATGGCTAAGAATATGATGGAATAAACTAACCCTTGAACAAAACTCCTGGAGTGCAAGTTAAACCTTTGGTGAAAAAAAAAAATATATATATGTATATATACATCATATATATATTTTTTTTTACATATTCAAGCCACTGCTTGAGGTGACCTGATGAATTGGCCCAAACAGATATTATTTTAGATGAATACTGAAGAATTACTACTGACAGCACGGGCATAAGTAAGAATATGAGGGTCTTGGGAAGTCTATATGTTTAGGACGAAACATGTTGGTTGCATATTTATGAAACACGTGTTTTCTGAAAACAAAGCGATAGACAAATGAAGTGCTATCCCCCTGATTGAATTTTGACATATGAATAGAATGTGCCATTGGTGTTCTTTTTGAAGAAAGGTATTTCATAAGGACCGTTGCATGGCTCCCTACAGCTATCCACCAGCCTGTCAAGTAAACTGCCTATCCTCCGGTCAGGTCTTTACATGGACTTCTAGTAGACGCTTACACAATGAGTTGCAATATCTATAGATCCTGTGGTTGATGACCTACCTATCAGGTTATGGATGCAGTGGTCCCACCAATAAGCTTCCTACCCCACGGGCAATTCCTAACATGGACATACTCCGTAATACTTTACATGGACCTTCAGTACAGTGCCTTTCCTATCCACTGAACTAGTCCTGTCTTGCTTCTCCAAAGATTTACAATAACTATACACCATCTGGTAAATGGCCTATCAGGCTACATATTTGTCAGAAAGCACTAAGCTTGTACTCCAGATCCAACAGGGATGATACTGCCTCTTTCTGAATCCCGAGCCGACCACACACGAGTGAATATATTATTTAGTGGTAGACCGAGTAAGGAGATGGGATAAGAGAGAAAACAGAGCTACTGCGTATCGCTAATCTGACTTTTACCGAATCATAGTGAATATCAAAAGCCGACATTAAGATCTTTAGTATCTTATCAATGTATTGCAGTGTCTAACAGCCTCATAAATTACATACTTTCAGAATGTCTATATTTCAAATTTTCTGGTGGTGTTCTGAAGTCCCCGAAAATTGAAATCTAAATAATAGCTTTAAACTCAAGATCATATAGGTTTAAAATTATATCACTCTATACATTGATCAGGTAGATATCCTCTGTTTTGTGAGAACACGTTTTCTAGCTTGAATATATACTTAATGTTGAGTTCTCAAACTACAATGTAACCTTCATCAGAGTCATAATGTTTAAATCGACACAAATAATCACACGGCTAATCTCAGATCACACCTTTAGCACAATATATGCCTCATGAATAGTATCAGGATTTTCAAGAGCTGAGGATCGTGTTCCTCACATAGATAAGCAAAAGAGGTACACAAAGAAAATACGAGGTTAACCTCCTTTTAAGGATACCTCCGAAACAGTACTTTAACAAATAGTTTGTTTCGGAAATACAACTGTATTCTCTTCATATAATTCATCAGGATTCAGTTCAGACTTTAGTCTCTTAAAAAACGTTAAACATCCTCCAAGATTTACCACGATTTCTGATAATAAGTTCCTGACTACATCCACAATGTATCTCGACTGCCATGCAAGGACGCTCTGAACCAGTGCTTAATTAGTAAAAAATAGAAGTGCTAGGGCCCTCGCTAGGAGGCCACTGCAACTTGCACAACCCAGTGCTCCTGCCAGTGCTGCCAATGGCAATACCAACTCAATTACTAACCATCACTCTCCTACAAGTGTGACAATTCAGACTATTCCAGGCCCCCAAAGCAATAAGAATGACTTGGGTTGCAGTAATTAGTCATTGTTAATGTGTATTCAATTAACAAACAATTGTTGTAGTGCTCATCCCTAGTTAGGCAGACTGTCATAAGAGCCAGTGCTGACATTTAGGTGCCATGCAGAGCACCAGAAACCACCGGCTCAAATTAAGCACTGCTCTGGACCACAAAGAACTTATATTGAATAACATCAAAATGGACACCACCATTTGCAAGTATTGTGAGAATTCTGTAGCTTCCTGAGAGATGCAGTTCCTGGCTTGTACTCAGACACCTCACGCATAGCGTACCTCGAAGGCATGAAGCCTCTCTTAAAGAAACACAACAGTCGATACACACTGCTAGCCTTTTCATCCGCACTTCCAATGCACACTGTCTACTACTTACGAATATTGTGCTTGCATCCCTGCCGAGTTAAAAAGGTAAGTGCAGGCCACAACTAATTAAGGTATACCATGGACCCTTCGTTAGCCAGCCTAAGCACTGAGCCATACCTAACATGGAACGTCTGGTAGACCGCCTATCGTGGACCTCTGATAAACTGCCTATCGTGTTCATGTCAAGTAAATAGTCACTGCATTACACCTAAGAAAGTGGACCATTAACTAAAACACGCTATCGACTAGACTACACCTAACACAGACTCTCATGTAGGCTGCCTATCTACAGGAGGGCACCTACCAGTAGCAGACTGCCTATTAGCTGTATGACTCCCTAAATGGAAACACCAGTAGACTGCCTAACCACTGGATGGACTGTATGACGTTACAACACATACATTTACAACGCATGCCTTTACAACGCAGTTTTTACATCGCAACATCCTTTACAATGCATTCCTTTACATAGCATGCCACTACATTGCATTTTTAGAAACTACCTTTACAACGCATTCCATTACATCGCTTTATACCTTTACAACGCATACCATTACAAAGCATACCATTACATTGCATTCAAGGTAAGTGTTTGATAGTGTAGGAGTAAAAATTACTATTCTAACTCCAGTGGGTGCAACAGTAGGGTAAGTGTTGGATAGTGTAGGGGTACTATGCGTTGTAATGGCTGCGTTGTAGTGACATGCGTTGTAATGACATGCGTTGTAGTGACATGCAATGTAATGGCTGCGTTGTAGTGACATGCGTTGTAAAGGATGTTCAGATGTAATGACTGTATTGTAAATGTAATGCAATGTAATTACTGCATTGTAAAGGTTGTTTCCCCACTGGATGACACTATACATGGGTCTTTGATGATACCACCTGTCCAGTGGACCATACCTAAAAGGAATCCTGCAATACGCTGGCTATCTACTGGGCTACATCAACCATGGATCCTTCAATAGAATGTTTAGACCTGGCACACACCCAACATCATCCTATCTCAAGCTGTCAGTGTTTGCCAATCAGCTACCCTTTCCTTGTATTTTTAGGGGGTTTAATGTGTTTGCAAGCCATTGGCAGGGGAGCAAATGACTGTTATTGAAGCACCCCTACGGCCAATCACAGTGACCCAGGGTGCCTTTCAATTGATTGGTCTATGCATGCTCCAGGGAAGCCAATGGTAAACTAGAAAGTGATACTATGGAGCTGATGCCTTTGCCCCTTCCTTGATTACCTCTGAGTGACTGAGCCAAGCTTCTGCTGATCTGAGTATCTGAACCCGTGCTCACACGCCAAAATGGCTGTTTAGCCATATAGCAGCAGTAGGGGCTGAACTGACGAGGAAGACAACCAATCCAACGGTGCACATGATTGGCCCATTCTGCATTTGTAATTCTCCATACCGATTTTGCAGGTCCAATGTGCTTAGTTACTTTGGTCTTCGTAAACTATTAATTCCTGAACGAGTGCTTGGATGCTGCCACGTGGTGGAGTACAGCCAGAAAACCCTTTATGAAGAGTACATCTCCAGATTGTATTAGAAAGCAAAGAAATCACAAGTAGCTGTGGGCGAAAGTATTTTATGTAACAGATGAAATCTGCCAGTTTTTTAACTACTGTCTGAGCGAAATTTGGCTACAAAACTGCCCAAACTCTCTCCACAAGCAAAGTGAGCAGTTCGAATGCTTCTTGCGGCTCTCCTTGGACATCACTTCTCTAAAGAGAGCCACAGGAACTGGACATGTTTGTGGTTATTGGACAGAATGCCCTGCAGCCCTTTGTCTTTTTCTCTAGTGCACGAAAGACAATACAAAATTTTCCAGCTGTCACGACAAGAATTTTAGATTCTATTAAGGACACGGAGGCGAGGATTATACTGTCTAATTTTCTTTACTGAACTCACAGCAGCCAATGAAATTAACACTACACAATGTAAAAACATCATTACCCATGAGGCTTTGAACCACGCCTCCTTATCACAGCCAAGGGCAACATCACAAAGTATACAAAATAGAGAGGCACCATCCAGGCTTCCTCTTTCTTTGCGTAAACACAAGTCCAACATTACAAACCAAACAAAGTCTTAACTCTCAACGGAGAGATAAACAGTTCTTTTTCATTCTCAACAGAGAATATATCCACACGTCCTGAAGTCATCCGCTTCTCACACGAGAGTGATCCATCTCCATCCGGAGGAACCCTTCAGATCTTGTTGGAATCATTTCCTAAAACAGAAACAAGGTAGAGAAAGGGAACCCACAAATCTGATTCTCATAGGGTGGGCATTAATACTGTTATGAACATAACACTCACACAACATAACAGTTGAAATAAACTGTCCCAACGGGTGGGATAATCCTCGCCTCCTTGTCCTTAATAGAATCTAAAATTCTTGTCGCGATAGCTGGAAACGTTTGTATTCTATAGCAGGACCAGAGGCTTCTGATTATGCTGGTTCAAAGCTCATCAATCACAACGGAAGAAACATGAGAGATAGGCTTGTAATAGAACACTTTAAACATAGAATCTGTAGACCAGTCAGCTGCCTTCAGGATGTCTTCTAAACGAGATCCCAACATATACGCCTTGGAGGCCATAGCTCCTCTCGCAGAATGGGTACCATGTACTGAAATATCAATACCTGCTTCTGACATCACCCATCTGACCCACCTAGCCAAGGTGGCAGCAGAGACTGGCTTGAAAGGTTTTTGGATTGATATTAACAACTGACCCAATGGATCAGATCTATGTGCAAGAGTACGCTCCTCATAACATATCAAACATTGCAAAACACATAATTTATTATAATGAGGGAAAGAAGGATACTCCACTGAACGTGACATAGTTTTTGTCCGTCTCGTGATTACAAAAGAAAAACCCTGTGGAGAAAACATTTTGCCTGTTAGATCTAAAGCTCGTACATCAGACACTCTGTGACAGGAGATAAGACATAACAACATGGTGAGCTTGGCAGATAACTGTTTCAAGGAAAGGTCTGAATTATTCGGCCAGGATTCAAGATGGGAAAGGAACTTAGGGCCAGATGTAGGTCGGTCGGTAACGGTCGAAAATCTGTATTTTCGGCCGTTACCGACCGGTATTTGAGATATGGTATGTAGGGCCACATATTTTACAGAATCGGTAAATTTACCGATCGGTAAATTTACCGATTCTGTAAAATACCGAATCGGTATTTTTACCGATTCGGTATAATTGAAATGTAGGTGGGACTCTTCAGAGTCCCACAAGCCGTACAGAATCGGTATTTTACCATCAAATCTATTTGATGGTAAAATACCGATTCCGGTGTGCATGCACATGTATGCATGCACACCTGTGCCATATGACAGGCAGACCTGCCCTTAGGGCAGGTATGCCTGCCACATGGCACCCGAGCCTCTTTTGGGGGTGCCAGAGGGTGTCAAAGTGACACCCCCTGCACCCTTGTGTCAGTCGGTATTTACCGATTCGGTAAATACCGATTCGGTAATGCCCATTCATTCCTATGGGCTTCAAAGCCCATAGGAATGAATGGGCATTACTGGTCGGTATTTACCGATTCGTTAAATACAGAATTTCACCGAATCGGTAAAAGGAACATCTGGATGCTCCTACATGTCCCCCCTTCTTATTTACCGATTCTTATTTACCGAATCGGTAAAATTCGGTAAATAAGATTCGGTAAATGAGTCCTACCTACATCGGGCCCTTAGAAACATCCATAAGGTCGAATACCTGGAAAGAGGGGGATTAACCACCCTAACACCTTTAAGCAATTTACAAACCAGGGGATGCATCCCCACAGGTTTACCATCAATATGATCGTGGCCTGCTGAGATTGCGGATCTGAAGTTGTTAACAGATCTGTAAGCAAGGCCTGACTCCGCACATTCAGAAAGGGAAGTTTAAAATCTCAGTCACATCTGATCCCACGGGATTCACCTGCCGTTGAAGGCACCAACCCACCCATCTCTTCCAGGAAGCTGAATATCGCTTTCGGGTGGATGGAGCCCAAGCCTGTTGTATGAAGCCGGCAGCTGCCTGTGAAAGGCCTGTAATGCTCTCATGTCTCCTGAGAGCGTCCACACCATCAGACTTAGTTGGTTCTGCAGGACCAGCGGATGGCAAGCCCCCACTGGGTCCTGGAGAAGCGTCGGGAAAATCAGAAGTTGAAACGAAAGATCCACAGACAACTCCAATAGTGTGGGAAACCACAACTGAGTCTTCCACAAAGGTGTCACCAACACTATTGAGGCCGTCTGTCGACGGACAAAGGCCACCACTCTCGGGATCAAGGCAAACGGGGGAAACGCATACTTCCTCTGTTGCCCCCAATGGTGAAGGAACGCATCCGTTCCCCTCGCCATCGGGTCCGGTCTCCAACTGAAGAACAAAGGGAGCTGAGCATTGAGGCGAAAGGCAAATAGATCTATCTTGCAGGGGCCTCGCATACTCATGATCTACGCAAACAAAGCGGGTTGAAGCCTCCAATCGCTGAAGTCCCTGAGGAACCGGGAGTTCCAATCCGCTACTTGATTGAGCTTCCCCGGAAGGTACTCTGCTATGACCGTGATCTTGTGATCAAGGCAGAAGTGCCAGAACTCCTTCACTATGTTGACCAACAAGCGGGACCTGGTCCCTCCTAGGCGATTGATATATCTGACACATTGTCCATGCGGAGGAGGATGCAACAATTGCTCTTCAGAGGGGATATTGACCTGATCGCAAATGACCCTGCTAAAAGTTCAAGGCAGTTGATGTGCAACTTTAACTCTTCTGCGGACCAACGTCCGCCTGTGGCAAAGTCTCCACATCGAGCGCCCCAGCGCCATCGGCTGGCGTCGGACTCGACCACCACGTCTGGGGCCGCACTGAAGATTGCCCGACCATTCCAGGCTGTCATGTGTTCCAGCCACCAGTAAAGCTCCTCTCGAGCTTCCGGAGACAAAGGAATGAGATGGTTGTAATGGAATTTCTTCTGAATGTAGTAAATCTTGAGGCGCTGAAGGGCCCGGTAATGCAGAGGCGCTGGAAGATTGGCTTGGATGGAGGAGGCCAACAGGCCCACAATCCTCGCTAGAACCCTCAAAGAAATCATCATCATTTAGTCAGAGTGGACTTGATTTCCCGTCTGATAGACCTGATCTTGCTCAGAGGAAGGAGAAGTTGGGCAGAGACTGAATTTATTAGAAATCCCTGGAATTCTATCTGCTTACTGGGATTAATAAAGACTTTTTGAGGTTTATCACTAACCCCAGATCCTGCAAAAGGGGCATCGTCCACTCCAAATGAGTGAGGAGAAGGGTCTGATCTTGCGCCAGGAGTAGGATGTCGTCTAGATACACAATGAGGCGCACTCCCATTTCCCGAAGACGGGAATCCACTGGTTTCAGGAGTTTGGTGAACACCCACAGGGCTCATGACAGGCCAAAGGGGAGAGTGCGGTATCGGTACCATTGCCCTTTCCATAGAAATTGCAAGAATTCTTGATGTGAGGGGCAAACTGAAACCGTGAGATAGGCATCCTTCAGATCCAGCCGGACCATCCAGTCCCTCTCCAGCAGATGATCTCTCAGAAGATGGAGACCCTCCCATCTTGAAATGCCTGTAGACGACATAAAGGTTGAAATCTCTGAGATTCAAGACCAATCGTTGACCTCCTCCTTTCTTTTGAACCAAAAAGGCGTTGCTGCAAAATCCTCCAGGGATGAAGGGTCCTACGGCAATAGCCCGTTTGGCCAAAAGCTCCTGCAATTCGGAGTCTATAAAAATCTGTTCGTGACGGGAAAAAAGGAGAGGATGAGGACGAAAGACCTGACAGGGGACATCCAGAAGCTCTATCTGATAACCATGAACAGTCTGAAGGATCCACACATCTGTGGTGAGATTTGTCCAATTGACAACAAAATGCAACAACCTGCCCCCTAGGGGAAGTGACAGGTACACAGGACTTACCAGAAGATTGGGAGTCAAAGTTTTTGTATCTGCGGTTAACAACTCTTTTGAAGCGACCCCTGTAGCCTCGAGACCTGGGGGGGTAGAAGCCGGCCTGCTCGGGCTCCTGGGTGTAACCTCTGCGTCTGGGTGCGAAGCCTCTCTGAGGACGGGGGTTGGTGTAGCGGCCGGTCGAGCGCCCTCTGCCACGGCCAGCCCTACCAGAGGCCTGGTGGAACACTCTCTTAAGGGAGGATTGTGACTTATCCAGGGAAGCGAAGGTGCTCACAAATTTGGCTATGTCCTTCACAAACTTATTGCTGCCCTTCAGCCAAGGGCCCCAGTTCCGAGGAGGCCAATTCCACCAATTGAGGATCAATTCTAAGCAGGACAGACTTGCGTCGTTCGGACACCAAGGTGCAGTTGGCATTACCCAGCACACATATGGCTCTTTGCGCCCATCCAGCCAGGACCTCGGGGTGAATCGCCGCACCTGTCTCCTGTGCTTGGAGGGCTAACTCAAGAATTTTTGCTAATGGACCTGACAGGTCGAGTACCTTGTCCTGACATGCCTGCAGGGCACCGTAAATCCCCTTCTTAGGGTCCTTCTTGTATTTTTTGAGGAATGTGGTCATGGACGAATCTATGTCTGGGGTGAGCGCCACCTTATGAGCCAGATCATGGTGAGGACATTCTGATTTCAGGCGAGCCCTCACGTCCTTATTGAAACTTTTGCGTAAATGGGTTTGCAGTAGTCAGCCACTGCAGGGGGAGAACCCAGTCCGCTGACCTAGGGTGGATGATATCTGAAGGGTCAAACATAAAGGGGGAGGGCTGGACAGGTGAAGCAGAGTGTTTGCACTTTTTTGCGCACTGAGACGAGTCTGTGTCGGTGTCAGTGTCAGTCGTGGTGTTGGGGATCTGGATGGGAGAAGAGCGCGGAGGGGGAGGGATGGGGCGGCGTCTTGGGCCTGCTCCTTGGACCTGCAGAGCTTGGAATAGGTATGCCCGTGCGGCCAGGGGAGACCAGGGTTCTCAGGAGCTGGAAGTGATGCAGGAGTAGAGGGAGAGCCCGAAGGAGGGGAGTTAGGCGGGACCAGCAGCTGCAACTTCTGTGTAATAGGCAACAGTGCAGATGAAAGGGCCTTATCCAGCTTAGCGTCCAACTTTTTTATCAATCACATCATCCATTGACTCCTTATAATAATATTCCTCATCACCCTGGTCCTCACACGCAGCAACCTCCTCCTGGTAGAACTCGCAGTCTTCCCTTCCTCCAGAGAATATATAAATAATATTCTAATCAGAATTCCCCTGTGGGAAGCACAGTTTTCCAGCCCACCAGGAAGTTAGACATCAGTCGGGAGTAATGTCGGGGCCAAGGAGCCAAGATATGAGTATTAAAGTCAGCAAGGTAGTAATTAAGTCACTTAATAAGCAGTTCAATCTAGGACTAATGGAGGGAGTACAACCCCTATCTGCCAAGCAGAAAAAGGGATCCCAAAAATTATTTTGCCTAGGGGTATATGAGCGTAAATGCTGCCTTATCTGTACTTAAAATCGGACCGTAATGGCTCCAGGCCTTCTGAGTCTCACCCCGATTCAGCCTGGGGCAGAGCGTCGGTCCGGCATTGAGAGGGAGCTGCGCGCACACTAAGGCACGTGCTAGCTCCCACGACGCACGCTGGAGGCCCAGCCGGGCTCAGGCATGCTACTCGCTCCCTGCGGGGGGGGGGCAATTCCTCCGATCGCGCCCCGCGGTCACAGCCAGCAAAGCCGGCGGCAGCGTGGGGCAAACAAAGGGGGCACTAAATGAAGTGCAAGACGCACTTGAACCACGGGGAGAGAAGGCATGCGAGCACGCACTGTGAAGCGGATCGGGAAGTGCTCGGGGGCAGACGGAATGACCACACATGGGCACACGTATGTAATTACCATCCACAATTAATATACACTCCCCAATAGCGTATCAAAGTCAAAATACACCGTAATACAAAGCGCTAAACGCACGTACAATACTTAAAGCAAACAAAATAGAGAGGTATTTATCTGGGCTGCGGAGTAGCAAAGAAAGAGGAAGCCTGGATGGTGCCTCTTTATTTTGTATACTTTGTGATGTTGCCATTGGCTGTGATAAGGAGGCATGGTTCACAGCATCATGGGTAATGATGTTTTTACATTGTGTAGTTTTACTTTCATTGGCTGCTGTGAGTTCAGTAAAGAAATTGAGACAACATAATCAGAAGCCTCCGGTCCTGCTATAGAATCTATTGGAATTTCGTGCCAATTTCTATCTATATACTGGTGGGGAAAAAATCACCAAGCCATACATATCAGATATAGCTGGAATCGCAGCCATATTTCCCTGATTATGGCTTCTGGTTGGAATTTACACATTCTTGGAATTTTTCTTTTTGAGCCACCAAAGGTAACCTAAATCCCCCCATGCTTAGTATTAACAACACCGCCACATAACAGGCATCATTCCAATTTTCACTTGAAGTGTTCCAGCGCTAGAGGGGCCCATCCTCTGCATTCTCCGCTCCATCCTGAGGGGCATGTAAGTTCTCTCTGAAGGCATCTGTGGGGCCTGACAGTGATTGAAACATATCCACCCATTCTGTCAAATCCTCTGGGGTAGTCTTGTCCCTGAATCGTACCACCCTCATCTGAGATTGCTGTGCTAATGCCCATTCAGTCATATTTCACTCCCATGCGTCTGTAGTAGGACCGCAGATGTGTGCCCAGCAGATAGCTTTTCAGTGCCTCAGTAGTACCAACCTCAGAGATGCAAATTTATGGCAGATATTGCCCTCTTGAGCTTAGGCAAAATCCACATTAGGAATTGCCTAACTCAAATCAGACGGTAGTTTAGTGTAATCCTGTCACCACTTCCTCCCAATATTTTGATACAGGCCTGAAATACCAGGTAAACACAAGGAGAGGATGGACAGAGCACTGAAACTTTTCAGATACTCACCCCCAGTCACGGATCTGGGTTGAAGCCATCATCGTTCTTTAGCTCACTTTACCACCCCAGTTCAGACCCAGCTATATGCATATCAGTCTTGACACTGTGCCTCATGGGAACAGTCTAGCCCGAACTGCCAAGCCAGGTCTTCCCTGGACCGGAAACAAGCATCCTGGGACCGGTTTCGGGGTAACACCCCTCATCAGCTAGGCTAGCTTGAATCCAGTGGTAAAGGGAGCAAGGGATCCATGTCTGGGCATTCTCTGCCAACTTAGGGCGAACAAAGCAAACACAAGGAGATGATTGATGGAGCGCTGAAACTTTTCAGACACTCACCCCCAGTCCCAGATCTGGGTTGAAGCCATCATCGTTCTTTAGCTCACTTTACCAACCCAGTTCAGACCTAGCTATATGCAAATCAGTCTTGATCCTGTGCCTCATGGGAGCAGTCCAGCCCGAACTGCCAAGCCAGGACTTCCCTGGAGCAGAAACAAGCATCCTGGGACCAGTTTTGGGGTAACACCCCTCATCAGCCAAGGTAGCTTGAATCCAGCAGCAAAGTGAGAAAGGGACCCACGTTTGGGCATTCCCAGCCTACTTAGGGCGAACAAAGCAAACACAACGGTATGATGGACGGAGCGCTGAAAATTTTCAGACACTCACCCCAAGTCACAGATCTCGGTTGAATCCATCTTCGTTCTTTAGCTCACTTCGCCACCTCTGTTCATACCCAGCTATAACAGGTCACATGCATAAATAAAGCGAAACCTGACTCACATTTTGGGCAGGCAGAACATCTTTTGGGATATACTCCTTTAAGATTGAAGAGGGTAAAATATTTGCGGTGAAGGAAATTAAAGTGTGATGGCGTGAATCTTACATTGCAGGACACTCCTTTCACTAGGGCACAAGTTAGCTTCAGCTCCCCATCACTGATCAGTTCTTGAGTGTCTTCCTGGCACAACTGTCTAGCCCTCAGAGGGATCTATTTTTTCTACGATTCAATGCTCAGAATAGTAGGGATATTTGCCTATATCCCAGTCCCAGCTCCAATCTTAACTTGAATGTATGTGAAGGACTACAGGCACTTGGGAAGTCTATCTAGATCTCCCTTGCAGTCTTGGCTAGTATGGCGTATTGTAGAAACTGCCCAGGTCTGAACCTTAATAGTTCCTGCACTTCTGGAAAGGAAATAAAACACTTTTCTGGATAAAGATATCCAAGGTGAAGACATCTCTTGTGCCACCAATGAGCAACAGGCACGTCTCTGCTTATATGTTTGAATGGTTGTAGTGCCCATAAGTCCAGGGTCGATGGGAATAAGCATTGTTCAAGAATTTGCTTTATCACATCTCCCAGGCTCTTCGCACCGGTTTCAGAAATATATGGTAGTGTATTCGTATATTAACTCCCTCAAAGAGGAACTTAAGTAATGATTTATCCTCTTAGGAACCTCTCCGGAGCATTTTCTTCCATTTATTCTCATCTGAAAACCATTTTGCTGCACGTCGTAGTTCAGACACCATGTAATAGAGTTTCAAGCCAGGTAGGCCCAGTACTCCATCTTACTGTACAGCTCCGGCATAGTTAATGTGACTCTGCTTCTCCCCTGTGCCCATACCAGGGACATCATAACTATGTCTAACTCCTTAAATATAGCGGAAATAATGGGGCACACAGAGTTCTATAGCAAATACAGGCTGTGTGGGAGAAATATAATTTTTGCGACAGAAGATCTACTCACAATCGAGAGAGATAGAGTGTTAGGGCATACACCCAATTGGCACATTTAATTTACCTGTAAGTCCCTGCTACTACATGTACCCAGGGCCTGTAAATTAAATGCTAGTAGTGGGCATGTAGCACTAATTGTGCCACTTACTTAAATAGCCTTTTAAACATGTATTAGGTCTGCCATTGCAGTCTTTGTGTGTAGTTTTAACTGCCATTTCACCAGGCAACATAAACCTGTTGCCAGGTCTAAAGCTTCAATTTTAATACATATAAGTCGCCCCAAGGTTAGGCCCTAAAGCCCATAGCGCAGGGTGCATTGTATTAAAAAAGTTGGACATATACTTTTAAGTTTTGCATGTCCTAGTAGTGAAAAACTCTCAAATTCGCTTTTCACTATTGCAAGGTCTATCTCTCCCAAAGGAAAACACTTGATTACCTTATTACATTCAATAAGTGGTAACATTTGAATGGGATTCCATAGGAATGTCAAGTTTGTTCTCTAAAGAATTGTTATTTAAAACCCTATTTAATGGTAAAGTCTGATTTAAATTCACAATTCTGAAAATACCACTTTTCGAAAGTTGACATGTTTTTGTGCTAACCATTTGGTGCCTGCAGCCTGTTCCTGGATCACACTACTAAGTGTAATTGGTAGTTGGCCTTTGTGTATTCCTCCCAGACAGCATCACAATAGAGTGTCTGGGTTTTGGCAGAATGGGCATTCCCAGACTTGATAGGGAGGGAAGCTGTCACCTACCACAGTTACACCTCAAAGGACTACTCCACCACACTCAAAATAATTTCACACTACTTTATTATGACCCCAGACAATTTGGAGCCAGGGCAGGGTGGAAGGAAAATCCAGACACCCTAGTGGGTGAGCGGCAACGTGGGACCGCACATTGCAGCTCCAGTTCGGCAGCCTCACAAGCACCGACCCAACACGATGCAACTCGACACCGACAACCGGCCCAACTCGACGCATCTCAATGCAGCACTGTGCATTGCAGCTTCTGATTGGTGGCTTCGCAAGCACCAACTCAAATCAACACATCTCAACACCGACAACAGGCCCAGCTCGACACACCTCAGTTCAACACCGATGCATCTTGACGCAGGTCCTCGCAATCTCCCATTAACTGCCCCAGCCCCCAGGACTCAGCGCGACACATCTCAACGCATGACTTTACATCGTAGCTCCTGTCAAGGGCCCCTCAACACCTGTGCTGGACAAGCCAACCGAATGACTTTGCATCTTGATGCACCAGGACACAAAGTACTTCTAACAGCGGAGTGAACTCAGTCCTGGATCTGGCTCGCACTCCATTTGTGACTTGAAATGGTCCACTGTGACCAGATTACCGAGATTGGCGCTTTGTGCTGTTAGGTACCATTTTTACCTAAACATTCAAAATTACATATCCCTGGTTCTACTAATTCGATTTTTGTTGTTTTGGTGTCAAATAATTTATTAATTTTTACTCTATTATTCTAAATTGTTGTGGGATTTTTTTCTTGTGTTGTGTTTCACTTTTTTATTGTTAGGGTGCTCAATAAATACTTTACACATTGCCTCTAAGTTAAACCTGACTGCTTTTGTGGCAAGCTACCAGAGGGTTAAGCACAGGTTAACTTAGTGATTATTTGGTGGGTTCACCCTGACAAGGATTGTGGCTATTGCTTGAGTACAATTTAATACCCTCAACCAACAACCCCATTTATCACAGACAGTATTCCAGAATTGCACTGAAGAGTTTAACCCCTCTATAACTCTGTCCATAATGTGTGCATATTGTGTCTTGGGAGTATGGGCTATCTGTACACCCAGAAAGAAAAACCTCTCTATTACACAGAGTAAACCCAATACAGGAAGTTTCCTTGTGATCATTTTCACTATTCCTCCCAATGGAAAAAGAAAAGATGTGTCCCCATTTGTTTTCAGCCTAGAGATCCTTCCAAATCTCTCTCGCTCATGGAGCAGCAAGTGGACCAACACTTGAGGCTATCTCAGGTATACAAGTTTATGTTCCACATAGATACAGACTATGTGTGGGGTACAGGGCACCTGCAAGGCAGCGCCAAGTTTTAATGCCAGCGGTTCAATCTCGAGAGCAAAAAAGCAGAGGGGAAAGAAGGCAACCATACCTGGCGCCCGGCTCTAGCTTCCATCCCTCAGATATCAGCCCTACAGACTAACCTGTGCCATGGCTTCTGTATATAACAATCAAACCCAACTTGAGAAGCAATGATCAAAAGCCCATAAGACGGCCATAATGTAGCCCCAAAAAATAGTATTGAAGGCTTTCTCAGTGTCGAGTAAAACCAATGCACTTTCTTTGCATGTAATGTGTTAGTGAGCCTTCAAAGATTTAGGAGTGTGCTGTGCCCGGGAATAAAGCTGCATTGGTCTTCGTTGACCAAAGGGTAAATACCTTTATGCAATCTATTTGTGAGGGTATTGCACATTATTTTCATGCCAGTGTATATAAATGACAGAGGTCTAAAAGAAGAGGTATCACTCTGTTCTTTTGCCGGTTTCAGTGTCATAACAATAATGGCCTCACTCACAGCACTGAGCAACATGCCTGACTAACTATCCTCATTATATACGTCTGGTAACTTTCCTGCAAGTTGGGGTGAAAGATCTGATGAAAGCCAGCTGGGAAGCCATCATTACATCGTGCTTTTCTCTTGGGCATTGCCTGTATTGCCTTTACTATTTCCTCCTGCATGGATAGATCAAAGTTAGATGTGAACCTATTTGGACCCCGACCCAAATATGAGGAGATCCGAGTTTCTGTTACATCAGCACCAAACACAGAACTTATCTCTCATAAGGATAGATTCTCTACACTGCTTATCAAACAGTTTTAATTACTAACATTGTTACAAATGATCCCATGGCCTTATTCCATGATTGTCTTAAAGGCTGTAAGTCTGCAAATCTCCAATTACACGTCCTCTTCTGGGGACTGGTTCACAAGTCTGATAATGCAGTCTTCCTGGACTATGACCCTATTTGGGATGTGCAGATTCTTTGAGGCTCTGGTATTCCTTCTCAAGGAGTTGGTTGTGTTTTCGCGATGCCGTGATGGCCACAGGTAGATGACACGACTTGGGAGGCGCCGTTGGAAGGAAATGGGCTACTCTCCACCAAATAAGAGATATAACTGAAGAAATAGATAATCTCCAACATACAGGCTCTTGAAATGGGAAAATGAGGATAGGGGGAAGAGATAAATACAATGGAGTAGCTGATTGATTCAAAGTAGTTGGATATATGTCTCTTGCTCGAGCTGACGTCCAAAGATGTCATCAAAAAGACCGAACATGCCACTGGTACAACTAGTCTGACTATAACTACAAAAGTAAAACCTTAAGCTATAGAGTTATGTGAGTGTACAAGTTACAATACAATTCTCATGCCTTTGTATCTTACCTGGTATTCAGTAAGTGACAGTAGAAAGTACCTAGGATGCTCACAGTCAGATGCAGATACCTCAGAGCCAAACTGCTTCAGCTCCCCTATGTGGTCCCTCAAGGGTCATCTCTAAGCCCTACCTTATTTAATTTGTATGTTACCCCTCTTGTGAAGCTGGTGCATTCTTTCAGATTGCAGGTGTCGTCATATGCGGATGACTCCCAGATCATAGTTTCCATCTCCGATGACTGGGAAGAGGTGGCTGACAGGTGTGGTGCTTGTATGATGGAGATCAGCAGTTGGATGAGGGAGAACTGGCTCAAAATGAACGGGGTGAAAACGGAGATAGTGGCGTTCGGAATGGATAGCTGAATTTGGACAAACCGTTGGTGGGCAGAAATGTGTGGTACTTTACCTGTTCCAACAGCTGCGGCCAAAAACCTGGATGTGATCTTTGCTAACACCTTGACTTTCGACACCCAGGTCAACAGAACAGCACGCTTCTGCTCCTGGATCATCAAGATGGGCGTCAGTGGTCATTGCACTGATCACCTCTCGATTAGACTACCGTAATGCCCTGTTTATAAATGCCAACCAGTATTCACTTAACAAGCTCCAAATCATCCAAAATGCAGCAGCACATTTGGTCCTGGGATTACCAAAGCATTTCTCTGTCAGGGAAGGATTGAGATCCGTACACTGGCTGCCAGTACAGCAGCGGGTGTCTTTCAAGTCCTATGTTTCACAAGGCTCTCTATTCAAAGGGGTCGATTTATTTCAGGACAACTGTAATTGATATGTTCCCATGAGGCCTCGAGATCAGTTGGACGATGTAAGGTAGTTCCAGGTGCAGGAAGGCCAGGAATGGGGAACGGGATGTTACTGTGTGGGTCACTAGGCTGTGCCCCGCCCTCCCCGCACACACCAGGAGCTTAAACTTGTACCTGATTTTTTGTAAGCAGGAAAAAACGTGGTTATTTGTGAACTAGTCCTCCCTCAGAGTGGTCAGATAGTTGAGATTTTCTCTGCTTTGGGTCCTCACCTTTCACACAGCTTCCTCTGGTTTAGCTCTTTGAGGCCTTCCGGTTTAACGTGCTCCAGAAATGCTACAATTACTATAGCAATACGAGACTGTAGATCAAGAAGTAAGCGGACCTTTGAGGACATAAACAGACACAGAGAATGGGAACGTGAGGGAAAGACACAACAAATGTGTAGAGAAAGCCAAACAAACATGCAGGGTGAACGAACGGGAGCATTCTGGAACCATACAACCAAGCAATTGCAAGGCTACTTGTTGCTGCTCCTTGGCAGCCTAAAGTACAGGGGTTGTAGTCCTTCTGCTGCTCTTATTGTCTGTCTATTTATGTCTGACTTGGAAGCCCCTGCTCATGTATCTTAGCCCCAGCTGCTCATGACTGGCTTCTAGTTTGTTTCTTTACACGGTTTCTTGGACCCTCATCTGTTCTTCCCACGTGTCATGACATAGGGGCTAGAGAGTCCCTGCTCTATTACATAATTCAAGCCAGTCTCAGACTTCTCTGGAGCTAGTGAAAAATGTGATTACCTTCACGTATTACACATCTTTGCTGGGAACAAGTGTATGTATCTTAAGTTCATGGCCTCAGCCTCTAGTTCAACGGTTTGAAGGGATTTCTACGTTTTTGCACTTCCTGAGTATAGCCTGGAAGTTTCCTGATTGTAGAACCAGCATTGTACTACGGTCCCCTTCTTTCCTGTAATGCTGGAGTATAATCTCAGTGTCACTAATATTCTGGATTCTGGCTATTATGCCTGTAGGAGGTTTGTTGGTGGGCGGCACAATTACTAGTACTAAATGCGCACTCTCCGCTAGAGAGTAGACCAATATCCCAATGGGACCAAGTCTTTCAGTAATCAAATACTCCAGAAAATGCTCAGATGTCAGAACCTCCACCTGTTCAAGAAATCATACATATTGTACATTATTCTGGCTCGATCTCCCCTCAATGTCCTCAGCATCCTCCACTCTGTATTCCAGTAGGTGGCCTTGATCAGACAAGGATTTGACCATTGTTTTGAGATCTGACACCCATCATCATTTCTTTGATTGTTCTTTCAGTTTTCAGTGATTTGTCACTGACCTTAAGGATTTCAACCCTCTGTATATTCACCTCCATGGAGATTTTATTTTTGAGTTCTTTTCTGCATCTATCTATGGCACAAAGATGTGGGCCCTTATCATGTCTACTGCTGGCCCGCTAACTGCATGGCCCTTTGATCCTCCACTGGATCACCACTCTGTGTTCTGGCTGTATACCTCTTCATTTTGGTTAACTGTAACATCCTGGGTGTCCTATCCTTCAACACACTATTAGGGTCTGTCAAACTTAGTGTTACAAAGAAGAATGGAGTGAGGTAAGGTGAGAAACTCGTTTATTACGGTCTCCACTCTGCTACCAACAAGCTCGCAGAGCCAGTGCACAGGGCACTCTCTACTCCTCTTAGTCAGGCTGCCTTGTCAACATTCCAATGCAACCTCTAGCCCAATAGAAGGAATGTACCAACGGGTAAGGTGGAAGTGTGGGGGGGGAAGGAAAGGCTAATATTAGTTTCCCTAAGTGTCCAACTATGAAACTACAAACAGGAAAATGAAAAGATTATAACACTTAGTATGCAGCAAGTTCTGCACTGGGTCCCATTGACTGACAAGCATCCTTTCTTAGTACCATATATGTTTCTGGAGATGAGCATTTCTGAGTACACTGTTCTGATAAATTCCAAAGAGGGCTTAGTCCGCATCAATTTTCACTAAACAATTATTTTGTTTACCCCCAGTACAACCCCTCCAAGGGTGATCTACTGAACCTCCAATTATCACTAGGATAGGCCTGGGTGAAGTTACAGCTGAGATCATTAGCCAGGGTCCCTAGTATAATTTGTCACGTGTGGATCCCCTCTCCTCTTATCCACCCTTATTCTTTTTGCAGCTACAGGGGACAGTGCCCAAGTGTTTGGGCTTAAATGCAGGCTGTTGTTTAACAACCACAGTCCCATCACTCAGGGGTACAGTGAACTCCCCAAACGTCTGCAGGAGATGTGTGCAGGGCCCAGGCTAGTTTCTGATTCCATACTGGTAGCTGTCAGGATGCTGTTCTTACCAGACTTTACACGATCCTGGCAGACCACTACCAAGCGTGTTCTGAATCCTCTAGGCTCTGGGCGCAGTCACCAGATCTATGCCAAGCAGGTTGTTTCTTTGTTGGTTTGACCAGAGGGGAGTGGACCCTCTCCTTGCTGAGCAGGCACCAGTGATCACTTGTCATCTGCTGAACAGGCAGCCAACAAAGGTGCCTGAAATCAGTGCACCTGTGCTCATCCTCAGCGCAAGGCCGGACCGAACCGCAATAGGGTCCCACAACACCTCCATTACTTGGTGCCTTCCTCGCTGGCTGCAGGATTAAAATGCAGGCCACAGCAGCTAAGTCCCTCTCTCCACAGGAGCCTCCTTAGGGTTCCAGATGGCTTCCAAAGTGCAGTCATCATCTTAGAGTAACAAGGTGGTCGAGCAAGATACAAAGTCAGTAAAATTTGCCTAATCCCAGGCCTAAGCACCAGCATCCCAATGAGCAGGATCCAAACACCTCCAGGAGCAAGGTCAGTGTTTCCTTTGGACAAGTAGGCCCAGGATAGGTCGTATGATGTAACTAAGCATGCCTTGACCATTCTTGCCTTTACAATGCAGGCATTACAATGAATGTATCGTTACCACGCATTATTGTAGCACGCAAACCGTTACAATGACTTGCCTTAGGGAAGCGCTGTACTTTGGAATAGTACTGTTTACTATTCCAACTCCAGTCTGTGTATCAGTAGGGAAGGTGCTGGACTTAAAACCCAACACCTGCCCAACACTGCGTTCCCTAAAGCAAGTTGTTGTAACAACTTGCGTGCTAAAGGAACACGTGGTAACAACGCGTTCGTTGTACTGCCCAAGTTGTAAAGGCACCGCGTGGTAAACAGCAGCGACCGGCATGGCTAGCGGGTGGGGCGGGTTTCACGAGATGGGGCTGCGGGGGGGTCGTGGTGTCGCGCGGGGTGCCGAATTAATAAAAAAAAAATTAAGCTAAACTTACCTCAACAGGTCTTGCGTATTCTCTGCTCTCCTGCCTCCAACAGGAACAGGAAGCAGGCAGCCAAGCTCCCTCCCCTAAGCCAATCACAATGCTGCAATGGAAGTGTTGTGATTGGTCTGAGCGCCGTGACACGGCGCTCAGCCAGTGGCTGGAGGGTGGGCATGTTCTCCATGCAGGCTGTAATGCAGCCTGCATGGAGAACAGGGAAGTCCGCATGACTGGTTTTAAACGGTTATTGGGCTCTTTAGAGTGGGCAAACCACTCCTCCCCTGCCCAGCAGAGCAGCCCAGCCCACCGCAAAGCAGCTGGGCACGTCAGGAAGCATAAAATGATAATAACTTAAAGTTATTATCATTTTATGTTTATCTTCTTTACACTGCTTAAAAGCAGTGGGGCAACGCTCCTCCGCCATAGCGGAGGAGCCACCACTGGTGGTAAAGGGTGTTTCCCCCAGGATAATGTAGGATTAGGACGGGGGTCAGGCTCTCCCATCTAAGCTGTGCTGCTGGCCATCTTCCCAAGCCACTTCCTGTGTGTTAATCATTCATTTAAGTGTTCCTTAAAACCCACATAACCTTGCACTTTTTTTTCTGAAGTGAACAGAGCGGACATTTTCCCCCATTTTTCTGCATTCTTGAGTTAACCAAAAGTGTCGACAAGGAAGGTTCAGTCATATTTCTGAGCATTCATTTGTGCACACACATGCATAGACCTGTCTTCCTTTTAAATATTTTCGCTCTATGTTTTTTAGCCTTGTGATAGAGCGAGGAGAGGCTGTGGAGTTGGCGGGGTCATGATAGGAGGCAGTGCTTTGTGCCCACCACTGCTCTTCAGCCATGGAGAGGACTTTGGAATGGTGGGTCCAAGAAGAGGAGGGAAGGACCTACAGACCAGCATTTATCTGAGCAAATCCCTTTGCCCTCTCTCAAAAACACTGCAAATGCTTTTGAAGCCAACAACCATGCTAACACCCCCCTTTCCCGCCCTACGGGTGTCAGAAATACATAGTGGAGGTGGAATAATTTCACAGTGGGGGTGCTGCCATCAATGTTGCATCACTCAAGACTCAGAGACTGTGAAGAATCCAAACGGTTCACAAAGAGCAAGTAGTAGTAGCCAGTAGTAGTAGTAGCCAGTAGTAGTAGGAGCCAGTAGTAGTAGGAGAATGGTAAAGATGTGATATGTAGCTAGTGGTGCATTTTGGAGAACACTGACGTAAATACATTACTAAAGCATGGTATGGTAGGATAGTGTCATTTACAGACAGCACATTTTGCATTGAAATGGCCACAAAATTCACAGTGACGCAGTTTTATTGATAAAGCTATATAGTGCACAAATGATAATGTGTGGAAATTGGGTTTCAGCAAATATTTGTACATCAAGTAAAGCATCTTGATTTGTTTTGATCCTAATAAATCTTCATTTCCCTCACACTTCAGAATTATAAAAATGTACTTTGTGATCTCCTAGCTGCTGAATTATTTTGAATTGTTTGCACAGTTCATGTAAAAGTATTGAAACATTTTGTGTGCTAGACAAACTCACATGCTGTAGCCTTTCCTTTCACATACCCTATACAGGGCCGGACTGCGATCAGAAACCGGCCCTGCCAAACCAGCTCAGCAGCCCCCCACTATGTTAAGGGGGCGTGCAGCAGAGCAGTTTGCAAGGGCCGGTTTCGACCGATTTTGTTACCAAGGGGCCGATATTGCCGACCCCTGGTAACAAAAACGGCCCAAAATCGGCCCCCACCCTAACGGCCTACCAGGGAAACGCCCGGTGCCCGCTATGGCCAGTCCGGCCCTGACCCTATATCCCAGTTAAAGTGTCATATAGTTCACTTTCCAAAATCCTGTAGCTCAGAGAAAGAAAAATAAACACCAGGGTACTCTCCATACTAAAAGAATAAGTAGCAATTTGTCAGAAGACCTAGCCTGACACTTGACCTCTGTCTTTGCACAGCAAAAGTGGCAAGATAGAAACAAAGTTTAAAGGCACCATTACTGCTCGATGAGCTTCTGAATACTAGCATGATTATTTTGGAGGCACTCCTCCTTCCAGCACCTCTGTACTGTGCATAACAGAAAACTCACGAGAAGAAAACCATCTCTGTGTAAGACTTTCCAGGTACCTTCTCTTTCACTACATAATATCGACTCTGGGACCATGTAAAGAGAGCCGATATTGTGTGACCAGGCGCATCACGAGTGATGGCAGGTCTGCACACAGGATAAAGCGGGTCAGCTGTGTACTTACACATCACTGTGTTTCTCTCTTAGCTCTAACTAGGCACTCTTTTTTCAAGACTTCTGAGCAACGTGTCTTACACCAAACTGCCTCTATCATTCCTGTGCGCACTCATACACCAATGTTATCTTATTTTATGTGAATTTGCAGAGTACGGCTAATCACCGATGAGGGTATCCAGGCGCTAAGAAGAAAGTAGTAGAAAAGAATTAGAAACCAATCCTGCCACCCTATTGAATGGGTCTATGATTATGGAATTTTGAACAATCTTGGGCAGCTTCATAAAAGGACAGCTTTCCAAGACATCTCAGCTCCCACTTTTCTGAAAGCTTTTTAGATAAACAGAAAAGTAAATGTTCACTGAAGATTGATGCCATGTGTTTTGGTGTACACAGGAGAATACGTCTTTCCTCAGATCCCAGCATTATGTTGAAGAGATGCCACCAAGGGGAGGCCCACAGGGTCATTTCTTGACATTTCTGTTCTGTCCTGGGAACTGGAAGTAATGCTTTGGGATGAGGGATGATATGTGGAGCCCACCTGCAATATGGAATATCAACTTAGGTATATAAAAACACTACAAGACTAACTTTGAGTTCAGTGACTGGCAGGAGATTTGCTAACTTCTTTCCAAACAATATAGGCATTAGAGCAAAATAATAAGTAATAACTCGCCCACAGGAAGGACTTGGGGAAAATGCTGGGTTAAAGGCTATATAACCAATGAAATCTTGAGGATGCTGTAATCTACCAAGTGACCAGTAGGTGGTGCTCAGTCCTCAGCATGCCTGCTAGTGTCACCAAAGTCTGTGGGATTTCTATTGCACAAGATTGGTAGATACTTAAGTAAATAAAGCAATAGCTGCCCCGTTGAGGGTTGAGGTTCTCTGTAGGAAAGTAGGATCTGAGTTTTACCTGGTGCTAAGCTGTTATTGACTAGTCTGACTGGGATCCTGCTAATCAGGACCCAAGTCTATCTGCTTTCTCTCTTAACTTGTTATGTTCAGTACTTAGATACATCCCAGATTGGATACTGGGGTACCCTTTTCAGTCCCTAGTATATGGCACTAAGGTACCCAGGGCATAGGTACCCCAGTGTTCCTCCATGGGCTGAAGCATGTATTATACCACCCATGGGAGACCATTTAAGCTGTAACTACAGGCCTGACATTGCAGCATGTGTAACTTGTGCTACAAGGACCAATGGTTTAGTCAGTTGAATGGAACATCGATGGGAAATTGTGCCGCACCGGCGTATGCCAATGTGTTCATGACATCATTTGAAGAGCAACATATTTACCATGATGATGAATGGGCAAGAAACCTCCTAATGTGTGAGGTTCATCAATGACATCTTCTTAATATGGAAAGGAACAGAAGAATCATTAAAACTAAAGTTAGAAGCCCTAGATACCAAAAATGACAGAATCAGATTCACGTGGACCATGAGTAAGGAAACAATACAATTCTTGGACGTAGAAATCTCTAAAATGGGCACAACTTTCATCACCAACATATATCGAAAGCCGACTGATAGAAACAATCTATTACAATACCAGAGCCATCATCCTCAATCATTGAAAACGCATTTACCATACTCACAGTTTCTTAGAGTGAAAAGAGTGGTCTCAGAAGAAAACACATGCCAACGACAATTGAACATCATGGCAGCTAGATTTGAAGCGCGTGGTTACCCACAAAACATCATTAGAGAATCACGAAAAAGAACTGAAAGCAAAACCAGATCGGAGTTGCTAACAGCAACATCTAAAACCAAAGAGCAAAGAATCACATGCGTCAGCAAGTATTCCTACGTAAGTACAAGTTTTAAAAACATCATTCGAAAAAATTGGCAAATGGTCCAAGCAGAACCGGATTTCAATGGCATATTTCAACAGGAACCTGTGTTCGCGTTCACGAGAGGGAAAAACATAGGAGACCTCCTGAAGACTCCCCAAGAGCAACCTAAAAAGAACATATATAAAGGCACAATACCATGCTTAAACTGTGCCAATTGCCACAATATAATGAAGGGTGCAAGCATCCCCCACCCGATGAAAGGACATAAAATTCCGTTGCATCTTAATGCAACATGTGACACTACCAATATAGTATATCTGTTGAAATGCCCATGTGGACAGGGATATGTGGGCCACACAGAACGGAAATTTAAAACTTGCTTGAATGAGCACAAAAGCAACATAAGAACAGGCCAATTGAAATCCACAGTGGCTGCACATTTCATGGACAAGAAGCATAACATCAGCCAATTAAAGGCCTGTGTGCTAGAAATAGTACCAAAAAAAGATGGACCGTTAAATAAGAAAATTCTTTTACAGAGAGAAAATTACTGGATTTACCATTTGTGTAGTCTCAAGCCCCATGGGCTCAATGAACGAATGGAGTTTACTTGTTACCTATAACAGACTACTGCTCTTGTAACTATTTATCTGGTACCTGCCATCATACATCAATGTACAGTAAAGATCGTATAATTGCTTTGAAATTTATTATGTGTTAAGCGTAGGACTCGCGATAATGGCCTCCAATAGTAATTTCGCTATAGCAGAGTATAGCCCTTTCAGTTGATAAAGTTAGAATTGAGTGATTATTAAAAAAACTCTGCACCTCTTAACAGGTGCGCATGCGCCAGAATCGCGTTTGAATTTACAGCGGAGCAAGACGTAGAGACGCTGCTTGCCACGGAAACGAACCTCGTTTGAACTAAGGTGAGATACGAGGTTAGGGAATGCCCTTTACCGGTAGATAGAACGGGGAATGTAACGTTTGAAAGCCTAGATGGGTGGCAGTAAGCGTAGAATGATACATGAGCCTATGTTTAGAACATTGTTGAGGATGTTACGAGTGATTCACACGATAAGACGCACTGAAATAAAAACAGCTCAGACCGCGCTATATAACGTGTCAACTTGAGGGCAACAAAGTAGATGATGAATGAATATGTTATCTTGAATTTAAGAGGGTAATGAAATCGTTTGATTACAAAAAATGTTTTTCATATGTTTAATTTACAGGCGTGTTTCCTGATGAAGGTGCCTAAAGCACCGAAATGCATTGAAATAATTGATATGTACGCCGTATATGAAATGATTTGAATCTAAATTGTAAGCATTGGTGCAAATAATGATGAAAGAATTAAAATCACCAATCAAATCACAGCATGAATGACATTGTTTATTATTGCTGGGACTCAGCGTTTAAAGCTTGTGCCTAGGGTGACACTCCTGTGAGTGAACAGGGGTGCAACCAGTAGAGTTTCGTACACACCTTGGAGGAAGGTGATACCCCAGAGCACGGCCAAAGCATCAAATAAAGCACTAAGGAGCGGTGCACGACCCATTAACTTGAAGTAACTTGTGCTAGCACCACTTACGAATGATATTGGTTTCCTATATCAAGGGTCACTGAACTTAAAACCTATAAGTCACCCCTATAGCAGGCCTTATCAATCCTGAAGGCAGTGTGCTTGGTTCTAAGTGTGATGGTGCCCCTTCCTGAATAGGACACCCCTACAGCCGACGGAGTCCATTCTCCTGGGATGTTAGTGAAACAGCCATATACTATATAGAGGGGCACCATATAAATACGTGATGAGTATCTCGAAATTGGCTGAAACTAATCCTATCGTGTTTAGCATCAAACATGTTGGAATCATAGGAGTATGATTCCATACACTGTAAAGCTCCTTCGGGAGGCCCTCAGTGCTCCCGGTACCAGTCTTTAAGACCCGGAGTGATCCTGCGGGCGGACACTGATTTTGATGGTTACCGTATTCCTCATTTGTTTCTAATGACACATGTGACATCAAGCCTTCACTATCGAGTAGATACTACATTTCCCACTATCCTTCAAGGGCACACGTGATCCCAGGCTCGCACGTGATCCGCGGGCGGACGCTGGTTCTAACAATAAAAATGGCGTCGGGACCCGTCCGGTCACCTCCCCGAGTCGGCTCAGAGGGATGCCAAGAGTACCGACGGAGAGGTGAGCCGGCAGGTTTTCGGGACCATATTTCTGGCTGGGTAGGTCGCATTAATGGCTCTCCGTTCAATGAGCGCTTTGTGATACCGCGGCATAGACATAGGCGGTAAAGACTGTTTTGCCTATTCTACATACTACTTGCTCTGCATACGCGTGTGGCGCAGCACACACGATAACAGATTACTCTTTTTTAACCAAGACGGGGCCCATTTTATGCGCAATACACTAGCCTCGAGTATTTCCATAGAACCTGTACTTACTGTATCCCATAGACTGGTTGGTGTTTCAAAAAATACGGAATCATGTTTTAATTATGTATAGACTTATTTGAGCGGGCACGTGACAACAGTGCATTTTTTCGGGACTTCAGAAATGAGAACCTGCATACATCTAGTACTTCTCTTTATTTCAGCATGCATGAGTCATCGATGGTTGGTATACATTTCTCTTGTATACTTCCTAAGGTCGTCGATATGGTGCACAAGGGAGAAGCGTGGCTCAATGGTTAGAGCGGCAGACCCTGATGCAGAGGTCTGGCCCGGGACCAGGGTTCAATTCCCGCCTCGGCGGCTCTTGGACTCAATTTCTCCGGACCTGATAATTCTCGCCTCGGTGCCTAGTCTAATCATGGGTCCCACTCTGTGACTCTGGGCAATAGCTTGCTTAATCTCCACAACGGCCCCCCGCAGCGCTGTGGATGCCTGGCTTCACCTTGGGGGTGCCCAGGAGTGGACATTTCACAGGAAAACCAGGATGGGTTTCACAGCGGTATGAATACAGCGCTACGAGGCCTCCGGGTAGAAGTGCGCTATATAAATACAATACATTTACATTTACATAAGAAAGGGCAGGTGGGGTAACATTGCTATGGTCCCTCACCTTCTCTTCTTTGTTTTTACCAGAGTGGTGTTCTACTGACCTGAGCTGCAGTCAGGTGAGGCGATGCCATATCCTCCTACCCAATAGATAAGTGGACCTACAATCACTTGGTATATGTGGGGTTGGTATGTGTACTATTGACGCATATAGCTCTATTAGCATCAATAGTTGTCTTTGGATGTCTTTCATGACTATGACACTAATTTTCTCTTTTCTTGTTTTCATTCCTTGCTTCCTGTATTTGGCATGATTGTTTCCACCTCTGGACATTATCCAGTACCCAGAAGGAACTACCCCATGTCCCTAGGATTTCCAGGTGACAAGGTTGTCAGTTTTTCTGTTATTATTTTGAGTTTTTGCAGTAGCGAGTATCAGATCCTGACGAAGGCAGCGGACAATCTCAGTCCACTTACTGCTGACACATGTTTACCTTTATTTTCCTGTAGCAGTTATTTGTTAAACCTTCTATTTCTCTGCACTGTTTTTTTAAACATTGGAAGACTGAGAGGCACTATTAAACTTCTTTTCCTCTCATCTCTCCAATTTTATACACTTTCACTTATTCATTTTCACTATTTCACGCACTGCAAATCAGTTATTTCAACACATCCTTTCCAGATATCCCCAACACACCTTACATCACTGGTTCAGGAGTATTCCCACTAACATCCTGTGGCCACGAGTATATTCTCCTTGGTGTGAGGAGACCCAGATGATGACAAGGGCGGTATCGGACGATAACTGATGGGTACTTTTTATACCCTCAAGATATCTTGTTGTGCTTCAAGTCGCACAGGGTAGCTTGCTTTTTTCCTCTTTTCACATTTAGTTGTGTTCCTTTCATGCCGTACACAGGACGTATAGTTGACTCTTGAGACCCACAGACACCTTTTGTTAGTATTTGACTTTGTTTGGGGGCAGTGTCTGTGTCTAGGTCTATAAATATGCCCTGGGACCCTCCTCTTACCGTTTGTTTTTGATGTCCCTGTCTACTCACCTTGGGTGGTTCCTTGGGTCCCCAGCATTTCTTCGTCCTCTCGACACTGTCTTGACCCAAGTTGTGGTTCTTATACCACTTTCTTAGTATCTGGTGTGGTCCCCCTCTGGGGTCCACTGTGTATTTTGTGCTATTTAAGTCATTTCTATGCAAAGTATTGTGAGTATTGTGCATATCTCCGGGTAGGAGATATTTGTATGTGTTAAAGAGTATTATAATACCTTGTGTGGTTCTTTTTCACGAATCTGTACATATGAGATTGCATTCTGGTAAAACAAGCTGCTCTACACTCCTTCTGAACTAAGCCTGTTGGCTGCTCTCCACAGCTACTACTTAGAGAGCTTTCCAAGGTTGTCTATGACCTCTTAAATCACCATAAGGGTTGTCTGGACTGGGGGGCGTGGCTAGCAGGCCACGATGGCGGACAGAGTCTGCTAGAGCTCCGGTGCCGCCGGGGGACAATAATCCTGAAAGCCGCGCTTCGGGGGGGGGCAACACGCCAATAAAATAAGGAACCTGGCTCTGTAAAGCCTCCAGCAGACTCGACGAAACTTTGGAGGTCCTGAGGGCTACGAACACAGAGCGGACGACCGAGAGCAGTCTGGGGCCTAGATCCACGCTGTGAGCCGGGACGTTGCGTAGTGGACGTGACCGGACCGCTGGGCGCCGCCCGGCGCGACAGCCCAGAGCTGCTCCAAAGATAAATCTCGGCGCCTTTCTGCATATCGACGGAGGGCTTTGACCGTGATGTGAGCTGGCACCCTGTGACAAGCTCCGGCCTGATGTGGTGAGCCCCGGTCGGGAAGGGCCTGACTGCCGCGCCGCAACTGCGACTCCGACTGGAGGCCTGGTGAGGAGTCGGGAGTGGGGAGAGCACAGAGCCGATGTGAGCGGATGAAACTGCCTTCCTTTCTGCCCTCCTCCCCACCGATGCCGCCTGAAGTGGAGATTGAAATGGACTGAGGAAACAAGTAAGGCCGGCCTGGACATAGGCCGCGAGGGGAGATTAAAATACCGCCTAACCAGAGGCCCGCGGTCCTGCGAGAGCCGGAACAGGGCGTCTGAGCACACGCCTTAGGAAACAGCCCCTCGTACCCCCCGGAGAGGTGAGCAGGGGTGCGGACTGTGGACCCCCCCCGGGGACGACCTAAGCGATCCTGAGTCTGAGGGTCGGTTGCTCGCCGACGGCACGGCAACACTCGGACCTGGGAAGGGGACCTGCGTACTGGCGGCGTAGTGGGCCATAGTCCCGATCACTGCTAGAGCCTGCGTGCGAGAATCATGGTCCGAAAAGGGGCGAAAGCCATAGATGGCAAGGAGGGAGCACCAACGGGACATAACCTGGAAACCGGTCCGGGAGGCTCCGCACCGCTGATGATGACCCCTGCCCTGTCTGGTGACCAACAAATGGACAAACTGGACCTGATACTCAAAGAAATCAGAGACTCCAGGGCCGCGATGGAGACACAGGTGGGCACCCTTACCATTAACCTTTCGTTGTTAAAAGCCGACCACGACAAGCTGGTAGACAGGGTTAAAGACCACGGGACAACACTGGAGGACCTCGCCCCAACGGTAGCTGACCACACCGACTCCATCCAACGCATGCAGCACCAGGTAAAGTCCCTCATGGAGCGGGTGGAGGATGCCGAAGGCCACAATCGACGCAATAATATCCGCGTCATTGGGCTTCCGGAACGAAGCGAGGGGGCCCGCGCGACGGAATTCATGGAGCAGTGGTTCCGAGACAATGTGGCTACGGAAGGCCTGTCACCGTTCTTCTGCGTGGAGAGGGCTCACCGGATTCCCACCGGACAACCGAAACCAGGACAGGCGCCAAGACCACTGATCGTTAAAATTCTTAATTACCGGGACAGAGACGTGCTGCTTCAAAAGGCCCGAATGAAGTCCCTCATCGAATACGAGAATAAACGTATTTCACTATATCCGGACTATACCAACTTGGTGCAGAAACAACGGTCCTCCTATTACGAGATAAAAAAGAGACTCCAGAAAGCCAAACTCCGATATGCCCTGTTGTTTCCAGCCCGCCTTAAGGTGATCCATGACAATAAAACTCTTTTGAAAGCCCTACGGATGTGGAGGAGTGGCTGGAGGTGATGGACATTGAGGAGAACCCAGGTCCAGCTCCGGGATCGTCGGCCGGTGGCTCCAAAGACGACTCGGACCATGCGGGAGATAGGCCCAACACGCAGTTCACGGAACAGAAACGACATAAACCCACTGCCTTCCAACAGAAAAAAGGCCAGGAAGATGCAGTCGCGATGGTGGGCTCCTTCAGAGAGGAGCGGGAGACAATCAACACGGACACTGAGGACAGCACAATGCACTCGGACACGGAGCACAGTATGGTGTTGTTCCCGACTGTAACATCTAGAGCAGCGGATGAACTTCTAGACAGTGCCCAAGAGTAACTGCTGGAACGGATGGGATCAGAGACCCTTAGACCTACTGATATCCTTTCTATTGTATACTGCCTGAGAAGCTGAGTTAAGGAGGGGGAGAGGGGATATAGTCCAGGAGTAACTGATCCTGTGTAAATATCTGTATGCTGTGGTCTGGGTCGAACATGATATGTGTATCACATGATGACTGTGACTGAGAGGCCTCCCACCCTACACTCCTGTGGAAAAAGTGAAGTACACTGTTATGTGAGCGAGGAAAATTATTATTCCCCCCCCCCAAAGGCTACCGGTACCTGATGTTTGTATAGTGACTCTCCCGGCGGCGCCGTTGAGCCGGCAGCGCAGACAAGTATGGCTTTCTGGACATGGCCCATGCTTAGTCGACCCCCCCAACAGCGTATGCACCGTAGATTGTTTAGTGATGTTTCACACTTTTTGGTTCGGGACAGCGAAGTTCCAAGGCTGCGCCTACAGAGTTCGAGTTTGGGAAAGGGTGGGTGATGTCTCCTGGCTAGCACTGACCACACACTCATTGCAATATGAAAAGTTACTCATTGTGACACTTGTACTTGAGCATGGCTGATACAACAGGGAAATACAGGCTGGTTACCTGGAATGTACGGGGTCTGGGTGCAATACAAAAACGACATAGAATACACGCCTTTTTACTTCGCCAGCAAGCGCAAATAGTATTCCTGCAGGAATCCCACCTAACACTATCTGAAGCCCACACATTGAGGAAAAAGTGGAGAGGAACCATATTCTCCACAACGTACTCTGCCTTCTCCAGGGGGGCCACTATATGGGTAAGACACGGCACCCCCTTCGTAGAACTAGAGAGGAAGGTAGACGCCCACGGCCGATATATCCTAGTGAGAGGCACATTAGACGGTGTGATGCTGGTCCTGGGAAGCATCTACGCCCGAACTTTGATCAGGATGAGTTCCTTGCAAATGTGGGACGGGCTTTAACTGGCTGGGTAGTTATTCCCTGGGTATTGGGAGGAGACTGGAACATGGTTTTGGATGTTAACCTGGACAGATCGCACCCCCCCCTTCAGATGACCGGGGTACTCAAGTTAGCTGACTCATTTAGAACATGGCTTCAGGGATGGGGGCTGACAGACGTATGGCGTACACTGCATCCAACACATAAAGAATACTCATACTACTCCCCAATGCATGACCTACATACCCGTCTAGACAGGTTCTTGTGTACTGACTCCTTAATGACCAAGTGTATGTCCTCAGACTACCTTGCCAAAACATTTTCAGACCATAGACCGTTAACACTTGACCTACATTGGGGGAGGGTGCCTTCGCCTGTACCCACTTGGAGGCTCAATCCCTTACTACTAGAGGATGCCCCATTTCGCACACACCTATCTGACACTCTGACTACTTATTTCCGAGAGAATTGGGACTCCACGTTTTCGAACCTAGTGGTGTGGGATGCCATGAAGGCAGTGATACGAGGTGCTGCGATTAGCCGGCTAGTGGGTGCCTGACGAGAAATCCACAGGAAACTGTGTGAGGTTGAGGAACGTCTGAAGGAACTAGAGACGACAACGGGAATAGACCCTGGGCATAAGGGAGACTTACAATTATGCAACATAGAACATGCAGAACTCCTGGAGACTCTGAGAGTTATAGACTATAGAGACCATCTGAGACGCCAACAGGCAGAAGCGGATAGGTCTGGAGCCCTGCTGGCTCGTCTGATCCACGACACTCCAGAAGCCCCTGTGATTACGTGCATCAGGGATGATGCAGGCAGGGAGGTGAACACACAATCGGAAATTAATACTACATTTAAAGTTCACTTGGAGAAGCTATATGCCCCTCCCCCTGAGGGCATTGATGATGACATGATGGAATTCTTACGAGATCTGCCGTTCCCAACCCTGCCCCAAGAGGTACGGACTGGGCTAGCCGGACCCATAACACAGCAAGAAATTAAATTAGCAATCCACTCCCTTACTCTGGGCAAAACCCCCGGAATGGACGGACTACCAGCGGAATTTTATCAGACTTACTCTGCAACGCTAGTACCCGTATTAGAGAAAATATACAAGACTGCCTATGAGGCCGGTCAGCTACCTGCCACGACCATGCAGGCCTTGGTAATATCAATTCCAAAACCCGGCAGAGATACCCTAGATGTAAGCAATTACAGACCTCTCTCCATGCTCTCTACGGAGTATAAAATACTTAGCAAAGCTATCGCGATGCGCATACTGGCCCATCTCCCTGCCTTAATCCACTCAGACCAATGCGGCTTCCTGCCAGGGAGGAGCACCTCCCAGAATATGAGACGGCTCCACGCCCTCATGTCGGCTACACCGCTGGACCTGCCACAGGCAGGCTGTATCGCCATAGACCTCCGACAGGCATTCGACTCTCTAACGTGGAGCTTTATGTTTGAAGTCATGAGACGCTTCGGCTTCCCTGACACTCTGATACAGTGGATTCGCTTACTGTATACGAACCCAGCGGCCAGGGCACGTACAGGCAGGTATACCTCGGACAGTTATGACATCTACAGAGGTACCCGTCAGGGATGCCCGCTGTCGCCACTACTGTTCGTACTAACACTTGAACCTCTGGCTATCGTGCTCCGGATTCGAGCGGCTGGGGTGGGCGTTTCTGTTGGAGGCACACATAATCTGATCTCCATATACGCAGACGATATCTTAATATACCTCCGAGATCTAAATGAAGACCACTCACACTTAGCGATCATTTTTGACAGTTTTAAGACCGTCTCTGGCCTGGCCATAAACCCAACGAAATCTCTGGGCTTTTCTTTTCGGGACGGAGAACGACCTCCTCATATACAATTTGGTGACTATGAGATCCGGATTCGAGCGGCTGGGGTGGGCGTTTCTGTTGGAGGCACACATAATCTGATCTCCATATACGCAGACGATATCTTAATATACCTCTGAGATCTAAATGGAGATCACTCACACTTAGCGATCATTTTTGACAGTTTTAAGACCGTCTCTGGCCTGGCCATAAACCCAACGAAATCTCTGGGCTTTTCTTTTCGGGACGGAGACGACCTCCTCATATACAATTTGGTGACTATGAGATCCGCATAGCACCGACCACATTTAAATACCTAGGCATTAATGTTTATATAAATCAGGAGGACCAGATCGAGAGTAACATTTGGAGGGCAATCAATGGTCTTCGAGGTAGTGTGAAGTTCTGGACGTCCCTACCTTTATCTGTCATGGGTAGAGTGGCGATTTCAAAGATGGTCCTACTTCCCCGGATACTATACTACTTTGTAAACCTGCCGGTTTTTCTTCCACAACACATATTTGCCTCGCTGAACACGTTATTGGTCGCCCTCATATGGGGTCCGGGGAGGCGACGAATAAGCCTCAAAAAGCGACAGCTGACCACCAGACAGGGAGGCCTAGGTGTGCCAGACCTACGAAGTTAATATTATGCAAGCCAACTGCAAAGGCTGACACGCTGGGTGGCGGGTAGGAACCTCCACGAGATCGCCTTCACACAGGACCGACTCGCGCGCTGGGAACTACACTCCCTTTTGCTACCCACGGCCACGATTCCCAGAGACTGCCATGACCTACTACACACTGCTTTGCGGTGCTGGCGGGAGGCACTGATGTATACGGCAGGGACCGTTCCATATGCGGATAACATTCCCTTGTTAGGGCTCCCAACACCGCAGGGGAGTCTGACACGATGCAGGTTGCAGCCCTGGACGGAGGCAGGAGTAGATAGAGTGGGCGACCTGTTTGGGGACGACACGCTGATGAGTCACGCCTCCTTTGCACAGGCCACAGGAGCCCCACTGCGACTGTACCTCCTACATGCCTCAGAGACCCACTACGTACGACGTACATGGGCTCCACAGCGCACCAAACCAGAACAACATGAACTGGTACATCTCCTCCACTACATGGGAACGGGAGGACACCTGATACGATGGCTCTATGTGGGCATTAGGGAACACGCTGCTCTGCCCCTTACAACACTCAGGGATGCCTGGGTTCTGGACACGGGAGAGGCTGTGTCGGATGGAGAATGGAAGATTATCCTAGAGCACCACAGGAGAGTATCTAGAAACGTCAAATTCAAATTCATACAGGCTATGATATTACATAGAGCGTATCTAACCCCCCAGAGGCTCCATCGAATGTTCCCGGCTTCCTCCCACACCTGTCCCCGATGTCAAGCAGATGAGGCTGATATCCTCCATATGCTATGGGCATGTCCGAGGATACGCAAATACTGGGGGACGGTCCGACACACATTACACACTATCACAGCCCTGAAAATTCCTGAGGGGGCGCTACCCTGCCTGATAGGACACAGGAACAGACCCAAGACCTGCAAAGCACAACTGAAGTTATTGGACCTGGCACTCTTGTTGGCACTCAGAGCTATAACTATGAGATGGAAATCGACCAGACCCCCGAGTATAGAAGTATGGCGCTCTGATTTGCTAAAATGGGGCCGAGCAGAAAGTGGGATCCTGCGTAGGGAAGAGGAGAAGGGGCTCCGTAAACATCCCATAGCACAAGACTGGGAGCGAATGCTGATGGAGTTGGAGGGTGTGGATCTAGAATTATCACAAGGGGATGACGTATGATCGTGTACACAGGCTACGAAGCGGTGGACTTCTGAGGTGGGGACAAGAATGCTGAGTATACGGGTTAAACCAGCCAGTTGTTGATGTTTTTTCTTGGGCAAGATGCGGCCATGGTATCAAGGAACACAGAGTGTACACGATGGCAAAGCTAGGAGACGGGAGGGGTGGGAATGACCTGGGTGGGATGGAGTTGAAGCAATAGGCGATAATGTAAGGTGAATGTATAAGACTATTGATATATTAGAAGGATACACCCGAGATTACGAGACAGGATGAAAGAGAATACTTGTTAAATTGCCAACAGTTACAGTTAAGAGAACGTGAAAAGACTGACAGATGATCAAATGCTCATATGTAACGTGTGATATTTGATACAGTCATGAATAAAGAGTTTAAAAAAAAGGGTTGTCTGGACTGGTGCAGGGTGCCCACTTCCATTAGTGGACATCATATACCAAGCCAGCCTCTCACATTCTCCCATCCTTGTAGTTTTGTAGAAGCAGTGTGCTGCTCACACCTTTCCCAGTGGCATGGATTGTTGTGGACACCCCTTAGACAGCTAGAAATATAGCAGGGTGCAGTTAGATGGTTGTCACTAAATGCCTTGAAGGACCAAAATAAAATGAACTATTTATGAATATAAACAAGCACTTATTCCTTCTCTCGGTTTCTTTTTTTTCCCTTTTTCAATGGTTTTATAAAGCGCAATATCCTGCTGCTGGTGAAAAACCAAAGCGAAAAATTAGCAGAGATTGTATGACAGAACCACGCATGCCATTAACACGCATTCCGGTTCAATGCAGTTTTAACCACGCAAGTCTTAAACATGCATATGCCTTTAACACGCATGCCTTTATAATGAAATATGCGTCATTAAGACATGTATGCCAAAAGCATATGCATAGTTAAAACTTACTACCCCTGCCCTTAGCCCTAAAACACCCCCAGGACAAAAATCTACGACCCCCCAAGCCCCCAAAACTATCCCGATCTCTGGCTCCCACCCTGACCCCTAAAACGGACCTCAGGCCAAAAAAATACCTCTTCCTCCCCGCCATGAGACCTAAACTTACCCCCCTCCCTCCTGATAACCAACCCCCTCCCATGAGCCCTAAAAACGTCCCCAACCTCCCCAGCCCTACAAAATGCCCCATCTTCCCTGCTCTGAGACCAGGGACGTAACACAGGCCCCCGCAGCCCACGCGGTGCGGGGGGGTGTGCCCTAGCTCCAAGGGGCGCCCTCGGCACTGCACTCTGGCCGGAGAGCTCCTGATTGAGCCCGGAGGGAGCCCCCCTAAGTACCGTGCAGGGAGGCCCCCTCACTTTTCGTTACGCCACTGTCTGAGACCTAAAACTACCTGTCTCCCTCCTGAAAACCAACCCCCTTCAGCCTGAGCCCTAACAACTTCCCCTGTCCCCCCAGCCATAAAAATACCCCACCCCTCCACTGAGCCCCAAAGACTTCCCCGACCTGAGCCCTAAAAACGACCCAGCCCCTCCCTCCTTAGCCCTAGAAACTTTCCCGACCCCCTCTGAGCCCTTTAAACTTCTCCAGACCCCTACCTTTGAAAACTACCCTCAACTGTTGAAAACGACCCCCACCTCCCCAAAACCCAAACCCAGCCCCACTTACCTCACTGCATCCTCTCCCGATCCTTCCTTTTGCTGGGCCGCCCATTCCGGACTTATTCCTTAACCACGCATATGTGTGGTTAAGGCTAGCGTGGTAGCGCTTGTGTTGTTCGGGCACGCGTTGCTTAGGCCATGTTGTTCCAGCGGTTTCCCAGAACAAATATGTAAAAGACAAGAATTCCACAGTCAGCAGAAAGATATGAAACATATCCGTCTCCTAGTAGGCACAAGCTGAGTTTTGGTTTAGCAACTAGGAACAACCAGGTCGCAAATTGTTGAGCAGGTCAGCATAATCAAGACATTTTCCTAATATAGGCTGGTCCTACATTGTGCAAAGCCTTGTGAGTAACACAGAAAGCTTTGGAGCGGATACGTTTATGAATAGGCGGCAAGTGCACAGAGTTTAGATGTTCCTTGATGGAAGTTTGTCTAAGAGGATTAAGCCTGGCTGGCAGCCGCTTTCTGAACAATCTGTAAATGATGCGGAATGTATAATGGGGCTGGGGGGATGGTGGAGGCTCTAAATCTTCGGAGCACTCTTCTTGCGTCCATGCCGAGGATTGTCTGCCAAAAAGGAGAATTCCTGTTTTGTCTCTATTTAGTTTGAGACAGTTGATGGTCACCCACTCAGTTACAGCAGCCACGCACTGTTGAAATGGTAATTTGGTATTGTAAAGATCTTCTGTGATGGAATAATGTATGTATTATCCACATATGAGATTATACTAAATCCAAAAGATCGTATAATGAAGGCAAGTGGAGAGATATAGATATTAAAAAGTGTGGGGCTAAGTGAGAAATCAGAGAAACTCCGCGGCATATAGGGGGAGATATTGGAAGAGGGAAAGAGAGGCCATCCAGATTGCAGCCACCCAAAAACATTTCTGCAGATACCAAAGTCAGTCAGGCTGTTAAGCAGCACAGTGTCAAATTCAACAGGGAGATCTGAAAGGACTAGGGTAGGCGAGCCCCCTTGTTCCGGCATGCTTCTAAGATCGACTGTAAGAGCCAGAAGTGTAGATTAGGTGCTATGCAAGGGTCTAAAGCACGACTGTGTTAGGCAGTGTTCTTGCACATAGTCAGATATCTGCAGCTTTTCTGATGGTTTTAGAAGGGGAAGGCAGAAGGGAGATCAGTCTGTAATCGGTTCGAATGGGTCAACATTGGATTTTTTAAACAGTGGAGAAATCATGGCTCTTCCATGATAGAAGACTTTATGCAGTTTCGAAAGAAAGGTTACTTACATAAGCGGACAATTTTGCCTATCCCTAGTTTAAGAATGTGAGTGGGGCAGGGGTCATGAGGAGAATTTGATTTAACTGACATTACTACATAAGTGATCTGCTGGGTGGATAAAAGGGAAACTCATTAAGGGAAGAGCTAGCTTGAGATGAGAACTCCTAGGAGGTAGAGAGGCTTTATATCTAGCTATTGGATGAAGATGGACAGTTTAAGTAGATTGTTTTGCAATTTTGTCTTTGAATAAAGAGGCCTAGTTGTTGCAGAAAGTTTCAGATGAGGTATTACAGCTATTGCCTATCTCGGAGTGGCCAAGGTTCTTAACCATTCCAGGGATACTTATAGTTGGCCTGACTAGAGAGAGTCTAGGAGAGGAGGCAAAGGGTCTCTTTGAAGATAGGAAGTTTCTCTCTGGCCTTTCCTGGCCCTCTGTTCTCTGGAATGGCTACCCTCCTTAATAGCTGAATGGGGCAACACACATATCTGTTGTGCCCATCCTTTGGGTTTCTCCTGAGAAGAGAGTCCAAGTTACATCCCACTTTATTTATCACACTTTGGACTAAGATCAGAGCTGAACCACTCCTCCAGGAATATCACAACTGCATACCTGCTCAGAACCTGTCACAGAACTTAAGAACTGGAATACACAAAGTCTGTAACTTGAAAATAAAAGTATAAGGTTGGGACTGAAACCTCCAGTCAGGGGTCAAGACAGGAAGCTGAATGGGAGGTGGGATATGATAGGAAGAAGCCAAGCTGCAAGACCACCAGGACTGCAAGCACAAAAACTCCAAAGCAGTCTTCTCTTCATTGGTGCTGCCACTGCTTACCCACCTATGCTACTTAGCACTCTCACAGTGCCAACATGTTAGCTGGGCAGGGGCAGAGATAGTATCACCTCTACTCATCGGGCGATGCCAGATGCATATCACCGGGGCAGCGTGCCCCCGTTGACAGCAACACAGGCTAGCATGTCCTGTTCACAAAGAAATAAACAAACTTGGCTGGACAGCTTTCAAGTGACTCTGAGTGAATTGGGCTTCATAGGATAATGGACCAATGCACGCTACCGCAATAGTCTGTCCCGAGGATATTGTGTGTACTGCCATAATATATGTCTTCTGTTGATTGCGCTTAGTATTTCTAATTGTGGGAGTAGTAATAACGTCATTTTATTTTTATAACCCAAAGTACTGTCTGGACAGTAGTCATTTTTGACAGTTGTTTGAAGCTTATCGAATGTTTAGCCTCTAAACCCACCGTTGTATGTGGCAGAGCTTTCATGTGATAATAATGCATGTTCTGTACAATATAGACCTGATGCATATACATATGACTGTATTTAATCTAAGGAAATATGTATAAAAGGTGAAGGACTTAGAGAAGCAGATTAAAGGGCTTCTTTAGAGATTGACTGACGGAGTTCACTGCATCGGGATGGCGGAGGACAATACCGTTGCCATCCTGAGGGGCCTCAGTCTGCCAAATTTAGAGTTGTCAGCTGATCCTGTGGACAGCTATCAACACTGACTGGACATGCTGTTATTGTGGTTCCTGTCAATGTAGGAATTGTTGGATGGAGGGCACAATCGGCTAAAAAGGCCGACATGTTGGGGATGTATGATGAAATATGATTGGGCATATCTAACCTTTGCCCTCATTTGCCAATTATCTGCTGAGGTGTTTATAACAATTAGAATTATTTTGATACAAATGATTTGTAGGAAAATTCATCTGTTAGTAAAATACAAACCATTGTGCGTGCTGTACTGATTTAGGGGTATGTGGTGAGCTCCTAACAATCCCTAACAAAACATAACTTGCTAAATGAGGAGAGAGAGACACCTGTCAGTCCCCTTTTCTCTGAAAAGAATACATTTCCTTTTGGCCTTACGAAATCCACCTGGTATTTCCATATATAATACTGGTGTAAACACAACATCACATCAACTCTCTGAGAAAGCCTTGGACTGCTTGACTTTGCTACCCTGAAAATGAAGTGCTAAACAATCCAGTACTAAAGGGGTGTACTAGGTGATCAGTGCTGGGTACAGTAGTATGGTTAAAGCCCAGGAAGCCACTGGTAAGTGACTCTAATTTCAACAAACTGAGCCCAGTAGGCCCAGGACACTCTAAAAAGATCCCACAGGGAACAATAATTGGATTAGGTTTGAAGTGACCACTTACTTTGCAGAGTTTTAGTTGTACGTGAGAACCCTGCAGTAAACTAGAGAGTAATTGGGAATAAATTGTCTGAGTAGGGACAGTTACCAGCCCTATAGGCTCTCAGGTTTACTATATCTGATGTTGTTTGAGCTCGAAGCTTGGGTTGTGTGAGGCCTGCTAGCCACTGGAGCTAACTCTCGTATCTGCTCTGAAAAGACAGAACATGAGTGGAAGTCTGAAAATGTGGAGAAGACAGCCAGACCATGAACATAAATGGAGGAATACTTGGAAGCACATGACAGACTGTTGAAACACTAGGAGACGGCTGTTCCACCAAGAACTGTGTGTGATCTAAAAGTGGATCAGACCCTGATTTTGAGTTGCAAGTCAATGTTCACTAATCTCTATCCACACCCCGCCCATAATGATCCTTGGATTGCTCAGACCACGCTATCCTGCCAGACAAATGCAGAAGGGGTACTAAGCCCAGTTGCTCAGAATCCATAATAGATCGGCCCCTGGGACATCAGAAATAAAAGGCCTCAGCCCCCACGATACAGCCCAGTATTCACTACTTGCCACGTGGTCCACTGAAAGGAGTTCTGACACTGTCCTACTGGTACAGTGCTCTCCCTGCTGCCCTTCTAAGACCACGAGCAAGGCGAAGTCTCCATACAGGCAAAGCAAGGACATTTACATTTCATTGACCCATGTGGATGTGAATTTCGATCCCAGCAAAAAACGTTTTACGCCGACGAATCCTGCAATACTGCTGAATTTTTGATCATGAGCATTTCACATTGCTCAAACTTTTGTGAGATTTCATAGGTGCAAACTTTAACATATCTTTTGCCCGTGGAGAAATGATTGAAGGAGGCATTGTCTTACAGGAGTCATTTTCTCGTCGGATCAGTCTCATGCCAGTATTTCACGTGATTTTTGAATGAGAGCTATACCCTTATGTTCAGGTTTCATGTAGGAAACCAGCAAGTGTAATTTCTTGTCACTTCAAGTATTTTTCATGAAACATCATATTCAATGACAGTAGACTAATATCTACAAAAAGTGGCAGAGGGAAGACTGCAGGAAATGATTGCACAAGACGTGTCAATGTGAACTGGGCTCAGATGGAATGCAGAAGGACGGTCAGAATATGACAAATATCTCGGACAGCACTTAGGGGGAAGCAGAAGGCATGAAAAAGAGTGCCAGCAGGTGTGTTGTGAAAGATGACATCCCACAAACAGTAGTGATAGCACTTGCATATTCACGCTCTTATCCACATACACTCTCAATTCAGATGATAAAGCACCTGCCTCAGTGATTGGTGTATAGCCTATGTGCTTCTGACGCTCTAAATGTATATGTTTTGCGGGTGCCACAATTTTGCAGTACTGCTGGCGAGCTGTATCTATTCTGCAGAGGAAGGAATCTTCCACTGGTACTGCTTTTTGGGATTTTGCTTATGCCATGCTATGTATGCTCTGTGAGGGGGGATGCTAGAATTGCTGCTGACCAAGCTGCTATGTTGAACCTCCTCTAAGAAAGGTGTTTCCACTGCTGTTACCCTATCTGAACTTGTTATGTGAGGGAAGAAGCATGCACTGTTGATGCTCAGCTTTTAATGTATTCTATAAGTCATGGAAGTGTTAACTAGTGCTCCATTCGGTGTACCTGTTCTGTGTCTGTGACATAGTTTTGTGCTGCTCTTCCTGGTCCTCATAACTATCTGTAGTATCCTTAGGTTGTATATGTTTCTTTACTCCTGTATCTAGCTGCTCAGCCAGTGTGAGTGTTCCGGTTAGAATGTTAGTGTGAGTGGAATGCTTGGGTGCATGAGTGTTGACAGTTGAGGATGGACTGAGAAGCTAGGAGGCTGCTCCTGGTGCGGATTATTATATCTACATCTAAGAACTTAATAAACTACTTCTACTTCTATCTGGCCTGGTCTACAGCGTCTACTTGGGACACCTGAACATGTGGGACCAGCCCACTACACTATCCTTTTCCAATTCGTTGTGTTAGGGAATACTACATGGCTGCTGGAATGATATACCCACAGTTGTACACTATATCATTCTGTTCTTGTAGGCAGCAGAAACCACTATGAAGGGTCAGTCCAGGATAGTCATGCAGCTTCCTCCTCGTCCTCTCTTTGGTGTGGCATAAGACAACACAATGATATTTTTGCTATTTTTCCAAATATATGCCCTAGCTCTTGATTGGTGTTGCGAACTGAGTTGGTGGTTTCAGTTGCATTTACTTCATTCAATCAATCAATCAAACAATTTATATAGCGCGCTACTCACCCGGAAGGGTCTCAAGGCGCTGGGAGGGAGGGGTCCGTTACTGTTCGAAAAGCCAGGTCTTGAGTTGCTTCCTGAAGGGAAGATGGTCGTGGGTCATCCGTAGGTGGATGGGGAGGGAGTTCCATGTCTTGGCCGCCAGGTAGGAGAAGGATCTTCCTCCGGCGGTGGCTCTGCGAATGCGTGGTACTGTGGCGAGGGCGAGGCTGGTCAATCGCAGCTGGCAGGTGGGCGTGTAGAAAGTCAGGCGGTTGTTGAGGTACTTGGGGCCCAGGTCGTGGAGAGCCTTGTGTGCGTGGGTGAGGAGTCTGAACGTGATCCTCTTGCTGACGGGGAGCAATGGCAGGTCTTTCAGGTGGACGGAGATGTGGTTGTGGCGGGGGATGTCCAGGATGAGTCGTGCGGAGGCGTTCTGTATGCGCTGGAGTCTTTTCTGTAGTTTGGCAGTGGTTCCCGCGTAGAGAGTGTTCCCGTAGTCCAGTCAACTGGTGATGAGTGCCTGGGTGACCGTCTTCCTTGTTTCGGTGGGGATCAATCGGAAGATCTTACGGAGCATGCGCAAGGTGTTGAAGCAGGATGACGAGACGGCGTTGTTTTGTCTGGTCATCGAGAGGGAGGAGTCCAGGATGAAGCCCAGGTTTCGTGCGTGGTCCGTTGGCTTGGGGGTGGTGCCCAGGGCAGGGGGCCACCAGGTGTCGTCCCAGGCGGAGGGGGATGATCCCAGGATGAGGACCTACGTCTAGGCGGCTGTTCTTCATCCACTTGGCGACGTCTTTCATTCCTTCATGTAGGTGGCTCTGGCGGTGGCGGGGTCGTTGGTGAGGGAGAGGATCAGCTGGGTGTCATCGGCGTAGGAGATGATGTTGAGGTTGTGTTGGCGTGCGATGTCTGCGAGGGGTCTCATGTAGACGTTGAATAAGGTGGGGCTGAGTGAGGATCCTTGTGGTACGCCGCAGATGACTTCGGTTGCCTCGGATCTGAACGGGGGGAGGCGGACTCTCTGGGTTCTCCCGGCGAGGAATGAGATGATCCACTCCAGTGCCTTCTCTTGGATTCCGATGTTGCTGAGGCGCTGTATTAGGGTGCGGTGGCAGACAGTGTCAAACGCTGCAGAGAGGTCCAGCAGGATGAGGGCAGCTGTTTCCCCGTTGTCGAGCAGGGATCTGATGTCATCGGTAGCTGCGATGAGGGCGGTCACATTCAAAATAATGGCACTCTTGTCAGATGTGACAATGGGTGCTGCTCTATTTCTATCCTGATGAGAATATGCCAACTCCTGGTGGCTTTGGAGTTACCTTCTGGTTTATGCCCGCTTACTTTGGAGTGTATGGTGGAGATGTGTCACAATCTTTCATGGTTGCCTTTCCAGTTCCCTTTGCCTTGCTCTGGATTTCAAAGAAGAATCCTTGCTTATCCTATTCCTAAGAGACCTTCATGTCAGAGTACATTCTCCTGATCTTTATCAACTATTGTCTTTTTTTCTTCTTCAGCAGCTTGCCTTGGCTCATTAGTATTGATGACACAGGACTAAACTTGCTGCTATAGACTTAGAGCTTTGGAGAGGCTCGCTTTTTTCTTTTCAGGGCTATTCTCCTGTCCAGCTAGAGTGCTCTTAATAGGATGTCTTCTACTTCTAACACTTAGGTCCTTCGCGAGGTCAAGTGGGGCCAGTTTATGTTTCTTCCTGCATCCTACTAATTTCACATTTGGGCTGGATTCATGGCTTGAGAATGGCATGATCTCAGGCTTTGCAGGTGTTACTTACACAATAACTAATTTTTTCTTTACCTAAGGAAAAGAGATATACTCTCTTTCTCTGCCCTTTGTACCTTAATGCCAAGGGGACATAAATGTTGATTGTCTTCATGATCTAGGGTCCATACTGCAGTTGAATACTTCCCATAAGGTGGTAACTTCCCATAAGGTGGTAATGATGTTGCATTGTGCCATTGTATGTTGTCCGTTGTTGTCTTGGGGTCGTTTGACCGTGTGGACTCTTCTTTCCTATTCTACAGTGGTTGTTGTTAGGCTTGACTCTAGCTAAACCCAAGGATTGCTCTTCAGTGTGAAAAACGTTGATCTAACAGAGTTGCCCATTATCTTCACCTTGGTAGTGGCTTGTACTTGTGTTCTTTTCTTTTGCCATAGTACGTACTTCCTACCAGGCAGATTATCTTTGCTCCTCGTCTATTCGAGTGTAGGAGGACTGGAGGATCTTCTTTTTCCTACTCTGGGCATCTACCCTGCTTCATCGCCATGAGTGCCTGCTGGATCTAAGCTTATGTTATCTCATGTCAGCACAATGCTAGGCCAGTAGGTTATTCTATTATGGCAGTTATGGCTAATGTTTTAGTTGTCCTTGAGATCTGGGGATTTTACATTGTCCTTGGACTCTTCAGACTTTCTTCGGCCTATTCTGCGACACTCAATGAGTTCAGTCACTCTAGGTCCTTCAGACATTGTTTTTCTTTTCATATTTACATCCCTACATTCTTAATGCATTTGAATCTGCCTCCTTAGATTGGTCTTGATGTTCAAAAGTCTTTGTATGGTGTTGTCTGGATATGTGTTTTTGCTGGAATCCTTATAAAAGTGAGCCTCTATCTGGTCTTCTCTGTGAGGGAGTCACGCCTGTTTTCTTCTGCTGAGTCATTATCTTTGTTGATCTGGATTGTGGTGGTGAGCTTGTTTTGGTCCGCATGATAGTAGCAAAATATAGCACAAAGTTCCCCATGATGTCTGTATTAGTTCAGCAACTCAACCTTCCCTTGCCTCTTTGATTGTTATATCCATCTGTCTTTGGGTTTTCTTTTATTAGGCTGTCCTTGAAATTCTGCATCTTGGTATGGGACAAATCATCTTCCTTATCCCACTTCTGGTTTGGGGGAGGCTGCATTTTCATTTCCTCACCATGATACTGTTGACTCATTTTCAGTTAGCTGAGTCCAGACAGGTTGCGGTTCCTCCATTTTGGGCCTCTTAGTTTGGGTATTCTGTTCCTCTGGGATACGTGGATGCCTGTATTCTCCAAAGCCCCTCTCCTATTTCATGATTGTCTGTCTGAGGTGCATTGCCTATTGGCAATGGGTGGCACTCCTTTTAGCGAGTGTGCTTGTTTGGTGCCATATATGTATGGTTCCACTGATTCTTCTGTTTTGGGATAAACGTGGTTCATCCATTCCACTGTTGAGTTCTGTGGGTTGCCTTCTAGATTTCCAATCTCTAACAAGTGGTTTAAGTGTTTCCATACTTAGGTTGCTCGTGCCGCAAGTATCTTCTGGCATGACCACGTTTTTTCTGCTCTATTTCTTGAGCTTAATACAAGTTTTCTGTTTTTGCTTTTGAATGCCTTTCTGTTTTTTTGGCAAATAGTCTAACAGCTTTGTGTATTCAGACACTCTTGTTTTGCCTTCTGCTCGGAGGAGCTTTGAGGACCAGCTGTTTTGGTCCTGTTTAGTAGTTTATTTCCTAATGTGCACTTTTGGTCATCGCATCTCAGGAGATAATGGAACAGTCTGCTAACCTTCTTGGTTTCGGAAGGGCGTACTATTACTTTTTCTTGCGGTTCCTGAGGTTTGCTTATCCTTGGACTAGTCCATTGTTCATATATTGACATCCATTGATATGGTTTCTCCTTGGCTATGGCCCTGCTACTAGCAGGTATTTAGAGTTGGTCTTGTGGTAGCTTTGTTGATGCACCATTAAGATCTTAAATTTGCCTGCATTTAAATTTTGCAGTGCATTTCCTGTTTGATTCTGTTTCTGAAATCTAGATTTGGGCTTCAGTATTTCTCTTCAGTAATGAATAGGACAAAGATAAGGGATTTTGAGGTCATTCTCCGATTACTTACTAATCTTCATTACTCTTAGTCCTACTCATTCTCTTCTCTTTAATTAGGGATTAACTGGGCGGAAATTTGGTTCTGGCTTGTTCATGTTAGGAGCATGCTCAAAATACCTGTTCTTTTATTAGTGCCCAGTAAGAGGGGCAGTACCAGCCTTTTCAGCAAAATCCTGAAACTTTCGGGTCTTGAGGTGGCGGGATTACTAAGAAAGAAGGACACTAGATTTAGACTAGACTAATGAAGATTACCGCTAAATAATCAGGGAATTAAGTGTGTTAGATCGTTAAGCTGAATTTAAGAAAACGAATGCTATTGATTTCTTAAATGAAAGCCCAGGGCTGGAAAGTTATGCACCAGTAACAAGGCATCATATGATAACCCTATCCACATCCAGCACACACTACATGGCGCACTGCATCTCCAAGATATATTCTGCTGCTGCAACTAAATAAGAAAGAATTTTCCATTGCTCACTACCTCCATAAGTGAGATCCTACGGCTAAGCACTACATTCTCTGCCAACAAAGAACAGACTATCCACCCTGGAAGTAACCTTTAGTTTTAGAGAAACTGTTCAACTGCTTCTATTCTTTCAGGATGCTGTGGTGCACAGACCTTTAGTGGCATTGTATGTTGTTCGTTGTTAGCCAACCCATTTCTTCAGTGTATGCATGTTCAATTGTGTTTCCTTACTCTGTTTGTATTGTTGACTAGTGACTGAGGTGGCCATAGTGGTAATCTACCATTACTTTGCAGACACTACTATGACTTACCATTACTACGCATTTTTTACTTAGCAGAATCTTTTACTTCATGTAATTGAGCACTGCGTGGTTGGGCTCTTCGAACATTTGATACCTAGGCTCTATGTCTGTACACCTAGGTAGGTGAAATATCTTACTTATATGGTGCACTGCAGTTTCCATTCATTTACAACCTGTGACTTATTTCTGTAATTGTAAGCCACACCAAGGCTACTTATATACAAATGTTAAGATTTGCCAGGCCATGTTTAACCTCCTTGGGGAGGCAAATGTTATTTGCTGTGAGAGCAAGAGTCAATGAGCACCTATCCTCTGAGCGCTGGGCCATATGTGATGGTGTGAGGCGGGCACCGCCCATGCTTAGCTCTGTGATTCGGGGGCAGAGCATGGAGATGGAAAGCGGTGCCCCCTCGATACCATGGACTTCCCCACCAGTAAATGGTAGACAAATAGTAGGGATCGGAGTTTGCATACCAATCACTAGACATGCTAAAGGACTGCTGCATCATATGTCACTTCCCACTCATAGCCTGCCAATACACCACTTTCAGGACAGGCAAGGACTAAATATTTAATGGCCCTCACACCTTCCAAGAAAAGCACTTGTTTTGAGCAGACAATGGAGACGTTATAAGAAGATCATTTGGGATGATGGGCTGCATTCTCTAAAGTGTCCACCAGTGGCAGTGTAGTTTAATGTTTACATGTACAAAATGAAAGTTCACTCTCTTCAGCATTTTTAATTGTTTACCGCAATCAGACTGTACCTAATGTAAATCTTCGTAATAAGCGTCTGATGAAAGAAAGCACTACGGAACTTGTCTGGAAACACACACTCACATTGTCTCTCAAAAAGAATAAATATTTGTCACCACCATGAAAGTTCAAGTGCCTCCATAACACATTCACCAGATTTTACAGTACGAACAATGGGGCTATAGGTTGGTGGCCTTGGCCTTCCATTTCAAGTGCTTTGCAGCAGTGTCAAGAACTGTTTAGAGCCTCTTGTTGCTCAAAAGATTAACATTTCTGATATTTATCTCTCTCTATGGACTTTGTTACTTTGGTTTAACTCACAAAAAAGTGTCACTATAAGTGTCACATGTTTGGTTGTTGAATGCCACCTATAAGTACACTCAAACCATGAAAATGTCACACTTAAGCAATCTGAAAACTTGGCAGCTATGCCAGTATCACAGTGGAGAAGCAGCTTAATAAATTACAGACCAAAAGACCACATTTTCCTTCGTAAGTATCCGCAAAGGGCCCCACTAACAGATTACTTAAGGGCTCACCATCTTTTCTGCTAATTTATCTTGTATGTTCAGGTCATTGCCCGCATACAAGGCTGAGAGGACTCGAATCATTCACACGTGAGACATGGAGCTTGTTATTTGCACAATTTGTGACGCTAGTTAATAATACAAAAAATGTCTAGCTATTGCATCGAGAATTTTGAATTCTATAAAGGACGTGGAAGCGTCCTTAATAGAATTTTTACTATAAAAATATATATATTTTTACTATATAAAACACAGCCGTTTACTTTTTAGATTGCCTAACAAACAGTGGTTCTTAACCCTTTGACTTCTGTGGACCCCTACTTAATCACTATTGGAATCCTGGGACGCTCACTGTGTCATTACTGGAAGATTGGGACTGAGTCATTACTGAAAGCTGGGGACCCTGGCTCAAACAATTTGAATGATTTGAACCTCAAACCAATACACAAAAATATAGAAACAAGCATTCATAAAAACATAAATGCTGAAATATTTTATTTAATGTAGAAATAAAATAAAAAAACAATATTAATTTAAATGGGAAGGTTTGGGCTTTCCTAATTCAACTGAGGCCACTCATGGCCTATTCTATTTATTCATTTATTTATGCAGTTTTATATAGCGCAAACTCGACCCAAAGGTATTGGAGGACTTTACATGAGCACCATTTACGTTACACAAGGATATGAGCCGACGCCAAGACTCAAAATTGCTACCCCAGTTCCAAAGTCGGCTGGCCGTTACACCACATCCTCTCCCACTGTATATTCTGTCTGATGCATTTGCAATGCTCCCACTAAACAATATAAGGATATCAACTTTATTTTCAGCATACAATTGTAAATTCCTTCACATTTACCAAACACTTTTATTTTACATTTTGATTCTTTATTTGTATATACTTTATTAATCTGTTAATATTATGTTATTTTCCCCACAGTCATGCACCCCCACCCCCCGAGTAAGCACTGCAGACCACTAGCAGTTAACAGGTTAAAAACCACTGTAATAGAACATTAATTCTATGTCAGGACCAGAGGCAAAGGTTATGGATTTCTTTTTTCACTTTATTTTCACAGCAGTATTAAAAGAACTTAAATAAAAAACAGTAAAACATCACAGACTACACGTCCCATCAACCATAGGGGAGCAGTCTCCATGGTAATCATAGTCCAATCACAGTTCAGTCCATTTCATATAATCATGTGACGTCCCTTCTTCTTTCTCTTTCTTCACTGCTCATCAGTTAAGCGCATTCCTATCATTCCTGTCTTATCTGATGCAACAAAGTAGATATCTGTATTGTGCTTTCACCGTTTTATGGGCTAGGTATTATTACCCATTGTTCAGCACAGAAGGCTTTCACCTGAGCGCTTTTGCCTCCTGCTGTCGCGGACCTATCGGTTGCGTGTCTTTTGGCTATACGGTCTGTTAGGCGCCCGGAGACCGAACCAGGCAGCTCCTTCGAGGGCTCTTGTCTGCACTCTGTACCCTCTTGGAGATTAGGACACTCTGAGCCTGTGGGCTAGGACCTCTCCCCGACCAACTCTCACCACACTGACACCGCAACACGGTGCAGACCTCTGTACGGTCGGGTGACCACAGCGCAACCTGGTGTCGGTTTCCGGTATTTTTTGCCACACATTATTACAGCTTTGAGCAGTCGGCGCACGGGCGAGGAGGCTGCCCTCTTTAAATTCTAGCTGTTTTTTTTTGTGTGCTTACACCCTCACATTAATATGCCCTCATCTGGAGACCATGTTTACTCCTCATTCCAGGAGGTAGAGGAAGAATGCCCCCCCCCCCCCCATTGCCTCCCGCCTGCGATAGACCAGGCTCAGTCACAGGCTATTTCTAGGGTGCTGGCCCCCCTTAGGGATCAGGTGTATAGACTGGCAAAAAGCATCCATGGGGTGTTCAGCGATCTCACTCAAGTAGGGGCGGGCCCTAGTGGTTGCCTAGTGGTGAGTAAAAGGGCCACAAAGCATGATGCGGGGCACTTGAAAGGATTTGATAGGCTCAGGGAAGCCTTCCAGAAGAGTGTGCAATCGCTGAAACTTGTACCCTGCCGGGAGGAAGGCGATCACAGAGAAAACAACAACACTGACGTTCCAAATACAGACCCCGATGGTGGTTTTCCCTTTGGAGGGGAGGGTGTATCAGAGTTTCTCCTCCAACGAGGATAGGGACATGGCCGTCCCTGCCGCCCAGGATCCGAAGCCTTTGAGACCCCAGAGGGAGATGGCGGTCACTCGGATATGTTCAACCCTACAGAGATATATCACCCCAGTTTGGCAGAGTGGACCCCTGATGCCAAAGCAGCTGAGTATGTGGCAGGAAAGATCCACCAACCCTTGGAGAAGGAAGTTAGGACCTGACTCTGGTGGTAATGCCCCAGACCTTCCTAAAGGGGAAAGTGGTGAACATGCCAGAGAACGATTAGAAGTTGTGTACCTTTTTCTCAAAATATATGAGCGATCCCAAAAAAGGAATTGATCGGTCCTGGAGAAATTACCAAGACAAGCTCCTCAATATAATAGGCCCCTTGACCCAGATTATTCAACTAGCGGAATGATCTAAGGCTTCAGGAACCCCTATGTCTCCGGACATGGTCGTTGGCTGGGCGCAGAGAGCTATATGCCTCCTCAGCAGCACAAACTGTGTCCTGGTGGCGGAGAGTAGGACCCGCCTCACAAAGATCAACCCCAAACGAGGGGACCTAGCTACCTCTAAGGCTGGACCCATTGAGCAGTGTAAGCTCTTTGGAGAGTCTTTTGTCAAAGAGCTTAACAAGTTCGTCCCCACCTTTTCCGCCCTGGATAAGGCCCAAGCCTCCATCAAGAAGATATTCCCAGGGCGCGTTTTGCTGGGGCCAAAAGAGGCAGGGGCCACTCCTCTGGTCGTGCTTACAAGCAAGGTCCATCCAGAGGCCAACAACAACGGAACAATGGCCGGAATGATGGCTGACAAGGGACCATTTACCCCAGCTGAGGTTTTGGCAGAGGGAAAGGTGACCGAACCAACAGTGGAGGCACCATTGCTTCATGGGGACCCTCTGGTAAGGCTTCCCCTTTCTTCCCCGCAAGATCTAAGAGGGAGGCTACTGCACTTTGCACACAACTGGGGACGAATTACAACGAACCCATGGGGTTCTTCAGACTGTAAGGGACTTCCATATAGAGTTCTATTGTGCCCCTGTCAAAGAGTTGCAACCCAGACCCTTGATCTTTTCAGCAGAAGTGGAATGTCTCAAAAGTAAGTAAGTAAGTAGGTAAGTAAGTAAGTAAGTAAAATATCTTTATTCGATTGTTTACGTATAACAATCATAAAAGTACATTACATAAACATTTATCCACACAATAAAAAAGAAGAGTAAGAAGGGTGGCATCAAAGCGGACATAAACACTAGCATAAAAACAGAATTGTAGTTAAAAAAGATAAAAATGCAGTAGAAATATAGGTACGTTCAGCAGCATAATTATTTAACCTTCCATGCTTTTTCTATGTTTAACTGCAAGTTATAAAAAGCTACATATAAACATAGTACATTCACTATTTAGCATTTGGAGGTGATAAAGTGCAGGTCTGAATTGTACAAAATTCAACTGTTTAAGTAAAGGTTTTAAAAACAAAATACGGGGGAGTGTATAATACTGACAGAAGAATAAAAAGTGTGCCAGGTCTTGCGGAGACTTATTGTCGCAGCCGCAAGCTGGCAACACTTGTCCTCTATTTGCCCCACTCGGTACAGCTAGCAAAAGATGGAACATATTAAATCGAAACCTTGTTAGTAAAAAACGATCATATCCGGGCAGAGGCCAAGCCAGGTAGGGTTCCATGTGTGAACAGGTTTTTGTTAGAACATACTGTCTCACACTACTTTTCTTGTACTCACTCTCCTCCCTCGCCATATGCCTGGATAACATAAAGGTGTTCTTTACAAATGTTACATCAGTTTTGGTTATTGTCTCAGGGGCTAGGAAGAGATCCGGTCGACCTAGTTCAAAGAGCCATCTTCTAACATATTTTAACCACGGGATCTTAAGTTTCCCATCCCACTCTAATGCCTCTTGAAGGATGTTCCTGGTGAGGGGTATGTCTGTGTTAAGCCAGCTATTTAGCCAGCATAACAGGGGATTCACAGCTAACTTGTCACTTAGGTATGGAGTTCCAAGTTCTTCGTGAACAGAAAAGTTTGCTGATCCTCTAGGCAGCCTTAACACCTGCTTTAAAAAGTTGTTCTCCGTAACTTCAAGGACATCTAGGGATTCTGTCCCCCATATTTCACTCCCATAGCGTGCAATAGCGGTACTTTTAGCTTGGTATAGCTTCAAAACAGCAGCCACCGGGCTATTGCCCATTTTTTTGGAAAAATCCAGTATTGCTGCGTTTGCACGCACTACCTCACCCTTTTTCTTTTGAATTGCTGGTGCCCAGGTTAATTTATGGTCAAAAAGGACACCAAGATACGAAAAAGTCTTGGTAGTCGGTAATTTATCGCCATTGACAGAGTGAGAGTATATCTTTTTGGGGGTTAAACCTGTCATCATTGTAAAGGATTTCGAATTATTGATGCTCAGGCCTCGAGAGTTCATGAATATGTAGAAGGAGTCTAACAAGGTTTGGAGACCAATCGCCGTTCTGGATATTAAGACGGCGTCGTCCGCATATAGCAGGACGGGCACACCCTTCTTTCCGATATATGGATAGTCTGTACCAGTTTTTAGTAGGTACTCCTCTAGTTCATTGATATAGAGGTTAAAAAGAAAAGGGGCTAGGATGCACCCCTGCCTAACGCCCCGGTTTATCCTGAAGTCCCTGGTGACCTTCATATCGTGGAGAAGTGTGGCTCATCGGTTAGAAGCGGCAGACCCTGAAGCAGAGGTCAGCCCGGGACCAGGGTTCAATTCCCGACGCGGCAGGGTCTTGGGTCAATGTCCGCGGACTCGATAATTCTCGCTTAGGTGCCTACGCTAACCATGGGTCCCACTCTGCAACTCTGGGCAATAGCTTGCTTAATCTCCACAACGGCCCCAGCAACGCCGGGGATGCCTGGCTTCACCTTGGGGTGCCCTCTCACAGGGAAAGCCAGGACGGGTTCCCCAGCGGTATACAGCGCCAGGACACCACGTAACGAGGTAACAGTGCGCTTTACAAGTATACATACATTACATTACATTACATATCATGGGTATAACGGACGTTTGCTCTAGTGTCCGAGTGGAGGTCTGCAAGAAAGTTGACCAAATTTTGCTCCACTCCCATTTTTTGCAGGACCTCCCAGAGCCTGCCTCTATCTACACAGTCAAAGGCGGACGATAAATCCATAAAGGCCATATGGATGGTCCCTTTTCTTGCTATGGTGTATTTACTGTTTATTAGATACAGGTTCAGACATTGAGATATCGTGGAGTGACCTGGTCTGAACCCGTATTGTATTGGCGACAATATGTTGTTTTCATTGGCCCATGCTATCAGTCTGTTTAAAAGGATGCCCCCCACCACCTTTGCAACTGAATTGATCAGTGATATGGGTCTGTAGCATGTAGCACTGCCACGATCGCCCTTCTTAAATACTGGGACTATAGTCGAGGACCCCCAAGATTTTGGGCAACCAATCAAAATTCCAGCGTTAATGACTGCGGTAATAACTGGTGCCCATAGAAGGGTATTTGATTTAAATAAATCGGGCGGTATGCCATCAGGGCCAGGTGCTTTGTTACTAGTTAAACCCTGAATCCCCTTTTCTACTTCCCCCACTGTAAAACACAACAAATCTTCATCAGAAGTTTTAAAAACAAAGTCCGCTTGTGGTACATCACTTTTAAAGATTGTACTGTAATGTGATATCCACTCTTCCTCGGGTATATTAGTCCCAAGCGTAGGATTACTGGGATCATCAAACATAGGCTTGTTTATAATAGTCCAAAACTTAGAACTGTTGCCCAGAATTGCAGGGACGCATAGAGACTCCCAAATGCCTGCTTTCACTTCTTTTTTCCGAGCTGCCAGGACTGTCTTGTATTTAAGTCTCAAGGACTTTATGAGGGCAGGATCTCTTGGAGTAGCCTTAAGTGTTTTTTTTAGATTTCGTCCGGCCTTTGAACAGGCTTGATCAAACCATCTTGGTTGGTGTTCATATTGACCCTTCATTGGTATGGTTAACAATTGTCCAATTTTGTCTACCACAGCAGAGAAGGCAGTTAAGGTCTCTTCAGGTAAAGTAGTGGGAGAGACACAGACGCCTAATTCATTACCACAGCTGATGTTGATTGAGTTATACAAAGAGTCACTGTTAACCTTTGACCACTTCAGACGCCGATTTCCATTGATTGGTTTTAAAATGCCACAGTCACGTGGCTTCCTGAGTTCAAAGAAGCCTCCTCCAATTTGGATGGAAAGGGGGTTATGGTCGCTGAAAATACTTGTTTGGATTTCAAAGTCAGTGACTAGATCAGCAAGGTCTCTTGAGAGAAAAATGTGGTCTATATAAGAACCATTTCCATACCCTTTATACGTAGGGACATTAAATACATGGGAATCCTTCAACATGGACATTGCAACGGTTAGGTTCCTGTCATCAATTAAGTTATTGGCATAAGTGCCACGTAACGAATGGTCAAAATGGAAACCAGACCTATTATTACAGCCTAAAAGGCCAATGGGTGTCAATTCAGGGTTGCCACAGGGATTAGCATTAAAGTCTCCAGCAATTATGATACTTCGAGGCAGATTAACCGCTTTTGCTTGTAAAAAATTATGTAGATGAAGGATGTTACACTCCCTATTTGATAGTACAGCATTGTAAAAGTTGATAAGGGTGAGTGCTCTTTTACCACTCTGTAACCGGGCTAGACTGTCTTGCCCCGTAGGGGGGTCCTCACTAACAATATCCGACCCCCGCCCCCTTTATTTCCGCAGCCTGAAATACACCGGGCGAAACCCGGGTCCGAGTTGTACTCCTGTGACGAGGAAGAGGATGGCGACTGGGGGCCCTTTAAGTGGACGGACAGCTGGATGGAGGAGGAGTCGCCTCACCTGTATAAGGGCGGCGCCGAAGATCAGACGGGTTGTTTCTACACCGGAGGAGCGGACAGTGTGGCAGAGAGCGGAGAGGCGGGAAGCAGCGAGGTGAACTGGAGGAGAGGAGAAAGTCGTGGAGAAGACGAGAGCCCAGCGGACGTCGAGAGGAGCGAGAATCGAAGACGGGGGACCGAGGAGGAGACCACAGACTCCGTGGAGAGCGACGGTCAAGCAGGAAGCGGAGCCGCGCAACCAGCTGAGCCCGGAGGCCAACCCCACGCATCGCCCAGCCGTACGCCAGGAGGAGTACGGCTCCTCGAGGTACGTGATCGCTTCCTGGGGTGGTGGCGGAAGGGAAGGGGGTCTCCTTAACGGCAAGAGGATCTGTCCCCGGAGTGGTAATCGCCCTTGGCGGAAAAAGACACGAGCACTCTCCCTTTTGTTTCCCCGAGCACAGTGTGTGTCCCTCACGTCCCCGACCCCTGAATAGTGTAAAGACCTGCTGTACAATAGGGAAGACCAATCCTTACGTTTCCTCTCTTTTTCTGCATGTACCCTGGCTACGGCGAGAGAGCTAAGCACGGAGCCTCCGGAGCACAGCAGAAGGCGGAGCCCCAGCCGTTCGGAGGGAGAAGTAACAAAGCGGAAATCCAGAAGAGAGAGAAGCCGTTCCCCACGCCGAGGAGTTCCGAGGAAAACTTGTACAGATTCTCTGTTAGCTAAAATAAACCTTGCTACAACCAAGACCCGCTTATTGCCTCTTCCTGTCCCCACGGTTACACACTCCTAAGCACCAGGGTTTGGATATGTCTGTTGTCCGATGCTCTGTCTGAAACCTGGCAGCTAAGTGCAAGGCTGATATAAATTGCCAGGCCCCCCTTTGATCTTCCGCTGTTCGACGAGACTGCCGGTTGAAAGAAACTTTGGAAGCCCTCGATGTGTACGTTTTCACCTTCCAACCAGGTTTCTTGGAAACATAAAACAGTAACGTTTTTTATATATGCTGACCATACTGGGTCATTAACCTTAGCGGCCAGACCAGCTACATTCCAGGATAGGAGTTTTATAAAACGTTGTGCGGAGGGTCCCAAACCTGCTATCTGGTCCTTGTTTATGGGTGAAGAAATTGCTTGAACCTCGTGAACAGTCGTGGTGTGGGCTTGCCTTTCATTGCTGGTAATTAAGAGATTTACTCCACTTGGGACAATACATTGGACTTGACTAGGGGGATGTGGGTAACTACACCCATTCAGAGTCAGCGTGTTCTCAAGATGTTGTACTAAGGGATCTGCCCTGGGCGTTTCACTAGCCTCTCGGGTGGAGACAAGTGTACACTCCAAGGCAGTGCATGGTGTACTATAAGAGAGTGCTTCCCTAGTTAATGATGACACAGGGGGGGTAGAATACGAGAATGGAGGTATAATTTGTCAATCAATCTCATCCAAGTAAGCAGGATCATAAAAAGCATCAAATCTGTTTGAGATGGGAACCCCATATTGCATGTTTGGATGATGCAAGTACGAGTAGTGCTGCTGTTGGGGGCAAGGAAAAAACTCCCTTCTCTCTTGTTGTCTCATGATGGATATTATGCCTACTCGACCAAGGGGGTTCCTGCCTGTAGCTGATAAAGTTCATTGGGGTGGATGGTCCATAAGGCCGTGTGTAATCCCTAGATTGAATATCAGCTATTGGCTCAAGCAGCCCCTCCTGGCCATAGATTGATTGTGATTGTGTTAGATGATGGCTGGGATTATTTAAAGGGTAAAAATAGCTCAAGGCCATAGTGCGGATCAAGCTATTTGTCACACCACTTTTCCAGCTACTAATAAAACTAGCTGCACGACTGTCCCCGAGGGTTACCACAATGCAGTCACCCTCAGTCGATTTGAATCTGTTTCCCACCCAGTCTACCCTTCTCACGTGTGAAATATGACCATTTATATGTTTGGGAATCGGTCTATGAATTGTAAGCCAATGGCTCACCTTGTTTTTTAAATCCCCGTGTGATTCTGCCTTTTCCCCCACTAGTTTAGGTACACCAATCATAACGATGGTATACGGGCTGGATTCAGGTGGGAGATTAATATGGAGTGGTCTTTTGGCTACCACCGGTTTTATCAGATCAACACCTGTTTGTTTTGTAGGTATACTTGGTTTAGAATTTTTAATCTGTCTCATCTGGTCTACAAGAGTTGATACTGATTTGACCGGGGAGCTCTCAGCAGCCCCTTCACATTCCTCCATTTCTGTGTCAGGTAAGGATTGAGGACTACTTGAAGTAGCAGCCACTATGTGGGGTGAGTTACTACCTCCATCTAGGATTGTCACCGATTTGGTGGAGAGGTTCTTATCCTGACATATTGGCAAATTTTGTTTGTTAACACGGTTAACTGTGACTTTCTTTGCCCCAGGGTTTTTGTTACTGGTTGAAACGGGGGAGCTACTAGCTGGTATAAAGGTGGAGGTTGATTGTGGTGCATTCAGTATTTTAAGCAAGGTGGCAGATGCATTATGTTGGGCCCTTTCGAATTTCCCCAATGCCTTCTCGATGTTTAGGACTCTCTCACTAATAGGCACCAAGAGGGACTTAATTAAAGTTTCAAATTCACCCAAGAGTGATTTGGTGTTAATCATTGTGTGATCTATCTGATCTGTGAGGTGTATAGGCATATTTGTGAGAACTGTCTGCTCTTTGCTCATGAGCGGACCTGGGTCTTGACTGGTTATAGATGGGCATGGGGTCACTGTGTTGGAAACAGATGTAGCCAATCTAAATGTAGACCAGATGTCCTTAGCTGAAATATGATGTTTGGCCTTAAGACGAGACTTGTTTTTAACTATAGATGATTTTTTTCTTACTTCGTGTTTGTTAGACCTGTCTGCTTCTGGGAAGACTCTAACCACCATGATTTATTTTTGTCCCCCTTAGCCTCCCAGACTTTCTATTTTTATTTTTACATATGTCCATCAGGAATTTTTTTAATGCTGTCAGGAGGCTAGGTGCTCCTTGGCGATGACGCCATTTTTCCCTCATAACCTGTGAGGCCTAGTCAGCCCCCTTGAAAATCTAGGGATCTCAAGAAACCTAAGATGGTGTCCACCAACTGCCATAACGGACACCACTGGAGGACAGGTCCATAGGTTAACATTAGGGAACTTTCTAGAATACCCTAGAGAATTCTGCAGGTCTCAGGCCACCCTATATAAGGCCAGTGACCAGCAGCCATTTTGTGCTGACCCCAGAGTAGAGGAGTGAGGCAGTGGTGAGAGGAGGTGGACACACTGAGAGCAGCTAGTTGTCATTTGAGGCTGACAGTTACTTCAGAGGATTGTTCCCCCTTTAGCCCTTGACCGATCCCTCTCTCAAGACAACAGTTATTGACCAAGAAAACAAGCTTCGTGAGAAGAAAAACCCTTCTGGATCAGCATTCCTGTAGAAACTGACAGGATCTGCTTTCTGAAACTCAGTCTTATATGCCCTGCCCAGCGCTGCACCTACCAGGGTAGCGAGTCATTTGTGGTCCCCTTGGAGCGCCTTGAGGTGGTTGGGGAACTGTGGAGCCTGGAGCACCTGGAGGAGCGAGTGCCCGATCTGTGAGGTACTTCTTCTGGAGCCGGGGGAGGAAAGCAGCAGCGTGTGAGGAGCGGCGCAGTGTGGTCCGTCTGCGGGACCCCGGGGGCACCAGGCGCGTCAGGAGAAGCGAGGAAACGCTTCCGCGCAAGCCAGTAGCGCGACCGCTTCTTTCAGCAGGAGGGGCCTAGGGTCGAGCAGGCCCAGGGGTGCAGTGTTCCCTGCGTGACGAGGTCCGGGGAGGAACACGCAGGCGCCGACGAGCAGCGCGACCTGAGAGGTGGAGCCATTGCGAGGAACGCGCATGCCCCAGAGATCAGCGCGTCCATCGGGTTGCCTGAGGTGGCGCCAGACGACTTTCCGGAGCGCCGCGTTGACAGCGGAACCCCCTACTTGTGAGCGCTTGCTGGAGGAACTAGCGCTTGGGCAACCGACCGCCCATCTAACCCCTGGTGATCCGCAGACGCAGGAAATCACCGCGTTAAGCCTGAAACGAGGCCCCCTAGCCAGCGCTGACAGGAGAACGCGCGCTTGGGCTGAGGAGGCCGGCAAGGCTCTTCCCACGTCAGTGCAGGGAAGCAGCTGATCGGGGGAGCTTGAGAGGCGGGTACCAGCTGAAGGCCTATGGACTGTGGCATATCTGCCACCCAGACAGTAAGGAGAGTGGGAGTGTGAAGAGGGAAGTGTTGGGTAAAAAGGGATAAAAGGTTGACAGCTATTTTAAACAGGTCCATAAGCAGAGAAAAGGGCCTTGACCTTTCTACTTCCCTGGAGATTCATTCTGTGACAAAGGAGAGAAGGGGTTAGGCAACGTAACCCTAGATATGTTAACATAACCAATGAATTGGTAGGCTGTAGTAAAGAGTTATTGATGTCATTGTGTATTAATGCAAAATACCCCTGTAGAGTGTGAAGTCTAGGAGCTTCAATTAATTATCCAAGAAGTTCTCTGAATGTACTGCTGAATTCTGATAAAAGTATATGATTTACTGCTTTTTCCACAGCTGGAGGAGTGAAAACTATTTTCTCTAGTAAAAGTGCAATGTTTATTCCTAAAAGCAATTGATGTGATAACCTGTATGCTTTCAAATCCAAAGAGCCATATTATTTTTATAAAAGGTAACGGTATTTTTGCAAACAAAGGTGTTGTGTCTTTATTTTAGTGGTTCATCAATGTGTTACTGTGGGTAAGCTGTGTAAGTACTTAGCCAACGCCTGGAGTTAGCTGTAGACCACTACTGTGCCAAGCTACCATATGTAGGCTTGGGTAATCTAGGTCCAACATAATTGGTGTTTCAGCGGTGGGATCACGGATTTGTACTTACACTCACTTATTAGTAACACAGTGACAACCACGAGACCCCACCTGGAGTTTTCTCCCTGCGGCCCTCCTAATTTATATTTTTGATTTTTCTAAATTTACTTCTGGTGGTGGGTGGAGGTTAACCTCAAGTCACTTCGTGGGTTTCTCCTGTGAGTAATTTTATACCATGGCAAAGCTGGAGGTGAATCTTAAAGAGTTGGAAGCCAATACTGTGGCCCAACTCAGGGATTGGTGTCAGCAGAACGGGGTATTTTTCAATAAAGGTGCCAAGAAAGGAGAGTTGCTGACAAGCATAAGGGCATGGTTAGAAGCTCGCCTAAGGGAGGAACCAGAAATGGAAGTGGGTGATGGGGACACTGTTACTGAGGCTGCATTGCTGAACCAAATGGGGAGAGGGAATCTTCTGACAGGTCCCAGGTTACCTTCAAGGGCAAGCAGCAGTGTTTCAGACAGGGGCTTAACCGAAGCCGAGCTGGAAGATAGGAGGGAGGAGAGGAGGTTGAAAATAGAACTAGCCAGGATGGACATGGAAAGGGAGGATAGGAGGTTGGCACATGAGCGAACCATCAAAGAGATGGATTTACAAGCCCTAAACCGAGGATCCCCCAAATCAGAGAATGGTGGCAGCGATACCCAGACCAACATCAAAGAACCTAGACCGTACCTACCAAAAGATATTATGGCTTGTTATGTACCCAGTGACGACATTGCTAAATGGCTAGCCGCCTACGAGGTCTCGCTAAGGGCCCATGGGATTCTGGAAGTCCACTGGGGAGGTGGGTTATACAAATACATGCCCCCCACTGGCAGGGATACTTTGTTGGCTCTTGACCAGAGTGAACAGACCTACTATCCGGCTATGAAATCAGCGCTGCTCAAGAAGTTTGGGTTGACCCCTGAGAAATATAGGCAAAAGTTCCGGGGCAGCTACAAGCTGGGCACGCAAAACTGGGTAGATTTCTTGGACTACTCCAGGAAGGCCCTGGAGGGTTGGGTAAGAGGCAGCGATGTAGGGGACTATGAGGGACTATATGACCTCATACTCAAGGAACACCTACTCGAGAAGTGTCTTCCCGAGCTAAGACAGCATCTGGTGGACAGCAAGCTGACCAGCCCCAGGAAGCTTGCTGAGGAGGCGGACATCTGGGTTAGTACCCGGGTGTCGACTAAGGGGACTGGAGGGAATTCCCAGAAGCAAGGACAGGGCGCCCCCCAGAGGAAAGAGGGAGGGGAAACTAAGAGGGAGTTCTCAAAAGGGCCACAAAATACTTCGCAAGGAAGGGGCAGAGGATTCATCCCCAAGAGTAACCCCCCTCGCAACCCTACCCCTGGCCAAAGCCAGCAGCCAAGGGTTGTTCATTGTTTTGAGTGTGGTGGTGTGGGACACTATAAAGGAGATGTGAGGTGCCCAAAAAGACCACCCCCTCCCACTGGAGGAAAAGCCCCGGGAATCACTAGTGTAGTGCTCGGGGAGGAGATACCTTTGGTTAATGGAGGGGAGCGGGCGGGTGTCACCTTAGTGTCCCTGGGAGACAAAGAGATGGTTCCCAAGACCCAGCTGCCCTCTAATACTACTAAGTATGAGCAGTGGGTCACCATCAATGGCCGAAGAGGGGAGGCTCTGAGAGACACAGGAGCCAGCATGACTATGGTAAGGAGTCAGCTGGTGTCTCCAGAGCAGGTCATCCCAGATGTACTCCATCCCGCCGTAATGGCTGACGGCAGATTGGGCCACTATCCTGTGGCTCAGGTTCCCTTTGAGTGGGGAGGGGTTGCAGGTCCACTTCGAGTTGCCGTAAGCCCTGCCGTGCCTGTTGACTGCCTGTTAGGGAATGATATGGAGCACAATGCTTGGAGGAGGGTGGAGTACCAGACTCACTCTGAGATGCTGGGACCCCCTGACTGGACTTGTGTCAGCACAAGGTCCGCGACTGCCCGAAGGGGGAGTTCATTGACGCTGGAGCCTGGAACAATGGCCCAGCCGGCTGCCAGAGAGGAGAAGGACAGGAGGCCGGAGGACCCTGCCTCGACATCTCCACCTCGTGAGACAACTGGACCACCTGCGGAGGTGGATCTGGAGTCCACCGGGGAGAATGTTGCTTCCCTGGAAAACCTACCCATCCCCACTGAATGGCATGTGGAGGGAGGTCCTTCCCGGGAAGAGTTCTGCAAAGCTCAGAAAGAGTGTCCTACTCTCGAGGGGCTGCGGCAACAGGCCAACGCCCAGGCAGCGGGAAACATTGAGGGGAGCTACCAGATTTACTGGGAGGATGGACTCCTCTACAGTGAGCCCAAGACACCTGGCCACGGTTCAGCCAGAGCCTTGGTGGTCCCTCAATGCTTTAGAGCCTTTCTACTGGAACTGGCTCATGAGATACCATTGGCAGGACACCTAGGACAGGACAAGACCTTTGCCCGGCTTGTCCCCCATTTCTACTGGCCTCGAATGAAAGTGGCGTCGGATACATATTGTCGGACGTGTGTGTCTTGCCAAGCCAGTGGGAAAACTGGGGTGAAGCTAAAAGCTCCCCTGGAACCACTACCCGTCGTTAGCACCCCCTTTGAGAGGGTGGGCATCGACATTGTAGGGCCATTGGATCCACCAACTTCAGCTGGACATCGGTTCATACTGGTTTTGGTGGATCATGCCACCCGGTACCCAGAGGCAATACCTCTGAGGACCATCACTGCACCTGCAGTGGCAAGGGCCCTGATGGGGATTTTCACCAGAGTGGGTTTCCCCAAGGAGGTCATTTCCGACAGGGGGACTAACTTCCTTTCAGCATACATGCGGGCCATGTGGAAGGAGTGCGGTGTTACCTATCGGTTTACTACTCCCTATCACCCACAAACCAATGGTCTTGTGGAAAGGTTTAACAAAACCTTGAAAGGTATGATACGGAGTCTTCCTGAGAGCCTACGAAAGAAATGGGACACCCTCCTACCCTGTCTCTTGTTTTCCTACAGGGAAGTGCCACAGAAGGGAGTGGGCTTCAGCCCCTTCGAACTTTTGTATGGGCACCCTGTAAGGGGACCTCTCAGCCTGGTGAAAGACGGATGGGAACAGACTCCCAGGAAGCTTCCCCAGGACGTGGTGAGCTACATGCTGGCCTTCCGGAGCCAAATGGCTAAGTTGTGGAAGCAGGCTTCAGACAACTTGGAGGCCAGCCAAACAGTTATGAAAGAGTGGTATGACCACAACGCTCACCCAGTGGAACTGGAGCCTGGACAGAAAGTGTGGGTAATGGAACCTGGAGAGCTGAATGCCCTCCAGGACCGTTGGACAGGCCCCTTTGAGGTTTTAGAGAAAAAGGGGAAGTCTACCTATTTGGTGGATCTTAAGACCCCAAGGCAGCCCCTCAGGGTGCTGCATGCCAATCGTCTCAAGCCACATCATGAGAGGCCCGAGGTTGTCTTAATGCTGGTGACCGATGGAGCAGAGGAAGAAGAAAGTGAACCTCTCCCTGATCTTCTCTCGTACAAAGAAAAAGATGGATCAGTGGAGGGAGTGATTCTCTCGCCATCCCTGACTTCTGAACAGCAAAGTGATTGCCGCCAGATCCTGGAGCAATTTTCTCCCCTGTTCTCCCTTGTCCCAGGTAGGACCCACCTGTGTACCCATGACGTGGACACAGGAGACAGCCCACCTGTGAAATCTAAAATCTACCGGCTGTCGGACAAGGTGAAGGCCAACATCAAAAGTGAAGTCGCCAAGATGCTGGAGCTAGGGGTGATTGAACCTTCTGGTAGCCCTTGGTCTAGCCCGGTGGTTTTGGTACCAAAAGCTGCCCCACCAGGCACCACACCTGAATTGAGATTCTGTGTGGACTACCGAGGCTTGAACTCAGTGACTAAAACTGATGCACATCCTATCCCACGGGCGGATGAGCTTATTGACCGGCTGGGAGCTGCCCAATACTTAAGTACCTTTGACCTAACTTCAGGGTACTGGCAGATTTCCCTTACTGAGGAGGCGAAGGAAAGGTCAGCCTTCTCTACACCTGAGGGACACTACCAATTTCGTGTGATGCCCTTTGGGCTCAAGAATGCCCCTGCCACTTTTCAGAGGCTGGTGAACAGGGTCCTTTCGGGAATGGAAGCTTTTTCTGCTGCATACCTGGACGACATTGCTGTCTTCAGCAGCAGCTGGGAGGACCATTTGCAGCACCTGCAAGCTGTTCTTCATGCCCTGCAACAGGCTGGCTTGACCATCAAGGCCAGCAAGTGTCAGATCGGACAAGGGTCGGTGGTGTACCTAGGTCACTTGGTGGGCAGAGGGACGGTGCAGCCCCTCCAGGCAAAGATTGAGGCTATCATCGCCTGGGAGCCCCCCAAGACTCAAACAGAGGTCCGAGCCTTCCTGGGCCTCACTGGATATTACCGTCGCTTCGTGAAGGGGTATGGCACTATTGTGGCCCCTCTCACTGAGCTTACTTCCAAGAAGCAACCCCGACGGGTAGTCTGGACGGAGGCTTGCCAGCGAGCCTTCCTGACCTTGAAACAAGCATTGTGTTCCGCTCCCATTCTCAAGGCCCCTAATTTTGCTAGAGAATTCATTGTCCAAACAGATGCGTCAGAACATGGCATTGGGGCAGTGTTATCGCAGCTAAATGATGAGGGCTTGGATCAACCCGTGGTCTTCCTGTCCAGGAGACTACTCCCCAGGGAAAGGAGGTGGAGTACAATTGAGAGAGAAGCCTTTGCGGTGGTTTGGGCTCTGAAGAAGCTGCGACCATACCTGTTTGGTTCGCACTTCCTAGTTCAGACTGACCATCGCCCCCTTCGTTGGCTGATGCAAATGAAGGGGGAGAATCCCAAATTGCTAAGGTGGTCCATCTCCCTACAGGGAATGGACTTCAGGGTGGAACATCGACCTGGGGCAGACCATGCCAATGCAGACGGTCTATCCAGGTATTTCCGCCTTAGTGATGAGGACTCCCAAGGGGTTGGGTAGTTCTCCCCACTTTCAGCTGGGGGGGACGCGTGTTAGACCTGTCTGCTTCTGGGAAGACTCTAACCACCATGATTTATTTTTGTCCCCCTTAGCCTCCCAGACTTTCTATTTTTATTTTTACATATGTCCATCAGGAATTTTTTTAATGCTGTCAGGAGGCTAGGTGCTCCTTGGCGATGACGCCATTTTTCCCTCATAACCTGTGAGGCCTAGTCAGCCCCCTTGAAAATCTAGGGATCTCAAGAAACCTAAGATGGTGTCCACCAACTGCCATAACGGACACCACTGGAGGACAGGTCCATAGGTTAACATTAGGGAACTTTCTAGAATACCCTAGAGAATTCTGCAGGTCTCAGGCCACCCTATATAAGGCCAGTGACCAGCAGCCATTTTGTGCTGACCCCAGAGTAGAGGAGTGAGGCAGTGGTGAGAGGAGGTGGACACACTGAGAGCAGCTAGTTGTCATTTGAGGCTGACAGTTACTTCAGAGGATTGTTCCCCCTTTAGCCCTTGACCGATCCCTCTCTCAAGACAACAGTTATTGACCAAGAAAACAAGCTTCGTGAGAAGAAAAACCCTTCTGGATCAGCATTCCTGTAGAAACTGACAGGATCTGCTTTCTGAAACTCAGTCTTATATGCCCTGCCCAGCGCTGCACCTACCAGGGTAGCGAGTCATTTGTGGTCCCCTTGGAGCGCCTTGAGGTGGTTGGGGAACTGTGGAGCCTGGAGCACCTGGAGGAGCGAGTGCCCGATCTGTGAGGTACTTCTTCTGGAGCCGGGGGAGGAAAGCAGCAGCGTGTGAGGAGCGGCGCAGTGTGGTCCGTCTGCGGGACCCCGGGGGCACCAGGCGCGTCAGGAGAAGCGAGGAAACGCTTCCGCGCAAGCCAGTAGCGCGACCGCTTCTTTCAGCAGGAGGGGCCTAGGGTCGAGCAGGCCCAGGGGTGCAGTGTTCCCTGCGTGACGAGGTCCGGGGAGGAACACGCAGGCGCCGACGAGCAGCGCGACCTGAGAGGTGGAGCCATTGCGAGGAACGCGCATGCCCCAGAGATCAGCGCGTCCATCGGGTTGCCTGAGGTGGCGCCAGACGACTTTCCGGAGCGCCGCGTTGACAGCGGAACCCCCTACTTGTGAGCGCTTGCTGGAGGAACTAGCGCTTGGGCAACCGACCGCCCATCTAACCCCTGGTGATCCGCAGACGCAGGAAATCACCGCGTTAAGCCTGAAACGAGGCCCCCTAGCCAGCGCTGACAGGAGAACGCGCGCTTGGGCTGAGGAGGCCGGCAAGGCTCTTCCCACGTCAGTGCAGGGAAGCAGCTGATCGGGGGAGCTTGAGAGGCGGGTACCAGCTGAAGGCCTATGGACTGTGGCATATCTGCCACCCAGACAGTAAGGAGAGTGGGAGTGTGAAGAGGGAAGTGTTGGGTAAAAAGGGATAAAAGGTTGACAGCTATTTTAAACAGGTCCATAAGCAGAGAAAAGGGCCTTGACCTTTCTACTTCCCTGGAGATTCATTCTGTGACAAAGGAGAGAAGGGGTTAGGCAACGTAACCCTAGATATGTTAACATAACCAATGAATTGGTAGGCTGTAGTAAAGAGTTATTGATGTCATTGTGTATTAATGCAAAATACCCCTGTAGAGTGTGAAGTCTAGGAGCTTCAATTAATTATCCAAGAAGTTCTCTGAATGTACTGCTGAATTCTGATAAAAGTATATGATTTACTGCTTTTTCCACAGCTGGAGGAGTGAAAACTATTTTCTCTAGTAAAAGTGCAATGTTTATTCCTAAAAGCAATTGATGTGATAACCTGTATGCTTTCAAATCCAAAGAGCCATATTATTTTTATAAAAGGTAACGGTATTTTTGCAAACAAAGGTGTTGTGTCTTTATTTTAGTGGTTCATCAATGTGTTACTGTGGGTAAGCTGTGTAAGTACTTAGCCAACGCCTGGAGTTAGCTGTAGACCACTACTGTGCCAAGCTACCATATGTAGGCTTGGGTAATCTAGGTCCAACAGTGTTCCAGTAGACCTGGTTGTACTCTTCATCATATGACTCGCTCCGGGGGCAGATTTCGATGTTGTGGATGTTAAACCCCTCGGAGGGGGGGGCGCTGATTCTAGATGAGCTATAGGTGACAGACATGTGTTGATGCCATTTTCACCAAGTAGCATAAGGCTATTATTCCTGCTATTGACTGTGGAGGGTATAGTCAGAGCTGCTTGTGTATTATCTCTTGTTTGAGGACTAGGGAGGCCTGTGAAAGACAACATTAGAATGGACTCTTGGGAATTCGTCGTGTTATCCAGTATATTAATGTTTTCGGAGGTATGTAGAGAAAGGTCCGGGAAGCATAAGTCTGGGGTAAGTGAAAGGCGTCTTTCAGAGTCCTGAATGGCATCCGCCACTACGTTAATCGTTTTCTGTAGCATTAGGTCTATGGCAGTTATCGTAGGAAGAGGAGTATTTGAAACATCTTTTAATCTAGTTGCAGATCTTGTGGCCACAGGGGTATTTCTAGATTTAAACATCTTGGCCCACTTTTTTAGGGTCTGTCAGTTATGTTGCTAATGATAGTTTTGCTACTTGAGTGTGCACTTGAATGGAAAAGTCACTTCAAGATTACCTTCGTAGATGACAGCAGAGCAGGAAGTCAAGAGAGTGGCCCGCCCCGTCCTCCTTGGTCCCCTGAGGGCCACAGAGGGCCCGCCCTTTGCCCGGGCTTCGCCCCGGGCGTCCCGCGAGGGAGTGGTGACGTGGTTATATGCGCCTCCTGGCGCTTGCAGGTATCGCGCTCCCCAGCAGGGCTGCTGGGAAATGCAGTCCAGCCCCTCGCCGGTCTCCTCTCGGCGGCTCCCGCTTCAGTTGGAAACAAAGCGGCGGAGCGGCGGGAGACTGGCGGGCGGGACAACGCAATGCTGCAGGGGACGCTGTGTGATACTGGAGGCAGCTGGTTACACGGGCAGCAGTTCGGTGCTTCAGCAGGCAGGAAGATTCCGGGGTCTTGGAACTCCTGAAAAAAAGAGCCATTTGCAAGTCAGACTCCACCCAGTTGGGTTTCTAAGCAACCCTTTTCTTGTAGAGAAGAAGGACAAGGATATCCGACCTGTCATCAATCTAAAAGAATTTAACGAGTGGCTGGTCTATCGCGACTTCAAGATGGAGGGGACCATCTGCTCCAAGACATCCTCCTTTCAGGGAATTGGATGGTCAGGTTGGACTTGAAGGACGCTTAACTAGCACTCCCCATCTTCCCTCCTCATCAAAGATTTCTCCAGTTCGCATGGAAAGGCCAGATCTTTGAGTTTCGAGCACTTCCCTTTGGCCTCTCTTCGGCTCCATGGTGCTTCACAAAGCTGCTTCACCAGTGGTAGAAATGTTCCACGAGAGGAGAGTGAGAATGCTTATCTACATGGACAATAACCCGATTATGGCTCAGTCTTTAGTGCAGCTCGGCAGCAATTTAAACATGACTATGGCGTTGCTCCAGGACCTGAGTTTCATCATCAACAAAAAGGCGGAACTGAAGCAGGCGCAACAGATGATCTGTCTAGGATTCCTCATCGAATCAGTCTCGGCTTCCCTGAGCTTACCAACTACTAAGGTGGCCAAGATATGGAAGGAACTCAAGCAAGTCCTCGGAAAGACACGATCTCGTTGCGACAGGTGACCAGGATACTGGACCTTCTCTCCTTATCAGTTCAGGCGTTTTTCACAGGCCCATTACACTACAGGGCCCTCCAGAGACTGAAAGCTCAACATCTAAGGAGAAGCTTAATCTATTCGGAGATCATCTTCCTGATGGAGGAAGCCAGGACGGAACTCCAGTGGTGGTTCGACCCCATGGCAGCCTGAAATGGGAGAGCAATCTTCGGATCGACGCCAGATATGGTCATAGAGTCGGACGCCAGCAGACTGGTCTGGGGAGCCAGATGCGGAGATGTGTTGTTGGAAGGCAGTTGGTCGGAGGAGAAACTACAATTGCACATCAACTGTCTGGAACTGTTGGCTGGATCCTTTGCGGTAAAGTCCCTCACCAAAGACAGAGTATAATATTGCATTCTGCTGGGGATGGACAATATCTCGGCGGTCCAGCACATCACCGCCTGGGCGGCCCTTGCTTGAAGACCTTCTCAAACCTGGCAAAGGACTTCTGGCACTATTGCCTCCAGAGACAGATCTCATTGACAGCAAAGTACCTTCCCAGTCTGTAGAACACGTTAGCATATTGGAACTCCAGGAACTGCTCCGAATACAGCGACTGGCAACTGGATCATGCTGTCTTCCTGGCTTTCATAGACAGATAGGGCCCCTGCAATCTGGAACTCTTTGCCTCACAATTGAACCACCAACTTCCACGATATGTGAGCTGGAGACTGAACCCGGAAACCATGGCAGTTGATGCCTTTCTCCAGGATTGTCCGAAGGAATGCTCATATGCGTATCCCCCTTTCATGATGATCCCTAGAGTACCAACTCAAGCTCGGCGACAAGTAGCTTCCTTAGTGATGATCACACCGATCTGGAGAGCCCAAGCCTGGTTCCTGATGCTGATAGAACTGCAGTGAGATTGCCCAATAATACTGCCCTCATTCCCTTTGATGCTCAAGGACCCTCAGGCTGCTCTCATCGCTGGTCCTCCGGGTCCTTTACCCCTCATGGCATAGAGGAATTCAGGGGACGCTGGAAAGACGAACCTCTTTCGGCAGACGCTGAAACCTCATCCAACAGGAATTGGCAGCAGGTACAGTCACGAGGTATTGCTTGGCTTGGAGACTATGTCACCGTTGGTGTCTGGAGAGACACTTGGATCCCATGAGGGCAAAGGTTACACACATTCTAAACTTCCTAATGGAACTAGCTCAGTCTGGACAGGCTCATTGACCAGTTAATTCTTTACGATCGCCCATCTCAGCGGGACACAGCGAGATTGATGGCAAACCAGCAGGGGAGGATCCCTGGGTTTGTAAGTTAATGAAGGCTATCCACCTGTCTAAACTTCCAGAGACTAGATATTATGGCCTGTGGGACGTTAATGCAGTGCTGAAACTTCTTCATGGCTGGCAGGATAACCCATATTAATTTCGCAAGGAGCTGTCCGGTAAACTAGCAAATCTGTTGTGTCTCATTTCCTGCAAGCGGGTTTTGGATGTGAGACATTGGATACCTCCGCAAGAGTGTTTACCCCGTAGGGGGTCACCTTTACCATATCCAGGAGGACAAAAACCAATACCAGGTCGGTATCTTATCCTTCCTTTCCAGAACATCCTATGTTGTGTGCGGTCAGGTGTAGTAAGGCATATGAGGATATGACTTCAGAGCTCCGACCCCCTTGGTGAAGTTAACTCCTTATCACCATGCAGAAACCATTAAAAGCAGTTTCTTCTCCTTCAATTGGCAGGTGGGTACGGTGGATCATGGCAGAAGCAGGTGTGGATGTGTGTGGATTAGGTGCACATTCCTCGAGAGGAACTATGGCATCAAAGGCCATTCAGGTAGATGGCAGGCTGGAAGATATTATGAATGCGGCTGATTGTTCTTCTGAGTCTACCTTTAAGAAGTTCTGTTTCAAACCCATTTCAGAGGCTGCATCTCTGGCCGTAAGTAAGCTTTAAACATATATAATCCTTGCCCTGTCCTGACATAGAATGAGAACTTTCCTAGCTAAGGAGAAGGAACGTTTAAATTCTATTAAGGATAAGGAGGCAAGGATTATCCTGCCCTGAAAATCCCTGATTTGTTACCAGTAAGTACTATGCTTACATGTTAATGGCTATTTGTTGAAGTATCACTTGCAATGTCATATATGCAGTTTGGATATTGTACTCTGAGTGGATTTATTGACTATTGTTGACATATTGATATTGAGAGAGCACAAGTTTGAAAAAAAATGTATAAGTACGCCATATTTACAAGCACGTAGTTAGTTTAAACATGTTTTGCACACGAGTGTTTTATATCCAGGAGTGAAATATACAGAGTGTTTTATATTTAGTAGTGAAATGTATAGAATGTTAAGTAGAGTAACTATAATTGTAACGGTGTGAGATTAATGTAGAAATGTTGGAATATATGTGAAAACCTCATGTTCTCATGTTAAAAGAATCATGTCCGAATTAAATGTAACTTTGAAAATCCAGTATTATGTGTAGGCCTTAGGGCAATTCACAGCAAACCTGAACGTGCTGCTAAATTAATGTGAGATAAAGTTGACATGGTTCTTCCAAAATGTACTATTGAACTTAGGGTTAAAAGTATATGCTTTATAGATGTGTTATTTTAGAAACGTATGCTAGTTAAGAATGTTTGCTGTTTAAATCAAGTTAACGTTTTAAGAGTGCAGGGACCTGCTGCATGTAAATCAAGTAGGCCAGAGGAGATAATGTCATGTCGTGTAAATCGTCATGTGCTCGTTAGAGAAGAGGTCGCGAGGTGTCCAGCACCGAGCTTTGAGAGTGTTTTATGACTAAAGATATGGTGGAGTCTGGAATTTGAGGCCCACTGCAGGACGAGCTGTATGCAGGTGCGAGGGTCCTAATCAGCTCGAATGAAAGGGACTTTGTTCAGTGGCGCCTTGCGCAGGCCTGTAGGAGTTTCCAGGAATTTCAGGGGGTATCAGCGCACTGAAGAAGAAGCCTGGGAACCAAGGTCAACTATAACGAGGGTCTTCAAGAGTACCATCATGGAGTTTGCCGCGCAAAGATGTACCACGTGAGGGGCGTCCTAAGGGGCGTTTCTATTGAAAATGTGATTTGGTATTAGGGAAAGAGACCCGGGAGGAGAGCAGAGCAGATGATTTTGGGAGCCTAAGGAAGCGGATGGGTAGGCAGATAGACTGATCAGGAGAGACCCATCATCAGAGAAGAGACAAAGAGAAGTGCGTGATCTTCTTAGGAAGTCACCACGGCTGACACCTAGAGGGTAAAGATCTTGCTAAGTAGGGATGTCATTTAAAATAGTGTAGGGACAGACTAACCTTAATTTTCTTTTCTGTAATGACTTTGAGATTGCAACTTATATCTATTTTGACAACCCTTATGGTCTTTGAGCTTGTACTTATTATTTTGTTCTTCAGACTTAGATTATTCAAGAAGTTCATGTTTATAGTGATACCAATTTACCTTTTGAATCTCATTTTGAGAAGTTTGTATCTTCAGTTATCTTTGACTTTATATTAAATCTTTAAAACTTAAATTTGGTCAGTGGTCATTTAGAGTGTTGTAAGTTCTTAAATTGATTGACTTATTGCGAGATTACCTTTTACTCAAGACAGGTACCAACGATTCAGTCGACATAGTTTGGGATTTGGTAAGATAATTAGTAACCAGTAATCCCGCGTTAGCAGTTGGTAGCAGAGTGAGGATGGTTATCTTCTTGAGGAAGGTAATCTAGAGAGGTTAGTTTACCCCAAGGCCCGAGACGTCGAGAGACGAGCAGCGGAAGAATCGTGTACCGAAAGGTGCAGACGGCGCGAGAAAAGCAACAGTATCGGAAGAGAGTGAGTATAACAAAGGGTCATGCGTGAACAGATTGCGGTGTTTTGTGTTGTATTTGTATTGTAATGTCTTGCGGAGTTGAATGCCTGTAGTGTGAATGAGAGAAGGTTGTGAGCGCGCGCAACCTGGTAAGCTGGTAACCTGGTAAACGGGTGAACTGGTGAAATCTTAAGTTCAGGCCAGAGCTTAAGTGGTTTTGGGTGTATCGAACATCCAGGGTAGTTGTCGACCATAGTACGGAGGTCACGAGGTACCATTGACCGCCGTGGATCCAAGATAGGGGGAGTGTAAGAGTGAGTGTATGAGTAACGGACGCTGGTCGAAAGTTACTGTGTGTGAGTAACCTATCGGAGAAGGCGATTGTCTGGAAGTAATCGGAAAGACATTTCGCCAAGTTAAGGTGACAACTACAGAAAGACTGTGGGCGTACAGTCAAAGAAAGGTGATCGCTTGGACGGAAGTAATCATTTTTCAGAGTATGAATGGGATGCGTGCATGACCGAGGAGACGAGCTGAGAAAGGAGGGGAACTGCTGCGAAGGGGGACGGGTGACGTCGGCTAGAGCCGCGCTCTGATTGAGCGGTTGGTGTGACGTTAGCTAGAGCCGCGCTCTGGTTGGGCGGTTAGAGTGACGTCGGAGGAAAGTCGCGTACGGATAGGCCAGTTAGTAAGAACGGCGCTGAGATTGGTGGAGTGTCATCAGGAAGTAAACAAACGCGGAGAAAAGAGAAATCATGAAGTGTTTTAAGTGTTTGAAAGGGATTTTTAAACGTAAACGAAGTGAACATTATTACGGGGAAGAGGCTCCCCCAGAGGGTACGCCAGCTCATTATATGGCAACGAATGTTGGGCTGCATACGATATTATGGATTGGGGCTTGGAATAAGCTTACGGAAGGGAATGAGGAAATGCAGTTCCCGAGGTACGGGACGTTTAAATTAGAGGTGTTACATCGGCTAAAAGCAACCATGTCCTCATTGAAACCCTCACCTAGACCAACACAGTTTGAGGCTCTTAATGCATGGATTAAGGCTGCACACGACCGAAATTTGAACAGGCGTCAACAAAGACTGACGCGATCGGTAAGGGCAGTGCGAGATTCCAAATGGGATGAGGAGGAAAAGCGTTGGAGAGTACAGACTATTGAGGTGGAGAAAATGTATCCGATGAGGGAGGTGTCAGGAGGAGGAAATCTCATGGAAGAAGACGAGGAAAGCGAGTCGGAGGACAATCTAATAAACAGATTGTTAATGGATAGACCACCTCCGAGAGTGGGGAGGATAGAAGATAGAGGGCTCGCAAGGGAAGATGGGAATGACATAGAAGGATATACACCACTCCCTATATCGGAATGGACACCTATCAAAAGTGGAGAAACACCTCCAAACAACACTGTACAGAGTGTAGTGGGAAGGTTTGTGGTGCAAAAAGCGCCAACCACCGAAAGGGCTGAGACTGTTGGATTGCCAGACGCTCTTCAGGTGCCTGTTACCATAGGACCCATAGTTTCGATCTATAACCCTGAGAGAGATAGAGAGGAACAACAAAGGCAATTGGATAGAGAAAGGATCGAGATGGAAAGGAGGAATAATGTGACAAATGCATGGAAACAATTGCCAGGATCAGTAACATGGAATACCCCATTAGACACAACTGTCGGTCCCAATTCAGAACAGGGAGGTCCGAGAGGACCAATGGATCTAAGGGGACCACGGCCAAGACCCTATTCAGAATTAAGAGCTGATTTGAGGGAATGGGACGGGTCCATAGTATCCCCGAGTAACAGGACAAGGACGGAACCAGAGTGGGATACCAGGGGCAATGGGACAGTATCTCATTGTGGGGCCAGCGAGAGTAGTCAGGGCCGGGAAGGCCAAAGTCAAGAGAATAGAGGGGATGCATGTCCTACCAATCAGAGAGAACAGCCGGAACAAGATACTAGGATTGTAGAGTGTGAGGAAATGTCCCGTCTCTGGGAGAAAGGGGGAGATGAAATGGTACGGGCTTTCCAAAATAGGTTTAGGTGCCTTCACCATACACTCGGGGAAGATGTCCAACATTGGAGGAAGGAGAATAGTGACAGGTCCCGCCATGCTTCGAGTAATCAAGAATCACAGGGAAACAGTGAAGAGAGGGGGAGCAATGGGATGCCTTACTATGCACCTAGAGAAAACAGACAGATCGGGGAAGGCGGAAAATTGAGAAACAGGGAAGTATTTCATCATCCACCCCGAGAAGATGGAAAGGCATGGGACCTAGAGAGATGGGAACAGGGGAGGACTCCCTTTAACTCACCAGTGCCTAGGCGCAGGGCTAGGAGCTGGGACGGGAGGGAGGCAGAAGGTACATCTGGACCAGAGGTGCTGAAAGCTGCGATAAAGGTTAAAAGGCTTGATGTCTCCAGTCTGAAATCCGATCTAGACGAGATTATAGAAGGAACGGTGCCTTTAGAAAGGATCGATTTGTACGAACAAGATGAGTTGCTATTCATAGCAAAGGATACTACTAGGAGAGCTAGAGCATTCCACGAGAAACTGTCTAATTTGGCCGACAGATATGCTGTAGATTTATCTAGGACAAGGGCACTACAGAGTAACCATAGGTTACAGTACTCAGACCAAGATCTAGATGAGAAGAGGACTACTGGATTGAAAACTCACATAAGGGAGCTGATAGCTGGGATACGAGTGTGGAGAGAACTGGATAAATGGGAAGAAAGGTGGTCGAAAAAGGGCACGGTTAGGCGAAGTGCAAATGTGATGACCCCCGAGGGAAGGGTAATGCATATGGAGGCATTCCCTTTGCGAGAAATATCAAACGGAAATTATGTACATGTACCCTGGAGTAGAGGAGATTTAGCTGCATTTACCAACTCATTTCCGAAGTTGCGGGACAATCCAGTAGAGTGGTATAAGCAGGTAGAGAGGTTTGTTAAAATTTCGAAGGTATTGTGGATTGATTTGAACACGTTGTTTGACATCGTGGTCCCATCTGATCTGTGGACCCCTTGTAAGACTAGTGTCGAATGGCCAAATGCTGAACCATTGAGGAATGCTCGAACTAATGGACCATCTGAGATTGTCATGCGAAAGTATGAAAGGGTAATAGCTTGGTTGAAAGAAAAGGTACCACCACAGGATATAGATTGGGTAAAGATAGATCGAACAAGGCAAGAACCGAAGGAGACCGTGCATGAGTTTTATGAGAGGTTGTTGAAAACATTCAAGCAATACAGTGGACTTGATGTAATGGATCCCAAAGATATAGGACAGTTTGTGTCAAAGTTTGTCTTGGGGTTGAGACCTGACATTTGCTTGATGATTCAACAACATTTAATCTGTTGGCAGAACAAACCACTAGATGAAATTCTACGTTATGCACGATACTGTAGTGACGAGATAGATTCTAAAGCCAAGAATCTAAAGGAGAAATTGATGGTGGTGCAAATGCAGTCCGCTGGGAAGGGTGGCCAGCAGAAACAGGGGATGGGACGAAAGCCAAACGGTCAGAATAAGGACAATGAGGAAGGGCAGAGACCTAGGATAGACTTTGCCACTTTAAAGAAAACGACAAAGTGTCATCAGTGTCACCAGGTGGGGCATTGGCGACGCGAGTGTCCCTTTAACCCTGAAAATGGAGAGCTAGAAGTAGAAGAGCAGGTCCAAGAAGACTCAGTGCAAAAGGTGACAGTTCCAAGCAGTAAGGTGGCCAAAGGGGGGACTTCGGCTCCACGGGCCCAATTCCCACAGCCACCGAAGATAGCAGCTGGGGGAAAGGTCTTTAAACAAATGCCTCTGTTTATCGAGGAAGAAAAGTGTTATTACATTGACCCATTGACAGGACAACGGGTGAGCAGTGAAGAGGACTGTACCCTCGGGGCAGTTCTAGAAGTGGATCAGAGAGGGCCATTTGTTGAGGCAGAAGTGGCAGGGTGTCCCACTACGTTCTTAGTGGATACTGGGGCTACTCGTTCGACTCTGAGATCAGCGGTGGTTCCAGACGTGCCGATGTCAGGGGAAACAATTCAGGTGGTAGGAGTCGCAAATAAAAGAATGACTAGTCCCTTGACCGAACCAGTGTCTGTGAAGATAGGAAACCACATGAACGAACATCAGTTTGTGGTTTGTGACTCGAGTCCGGTATGTCTGTTAGGAAGGGATTTGTTGTGCAAACTGAATTGCACCATATACTGCACCCCGCAAGGAGTGGAGGTACAGACTACCGACGAAGATGCTACTTTTAAGGTGGCTAATTCAAAATCTTGTGTAGAACTATATCCTACTCTGACAATAGAAGATCTTCCTCAAGACCTACGAGATGCAGTGGCGTCAGAGGTATGGGATTTCACAGGAGAAGAAATAGGATTGATTAAGGGGGTAGAGCCGGTAAAAATATTGGTAAAACCAAATGTTGAGTTTCCAAGAACGCCTCAATACAAATTGTCCCAGGAAACGATTGCGGGAATAAAACCTGTGATCGAGTCAATGATACAGCAGGGAATACTGAAAGAAATCGTGGGTAGTCCTTGTAACTCCCCGATTATGGGTTTGCAGAAACCTAGCGGGAAGTTTAGGATAGTTCAGGATTTACGAAAAATTAACAACATAGTCGTTTCATGTTGTCCCGTGGTACCGAATCCATCAGTGATATTGTTTCAAATACCATGTCAAGCAGAATGGTTCACAGTGATAGATCTTTGTCAGGCTTTCTTTTCAATCCCATTGGATGAAGAGAGCAGGTATCTTTTTGCTTTTAAAATGGAAGATCGCGTTTTAACATGGTGTCGAATCCCACAAGGATTCACAGACAGCCCATCCATCTTTAATCAGTTGTTGAAAAAGAATCTTGAGAATCTAGTACTGCCACAGAACTCGGTTCTGGTACAGTACATAGATGACCTACTTGTTGCGTCAGAAACAGAGGAAGCTTGTAAAGCAGACTCAATTGCCTTACTGAACCATTTAGCTGAAAATGGACATAAGGTATCTCCGAGCAAGTTGCAGTATTGTCTGACAGAAGTACAGTATCTAGGGCACAGGTTAGAAAAAGGGAAACGTAAGGTGTCCCCAGAGAGGATTGAGGCAATAATGAAAATGAATGCGCCTACAACACAGAGAGAAGTTAGAATGTTCCTAGGAATGGTGGGTTACTGCCGACAGTGGATAGTTAACTTCTCACTGAAAGCAAAGCCCTTACAGAAACTGACGCACAAGGAGGTGAGTGATCCGGTACCATGGGATGAAGAATGTCTGGTGGCGTTTTTACAGCTGAGAGACGATTTATGTCGTGCTCCGGCTCTGGGAATGCCAGATTACGAAAAGTCATTTACACTCTATTGCTGTGAGAGAGAGGGATGTGCTTTGTCAGTCTTGGCACAGACCCACGGTAATGCCCGTAGACCAGTTGCATATTTTTCGGCTACATTAGATCCAGTAGCCGCAGCGTTGCCCGGATGTCTCAAATCCGTTGCTGCAACGGGTGTCAGCATTGAAAGGAGCGAGAGTATTGTGATGGGACATCCAGTAGTGGTGTATGTACCGCATTCAGTTGAATTGTTAATGACCAGGACGAAGACGCAGCATCTGACCAATAGTAGGCTCACGCGCTACGAGCAAGTTATACTTGCCGCAGAAAACGTGACCCTCAGGAGATGCTCTGTCTTGAATCCTGCTACTTTGATGCCATTACCCACTGTAATAGAAGGCGAAGGATGTGAAGACCACGATTGCCTTGATGTGACTGAACTATGCACGAAACCCAGACCAGATATTGTGGATGAGCCATTGTCAGACCCCGATGAAATTTATTTTGTTGATGGCTCATGTTTAAGAGACGATACTGGTCGGTTGAGAGCAGCTTATGCTGTTTGTACTATTACTGGAGTTGTAGAAGCCGCTTGCCTGGAAGGAGTACATTCCGCACAGGTAGCAGAGATTATTGCCCTAACTCGTGCCTGCATAGCAGGAAATGGAAAGAGAGTCACCATCTACACGGACAGCCAATATGGTTTCGGTGTGGTTCATGATTTCGGGCAGTTGTGGTCTCAGAGGGGTTACATGACCTCCTCTGGTTCGCCCATTCGAAATGGAGAATTTGTGCGGCTGTTGTTAGAAGCATTGCAAGGTCCAGTTGATATCGCAATAGTAAAATGTGTAGCTCATACTAAGAATACAGATTTTGTGTCACAAGGCAACAGATACGCTGATGAAGTCGCACGCTATTGTGCGGAACAAAATTATTCTTTCTCAAAGGTGGAAATAGAAGGTGCAGAAGAAAAGACTGAATTAAGCATGATGTTAGAGACCGTGGATTCCTGGGAAGATTTGAGGGTAATGCAGGAGAATGCACCAGAAACTGAGAAAAGGGCATGGGAAACCGCAGGTTGTGTGCGAAGTGAAATGGATTTTTGGGTTTCAGCAGATGGGAGAGCTGTGTTACCTGAAGAATTAGCTAATCCCATGGCAAGAGAAATACATGGTCCAGTACATCTAGGAAGGGATGCTATGATGAGAGTGTTTAGGCAAACTTGGTATTGCCCCAAATTTAGAATAGCAGCAGAATCAGTATGCAAGCGATGTGTTACTTGCCAACAGCTGAACGTAGGCAAACGAACACCAGTCACACTGAGTCACATTGGGAGGTCGGGGGGGCCTTTCAATAGAATGCAACTAGATTTCATCGAAATGCCAAGAGTCAATCGCCTTCGGTATGTGTTGGTGATTGTATGCGTATTTTCCAGATGGGTTGAAGCGTACCCTACACGTAGGTGCGATACACTCACAGTGGCTAAATTGTTGCTCAGGGAGTTGATACCGCGCTTCGGGGTGCCTGCCTCTTTGGAATCTGACAGAGGAAAACATTTTAACAGCGAAATAGTGAAGATGTTGTGCTCCACACTGAATATCGATCAAAAGCTGCATTGTAGTTATCGACCAGAAGCTTCAGGAATTGTGGAACAAGTGAATGGCACTTTGAAGAATAGATTGGCTAAAGTAGTGGCATCCACATCCTTGAGTTGGCCAGATGCTCTTCCTTTAGTGCTCATGAGCATGCGCAGCACCCCTGACAGGAGGACAGGTCTTTCTCCCCACGAGATCCTGATGGGGAGGGCCATGAGACTTCCTACAGTTCCAACTACTGCCCTATTGAATATTACAGATGATCTGATCTTGGATTATTGTAAAGGACTGTCTGACGCCATCCATTCTGTGTCCCTTCAGGTGCATGCGGTTGAAGTTCCAGCATCGAGGAACCTGTGTCATGACCTGAACCCAGGGGACTGGGTCTTAGTTAAAAAACACGTCCGGAAGAACTGCCTAGATGTTCGCTGGCGTGGGCCCTTTCAGGTAATCCTGATAACGAACACCGCGGTGAAGTGCGGGGGGCTGCCAAATTGGATCCATGCTTCCCATACTCGAAGAGTTCCAGCACCTCTAGAGGGAACAGCTCCCATCCCAGACGAAAGCCCGGAAGTGGAAGAAGAGTTGCAAGAAGGGATTGAGGCAGCTGAGGGGGTGTCAGAAGAAGTTGGGAACGCAACGGATTCAGAAGAAGAGCGAAGGCAGGACGGCAGTGAGACAGAGGACGCAACTGAAGGAGAGAGCAGAAGTGAATACGACTCAGACTCAGATCCGTATCAGAGCGACCAAGAACCAAGTGAGAGGACAAGGAATAGGAGAATAAGGCTTGGAGCTGCCACTTGGCCAACAAGGAGAAGAAGGCTAAGTTTGAGGTCGGCCCAGGAAGAAACGCTTACTCCTATATCCGAAGACTCAGATCCAGAAGAAGATATCCAGGATCAAGCCGAGGAGGGTCTTAGAAGATCAAGGAGGGTGCGAGTGCCTAGTAGAAGATACTCTACTCCTGACTGGACCTACCTCGTTGCAGATGTCTGGGAGACACAGAACAGGGAGGATCAGGGAAGTGGAACTGATCAGAACTGACCCGATCATCACAGTGCAAATAAGGTTTCTACTGCCAGGAGCGGAGACCGAAAGGTTGCTGACACTCAACATCGTTCATCCTGCTCTCCTGAGTGGAATAAGAAAATTGATTTTAGAGACAGTTGAGTTTCCAGTTTGCTGTTCACGATATCCAATATTGGAGGGAACTCTTCTTCGTTTGGAAATGCTTGAGCGAGTAGTAGAAATGCTAGGAGCGCTTATTGTTGTGGATTAATACCATATTGTGAATGTCTTCAAAGGGGCGCAGAACTGGAAAGGTGAAGAAAGTGATCTTGATTAGAACGGACCCCTTTGTAATTGTGGATGTAGAACTGATAGTACCAGGAGTGGAAATTGAAAAAACGCTAACTCTCAATTTTGTCCGTCCACTTGTCTTGAGCGAAATAAGGAGAATAATCCTAGAAAAAGTTGACTTTCCATGTTGTGGTACGAACTGCCCAGAACCTGAGGGAATGATACTTCGGATGGACATTTATGAAGACGTAGTATCACTCCTTGAGTCATACATAACTTCAGACGAAAATAAGACTTTTGAAAAGAAATTGTAAACTTGTTGCAAGATAACCTAGCGCCGAGTGGAAGAAGAAAAGTGATAGGGGATTCCTTTTAGTGGATGGAGAAGGGCTAGGGTTGTCTATTTTCTACTAGACTTTGAACTGTTTTGCGGAAACAAATTGTCAAGCTTCCAAGTGTTCAAAGAAAGACATTGCAAGAGAGAAAGACTTTGTTTGAAAAGAAGAGGAAGTGAATGCTGGAAGAAAGTCAAAAACTACACTGTTTGAGAACATGGAGGCTGGCAACCCGAACCGCAGGGCAAAATGTATAGCTGTTACACTTTTAGGAGTAGTGGTTTCTCTTATAATTTTAGTGGTAACTGTTTCATTCCTAGCGGGACACGAAGGGGATGAAACCGCAGTTAACGAGGATAAGGGAGTATCAACACCGAAAACTACCATTATTAAAGAGAAGGGAAACATCAATGAGAAAGACAAAGCGTTGTTAGATGCAGAAATAAAAAGGCTTCACACCGATGAATCACAGGGAAATTACAAGTCAAATGCTTATGCTAAATTGCTTTATGAATATGTTGATGCCATGGAAGTAAAGGATTGTTACGTTTGTATGCAATTACCAGCTTCAGTGGAGGAGGGTATCAGATACCATCATCTTCCGTTGACATATGGAATAACGTGCAGTTTATTGTTGAGCATGTTTTATGGACGAGAAGGATTCGAGTATTATTTCTCGAATTTCGACTCGACATTGCCAGAGGTTCCGAATTTCAAGCATTTGAACAAATGGGACTATTACAAAAGCGAAGACAGATTACACAAATGGTTTATTCCATGGAGAACGTTAGATACTTCACATGCTCGAAGGAACAATCTGACTTGTCAAATATCAGAAGTTGAGAAAAAGTTTATAGCACAGGTAGATACTAGATACAGGAGGCAGAAGATATTGAAGGCATCAGGACAATGGGAAACAGATTGGACCAAGGAGGAAAGGGCACATCAAAGAAAAGGTAGTATTGGTCCAATTGCTTTGGATAAGGATAAACGGGGAAAACTGTGCATTCACAGGAGTTACTCATACTATGAAAACTTTTATGTAGGTCAAGTCCATTGTGAACATGCCTTTCAATTGGAGTATTACTCTAAGAACTTTTTGAAAGGGATGCAAGCAATACCAAATGTATATTTTGTATGTGGAAGAAGTGCCTATGTGAAGTTACCAGATAATTGGTACGGATCATGCTATCTGGCTGTTGTCTTCCCTAAAATATATCATGTTGAGAATTTAGACACGCCTAAGAAAGAAATATCAACTAGATGGAAGCGAGGGCTGGGTGCAGCAGAAGTAGTTGGAGATGTACTCGGTGCTGCATTCCCTTTCTTAGGATTGATAATGAATGACATTAAGATCAGGAGGTTAGCTACAGTCGTAGATAGGCTATCTGCCAGTACTGCAAGATCCTTGATGCTGATAGAAGGGGAGATGCAATCGATTAGGGCAATGGTTCTTCAGAACCGACTTGCTTTAGACGTTCTGTTAGCAAAAGAGGGAGGAGTCTGTAAGGCCTTGAAGGTCCAGGAATGCTGTACTTACATTCCAGACAATTCAAAACCTCTAGAGAAGTATATACAAAACATCACTGCCATACACTACGAAATTGAGGACCTGGCAAAGGTAAATGTGTGGGAAAAAGTAGGTCATGGAATGGGTAAAGTTGGAAGTTGGTTTGCCAACTTAGGAAAGGGTATCGTTTGGTACATATTGACACCCATCATCATAATTGTGATTTGTGTAATCACTTTGTGGGGATTGGTGCGTTTGTATCAATGTTATAGAGCAAATAGGTTACAGAGAGCTATGAAGAAACAGGAAGAAGAGTTGACAGCGATGCAGGACACTCAATATAAGAGTCTGAAAGCATTAGAGAGTATGAAAAGAGGTGGAACTGCCCTGTCTTCACTTTAAAAGGTTCTACATTTTTAGTGTCTTGGTGATGATGACCCCTGAAGGTCATCAAAGGGGGGACTGAGAGAGCACAAGTTTGAAAAAAAATGTATAAGTACGCCATATTTACAAGCACGTAGTTAGTTTAAACATGTTTTGCACACGAGTGTTTTATATCCAGGAGTGAAATATACAGAGTGTTTTATATTTAGTAGTGAAATGTATAGAATGTTAAGTAGAGTAACTATAATTGTAACGGTGTGAGATTAATGTAGAAATGTTGGAATATATGTGAAAACCTCATGTTCTCATGTTAAAAGAATCATGTCCGAATTAAATGTAACTTTGAAAATCCAGTATTATGTGTAGGCCTTAGGGCAATTCACAGCAAACCTGAACGTGCTGCTAAATTAATGTGAGATAAAGTTGACATGGTTCTTCCAAAATGTACTATTGAACTTAGGGTTAAAAGTATATGCTTTATAGATGTGTTATTTTAGAAACGTATGCTAGTTAAGAATGTTTGCTGTTTAAATCAAGTTAACGTTTTAAGAGTGCAGGGACCTGCTGCATGTAAATCAAGTAGGCCAGAGGAGATAATGTCATGTCGTGTAAATCGTCATGTGCTCGTTAGAGAAGAGGTCGCGAGGTGTCCAGCACCGAGCTTTGAGAGTGTTTTATGACTAAAGATATGGTGGAGTCTGGAATTTGAGGCCCACTGCAGGACGAGCTGTATGCAGGTGCGAGGGTCCTAATCAGCTCGAATGAAAGGGACTTTGTTCAGTGGCGCCTTGCGCAGGCCTGTAGGAGTTTCCAGGAATTTCAGGGGGTATCAGCGCACTGAAGAAGAAGCCTGGGAACCAAGGTCAACTATAACGAGGGTCTTCAAGAGTACCATCATGGAGTTTGCCGCGCAAAGATGTACCACGTGAGGGGCGTCCTAAGGGGCGTTTCTATTGAAAATGTGATTTGGTATTAGGGAAAGAGACCCGGGAGGAGAGCAGAGCAGATGATTTTGGGAGCCTAAGGAAGCGGATGGGTAGGCAGATAGACTGATCAGGAGAGACCCATCATCAGAGAAGAGACAAAGAGAAGTGCGTGATCTTCTTAGGAAGTCACCACGGCTGACACCTAGAGGGTAAAGATCTTGCTAAGTAGGGATGTCATTTAAAATAGTGTAGGGACAGACTAACCTTAATTTTCTTTTCTGTAATGACTTTGAGATTGCAACTTATATCTATTTTGACAACCCTTATGGTCTTTGAGCTTGTACTTATTATTTTGTTCTTCAGACTTAGATTATTCAAGAAGTTCATGTTTATAGTGATACCAATTTACCTTTTGAATCTCATTTTGAGAAGTTTGTATCTTCAGTTATCTTTGACTTTATATTAAATCTTTAAAACTTAAATTTGGTCAGTGGTCATTTAGAGTGTTGTAAGTTCTTAAATTGATTGACTTATTGCGAGATTACCTTTTACTCAAGACAGGTACCAACGATTCAGTCGACATAGTTTGGGATTTGGTAAGATAATTAGTAACCAGTAATCCCGCGTTAGCAGTATTCTAAAGAATACGCTAAAGGGGCTCTCTCTATATTGTAGGTAAAGATCAAAAGTTCAAATAGGCTGGCGATCCCAGCTTAACATCCTCCAGTGAAGACGAGGAAGCGGAAGGGATGTCACATGATTAAATGCAAGGGACTGAACTGTGGTTGGACTATGGTGACCATGGAGACTGCTCCCTTATGGTTGATGGGGTGTGTAGTCTGTGATGTTTTACTGTTGTTTTTGTTTAAATTCTTTTAAAACTGTGTGAAAATAAAGTGAAGAAAGAAATGCATAATCCGAGCCTTTGATCCTATGACATGAGGTACTTCCGCATTGAAAAGAGAAAACAACTGTAAGGCGAACAGCGTCGTCATTGCTGGTATCACGTCAGTCAGATGCGTGTTATTGCACAGCTGTGTACCTAATCCGCCGACAACAATTAGTTTTAAACAACAAACAACAATTTGTAAAATACATACGAATATTATGCCAATAATTCCCTTCCACTCTATTTCACCAACCGGCGACCGCTGCGCTCAGTTTTTTGCTTCCGTACAAACAATACCCCACCAGATATATGTTATTTAATTTACTCATCGTTAATCTCTTTGGCCACTGCAGAAAAAACGCGGTATTGTCCTTCTTTTGTTTCCATAACGATTAACCGTTTGGGGCCCACAGAGCTTAACGGAAAACCTTTGATTAGAAAATAGCGTTACGAAAGTTGCGATCTCTCGCTAGTCTGTCTTCCATTTCTAGGTCTCTCAAAGGCGTCTTCCTATCAGCTCCCTTCTTCCTTGTAAGAGTAGTGTTTCTGCCATCTCTATTACACCTGCCGGTCGCTCCTTCCTAGCCCCCTCTGCGCTGTCAAACCTCTGATAGCGGAAGCAGCGGCTGGCGCTGGGTGGACTGGGTCCCGGGGAACAGCGGCAGGAGAAAGGGACAGTGCTCGGCGAGCACTTGCAGGCGTCACGTACCAGAGCCTGGGGGACCAATTCGCATCAATGGAGCTCGCCCACAGTTTGCTGCTCAATGAAGAGGCGTTGGCACAAATCCCTGAACCGAAGAAGCCAGTTTTCGTCTTTGAATGGCTTCGTTTTTTGGACAAGGTCATTGTTGCTGCCAACAAGACAGATGTTAAAGAAAAACAAAAGAAGCTGGTTGAGCAGCTGACTGGGCTGATCGGCAGCTCCCCTGGGCCGCCGACAAGGAAACTATTAGCTGAAAATCTTGCAACGCTGTACAGTATTGGAGACACTTTTACTGTATTTCAAACCCTGGACAAGTGCAACGAGATAATCAAGAGTAAGGATGACACCGCAGCCTACCTGCCAACCAAGCTGGCTGCAGTGGCATGCGTTGGCGCTTTTTACGGGAAAATGGGCCGAATGCTGGGAAGCACTTTTCCAGAAACCATTAATAATCTCCTAAAGTCTCTAAAAAGCGCAGAGTCCCAGGGTCGGAGCGAGATCTTGCACAGCCTGCAGAAAGTCCTGGGTGGCCTGGGAGGTGCTGCTGCGTCCTATCACCGTGACATCTACAAGAATGCCCGCTCCCTCTTGACAGACAGGTCCATGGCGGTGCGATGTGCAGTGGCCAAGTGCTTCCTCGAGTTACAGAATGAAGCAGTGTTCATGTGGACAGCAGAGCTTGAAAACGTGGCCACCCTCTGCTTCAAAGCTTTGGAGAACTCCAATTACGGTGTACGCGTTGCAGTATCTAAACTCTTGGGAACAGTCATGGCGACCGCCTTAATGCCAAAGCAAGCAACAGTGATGCGACAGAACATCAAGAGGGCAACGTTAGAAGAAGTGTTGGAGCTGCTGGCTACTGGGTTCCTGAGAGGAGGCTCAGGGTTCCTTAAGAGTGGAGGCGAGATGCTAAAAGGCGGAGCATCAATCAGTCGAGAAGTTCGAGTTGGAGTGACCCAAGCCTACGTTGTTTTTGTCACAGCTTTAGGAGGACAATGGCTGGAGCGCAACTTTCCAATACTTTTGTCCCATGTATTGGATCTTGTTTCCCATCCCAGGGCAACTCAAACTCACGTAGAGGCTGTATACTCACGAAGATGTGTTTCTTTCATCCTGAGGGCTACAGTAGGCAGTTTGTTAGGAGAGAAAGCCCAGATTGCTGCTGCCACAGAGATCTGCCAGGCCATCGGTAAACAAATGAGGTCAGTGGAAGCTGTGGTAAATGACGCCAACAATGAAAATAAGACTGGAACTTCTGATGTGGCATCAAGTCAGCATGTCATGGTATGTGCCCTTCAGGAGCTAGGCAGCCTGGTTCAGAGTCTGAATGCCACAGCCTCCCCTCTCATTCAAGAACCTTCTGTAGGTCTTCTGGAGACTGTAACCTCTGTCCTCCTTCATCCAAGCATGGCTGCTCGACTTGCTGCTGCATGGTGTATGCGTTGTGTTGCTGTGGCATTGCCTTACCAACTCACACCACTGTTGGATAGATGTGCCGAAAGAATTAACAGCCTAAAGACCTCGCCAGAAGCTGTTAGTGGGTACAGTTTTGCAATGGCAGCTCTGCTAGGTGGTGTATACCAGTGTCCTCTGGGTATCCCTCATGCTAAAGGAAAAGTCCTTGTTAGTATTGCTGAAGATCTGTTGCGCACTGCTTTGCAGAATAGCAGGATGTCATTGCAGCGCACCCAAGCTGGGTGGCTGTTACTTGGTGCACTAATGACTTTGGGACCATCAGTTGTGCGTTACCATCTCCCTAAAATGCTTTTGTTGTGGAGAAATGTCTTTCCCCGTTCCATAAAAGAGCTGGAGGCAGAAAAAGCACAAGGAGACTCTTTTACATGGCAAGTGACACTTGAAGGGCGGGCTGGAGCGCTTTGTGCAATGAGAAGTTTTGTTGCCCACTGCCCTGAACTCCTTACCGAGGATGTGATTAGGAAACTGATGACGCCTATCGAGTGTGCTATGACAATGTTGTCTCACATTCCCTCAGTGATCAAAGCCCATGGAGCTCACCTAAAAGCCAGCGCTGCTATGGTCCGCCTTAGACTTTATGATATTCTGGCCTTGCTACCTCCTAAAACATATGAAGGGTCCTTTAATACACTCCTCCGTGAGCTGGTTGCAGAATTTACATTAACGGACAACTCAGCCAACACCACAACATCCCTTCTACGGTCTCTTTGCCACTATGATGACAGCGTCCTGCTTGGTTCCTGGTTACAAGAAACTGACCATAAATCGATTGAAGATCAGCTACAACCAAACAGCGCATCTGGCAGTGGTGCATTAGAGCATGACCCCTCCTCGATCTATCTACGTATTCCTTCTGGAGAAGCTGTACCGGGTCCTCTTCCACTTGGAGTATCTGTCATTGATGCCTCTGTGGCCCTCTTTGGTGTGGTATTTCCGCATGTCTCTTTCAAGCACAGACTTCAGATGCTGGATCATTTTGCAGAGTGTGTCAAACAAGCTAAAGGTGTGCGTCAGCAGGCAGTACAGCTCAATATCTTTACAGCTGTGCTCAGTGCTTTAAAGGGATTGGCAGAAAACAAAAGCACGTTGGGACCGGAGGAAGTTCGCAAGTCTGCCTTGGCCTTGGTTATGGGTGCATTGGATAACTCCAATCCCATTTTGAGATGTGCAGCTGGAGAAGCTCTTGGAAGAATGGCTCAGGTTGTTGGAGAAGCAACCTTTATTGCAAGAATGGCTCAGTACAGCTTTGACAAGTTAAAGTCAGCACGGGATGTTGTGTCCAGAACCGGCCATTCTTTGGCTCTAGGCTGTCTGCATCGATATGTTGGTGGGATTGGGTCTGGGCAACATCTGAAGACAAGTGTTAGTATTCTCTTGGCATTGGCACAAGATGGAACCTCTCCTGAAGTTCAGACATGGTCTCTTCATTCTCTTGCCCTTATAGTAGACTCTAGTGGACCAATGTATCGTGGATATGTAGAACCAACATTATCTTTGGTCCTCAACCTGCTTTTGACTGTTCCTCCTTCACACACAGAAGTACATCAGTGTCTGGGAAGATGTCTAGGCGCTATAATTACTACAGTGGGGCCAGAACTGCAAGGTAACAGTGCCACAATTTCAACAATCCGTTCTTCGTGTTTGGTGGGTTGTGCAATTATGCAGGACCACTCTGACTCTCTTGTTCAAGCAGCTGCCATCTCTTGCCTTCAGCAGCTCCACATGTTTGCACCGCGGCATGTCAACCTATCCAGCTTGGTTCCCACCCTGTGTGTCCATCTGTGTAGTTCACATTTGTTACTACGTCGAGCTGCTGTTGCTTGTCTACGGCAGCTTGCGCAAAGAGAAGCTGCAGAAGTTTGTGAATATGCTATGAGCCTAGCCAAGACTTCGCAAGACAAAGACAACAGTGCCATAAATATAACAGAGACTGGTCTTGAAGGCGTCCTTTTTGGAATGTTAGACCGTGAGATTGATCGCAAGCTGTGTTCTGACATTCACGATACACTGGGCCACATGCTTTCATCTCTTGCAGTCAACAAACTGTCACATTGGTTATTGCTTTGCAAGGATGTATTAGCAGCCACAAGTGATGTTAGTTCTGCTGCCCCAGTGTCGGGAGGCAGGGATGAAGACTCTGATAAGAAGGATGAAACGGACGATGACTCTATGTTCACCACATTGGGGGATGATGATAAAGCCAAGCCATCTGTAGCTCCTCGGTGGGCCACACGTGTGTTTGCTGCTGAATGTCTGTGTCGCATTATCACGCTGTGTGAGACTAGCCACCAGGCTCATTTTGATCTGGCAAATGCCCGTTCAGCCAAGCTCAAAAATCAAAAAAGCGACCTGCTAGTACTCCATCTCTCTGACCTGATCCGTATGGCTTTTATGGCATCAACTGATCACAGCAACCAGTTGCGTATGGCAGGCCTGCAAGCTCTGGAGGACATCATAAAAAAATTTGCTTCTGTACCAGAGCCAGAATTCCCAGGGCATGTCATATTGGAGCAGTATCAGGCTAATGTTGGGGCAGCACTGCGACCAGCATTTTCTCAAGATACACCCTCCGATATAACCGCAAAAGCCTGTCAGGTGTGCAGTGCATGGATTGGGAGTGGAGTTGTAAGTGACCTCAATGATCTCCGACGTGTTCACACTTTGCTTGTCTCCTCACTAGATAAGGTCCAAGCAGGAAAAGGGTCCTCAAGTCAGCTTTATAGGGAGAGTGCTGCAACAATGGAAAAACTATCTGTTTTAAAAGCCTGGGCAGAGGTTTATGTTGTGGCGATGAAAACCAAAAAAGAGGCTGAGACAACACCAAAAATATCCCGTTTGAGGGGAGATGATGAGGATGAGTACGCCTATGGCACTGTGGATGAGCTGCCCCCAGACAGCTTGATAACACTTGTTCAACCTGAATTACCATCACTTAGCAGCCTCTGGCTTGCTGCCCTCAAAGACTATGCACTTCTGACACTGCCTCCTGAATTTGCAAGTCAGCTTCCACCAGAAGGTGGAGCTTTCTATACTCCAGAGACAATTGATACTGCCAGATTACATTATCAGAATTCTTGGGCTCCTATATTGCACGCTATGGCGCTCTGGCTTAATACTGCTGGATTTAACACCCCAGAGTCAACGGAAGAAACAGAAAGTGCACCTAGGCAAACAACACAGGTTGTATCGAACCAAGCACCTGGAACTGGCTCGACAGCAAAGTCTCTGCCAGAGTTAACTAAAGAAAACATGCATTTAATTTTGGGTGTCAGTATACAATTCTTCTGTAGTCCTAGACCTGAAGAGCCTATAGAACATGTCACAGCATGCCTCCAGGCACTAGATACATTGCTTGATTCCCCATATGCCCGAGCACATATTGCAGAAGATTATCTCGTTAGTGTTGAACTTTTAAATGTTCTACATCGCCTTTTGCTTACCTGGGATCCACCACTTGTCCAACTGCTTGTGACTGGTGTTCTTCGACAGATTGTGCAGGCCTCTCTGGATTATTCCCAAGCAAAACTAAATGTCTCAAATGAAGATGGCTCAAAGGAAAAAGACACTAGCATGTTGGAAAGGGAAGGCGACGACAGTGGTAGCATTGTCCCTGGAAAATCTCTTGTCTTTGCAGCAATGGAGTTATTAATGTTTATTCTGGTGCGACATTTGCCTCAGCTCAGCATTAAAATGTCAGAGTCTCCTAATCACATGCCCAGCAAACCACAACAGCTGCCAGAGGAAAGTGCTCGCCTTGTGGCTGTCTCTGTTACCATCCTTTCTGACTTGCCAGCACTTTGTCCCTCAGCGGGATGCATGACTGTGTTACCAACAATCCTGTATTTAACTACACAAGTACTAAAAGAGACGGCAGTAAAGTGTGTGGATGGGCAAGTTCCATTACCAGTAAGTGCTGCTTTGCAGGGCCTGAAAAACATTGTGTCGTCACCACTGGCCAGGACAGACAAAACTCAGAAGCAGTGGACCAGCCTTATACGCAGTGCTTTAGCATCCATCTTGGAATATTCTGAGCCAAGTGACTCCAATTCTGTTGATGAAGTTACTATGCTAACAGCTATCGTCCTCTTTCTTTGGTCTGCAAGCGTGGAAGTAATAGGTGTTCAGTCCCTACAAAATGGATGCTTGACCAGATTTAAAAATGCTCTAAATTCCAGTGACCCTTGGGTTCAAGCCAAAAGTTACCAGCTACTGCTTTCTATTTTTCAGCATTCGAATCGAGCTCTCTCAACACCGTACATACATTCATTGGCACCAATTATGGTTGAGAACTTGAAAGCTGTAGAAAATAATAAACCAACCTGTAGCACTGAACTTTTGGCAGTCCAGGAAGGAATTAAAGCCCTTGAAACATTAGTTTCCCTGACAGAAGAACAAAATCGAGTCCAGTTGCTTGCTCTACTTGTCCCAACTTTAATCTCGTATCTACTGAATGATAAACATTTTGCTTCAGCCTCTCCAGTATCCAAAGATCTCCATGAGTTTGCACTTCAGAACCTTATGAGAATTGGCCCCCATTACTCCCAGGCTTTCAAGACAATAATGGGAGCTGCACCAGAGCTAAAAGCCCGCCTAGAGACTGCCATCAGAGCAAGCCAGGCCAGCAAGGCAAAAGAAGCAGCTAGGCAGCCTGCACCAACAATTAACGCTGCCCCAACAATTAAACTCAAAACAAGTTTCTTTTGAACTGTTTTTCTTGGTGTGTCCTAAACTGAAGAATAAGCATTCCAGGAGACTATAGAAAGTACTTTATATTGACAATAAAAATGAATCCTTGAGAAGGTATTGAGAATGAATGTCCCGAATATGCACTTTTGAGATGCAAGCCAAAAAGGCATTTGTTGGCATCTAAATTATGAAACTAAGAAAGAAACCGGATGCATATTTTATTCTTTTAATCTTTAATTATGTAGCCTTGGGTACTTAATTTAATTGAAACATTTTGATGGGTTTTTGTTCCATTTCACAATACATTCTGTCCTCCCCTTATTTTACGTGACTGTTACAATTCATGGTTAAGTGCATGCGTTGACAGGTTTATTTATTAAATATGGCATAAATATAAGAAACAGATAAAATAGTGGGCTACCTTATTAGGCAAGAACACTGTTTTGTTTTAATGGGTAAAAAACAGGCAGTCTTGCAAGGATGATATATTGATTATGTTAATCCATACTTCCAGTTTCTGGCTTCCAGAATTTACAAATCCAACATAGAGGCAAGGCGTCTAATTACACTATTAGTTTATGAAATGAAAGTGTAGCTATAATGTGTGACTTTACTAGGTCCAGCTAGGTCCAAGAAAGACGGGAAGTTTTTTTCTATTTACACGTGAGAAACAAATACCTTCAAAAAAGTTGTCATGTTGTGATCACCCTTGTCTTACAATTGACCAATTACTCTTTGTATTCACAAAAAAATAAGTCAAATGTATGAAATATTTAGCACTTGTGACTGTAGTGACAAACCAATTTTCATCCACCTAGTACAAAAAGGGGAAGAAGTGGGTCGTTTGACATGTGACTCAGTTTCTTTGCATATTGCTGGTGGATATGGCAGCAGGATTTAGTTCTTTTTGGGCTCTGAGTGGAGATTGGGGCTCAAATTTCTGCTATGTATAAGCAATTTTCCAGTGGGTGACTTAATGATTCCTTTTAGTGATTTCCAGTGCATGACAGAAGGTTGTAGATGGCAGCTACAGGAACACAGACCATTTCCCGTTTTGTGTTTGTTTCACAGTAGGATCTTTCTGTTTATTCTAGTGTCTTTGATGATCTGCTCATCCACAATCCTCTGATTGCAGCCAAGATTTAAGCATTCTCTCTTAAAACAGCTGCTACTCTTTTTCTGCTGTATCAAAGTATGTCTTTTCATATTGCTACCCAACATAGTGGCATATTTTGTGTGTTGTGTTCAGGGTTATTGTTTGAGTTTGTTGAATATTGACTTCTTTATGTTTTCTGTTTTATATTCCAGTGATGGAGTTGAAAAATAATTATTTTCTTGAGGGGTTCATGAGTAAGCTGCATAACTGCAGTGTAATATAAGAATGACATTGACTAGCTGCCTCTCTGGATATAATCTTGTACTGGGAATGCTATTTATTGTCATTCCACTGTTGTTGATATTCGTCTAGGGGATCTCCGTAGTTGCTAATGTTGCTTTTTCTAGAAAGGACAAAGTGTCATGGATTCAAACAAATCCTGAATAAAACTGGACTTTTTCTTTGTTAAGATGGTATGTTTAATGTGTGCTTTTAGACAGATGCTTTTGTCAAGTTTAAGTGCACAAGATTCAGGTGCTCTGGGTTTCTCCTATAAATTATGGGGCGCAACAAGTTTGCTTGGTTCTGGCTCTCCTTATGATGTTTTGACTACAGTAATGTGGTTCATGTCCATCAGTTATTTTTGGATGTGTTGGTTGAGTTCTCATGTTTTTGGATATAATATTTTTTTAACATGGATTATTGTATTCTTTTCTGCGGTTGACAATGTTCATTATGACTACTACTGTAGGCATGGTTGTTAATTGTGCTTCGCGTACTTTTCAGTGAATGTATGGCTCATCTTTCAAGCGTTGATGAGCTTGTACATTTGTTTTATATCTGTTTTATCTAGCATTCTTGGTATTGATCTGTATCAGAACTTTTCTGTTTTTGCGATCATTCTTTGTGGTGGGATGCAGCCTAAATATTGGTTATGGACATTTGCCTTCCTTAAAAAAATCTCTTGAATGTAGAATATGTCCATATGTATCATTCTTTTTTATTGTATATTGTAAATATCTGAAAAATTTACAGGTCAAGGGGAAAAAAGCCTACCTTCAATATGCTCTTAGTCAGTATTTCTTTTCTTTGAATGTGACCGGTCCCAATAGGAGAAGCCTTTCATTTCTCTCGATCACTTTTCATATTAATCTTTCTTCTTTTGATGGCCCCAACAGGAGCAGTCTTCAAGCTTTCCTAATTTTAATTTATATTGTCTGTCTTTCTTTTTCTGTTGTGGCAGCAGCTACAATCCAATTACCTGCAAATTCCGTTAGTCTGTTTTTTCAGAGCCTCCGTTTACCATTGGGCGTCCAGGCAGGAGTAATCAGCCTATTATCTGCATTACTATCTTTGCAGTCTTGTAATTAACTTGTAGCTGGTATACTAACTGAGCTCACAGAGTGAATCCAGTGGTTGGCTTAAGCACAAGTGAAGCTGGCTGAAGTTGCTGGTTAAAATTTTTATGTAATTTTGAAATGTAGAAATGCGAGAGCTGAGTCATATTGTGTTTCTTTACATAGGTTGTTCATAAACGTTCAAGTTCTTTCAGTTATTAAATTATTTTCATGGCCTGAAAGATGTACATTTCGGCAAATAATGTTAAACAGATTGAAAAAATAAAATGCCTTGCGAACACTATGTACATCCGTTTGATGGGGGAGCATGGTCACTTTATATGCAGCGCGAGTGAAGCTTAAGAGTGGCTTAGAACCACTCTGGCACCCAAGGGAAAGTTTTCAGCGTTAGAGCAGATGGGCAAAGTGCCATCTGAAGGTCACCAGCAGTTCTGTTGGCCGAGGTCAAAGCTTCCCTTAAAAGTTTCGAGGATCATTGAAATTAAATATGTAAAAGGGAATGTCCAGACAGACAAACTCAAAATGTATATTCTTTTTTCAGTATCAAGATACTAGTCATAAGCATGAATGAGATGAAAGCAATGGATGAAAATGAATGGCAATTCAAAAAGAGTAAAAAAGGAATAAAATATCTTTAACGTGGAAACTTCCTGTCAAACTGAATTTGAAGTGTAAATAATAAGAATACAAGCTCAGGGATTTCGCTGGAAGCGTCTTTCTTTTCAGGGATTTGGAAACTATGTACCATGCACCTATATTTTGTCAGATACCCCATCAAGGAAGGAACAGACGTGTACAATACTGTTCCCCAAAGCTTCTTTAGTGGGAGCAAGACTTTAGCACACGTTCTCTCCATCAAAGATCTTACACCAGTAACACAGCCAAATGTGCAAGTAACTGTATGTAGAGGCATCAAAGAGAACTCCCTCGCATCACCTATTCACCACACACATACATTTCCTGTCAATGGGCGCCTATATAAACTGAGAAAATACAATAGTAATTTGTTTCAGCACTCCAGTCTCAGCTCACTCTGCACTTTAATGCTATACTAATTATATATTGTATGCTAAACAAGTGCCATTTAACAATAGATAGTTGAGTGATGAGATTTTTCCCATTGTAATACGGTGCATAGATAGTTGTTGTATTTTCTGCATATGCTTGCTTATGGGCCAGCAGGTTAGCCCGAAAGAACACTTACAACACAATGCACCCAACACATCTCAGCTATGCTGCCAAATAGCTATCATGTGCTATAACAGCGCGCAACCCCAATACTGCCTCCATCAGAACACTTTTATAACTTTTGCCCCGTCATGTGAACAACACAGCTCCTAGCCATCTAGGTGGCTAAGCATTTGTCAGCTGAGCGATTGTTTCATTGATTAATATTTATATTGAATACGCGTAGAATGGAATCAAAATGGGAAAAGATACAAAACATAAGTTACTTGAAGCAAAACATTGGCTGATTTTATACCCATAAAAACGAAACGCAAAGGAAGATCCTTCGGCACACGGACCCTTGCTACTGATGCTCCATATAGACCCATCACTGATATAGCTGGCTATAATCCAATGTATTCTATCATTAAACAATACATTATTGTACTCCAACCTTGCTAGCATCGATCCAGTATGACTTTTTCCAAGGAATAGGAAACACAACTAACTACAATATGAACCCCTTGGACTCTGGTCAGTGAGAATCCCAGAACCGTAAGGGGCGACCAGATTCCAAAAATGTTTTGGCACCATACTGTTGTGATTGTGGTGTACAAATACACTCATCATAAATGATAGCTCCACTTAATGGCACCCACTTCCAGTGCACAAGACATTATTCATTCTTTCCCTTTACAAAAACAAACTGGAGAAGGCCCAAACAGGCTGCCGTTCAAAACAAAATCCGAGATCCTTGTTTCCATTCATAAAACTCGCTTCTGCTGTCCATGAGCCTCTTTTCACAGTTAATCTCAGCTGGTTAATTACATTTACACCCACCTTGCCTAAATACTCCAGTGTCTGAATGATTATTTGCCAATCCTATCTGCTTTTCATTGATGTTCTGGATGTAGGCAAACTGGCTCGGTTTCAGGCCTTCAAGAGTCCATTGTCTCAAATGTGATTGACTCTGGCATAGCCTTATTTGGAGATATGCCTGACCAGTCACTGGCTCAGACTTAGGCCTGCTGGATTTTCAGAGCATGATCCAACATGTGCGACTGCCAATCCCTAAGACCTTCCAGGGGCAACACTGACTCTGCCCCTGCTCTAAATATTTTATTCCTGTGGCCAAGTAAGCGCAAGTAAAATGAGCCTTGATAAAACTATTCGTTTTGGCCTATGTGTACGAAAAAGATTGTACAAAGTCTCTGTAGCACAGAAGAGGTGTACAGAGGGGCAGCCAGCAGTGCAAGCCGCTCTTCTACTTAGGACAGGTACAGCATGGTAACGACAGTGCAAGCTTTCCTCATCCACAGAATAGATATGACATAGGAAGCAGCAGTTCACACTTTTTGACATGTAGGCACGCTCACACACACTTTCTCTTTCTTTAGACAGGAATGCCCATAATAGGTTCAGCAAGCTGGATCCATGCCAGATTTTTTTAGGATATTCACAAAAGATACTTTTTTATACACTGAATCTAAACCGAAATTAAATATTTGCATAGTTGGTGGTAGTGTTGAAAATCTGGCATAAGTTCGCGCCCTAATGGGCCTCGGTTTGACACCCCCTACTCTACTGATTTGGTACGTACATGGGCATTTCAAGGTTCTATCTCTTGCTTTTTCTACCACTCGCTCCCTAATAGAGCATGCACGACAGTAAGTCAGGTTCTCCTCGTACACACACAGCATCAGAATGGTACAGCTACAGCTAGCATTAATGCAAGTTTCTCTGGAAAAGCAAGGAAATACAGTCTGCTTTGAGAAAGCTTCTCTCACACACAGAACTGATGAAGCACAGCCCGTAGCAGGGCTAGCTTCGTCAACACAGAACATTTAGAGCACAGGGGTATTAGCTTTTTGCTGAGGTAGCTGCAATCCTGGCACCAACCCTGTTTTTAATGTCTGCATTGTCGTTTAATTAGCAGATCTGGAAGTGTTTAGACTCGAGGCCCCCCTTACATTTAACAAACAAGGCTTTATGTTCTGAAAACCACTATTATTTCTTGTATTCAATAGATTTTAGTTGTTGGTTGAAATGTGTGTCCATGACACCCACATGTAATGGGCACTGGCAAAGCCAGTAGGTCTTGTCTTTATAAAGCTAGTGCCAAGCTTTTGGCTCTGCCAATGCTTGTTTGTAAAGCACTTTTTTACCATCAAAATACTGTAGTAGGAAAAGCAAAAATATGTTGAAGTTTCTCAAGAATGTACATGGAATTCAATATTTGTAAACTTTATAAATGTCATGGTTTACTTGTCAAATTCTTTTCATAAAGGACACTGATCGGATTTAAAAAGAATTAAGGCAGTGTAAGAATTTCAAGGAAACTGCTTGACAAGCCATCTGATCCACTGCAGTAGCCCAGGGATCAGATTTATGTGCCTCCAGGAGAAGAGACCTCTACTTTTCAGTCATGCTATGTATTCTTCTACCTCAAGTGCCGGTGAGTAAGTGTTGCAGCTGAACTCTTCCCACAGTGCCATAAAAGCCATTGTGTGTGTCAAAGGCACTGATTTGATGCGATGTGTGCAAAGCAGGAGATAAAACAAAAGCAACAGTTAAAGTTTGGTTTTCAGCAACACTGTGCCAAAAATATACCTATTGCTGTTCTTTTGCAGACAAGCTTAGAGGGAAGCACAATTGAGAGCACACTGGCAGATATTTGAAGGGGAAAGCAGCACACAAGGGAGATTTCAAAACGCTCACTTATGGAGTGCTAAAGGAAAAAGGTTGTTCCCTGAATGTGAGCAGTGGAAGGATATAAGTCATCCAATCAAAAGAATGGTTAAAAACACTGAACGAGGGAAGGAACAAGCAAAAGGGGAAGCAAAGCCATCAAACCAAAATTAGGCAAATGAGGATGACAAGAAAGACGACCAGTGGTAAGCAGGGAGCTGGCACAAAGCCCATTTTGCATGGTCCACAAGAAGTCTTTCGACAGCTGTCTGTGGGTGAGCCCTAAAAATGATACCTACTTGGAAAAGATGTCATTTTTCATGAAACTCTATCTTGTGTTGTAGTTTAGCATTTATGAACTTAGACAGGGGGTGGAGTGGTAAACTGTCTCCTATCAGTGTTAGGAAGGGACACACCATGACATAGGTGTGGGAGAGGTAGGTCACCTGCACATGGCAAGCGTGAAGGGAGGATGAGAAAACATTTCACAGGCCTGTCTCATGCTCCATACTTGTGTGGCAAATTTTATTTGTGTATTGTTTTATTCAATGCAAACTGCATCCGAAGCAAATTTTCAAAGCACTGGACAGAGATTTAGAATGCCGCCAAGTGTACAAAATATTATTAGCAGCAGAAAAGGTAATGATGGAATAAAAGGCTTGCAGTATTCATGCGTAGACATTTTAACTGACATAAGAGCAGCAAGGCATAGGTTGCAATTGCAGGGCTTCAGTAAAATTTCCAAAAAGAGACAAAATAACATGCATAAGTACAGATCGGAACACTGGCATAGCATGGGCAATTTGTACAAGAGTGTGGCAGATGTACAAGGCACTGGTCACACAGGGTGAATAATGAACAATTTTTGATGTCATTCTGACAGGTGAATATAAAAGAGTGGGTGTCGGTCATAATGGGTTGCAAATTTAGCGCATGAGAAAAATAAAAAAAAGTCATAATGCATCAGTATAGCTTACATTAATGGCATAAAATTATGTTTGGACAGAATACAATAGTTTTGTAACTGGGGTAAGAGGAGGGATCAAACACGAACCATATGCGAAGGGAGAAACAGAACATCATGGCAAGCCTGCTCGAAGGCTGGACACTTGAGAGAGTCGTGGGCAAGTCACTTGGCATCATGATGAAGAGAAGCCAGTTTGCAGACATGAGCCGGTGGTGGAGAAGATGGACATAAGGGATAGAATACCATGAAGGGGTGAATAACGGCCTTAGCACAGGCGAGCAACAGGGAGAATGTCAGTGTATTAACAGCCATGACGTGGGCGAAGGAGATATGGTACACATAAATGACTAAAGACAAACTAACAATTCCTGAAAAGGATGGGGCATAGATTGGGGGGAGGCAGGGATGGATGGGATATGGATATTTGGGCAGTGCCACACCCAACAAACACCAGTTTTAGGCAAGACGCATAGGACTGGGCAGTATACAACAATAGCATAGGTATGAGTGAAAAGGGCAACCTATATCTGCAGGCTATGGAAGACTGGTCAGTAGCAGCTGGGACTGAGATACAGGAGGAGGGTTTCAAAGTCAGGCAGCAATAAAGGGCCAATTAGAAAAAAATACAATCAGTAGAACCAGAGTTATAAATTGTAAATGTTTTAGTAAAAAACAAGTGCTTAAAAGATCATAGTGCCAACCGCAGACATCTAGTAGCATATGACCGGGTCAAGGGAGAAAAATATGTCTGACCACAATAGAGTGCAGCTCCATTACAAGTAGGGATTGGGCCCCCGGTCGTCGCTTACCTTCGGACTTGGAAGAACTTCCAGGAAGAATGTTCTGAGAAGGTAAAGTTCAGCAGGGCAAGGCTACAGTTGGTGGCTGAGAAGGGAGCGTTGTCTTCAGGGAGCCTTGGGTTGAAGCTGCGGTGAAGATCTCTACGTTTGGACTGAGTCTCTTTTTTGGAAGTTGGAAATCTCCAGTGGGACAAAGCATGAGGCTGTAGCCGAAGACGGTTCCAGGGGCTCGGATACTCCTTTGGCAAAGGATCTCTGAACAGGATTTGCTGCTGCAGAAAACAATGAAGTGGAAACAGCCACAAAGTCTGACTGACTGGCGATGCACCATGGGCGGATTGACAAACGGGTTAGTACTGGGTTCCTCTCAATTCTCAGGGCACCTAGTAGCCAAAAATATTTTAAGTTCCAAGTTTTGGAGTTTGGCTATCTGGGCACCTTGAGAACCATAACCAAGGATCCCGGACCGGTGGGACACCACTTGGGGGTTCAGGGCTCATGCAGGCTGGGTCCAGGTGCGGGTTCAAGATGGTGGGAGGCACAGGAAACCAGCAAACTAGACTTTGGAGTCACCCTGATAGTCCTGGGTTCCAGTGAAGATGCAGGGCTCCAGCAGCCTTGAACCTCTGAGGGTTCAAGGCAGCAAAGCAGTCCTTCCAGGTACAGCAAAGCAGTCTTGCAGAGTGCACAGCAGCATGCAGTCTTCTGAGAGTGGGGTTATGCCCCGCTCTGATATCTCCCCCCAGCCAGCAGATGGCCCATTCAGGCCCACTAATAACTTTACTGTGTGACTGTCTAAAAGGAATTCATAAACCCTGTCAGTTACACCCAGTCATGTGACCTAAGACAGACTGCAAGCACGAATAAGCCCACTTTCTAAAAGTGGCATTTTCAAAATTGTAATGTAAAATCTGACTTTACCTTTAAAGCAGATCTTTCATTACAATTTCATAGATACCAAAACATAAAATGCTTATCTATCTTCAATCAAAGCACTTAGTTAATGTAATAAGGCTACCCAATGTTATCCTATGGATTCCTAAGTGGGTGGCATAATAATTGCTGAAGGCCTACTAGTAGCATTTAACTTACAGTCTCTGGGTATATGGTATACCACACTACAAGGGACTTATAAATAAATATGCCTATCAGGTATCAACCAATTAAACCATGTTTAGGGGAGTGAGTACGAGCACGTTAGAAGTGGTAAAGGGCACAGAGTCCTAAGGTCAACAAAAAGGAATTTCAGCACAAAATGAAGGTAAGCAAAATGTTAGGGGGAAGACCACTCTAAGGCTGACCGGTCTAATATTCACCCTTCTAAAGTCGCCACCCCAGCTGGTGTCTAATCTGCTCCCCGGAGAAACAACCCAGGGGAAATTGGGGTTATGGAAGAAAAATGTAGAAAGACCGGATTCTCCGGCCATTTTAAGGTCTCAGCCATCGGTCTTGCAGTTCAGTACTTTACTTCAGTAGGACACAGGTCTTCTTGCTAAATAAAGTACAATAGATTAATATGGTCGCACAGGTTTTAAAAACATTCATAAAGAAACTGAAATACGACTTACGGGGTCTCTGAAAAAAGTGTGTAGCTGATGAATGTTGAATTTACCAGGAGCATTTCCAGCACACAGGGTGTTATGGAAGACCATCAGATGCAGATGGAAATACACAGCAAAAGGAGCAACAGATCCTGACAATACTGGTAAGGAAGGCAAGTACCAAGGAGAAAGGGATCTGAGGGAAATAACAGGAAGAAACAAAATCGAGGTGTCAGAAACGGGCGGCCAGGTGAACTGTAATAAGAGCAGAACACAATGCAACTATGTAAGACGTTGGCAGCCAAGGAACACCTGACTGTTTGTACTTCAGCTGCCAGAGTGTCCCAGAAGCGCATGACTCAATCTGGAGGTGGATTCTTATCATGAAGAGGTTTGTGGTCTGGTTTCTGACAGATTTTTTTATCTTACATTTCCCTGTTTTCCATAGCCTGTGGTGTAACACCACCTACCCACTTAAGGGTATGGTGATACATGTGTCAGGCATTCCATGAGTTGGCTCAAGTGTGTGCAACATTCATTCCTGGATCCCTGACCCAACTCCTCACATCCTACTCCACTGGGTATCTAGGACAACTGAGGACCTTGTGCTGATTTTCAACCGTAACTATGATGTGCAACGTATATTAAAGGTATGAACTACCTTAAATGTGCAGGTATTAATTTCCATGAAAAAAATAGCTAACGTAGCATCTATAGCAAACTAAAACAACAAATGTAGCAATGTTGCAAGAATCTCACCTGAAAAAAGGATGATGCTATAAGAATGTGCTCATACTGGTTCCATACTTATGTGTCCACTAAGTCTAATGGGGCGTCTCTGTCTCCATAATAATATGGATGGGCATTCCCTTTTCTCTAGAAGTACTATTTAAGGATACTGAAGGGAGGGTACTTGGTCTTAGAGGTGGCTTCAGCTAAAGGCGGCTTACACTGTTCTTGGAGGCATTTTACTCTGACATGATCTAAATAACCTACAATTTACCAGGTTTGATGTCATATTAGGAGGTGACTTTTTTTTCTCACGGTTTTCAAAAAATAGAGACATAAAAAATATGTCACAGAGCACACAGTACATTAGGAGGAGACATTTACGCTGCACTGAATCCCACCACAGACTACTGAAACCCCAGGCTTTACTTTCAACACATTCCTGTATCACTAATACAAGACATAGAAGAATTAAGCACAATAGATATATGGTGAATCCATCATGTCTCTGAAAGGGACTACACACTTATTTTGGATGTGCACTAATCATATTCCAAAATTGATTTGTTCTATATCACTTACCCTCAAACCCCCATAGGTATTAGATTAAATTAGCACAACAATCCAGTCCGACCACTCATCCATCACTCTAATACAGGAGAATTGGAACAGTTCGGGATTCAGAAGTCCAAGTGGCAAATTAGGGACACAAATGTAAATGCCTCTGTTGCCAATACTTTAAAGCATAACTTTGCAGACCATTCTAAAAATGAAGCATCCTTGGACATCGTTTGGGATGCCACTGAGGCAGTCACAAGGGTGAACTGAGTTCAGGCAGGTTGACATTTGTCTGATTGGCGAAACAGAGGAAAACCACCCTTGAATCCCAAATTAGAGAACTTGAAACTCAACACAAATCGAATTGCTCACAGAACACGTACACGTTTCTTAGAAAGGCTAGAGGAGAACTGGAGAAACTCTTGCTCACAGAAGTTGTTAGAAAAAAAGTGTACTTCACCCACTCATACTATGAATGTGTGACGAGGCAGATCCCCTGCTTACCCACAAATGTAAAATACTTCAGTCAAGAAATCACGTGCATTGTTGACAGTAATGGCAAATGTCAGGAGGAGACATTAGACATCACCACAGTTCTTCATGGCTACTACACTGCTCTGTACGCAACTCAGGGAAGTGACCTCATATTTACTATTAGATATCTTGCCAATTTTGAATTCCCCCAGATTGACCCTCAGAATATTTAAGATGCGGTAGTTTGAGTCGCCATTACAAGCCTGCCTAGCAAAAAGGCTCTAGGCCCATATACATCACAGATTCATACTTTAAAACACTCCAGGACTTATTAGTGCTTCTTCTGACTAAAGCCCTTAACCACTGTTTACACTCAGGCATTGTTTTGGACATGTTGACAGAATCCACCCTGATGGTATTGTTGAAATCCGACAGACGGGATACAATGTGGTACATGCAAGCCTATAGATTTTTTGAGCCCAAATGCAAAAATGAACCCTAAAATTCTAGTGTCCCATTTTAACTCTATATGGTCTGAGATAACATCAGTCTCAAAATCAGGTATCATCAACAACCAGCACAAATGGGACAACAGCTGCTTAGAGGTGGATACGCTTGTTATAGCTGAACGCACTAACAATCGATTGACACTCATAACACTGGATCCTGAGAAAGCGTTCGATAGAGAGGGGTGAAAACTGCTGACCAAACTTCTATACAAATACATGTTGGGTAACTTTCAATGCCCAAGAACTAATATAATGGTCAACTGTGAATATTCTGCTGTTATAACCCTCTCTAAAGGAACAAGGTAGGGCTGTCTCTTCTCAATTCATTTATTTGTGCTTTCAATGGAACCATAAGACACAAAGCAATCCAAATATTCTCGGTATTACAGAAAACAAGCAGCCATTATAAATTAGCCCTCTTTGATGATGTTGTGCTGTGATGCACATGTGGCTGGCGGCTCTTTCATCTCATCACACATTCAAGAAATCTCCAGAACTCCTAAGGGCACATTTCTGGTGGACAAAGATGTGGTCCCTTTTCACAATGGAAAAGTTGTCAGCCGTATACTATGATAGGTTAGCAAAACTTGAAAAAACCTGTGTTTCCTCGGTGTTGGAAGCCCCATGATGCACAACCGGTTCAGAGCTATGGACTTATGCGCTGCAGCAGGAAAACATTATGTAAGGCAATTGGATGACCCAAGAAATATGGCATGCCCACTCGGGAGGGGATGCTTTGTTTGTTAAATAATGGTTTCCTTCCAATATATCATTCGCTTAGATTTTATTAAAAATATTAGAAAGTAGAATAATGATAGGGAATAGTATTGTATTAAAGCAAAATGTTATAAATACCTCAAGGAGGTTAATTACCTGATGTATTGGTTTACAGATAGGAAAAATGTCCTGATGTTTCATTACTTGATACAACATGTTATTCCGCCGTGAAGTTCCTCAGAAGTTAATGGTGACGCTTTAGCCCATCTCAGTATACCACTATGTAAAGTATTACTCTGCAGACCCTTAGATAAAGGCAACACTCTACTTGTCGGTGCCCTAGATTCATAGGGAACCCTCTTCTTCATGGTGCTGCCTGGTGAATCAAGAAACTGATGTAGGTGGCCCAAAACTCACACACATGCAAAGAAATACACTAATTTCTGTCTCTTCGGGGCACATGCATAAATATTGCATTTTGCGTTTCCTTAATTGCGAAAAATAAGGAATCGCAATTAAGGAATTGCAAACTGCAATGCATCAAGAAATCGCTATAAAAATAGCGATTTCTTAAAATTCCTTAATTGCAATTCTCTAATTGAGATTTGCAATTAAGGAATACCTCCCCATCCATTCCTATGGGCCTAGAGGCCCTTAGGAATGAATGGAAAGACATTCTTAATTTGCAATTCACCATTAGAAATTCGCAAATTAAGAATGCAATTTCAAGGGTGCACGGGTGTCCAAATGACACCCTGTTGCAACCCTGAAATCTGCTTAGAAGTACATTTTGCACACTCACATGCCCCAAGGGAATGTGTGTGTGTAAAATGGAACTTTGAAAAATGCACTTTAGTGCATTTTTCAAAGTTTTCTCAAATTACCATGAAGGTCAACTTCATGGTAATTTGCTCCCCTTATTTGCGAATTCGCAAATTTTTAGAGTTTGATGCATTGCATTTAAGGAATCTCAATTTGAGATTCCTTAAATGCAATCGCAATTTAAGAAATCGCAATTTCTTAAATTGCGAAAATTACAAAAATGTTAATGCATCCCAAAAATGGGAATTGCATTCGCAAACGGCTGAATTTTGCAATTCGCACCATTTGCGAATGCAATTTCCTGTGATGCATGTGCCCCTTAGTCTCCATCCCCGGCAAGTCCACAAACCTGAGCACCTGACCATATCTAGCAAGCAAGATCATGCTCTGGTGTAGGACAAGCATCAGCAACATCATCTGCCTTCAGGCAACAAAATTCAGGAAGGAGTGTACAAGACTCCAGGCCCTCTCCTGCTATGCTCCAAAGATGTGGAACCCTCTCCTCACCAGGCCCGGCAGGCTCCTTTACTTGTAGCACATATCACTCTCAGGATGATGGACCTTAGCTGGTAAATGTCCTCTGTCCTACCTTCATCCCAGCCGGAACCCACTGTCCCCCTCCTCTGTACTCACACACCTCCAACCCTTTTTGTACATCTCTTTGTAGCTAAGCTTCCACCATATAATCCACACACATACAGATGAGGTAGAGGCAGGCGAGGATGGGATTGCACACCTTGATGATTCAGAAGATGGATTGGACGGGCTCAAGGGATATAAGTATGTAGGACGAGCACTATGGTCCATGTTTATGGGGCCCAGACAAGAAACTGGGTGGACCTACGGAACCTCTTTACTGCTTATACCACTGCTGATGGGAAATGAGAGTTGCCCGGAGAGAGAATTCCGAGTTCAGAATGAGGGGGCCATTACACCTATGAGAATCAAGCATCCGTGGATGGGGAAAAATACAAAGAGACACTAGTGACTGGGGAAAGCTATGGGGACATGGGGGTACAGGAGGGGAAGGTACTGACATAAAAGGAAAGGGGGACTTGAAAGGTACTCAAACACGAGGAACTGGGAATGAAGAAAGTACTGGGGCACATGGGTGTGGAAGGAGAGAGACGGAAGGGCACATGTCGCTGGGGAATGAAGGAAGAGTTGAGAAGAATGGTTACTGATGTAAACTGCACAAGCGCACATCATGCTACTTGTGCAGCATAATAGTAGGCTAGACGGGCAAGGCGTAAATCTCAATACAACCCAACTGGAACATTCCATGTTAACGGGCAGCAGGAGGTTGTCATGTGTTTTACTTTCAAGAAAACAAAAACAGTGAATTCTATAAAGCAGGTTAGTGTGCAAATGCAACATAATGGCCTACAGGGCAAGCATTCTTTGGCAGAGTAAAGAAATGTGCTGTACATGCAGGTAGGTCAAATCCAGTTCAGTGACAGTTGGGTGGGTGCTCACCACATGAAGACTGCAGAAATTCCTTCAGCTCAAATTGAAAAGACAAGCACTAGAAAATTACTCCACTGTGGGAATTCTAAAGAGAAATTTTACTAGACACGTCATCTTCTGTGGCCATAACGATGGGCAGGTGCAATAGGTGCAGCTTATCTAAACTTCTTACTCCAAACATTTGATCACCTTTTTGCTAATTTACTCAAGTTCTTTAATGTACCCCTGTCAGCCTCAGTTCATTAATCAGAACCTATTTACCTTCATATGGTTTATAGAATTTCGAGGTATCCTCCCTATAAAGTCCCCAGTAGTCCTCCAAACACAATCTCCCACAGATACTCGAGATCACTGGCACCCTTTTAATGGTCATGAAAAACCTTATTTGTCCTGGGAACTTATAGCATTTTCCTAATTTCTCCCTTTGACTATAAGGTCAATGTTACATTTTGGATACTTAAGTTATCTTTATTTATGTTTGCCACCACCTTTCGCTGTCATGTTGCTGATATATACACCATTGTGGATAGCAGGGTCAGCGCTCTAGTCTGCCACTGGCTCTCACAGGAAATGAGATCCGGTGGCCAGGAAATTGTAAGAACGAGAACGCAGGTTAACATGCAGGTAAGGTAATAAAGTATTTTCTAGATATTTTCAATTCTATTAAGAACATGGAGGCAAGGGTTATGCTTCTCAATTTTACTGCAAACAAATACTGCAGTTAACAAAAATAGATATACTTCAAAAACTACATTCCCCTCATTACTTTGCAGTTATCACAGTTTCATTAACCAATCATCACACCCTAAGACATCATCTTAGTCCCTCTTTCTTTGCCAAAGTCTTGTCTCATATATCACCGATTAAAAAATGTCACATTTTAAATAAAGGCATTCAACAGAAATAAACCAAAGTGAACAATCCAACATTCTTCAAGGAAAGAACATGACAATGTCCACAAGTTTCTTCTCTTCAAACGCAGCCAGAACATGTGCCTTCGCAGATCATCAATCTGCCAATGCTGTCTATCAGTCCTGCTTCTTTTCTCCCTTCCTGAAAAGTAATAGTATAGCCATAACCAAAGTCTTTAAGACGCCAAGGGCCTCATATATGAAAAGTGACACATTGCTGCTAGAAAACAGCGATGCGTCACTTCATTGCGCCCTCCTTGCGACACCAATGATGCGTCATTTTTACAGATTGTCGTAAGGAGTTACAGCTACGTCAGTATTTGTGAAGTATCTGTAGGTGCAAAAATGACACATTGCTGGAGTGTTTCACAAAAGTGACACAACTCTAGCAATGGGTCATTACACATGGGCAAGTCCCATGTTAAATGTGCCTGTGTCAGTCTTACGCCTGCCATGAGGCACGCGTAAGATATTGACGCATTTGTGTCTTGAAGTGGCGCAGTGAAATCTTATAGATTTCACTGAGTCGCTTCTACGACCCTTTCTTGCGCCGGAACGCCCCCCACATACATTATACCTGGCGCAGGTATAATGTGGCGCAGGGGTTTACATAGTGACGCATCTACCTAGATGCGTCACTTTGTAAATATGGCGCAACATGGCGCATTTTTTACGATGCTGGTGTGTCACAAAAAGTGAGGCACCAGTGGCGCAAATGTGACACAAGGGCCCATAAATAAGCCCCCAAATAAGCAGTAGTTGTATGATTATCTTTGCTTCACACATAGCATACATGTAATTATCTAGACTTATGCTGAAAGCACTTTTGGATGGAATAATTATTTTCTCCGTATCTTTAATAGAATTGAAAATTCTTAACATGATAACTAGAATTGTTTTTATTCTATGTCAGGACTGAAAGCTTATATTATGGCTGGCTAAAGCTGTCCCACAACACCAGAAGCAACATTAACAATAGATTAACAATCAAAATATTTTAAATGTTGACTCAGATGACCAGTCAGCTACTTGCATAATGTCTTCCAATCTAAAAACCCAGTGTGAAAGCTTTTGAACCCATGATCCCTCTCACTGAGTGTGCACTGAATGTGGCCACATTAGTGCTCACTTCTGACAGCAATCATTTAACTCAGCAAGCCAAAGTGGCTGCTGACACTGGTGTATGTGACTTTTGAAGAGCGATCAATAGTTGCTCTTTGGGATCCTGACGGAACTCTCTGGTAACATCCTTATATACCTTAAAAAAATGCACCACACATAATCTATGATTATTTGTAAAACTAGGATGAGAGACACATCATGAATTAGTCTTAGTTCTCTAAGAAATGGTAAAGAACAGCCCATCTGGGGAAAATACTCTACCTGCTAGGTTCGAGCTTACGCATCCGACACTCTCCGACAGGATATGAAGCTTAACAGTTATTTATCTTTGTTGACAACTGTGTTCTTGAGAGATAGGAATGATCCAGCCATGTTTCTAGGGATCTTAAAACCATGTTAACTTCCCATAAAATTCAATATTTGTGCTTAGGAGGGTTGGAAATACCTCTCATGTGTTTGCTTAGCAATGGATGTTCTCTAACAGGTTTGCCTTCATCCTGCAAATGGTACGCTGACACAGCCAATCAGAAATTGTTCAACGATCTGTAAGCCATTCCATCTGCTGCCAGTGTAAGTAGATATTTATTATCATATGCAGCTCATCCTCCAAAGGTTCTACACTTCTGCTGGTGCACCAACAAACCCATCTCTTCCATGCAGTGGAGTAGTGTTTGTGTGGGTTATTGACCAAGCTTGTTGAAGGAAGAATTCAGCTTGTTGCAAAATTCCAGGCATGCACCAGCATTGCCTGAAACTCTCCAAGACATGGGGGTGAGGTGGCCTGAGAAGATCCGTGAATGTGGAAGATCTAACGGATCAGTACAAAGATCCAGACAAACAAGGAGTCTGATTGGTTGATTGCAGCTCATTTCCTCCAGAAATCATGGTTGGAATCTCCAAAGTGGTGTTATCAGAGCCAATTCTTCTAGCTGTGTCCGTGCTTGAGCCGCTACTCTCAGAATCATCACAAATGGTCTAAATGCATTATGTAGAGCCCTTCTTTTTAATTTTTTTTAATTTAATGCGATTTTATATAGCGTGAAATTTACCCGAAGGTGTCAGAGCGCTTTACATAAGAACCAGTTGAAAAACATAAGGACTAAGGATTACATGTGTTACATAAAAGATACAAACAGAAAAAATTGCAAATGTACAAGATGTAGAGTCACACACGGAAGAGATACAAACAGAAATAAGAGGTACGAATGGATATACTCTAAGAGTCACATAGGAATGGTAGAGACTACAAAGGTCTATTGCATATACTAGTGATTAGAGTTATCTCTATATACATAGGGAAGGGATACGAATGGATATACTCTAAGAGTCACATAGGAATGGTAGAGAGTACAATGGCCTACTTCGTATACTAGTGATTAGAGTTATCTCTATATACATAGGGAAGAGATACGAATGGATATACTCTAAGAGTCACATAGGAATGGTAAAGACTACAAAGGTCTACTGCATATACTAGTGATTAGAGTTATCTCTATATACATAGGGAAGGGATATGAATGGATATACTCTAAGAGTCACATAGGAATGGTAGAGAGTACAGAGGTCTACTGCATATACTAGTGATTAGAGTTATCTCTATATACATAGGGAAGGGATACGAATGGATATACTCTTAAGAGTCACATAGGAATGGTAGAGAGTACAAAGGTCTACTGCATATACTAGTGATTAGAGTTATCTCTATGTACATATGGAAGGATATGACTGGATATACTCTAAGAGTCACATAGGAATGGTAGAGAGTACAAAGGTCTACTGCATATACTAGTGAATAAAGTTATCTCTATATACAGAAAAGCAGAGTTCCATTAAGTGGGGTCGGCGGGGGGGAAGCAGTCACAGCACCAAGGGAGGGTGGGAGGGATACAAGGGTATGGAGAAAAGGCAAATCAGAATAGGGAAGAAACATTTGAAGATCGTCAGGTGGGAAAAGGGTTAAAGGACGTGGGAATGGACTAGGTGGTGGGTCAGAGTCCAGAGAAAAGTGGCCGAGATCAGCAGCAAAATGACAGCCAGGACAAAGGAAGAAGTAAAGAAGTCCAGGAGAGTCCGTGGCGTAGTTTCTTTCATTCGAATGTGGCTACAGGGCTGTTGCCTGCATCTGGTGTTTTCACGGCCCAGCTGCTTTGTTTTGCGGAGGGGTGTGTGTGCCCCGAGTGCCGCTCCGCACTGGCCCTCTCTGCTGGCCCAGAATTGGTGGGGCTGCCGCAGACGTGGGGCTCTGCTTGCGCTGGTTGCTGAGGCAGAAGGTGCAGATCTGCTTGGGCTGCGAGTTATCACCCTCCCGGGCTGGGCTGGTGCCCTGCTGGTGGTGGTGGTAGAAGGTGGTGGTGTGGCACGGCTCCCCGTCGCTCACCAGCAGCACGTTGCCCAGGTGGGAGATGAAGCTGGAGGTCAGCCGCAGGCGGGTCTCGATCTTGGAGAGCTTGCGGTCGGTGGGCTCGGTGGGCATGAGGGCTCGCAGGGCGGTGAAGGCTGTGTTGACGCTGTTGGTACGGTCGCGCTCCCACGCGTTGGGTGTGTGGCGCTGGTGCGGCTCCCGGTGCCGCCCGTGGGTTGTGAGTGGGTTCATCTGCCCTGGCTGTTGTGTGGGTTCATCTGCGCTTGGCGAGGGTGCTAAGTAGCTACTGCGCTTTAGGCTTCCGGGAGATGCAGAGCCTGCCTGCTGTGGTAGCCTCTGGGCCTCTACCCTTGATGCGACCACTCTTGCTTTAAGGCAATGCATTGTTGGGCTACGCGCTCAGGATGTCCTTAAGTCTGCTATTTTGGAGTCAGGCAAGTGTGTTTATATCGATATTGCCGGAATCAGCTCCTAATTAAAATAATACCTCACCGGAGCTTCAGATGTGTGTCGGTTCCCTACAAGCATTCAAGTGCTGCACGAGACATGAGTGCTTGTATCACCTGGCAACCACTCTCAGCAGTCTGCCCTTCTCCCGCTCCCCTCAGTAGTTTTTCAGCTCTGGGAGCACGCTATGCTGAGTTTCGGAGGATCTGTGTCTCGCGCTCCCCCGTGGGTTTTGGGTTTCCTCCACCTTCTAACCTGGTGCCGGGTACTGAGGGGCTGCGGGTCACTGGGCCAATCCTGTGTGGAATGCATCCATAGCTTCTGCCATTGGATCCGGCCTCCAGCTGAAGAACTTGTCTAGCTGTTTGTTCAGTTGTGAAGCAAAGAGGTCTGTTATACATGGACTCTGGTTTAACCACTGTAATATTTGCAGAAGCAGCATCCAGTCACTGCTGTCCATCAAGTGTCTAGAGTTCCATACTACTATATCATTCTGCTGACCCACAATGTATTCTTCTATCATGGATATCTGATGTTGGAGACAGAAGTGCCATAAATCTTTGGCATTCTTCACCAGCATCTGGGCCCTCGTTGCTCCTATTTTTTTTTAAGCAAACCCTTGAGATATTGTGCGTCCTTATCCGAAACAGGATGGAACACTTCACTTTCTGCAGTCACAGTGTCTTGATGGCAGAGGACCATGCTAGGAGTCCCAGACAATTTATATACAGAGATAATTCAACATATCCCTAAACTAGTGGTGTCAAGAACTTTGCCTAAAACTGAGATTTTATTTTGCAGCAAAACAGAAATAAGTTCCTGTTAGACCTGGGGTTACCAGACTACATAGGGTAGCTTAGCACAGAGCAGGGACAGCTACACTCTAAGGCAAATGTGTTGTGCTTACAATCCTCACTCACAGTAACCCAGCGCTCCACCACTAAAATAAAAGACGCCACACCAGTTTAGAAAAATACGTTCCACTTTATAAAATCTCTTTGCAGTTTCTCTATGTTCCCTTGCAGTCCTCAGTTTCTGTTCACTAAATGGCTCCGCACAGGGTTATTAGCATATACACATTTACATGTAACAGTATTTACTCAACACTCTGTTGCTGGGTTGTGGGTCAGTTTTCTTCAACTATGACATGGGATAATTACTTAGCCTAAATTGACACTCTGGAACATTCAATAAGGAATTACTTTCAGGTCCAACTCAGCAGATCATGGAGACCCCAATTTCAATGACTTATCAATTATACTTATCACTTTCAATTCGACTATACTCAGTTTGTCTGGTTAGGGGTCACTGAAACACCATTTCTCATTTATTCAGTTTAGCAGAAGTATACATTAGGTCCATTTGGTAACCATGGAGAAGCCGACTCAGCTAAGTTTCCCAATATGTTTTCTCAACAGTTGCCTGATTTCACTCTTATGCTTCTCCCCTCCCCCTTCTTAATCCCTACACAGGAAATCGGGGTCAATACTGTCCAACTTTGTGTGAAATTTCCTCTGTCCCTGGCTTCCCTGGTCCTCGTTAATAACTTACCAGGTTTAGCCCTAAAACGATTGAGTCTGAAGTCTTAAGTCTATTGGCAGTCCCGCCAGCTCAACTCGCGCTGGCTAACACACTGTTCCACAGAGCTCTTCCTCCTCAACTAATCACCAGGGACCGTGGCGTAGATTTCTGATTCCACGTCCCTTGCCAGCCCCCACCGCTCCCTGCTTACTTGTATTCAGGGAGGCTGGTTCCTCCAGTTCACTATTTCTCTACCAGCGCCGAAGTCCCGAGTCCTCTCCCCTCACAGGCCAATCTGCACCAATTCAAAGCCTGCAGGAGAGGGGGGGGGGAAAGGTCGCACACACTGTCGGCGCGCTGGATGTATCTCGATCCCCAGTCTTCACGGCTACCGGCTTAATGTAGGTCTGCGCGGCCGATTCTGCGCAGTAGATTAGTGTCTTCCTCTGCGGTGCCGCCTTTCTCCTCAGACGGCTGACAGGCCCTCCTCCGGACCCGCCCGCCAGCAGCTACTCCGGGCTGTCGCTCCGCCCCCTCTCGGAGAGTAGTGTCTCCCTCACTTCGAGACCTGCGCAATCACGGGCCACTATTCTCGAGCCCCTTCGCTTCTCCCGCTGTCAATACCACCAATTCTCGCTCCACACCCAATACCTCAGGGAGGGGCCAACAATGAAGGGGCAGCGCTTCCCAACACAGGAGAAAGGTGAGCACTACGGGGGTATCAGAATCGGAAGGCCTTGGATTTGTCGAAGGCTACGAATTCGCCTTTAGTTCCTGGGGCACGTTGTTGATGACGGGACCCTTCAGGTGTTCCTGCCCAGTTCACCAGCAGACTGACGATTCCACCTCAGCGTCAGGGGATTGGTTCTAGTAACTCGTGGGGGCTTTGTGTCCCAACAACCGAGTACAATTCAAAAGGGGCCAGATCTATGGTTTGCGGGTCGGTGTCAGCAGTAAGGCAGCAATCCCTAGGGAAGGATGTCAACCCTCTGTGAGTCCTAGCCCCCTAGCGCCACAGCCTGCACTCCCACTGTTTCTAAGGTCACTCCTTATCATCCCAAATGGCCGCTTTGGTTCTGGCCTTTTATAGTCTGGGTTCTGGCTACCAGAACTAGCCAGAAGGTTCTAGAACCTCTCCATAGGTTCCTATGGCCACTAGTCCTGAGGTAAAAAGATTATGGCAGTTGCAAGCCACCATTTTGTGTCACTGTGCTCAATAGTGTTTATGAGAGGGGACTAGGCCTTAAAGAAAAAAAATGACACTGGGAAAGGTGACACCTAGCCCCTAGACAACACTAAAAATTCTGGTGAACATGAAAAATGGGAACTCTCGGAGGCCAAAGGGGACAAAATAAATAAATAAATGGTAGGAAACTCCCAGAAGCAGACAGGTCTAACACGTCCCCCCCAGCTGAAAGTGGGGAGAGCTACCCAACCCCTTGGGGGTTCTCATCACTAAGGCGGAAATACCTAGATAGACCGTCTGCATTGGCGTGGTCCACCCCAGGCCGATGTTCCACCCGGAAGTCCATTCCCTGTAGAGAGAGAGACCATCTCAACAACTTGGGATTTTCTCCCTTCATTTGCATCAGCCAACGAAGGGGTCGGTGGTCGGTCTGAACCAGGAAGTGCGAGCCAAACAGGTATGGCCGCAACTTCTTCAGAGCCCAAACCACCGCAAAGGCTTCCCGATCTATTGCACTCCACTTCTGTTCCCGGGGAAGCAGTCTCCTGGACAGGAAGACAACAGGTTGATCCAGACCCTCTTCATTGAGTTGCGATAACACTGCCCCAATGCCATGCTCTGATGCATCTGTCTGGACAATAAATTCTTTGGAAAAAATCCGGGGCCCTTAGGACCGGTGCCGCACACATTGCTTGTTTCAACTTATCAAAGGCTTGCTGACAAGCCTCCGTCCAGACTACCCGTCGAGGTTGTTTCTTGGATGTGAGCTCAGTTAGGGGTGCCACAATAGTGCCATACCCCTTCACAAAGCGACGGTAGTAACCTGTGAGGCCCAGGAAGGCTCAGACCTCTGTTTGGGTCTTGGGGGGCTCCCAGGCCATGATAGCCTCAATCTTCGCCTGGAGGGGCTGCACCGCTCCCCTGCCCACCAAGTGGCCTAGGTACACAACAACCTCTGCCCGATCTGACATTTACTGGCCTTGATCGTCAAGCCAGCCTGTTTCAGGGCCTGAAGAACTGCTTGTAAGTGACACAAATGGTCCTCCCAACTGCTGCTGAAGACGGCAATGTCATCCAGATAAGCAGCGGAGAAAGCCTCCATCCCAGAGAGGACCTGGTTCACCAGCCGCTGAAAGGTGGCAGGGGCGTTCTTGAGCCCAAAGGGCATTACGCAGAACTGGTAGTGGCCCTCAGACCGTGGAGAAAGCTGACCTTTCCTTTGCTCCATCTGTAAGAGAGATATGCCAGTACCCTGAAGTAAGGTCAAAGGTACTCAAGTATTGGGCAGCTTCCAGCCGGTCAATAAGTTCATCCGCTCTGGGGATCGGATGCGCATCAGTTTTAGTCACTGAATTCAGTCCCCGGTAATCCACACAGAACCTTAGTTCTGGAGTGGTGCCCGGTGGGGCAGCTTTTGGTACCAAAACCACCGGACTGGACCAGGGGCTACTAGAAGGTTCAATTACTCCTAGCTCCAGCATCTTAGTGACTTCACTGTGGATGCTGGCCTTCACCTTGTCTGACAGCCGGTAGGTCTTAGACTTCACTGGTGGGCTGCCTCCTGTGTCCACATCATAGGTACACAGGTGGGTCCTTCCCGGGACAAGGGAGAACAGCGAGGAGTACTGCTCCAAGACCTGGCGGCAGTCTTCTCGCTGCTCAGGAGTTAGGGATGGTGAGAGAATCACTCCCTCCACAGACCCATCCTTTTCCTGAGACGAAAAAAGATCAGGGAGAGGCTCGCTTTCCGCTTCCTCTGCTCCATCAGTCACCATCATTAAGATGACCTCGGGCCTCTCATGGTGGGGTTTGAGACGATTGGCATGTAGTACCCGTAGGGGCTGCCTAGGGGTCTTAAGATCCACTAAGTAAGTGGCCTTACCCTTTTTCTCCATCACCTCAAAGGGGCCTGTCCAGCGGTCCTGGAGGGCACTTAGCTCTCCAGGTTCCATCACCCACACTTTCTGGCCAGGCTCCAACTCCACAGGGTGAGCGTTGTGATCATACCACTCCTTCATCACGGCTTGGCTGGCTTCCAAGTTGTCAGAAGCTTGCTTCCACAACTTAGCCATTTGGCTCCGGAAGGCCAGCATGTAGCTCACCACATCCTGGGGAAGCTTCCTGGGAGTCTTTTCCCATCCGTCTTTCACCAGGCTGAGAGGTCCACGCACAGGGTGCCCATACAAAAGCTCGAAGGGGCTGAAGCCCACTCCCTTCTGTGGAACTTCCCTGTAGGAAAACAACAAACAGGGTAGGAGGACGTCCCATTTCCTCCGCAGGCTCTCAGGCAGACTTCTTATCATGCCTTTCAAGGTCTTGTTGAACCTTTCCACCAGACCATTGGTCTGTGGGTGATAAGGAGTGGTAAACCGGTAGGTAACTCTACACTCCTTCCACATAGCCCGCATGTATGCTGACATGAAGTTGGTCCCCCTGTCGGACACAACCTCCTTGGGGAAACCCACTCGGGTAAAGATCCCCATCAGGGCCCTAGCTACTGCAGGTGCAGTAATGGTCCTCAGAGGAATTGCCTCTGGGTACCGTGTGGCGTGATACACCAGAACCAGGAAAAACCTGTGACCAGCTGTAGTTGGTGGATCCAATGGCCCCACAATGTCGATGCCCACCCTTTCAAAGGGGGTGCTAACGACAGGAAGTGGTTCCAGGGGAGCTTTCAGCTTCACCCCTGTTTTCCCACTAGCTTGGCAAGACACACATGTCCGACAGTACGTGTCGGACGCCACCCTCATCTGAGGCCAATAAAAGTGGGGGACAAGCCGGGCAAAGGTCTTGTCCTGACCCAAGTGTCCTGCCAAGGGTATTTCATGAGCCAACTCTAAAAGAAAGGCTCGGTAACGTTGAGGGACAACCAAGGCCCGTGATGAACCGTGCACGGGTGCCTTAGGTTCATTGTAGAGGAGTCCATCCTCCCAGTAAATATGGTAATTCCCAGTAACGTTCCCTGCTGCCTGGGCTTCGGCCTGTCGCCTCAGTCCCTCAAGGGTAGGGCACTCCTTCTGGCCCTTACAAAATTCCTCCCTGGTAGGCCCTCCTTCCACATGCCACTCAGCAGGGATAGGTAAGTTCTCCAGGGAGACAATTTCCCCCTCCACGGACTCCTGGTCCACCACCGCAGGTGGCCTATCTGTCTCATGGGGCGTGGAAGCCGAGGCAGGCTTCTCCTGTTCCCTTTTTGGCAGCTGGCTGGGCCTTTGTTCCAGGCTCCAGTCCAAGCGAACTCCCCCTCCGGGCAGTCGCGGACCTTGTGCTAGCACAGGCCCAGTCAGGTGTACCCAGCATCTCAGAATGAGTCCGGTATTCCACCTCCTTCCAAGCATTGTGCTCCATATCATTCCCCAACAGACAATCGACTGGCACGGCAGGGCTTACGGAAACTCGAAGTGAACCTGCAACCCCTTCCCATTCAAATGGAACCTCGGCCACAGGGTAGTGGCCCAATCTGCCATCAGCCATCGCGGCGGGGTGGAGTACATGTGGAATCACCTGCTCTGGAGACACCAGTTGACTCCTTACCATAGTCATACTGGCTCCTGTGTCTCTCAGGGCCTCCCCTCTTTGGCCATTGATGGTGACCCACTGCCCATACTTAGTAGTATTTGAGGGCACCTGGATCTTAGGAACCATCTCCCGATCTCCCAGGGACACTAAGGTGACACCCGCCCACTTCCCCCCCTTATCTAAGGGCAACTCCTCCCCGAGCACTACACTAGCTACTCCCGGGGCTTTTCCTCCAGTGGGAGGGGGTGGTCTCTTTGGGCACTTGACATCTCCCTTATACTGTCCAACGCCACCACACTCAAAGCAGTGGACAACCCTTGGCTGCTGACTTTGGCCAGGATGAGGGTTTCTGGGCGGGTTAGCCTTAGGGGTGAATCCTGTTCCCTTTCCCTGGAAACTGTTTTGGGGGCCTTTTGAGAACTCCCTCTTTTTATCTCCCCCCTCTTTCTTCTGGGGGGCGCCCTGTCCGGTCCTTTGGGAATCCCCTCCAGTCCCTTTGAGGACACCCGGGTACTAGCCCAGATGTCCGCCTCCTCAGCAAGCTTCCGGGGGCTGGTCAGCTTGCTGTCCACCAGGTGTTGTCGCAGCTCGGGAAAACATTTCTCGAGTAGGTGCTCCTTGAGAATAAGGTCATACAACCCCTCATAGTCCTTCACCTCGCTGCCTTGTACCCAACCTTCTAATGCCTTCTTTGCGTAGTCCAAGAAATCGACCCAATTCTGTGTGCCTAGTTTGTGACTACCCCTAAACTTCTGTCGGTATTTTTCTGGGGTCAGTCCAAATTTTCTTATTAGCGCCACTTTCATGGTGGGGTTGTGATGTATTCCTATAGGTTCTGCATCGATCCCCCTATTCCTGACCCTATTCTGGTTAACAAGTTAACTAGCAGCCATCCCATGAGGCAGAAAACCCCCATGATGCAGGAACCGTTATCTGATAAAGCCACACTACGGCACAGGAACGTGTTATCTGATTAGGTCATAACGCTTGCCATCTAATTAGACAAGCGATATTCCTCCAGCCCCTGATAAGGCATACGGAGTTCTCAAAACAAATCAAACCTATGACAGACCTGGGAAAAACCCTGCGGCCATTGTTTTGATTTCACCGAGAACTTCAGCAAAATAATGTGCTAACGACCAGGTCGTATGACATCCTTATTGACGTATCTATGTCCATCCTTACGTCAATCTCGGCACCTTAAAGGTATAAATATTACCGATATTGCCCTATGCAAACACACGCGGTGGTGACGAGATCGGAGCAGCCAGACTTGCCAAAGCCCAGAGCAGAGCAGACCCCGCTGGCGCAGCCCCGCCTTCCTGACGCGCTGAGAACGAGACGCTGCTTTCTCCTGCCGAGAAATCCAGCTCCGGCGCTTCCGGGTAGCCCTCGCAGGCAGCCTGGAATATCGAGACCAGAGACGAGAGATACCATCCCTCATTCATCCTAGATTCCAGGTACAGAACTGAATAACCCCTTGCAGAGAATTCTTTAGTCAGTCACTTGGCAAAACAAACTTAACTTAAACTGTAACTTTCTACTCCCGCCCACGTATTAGGCTTAGGTCAGGTACACGGGGTAGGCGTAGTTAGAAACACCAGTTGAGTACGATTAGTCAAATGTAAATGTGTATGTATTCATTTTATTCATTTTAAACCTTCATATGGCTTAGAAACCATATCAATGTTTTTACAGTATTATTTTATACTTCTGCTTTTATTGTATGCACTTTACTTAACCATAAGTATTGCAATAATATCGATCCATTTCTCTTGTATGAGAAAAGAGACTGATCAATAAATAACATCTTTTATTGAACACGCCCGTCTCTTCCTTTTCTCTACAATCTGGTGAGACTAAGAATGCACGTACTGACTGAGTAAAATAAGTCGTCTTTTGTTTTCACACGACTCTAGAGATACACTCTTGATTAGGGGAGAGCAAAGTTGTCATGTTCTATGGTTGTCAGAAACTAAATCCCTTCTTGTCTATCCAGGGAGGTTCAACTCCTCCTTGCCTATTCGAGAAAGTTTCTAGTGAACTCTGAGCTAGCTGGCAAAACCCAAAACTTTAAGTCTAATATCGACAGTAGTAGACCTAGTTAATGTCTGGTCTAAGCCTATACTATTGAAGGTATTATTCCAATGCGCAGAGCCTATTGGGATAATAGGAACTACACTACATGGCGCCCAGCGCGTTTGGAAGGGCGATAAAACTAACGTAAGACATTTAGAGTAACTCAGTCGTGCTTTTTCACTCAGACCCCTTTTTTCCCATAATACTCCAAAGACGTCTGGAGTGGGTAAAAGGTAATATCCGCCAGACCTCGCAGGAGGAAACTCCTATGTATGGTCCTTGGTTTAGTCAACGTTGAAGGATACACTGTTCCAAAATATTGTGCATCTAATCTTTGTTTCCATAAGAAACCTGATCTGCAAACAAACTAAATAACCTTCCTGTCGGTAAAATGGTAGACAGTGATGAAGAAAGAGAGACAGTTAGGATAGCAACTGAACTCGCAGCAGCTGATAATGCACTGCTAGACACAGACCCGGATATAATACTAATCCCGGTCATCAAGAGGAAATCTATAACTTTAAAACTTATAGAAAATGGACTGACACCTAGAGGTGGCACAGTCATATTCGTGATTGAGGCACACGAATATCGGCAGACAGAGGTATATTATTCATGGATACATTTTCCAGCAGCAAATGCTGTAACAAAGTACTTCCACTATTACAAAACAGAGGACCCTCCTAATGAGTACACTCCTTTCGAGGAGGTGGAAGTACCACTTAAATTTCAAGAGCATCTGCTCTTATTTAATGGCGCCCTAAAACATAATAATCACATCACCAGGCTCGGTCCACTAGGTAGACCAGGAGCAACGTGGCCGGTTCTAGCCGGATACACACCACATCCAGACATCGATGGGATGTCTGCAGCAAACCTTTTAACACAGCTAAAACAATTAATAAAACTACATAGACAATTAGTCCAATATGTGATGCGGACTTCAACAATTCAACCAGCAATTAAAATTCCACAGCTGACCCCTCATCAGGGGAACACAAATAAAATTACACCACAGAACATACAATCCTGCCTAGGTAAGGTACCAGCTAAACGGGAACAAATACCATTCTGGTTAGCACAAAAAATCACCCAAATAGAGGCGGTGTTTCCAGACACCACCCCGTTAGAAAAACACAGGATTCTGACTATCTGTCTTCCAATGGGAATCGCACCACACGTGGAGGACTGTGACACTTGGGGTACAGTCTTTGCTTCCATCTACACAAAAACGCACGGTGTTCCATCCATTTCGGTAATACCAGATGTGCTAAAACAAATTCAAGACGAATACGGTCCAGAACCCGCTTTAACTCTTGGTATGAAATTACTAAAAGACTTCAAGCAGGTCTCGGCTATATTATTAGCCAACATAAAGGGAGAAGCAGCAAATGTGGCGATCCGCCAGAGGTTAAAGGAGACAGATATAGCAGACCAACCAGCTGAAATTGCCAGAATTATAGAAAAATCCTATGAGGAACTAGGTAGAGATAGTTTAGGTGGAATACCAGTAAAACCACAACTGATTGAAAGTCCCGAAAAAATATTTTTTAATAATAATTCAACATCACAAAAAAAGAGCTGGGATGGAAACAAACAATCCAATCCTAAAGAAAAGAAATTCCAGTCCAGAGGAAGGTCTCCTAGGCGGAGAGAAAAATCTCCAAACCAAAGACACAGGTCACCCCAAAGTGACCCCTCTGGGAAAAGATATAACCTTAGAAATAGGGATAATATAAAGAAGCCTGATAGATATCAAGACATTGATACACGTCCCTCTCAATCTTTTCAGACTTCCTCGCAGAAATCGGAAAGAAGAGGACGATCAGAACAAAGAGAAGAGCACGCCAAGTCCAAAGACAAAGAACCTGCTCATCTAAAAAAGAAATTACAATTTCCAAAAAAGAAGGTAGCCAGTATCAAGGTAGTTAACAATGCCGAGAATACTGAGGACACAACTGAAAAACGGAGAATGGGCTCAGACAATGCTAGACAGCGCAGCAGAAGTGAGCATAGCTCGCAAAGTCCTTATGAATCATCTGGAGACAGTGGACACGAATGAATATCTTCAAGTGGAAACTGCAGACACCAGAGTTAGCAAACCTCACAAAATATATGAAATAACTTTACGTATAGAAGGGGATAAGACTAGAAAAATAAGGGGACTATTTTGGGATAATCTCTCCAAGGGCTATGACATCCTTCTAGCTGAAAAAAACTGGCCACCAGAGTTTGTCAGGGAGTGCCCTCATGGCGAAGAAATAATTATGCCTGCCTTCTCAAATCATATCCCAATTCATAAAAAATACACACTTGCCAGAAAGTGGGCAGTAGCTCAAGCTCCTGCTTTATATATAAATCATGTAGGATGGGATGAGGACTCTCCTCCTCACAAAATCCAGTTAAAATCACAACCTACTGCACAAAGACAGTACCCAATTAAGCAAGAAGCTAAAAAACAGGTAAAAGAAATCCTAGATCAACTAGAATACCAGGGGGTGATTGAAACTTGCACCTCACAAATGAACAACCCTTTGTTTCCGGTCTCCAAACCAGACAATTCATATCGTCTAGTTTTGGATTACCGACACCTTAACTCATGTTGCAAAACTTTTGCAGTGCAAAACTCGCATAGTGCTGCACTAATGAATAACATAGTGCGCAAAAAATACAAAACAACATTAGACATCTCTAATGGATTCTTTTGTCAAAACATAGCACCAGAGAGCAGATATTTGTCTGCATTCTCAATAAATGGCACTCAAAAACAATTCTGTCGGTTAGCCCAGGGGTACAAGAATAGCCCAGGGGTATTCTCAGCGAGAGTAACAGAATTACTACAAACATATGATGACGAAGCATTATCTTATGTCGACGACATATACTTAACAGATGATGACTTGGATACTCACTTGAATAGAGTGAACACCATAATACTTGGGTTCGCAGCAGAGGGTTACAAATTCAACTGTAAAAAATCCAGAATTGCCCATCTAACAGTCCTGTTCTTAGGATACGAATTATCAAGTGAAGGCAAAAGCCTGGCTGACAATTTCCTAGAGAAATGTGCCGTACTCCAAGCACCTAGAACACTAAAAAACCTACAGTCAATTCTAGGCTTCCTAAATTTCGGAAGAACATACATTGCAAATTACGCAGAAAGGGTCAAACCCCTTTATGATCTAATAAAACCAGATTATAAAAGAACCAATTGGACTCAAATACACACAGAAATTTTGAGATCCTTACAAACAGACATGTTAATTAAAACAAAATTAGAAACACGTGATAACACACGCAATCTTGTGATTCGAGTCATCCCAGGAAGATGCGGATTCACATACCTGACCTCTAATGAGGGAGAAAAGGTACCAATTGCATTCAAATCACACTTGTACACAGAAGCTGAAAAGAAATTCAGCATTAAAGAAAACATGGTTCATGCAGTTCAAACCGCAATAGCTAGAGAAAAAGATCAAGCGGACGGTAGACGTATCATAGTTAGAACAGCAGAATCAGCCTTTGAGGCATTAACAACACCTTGTAATTTACCAACAACAACATTGAATCCGGAATGGATACAATGGGTGAATTCAATTACAACGGACAAAGTATACTACTACTTTGATCCAGAACTAAAGGAATTGAAAAATCTAGAATATGAAAGAACATTCCCTCTGCCTATCGACATTCTGCCCTTACGACAATACGCTTGTGTAATCTATACAGACGGACATGCTCAACCCTCCGTTTGGGGAGAACAAGCATACAACCCAACATGTGAGATTACAAAAGAAGTGTGGCGCGGAGGTAAACTAAGACCTCTATTAACAAAAACACACTCAGTAGAAACTAATTCAGAACAACAGACTGAAATAATAGCATTGAAAATGGCGCTAGATAATGCGGATCGCGAATTCCCGACACTTATAGTGTCCGATTCATATTACTGCGTCAAATCATACAACAACGATTTGCAGACAGGGATTCAAAACGGTTACAAAGATGACACAGGTGCAACAATAAAGCAAAAACTGCTTTGGGAACAAATAGCTCTTTTACAAAAAGAACTACCAAAGACTCACGTGACACACTCACTGAGTCATCAGCGTGATGGCGTTCACGTTGCAGGGAATTCATTGGCTGAGACAGCCACAGCGGTAGCAACTAAATCAGCTTCCGTAGCTCGAAAAAAGCGTACAGTGAAGTATATTGACGGTGAAACAGTGCTGGCGGTGAAAACGTCATCAAAAGGCGACTGCTCAGCGCTACCGATCAACTATCCACTCAATTATACATACATAATCGATGCAAACTCCGTCCCTTTTGCTCGAATCCCTGGAGTGGGGGATAGAGTGATTCCAAACATGGACAGGAGAAACTTGTTAATAGCAGACGCACATATGGGCGAGGGTCTAAGACACCTCAAACTAAAAGATTCTCTGGAAGAATTACAATCAAGGTACTGGTGGCCAGGCATGAGCCTGCATCATACCATTTTTGTAAAGAACTGCCCAAACTGTAACAGAAATCGCAGTGGTGAGAGAAACGGTGTAATACCGTGTCGTTTCACTCCAGAAAAGATCAACAGTAAAAAGCAAAGCGTCCGATTAACATATACAGGCTAGTTTCCACTTATAATGTAGATCATCAGCACTCGGCTGACGCCAGAACTGTTATAAAAGATTTGCGAGTCTTTATCGGCACATACGCAATTGGCATGCTGCATTCGGACCATGGTCCTGCTTTTAGCACTAGGGCTTATAAGGAGGCCATGGTCAGCATGGGCGTTACATTGCGGTACTCTTTTTTTTGTTATTTATTTATTTTTTTTTGGTTAAAAACTTTTATTGAGCAATCACGTAAAATTACATAGATGGGCCCACAACCACACGGGCTGGCCGCTAAGTCGCATAGTACGACACATGAAATAAACAATCATTACCTAGGTCAGGCCAAATCGTAGAACGAAATTGCTACAGACATAGAACAGGATACAGCAATTTTCTATATAAAACATAAAAATACTCAACACAAACATAAGGCGAGTGCAATAATCAAGTCAGCCCAAATAGCAGAGGGGGAGGTCACGAAACAGGAGAACAAAAATACATCAATGAGAGTCGGGAAGGCCGTGGGGGGGGGGAAGCAGGGAGGACAGGAAAATCCTAGAACAGAGCGAAAAATTTCGGGAACGTCAGCCTAAGGAGACAGGGTAACATCGGAGGTGGCAACCAAGGGAGGGGTACAAATTTCTCCACGGTACGCATTCCATTGACCCCAAATTTTCGTCCACGCCCCCGGCCTGCCCCTAGCCATGTAGACTGTCTTCTCACGGAACATGGACCAGTCCATGTTGTCCTCCCACACTGAAACATCAGGAGGTCGGGATGCGCCCCAGAGTTGCGCAATGTCACGCTTCGCGACCATGTAACCCAGGGTCGCCCATCTAGTCTGGGCCACAGAGTAATCGGAGGGTTCCCACACATTCAGCAGACATCGACGGGCCTCAGGCCGCAGGTCAACACCAGTCACCTCAGTCATCAACGCAAGCACATCCACCCAATAAGCTGCCACCACAGGACACTCCCAAAGTATGTGCATAAAGGTAGCGCTCATCCCACAGCCACGCTTACACAAGCCATCCGGGGAAAAACCCATCACGACCAGACGCGGACCAGTCACATACACCCGGTGGAGGATCTTGAGTTGCACCAAACGAAGACGGGCGGGAATGGCGACCTCCTTCGGGGAGGAGAGTGCCGACTGCCAGTCCTCGTCATCTAGTTCCAAGCCATCACCTACCCACATTTCTCGGAGTCGGACCAACAAATCAGCGCGATTATGAATCAGCTTCTTGTAGATGAGAGAGATGGTGCTGTCGGGCAAGTGTCCATCTAGTATACGATCTTCAAGGGGGGAAGACTCGGGCAGGGCCACATCAGGAGTCAGAACCGAGGCCAAGGCATGTCGGACTTGCAGATACCGGAAAAACTCTCTATCACTCAAGTCGTATTCCGCCTTAAGGGCCTGGAATGATTTCACGCAACCATTCACACAAACGTCACCCACTTTACAAATCCCGATCACATCCCAGCGGTCAAAGCCCTTAGAAGACCAGAGACATCCCAAACGTTCAGAAGCATAAAGCGGAGTCGCCAGCGTCAGCCGATTCTCCCATCCCAAACTCACATTCGCTGCGCGCCACACGTTGACCGCTGCCCTGGTCGGGCCCACAAGATGGCGCCCGGCCGATCTGGAGTATAGCGCTCTATTAAAGTCCCCTCCCGGCAACTGGAGCGTATCCATCTCAAACGCCGGATCGCGACCTGGGGAGTACATCGCATGGTTAATGGCCGATAGCTGGGCCGCCCAGTAGTACCTCTTGATGTCGGGGAGTGCCATGCCCCCGTCGTACCAAGGGATAGTAAGTTTCGCAAGGGCTATACGTGGACGCCCATCCCAAATCAATTGTCTTTGCAGACTCTCGATTTCTCTGAAATAAGTAGCAGGAACATCGTCGAAGGAATTCTGAAGGGCGTAGAGGAACCGCGGCAAAGACATCATTTTAAAGAGAGCAGCCCTACCCAGAGGAGACAGGGGCAGCTTACGCCAACGGGCCACATCCAGTCGCAATCTAAGAAGCGGGGGGAGGAGATTACGCTCAAACCGGAGGGAGGAATCCCGGGTAATAAAAATCCCTAAATACTTGAAGCCAGACTGTACCACCTGGATAGGGAATCTGGCCGGCAAAGAGGGCAAAACACCCGAGAGAACATACACACAGGACTTAGCCCAATTAATAACAAGGCCCGAGTTAGCACCGAACGAAGTAAGAACATCAAATAAGACGTTCAAAGATTTACGCGGGGATGTCAAATAAAGAAGAATGTCGTCCGCGTAAAGAGAGACGCGGTCTTCAAAGTCCGGTGACCAACGGATCCCTTTGAGGGAGGGTTCCCATCGAAGCCACGCAGCTAACGGTTCCAAGGCCAGCGCGAAAAGCAATGGAGACAGGGGGCAACCCTGACGGGTCCCTCTACCAAGGCTAAAGGGGACAGAGACTCTACCATTCACCACCACTTGCGCTAAGGGTTCCACATACAACAACTTCACCCATCCAATAAATTCAGGTCCAAAACCAAATTTTTCGAGAGCTGCCCAAAGATAGGGCCACTCAACCGTGTCAAAAGCCATCGAGGCGTCTAACGAGGCCAAAATGGCCGGCTCCGTCAGAAGCCCCGCCCTCGCAACAGCGCCGTGAAGACGACGTAGGTTAAGAGCCGTGTTGCGATGCGGGATAAATCCGGACTGATCCGGATGAACCAAGTCGCTAATGACCGTCAGCAGGCGGGTTGCCAGGAGCTTAGCCAGGACCTTAGGCTCAACATTTAACAGGGAAATGGGCCTATAAGACGAACAGAGGTCCCGCGGTTTCCCGTCCTTGGGAATAACGACTATCGTGGCAAGACGCTGGTCATACGGGAGAATACCCCGTTCCCGGGACTCCAAAAACATGGCACGAAGATAGGGCGCTACCTTGTCAGGGCGTAGCTTGTACAGCTCAATTGGCAACCCATTCGGGCCCAATGCCTTGCCCGAACGGAGCGAACGAATGGCAGTCGCTATTTCATCCGTAGTAAAAGGGGACTCCAACGAGACACGGTCCAGATCGGAAACACTGGGCAAAGCTATATCGCGCAACAAAAGGCGAGAGTCAGCCACATCTCGTCCAGACACAGGGGTATACACCACACGAAAATACTCAGCAAAACATTCAACTATTCCAACCGGGTCTGTCACTCCGACACCATTCGACGATTGAATCACAGGCACCACACGATTCGCTCTCTCTTTCTTATCCAACCATGCCAACAATTTACCCGCTTTGTCCCCCATATCATACAGACGACCCTGCTGTTCCCGGAACATCAGTCTAGCCGCATCCGTGACCAAGGATTTATAAGCAAATTGTTTCAGACCCAGGGCGTGGAGTTTATCAGAGGTGATCTCAGACTCTAAGTCGGCCTCCCTCTCAGCAATCTCTATCTCAAGGTCCACCACCTCCCGATTCCTAGCCTTCTTGGATTCAGCAATTAGAGAAAGGGCCTGCCCACGAATCACTGTTTTAAAGGCCTCCCACAGGGATACCGCCGAGGAAACCGACCCCTCGTTGTCCAAAAAGTAGGCATCTAAAGACTTAGTCAAAAGGTTCCGGGTCTCAGGGGAGGCAATATACCAGGGGTTAATTGGAGCCACTCGGCCCACCGCCTCCACCCCAACTCAAAACAAAGCCAGAGCGGAGAATGATCGGAGATGCCCCGGGGGAGGTGTCTGATCTCACGCACCGCCGGCGTCTGCGCCGCGGGCATCAGGAAATAATCCAGTCTAGACAGACTCCCGTGGGCCCCCGAATGGAAAGTGTATTGAAGCTGGGTAGGATGCAGGAGCCTCCAGCAATCCACCAAACCAAACGTATCCAAAAACCCACCTAACCATTGTTGGGCTAAAGGAGTATCCCTAGGGGGGTAGCGATCTTGCAGACCGGAGATCACAGAATTAAAATCGCCTGCAAGAAAAAGAGTACTATCAGGAAGGTCCAACAACACACGGCCCAAATCGGCAAAGGTAGAAGTCTGTAGGCCGGGGGGCACATAAACAGTAAACAAGGAGAGGGTACGACCTTCATAGCGACCCACGAGGACAGCATAACGCCCCCGATCATCAAGGATCACATCATCAATAGCTAGGGGGAGGGAAGCCCGAACAAGGATACCCACCCCCCTGGAACCCGTGGTAAACCCCGAATGTGCAGCAAGGCGATACCCCCACCTATTCATCGCACGACAAGTATTGCCCACCAAATGAGTTTCCTGCAAGAAAACAATATCGGGAGATAAACGGCGTAGACATTTTAACACCACACTCCGCTTAATGCGATCTCCCAGACCATTAACATTCCACGAAACAAGCCTCAACCCGCTACCCCCATCCCACACAGCAACCCCGAAACCCCCCGCAATGAGCATGACATAAAAAGGAGCAGAAGCCAGATTGATTCGCCTTGAAAACATAACACAAAAACATCGAACATCCCAACCACCCACCCCCCAACAATCAAGAAAACACCCCCCACCCTGCACCCCTGCAAAATGCTAAATAGCCACCCCAACATGCAGTGTGCCTGTCGCCCAGGAACCCCCAGTCTACAAAAAGAACCCCGGAGGAGGAAAGGCTCCGGCCCACCCGCCACCCCGAGTAAGACAGATAATGAGGAGAATACACAAACAGCAGAGGCACTGAGGCATCAAATCCCTGAAGAGTTTACTCTAGTCGAGGGCCCAGGCGTAGGCGGATTGTTCAGCTCTCCACACCACCCTCAGCACCACCCGGGTGGGCGGCGGACTCAGTCTCAGGAGATCGATCAGGCAGAGAGTCCATCCAGTCATTTACAGAATCAGGCCGATCAAAGAAGAAGGTTCGGTCGTTGTACTCAACGCGCAGCCTGGTCGGAAAAAGCATGGCGTAGCGAAGCCCCATGTCTCGGAGACGTTTCTTAACATCACGGAAGCCCATACGCTGTCTCTGGACCTGTTGAGAAAAGTCCGGATAGAAGTTCACCGTGGCGTTCTCAAAGGCCACCGGGCCCTTCACACGCGATGCTTGCAGGATAGCGTCCCGATCCCTATAATGGAAGAGTTTCGCAACAATAGGCCTCGGCGGGGCACCTGGTTTACCCTTGCCCCCCGGAACACGATGGGCACGTTCCACAGCGAAAAACTTCGTCAGACCAGACGGAGAGAGGTGGTTCTGGATCAAATCCTCAACAAGGAGATCAACAGAGTGAGGTTCTGGATTCTCCGGAACTCCGACCACTCGTACATTACAGCGACGTGCCCTGTTCTCAAAGTCCTCCAAGCGCCAGGTCATGAAGTCGTTCACCCTGCGAAGGTTGCCGACCTCCGTCTGTATCTCCGAAACGTCCTCCGTGAGACTGGATGACTTAAGATCCAGTGACTTCACCTTCTCATTGGTTTTCGACAGGTCAGCACGAATCAAGTTGACCTCGATGGCCACGGTGTCGATTTTGAGGGCCAAAGCTTCATATTGTTGGCCTATCGACTCCTTCATAGCAGAAATGGCGCCCATGATGTCCTGCAAAGAAGGCTCCGTTGACGCGTCCACAGTGAGATCAGTATTAATGGCTCCGGGCAGGGCGGCTCCGGGGGACCCCTTGGAATGGGTGTAGCGGTCCATCACGTTAGACTGGACCGGGCCCCCACGCAGGGGCGTCTTGGTCTTCCGAGTCTCTCGGTCCCCTCTGCCCGCCATATCAGAACTGCGTCACCAGGTAATTAACCAGGCTGGATGGAGTGGCCACAGGAAAGTAGGGCCTCGGGACCAAAGAACCGCAGCTAGGGCACCACTAGCAGAAGGGCCAACAGATAGGAGAATAAGCTAGCCGAAGGCCCGACAGCCGTTCCGTGCCCCGACTGCAGCCCAGGCCAGGCTCCTCTGCCAGATGTCTCAGACTGAGGCAGAAACAAAACCGAAACTTAAGAGGGGGACCCACAGGTCGAATCCCCCTGCCGTTGTTGTTCAACTTCAAGACGGCCACTGAGCCTCACCCAGTCCCGGGCGTACCTCGAGAGTGGAGCCCGAAAGTTCGAACAGACGTAACTCCGGAACCCCGGGTCCAAATCGAATTCCAAAAAGTCCAGGGCAATCAGCCCAGTGTCCTCTATACAAATCCTCGTAAAAAGTCAGGATAAGTTCAGGATATCATGCGGGAGTGGCGGGGGTCCGGGGAGCGCTGTGCTCACGCGGCCATCTCGGATGCCCGCCAAGCTCCTCCTCCATTGCGGTACTCTTGTCCATTTCACCCTGAGGGGAACGGAATTGTTGAAAGAAAAAACCGTGACATAAAGCAATCTATAACGGCAAAGGTATTAGGTTCGGGAGCTGGGTGGGTCAAACATCTAATAAGTGTCCAACGTAGTCTAAATAACTTGCCAAGAAATTCTCTGAAGGGATTCAGTCCGTACGAATTATTATTTGGAACTAGGATGTTAGTCTTAGACCTCGACAGTCAGACTTCAGTGGTGAAGGAAAAAAGCTTTGATATCAAAGATCGTTTGGCTGTTTTGCAGGACTTAAACGAAACAAGAAAAGACCTGAGCAACATAAAGTTGAAACAGCAGCCAACAACCACTGAAGAACCACCACCTGTCCCAGCAAGACCTGTCTGGATTCCAAAAGTCGGGGATCTAGTCAGAGAAAAGATCGCGGTAAAGAAGGAATTTGGGCCTTCTTACAGAAAAGCAGTTCCTGTCTTGTCTGTCAACGGGACAAGATCAGTTGTACTACCGCCGCTTGCAGGTAAAAAGGAGAACCGAGTTGTATCCATCGACCTGGTAAAACCACAACATGTGGCCGATAACAAATAGTAGGCCAAGTGGACTCCCGAGAAGTAGTAGAACACCAAGATTTGCTACTAACACAGAGGTTCAATCTAAGAGGCTAATCACATTCGAAACGCCTACAGAACTACAACAAGGACTATGCAACAATGCAATGGAACTTAGACCTCTGAAAACCCAAATAAAAACATTTAGCAGAGACACACCAATCTATAATGAAGTAACAAACGACTATGCAAGAAACAGTGATCCTGAAGCAATTGGAACAATTGACAGAACTGCATCCGGCTACTTCATAAACTTCGATGATTCCTCTGAAGGCTTCACTGAATCAAAAACACAGCCATCAACAAAAACCTTTAAAGATAAAGTTAAAGTACTTTTGAAACAACTGAAAGAAACATGTCTAATTTCTCCATGGATTGAATTTTGGGTGGGTTTTGGTGCATTTATCCTCATACTTTGGCTCATCATGGTACTAACTTTGGGACGCTTCATTGAGGGAAAATATGCTAAAATGGACACAGCAAGTCAGAAAATCAACTTGATCCTCAAACCACACACATCTTCACACGTCGAGAAAAGAGAACTTTCTTCAGTCAACTTCACAGCCAATCCTATACCGTGTGGGGTAGCATGGGACAATACTGACTACGAAATTTATGGTCCGGTTGAAATCCTGAAATATCCACACCAAATTAAGATCTCATTGAGTGACTTTGTAAAACCAAGCTCATTTGCTGATGATTGGGACTTTGAAAGTATAAATAATATGATGTCTGACTTAGTGATGTCTGCTAAATTTACCAAACATGATTATTTGCAGGGTTCGACAAATTATGATAGTATGTACTGTTATAACCACTATGGTAACCATTTTCTACATAGATCTGCACAACCTAGAAATGTTTTAAATTATAATCAATGGGAACATTGTGCAACCCCTCCAAAAGGAAGCTCAAGAACCGTTTATGACAAATATTCATACTTTTCAGGTTTTAACACAAGTAATGCCGAAACATTTTATTTCAAATTGTCAAATAAGACAGGGACAAAGACCATGATAACAAACACGAAATTGATATATTCAGACTCATTCTTTGAACAAATGAATACTTTTGGTTTTGATTATTGGGACAAAAATGTTGAAGTAAAAAGTGTTTGGGGTACAAAAGAATGGCAAGTACAGGGTATAGAATCTTTGTTTAGAGCCTGCATGATCCCAGAACAAATTATATTTTTTAATGACACTGTTCAACAAACTACCTGTCTTGGCTTAGCCAAAATCAAAGACTTAAATAAACCGTCTATTCCAAAACCAACAATGAACAGCAATAGCTCCACAGATGAAGAGATAGACGTAAATTATGTATTAAACCAAAACAGAACACATCCTGATTGGAAACAGTGGTTGATCTGGCCCACAGATACTAATAACTGTCAAAACAGATTCCTGAACAAAACACAGGGGTTCCAAATGACCAGGCCAGACCCTAGATATTCCCAAAGACAACACCCAGGAATAATAACCACCTACAGTGTGGGAAAATTATGCCTTCAGTGGCTACAGACTTCCACACTGGCAGAAATTAAGCAACACCTAACTTTACTTACTGATGGTGCTGACTTGCGTGATTTCATTATGGGACCGCGCAAACAGCGTCAGAAACGTTTCATAGCAGCCTCTGTATATGCAGCATACAACGAGGCCTGGAAGGTGACTCAAATTGAGACAGCAGAAAGAATACGGGGAAATTGACCGTATTAATTTGGAAAAATCACTTTCTGTAGTGGACAATGGGTTAATGACTCTGTCCTCCAGAATTTTTTCTCTGGACAGCATTGTGTCTTCAGCAATCGACATAATATTGCAAGACTTGCTGTTGTTACAACACGGTCAGTCTCAATTGCGTTCTATTGTACAGCTTGGCTGGACGTTACAAAATCTGCGTTCAGGCTATGTGCCTTGGCGTTTAATCAACACAACGTCACTATTCAATATCTTTAACCTTACTGATAAACAAATCAGTATGGCACAAAAGGGTGCTGATTATACAATTCTGAGCATTGAGAAACTCGAGAGATTACCAGTGACAATGTCAGAACGACCTGTCAGTGAATGGATAATACATGGGATAATTAATATTCCAATATCAACCTTCAGGTTTCAATACTGCCAAAAATATATACAGGCTGGCATGTACGAAAAATTGGGAAAGGGGTACATTAAAACAACATGGAACTTGCCCTATTCACATGCATGTGTCAGTAATAAAGGACAGAAAGTGTTTCTTAGTGGCAATAATTGTGCAATGTCACTGAGCGGTACACTTCTGTGTAATGGAATTAGTTTGCATGGAGCCTGTGAAGGGAACTCAAATAACCTTTCATGTCACCAGCTAGGCGCACCTGCAACAGAGATAGAACCATTCTTTCAAAGACTCTATAATGGGAGTTACATTCTAATTGTAGATCGCAGATGCTGTAGTCTTATGCCCGGGACTCCTTATCTCGTAACTACGACTGCGAAGGTCAAGTGCTGTGGACGCTTATTGTTTCCCAGCTCCCTTCCAGACAGGGAGGCAAGGGCATGGCCCAACTTGAAAATTACTTCTATTCGAATAGATACTTTAAGCAGAATGAAAACAGTGCTTCTTCAGACGCCGACCAGACTCACGTCATCAAAAGAAACGTATGATCTCCTAGTCGCAAGGACGACTGCAGAGATTCACTCCTTATTATCAACTAATTCCCCCATACATTTCGCAGAAATCCTGAATGAAATCTTAAATATTTCTGATACCAGTGGAGTCTCAAAAGTATTTAAGACAGTATTTTCTATGGCATTATCACCATTCAAAGCCATACTGGGTATTTTTCCAGATTTCGTCCATTCGATTTTTGGCGGACTTCCCCTCATTTTAGGACTAATTGCAGGAATCCTATTCCTAGTCCTTATATTTCGTTATGGCAAACCATGTCACAGACAAAACACCTGCGACAAGGGAAGAAACAATCCTAGCCATTGGATACCGGGACCGGATATCAAAAATCCTGGGACTATCCCGGCTTAGAGACCTGAACATGACTTGGTTTCTTTCATTTCGACCAATGTGGCATCGATGTGTTTTACCTGTATTAAGGTGCTTGCTATGCGGAGAAGAATGCGTGTTAGACACCTGTCTGACTCTACAATCAGATGCGCCAATGGATGCAGAAACATTGTTGAGTCCAATAAAGGCTCATGCTTTGTGCTGCCCTCAACGGCTACCAATCCTGATGACGGCATTCGTGGAAGCTTCACCACTACGATTAAGGGGTAGTGAAGTTCAAGATGAAAGCAGCATTGATCAGGTACGACCTTCTGTCAGCAATAGTAATCAAAACGTCAATGGAAACAATCATGCGCACGAATGCATGGTTACATCTTTTTCCGAGTTGGTGGAACTCTCCCAGGAAGCTGTTGACAGCTTTTTTGACAGTCTAAATGATATGATGTTCTCACCAGAGCAGAAATAGAGACTTTTGAGCAAGCTCGCACACGGCGTTCCCTGAATTTGGCCTTCAACTAGAATAGCAAAATACCATGAACAATTTTCCCTCCAGTTCACGGACAGCAATTTTTTTTTCAGCAGCCCCAAAATATTTTTACGAATTTTTCGGGACACTTATTTTCTGCTTAAAGTAAGAACTATTCTTAGAGAACTAAACTTTCTATTTTTAGATACTTTGTAGACATTAGCTGCCCGCTGGACTGTTCATAACTATTTTATTCTGTGATGGAATGGTCTCGAACCTTTTTTCTGTATTAAGAGCCATTTCATGTGTAAATTCTCGTATACAAATTAGTGATAATGTATAGATATGCGTGATTACTTTAGCGTTATTCTACAGCTTGAGTGCATATATTACATGTGACTGTTTTTTCCGTATATTTGATAATTTCAAAATGCATTTATGTATTTTGGGGTGGTAAGGTATACACGATACTCTACAGTATGTTTTACTATGCATAGATTCGTAAATATGTCCATAGTTAGCGTGGAGTGGGTGTGATGTATTCCTATAGGTTCTGTATCGATCCCCCTATTCCTGACCCTATTCTGGTTAACAAGTTAACTAGCAGCCATCCCATGAGGCAGAAAACCCCCATGATGCAGGAACCGTTATCTGATAAAGCCACACTACGGCACAGGAACGTGTTATCTGATTAGGTCATAACGCTTGCCATCTAATTAGACAAGCGATATTCCTCCAGCCCCTGATAAGGCATACGGAGTTCTCAAAACAAATCAAACCTATGACAGACCTGGGAAAAACCCTGCGGCCATTGTTTTGATTTCACCGAGAACTTCAGCAAAAGAATGTGCTAACGACCAGGTCGTATGACATCCTTATTGACGTATCTATGTCCATCCTTACGTCAATTTCGGCACCTTAAAGGTATAAATATTACCGATATTGCCCTATGCAAACACACGCGGTGGTGACGAGATCGGAGCAGCCAGACTTGCCGAAGCCCAGAGCAGAGCAGACCCCGCTGGCGCAGCCCCGCCTTCCTGACGTGCTGAGAACGAGACGCTGCTTTCTCCTGCCGAGAAATCCAGCTCCGGCGCTTCCGGGTAGCCCTCGCAGGCAGCCTGGAATATCGAGACCAGAGACGAGAGATACCATCCCTCATTCATCCTAGATTCCAGGTACAGAACTGAATAACCCCTTGCAGAGAATTCTTTAGTCAGTCACTTGGCAAAACAAACTTAACTTAAACTGTAACTTTCTACTCCCGCCCACGTATTAGGCTTAGGTCAGGTACACGGGGTAGGCGTAGTTAGAAACACCAGTTGAGTACGATTAGTCAAATGTAAATGTGTATGTATTCATTTCATTCATTTTAAACCTTCATATGGCTTAGAAACCATATCAATGTTTTTACAGTATTATTTTATACTTCTGCTTTTATTGTATGCACTTTACTTAACCATAAGTATTGCAATAATATCGATCCATTTCTCTTGTATGAGAAAAGAGACTGATCAATAAATAACATCTTTTATTGAACACGCCCGTCTCTTCCTTTTCTCTACAATCTGGTGAGACTAAGAATGCACGTACTGACTGAGTAAAATAAGTCGTCTTTTGTTTTCACACGACTCTAGAGATACACTCTTGATTAGGGGAGAGCAAAGTTGTCATGTTCTATGGTTGTCAGAAACTAAATCCCTTCTTGTCTATCCAGGAAAGTTCAACTCCTCCTTGCCTATTCGAGAAAGTTTCTAGTGAACTCTGAGCTAGCTGGCAAAACCCAAAACTTTAAGTCTAATATCGACAGTAGTAGACCTAGTTAACGTCTGGTCTAGGCCTATACTATTGAAGGTATTATTCCAATGCGCAGAGCCTATTGGGATAATAGGAACTACACTACAGGGTAGTGGGTCTGCTCTCCCTGCTCTAGGGCCAATAGTGTATCCCTCCCTGCAGGAGGCATGTATTTATACAAGCCACCCCCCCAGTGTTTCTCCAGTATCCCATGGGCTCTCAAGGAGACCTCATAGGCGGCCAGCTGGCAACTACGTCCTTTGGTAAATAGGGTCTGGGTTCCCTGGTTGTATCTTTGGATTCGCTGCCACCATTAGGAGTACTGGGAGTCCCTGCCTGTAGGGCCTTGAGGTCTAACTCTCTGAGTTTCAACTCATGAGCCATCCTCTGCTCCTCCCTCTCCTTTTCCAACCGGGCTAACTCCCACTTCAGCTGTCTTTTCTCCCTCCGGTCAGCTAATTCAGCTTCGGTTAAGCTTCTTCCAGAGACACTGCTGCCCTCCCTTGAAAGTGTCCTAGGACCCGGTAGTAGGTTCCCCACTTCAGGTTGGTACAATCCATCTACCCCGATGACAGTGTCCCGGCCTGCCTCCTCCTCCTCCTCCTCCTTTCCATCTGGGTGAGCTGCTACCCACGCCCTCAAGCTGGTTTGGAGTTCCCCCTTTTTAGCACCACGCTTGAAGAACACTCCCATATTTTTACAAAATTCTCGGAAGTTGAGCCACAGTATAGGTCTCTAACTCTTCCAGACCAAATTCCATTTTTGCCAATGAGAGTCAGGGACAGCCACTCGGAAGAAATTAGTTAGAAGCTACCTCCACCCACCGCCAGGAGTAAATTTGGAAAAACAAAAATATAATTAGGGAGTCCGCTTGGAGAAAACTCCAGGTGTAGGCCTGTGGTACACACTGCGTTACTATTGAGTGGATGTAAGCACAAGCTCTAATCCTACCACTGATCACCAATTATGTTAGACCTGGGGTTACCAGACTACATAGGGTAGCTTAGCACAGAGCAGGGACAGCTACACTCTAAGGCAAATGTGTTGTGCTTACAATCCTCACTCACAGTAACCCAGCGCTCCACCACTAAAATAAAAGACGCCACACCAGTTTAGAAAAATACGTTCCACTTTATAAAATCTCTTTGCAGTTTCTCTATGTTCCCTTGCAGTCCTCAGTTTCTGTTCACTAAATGGCTCCGCACAGGGTTATTAGCATATACACATTTACATGTAACAGTATTTACTCAACACTCTGTTGCTGGGTTGTGGGTCAGTTTTCTTCAACTATGACATGGGATAATTACTTAGCCTAAATTGACACTCTGGAACATTCAATAAGGAATTACTTTCAGGTCCAACTCAGCAGATCATGGAGACCCCAATTTCAATGACTTATCAATTATACTTATCACTTTCAATTCGACTATACTCAGTTTGTCTGGTTAGGGGTCACTGAAACACCATTTCTCATTTATGCAGTTTAGCAGAAGTATACATTAGGTCCATTTGGTAACCATGAAGAAGCCGACTCAGCTAAGTTTCCCAATATGTTTTCTCAACAGTTGCCTGATTTCACTCTTATGCTTCTCCTTCCCCCCTTCTTAATCCCTACACAGGAAATCGGGGTCAATACGGTCCAACTTTGTGTGAAATTTCCTCTGTCCCTGGCTTCCCTGGTCCTCGTTATTAACTTGCCAGGTTTGGCCCTAAACGATTGAGTCTGAAGTCTTAAGTCTATTGGCAGTCCCGCCAGCTCAACTCGCGCTGGCTAACACACTGTTCCACGGAGCTCTTCCTCCTCAACTAATTACCAGGGACCATGGCATAGATTTCTGATTCCACGTCCCTTGCCAGCCCCCACCGCTCCCTGCTTACTTGTATTCAGGGAGGCTGGTTCCTCCAGTTCACTATTTCTCTACCAGCGCCGAAGTCCCGAGTCCTCTCCCCTCACAGGCCAAACTGCACCACCTCAAAGCCTGCAGGAGAGGGGGGGGGGGAAAAGGTCGCACACACTGTCGGCGCGCTGGATGTATCTCGATCCCCGGTCTTCACCGAGGCACGGCTACCGGCTTAATGTAGGTCTGCGCGGCCGATTCTTCGCAGTAGATTAGTGTCTTCCTCTGCGGTGCCGCCTTTCTCCTCAGACAGCTGACAGGCCCTCCTCCAGACCCGCCTGCCGGGCTGTCGCTCCTCCCCCTCTCGGAGAGTAGTGTCTCCCTCACTTCGAGACCTGCGCAATCACGGGCCACTATTCTCGAGCCCCTATGCTTGTCCCGCTGTCACTACCACCAATTCTCGCTCCACACCCAATACCTCAGGGAGGGGCCAACAACGACGGGGCAGCGCTTCCCAACACAGGAGTAAGGTGAGCACTACGGGGGTATCAGAATCGGAAGGCCTTGGATTTGTCGAAGGCTACGAATTCCCCTTTAGTTCCTGGGACACGTTGTTGATGACGGGACCCTTCAGGTGTTCCTGCCCAGTTCACCAGCAGACTGACGATTCCACCTCAGCGTCAGGGGATGGGTTCTAGTAACTCGTGGGGGCTTTGTGTCCCAACAACCGAGTACAATTCAAAAGGGGCCAGATCTATGATTTGCGGGTCGGTGTCAGCAGTAAGGCAGCAATCCCTAGGGAAGGATGTCAACCCTCTGTGAGTCCTAGCCCCCTAGCCCTGCAGCCTGCACTCCCACTGTTTCTAAGGTCATTCCTTATCATCCCAAATGGCCGCCCTGGTTCTGGCCTTTTATAGTCTGGGTTCTGGCTACCAGAACTAGCCAGAAGGTTCTAGAACCTCTCCATAGGTTCCTATGGCCACTAGTCCTGAGGTAAAAAGATTATGGCAGTTGCAAGCCACCATTTTGTGTCACTGTGCTCAATAGTGTTTATGAGAGGGGACTAGGCCTTAAAGAAAAAAAATGACACTGGGAAAGGTGACACCTAGCCCCTAGACAACACTAAAAATTCTGGTGAACATGAAAAATGGGAACTCTCGGAGGCCAAAGGGGACTAAATAAATAAATAAATGGTAGGAAACTACCAGAAGCAGACGGGTCTAACAGTTCCCTACACCAACGTTTGCTGATGTAGCCTTTGCCCAAGTCCATATCTGCGTGTGCTGTGCTGTACAGACAGTGCACCTGTAATAAGTAAATATTACTTGACCGTGGTATCAGCTTGATGGAATAGATAACAGACTATAATGCATTTCTTTATGTTGTTGGAAAGGGCAAGTGACAGGCTTCAATTAATCATAAAACCTAATTAAGAAATTGACAAAGATAAAGAGGTATGAGTAAAATCGGATTCTCATATTCATTCAGAGGTTAAATGTTTTAGTAGATTATATTTTGCAAACTGCCAGGAAATATATAATTCCTAGCTGCTGGTTTATTTGTGTACGTTTTTAGCCAGGTCCCGCCATGGCTCAAGGAGCTATATGAAAGAAAATTCCAATTGGTTTTGGCTTTTGTATATAGAAAATAGATACAGCAGTACGAAATTCCCTCGAACACACAGACAGGTACCACATAGGCATCAGCAGTGCTAGCTTCTACCCCTCACAGGATAGGTACTACGTAGGCATCAGCAGTGTAAGTTTCCATTGCGCACACAGAATAGGTTCCAGAAGGGCATCGGCTGTGCAAGCTTCCCCAACACAAAGCACAGGTACAGGACACATACACCTTCTTCCACGTCATCCTTCTCCTCTTCTCTCGCTAAATTAAGGAAGACAAAATGTAGAATACAAAAAAGTGATGGATGGAATGCTTCAATTAATTTCAGCCACTGGTAATTAATCAGGTCCGCCTCTTAACACCTTCCATGCTCAGGACGGCTCCCGGCTGCCATGAGTCACAGTAGACGTGTGCTCATGATGGCTGGGAGCCGCCCGAACGTTGCCGCTCTGCCCATGCGCGATTAATTCCCCGCCTGTGCAGGAGAATTTTTATTTAATGCGATTTTATATAGCGCAAACTTTACCCGAAGGTGTCAGAGCGCTTTACATAAGAACCAGTTGCAAAACATAAGGGCTTAGGATTACATGCGTTACATAAAAGATACAAACAGAAAAAATTGCAAATGTACAAGTAGTAAAGTCACTCATGCAAGAGATACAAATGGATATACTCTAAGAGTCACGGTTACACCAACCCCAGATTCAGAAACGGGCAGTGAACTCGACTGATATTTTAAGGTCTTTCATTACTCAAACACTGAGGTTAAAGTAAAGTATTAACAGGCTCGACCTAAAAACATGATTCCTCCATGGGCTTCAGATAGCACGGGGCTGGTCTTGTGTGACTCTATTAATGCACTACCAGTAACCTGCTCCTGCAAGCAAGTGAACATTTGTGTCACACTTTCTCTGCATGCCATAGCGATTTATCTGTGCTCTTGACAGGTATGGAGAAAACGTATATTTTGAATTTCTGATCAGGCAGCAGCACACTTGCAAGTCGCATGTCCCTTACACGCTAATAAACCCGAGGAAGGCCGTAAAATAACTGAATGGGAGAAATTTTTAAAAATCTCCCACTTTCATCTTTCGAAATGTTGTAACGTATGCTAGTTCTCCCTTTCCAAAGTCGGCGGCTGTGCAAACCACTCGACTCATCACAAGCGTGGCGGGGCCAGAACTAATCAGTGGGCAGAGTTCGGACGGCTCCCGGTCGTCATGAGCACACGCCCACCGTGATTTATGATAGCTGGGAACCGTCCCGAGTACCCGAGCGCCACGCCCAGCCCCCCCACCCCTCGCACCGCGGTGGAATTTGCCACGCGGCGAAGGGGTTAATCCATAATTTTTTTGCCCATCTTGCTACCTTAGTTTAGAGACAGCCATATGCAAATCAGACTTGGCCCTGCTGCAAAGCAGCCCAAACTGCCAAGCCAAGTCCTCTCTGAACCGGAACACAAGCAACCGAGGACCAGTTTCATCCTAGCCGGGTCAGTGGGTCTTTTGAGTCGGGTGCAGCCTGGGGTGTCAATTGCCTCAATGACACTTTTACTTTCGGTAGCGATACGAGCTGAAAAGACTTACTTGCTGGTAATCACGAACTCTGGAAGCAGTCGAGGAAACATTGCATCTTGTCAGAAAAACATGCTTCTCGTTCTCACCCTGCGTATTTCTTACCTCCAGCAACGTAGTGCAACCATTTGTAGGCATTGAATCATAAGGGTGGTCGGGCTACTACTGTTACAATAACGAAAGGTATGTATGTGGTCTAACGAACATATATGTATGTGGTATTTGAATAGAGCAAGCCAAAAAGACTGCAAACCGCTGCATTAGTTTGTTTTATTGGGCGATGCTCCCCTCTACTGGTCGTAAATGGTATGAAGTGTGAAAGGGTCAGTATGTGAGTAGTAACTAAAGGCAAACCTGAAGAAACGTGTACTAATTGTGGTGTTTCTATATTCTTCAGGGTGTGTTCAACCCAAGACAATCGTAGTAAAAAACTGAATAATTTTGTTCAGCTGAGGCAGCCTTAGAAAGTATTTTACTCTGATATTGGTAAAATAGACATAAAGTGAGGTTATAGTCACATTGCCCCAACGTTAGCCATGGTCAAGGTAAATGCAGATCTTGGCCTCTTTAAGATTTGGAACATGTATTTTGTTTGGCCTTAGGGATAAGTTGTACAAATGCTTGTTTTCCCATATTTCAAACAGTGCTCGTAGCTTTACATTGGCACAGGGCTGTTGACTTGCTCATTTACACACTATGGTTCTGAAGGCACTCGAGAGAAGAAAGCATTCGAAAAGTAAGTAGCTAGTCCATCTTCGAGTAACATTTCTTTTGCTTTAAGAGAAAATCTTTACCAGGTAGCAGCCGTGTGTGTGCTCGAATATTTGAGTAATGTTTTTTATACCAAAACAAAACATTCAAGGATGGTTGGTGGTCCATGCATGTTTATTTATATGCCGCAGCTATTTTTAGGTCTCACATAAACAGCGCGCATGAGCTGCTGCTGTGAGGGGTATTGTTATACTGTGAGTGAAGGGCTTGGAGCCCGCACTTACCATTGGTTCGCGCTCCATCTTCATTCTTCTTTTTCAGCTTTTTAATTGGGCATCACTGGCCATTGGAAGAAGCACCAATTAATTAAACTTAATTAGTGCCTGTCCGCAGATCGAGCTGTGATTCAGGCACTATTTCGTTCTTTGCCACCACCTGGATTCTTATTGCTTCCTTGTTGTTGACTACTTCCCCCTCCCACGTCATTGCTGCTACCAACTCCTGCGTTGTTGCCCGTTTTCCATTGGGCTAGCAACATTCAATGCTTCAGGTATAATGCCGACCACACATTGCACTATGACGCAGCCAGACACAGTCAGTGCGTTAAATCTCTTTGGTTTTTTAGGTCTCGCGACCTATCGATGCGCGCAAGCGCATCGAGCGGAGCGAGAATTCAAGTCGGCAAAATCCTCGTCAAACCAAAGGGCTTTCAGCCGCGGTTTTCTTGCAGTTCACGTGAATCACGTGAGCAAACATGCACGAGCATTCACGGACAGGGCTTCTCCTCCCCTAGCAGCACTCCTCCCACACCAGCAACTCCCCCCTCCCACACCAGCACCTCCCCTCTCTCTCCCCGCAAACACAGCCTTGCTGTAGCAGCACTCCTCCCACACCAGCACCTCCCCCTCCCACACCAGCACCTCCCCTCTCTCTCCCCGCAAACACAGCCTTGCCGTAGCAGCACTCCTCCCACACCAGCACCTCCCCTCTCTCTCCCCGCAAACACAGCCTTTCCTTTCATTTCTCCTCCCCCTCCCCAGCCCGTAGCAGCACTCCTCCTTTTGCCTTTTCCCATCACCTCACCTATTTTATTAAAACGCTTCCACCTCAGTCTCGTGCTTTCTATGACGTTGTATGTTTATCTGTCTCTTGCCATGTTCCTCCTCAGCGTCTGTCTGTCTTTCACTGTCTCTGTTGCTTTGTCTCTGTCTATATGTCCACCTCTCACTGTCTCTGTTCGCTTATCTGTATAGCCTGTCTCGCTGCCCTTGTCTCGCTCTGTCTCTGTCTATCCCTGTCTATGCTTGCATACCTATCTATGCCGGTCCCTGTCTTACTGTCCGTGTCTCGCTCTCTCTGTCACTATACATGGTCACTATACATGACTTTCTATGTCAATCACCCTTCCACAGGCTTCCCCAGCGCTGCCCCGCCCCCTGCTTCACGGCCAGGCAATCTGTTCCCTGCAAGACACGCGCATCGGCAGCATTTCTCCAGCACAAGGGGCTGAAAAATAAAATATCTTTCACGGCAGCAAAGGCTTCACGCCTCCCCAAAGACTGCAGTCTTCTGAAAGACCTAGAAATATCACAATGGCGCTAACTGAAAATAATTGAAGGTTTTGTGAGCATTTAATGCAACAGCACGGGCAAAACGAAGCCTTACATAACTAAAAACGGACAGAAAACCAATGAACTAATAAAAACGAAGAAGTCCAAATTTCGAATGCATCACTGAGAAAATTATTTTCTTTAGTGGCTCAGAAATGTATACTAGCATGAACACGAGTGAGGAACGTAACAATACCTTACTACCAACAACAATGTAACAATATCGCATTAGTGAAATATTTAGAGATCATGAAACACATTAAAAACCATACCGAAAGGTTTTGTTGACGCCATAATAATTCTGACAACTACCTCATCTCATAGAGCCCTTTTTTTATCAATTAAATGCTAGGACAGGAAAATAAACATAATATCTACTTAGAGTTTGATGAAGAAATCTATGCCCACTGTATTGCTAGTCAGATCTCATTTTTAAATTAAATAGTGCTGGATCTTTTGTCTTCTATTTTATACACAACAAAAAGATGTTTTTTAAGAGTGGGACTTGATAAATCTTTAGTGCATTTAAAATGCTTTTTTAGACTCTACTTAACAAAAGGTGCACCAGGCAGCATTTCTCCAGCACAAGGCTCGCAAAAGGCTCTCCTCCCTCTCCACATCAAATGCATCAATCACCCTCCCACAGGCTTCCCCAGCGCTGCCCCGCCCCCTGCTTCACGGCCAGGCCATCTGTTCCCTGCCTAGCCTCACACCTCCGTCACAGCATGTCGCCTTCTCTTCTCTCGGCTCTCCCCTCAGGCGCCGTGACATACTTCAAAGTCTTATCACTTCACACGGCCGCAGGCCGTGCAACCAGAGCACTTCAGTTGGTGTGCAGCCCCCCTCCCAGCACTGCCTTGTTACTCTCGGCAGCCGTGACTCCCTAAACACTTTTTATTTATATTTAATTAGCAGCAGTAGCATTTCATATAATGTGTTTCCAGCATGAGATATTTGTCGCTTTTTGATCCTCGCGCCTTTTCCCTTTCAGTTTGAAGGCTCGAGGTCTCCTTCACGCTTCACTACTCACAGCGTATTTATTTTACATTAGAGACTCATGCTGCTCTTCGTGCTGCCCTTCGCGCTCCACTGCACGCAGAATATTTACGTTTGGTTGGCTTAGCTGATGCACACACACGCAACACCACACACACGCAACACCACACACACGCAACACCACTCATCCACGCAACGCCACTCACCCAAGCAACACCACTCACACACGCAACGCAACTCACTCACGCAATGCCACTCATCCACGCAACGCCACTCATCCACGCAACGCCACTCATCCACGCAACATCACTCCACGCAACGCCACTCATCCACGCAACGCCACTCACACATGCAACGCCACTCACCCACGCAACACCACTCACACATGCAACGCCACTCACCCACGCAACGCCACTCACTCACTCACGCAAAGCCACTCACACCCACGCAGTGCCACTTTCACCCACACAGCACCACTTTCAGACACGCAACGCCACTCACACCCACGCAAGCCCACTATCACCCACGCAATGCCACACTCACCCACGCAACGCCACACTCACCCACGCAACGCCATTCACCCAAGCAACACCACTCACACACGCAACACCACTCATCCACGCAACGCCACTCATCCACGCAACGCCACTCATCCACGCAACGCCACTCACCCACGCAACGCCACTCACCCACGCAACGCCACTCACCCACGCAACAACACGCACACATGCAACGCCACTCACCCACGCAACGCCACTCACTCACGCAATGCCACTCACCCACGCAACGCCACTCACCCACGCAACCCCACTCACACACGCAACGCCACTCACACATGCAACGCCACTCACACATGCAACGCCACTCACCCACGCAACGCCACTCACCCACGCAACGCCACTCACCCACGCAACAACACTCACCCACGCAACGCCACTCACCCACGCAACGCCACTCGTCCACGCAACGCCACTCACCCACGCAACGCCACTCACCCACGCAATGCCACTCACCCACGCAACACCACTCATCCACGCAACGCCACTCATCCATGCAACGCCACTCACCCACGCAACGCCACTCACCCACGCAACAACACTCACACATGCAACGCCACTCACCCACGCAACGCCACTCACTCAAAGCAACACCACTCACACACACAACACCACTCACACACGCAACGCAACTCACTCACGCAACGCCACTCACCCACGCAACGCCACTCACACACGCAACCCCACTCACACATGCAACGCCACTCACACATGCAACGCCACTCACACACGCAACGCCACTCACCCACGCAACGCCACTCACCCACGCAACGCCACTCACCCACGCAACAACACTCACCCACGCAACGCCACTCACCCACGCAAGCCACTCACCCACGCAACGCCACTCACACCCACGCAGTGCCACTTTCACCCACACTGTGCAGTGCACAATAGGTCTCGCAGTAGGAAAGTTGGAGCTATTGGTTTTGTAAATGACAAAGCCCTTTATGTTTTTAAAATGAAAACAAAAATAAAAGGCATTGTTATTTGCAATTGTAATAGCTCCAACTTTCCTACTGCGAGACCTATTGGCAACGCCAGTGCTTGTTAAAACTTATCTTTCTTCTCTCCTCACAGCCATCCATGTTTCTCCCACACCCATCCTGCCGTTTAAAAGGTTCAACAACTGGAGGGGGAAGCAACATACTGTTGATACAGAGTACTGCTCGGGTCTCAGCAGCATTAAAAACATGCACTACATTAATGCTTTTTGTTTTTTTGTGTGGCTAATAAATGTGTCATTTCTTGGGTATTATCACCTCATGTTGAAACTTCTCATTCGAATACATTTCATGCACCCGGCTTTGAATTCGGGCTTTTCATTAGCTGGTGAATGTTTATGGACATCTGAAATGCTAAACAGCAGCTGTAGCTTATTGCATTCTCTTTGGCCCCACGTCTGACGTAGGTAAACATGCCTGTCTGTTGTCTCATAGGACACTCAGGTGTGATGTGTCATCGTTGGTGTTTGTTTTCTGAGAGCAATTTCTTTCTGGTTACCTCCGAGTTCTTGCTCTAGTCCTCGGTTGTATGAGGAGCTGTTGTTGCGTGCAGTTTACATTTTCTTTCTGGCTTCATCGTTCGGCGGTGTGTGCAGTGCATCTGCTGGTTGAATCCCAAGTTTGTGAAGTGGGTGCAAATTATTCTCGCGCGATCGAAGAACATAGAGAGCAATATGTTCTTTTATCTAATTTAGTGTAGCATAATTGTCTTGTTGAATGACAAACTTAAGCGTTATGTAAGAGTTAGGTGAACATGCTTCACCTATGTGCATCCAAGTCTAACGGCTTCTTTATCAAACTTGCTGGGAACTAATTGACTCATTTGTACTTTATAAATAAATAAATAAATAAATGCATCATAGTGAGTGGTGCGACAGAAGTAACGCAGATCGCTTACTCAATGCATGTTCCCTTTTACAGGCCTTCTGCTTTTTAGGTCTCGCCTAGCGTCGCAGCGCATCCGCTGCTCGCTCCGCAAGGGCTTTGGATTCAGAAAGGACTTGAAGCCCCACCCCAACATAATTCTCTCTAGCAAGCGCAGTAACGACCATAATAATCTTTTTACACTCTGAGACTAATGGGTACATATCTCTTCAGCCAGTCCTTTAGGGCAAACAGCCTTTACAATGAGGTTTTTACCATGTTGTACCTTTACCATGCATTTGTTACTACGCATGATTTTAGAACGCATATGCTTTTACACGTATGCCTTTACCATGCATTTAAGTTAATTTCAGGGCTGTGAGGGGTCTCCCCCCACAAATACATTGTTTAGATGTATGAATACATATTTATAAACAATGCGTGGTAAAGGCATACACTGTAAAAGCATATGCGTTCTACAAAAATGTGGGGTGCAAAATGCATGGTAAAGGAATGCAAAGTATTTCCCTGAGTTGTTCCGTCATACAACCATTCTTTAGGCAAGTAAACTATCTTAAATTGTGTTCTGTTTATGTCTAAGTAAGTCACAGCTACTTTATCTTTCCGTGTGAATTTCTGTGGAGGCATCATTTAAAAAAAAATACTGCATATGTAATGACAGATCATAGGCTGACTTCCATTGCCTCTGTTCCAAATCATCATCCCGCTTGTCATCATGACTCACTCATGCCTCAATAACTCCAACTCTTAACTGGCTCCCACTGACCCCAGAGCACCACAGCCCCATATATGGCCTCCCAGAGTAAAATGTTTCCATTTGGAGCACTGGCTGAAAGGTGACTGTCCTACCTCATGATGTGGCCCATGTAGACCATGTGACAGTATCTATTTGCTCGTTGTTGTTAGGAATCACATGTGAAATGAATTGCTCATTCCATACTGAACTGAATCTCTCTCTCCTCACACAGATCCTTACCCTACATAACAAGTTTCCATACATTCAGGCTAGCGATGTTCCAGTAAGTAGCATTGTTCCAGTTAAGTTATATTTTACCCATCTTATGGCCTGCAGTAACCAGCGAATAGTCTTGATTCACCTCCTCTGCCAAGGACAATTTTAACAGTTGTCCGGTGACTTACCATGGCAGAGCTTTCATATACTGTCCTGCAGCATAAACCTGATAAAAGCTGTCAGTTCCTGCACAATATTTCACTTTTAAAAGACAATGGGCAGAAATGCCCACCTCCCTCCAGGATTTATGTTTCTGCACATCGCAAAGCCCATCCCTGACAATCTATGCTAGAGATGCTGGACCCGATATGTGACCTACTCTGGCCATGCCCTAATTTAACACAGTGCTGTCTAGAACCAATGCATATTCCGGCCAACACCAGCGACTGTGTTTTTCAACACTGCCAAACGGGTCATCCTAAACAATACATCAGACACAGACATCACAGCCTCACTCTGGTGACTATTGATGGCTTTTCAAAGAGTCAGAAGCTAAACTATGTATGATGCCTTCACAGAATAAATGGACTTCAGAACCAGGCCAGGCAGGCCTTGCGTTGTGTTCCAGCTGCCATCTTCCCCGCTGTGCTGCAGCCCTCGGAGGTAGGTTTGGAAAGGCCAGGCCCGCTCCTGGTGCTTTTACCACTGACCCCAACTCTCCGAAATGAATTGCAGCAGCACTGGAAGGTTTCAAGAGAGAGACAAAGGGAGGGGGGGTGTATAGAGAAAGTGATCAGGGAGGGTGAACAGAGAGAGGAGAGATTGGATGAGTGGAAAAGGGAGATTTTGCTCGATGTGATGAAGGGTGCATTTTGGACCTCAGCTACTTTAGCTCCCCAGTCCAGTCTGGCTCAGAAGTATTACACCCAGTGGAATACGAACGTATCATATACAGACCACATCATCAGGTCACATTGTCTGATTATATATGGGGATCCCCAGAGCTACAATGCCAAATGCATAAATGTAAATCCAATATTTGTATAGCGCACAAATCTAGGCGCTGGGGGCCGTTGGGAAGATTAGGCGAGCTATTGCCCAAAGTCGCATGGTGCTGGGCAAACCCCTGCCGCCGGGGATCGAACCATGATCCCCAGCATCCAGCGTTAGTCGCCCTGGCCGCGGCGCCACACCTCTCCTGGTCCGATCAGAAAGCTGATCGGATAGCTTTCTAACTTCCTTCTCCATTTCTCCCTCTCCTGTTCTTTCTTACATGCTCTCACCGTTGGGTCCACGTTTAGATGGTGCAATTTGAATTACATCACTTTCTTCTTACATGCTCCCACCGTTAGGTCCAGGTTTTGATGGTGCAGTTTGAATTGCGTCACTTCCAAGAACAGAGTTTAAACTACCTCTTGCAGATATATGGATAGATCTCAACACCCCATGGAGAAAAAGTCCCTAGTGTAAGCACTTATGCAAAGTCGAAGACTGCTCCTCTTTCAAACAACATCATGCATGTGGGGTGTGCTGTATTTTAATAGAGGGTTATTGCCACTCTTCGGAATTGTTCCATTGTTTGCATCTATAGATTCCGGCACTAGCCAGGAATGATCACTTCCTTTAAATATTGTACATTATTTCTATGTTATAGTGATTTGCTCTTGTGCCATCTGCTGGAACTAACATGATACTATGGAAATAAAGTAGGGTTAGAACATGGGATGCAAAGGGAGATCATTTCACAATGGGTTTAAGAAAGATGCTTTTGTTTTTTGAAGTGTGTACTGTGACAAAATAGTTTGGCTTGTGCTGCCAGACAGTAAGCTCGAGGGGGCATGATGCGCATGGATCTGATGAAGGTATTTGGCGTTTTTGCACAACTTGTTGCCAAAAGCTTTATTCAGAGTCTGACAAACCCAAGACGGTACACAGAAATCCTAGGTAGAAATGACGAGTGCACCCTCGGTCGAAGTTACAGAAGGCAAAGGCACTTGTCCAAAAACCAACCAGCATATGCTCCCAAGGACAGACAAACAGATCAGCAGGTGTCCAAACCAAAAAACGATAGACACCCACGCATGGCACTCAAGCAGTCCAATTGTTAATGGTGTCCATACACCCCAGATTACTCTGACCTCCTTACGTCAAACTACTAAGCCTGTCAAGTGTGATTTGGCACCCGTCTCTCCTGTCACCACAGTCCTCTTATAGAACTCCTCTGGCTAAATGACTGGTGACCCTAAGCAATGCTGGGTTCCTTCAAGTGTTTAGGTACCCTCACTGTTGTTCGTACCTCAAGTTCCCAGCCTTTGAATGCCCATAGTTCTTATTGTAGATTTTACCAAACTTCGCCCACATCTCCTCAGATTTCCACTTCTTGGTCTTATAAACACTGCTTTAGCACCACAAGGTTCCCACGGATGCCCCGGTAATAGCATAAAGCGTTCTCAAGTGCATACCAAACAACCATACTTACGCCACCCGAAATGTTTGAATGATTCAAAGATGGTTGCAACCCATATTTCGGCAGCTCTTCCACAGATTACACCACCCCATAAGCCCAAAGTCTTAACACTTAAATACAATAGGATTTTTACTGCAGCATATTCATTTGTACCCTTGAGCAATACATACAATATATCACGTCTAGTGATTACATAAATCATTTCATATATATAAAATTGCTGTATAAAAACATTTGGTAAAAAATATAGATATGTATATAAAAAATAACAATACTAAAATGGTTACAAGGGTAGTTGGGAAAGTTCCCCAGAGCGGGAGAAGCCGTGCCAGCACACCTTCTTGCCACAGCAGGGGAACTTCCAACTGAAGATTACTCTCTTGACTGTTTCAAGAGTGCAGTGTGAGGATGGAGGGCTCAGGAGTGGAGTACTGAAGGGGGAGGAGCCAAGCAGCAGCTCCCAAAGAGGTCAGGCTTGGAGTGGGGGATCAGGAGGGCACTGGTAGGTGAGGAGTGAAGTGCATGGTTTGAGGCAGCAGTGGAGTGTAGGCATTAGATGCAGAGAATGAGGACTCAGGAATACATTGTGTGAATCAAGATAAGATTTGGTGTTGGTTGGAGCGTCATGAGTGGATTGCAAATGTCAGGATTGCAGTGAAGTTGTGAAAATAAAAGTGCATAGCTTAGAGTGGAATGAAGGGTTGGGAAAGGAGTGTTGTCTGGTGTGCTCCAGAGTGGAGTGCCTATGTCAGGAGTGGACTGCTGGAGTCAGCAGAGATTGCAGTCTACTGCATGCAGGAACTGAGGGAGCTGCAAGAAAGCAAGGGATGTATAACACAACAATGTCTACTTGAAAAGCGCACAGTCACCGAGAGGGTATTGTGGCAGTAAACAACATGTTTATAGTTACCCAACTCAAATGTGCTCATTTAATCAACCTCATAAGGAAGAAAGGCTGAGTGGACCCACCAGGATTTGAACCTGTAACCATGTGGTCAAACACAGGTCCCTGCAGGGGATGCCTTAGTCCACTGAAGCACCAGACCTGGCTTATCATGTACCCACCATAGGTAGTGCCGCAGAGATGCAGGGTTGCAGGGATCAGCTTGTGATGAGTGCCGGTGCAGGGCAAGAGTGCTAGGATCATATAATGTCTAGTGACAGTAGGAGTGGAGTAGAGCATGTGACTGTGAGGCGAGTGGGCGGCTGAGGTGTCCAGAGCGTCTTGTGATGAGTGATTAGATATCACTAGTGATGGTTAAAACTGCAGCAGGTTACATCCCAGGGACTGATGAATACTTATCATTACAGCTCAAGACAAGTGTCAGGCAATACCACTTGGGTTGTACATGAGACCTCTTGGATCCAGGAAACATTACACAGAGAAAGTAGCGCTCTTCACCGCTCCCCTAGCTTCCTTCAGTTCAGCTCACAATGTTCATTGCCTTTATTCCCCGCCATGTCAATCTGGGACCACCTTGCAGGCCAAGATGTATTCTTAAAGTCCAGGAGGAGTCCTCAAGCGTCCTGACTGCAAGATGTTGCAAGAAGTCCAGAACATCGAGCCTCCCCTCCCCCACAGCCCTCCAGATTCCAGTCACTTCTGAGGTTCTAAGGGAGGGTTTGCTTCAGATTCAGGGGTGGTGATGCTGTCAGTCCGCACAATGCAGGTGGGCCGGTGCAGGTTCAACATCACCATAAGCTGTTGCCGCTCCAGCTTCAGCCCCTCAATTTGCGCCTTCAGCTCCGAGTTCATCGCCTCCAGCCTCTCCGACTCCTGGGAACAAACAAAGCATTCACTAAGGCTGAGAAGTTAACTCAAAACACCCTCATACATACATTGTTACCTCAAACATCTCTCATAACTATGTCTAGTTACCACAGGCCTCGCATCATGCTGATACACCCCTCGGAGCCCATCCCTGTGGCTTGCAGCTAGGAATTAGGATTTTTAGAGCGAGCTACAGTGATCATCTTCACAATATGGGTGGGTCACTCAAATGGTACCGGTTGTAACGTGGACACAGTCTAAGAGTGATTAGCATGTTGTGGGCAAAGTTTGGTAAAATCTAAAATAAGAACTATGGGGATACATAGGGTGGGTTTGATTTGCCAGGCTGTGTAGAGTTTAATTACTAATATATTTGGAAATTACATGCAATTGCATCCAACATTACAGCGGCAATGAGAATTGTAAAAAAGAGAGGCGAAGAATACACTCCAAATAATGCTATTTTGGTATTGTGGTGCTGATGCTGGACAGGACGGTTGTGCTCCGTGAAGACTGAAGTGTACCCTTAAGTCACAGCTGATGATCAGATGCACGACTAGATAGATGCCAAGCACTTCTCTCAGTAAGTAAATTATTAGTTGAGCACTGGGCGTCTCTTCAACCCTTTTGTCCATGATGGAGATGAGTTTAACAGCAACAGGCTCTCCTGGTTACCCCAATCCGGGAGAAGCTACCATGGCTAGCGTCCATGGCCTTGGTCATAAGTTGTCACATTACACGACTCAGTTGTGCTGATAAGGGTGTCATGGGTCTGACAAGCAAAAATTAGCCAGACATCCCCCTGACCTTAAGGTTTAGAGTAGCAGTAGTTGGCAATTGTAGCCTGTGAAGAGCAAGGCTCATTTTGCATCTGAGGACCTTATGAGATATATAGCAATATCTGTTGGTGAGTCACTAGCATGATACGCCAGTGAGAGCATCTTCTGAGGGTCCTACTGAGAAGATAGAAGTTGTGCCATACCTCTCTTAGGAAAAGCCTCAGGGTTCATTAGTACAGGACTCCTCAATTGGGCACCATTACTGATTGTTCTTGTGACACTGGCAGAGCTGCTGAGTTACTTCTTTTAAAAAGTGTGCTTGGAGCTCAGTCGCTCAGCGAGCAGCCGAAACGTATATACGCTTGTGGTCGTACCACTAATCTCTGGTGAAATCTGTTATAAGCACTATATCAGGAGAGAGGTGGGCATCACGACCCGTTTCAATGCTGCAAACCTGTGCCCTCCTTTGGTTCTGATAGATTCCTGCTTGTGTTGAGAAGGTCGCTGCAGAAAGGACATCATGACCTTTGATTTTAAGGTATCTTTGTTTTACAGATGTCAGGGCCATTTATTTCGATTCAACACTGCTGGGTTCGCGTCTCAAATACTATTACCAATTACAAAAATAACCGCAGCGTTATCAGATTTATCGTTTTTCAAAATAAAAATCGTTTGTTTGTAATATAGCTCTTGCTACTACAGTTTTGCCATTACGTAGTTCCGTAACTGGTATTGTTTTTATCCAATTCAATAGTACTCATTTTATAGAGTTCTGAACAATAAAGCGATGAGCAGGCCGTGCAAAGATTCAAACCTGTTACTTGTAGATTACACACAAATCACCATAAGATTCTTTTTTTTTTTTTTTTTTTTTTAAAACCTTTATTGAGAAACAGGTATAAGTACAAGCGCAGGCCTACAACCACAAGGGCCGGCCGCAAAATCAGGAGAGTCAAAAGAGAACAACATCAATGTGTACGGTAGGATGAATACAGGATAGACGAGTAACGAAATCGTCACACAGTAAGTGCCAGGATAAGAAAGGTTTCATTTTATGATGTATAGAGGAGGCAGAAGCCATATCTACCAATGTGTCATGCAACATACTCGAAAAAGAGGGGGGGGACGAGAGGGATGCAGCCCCCTACGCAATCAAATAACCACAGTAGAGCAAAGCCCAGATACATCCAATGCCCATCAAAGGTTCAAAAATAAAGGACAAATCGTAGCAAACAAGTAAATGGGTCACCGCATAAACCGCCCTCCCGCCCCGAAAAAGGAGAAAGTGCAGACACTTACGAAACGAAGGAGAAAGAACAAAGGGACACAGCCCACCCCCTAGAAAGAAAGCAAAAAAGGGACCATAGAAGAAAACAAACTAAAATAACAAACACCCCCCCCCCCACCCTACATCACTGTAATGGCTATGGCCTATCCCACTAAACAGCGTGCCTGTCGCCCTGAGTCACCCGAAATATAGAAGAGAGAGAAAGGGAATAATAACGAAGGGAAAAAAGAGGAAGGGATAAAAGGAGAGGAAAAAGAGGGAAGAGAAGGAGAGGAGAGAAGAGAGGAGGGGAGCCAGCGATCGAAATACAGAACACCACCCCACCCGCAATAACGGATCACTAGTCGAGGTCAAAAAAGGACACTGAGAAAAGCCTACATAAAGGATGAAGACAGGAACTGTCCAAATGATGAGGCACGGAGATGCCAATTAGCAAAACAAAAGTCCCGCAGGCACCCAGGCACGATCACCCCTGTCCACTTCTATGAAAAGCAGAGCTGCCAGACCCCGCCATGGCCAGGAAACAGCATGATACAGTGGGTCCATACCAGTCAAGGAAAGCAAGTGGGATCTTCACGGAACACCGTCTCGGCGAGCAAAAAGCAGCCAGGAAAACTCGGCAGCAGTCAGAATGCAGAAGTAACCCGAAGATCCACGTGGCCAAGCACAAAGTCCGGGCTGTCCAGAACAAAGCAAAGAAATCAGGATGTAGGAAATACTGCTGCATCGGCACCGGGTCCACTTGATCCCATGGAATCGAACACCCAGCCGGATATCCCAGCACAGCAGCTGGAGAAGTCTCAACAATACCAACTCGGGGAGACGACACCGCGTCACAAAATGGCTGAACAACCATGGCGGTGATCCGCAACTCCAAGTCCCGGCAGTGCAAGGACAGGTCGATCCGCAGAGCACCCAGGGCGAACAAGACAGTACTCTGTGTAGGGGCCGCCCGAATCAAACGAGGTCTGGGGAGAGCAAATGCAGCAACGTCCCTGTCTCCAGGAGGAAGACACTCCGAGGGGCCATCCGCCATCTTGTGCATATCGTCCGCCGCCATTGTCGCATCCGCCGCCAAGCCCACCAGGAGTGCCGGAGGCCCCAGGACACACAGCCGATCCGCGGCAGATGGCGCTCGGCGGAGAAAGGAGAGTCACCAGAAGAACGGGCGTGCTCCACACAACTCGGGGGAGCCCCGCACCGGATCCCAGGCGGGACAATCAACAGGAGTGGGCTTCTCACCCGAGGGGTGCCGGACAACTCGGCTTCTCTTCTTCGGGCCGGCAGGCAATCAGGCATGCGGGGTGGCCCATCATCGGGGGTGGGTCCGCTCCGGCGCCACCGGCTCGCGGCTCTCAGGCTCCCACCATCGGGTCTCTTCAGCGGTTCCGGGCCGCCGGCACTCCGAACACCTCCGGGCAGACACAGCACTCGAGGCCCCGGCGTCAGGGCCGGGAAGGCCAGCAAGGTTACAAGGGCAGAACGCAGAAACCACTGCACGCCAGAGCCCCGGAAAAAAACGGTAAGTGAAGGCTCTTCCCAGGTAACCAAATTCGGATCACCCCGATCAGGATTAAAGACAGGATAGGCGGCGGGGAGGAAGGGATCTCGGAGCGAGGCGTTTATGCGACTGTTCCGATCGCCATCTTGGCTCCCTCCACCATAAGATTCTTAACTTGCTCAGCAGCTCACTAGCTTCAACTATGTCACCATCTGGGCATTCTGCGTTTCTAAGGAAATACTGTCAATAATCCAGCCTTTTGATCTCCCAGACACCCCAAGGATACAGGCCCCCAACATCATAAGGAGTTGGCCTCCTTGCTCATTCATTTATCTTAGAGCAAGGCTTCTGTTTAGAGTCAGATGGAACAGTAGCTTCCAATGTTTCATTCTCCGACCGCAAGGAACTGACAGTGGCCATGTTGTCGCTTCCTTAGTACGCAGCATGCACGTTTAAAGAAATTAGAAACCAGGTCCATGCAAATGCGGATGTGACCTAGACATGCAGTGAAAATACACATGTGCAGTACTTCCCATACACACATAGGCAGTGATGTTAATTAGCTCCTGAATGCTAGCGGATGAAGTGTTCTGGAGAAGACCATTCAGCATCCATTTAAAGTGCTCATGCCCACCACGATTAGCTAGCACGTGCCACTTGGAAGTGGTGAGTGGACGAAGGGTGGAGTATCTTCTTCCGAAGATCTGTCCCTCCACATGGGATCTATCCAAGGCAATACTGGGTCCGCCAAAGTAGTTGATGAGCATTCATTCTACAGGTACTGGTCATTCCAGGGCTAGGGAAAATCATATCCAGAAACTACCGCTCATGTTCCAGATCAAACGGTGAGGGAAAATATGGCACCATAAGAACGAGACAGTGCTTAAAAGGCTAGTGCTTAGTGGTGTGATGGGCAGGGAGTGGGCCTGAATGTTTAGGGCTGTCCTGCTGAAGAGGCTGCTTCATGTATGGGGGTGATTATGATAGAAAATTTGTGGGTTTTGTTTTCTTCTTTCCCATGCCTCTTGTGGTCTTTGTGCGCTGAGTCACAAGACAGGTTTTATTGTACATTGAAATATGTAGATTGGCTCTTCCACCAAGCTCCTTACTAAACTAAGATAATTTAGGAAATGGGAGTACAGATAGGAAAAGTTCAATGTTTCCTTGATGGTTTCAGGGAACTGAAAGAGAGGATTTCAAAAGATCAGAAAAAACAACATTGCTTGGAAGCAATGGACTAGGACATTTTTAAATTTCTCCCTGATCTTGATGAAGACGTGTGTACAAGGATATAAGTGAATATGCACAAAGTGGATATTGTAAGGTTATTTTTGCAGAAACTCAACATCATAGTTTCTCTAAGGGTGCCGAGGAAACCCTTGCCATCTAACTAGCTGGATTATGCGTGTGTACTCAACCGGCACATTCACCCTATATATCTTTGCACGTCAGGTACACTTGCACAATCACTCTAACCTCTCAAAAGCATTTGGTTCACTATCACACTTATCCTGTAACAAGAGTCACCGCACATTCACCCCATGATCATCAGTGTATCTAGTCCACTTGCAATCATAACCCATGCTTCATCTTGTAGACGGATCACTTACATACTCACATGATACTCCCTAGTGTTGTAAGAGCCCTTGTCTATTCACTCTATATGGTTCTGTATGTGCCAGAAACCCTTACCCTATAGCCCATTATCTAATTATGTGGCGGTGACTCTTGCACCATTACCCTGTGCTACCTCGTACGCAAAGGGCTCTTGCATACGTATTCTATTCTACATACTGTGGTAGGAGCGTGTACACTTAATTCATGCTGTTTGGTCACAGGAGCAGCCTAGCACTAGCCCTTTGCTCCCTCTTGGCAGAAGCTGCTGGTGACTCACCTAATGTTCCCTTGTGCATCACTATCCCTTCCAACTGTAACCTCGGATCCTCTCTGTTGCAGGAGCCTTTGCATACTCACTTTACGTTCATGTATGTGCCAGGTATCCTTGCACACTTCTGCACTCCATAATGTGTCAGAAGTTGCAGCGCTCTTACTCCATGGTCCGTAAGATGGCAGGAGAAGTGCCCACTAGCCTCATGCTTCCTCACATGGCAGGATCTCTTGCACACTTACTGTATACTCCTTTGTGGAAGAAGCCCATGTGCACCCACCCAGTACTCCTTCGTGGCAGGAGCTCTTGCACACTCAACTATCCACCTCGTGTGGCATAAGGTCCTTGCACAACTTAACCTATTCATGGTCAGGTTGCTACCTTTTGCCTTGTTTCCCGGGTCAGAATGGGACAGAAAATAAGCCGGGCACCAAAATAAAAGTGGCCCCGTTAGTGAATTAGGAAGCTAAAATACAGACCCTTGTGAACTAGTTGGAGCAGTTGTAAAGACACGCTGTATGAGTGTTTTGCAAGGTATGAATGACTGCATGGATTTGAGCTTGCTACAGGCAATGTTTGTTTTAATGTCATGAAAATCAACAGTGAAAACTGTCCCAGAAGACCATAAAACAGGCCCACAAACAGCCAAACAATCAGCCCCTCACTGACCTGTCAAACCAGCCTGTCAGGCAGTGCCTGAAGCCGACCATGCTTGTTACTCCGTGCTATATAACGTGGTAAGGGCATGGGTACACTTGGCTCATGCTCCTTCATGAGATCAGAGCTTTTGCACCAGATTTACCCCTCGGTTGCCACAATTTATTCACGCCAGACCTGACCAATATAATATTACGGTCTTGCCAGCTCCAGCTACAAGCTGCATCTCAAATAAGCATGCCTTCTGACTAGACAGATCAGACCAAAATGTTTTCAGAGTCTGGTGGCCTCCGTGGTACGTATCTTTGACACCCCTGTGTACTAGTGGTGTGGGGTTCAATGATGACAACCAGGGCTGAGGTGGGTTGTTCCCGGTCTCCTGCTTCTTTCTGTTTATTGAAACAGACAATGCCTGAATAGTTATTTCATGCCTTGGTAGATATTTAATGCCTTGATAGATATTTCCTCTGGTACATCTAGAGAAACCAAAACTCTCACCATCAGGACAAAAGGAGAAGGGAATGGGTGGGAGCCAAAAACCAACCTCTGCGTTATTTTCTGTTGAATAAAATGTTGGAGGATTCGTCTTTTAGTGTTAAAATGGCTGGCCACGCGGCATATCCAGGATTACACTTACTGGCCTTCTAGAAAAATACTGAAGGTAGGTACGGCACGAGTTGCATGTTGTAGAAGGTGGCTCTGTGGACAGAGACTACGTTAATCTCACATGCCTCATCCCTTCTCTGTGCAATATTAGAGCTACGGTCTAAGCAACATGGGCCTTATTTATGAAGGTCTTGCGCCACCGGTGCGTCACTTTTAAAATGGGAAAAAGTGACGCACCGGCGGCGCAAGGCCTTCATAAATAAGGCCCCATATGTTTAAATAGAAGCATACTCCTTCATATGAGTTTCCTTAATTGAACATTTTAAAATTAAAACCACTGGAGCACTCCAGTGCTGACAAAAGTTACCAATCACCCACTGTCCACTTATTAGGCTGATCTAACTCAACAGAAGGCAGATGTGGATGAATTATTCAAATACAATGTGGATGACAATCTGAACTTCCCTTTTATTCCTATTAGTGCATAGGATGCATCACACATTGAATCCCTAGTTGCAAACAAGTTGCTGAGCAATCTGCGCATTGATAGTTGGCGAATAAGTATCGTACATTAGGTCAAAACGTCTTGTGTTAGCCAGAGGGCCAGACTCTCTCTGTAGTACCCATAGTGTTGAGATACCCAGGAAATCTTACATTTGTTTGTGGAATCAGAAAACGAAGGTTACAGACTCAATCCAATACACACCTTAGTGGTCATGAGAGCTCATGCAGGCATCCCTTCTGCAGTGAGACATACGCCCTCTCACGCTCACTCTTGCGCCCAGGATGCCTTGTCCCCTCAATGAGACAGGGTCCCTTGCACACTCATGATTACCTTCATTAGGTTAGGTGCCTCACCACAATCGACCTGGACTACATTTCAGAAATGCCCTCATACACTCATGTGTCTTCCTCTGGGAGAGGAGTGCTATCACACTCTCTTCTGAGCACCCAATGGAGCATAAGCCCTTTAAGACTCACTCTTTTCCCTCATGGGGCTCGTGCTTTCACTTACACACCCGCATTGACAGGATCAGGATTCATTTCACACGTATCCTTGCCTCCTTGTTGGTACAGCTGTCCTTCTACACCTAACCTTGTTTGTCCCCTTTAAGTCTTGTGTGACAGGAGTCCTCAGGGACTCAATTTGCCACCCATGTGCGAGGAGCCTTCACTCATTCACCCGTGTCACCCAGGTGTTCCAGTACCTGCACATACTCACCTTCTGTAGATATTCCGTCCTTTCTTTCTTTTTGTTCCGACACCGAGCAGCGGCCACCTTGTTCTTCTCTCGACGTCGTTTCCTTCGCTCTTCTTCTTCATCCAACTGCAATGAGAAAACCAGTTACCAAGACTTGAAAAGAACTGGAGGTACAGCTGTGGTGGACTCACAGGAGACAGTTAAATAGAGAAATCTGTAGTGTCCATACACTACCCTTCCACGAGGACCATCTGAAGTTTCACTTCGCACACATCACTCTAAAAGAGATTTTTACCTCTTCCTCAAATGTACAAAATGCCACAGAACCCTGCAGTGTTTCTGGTGCATGCGCAGTGCACAGCCATGCATGAGCCATGTGATGGACGTAGGAAGTGAGGGCAAACAGACACTATTAAATAAGTGACAGTCTGTGACTGTTCTTCATTTACTCACAGGTCATTTTTCGGAACCAGGCAGAGATCATCTTAGCGAGAAGAATGTATTAGTAAAAAGACCAATAGAGTGCATATACTTAAGAAATGTTAGACAATTTATGCCGCTTTCCTTTATTCCACTCTCAGGTACCATGCCTCCTCTAGGAAGCAGCAAGTACGTACGGCGACTCCTCATCAGGAGATAGATCATTACTATTTTTGTATTCCAAAGACTGGAGTTCTTTACAGTGGCCAAATAGTTATTTTAGGGGTTGATGGTAGGTTCTGCATACAACCAGAAAACAAATTACTGATTTGAGGAGCCAACCAAGGCGAAGGAAAGCTGGTGACCTGGTTTGCCATCTCCTTCCTGAAAGGTTGTTGCGAAGTTGACTATACAAAGAAGCCTGTTATGGTATTCATGGCCTGGTAGCTCCCACGAAGAAGATGGTGGGATTATACATGGACTCTTTAGTGGTACAACGCCAAATAATGAGAGCCCCCTGCAGAATATGCACCAGGGCCTGACACTCCCGTATCTCACAGATATTCATTGGCCTTAAGATACGTAGGGAGCTCCCCAAAGAGCGGGGGACCCCTGCACCACAGGGGCGCTAGAGGAGCCTGCTTTACACCCAAGGAGCTATCCCTTTAACTAGTGGTTCTTAACCTGTGGTCAAGGGAAGCTGGTGGCAGCGACACCTCCTCAGGGGGTCCGCGACTGCTTAGAAAATTAAATAACCTTAACAGCTTAATAACACATATATAAATAAAAAAGCTACATTGAAAATTATTCATATGAGCAGACCAGTGACTTTCTGAATTAAATTAAATGTTCCATCCTTTGTGTATTTATTTATTGAATACTTATTTCTGTATTTTTGTGTATTGTTATGGTTACAATTATTAAAAGTTTTTAGGCTGGGGTTCCCTGCTTCCAATAGTGACTCCATGGGGGTCCCTGGATTCCAGTAAATGATTCAGTGGGGGGGTCCCCGAATTCCAGTAATGATTAAGTGGGGTCCACATGTGAAAAGGTTAAGAACCACTGCCTTATACCAAGCACACAGCCAGTTTGAAGGACTCCTCTTGGGGGAAGGGTTAAGGATTCCTGGTCTTTCATGGGGATCCTAGCAAACTGAAGCATATGCAGGAAACACTTGCAGTTGCTTCTTCATAAAGATGAGAAGAGAAGCACTGCATGGCAGACAGCATCTCATGGCAGACTAAACACTCCGTAACACTGTGCACTCTACAGCAGACAATGCACTGCATACTAGACTCTGCACTACATGGAACTGCACATTCTATGGCAGGCAGTGCACTGCATGGGATATTGAGCCATCTATGGAAAACTGCACTCCGTGGAATAAAGTGCACTTAAGGAATTACCTGTGCTCTGCGTGGCAAACTGAACTTAACACAACATAACAAGATGGTGCCCTGCATGGCAGCCTGTGAATGGCAAACAGACTGTGCACACCATGTCAGACTGTTCACCTGATGACCGAGTAAGCACCCACGTAGCAGAATGACCATTAACTCAATCTGGCTAATGCCTGTCCGGCCGGCTGCACAGTCAGTCCCATAGCGGTTTAGTGACTCGTCCCACTGCAAGTGCTCACATAGCTCCTTATTAGCATCTCTCAAGGCAAGCATGTTTCTTAAGCTGCACTGTGGAGGTCTCCTGGGGGCACCTCCTGCTGCCCAGTCACCTTGTACACAAGCACCCACTGGCCACTTCTGCATAACTCATGCTCAAAGCGTGCAGGGCTACGCGAGGACCATCACATCAGGCGATGCTTGAAATGGAACTATAGAAGTGCAGGTACTATCTAAAAGTGCCTGTTTGCAACTGAACACTGCAAGTACTCTCCCATTAAAAGTGCTGCACTCCTGCCGAGGCGTGCTGGGCCTCTCTCCTTCAAATTTAGGAAAGCACTGCACACAGAGCCGCTTGGGGAATCACAGCCAACACCAGCGTGTCAGCCTGACACAGCAACCATCTTCTGCCTGACATGTCACATATATAAACCTTAAAGCTATTTAGGAGACTCAAATAGCCAAAGGGCAAAGCTGAAGCTTATGAATCTCCGATTTGGAAATAGCCAATTTCGTGGAGACGCCCCTACATGGAAATTGAAGAGTAGTGAGAGGATGTGTCGCCTCTGTAATTACAAGAGGGAAGATATTTGCCATATCATCTGTAGCTGCCCTGCACAAATAGAGGAACGTAGGAGGCTGCTAAGATCGGACTTTAATAGACAAATGATACGAACATGCCGACAAGCAGTCATAGCCAGTTTACAAGGAGAAAGTTTGCAATTTATGGGCAGACTTCAGAAGTTTATAGAAATAGTGGAGAAGAAACTGCTTAACTGTGGACAATGAAGATGGTTTTATATATATATACTTGGTTTTATAAATTGAAGAAAAGTATCTTTTAATTATGTGGTCTTAATAATGTATGAAATGTAAGAAGAATTGCATAATGGTGTTTTAATTGTAAGTTTTTAGTAACTGAACAATACATTTTTTCTTTCATTCACAAATATATCACTACATTCACACCCAGGGTCACTAGAAAAAGATGATTCCTCAGAAAATGTTGGCTAACTTCATTTTAAATCACATAAAACTCGGGTGGGGTGACGTTTCACACAGATGTATCCCAAGACCAGTGCTTAATTTGAGCCGGTGGTTTTCGGTGCTCAGCATCAGCACTGAATCATCAACACCGGCGCTTTTCATGAGCACCAGTTAAGGGCACATTAATTTATGGTAGGCACCAATAGATTAACTGATTTGCCGAGAATCACAGGATGTTGGGCCGAAGCCAAGACTCGCATCTTGTTTCCCAGCTCCGAAGTCAGCAGCTCTGGCTATTACACCACATCTTATCCCCACTTTCATGGTTAGTAGTTGGTTCTGTTTTAGGTAGCGCTAACAAAGGGAAATGGGCTGGTTCAAGCTGCCTCCTGACACGAGCCCCGGCAAGTATTTGTCTTTTACAAATGAACCACAGCCCAAGACTAAGTGGAAAGCTTCAGTAAGAACCTGAAGAAGATGGCTTAGAACTAGGAGTACAACACCAAAATGACCTGCTCAACAGCTCCGTTTGGTCCTTGTTGCTTTGAGGTGCGCCACAGTCCCAGCCTCATTTGGTACTGCGGCAACTCCAATATCCCTGATGAGGTTGGGTGGTTGTGCACATTACTACAGATCACGGGTACTCGCAAACATTTTCCCAGGGGCCACAAAGTTTGGTCTGTAATGTGACAGAGGACCACATTGATGCAGCAGGGTGGGGATTCGGGGGATGGGGGAAGCAAGGTAAGTAATGGGGAAGCGAAGCATATACATCTAGTGGCTGAACTGCACAATGTGAAACCAGAAAACCTTGGATTAATCCCAGCATCCCCACTTTACCAAACTGTGTGATTCTTGGCAATTTGTTTATTTCAATTTTCCTCCTTTTTTGTCATTATCACATATGAGGAGTTCGAAATATATCACTTCAGGATGTGCATTGTACAAAACCTCCTGTGTTTTATTTTAATAAACTATTATGTTGTTCATGAAAAATAGGAACCCAGGCCACAAAAGGAGTGCACATAACAACTGACTTGCCTCTGAGTTCACTATTGGCACTATCAGTGGGGGGTGGGGAGTTTGGGGGTTAATAAACGCTTCTAAATTCATATTTGAAAACTCATTAAAAAATACGTATCAATAGAATAATATACTAAGGTGAAATGGTTCTGCATGTTAATGAAAAACACATTGTCCTAATTCTGAGAGACCTTATCATATTTTTACAACTTTGCTGCAAGATGGTTTTGAAAATAAAGGTGTTCCTAAAGTTAAGTGGTGCAGAACAACCTAGTTACTTCCTTTCTTTACCTTCAATTAACCTTTAAATATAGGCTTGTCTGTTTATTTGACATCTTTGTAATGTTAGCGCTGAGTCAAGTGGACAGCAGACCAGTGCTGCTGTTGATCAGCGGTCTGCATGTAATGGTCAGGAGGGCAGCACTTTGAGTATCACTGCTAAAGATGGTCAATAAAGGAACTAACGTTAGAGAGGTTTGTAACCCCTAAAAAAGCTACCAATACTTAAATGAGCAAGTCTCTGCAAGGAGCAGAACCTGATAATTGTCCAAGGATGGACAACCTGGATATCAGAAAAACATTTTTAGTGAGGTACTTTAAGGTACTGGTCAATAAAAAATGTCATGGCTTCCAAAACTAGCTAGCAATAGGTATGTCTTGTAGTTTCGGGCAGACTACCCGATTGTTCTCTCACTGCCCTTCTCAGTGCTGCACTGCTGATCCTGAAGCTGCAAGGTTTAGAGAGGGAAAGATGACTACAGGCTTTAATCGTACAGGGACAACTGACGCAGCTGGCACTGGGTTGCAAGACATGATCATCAAATCACTGCAGGTGCTCAACTGAGGCATATGCTCGATTGCTGTAATTTAGTAGTACTTTACGTCAAGCTATTTGGTTTTCACTCGTTTATCAAGATATTTGTATACTTCAAAGACTATTGAATTTGCTCCTCACGTAAAGCCAGTGGTGCACTTTCTACGTTTCTCTAGTGTGGATAATTCAGAAACAGGAAGGGTGTCAGATTCTGTAGTTACTTTTTATCCGTGGGTTTCTGCACCCTGTTTGTTTAATGTTCTGATCCTGGAAGTGGGGGCTTGCCCAACTGGACCATTTGGATGGCACAGCACGCCCTGCTTCTTCCTACTAATTCCCCACTTAAATCAGAGATTTAATCTAGACCACTTGATCAAATTGTGTCCCTGGAGACTTCCTGTAGGAGACTCAAGTCAGCTTCAGAAATAATCGCATTGCTAGGAAGACCCGCATGTGAACCCTAATAAAGGGTTGCAACCGGTGTCCTCGCTGATAATATCCGAGGCTTAGATGACATCAGACCAGCAGCACTTGGTACACTTGAAATGATACCCTGCTGATCCCCGTTTCCATTTTTACAGAAAAAAAGACTGGTCAACTGAAGGCGGATCTCCGCTATGCTGGAGAAGATGTCATGGAAGAGGGCCAGTTTGTTAGCAATTGTCGTATAACTATGACTGGCAATCCCTAGTTTGGCTTTCAGGTGCTCTGTTAGCTCCTTATGAAAGAAGACTTTAGTCCCTTTTCTGTAGATGTGTGACACCTGGGATCCCAGAAGAAGTGTCCCACGGTTGAAAGGCTTACCATGGTAATGACTGCAAGAACGTCTTTTGTAAAAAAAAATGCTAAGTCCTTTGAAACAACAGCCTCCATAAAACATCTGCAAAATGTCAGTCTGGTAAAGATCTATGCAGAAACGAGAATCTCCCTAAGTATAAAAGCCCTTACATTTTAGCCGAAGCAAGTTAGTTAGCAGTCAGCAGCAACCAGATTTTTGTCCCTGTCTTCCAGTTGTCTAAATACTAAAGGAGGTTAAGTCGAGACATAGAAATCTTTATCCCGTGTTTACCTGGTAGGTCTAGCTGGCCTAGATGCCTCCCCAACTCACCGGAACATTTTAATTTGTCCTGACTGCTTCCAAAACTTTGAAACTTAACTTTTACAATGATCTTCAACATCCACATCCATATGATTATATTAATATGTGATAAGACTTCATCTAAGGCTGGCTAAACCTGTCGAGGTTTGCTTGGGTGGGCGTCGGCCTTAAGTGGAAAGGAGAAGCTGTTCGATACCTAGGGGACCATTTATATCACTCTCTTAAAAGGCAAACTCCGAAGGACCTACACAGTCCTAAAATCCCAGGTCCAGTTCTGGAAATCACTCCTGCTAGCCCCAACAAGCAAGATAGCCCTATCTAAGAAGATCATGCTCCCCCGCCTTCTTTATCATTTCGCCAACCATCCAGTTGTTCACCTGCAGTTTTTTTCACGATCTAGATGCCATACTATGAGAGCTTTTCTGGAGTAACAAGCACCACTGTATAGCTTTACCTAAATTACAGCTGCCTGTGGAGAGGGGGTGGGGGAGAGTGAGGGCGCACCTTCGTTTGAGGCATACTGTCTAGCAGCCCAGCTTCAGTGGATCTAACAGTGGCTGGCATACGGACACGGGCTCCCTCACCGACATCCAGAAACTTTTTGCTATGTAGGGTGGCCTACTGGTGCCGGAGCCCATCATGCTTGCCGAGTGTAGCACACAAATGCATTTGACGGAAGCTGGCCCTTACACACCACGTGGCCTCATATGCTCTAGCCTTCCCCCTACACGGTCTCCCTCATTTTTCTGGCTCTCGCTCATCCAGAGACCTTATGCCCTAGCATGATTGCACTCTCATCACAATAGGTGACTTTTTCTAGATAGCCAGCTTTTTACCATCGACCTAATCGACGACTTCGCTCTTCCCAGGGGTCATTTTCTACAGTATCACCAGATACGGCACTACCTTTGTACTCAATGGTCTATAGTGGACACTGAACCACTCTCGCACTCAGTTATTCAGACTCTGCTCACTATGGGGACGGGCTGTCGCCTTATTACATGGCTCTACAGGGCAATGAAAGATCACATGGGAGCTCCACTTACCTCCCTCAGAGACAAATGGTATCTATATATAGGTTGGGGCGCTCCACAACTCTGAATGGGATACAGCCCTCGAATTTCCACACAATGTCTCCCGCAATGCCTGGTTTCAAAGTATACAATTCACCATGCTCCATAAAGCGTACTTCATGCCAAATCAGCTAAACCGTTTCTTTCCCATGGCTCGGCCAGGCTGCCTGCACAGCCACGAGTTCTCAGCTGACCTCCGACACATGCTATGGTCCTGTCCCACCCTCTCCCTTTACCGGCAGGCAATTCACAACACAATCTGTAAGGTGAAAGAGCTCCCGGACATAGCCACTTGGGAGGCCTGTGCCCTCAGCATATTTAAACATGTGAGGCACTTGGTGGCTAGGGCACGCTTTGCAAGTCTAGCAATACTTCTTGCTAAACGCGCTATTACCCATAATTGGCGACCCACCCAGCCTTACGGATTGGTGTCATGGCACAGGGTGTGCAGTAGTAGAGGAGGGCTGGAAACGAGGCACTACACTTCAAGGAGGTTTGGCGCATCCGTATGCGGCCCATCTCCCTAGCGTGGGATACCGTCCTCGAAGACTTCCTCACTCTTACCGGAGACCTCCTTGAACCATGTGACATACCCCTCCAGTACTTTCCCTCCCTCTTCCCTAATCGAGCCCCAGCGCAATAAACTCCCCTTCTCCTGTGGGTCATCTCAGTACCCCTAACCCCACCTCTGTCTGCGTGATCCGGCTCTACTGGAACCGCACGCCCTGGCATTGTCACTATCCTACCTCTAGCAATGCCCTTGTCTTCAACCCCATTCCTGTTCCCCACCTGCCTTTCTGACCTCATTTCGACGCTAGATCAGTCATGTGGACACTCCTGCTGTTATCATCTAATTCTTGTGCAGTCAAAATGTCTGTTGTTGTAGTTTGTTGAAAGCTGTAATAAAAATATTTGTTAAAAATAAAATCTAAGACTTGCTAAAATAGGTGAACTCACATTTCCTGTCAAGCTGGCATCTACAAAAACAAGCATTTGCAATGGAATAGGTCTCGAATTTACGAGAGTTGGAGCTATTGGCATAGTAAAATGACAATGCCTTTTATTTATATGTTGTTTTTAAAACAGATAAATAAAAGGCATTGTCATTTACAATGTCAATAGCTTAAACTCTCGCAAATGCGAGACCTATTCCATTGCAGATGCGTTGCGCTCCTGTGCTATACATGTTTTTAAGCGTTAGGAGAAAGTGTGTCCTGTCTGCAACAGGAGTCAGGACAAAGCTATTTGAGTAAATAGTGCTCGGAGGCTGTAATTAAAGTCTACCGAGTAACAACACACGTAACAGGGGTGTCGCCCTAGGAGGTTACAAAATTAGACAAGGCGGTACTAAGGAGGGACTTCTAAGCCTATTGACCAATAAACAGCCAGAGTTTACAGTGAACAATCACACAAGCCAATGAAAAATATGGGCAGAGAGTGGGCGGAGCTTCACACTCTACCTGAATACAGAATGCCTCATAGAGCAGCGCATGCACTGCCCAGGCTCGACCTAAACACTAGTCGCGTCCACAGAGAGCCCAGTGCCTGCATAAGCAGCCCGACCTCTGCATGTGCAGCTTGACAGATGCATGTCCTTCTGAAAAATCGCATAGGGTGCCTCACGACTGCATCATGCATCCGAGACCTGCAAATGCAGCCAGACACTCGCAAAGACAGTTGTACCTGCACATGCAGCCCTATTTCTGCACAAGCAGCCTGACAGCTACATGTCTTTCTGAACAACAGCAAGTTTTGCCATACATCTGCATCTACTGCCAAACACCTGTGTCGCAAATACAGCTCGGCAGCTGCACAGACAGCTGTAGCTACACATGTTCGCCCTAAGTGTGGCAGGGTATGCTCAGACGTGAGTCCCTTGTTCACTTGGCCACTGGATTCAAGATAGCCTGGCTGATGAGGATTATGAATCCGAAACCGGTCCCAGGATGCTTGTTTCCGGTCCAGGGAAGACATGGCTTGGCAGTTCGGGCTGGACTGTTACCATGAGGCACAGGGTCAGACTGATTTGCATGTAGCCATGTCTGAACTGGGGTGGCTGAGTGAACTAAAGAATGGTGATGGATTAAACCCAGATCAGTTGACTGGGGGTGAGTGTTTGATTTGTTCAAACGCTCCGTCCATCATCCCCTTTTGTATCGTAGCTACACATGTAGCACAAATCCCTGCGTGTCCAGCCGACAAATCCGTGTGCTGTCGAATAACTGCATGTGGTGCCATGCAAATGCATATATTACAGAACATCTGCTTGTGTGGTCAGATTCCTGAATAGACAGTCGTACCTGCATGTGCAGCGCAAGCTCTGCATGTACAGCCTGACAGCAGCCTGCCCTTCTGGATAATCAAATGTTTCCGGACAACTACATCTGTTGCCAAACGCCCACAGACGCAAACACAGCATGAAAACTGCACAGACACTTGTATAAATATATGCAGCACACAACCCTGCATGTGCAGCCTGACAACTACATGTGCTATTGTATGACGGCATACGATACCATGAAAGTGCATGTCCTGCTTGACATCTGTGTAGCCAGACACCTGCCGCCCAGCGCCAGTAGGTACAAACATACACCTCCATGTACAGCCCGACACTTGAACAATCTGCCTATATCTGCAAAGACAGCCCTATTATTGTATACATAGCCTGTCACCTGTTGCATACAGGGGAGAGGTGTGGCGCCGTGGCCAGGGCCACTGACGTTGGAATCTGGAGATCATAGTTCGATCCCCAGCGCCACTGACGTTGGAATCTGGGGATCACAGTTCGATCCCCAGCGCCGGCGGCAGATTAGCCCAGCACCATGTGACTCTGGGAAATAACTTGCTTAATCTTCCCAACGGCCCCCAGCGCCTAGAGACCCTTACGGGTGATTGTGCGCTTTACAAATGTGGATTTTTATTACCCAAAACCTGTTCTATCATACACCTGCATGTGCGGAGTGTTGCCTGACCCTGTACGTACAGCTTCACACCTTAACACAAGTTAGAAAGCCTATACAGAAAACCACTTAGACATATCATAACCTACATGTGGCTGGCATTTAACATAGATTAAGCATAATTCTACCACTCACATGGCATAAAACTTTGAAATTCTGGCCCCATGAGGAAGAAAGGAGATTGATTCTAACGAGGAAACAATGAGGGTTGCTTATGGCAGGTGAGGTGTAAAACAAAACACAAGCATAATAGCTACTTGGCTGGCCCTTCGTAGCATAGAAATATTGGTAGCAAATGAAATACGGTGTACCAAAAAACATAGAAGCCCCGTGTGGAAAAAAGCAAGTAGACCGGTCTTTGCCTGCATGGAAATCAGCCGGCTTGCAACAGAGGGAAGTGTGAAGTGTGAACTGTCTCACCGCACAGGAACTCACAAGACAAACAGCAGAAGTGTTTATGCAAGGAATCCATAGAATGACGACGTGATAACACAGATATGTTCTAATAAAGAGATCAAATGAACTGTATTGACCTTTGTAATACTGGAATTGATGATGAATTCTATTTTCGAATTGGGATATCCTGCACTTTAAAATAAATAGCGCTCCAGAATATTGCACACTTCTTGCGTTAAAAGAGCCCTGCATGTTTTATTAACAAGACGTGTAACAATGGTGGGGGGGAGGTGTTCTTGGCATTTAATACACAGTAAAGATTGCAGTGACGACACAGTGGGTTATATGGTTTTAATCTTTACAGTATGCACTCAAAGTTAGCTGCAGTTTTTATCACACATATATACAAGTTGAAATCCTGCCAAGGCCTGACATCAATGGGAGGTTCCTTTGATTTTGTTAATGATAACTTCTGTTATTTACAACCCTTAGAAACAGCAGAAGTGAGGTATTAAATGTTTTGTTGTTAACATAATTGCCAGAAGCATCAAAATAACAGAGATTGGCACTGAGGACAACAGGAGCATAAAATCAATGAGACAAAGAGCTCAGAGAACAAAACAAATATGTAAACCCTCACGTTCAAGAGCTCAAACAGAAAAAATACCAAAAACAGAAAAAACAAAGAGATAAAAAGTCCAATGACCATAAATACTAAGAAGCCAAAGACCAAAGTGACCAAGAGAACATATTAAAAAGAAACCAAAAGCTTTAGTGGGGCTTCCTGTGTAGAAAATAAACACAGTTCCATTTGTCCTATCCTCTATCTCTAACACTCACCAACAATAAGAAATCTAGAATGTTTCTTGCTTGATGATGTCAGGTTATTTCAGTTGTGGGAAGCAAAAGGACATGAGATGTTGGCACTGGAGGGGTATCACAACATTGCTAATAAAGGATATAGAAACCTTGCAAAAATATCTTATATATACCCTTGTAATAGTAAATGGTGGTACATACTATTTTAAAAATAGGTTAATGTTTTGAGAGATGGGTAAGCATGAGGATGTGGAAAATTATTTTTGAAGAGTGTAACTGCCTGTTCAGAAAGGACACACTTTGTGATGTTGGGGCGCATCACAAATGTTCCCGAATTCAGATTCGGTGGGATTGAAATGAGAACGCAAAAGGTGAACGCGAAAGATGCACTATACCAAATTATGAAAAACGTTTCAAACACCACTCACCGGTGTCACCTAGAGATAGGCGATTCTGTAACGCATGCTTTATAAAGGTTAAAATCCATCCTTTCACCCATCAGTCTTGCTTTCTAGAGCAATGTTCTACAGGAACGATGCACCAATAGTGGGGGTGGTGTGAAGCAATCACACTAGGAGTAGCCTCAGGAAGGCACTCCTGCCATGACTTACCTCGCTCTTGATTGGCTGCGGCCTCTTGCCTAGTTTCATCTCCAGGAAGTGTAGCGGGGAGATCATGCGGCCGATGCCACAGATGCCGGGGTATTTGAGGTCCTTGACGGACATGGTGGTGCCGGGGATCCTGCTGAGGAAACCCAGCCCTGGCAGGGTGCCAGCCGTCAACGAAGGATCTGGAATCTGCCCAGGCATCATATCATGAGTCCAGGTCTACGACTCTAGAAAGCAAAGGAAAAAAGTACAATGTTAGCAGGTAAGACTGAAAAGTCAAAGTGACCTTAGCTTGGCAGGGCCTTTCCAGAGCCAGCAGTAACTACATTTTATCAAAATGCTTAGAGTGCGAGGTGGGACCTCATGCAGCCCTTTATACCTCCATCAAGACATTACCGGAACTGATATCACATGATATCTGATCCTGCTGATAATAACAGAAGTGTCTTAATATGGCCCTTGACCCAAAAGAAAAGCAAATGAGGGTATTTTCATCTGCCATAGAAATGCACTGGCTGTTTTTTTTGTTTCTTTTATAAGGAGGAACAGGAAACAACTTGTAGGCACAGACCATGTTTAAACTTGCCTATGTTGACCAAACCCAATTGGGGGAAGAGGGAGAGGGGGGCTGAACATACTGTCTAAAGTATGATTTTGTAGTTTGTAAGTATTTCATTTTTTGTAGTATCACAGACAGTTTTCGTTGTCTGTTTCTAGCATTATTGTATTCCATACTTTGCTAGCCACTTTCTTCTTTCCTATTGGATGGCTGTCTTATTAAATTACAATCTTGTGCTTGCGAATTGTTGCTTCTATGTCTCTACTGTGTTTGTCTCTCCCTTGGAGCACTACTTTTTCACCAATTTTGTGACTGGTTTCTGTGGAGTAGACGTCCATTATTGACATCATAAAACCCTGTTATGTTTTCTTTATCCCTCTATCGACGTGGTATCTTTTTTCGAGAGCGCACTTGAATTCTACATTTAGTATTCCCATTCCCCCCCTGCCCTTCAATCCTGCCTTATCTTTGCCCTTCATTGTTGTGCCAGGTAGTGGGCTTAGTGATCCCTTGGATGTCCTCTTGCACCCTCCTGATGCTCCACAACTGTGACTTGTTATGTTAAAAGGCTAGAAAACAATGAAAACATTGCTTTCTATTCTTCCAAGGTGGCCGCCACGTTGGGTGATGCAACATGCATCATCACACTGCACCAATGCATGTAAAGAACCCTGTGACACAGTGTGATGGTCATCTGGAAAGTATAGAAAGCAATGTTTTCATTGATTTCTAGACTTTTAATATAGTCACAGGCATTGGCAAAAGCCATTGGCGTCACTCACTGAACTTCGGTAAGCGTTTTCTCATTGTGGCTCTAGTCACAAAAAGTTTCTTCACATTATTATAACTTCACAAATAACTTGAAAAAATAAATATAAATCACTAATGTCATGTAGAATTTTCTTTTTACCTTATACCTTGGTCATCTATTCTTTTGTACATTACTGCACTGTGCTGATTAAATGTACTGCTGGATACATAATTTACCACCGAAAGGGACATTCAAGATACTGGAGGGCTGTGAGGCAAAATCATAAATTGCCCTGATGCCCAGAGCGAAGAGTTTGGTCTCTGTAGCTAACAAATAGCCAAACATAATAACCTGATATAACCTCTACTGGAAGACTTTGTCCAGGTATAGCATGACTTTGCCTAACCCACAACTCTAGGAGTATGAACAAAACTATGCAGGGATACCAGCTTGTGGACAGGGAAGGTCATTATGACCAGGCCACTGATATGAAGGAATACTAGCTTGTGGGAACAGCAAGGTCATTTTAGATCCAGGATGTGCTATACATGGATGGAGTTTGGATTACTTTTTTGCTTAAAATGGGAAGTGGTGGGTGATGGGGATAGAGGGGTTATTAATGGACACATGTCTGAAAGAGTGAAAAGAAGAACGAAGGCTCAAAAGTAGGTTTAGAATGGTTGAGTTGGATGAAGAAGATGCAACCCTATGGTTTGCAGTTTGAGGGAGAGGGAGAGAAATGTTGAGTGAGTGATCAATGGGGATTTGAAAGAAAATGAGGTTTTGAGTATGGTTTTTAAATGCATGATTAGATGCAGCATCGTTATTGTTATTTGTACTTGTATAGGGACAAAGTTGGTTGAGAATGACACTGAGGCCATCAAAGCATGACTCGATAGGGCTAGGGGCAATAGAGGACCAGGTTGAGCAATTCATATGGTGCAGACGTCCAGAAACTATGATAGGCATAGTGTTATATTGCCAAATTAGGGCCATGTAGCTTGAAAGCTTATTCCTTACATTATCCTAGAAAATAATATGTCAGCTGTGACCTTTTGTACACATTTGCATGCACGACAATGTTGGATTAGTTTCTCTGAAACTACTTTGTTTACCCATCCAGCTTTGCACAATATCACGATGCCTTGAACATCAAGTACTAGGCCTCTCCACGCACTAGGTTCAAAAGGCGTCCTATCTTCATCCATGGGGTGACACCGCCATCTACATATCCATAACATCACTAGTCCAGAGCGCACATCGCAATGGCTGCTTTGAATTATAAATAATAGGCATCCCGATAGATTGGTACAGGAGGGACTTCTGCTGAAAACTAAGGTCCCTGCATGCTGAGAAATCACCACACACCAGTCTGAGATTCTGTGAGGGGTGTCCAACTCGAGACCAAGACCGAGACGGGATCCTTCACTCTCTCACTTCAGGTAATGGGGTTGGATCGTCCCTAGGGGGGATTCATGGCTCTACGCCCATACAAACTCTAGGTACACTCAGAGTAGGGTCCGCATTGTAGGAGTACCCTAAATTACCATTTTGCATATATACCTGCATATATTCACCGCTTCAACACCATGGTAGAAATGTATCACTCTTTTGGTGTTGGTCATCTCCTTAATTTGCTTCTGTCTCCTAATCATTGCAGCACACGTATTTTATGCAAGAATAACGTAGGTTCAATGAATATTATTGAAAACATCCCACTGTGTATTCTCTGTACATTTCTCTGAGGGCAAGTGAGCACAAGAGACTAAGCGAAAGATTCTGTACTGTTTCCACGAGTCCTGAGTGATCAGGGTTGTCATGTTCAGTGGTCGCCAGAAACTGTTCGCTCCATGGTACGTTAAGGGGGCTTACAGTGGCACTGTGAGCTAGCTGGTCTATAGGCCAACATATTCTGCTGGGTGTCCGGAAACAGTCTTGACACCAAGCCCTTCGTTTATGCTGTCTAAACAATGCACAGATCCTATAGATCAGTAGGAACTACACAACAGTAGTAGCTGTTTGATTTTTGTTTAGGTGGAGGCCGATACTTCCCACATATATGAGACAAGCGGGACAAATCGGAGAAGGTGGTTCTAATGGTATGTAGGGCTGTTTGTGTCCTAGAGTCCATAAACTTAATTCATGACTCGGTGATAGTAGCAACGTGAAGATTGGGGTTTATGCGAGGGTGGGGGCCCACAATGATAGACCCAACAGTCTAGAGGTAGAGTGAAATTGTATGGTTTTAGAAGATTCATTAAAGAACTCTTTTACGTGCTTCTCATCTTGATTAAGTGGATCGGCTCAATTGAAGCTCTTTTTCGTTTTGCTAGTAAATTAGGACAACGGCGAATAGCAGAAATAATATCCTTGTATAAAGCTAAGTGTGTTTCTGTTATTACTTTTGGTGCTGGAGTCTGGGGGTCGCAAAATTGTGAAAAGTTGCAGATTATGGAGAACAAATTTATAAAACGTCTCCTATCTGTTCCATTGGGTACGTCGAACAGTTTTTGCCATGGGCAGGTTGGTATGGAGTTTGTGAGTGATATCATACATGCAGCTCCATTACTACTTTGGTCTAAAGTTTGGCAATCTGAGGAATTGAAATTAACAAAAAATATTCTAAAAGACTGCCTTAAACTTGACCATTATAAAGAGATCCCATGGATTCGATATGTTAGGGATACCCTTTATAAGATTGGGTTAGGTAATACGTTTGAAAACCCTGACATGATTAGTAAGGATGCAAAGTTAATTATTAAAAGTGCTTATGGTTCTAATTTGGGTACCTTAAGGAACAGTAAACATACATTGTGTGTCAGGGGCAAATTGCTGCGACCTTTTTATCTTTCATATATCACCAATACGCAATGGCGTTTTTATTTGACAAGGTTTCGCATTAGCACTTTACACTTCCTTTTTGCATTTCCAAAGCAAGGGGGGTGGTGCGAGAAACTACCATTTTGCCCCTGTAATGATAAAGTTTCGCAAAATACTCTGCACCTTATTCTTTTTTGTGCTCTATATAAGGTCCCAAGAAACATCTTTATTAGACCATTACTATTATCCTTCGGATCACGTTATTATAAAGAGAGTTATGAATATTTACTATCTTTGTCAAACCCTAACATCTGTAATGCCGTACTTAATTTCATTAGATCAGCTCTTGTTATTAGAAATCGATACTGAAATATCTTGTGGGTTGAAAATCCCATAAAATGTATTTATGTTGGTTTGATGATAAATTTGATTCAGTTTCTTATCCAGAGATTCTAATGTATTGAAAGCCAGAAGTATGTAAAATGTATTGTGGTTTTTATTTTTTGATGTATACTTTTATGATTCCTTTGTGGAACCGAAATAAAGTTATTTCGGCAGAGCAGTGTATGGGAATGGCAGAGACAGATTTGCCAGAATCTCTGTTCTGAAACAGCTGGACTAGTGTAGGACAAGACCTGAGTGCATAGCAGATGAGCTTAGACCAAGTCTACCAAGAGTGTAGCAGGCCAGGATCGAAGTGCACGGCACAGCTGCACCTCGATTTTTTGTTTAAAAATTGGAGAGGGGGGGAGTTAAAATAACAAAATTAAATAGAGACAAAAACTAGATCAGTAAAACATTATATTACGAAAAATTCAAAAGAGTTAGGGGTGGGGTAAAAAACTGAATTTGGAATAGGTTAACTTTAGGCATTGGTTTGAGGTCCGGCAAGCAAATGTGTTACGGTTAGGGTTGGGGCAGGAGTTAGTGTTAGGATGGTGGTAAGGCGTAGGGCTTGAGTAATAGGTGGGGTTAAGGTCAGGTTAAAGCATTTGGGGAGGTTGTTACAGTAATGGAACATGTAAAAGACAGTGCAATATGGTAGTGCAAGAGATGGCTGGTACAAGGGCAGGGACAATATTAGGTGAGGGGGCAAATAGGTATGGGTTAAGGAGGGAGTAACAGATAATAAATCAAGGGTTAAGGCATATATCTATGTGCACTTCGCAAAATGCAATGTAAAAAAAATACTTTATCTCCACCTTTTCGTATTTTCCATTGACATACATGTTAACCACAACTTTTTTACCTCTACATTTTGCATTCTACTGTTTTCAACTCTATTGAATACAATACCAGACATGCTTTTCAATAGGTCAGTTGGAGTTGGTATTGAGTTGGGCAACACCAGCACCTGCTTTATGATCGCAAGGTTATTCAGTTTACATGTGATTGCCAAATAAAGCTCTTGCAAAACTCGATGTTTTGATGCACTGTATGAAAACAAACTATAATAAACACAGAATATACAACAGGGAGGTCAATTCTGCAAAGATCGGTGTGTAAACTACAGGTCAAGTGTTCTAGTCGCAGTTCAATAATACATAGGGTTGAATGTGCTCACTGTAGGCATCTGTGAGCACCTAAAAGTCACAGGTTAGCAGTGCTTATTTTGAACTGGTGGTTTCCGGTGCTTAGCACCGGCACATAATTGTCAGCACCAGCGCTTGTGATAGTCTGCCACAAGATGGCACTGTCTGACTAATTTAGAGATGCCCACAACAAAAGTTAATTATTAATTCAATAAACTTTCAAATGACTATTACCTTCTGCCCAGGCCATTCTCACAGCTTTGGGGGCAGGAAATAGTCCGAATTGTCACACTTGTAGGAGTGTGATGGTTAGTGGTTGTGTTGTTACTGTCATTGGTAGCGTTGGCAGGGACATTGTGTGATGCAAGCTGCAGTGGCATCCTGACAGAACCCTGGCACTTATTGTTTTTTTACAAATCAAACACTGCAGGTTATATTCCTCGTAAAATAGCTGTGGAGGGAAATATGCCTATTGCAAAGAGTTGTGAGTAAAGTACAAGTCACAGAATTAAATCACTGTAACGCGGCTCTGGCGGATACCTGCTTGTCATAGTGTCCAATCTGCTTCATGGTTAATGTGCCTGTTGCAGCGAACCATGCGTACATGAACCTCATATGCTCTGGGGCCTATTGAATGGGGGTTAAATTAATCTGCCATTTGTTGAGATGTGCATCCTAGGGATCATGTTTCAGCCCTAGTAGGTCCACTCTGGGGATGGAGAACCAGCTGCAGAGCTCAATACATCCCATTCTCAAAGGTACAGATTTAAGCAGGGCTGACTCATCCTTTCATCACTCCAAATCCCACAAAAGGAAGATATTTGGATTTAATAATATTAGCAATTTTACTAAAGTGCCTGGATGCCCCATATTTGGTTGCTTTATTTAAAATAAAATAAAAGTTGCTATTAATATTTCTGAACTTCTTCAAATTGGGAGGCCGATGTCTGTAAATTTAACCTACTACACATTGCCACATCCCTGCTGCCTAAAAGTGAAAGCATGCGTCCCAACTTTAAAGGGTAATAAAACACAGATTATTGCTTTTGCTCACGCTCTTTTTCAGAAAGACAGGAAGAATCAGAGAAAGTAAAAGATCAATGACGTTTGATCACCCATGCTCAACTCTTCAGAAAAAATAACAAATTAAACTTGCCACTGCTGTGAGAACAGATAGAAGGTCACTTTATTATTAGGGAATTTTTTAGGTCTAGCCTGAGACAGCGCATGCTCATCAGCTTGCGAGAGATACTGCGTACAAGGGGCTTGCAGCCCGCCCGTTACTCAACATTAGGTGGCTTCATTGTCATTCTTATTTGCTGCCATTCAATTGGCTAATGCCTGCTGGCTTCACTTACTCTTCTTCTAGCTGGAACATGGACCAAGTACTGATCGCTTCAGCTTGAGTGCAGTCTTTCCGCTGATCCGGCTGTGACTGAGGCACTACTTTTATTTTTCATTGTTCCCTGTCATTATGGTTGAACCTCTTGCATTTGTAGCTATGTTTTTGTAACAAAGTGACACTACCTGTACAGGACATTGTTTCCCCTTCAACTCCCCTCTTCTACCCTTCACAGAATCTCGACGTCACAGACAGCGCACCAGAGACCGAGGAGAGACACTGGCCCTTTAACGAAGAGGAGTGGGCGGCGTCGTACGCCGACGCTGAGACGTCTTATACGGAGGAACGCCAACACCAGGTGTGCTTATTCACCCGGAGAGGAGAAGACGTGTGGAGGGAAACCGGAGAAGAGCGGAGAACTACGAAGCGGGATCCAGAGACAGACTCCGAGCCTGAGGAGTCTAGAAGCAAGAGACCGGACGAGAAGCCAGGAGGCCAACGGTTCCACGATTCGCCCTGCCACACACCCAGGGGAGGTGTGTGGCTATCCCAGGTACGCAATACTATCCTGAACTGGGTGGGACGTAAGAACGAGTCTAGTAGTTTACCGTGACCCGGGATCTTGATCTGGTGTACCTTTTTCCCTGAGCACTTCCTTGCACCGCTTATAGTACGCTGTTGAGAAGATTACACTGGTTAATGTGTCTTCACTCCCTCTCCCCTACACTTGTATATATGTAAAGCACCCCACTGACGGAAGTCTGTTTCTGTCTCTTTAAATCGAGAGCCAAGACTGATCCAGACGTTAAAACCCGGAGAAGCCCGGAGGCGTTTCGTCGACTGGACCCGTCCGAAAGACATCACAGGAGACCCAGTAGAAGCAGGTCGCCACGACGAAATACGCCTTCAAGAAAGAAGTGTACTGACCATTTGCTCAAGTTAATAAAACCCGTTAAAACTAAGACCCGCCTTTTGCCAATTCATCTTGACCCCGTCACAGTGGTGGAGAATGCGGGCACCAGCACCATCTGTGTAGAAAAGATGGAATCCGTCGTGCAACAGTTAGTGAAGGGGCAAGAAAGACTTGAATGGGTAGTAGAACAACAACTAACTTCGGCTCAAGCTGATAGAGAAATATGGAAGAAAGCCTTTGAGTCCCACTCAGAATCGTTACCTCCATGGACTGACCCCGTACAAAGAACAGGGAACGTAGAAAGACCCGTCAGCCATGGCGCTCCAACAGTTTCCCTCCAAAAATATCAACCGGGGGAAGACCCAGATGCGTTCCTGTTAAATTTTGAAAGAGCCGCTAGAGCATGCGGCTGGCCTATCACTAAGTGGCCCTTCTTCCTAGCGCCTCTGTTAGGAGGTGAAGCCCAGGCCGCATATCAGGTCGCAAACCCTAATGGAGACACTTCGTATGCTGACATTCAAAAAATAATATTAGACCATCTTGGACTGGACGCAGAGGCATATAGATTGAGATTCCGAAAAGAAAGAGGAAACCCTGGAGAGAATCCGAAAACTCTTTTCGTTATATTAAAAATGGCCGCCGATAAATGGCTCACCCCGTCAATCAGCAGTAAAGAGGAAATACTAGATCGAATATATTTGGAACAATTTCTAGAAGCGCTTCCATTTGCAACACAAAAATGGCTGAGACAACACCATAACTTATCCACCAAGGACGCGGTCGAAATGGCTTCGACATTTTCACGGGCGCAACCCAAACACCCAAACTGGGACTATGAAAAGTTTAACAAGACAAATACGAAGTTAAGCTGGGACAGTGAAAAGTCTTCCAGACCCGTACAGAAAAATGAAAAGCGGGTACCGAGACCAGTAGACTCTTTCCGTCCTCGTCCATGGAGTACGGGACCCACAAGGCCATCAGAACCACAATGCTTTGACTGCGGAAATTGGGGTCATATCGCACGGTTATGCCCGAAGAAAAGAAGTCAAGAAGAACCAATGGAGGTCGGCTATCTACCCAGAGATGTGCTATATTCAGCAGAAATGGGAGCCACATACAGAGTAAGTGTTAAGGTGAATGGTGCATCTGTACAAGCTCTCCTGGATTCAGGATGTCGGCAGTCAGTTATTCAGTCACAACATGTACCCCTTGACCAGTATATTCCCCAAAAGAAAGTTAATATCAAATGTGTACATGGCGATGTTAAGCCCTACCCTTTAGCCGACGTACCAATACTACCGGCCATAGGGAAACCTCATGTTATTAGGGTAGGCGTCTTAAGAACCCTCCCCGAAGACTTGATTATCGGAACAGACAACCCAAGATTTTTGCAAATGTTTAAAAAAACTTTGGAACAAGGCTCATACATTCAATCTCAAGGTGTCTTACAACCAAAACTTATTTTGAAAGAAAACGACTGTCACAAAACAAATGGTGATATCCTACGCTTTGTCAAACTCTCTGAAAATGCAACGTCACCTACAAAAGGGTCATGTAGAGCAGCCGGTTATGACTTATACAGTGCTTACGATTATACTATTCCCCCACAGGGAAAAGAGCTTATAGAAACGGATATTCAAATTGCTGTGCCTTCAGGCTGCTATGGAAGAATTGCACCACGTTCCGGTCTAGCAGCAAAACATTTCATTGATGTAGGAGCCGGAGTCATTGACGAAGACTACAGTGGAAATGTCGGAGTTGTACTCTTTAATTTTGGGAAAAAAGAGTTTCAAATAAAGAAAGGTGATCAAGTAGCTCAACTAATTTGCGAACAAGTCTCATACCCCTCTTTGGAGGAACGTCAGGTGTTGGAAGAGACAGAACGAGGCACACGAGGATTTGGTTCAACCGACAAACAAAATGACACAGTTCCAGCGCTACTTTCCCCAGACCCCTGGATCATGGATAAAAGTTTCCGGTTTGCACAAATGAACGATGCGACACTATACAATGCCTGGGAACAAGCTCACGAAAATCAGACTGTGGATAACAATGTTTTTCCCAAATTTATAATACGAAACGATCTACTGTATAGACAAGGCAAACCAGATGATCCTCTTCAACTCCTAGTACCTGTGTCCTTTAGAGATCAAGTCTTATTCTTTGGGCACAGTCATTTGCTGGCAGGGCAAACAGGTCACGAAAAAACGACGCAAAATATCCTGAATAATATTTTTGGGCCTGGGATCTATAAAGACTCCTCAGTATACTGCAAAGAGTGTGGCATTTGTCAACGGAAAAACATGACCAAACCACCGGCAGTCCCCCTGCAGCCTTTACCTATTATTGGTAAACCGTTCGAGAGAGTCGGTATGGACATCATTGGACCCTTGCCCAAAACCAGAAAAGGATTCCAGCATATTCTGGTAATAGTTGATTATGCTACACGGTTTCCCGAAGCTTTCCCATTAACAGCTACTACAACTAAACAAGTTGGTGAGAAAATGATTGAATTGTTCAGTCGAGTAGGGTTTCCCAAAGAAATCCTCACTGATCAAGGCACACCTTTTGTATCAAAGTTAATGAAAGAAATTTGCCATAACTTGAATATCCACCAGATTCGTACCTCTGTATACCATCCTCAGACGGACGGTCTGGTGGAAAGATACAATCGTACTCTGAAAACTACCCTTAGGAAAATGATGGAAGTCAGCGGATCTGACTGGGACCAAATGCTGCCCCTAGCCTTATACACGATACGGGGTCAGAAACATAGCAGTTTGGGAACATCGCCGTTTGAAATGCTGTACGGCCGTCTCCCGCGCTCACTCTTAGAGATGACTAAAGATGCTTGGGAAAACGAGGTTGTGGAGGAAACGGCTGCCTTGCTAGATTATGCCAGGAATCTAAAATCCAAACTGGGTAAATTGAGAGCGTTAGCCTTCTCTCAATTGGAAGAGAGTCAGAAGCGCCAGAAAACCGCCTACGATAAAGGAAAGAAATGGAGACAACTGGCCGTCGACGACTGGGCTTTGGTTCTCCTCCCTTCCTCGACGCAGAAGTTTCGTGCAGAGTGGGTCGGACCCTATAAAGTGGTTGGTACGATTGGGAGAACAAGTTATAAGTTGCAAGTGACTCCGACCAACATGAAAACCTATCATATCAATTTACTAAAAAAATGGTTGGGACCTCCACCAGCTGAAGTACACTTGCTCTCTTCACCTCAAAGAAGCTCCTCCACTCGGGATCAACTGATCCTTAATGACGAACTTTCTGCACAACAACAAAAAGACCTGCAGGATATCCTCACGAGACATGACTCCCTATTTTCCAACACACCTGGCAGAACTACGCTAGCGGAACATTGTATTGACACTCCTCCTGGAAAAAAAGTTAAGATACGTCCTTATAGGGTACCGGAAGCACGAAGGGCTGATATCAGAAAAGAAATTGACGACATGTTGGACTTGGGCGTTATCCGTCCATCCAAGAGTGACTGGTCTAGTCCCATTGTAATGGTACTAAAACCCGACGGAAGTCGACGTTTTTGCATGGACTTTAGAGCCCTTAATGACATCTCGACGTTCGATGCATACCCAATTCCTCGGGTTGACGAGCTTATTGAAAAGCTCGGTGATGCCAAATATATTACCACGCTCGACCTCACGAAGGGGTACTGGCAGGTGCCCCTTAAAGAAGAGGACAGGAAGAAAACGGCTTTTTCAACTGAAGACGGTCACTTCGAATTTACGGTCCTTCCCTTTGGCTTGCATGGCGCCCCAGCCACATTTCAGCGCCTAATGAACACTGTCTTGAGAGGATTGATGAGTTTTACTTCTGCATATCTTGACGACATTGTCATCTATAGCCCTGATTGGTCATCTCATATATCCCACTTACTCACTGTTTTTTCAGTCCTGGAAAACGCTGGATTAAAAGTCAATGCAAAAAAATCAAAAGTGGCCTTTCAGAAAGTGAAATATTTGGGATATGTATTGGGCCATGGTCTTATTGAACCTCAAATAGAAAAAATACGGGCCATTGCGGATACATCCTTCCCCACGAACAGAAGAGAAATGAGGGCCTTCCTGGGTTTAGTTGGGTATTACCGACGTTTCATACATCAGTTTGCTCACGTGGCTGCTCCTCTCACTGACTCTCTGAAACAACAAGGGAAATCGTCAATGCCCATTAGACCCACAACTGAGATGCAGGATGCTTTTCATAGACTGAAGTCCATAATAACTTCTGCACCGGTTCTTACATCTCCGGATTTTTCAAAACCTTTTTTGTTACACACGGACGCCTCAGACTATGGCATTGGCGCCGTGCTTTCCCAAGTCGGAGCAGACAATCTTGAACATCCAATACTGTATATTAGCAGAAAACTTTTTCCCCGTGAACTGAAATATGCAACGGTTGAAAAAGAATGTCTCGCCATTAAATGGGCAGTGGAGAAACTTGCATACTATTTGGAGGGACACGAATTTTCATTGTATACTGACCATGCCCCCCTATTGTGGATGGCTCGCAACAAGTCGAACAATACTAGGGTTTTGAGGTGGTTCTTGTCCCTACAACCCTATAAATTCACTGTGCATCATCGTAAGGGTGTCTTATTTATTTATTTATTTATTTATTTTTAATATTTATAAAGCGCTGCATATACCCGTGGGCGTCAAGGCGCTAAAAACCAGTAAGGAGATGTGAGGGGGTAAACTGAATGGATCAGATGAGACGGAATGGAAGAAGAAATTACTGAGAGAACAGCCAGGTTTTCAAGAGTTTGCGGAACTGAAGCAATGTAACACTCTGTCTGATATTGAGAGGCAAGGTGTTCCAAAGTCTGGGTGCTGCCACCAAAAAGCGTCGGTCACCCCAGGTAACTGTTTTGGTGCGAGGGACAACCAGTTGGCTGAGAGTGGCTGATCGCAGAGCTCTTGCGGGTTTGTAGGATTGTAGTTGGTCTCTGAGAAAATGTGGTCCTTGATTATGGGTTGATTTAAATACTATGCAGAGTGCTTTGAAATGAATTCTTTTCTGTACAGTCAGCCAATGAAGATCTTTTATGTTTTTGGAGATGGGTTCAAACTTTGTTTTGCCGGTGAGAAGGCGAGCTGCTGCGTTTTGTATTGTTTGAAGTTTTGCAATTACTCTGATTTGAGCATTGAGGAATAAACCATTACAGTAATCCAGGGATGAGAGGACAAGGGCAGAAACCAATGTCTTGATGGCAGAGTCAGGGAGAAAAGGGCGTATTTTGCGGATCATTTTCAACTTCAGGTGCGCTGTAGATACTGTTTTGTTGGCATGGTTCATGAAATTTAATCCTTCATCAAAGGTGACACCAAGATTCCTGACCTTCGAAGTCGGCGTAGGAGGAGTACCGAAGGTCTCTGGCCACCAACCGGTGGACCAGGCTGGGGAGAGTGGACCAAAAATGAGTACCTCGGATTTTTCCGAATTCAGCTTTAAGCAGTTTGTCGCCATCCAATCTCCTATGTCTAGGAGCCCTTTCTTAAATCTTTCAGCTACTTGCTCTCCGTCGCCTTTAATCGCCAACACTAGTTGGGTGTCGTCGGCGTACGAGGTAAGGCTCATCCCATGTGCTTTGATGGTCTTAGCAAGGTCCGACACATAGATGTTAAAAAGTGTCGGACTAAGGGATGAGTCTTGCGGAACTCCGCAGGGAGCAGAGAGTTGAGCTGATTGATAGGGTCCCAAAATGACAGCCTGCGTTCTTTTGGCAAGGAAGGAAGCTATTAGGTTTTTGGCAATGTGGCAGATGCCAAGACCTTGGACACGGTCGACCAAGGTGTTGTGGTCGACCGTGTCGAAAGCCGCTGATAAATCTAGCAGAACCAATATGGCAGTGCCACCCTGGTCCCTGATGACCCTAATATCATCAGCGGCTTTAATCAAGGCTGTCTCGGTCCCGTGATGTTTTCGGAACCCAAACTGCGTGTTGTCAAGAAGCTGATGTTCTTCAATAAACTCGGAAATCTGGGTATTCATGATTTTTTCAATCATCTTTGCCATGAAGGGTAGACTGGCAATTGGTCGATAGTTTTTTTAACTCACTTTTATCCAGTGAGGGTTTTTTTAGCAAAGGTTTTAGTAAAGTGTTTTTGAGAGGATCCGGATAATTGCCTGACAGCAGTATTAAATTGCAAACCTGTGTGAGTGCCGGTATGATGACATCCATGACTGGTCTGAGTACAGATAAAGGGCAAGGGTCCAGGGGGGAACCTGATTTGATGGTCGATAATGTGTTTTTTATTTGGTCCGAGGTAACTGGTTGGAAGCAAGGAAAAGTATTAGCTAGGGGGGGGTGGTAGATGAGATTGAACCCGGAGGTGATTTGGAGGAAAATGCTTGGTAGATGTCATCTACTTTAGTGTAGAAAAAAGAGGCAAGAGAGTCACACAAAAATTGTGATGGGGGGGGGGTAAGGTCTGGGGAATTGCCTGATAATGCTTTGGTGATTAAAAATAGTTGTTTGCTGGAGTTCTTGGCTTTCTCAATTTGATCACTGTAGTATTCTTTTTTTGCTTCTGCTATCATGTTTTTGTATAGTGCTAAGGATTCCTTATAGACAGATTTACTACTGGTATCATAGTCTTTTCTCCAAGTTCTTTCCTTGGTACGGTTGATCTGTTTTTGTGTCCTTAGTTTATCATTATACCAAGGTGCGGTGGGTTTGGCTCTATTATTAGAGTATTCCTTGGAAGGGGCTGATTGGTATGTAGCCTGGCCAATCCAGTCGTATAATTGCTCGAGTGCTAAATTGGGGTCTGAAGCGAACGCAGGGTGAGTTTGTTCTAGTATGACCTTCAAATCTTCTAAATTTACATTTTTCCAATCTTTAAAAGATTGTTTAGGTATAGGTTGGGGCTTGTTATTGCAGTGATTATTGGTAGCTATCTTAGCAAAGATTGCAAAATGGTCTGTCCAAGGCATGGGCAAAATATTGGTGATTTGCAATCCTTCTAGATTGGAAAAGATAGGGTCTAAAATGTGACCTGCTTGATGGGTGGAGGATGTGACAAGTTGTTTCAGCCCCAAATTACCTAGATCAGCGATAAGGGCAGCAGAATCGGCTAGGCGACCTAGATCTAAGTGGAAGTTCAGGTCACCTAGGACCGTGAAGCTACTTTCTGTGGCTACAGATTCCATCATAGTATTTATGTTAGACAGGAAGGTAGTTTTTGATCCCGGAGGACGATATATTAGTATACCCTTGAAATTAAACAGAGGGGAGATGTTGATAGCGAATTGCATGGCCTCACAGGATGTGGATGGAATAGATGTCGTTCTAACAGGATATGAATCTCTAGCAATTATGGCCAGCCCACCCCCTCTTTGTTTAGGCCTGTCCTGACAGTAGGCTTTAAATCCCTGTGGAACAGCGATGACCAGGTCTGGCTGTGAAGTATCATCTGTCCATGTTTCGGTGATAAACAGTATATCGAGTGCATAGTCAGTTATCAGATCAGATATTTCCTGCCTATGCTTACCAAGTGAACGTGCATTTATAAGGGCTATGGAGGTGACGGCACCTACATCATGTTTGATTAAAGCACCGTTTGTTTGGGGACGTATTAGAGGGATAGTGTAATGACAATGAGGGCAGATGATAGCCGTGTCCTTATGAAACTCTGAGGGTTGAATTTTTGAACATTTGGCCATATTGAGTGGTCGGAGCGCATGTAAGTCATGGCTGGCATATGTTTTAACATCTCCTGAGAGGTTTTGAACAGGGGTTATGGCCCTGGGCCCGGTCCTGGCACGGACGGGCGCAGACGGGCTTGCCTCCGGCGCGCCGCCGGCGCGCCCGCTGCGCCCGCCCGCTGCGCGGACGGGAAGTGCCTTTACTTTTATGCATCGAAAGAACGGAAAGGGAGGGAGTGCTGGATAGACTGGAGCGCAGCCCTTCCCTCCTCAAGATGGCGGGTGAGGTAGGAGAAGTCACGTGACCGCGACCGAAAGGGCAGCGCTGTTGGGGAAGAAAGCTGCAGTCGCGCTTTGCAGCGCGCGATGATTTCTAGAAGTGAGCGCCAAGGTTTAACCACCCAACAATGTATTTAAAAATACATCGAACTAGTTATGGCCCTATGCACGGACAATAACAGCTGATATAAGTGCAAGTACAAATTTTAAAAATAGAGGATAGAAAGAGAATCCCCCGGCTTCCGCCTCAGGGGAGAGCAATATTAAAATAATGGTTTTCGCCAGTGGTGAAGGAAACGCCCCTTAAGTAGACTCAGAGGGCGGGAGCGCTGGATAGACTGGAGCGCAGCCCTTCCCTCCTCAAGATGGCGGGTGAGGTAGGAGAAGTCACGTGACCGCGACCGAAAGGGCAGCGCTGTTGGGGAAGAAAGCTGCAGTCGCGCTTTGCAGCGCGCGATGATTTCTAGAAGTGAGCGCCAAGGTTTAACCACCCAACAATGTATTTAAAAATACATCGAACTAGTTATGGCCCTATGCACGGACAATAACAGCTGATATAAGTGCAAGTACAAATTTTAAAAATAGAGGATAGAAAGAGAATCCCCCGGCTTCCGCCTCAGGGGAGAGCAATATTAAAATAATGGTTTTCGACAATGTTGGGGCTGACTTTCTATCACGCCACCCACTCACCGATCGTGAGTGTCTAAGGGGGGAGGTGTGTAACAAGTGACACTACCTGTACAGGACATTGTTTCCCCTTCAACTCCCCTCTTCTACCCTTCACAGAATCTCGACGTCACAGACAGCGCACCAGAGACCGAGGACAGACACTGGCCCTTTAACGAAGAGGAGTGGGCGGCGTCGTACGCCGACGCCGAGACGTCTTATACGGAGGAACGCCAACACCAGGTGTGCTTGTTCACCCGGAGAGGAGAAGACGTGTGGAGGGAAACCGGAGAAGAGCGGAGGACTACGAAGCGGGATCCAGAGACAGACTCCGAGCCTGAGGAGTCTAGAAGCAAGAGACCGGACGAGAAGCCAGGAGGCCAACGGTTCCACGATTCGCCCTGCCACACACCCAGGGGAGGTGTGTGGCTATCCCAGGTACGCAATACTATCCTGAACTGGGTGGGACGTAAGAACGAGTCTAGTAGTTTACCGTGACCCGGGATCTTGATCTGGTGTACCTTTTTCCCTGAGCACTTCCTTGCACCGCTTATAGTACGCTGTTGAGAAGATTACATTGGTTAATGTGTCTTCACTCCCTCTCCCCTACACTTGTATATATGTAAAGCACCCCACTGACGGAAGTCTGTTTCTGTCTCTTTAAATCGAGAGCCAAGACGGATCCAGACGTTAAAACCCGGAGAAGCCCGGAGGCGTTTCGTCGACTGGACCTGTCCGAAAGACATCACAGGAGACCCAGTAGAAGCAGGTCGCCACGACGAAATACGCCTTCAAGAAAGAAGTGTACTGACCATTTGCTCAAGTTAATAAAACCCGTTAAAACTAAGACCCGCCTTTTGCCAATTCATCTTGACCCCGTCACAGTTTTACAATACCACACATACTTCAAAGAAGACCTTTCCTCCTTTGAAATTGATGTTTATTGTCAGAACAGATGTTATCTGCTTCTATTGCGCCAACTGATGTTACTTGCTTTCAAATTCATTTCACTAAGACATGGAAAAAATTACTTTCTTTATGTGATAGGTTTTTTGCCAAATGTCACTTTTTTTTATTTTTCCACATACAGGGAGAGTAACTGATTTGTTCTGAATCACATGGTTGTTGTGCAGAGACCTTACAAGCATTGGCAAAGCCAATAGGTCGCCCCTTTGAGACTTTTAGCTCTGCCATTGCCTTTTGTTCATGCTGTACCGCATGGGCATTGGCAACTTTGGCAAAGATTTTTAGCCATGCTGTATAGCAGTGTAGCACTGTGCAGCATGGCTAATAGTGATAAAAAAGGGACTATGATGATGTATCCACCGATAATGCACTTAAAAAATAAAATATTGTAGCCCTGGCTACATCATAGCGCTTTACAGTTTTAGCCACACTGCAAAGCATCCGTGCTGCAGTACACCATGGCTACAAAACATTCACAAAGCCGATAGCTCTCATAGGCGAGACCGGATGTATGACGGTACAACGCGTGCTTTCACAACACGTACCGTTACCGCGCAGGTTTTACAACGCAGGTCGTTACAACGACTTGCGTTGGGGGGCGCTGGATAGTGAATAGTTTAATTTACTATTCCAACTCCAGTCCCCGTGGATAGTAGGGAAGGTGTTGGATAGTAAATTAAACTATTCCCTATCCTACAGCGCCCTCCAGCGCAAGTCGTTGTAACGACTTGCGTTGTAAAACCTGCATGGTAATGGTACCGCGTTGTGAAAGTTTCGTTGTAAAGGATGTTTCCCAGCGAGACCTAGTGGCTTTGCCAATGCTTGTTACACACCCGCATTTAATGGAGCATTGAGCAAGCCACAGATGCTAGGTAAACCTGTGCTTGTGTTTCACTGCCTGCCTGAAGCTTGTAATCCCACTTCCTACTATGGTCAATTTCTTACACTGCCCTCCAGCGCAATTGGTACACAAAGTTCACCAGAGCCAGTTTCTCTTGCTCTTCACTTGCAGGTGCATCTTCAACACCCCACCACTACCAGTTCTCAAACTACCCACCGGATACATTTTTTCAGAGCCTTTCAGTGTGTGCTCCTCGCCCAATAATACTTCTAACAATGGCCCCAGATTCCAGCTTCTCACATTGCCCGCCTATGTGGTATTCTCACAACAGATTTCACCAGAGCAATTCTTACACTGCCCGCGTGCAACTGTCCACCAAAACCATTTTCTCATACTGGCAACTTCTCACATTGCCCACTGGTGCAAGCTTCCAAACTATCCACCAATGCACGTGCTCTTCCTACATCACCAGTGCCAACTTCTCACATTGCCCACTTGTGCACTACCCACCAGAAAGCTCAATGGACGAACGAGACAGAGAAAACGAAAGAAAGGAGGAAAGGAAAGGGGCACCGAGAATAAGTAGAAATAAGTAAGGGAGAGAGAAAGAAAGATATATATATAGGCGGGGGCGAAATGGGGGAGAGAAATAGCACATAAAGCAAAGAAGAGCTAACAGAGATTAATAAAAAAACAAGTATTTACCTCATACAGTAAATGATGAAGCCCTGGTTTCGGGATGGATTGAAGGTGGGGGGCCGTAGTTGTGTGGGGAGGGCGGGTCGCCTCTGCTGTACGCCAGCACTGGGGCCTGGGGGGTCTCCACAGACCTCGTTCCCGCACAGCCCTGGCGGGCTCCAGCATCACTCCTCACACTCCCGGACGCCCGCCCACGGGGACCCCACGGGAGGCGTCACGCCCCCGGCTGTGGCAGCGGTGGAATGTGCCACCTGAGTGCCAGGCCTCGGCTTCGCAGGGTGGAGGGACAGACAGCCAGACATCCAGTCGGACAGAGTTTGGCTGCGGGCGCAGTCGGCTGCAGCGTGTAACGTAAGCCGTGCCGAGCCGTGCCAAGACAAGCACGGGAGCGCCAGGCCTGCGCCATTGGACACCCTGCCTGGGCCGGGGCGGGCGGAGCCACGGCGTGGCCTCGGCCTGCACCGGGGTGTGCAGGCGTCTGCGAGGGCCTGGGGTGACGTGAGATAGCACCATGAAGGGGAGGTTACAATTATGCCAGATAGGACAATCACAGCGTGGCCTAGGGACTGTAACTGAGAGAGTATCACCAACGAAGCGATGGACGGGAGCAGAGCTTTAAGTGCGCCGGGTCCTGCCGGTTTTGAGAAAGCAGGTGCTGAGACGGGTCCTAAACTGCAGCAGTACTACCATTCACTGCCTATGAGGTAACTTCAAATAGACCCGTTATAGTTCTTTCACAGTCTCACCATTTCACAACTGAAGCATTTTCAATATGCTGTACAGCAAACAGTAGTTGTTGCTTATTTATCTTATGCAACTAACAAGCATTGACAAAGCCAATAGTCCTGGCTTGTTGTAGGTGTAATGTTACTTGTTGTATTATATACTGGAAGCAATGACAGAAGCAGCAAATTACCAGTCAAGTGGCACACTATTCTAAGCACAGATTTTTAGGTAACATGTTTTAAGCCACGCCCTTAATTACATAGGCCACGCCCCTTTGAGAGACAACCCCCCCTAGTGTTTTCACCCCACTTAAAGCCCTGGATGGGGGGGTTACAGAACAGTGACACAGTGTGTACTGGCCAGCGCCAGGTTGTACAGATGCCTGTGACTGGGCCTGGGTACGTGACTGCCAGTGAGAAGAGTCAGAGTGGGGCCTCGGACCTTACACAGGGGTGTACAGGCTTCGGAGGTAAAAATATAGAGTACACAGAGGGGCAGGAAGTAGGAAATGGCCAGGACTTTTCCTGGGGCCAGGGCGGATGACTGTGGACACTAGAAGTAAAGGGACATGGTGCAGGACGTGGCTGAAGGCTTTCAGCCACGTCCTCAATACGCCCACTGGTGGGATATGAAACTATGCTTTGTACAAGTTAAAGACAGGGAACGTGCTGCACCCAGAGTCTGATCAACAAGGGTGAAGGCGACGTCACAGCACAGCATGTTCAAAGGTTGCCTCATGCCCAAAGACTGAGGCCGACAGGGCAGGCGGGGTCAGGTCAGAATGCGGCCTTGGGTGCCGTCCTATGTCCAGAGATGCTGCTCATGCCCTATGGGCTTTATGGGTAGGTGGAGATGGTGCAGGCCTTGGCTACCTTCCAGACACAAGCCACTGGGGACAGCCAAAATCTGTGTCCAGTAAGTTCGCAATGCTGCAGTAGCGAGGTAAGGCCTTACTGAGCTGTCTTTGAGGCTATCAGCCAGATTCATCAAGCCAAAATCGGCTCGCAAAGGGCCAGATTCTCCGAATCTGGCCCTTTGCGAGCGCTATTTTTGCATTTGGGATTCATCACCCCAAATGCAAAAATCGCAATTTTAGAAATCGCTAAATTGCGAATAATTGCATTTAAGGAATCTCAATTTGAGATTCCTTAAATGCAATTCATGAACCATTATAATATTGCGAATTCGCAATCTGGGGCCGCTGTTTACCGCGAAGTCTAACTACGTGGTAAATAGCGAAAACTTAGAAAGATGCACTTTAGTGCATTTTTCTAAGTTGTATGTTACACACCCACATGTCCTTTGGACATGTGTGTGCGCAACACCAGTGTACATTACCATTTATGGGATGCTACAGGGTGTCCTTTGGACACCCTGGCACCCTTGAAATCGCTTCCTTATTTGCGATTTGCTAATTGCAAATCGCAAATAAGGAATGACTCTCCATTCATTCCTATGGGCCTTTAGGCCCATAGGAATGAATGGGAAAGCCATTCCTTATTTGCGATTAGCAATTAGCGAATCGCAAATAAGGAAGCAGTAGAAATCGCAAAAAATATTGCGATTTCTACATGCGTCCCGTTTTGCGAGTCTTTAATAGTGATTCCTTAAAAATCGCTATTAAGGACTCGCAAAACAGGACTTTGATGAATCTGGGGGTTAGTTCCTCTGAATATGGCATTGCCACTGGGCATTCACGCAGGCTGTACCCAGTGTTTACTTGGGTGGTAAAAGTAGCCAGAGATTGTGTTCAAATGGCACTCTCTGTTTACCAAGTGCCTCGTGGACCAGGCCATAGGCCTTGCCAAAGGGGCACCAGGGCAACAGGACTGGGAGTAGCTCATAGCCAATCAATGCACTTTTTGGCTAGTAAAATGTTAAACCGTCCCAACTTGCACTATATATATATATATATATATATATATATATATATATATATATATATATATATATATATACTGTTAAACCTATTCTATAGTGTCACTGTACTACAAACGAAACTCACGTTAGAATTAATGTTTAACTTGCTTACAATGTGCTTTGCATTTAAACTTTGATTCACAATAAAACATATTGTTGCTTAAAAACACATTCTAAATATTAGTACATTATCCCCAAACAAAAATAAACATTTGTCAAACATTGACATATATATATCTGCAGTCTCGGACAAACAATTAATACTACAGATGACGCTCAAATGTTCTAAGTCTTTCTAAAAAGTACTAAAATCAATGAATAATCCTGTAGTATAAAAATATTCGTAATGAGTAATGTGATATATAATCCCACTCAGTATTCAACTACGTGTTTTGCAATTGTCATCGTAACCCTGTGATATCAATATAGGCCCATATTAAACAGTTTTCTAATGAAAGAATGAATGAATGGACAGCCATTTGTAAAGCGCACAGATGCTTCACAGAGAAGCATCCCAGCACTCATACCAGTAGACCAACAGGGCAGCAATTATAAGTAGGCGCCCCATAAAAGAGGAATTTTCAAACCAGATATGAAAGCCTGCTCAGAATCAAGTAGTCATGTAAATATTAAACAGAGTAGGACTGGACTCCCAGCTCTGAGGAACACCAAATCACAGTTCTTTGAAGCTTGAGGTAAAAGATGGATGGTATACAGCTTACTCCCTCTTAGATCGAAAAAACTTAAACCAGCAGTATGCTGACCTTGTTATCCCAGCCTCTTCCAGACGCTTTAATAAGATTTCATGAGAGACTATCAAAAGGGTACAAGAGATCAAGGAGAATTACCACTGCTTTTTTGCCGACATCTAAGGTGGCTTGACCAAACTCCCGGATCTCTAGAAGAGCAACCTCATTGCCAAAGCCTTATCAGAAGCCAGACTGAGTATAGTGCAAAATCCCTTTCCTTTCAATAAATTGGGGTAGCTGTTTATTAACCAGTTGCTCCAGCATTTTCCTCCGAGCTAGAAGAAGGGAATTGGGTCTGTAGTTACTCTGGCATCAAAGATCGGCATTGGGTTTTATTTTATTTTTTTGATAAGAGGAACACTAACTTTTTTTCAAAATCGCAGGAACAATGCCGAGTTAAAGGAGCAATTAATTAACCACTTTATCAGTTCATTTATAATTTGTACTGCACATTTAAGAATTTTTGGCAGAGAAGGGTCTGCAGGAGAGCTCAATCGGGCCGATAGAATGGACTCTTCCGAAACTGCAAGACAGATTTCTTCAAAATGTAAACCCTCACCCCCTGCTTGTATTGATTCTCCAGTACAAAGGCACTGGGCAGACGCTTCATTATCCTGAACCAGTTACAGAAAAATACGGCAACTTTATCCTGAAAATAATGAGAAAGATTGTTGCGTAATGTTTGAGAAGCCATCATGGTTAGTTTAATCCCATCACTGGAAACAAATGATCTAACTATCTGAAATATCATTTTGGTAGAATTACAGGCATTGTCAATTTGTTTGGCAAATGCATCCACTTGGTCTTTCCTAACCTTGTGATGGAAAGCATGGATAGCAGCTTTATAAATTGCCTTGCCTGTAAGGTTGTATCTTTTTCTCCATTTTCTTTCTAAATGTTTGCAGTGGTGCTTTTAGGCTCGTAGAAGCAGAGAAAACCAAGCTGCAGAAGGGGATATACATTTTGGTGAAGCCTATTGTATAGGGGCTAGATGGTCTATAGCCTACAAAAGAGCGGAGTTACATGAATTAACGGCATTATCCAAAATGGGCACCAACCGGAGATCCATGGATTTAAGAGAATTAGCCAAATTAATTCCTGTGATTTTATGCCAAGGTTGTGATTCCATGACTGTTCTAGAACCAGGAGTTGAGATCCCCTGTACAATCCACGAAAAGGGGAATAGAAAATGAAAAGACCAAGGCACTAGACAGGGATTTTCTGTGACAAGAGAAGACACGTTTGAAGCATTAAGATCCAGTGTATGCCTCTTGTATGAGTAGGACCAATTACTCTTTGTTGGAGATTCATATCCACCAATGCTTTGGACATCAGAGACACCCCTTTACACTCCGGGTCCGCCATATGAAAATTAAAGTCTCCCAGAACTGAAAAATGAGCATACTGTTTTTGTAATGGGGCCACCACCATTATCAGCAGCTCCCCAAATGTAATGAAAAGGTAGGGGGATGATAGATAAACGCACCCGAAAACGAGGTGTCAGATAGCTTTAGAGAGAAAAATAGACATTCCACCTTAACCAGACTGTCTAGCTTTTTAGTAGTGCAGACCAATTTAGAGAGTTAGATAACCGCCACCCCACCACCAATTTGATTTTTGCAATCCTGATGTACAATGGAATACTCGTCAGCAAAAGCTAGGGCGATACACGCCCAGATGAATTATCCAGCCATGTCTGTATAACAAATAAGATTTCCCAAAAATTATCTTCCAACATGCACCAGATATTATTTTATGTTTAGGTAACGATCTGGCGTTGATCAGACCGGCCCTCACTATTATGATCTTTAAAAGTCTCAGCTACCTTAGACTTAGATGCTAGGTCCTTCTCCCCGCCCGTACCAGTCAAATATAGGTAAAGCATCCTCCTATTTGATGCTATATTTACCAGGCAACTTTGATGGGTGAGCCCTTTCTGATCTTCCACAACTTGAAGTGAGAGCTGTTGCATTTATCCCCCCCGCCCCCAAGAATGCAAAGTCTTCTCTGTCTAGCAGAGCCTCATCTCACCTTGGAAGGCAAAATGGGTATGGTGACTGTCGCTGGCCTCGATCAGAGAGCGGATGGGCGCAGAAATCATGCCTTTGGTGCATAAGCGGCGCACCCACTGCTTGCATCTGCGCCTATGCTGCGATTAAAAAAAAAAACCATGTTAGAGGATGGAGTGACTCTTCTTGAAGACCAACAACAAGAGCGCTCAAGAAAAATGGCACCTTAGACTAACTGGAATAAAGAGAAAAAGGATACTATGCAACAATTAACAACTGTGACAAATGTTGATTTCCTCCCACCTTTCAAGTTCACTTAAAAAATATTCAGATACATTTTACATTTTGTATTCTAATATACATATATATATATTTGTAATCCAAAGAGGGTCCTTCCGGGATCGTTCTCCCATCGTCAGTTGGCGCGTTTCTTCGGCAGACCCAAAGCCGAAAATGTCAATATCACAACCAGTATGCTTCCAAGCAATACGCGTACTCAGGAGTAAGGATGCTCAATTTTATTCCTTAGGAAACGTTACGCGTTTCGACACCAGTTGTGCCTTGATCACACGTTCATATATATATATATATATATATATATATATATATATATATATATATATATATATATATATATACACACACTCATACACACAAGTGTGTATATATATTCACTGAAAAAAACAAAGGTTACAGGGATGTTATAGTAAGGAAATGGAATTTGAAAAACTTTAGAAATTCACTGAAAAAAACAGAAGGTTATAGGGATGTTCTAGTTAGGCTCAGGTTTTGCACGTACAATTCAGTGAAATTCCGCAGTTATAGCTAGCTGAGCTAACTATAACTCGTGCACTGCTTATGACCTCACATATTACTCATGAGATGGTCAGTGACATCACTGGTGACATCTCAGATGCCAGCACTGATGCACGTTGCTTTTGGACAGAGAGCTACTGAACATGCAGCTCCCTCTGTCCAAAAGCAATTCTGGTCTGCTTCTAGTTAGCAAGAGCATTTTTATGCTCTCGCTAGCTAAAAGTGGAGCAGAGTTTGCTATAGCTTGACGGGAGTGGTAAAGCTCCCGCCAAACCATAGCAGCTGCAATGTCCTGGGGTGGGTACCACAGAAAAATTGCAGAGGCTAGCCCTGGGGGGAGGGTGTCCCTAGGGCCATTATTGGCTTCAGGAGGGAGCTGTGTGCCACCCCCTCCTTTTTTAAGTCGAGCCTGGGCAGCGCATGTGCTGCTCTGAGAGGCATGCTGTATTAAGAGTATGTACTTGAAGCTCTGCCTACTCTTCGTCCATATTTTTCATTGGCTTGCCTCATTGTTCTTTGTAAATGCTGGCTTCTGATTAGTCAATAGGCTTGTTAGTCTCTCCTTAGTACCGTCTTGTCTTCATTTGTAACTTCTCATGACTACTGGCCCTTTTACGTCTCTTGTCACGGTATGTCTTTTTTAGTCTGTAAGCACTATTTTCTTCAACCAGTTTCTCCTACTGCAGGCACAATATGCTTTCCTGCAACATTCAGCGGGCTATGCGCGCTTTCACTTTCCAAGCAGCCCGGGACAATGGCGGCCACTTATTTGAAATGAAATGGTTCTCGCATATACAAGAGTTTGAGCTATTGTCATTATAAATGACATTGCCTTTTATTTATGTGTTAATTTCAAAACCGATAAATAAAAGGCATTGTAATTTACAATGCCAATAGCTTAAACTCTTGCAAATGTGAGACCTATTGCATTGCAAATACTTGTTGTCATTTGTCCCGGGGGAGGTGGCGGTTCCTGGGGCTTCGAATGGTCGGCGTGGCCCACTGTTTTTTTTAAATATTCAAGCCCCATGGAGGTGGCGGTTCCCTGGGCTGAAGGGGTCCAAGTGGACCCCAATTGTCAAATAAATAAGCCCCGGGGAGGTGGCACACCATATAGGCCTTGCCTAAATTTTTTGTTCTAGAAGCGCCGGGGAGGTGGTGGGCCCCAGGGCATCAATGAACCCCTGGAGGGGGTGGCCGTGTTGGACAACCCCCCCACCACCACCAAGAGGCCTAGGGGCTCATGGTATTTCTACCATGCCCCCTTATATTTCTTTTTTTACATTTTTCAGTGGGACTCTGCTTCAAGCATAGTTCCAAGATGACTGATAACACATCCTGTATCTTTGAAACTACTGAACAGATTTACACCAAAGCACGCTTTCAAGACCAACATCTAGCTTTTTGCCAAATTTGGTGTAATTCCATTCAGAGGTTTGGGCTGTAGTAGTGTTGAAAAATAAATGAAAAATCCACCATAGTCATATCATGGGGGAAACGTGTTTTAGGACCCCCCCTATGGACTTTGGATGGTCCTAACTATACCTATCGCCCGTAGGATATATATATATAAAACTATAGATAGATATATGTATCTATATAACTATAGATATATTTCAACCACCTTTGACTCTTTCTCCAGAAATCGGACTCCGCCACACGGGTAAGCTTCACCATAAGCTCTTGTTTATTTATCCGCTTAAAACTGTAGATATACGTGTATATATATATATATATATATAAATATATATATACATATATATATATATATACATATATATATTTATTTATTTATTATTATTTTTTTCAGTAACTTCGGTTTAAAGGATAATGCCTAGCTGACTCTTGGGCGGTCCAAGTTGGGGCTACCGGCAGCCCAATATATCCACAGTTCGTACCGCTTTGAAACAGACGTACTCGGACACCACAGGTTGCTAGTGCGAAATGTTTTAATAGCAGGAAACTATGGGTATATATATATCACAGTATAATAAAGGCAGAAGCCAACTGTGTGGACTTTCACAGTGTCTCTAAGGAACATACAACTTTTAGCTTCGGTGATGTCAGTGTTTGTTGATTTCAGGCTAGAAAATAGAGCTAAAAGGTAGGCGTATGCATCTGAGCATTTTCATTTCAAGTATAAGAAACAGCAGATGTTTTCCCATTTTATTGAAGCTGCCAATGTGTGCGTGGGTCTCTGTGTGCACACTTAGGCGAACACAGATGCACCAATTGGTGTCCTTCTGCTTTAGGGTTTCTAATGCTTTTAGCAACAGCTGTACAACTTGCTTTGCCAATGAAGCTCATCAGAGCCGGAGTTGAAGAACGAGGAAGGAGGGGTGGAAGAAGAATTACAACTATAAGGATAGCGTAAACATGGATGAGGGAGAGAAGTGGGGAGTGAGAGGCAAAGAGTTGAGATGTAGAGCAGTAAACAGAAATGTAAGAGAAAGTAGAGAGGATAGTACATTAAAGGATGGTAGAGGACAAGACTAGAAAAGAAGGCAGAGAAAAAATAAAAGCAAAGGAAGGCAAAACAGATATGAGGTGAAGTAGGAAGTAGGGAACATAAAGCAGGAGAGAGGAAAGTATTAAAGGGAGAAAATCAAAAGGGAAATAAGACAGCAAAGAAAAAGGATAAACATCGTTAAAGAATGAAAAGAGAAAAGAGTAGTTGTGCAGAGAGGAGCTAGAGAAAAGAGAACAGCACTGGCTGAAACAGAAGGAAGAGAAAAGCAAAGAATGTAGTCGAAGGAGCCAGAGAGTGAAAGGGATTGAGCAGAGAGAACAGGAAAAGATTACATACGGAGAAGCTGAATGTCAGAGAGTATAACAAAGGAAGATGATAGAGGTGGAGAGGGCTACAGATGACAATAAATGAGTTGGGAGATGGAAAGAAGGACAGGGCACAAAATAAATGGGAGTGTGTGAAGCAACAGATTAACACGTGGCATTAGCACAGACAAGGGGGTCTGGTGTTGGCTGCCAGCTTTTTGGTTTCTCCAATGTATTTTTGACTTAGAAAGACTTTGCTAAACTTTGGTACAAACATTATTTTTGCTTCATTGAAATGCCAGCACTGGGCCAGTCGCCCCTGGAAAGAAAGGGGACTGACTACCTCTTCAATATAAGTGCACATTGTACAAGAGGAGAATGCCATCGTTTACAGGGTGTGAAGTTCGCCAATACTGCCCCATGCAGGATGCTGTAGTGGGTGTAAGAAACTGGTGAATGACACAAGAATAGACCAACTGATGAAGAGGGTTTAATCAAAAGATCTTGGCTAACCCCAGACCCAAATACAAGAAAAAGATGAGACGGAAAAATTGATCAATATAAAAGGAGAGCAAGAAGGGGATAGAAACCATAAAAGACGAGTAAAGCGGGTGAGAGAAAGAGACAGAGATTCATACATGGTAGCGGGGGGAGAAGTGAGATGGTGAAATAAGGCAGTTTATGGAGAAGAGAGCGTAAGGGACAAAGAATGTTAGAGGAGGCGGAGAGTGAAGAAACAGGGAGTGAGTTGTGCTGGAATAAAAGGTATACCCCTTAACTATGAGTTTGGTACAAAAATAAATATGTGTGCCTCTTTTAATCTGCATGCAAACAACAGGATCCTGTGTGGTTCGAACTATGTCTTATTTTAGTACACAATGCATGTACACGCGTTGGAGGTGGCCCCAGAGCTGGACTGGGAACCAAAAGCAGCCCTAGCTAATTTGATCAGATCAGCCCCCATTTTGCATGTAGTGAGCAAGCCTGCCCCCTGCAAGTGGGTTGGGGGTGGTCAAACCACGAATGTTTGAAAAAATGCCAGCTACGGTGCATTTTACAACACATTTTTCAATATTGAACTTTGACCAATCATTGAATGGATGGATGGAGCCTGAAGACACAGCTGAGTGGCTTAGTGAATGAATAGTTGAATAGTGAGGAGCGGGTGCATGAATAAATTCAAGAATGGATGACACTGAATAAATACTTTTAGCTATGTGGAGCAAATGGTTGCAATGCACTGACCAAAGGTGGGCGCCCTGGTTTACATTTTAGCTTCTGCATTAAAATATCACCTACCCCAAAGACTACTATCACCAATTCTTATGAGACTTGCACAGCCTGGATGTATTTAACACGTACACTAATTTAGCACCAGAAAGAACTAAACACAAAATTTAAGCTTTGTTATACAACAGGAGAGAGAATGAGATAACCACGTAATGGCTGAATTGCACAAAAACCTTCCATCAATCCTGCTTCCACTTGACCACATTGTGTAATCCTAGGCAATTACTTTTTTTCAAAGAGCCTCCTTTTCCTTCATCATCAGGACAGCTCCTTGAATTACATAATTCGAGGTGCGTGCTAGACAAAAGTAAAAGACCATAATTTCCCTCCATCTATAGTAGATCACGTACAGTGAACAAAAGACAACTTTGCTTGTGGTTCACCAATAGCGTTGTAGGCAGGAAACACAGCTGGTCCCCAGCAACAAAACCAGCCCCCATCCCTGCCAGCCCACTGGGAGAATGCCTGGGCCAAGAAGCGACAGTTTGATCCTCTCCCCCACCAAGGACCCCATCACCGCCAAAGCCAACCTCCATGAAGGAATAAGGGCCGTCGCCAACTGGATGAAGATCAGCCGTGTGAAGCTAAACTCGGACAAGACGGAGGTCCTCATTCTCGGCTCCAACCAGTCAGCCTGGGACGACTCCAGGTGGCCAACGGCACTGGGGGCAGCCCGACCCCCACCGACCACGCACGCAACCTGGGAATCATCCTCAACTCAACGCTCTCAATGACCAAGCAAGTCAACGCCGTCTCCTCCTCCTGCTTCAACACCCTCTGCATGCGCCGCAAGATCTACAGATGGATCCCGACAGATACAAGAAAGACAGTCACCCAGGCCCTCGTCAGCAGCAGAGTCGACTACGGAAACGCCCTCTAAGCGGGAGCCCCGACCAAGCTCATCAATTGACTACAACGTAACCAAAACGCCTCGGTACGACTGATCCTCGATGTACCATGACACGGCCACATCACCCCCCACCTGAGAAACCTGCACTGGCTCTCCGTCAACAAGAGGATATCCTTCAAGCTCCTCATCCACGCACACAAGGCACTCCACAAGACCGACCCAGCCTACCTCAACAGACGGCTCTCCTTCTACACCCCCAACCGCCAGCTACGCTCCGCCGACCTCTCACTCGCCACAGTCCCGCACATCCGAAGAACAACCACTGGCGGGAGATCCTTCTCCCACCTCACCGCCAAGACATGGAACACCCTCCCACTGACCCTACGACAGACCCAAGATCTGCTGACTTTCTGGAGATACTAAAGACCTGGCTGTTCGATCAGTACCCCCCCCCCCCCCCCCCCACCCCCCAAGCGCCTTGAGACCCTCGCAGGTATGTAGTGCGCTTAACAAGTGACTGATTGATTGACAGTCTGGGCATAAGTGCCCTGCATTAGATTTCAAGGCTTTATGGATTCTCCACCGTTGTGACAACTTCTGGGGCCCGTGCCTTGACACCCCATAGTGCACCAGGGTCTGGTTTCTGTGCTGCAACACACATTGAACCCAGAGAGCTTTCTACCTACGCCTCCTAACTAAACCAGTTTTTTTCTCGGGCTGAGCAAAATCCTGTTCTTTTCAGCAACAGAGGAGATTGGAAGGCCTTGTCACCTAATACCAGACTGCAGTGACCATGTGTATCACCAGCTACCTCCAGTGTATGAAGCCAGAAGAATGCTTGTGAAGATGTTCTCTGGCTGTGGCACTTGAATTCAAAGTGGCAGGAGGGTCCTGATTTCCCACCATTTACCCCATTTTCCTATAAACACTGAAAGTCTTCAGCATGCGCTTAGGACCAGTTTTGTACTTCAGAGGAAATCTCATGAGGTCACAGAACAGAGTTTCAGAGCCTGGACACCTAGGCTTTTCTGTACCCTGTAGGGGAGCAGAACCCAGGACCAGAAGTGACAGTTGAAATTACTCACCCAACCTCCAGAAAACAATGTAACATCTGATAATATGTACATAGTTATTAAATCTAATCACACAATTGTTGCCAGTTGCCCCATGCCCTCTTATGTTTCCTGGGGCAGCCCCAGGTCTCATGCACAGATTTTTCCCATGCCCCCCATTGTAGGAGCCGCAGTCTATCGTCAGTTAAAGGCTATATCTCTTTTCCCTATCACCAGGCTCAGCCTCACAAGTGTCCTTTCAGCATTTTTAAACCCCTCATCAAATACATGAATAAGAGCCATTTTGGGGGCATGGTAGACTGGGCGAACAATGACGGTGCTAAGTGTTGTGTCAATGGAGTCCCGCAGTATGCAGGACCGCGCAGCTCCATATAGTGTGCAGAAAGTCTCCGCCTGCCCACTGCATCGGAGACAAGTGGGTTCTGCAGCTCTATTCATTCGCCTTACCTGTTGTGATGTTAGATATATGCAATGTACGTACTTAACTTTTATTAGGCGGAATCGTGCAGCAATTGCTTGATCTCAAGGTCCCATCAGGGATACTGCTCTTACCACATCATACGATCGCCCAAGATCACCCTCCCTTTTCTCTTTTAATACCAGGAAAAATTCTGGATTATTAATTATCAAGGACTTCTATATGATACATACCAAGCCACGTTCAGGAAGGGGAGCTGTAGTCAACTTCAAGAAGACTATATTCAGGAAGATTGGCAACAGCAACAATGAGTTGCCATGGTTCCTTAGGACAGACGATAGCCAGATGACAGACCTGTGTGAAGGACTTACTGACTGCCTGGAAAGCCTGACTAGGAGCCACAAGTATTCGCAACCCAGGCAAGACAAATACCCGTTTCACACGAGGAGATGTTGAAGAGACTGAGGAAGGGGTGTAGACATGGAGGCCTGGATAGATGATGGACAGATGAATGCAGAGAAGAATTGATGGAGAGGAGCACTGCGGAATTAGTGGAGAGCAGGATGGATTGAAAAGGATGGAAGGGTGGATAGGAGGATGAAGGAATGGTCAGAAGGATGGATGGAAAGAAGGTTGGAGGATGGATAGGAATAACATGGATGAATGGAGGAGCTGGAAAGGTTGGTGAGTGGAAAGAAGGAATGATGGACAGCAATCTGGCGTGAAGAAACCATGGGCCTAAGAAAAGTCTCTATCTCTGCAAACTGGGACGCGATGCTGGTGGCGCTGCAAGGTGCAGGCGAAACAGATCCGACCTCTCAAACAACCAATCTGGTAGAATGATACCGCATACGCGAGTCGTAGTTCCAGACTAACCTGAAACCCTCAGCCAGATGTGACACACAAGTGCACTTATGTATGCGATACCGTAGGGCCACATGATCAGGCAGCAGGCGTAAGTACGACATGCGAGATCCAAACAGTGAGGTGGGTGGGTTGCTCCAATTTAGCTCATAGTTTTCAGTTTTTGTTTCTGAACTGTCAGCTGTGTTATTCAGCCACTATTATTCAAGTACTGTTGGATGCTACATGTTACTCGCCATTTAATAACAGCAAATAGTAGTCCAGGGATGCCTCATATACGCTCAAGCAGATCTGGTGATATGTATCACGTAAAGTTCCTGAGTGTTACATTCAGCAGCACCTGCTATACGAGTAACTGCGACATTGTATTTTCTAACATATGTGATGTAACAAAATTGATGCCACTGCATACCAATGTACACAGTGTCAACTGTTGTTAAAATGGAAAAATCAATAAAATATATGAAAAAAAAAGGCATGAATGACAAATATATATGGATGGTGAGAAGAAAAGGAAGATCATGGATGAAAAAGGATAGAAGGAAAAAGAAAGTAAAAGAAGCTTTGGGGCCTGGAATAGTCTGCATTGTTACACTTGTATAAGTATGATGGTTAGTAGTTGTGTTGGTACTGTCATTGGCAGCGCTGGCAGGGGCAACGTGTGGTGCAAGCTTCAGTGGCCTCCTGACGAGGGCCTTGGCAACTATTTGTTTGCAAATTAAGCACCGGGTGAAATACTAGATTGACCACCCGTTTGGAAGAGTATTCCATAGCCTAGACTAGATAGGACGAGGAACTGGGCTACGGTCTGAAATTCGTAAGTCATTACTAGGATTTTTTACTGTTTAAGGTACGTGGATTACATTGAGCATTTTGGTTTTATAGCTAATGTGACCGAGCAGTAACAGTTTCAAATTAAGAACAAACCCCAGGAATTGGGCCTTGCTTACAAATCAGAGGCTTGTTCCAGTCAATGATAAGATTATGTGTAATGGTGATTTTGTTATTTGTCGTGCAGAATCAGAACAGTGTTTTGTCTAGGTTTAGTTTGAGGAAGTGGTTAGAGAGCCTTGACTCATGTGGTCTTTTTTAGTGGTTCTATGTCCCGTTCAAATCTTATTTCTGGATAATACTGAGTGTCATTGCACATACAGATCTACATCTCTTAACTCTGCATTTATTGTTTCATGTATAGGGTGAAAACGTCTGGGCAAGTATGGATCCTTGGGGACCCCGTGGGTGAAGGAGAAGGGCAGTGGCATAGGAAGGGGGTGCGGTGGCTGCGGGCCGCCCCGGGTGTCATCACTGAGGGGGGGTGACAAAATGGCAAAAATATGTGTCTTAAACACATATATTTGCCACTTTGTCAAGCTCCGCACCGGGTACCACCTGACCTTGCTACGTCACTGGAGAAGGGTCACAGGAGGTGGTCCCAATCTTAACAAATTTCGACCTGTCACTTGGATAAGATCTAAACCAGTTTAAGACAGTCCCATCAATATCATCCGATTTTGAAGAGTGTTAAGTATTCTGCTGCATCAAATGCCACTGTAAGGCATTAAGAACTATGATGCTGTGTCCGTGATGCGAAGGGCATTATCAATTTTTTATTTAATTATTTTAATTATTTTTTATAAAGAATACAATGACAATCTCTGTACAGGGTTAGCATAGAATGAATAGTAATCATTTATACATTGTTGTTTATATAGCTAGCCCCTTCTGTCTATATTTTGAGAGAAAAATTATTGTAGCGATGTTTGCCCTGCAACCCTCAGTGAAGCCATAGTGGTCTGAGTTTTGTAGTGTGCATTTTATGATTTTGTTTTCATAAATAAGACGACTAGACCCTACAGTTCTTTGGGGCCCCATTTGATAGCTACTGGAACAGCAGTCAATCAATCATAGCATTTAGCATCCTCGACATCCCTCGCCGCAGCCACATCACACCCCACCTGAGAGACCTGCACTGGTTCCCCATCAACAAGAGGATAACTTTCAAGCTCCTCACCCACGCACACAAGGCTCTCCACGACACTGGACCAGCATACACTGACAGCTCGAGTCCTGACACTGACAGCTCGAACCCAACCCTGTAGGGAAACGTCGTTTACAACGCGGTCGTTACATCGCGATGCCATTACATCGCGGTTTTTAGAATGCAAGTCGTTACAACGACTTGCGCTGGATGGTGCTCTAGGACAAGGAATAGTATAATTTACTATCCAACACCTTCCCTACTGTATGTAGACTGGAGTTGGAATAGTAAATTATACTACTCCTAAGTCCAGCGCCCTCCAACGCAAGTCGTTGTAACGACTTGCGTTGTAAAAACCGCGATGTAATGGCATGCGATGTATTAGCATGCGTTGTAATGTCATACAACCAACCCTGTATTACCCCTTCCCAAGTTAAAGAGCAAACTGATGTTTCCAACTCACTGACCGTCCCAGATCACCAAGAGGAGAACCCCACAGGGTCGTGTATATGCAGGGAGTATTTCAGCCTAGCAAAATCAAAACTGAAAACTGCAGCTAAACTACACACTATCCCAAGACATTCCCAGAGGCAACAGGTAGACTACCTGCTGCAGTTATTTATCCAGGTTGGTATCAGAAGTGTATTTTGATTTTGCTTATGCTGGACACTGAATTCTTATTGGATTTTATGTTATGGACTGATACTTATTGATATTGTACTTTTATGATTGCAGATGCTAATCGAAATAAAGTAAATATTGATTGATTGATTGACTGCTACAGTTCAATTACATTGTTTACCAGACTGATGAACAGCTACCTTAGGAGGGCCTCTGAGCCAGGCTACCGTGACCTGCCTCAGAATCCCATGTGATCCCAAGTGCCTGCAAGCTGAGCAACAAAGTCACCCCAACAGTAACCAAAAGGTAAAAGTGTGAAACCTACACCAGCAACCGCTGTAATCTCAAACTGCAAATACAGCCAGAGCTTTCCATAGCTGCTACACATCCTCCCTCAATCACAAATACTGTCAAAGTTACCCACAACTAGTATTCGTTCTAAAAACTCCAGCTCAGGAAATTCTTTGTAAGACGAAATCAAATATCTTAGTGTAAACATATTATTATATTCTTAAACTTTCAATACTCACTGTAAAGCACCCCATAATATAACTGTGTTTCTTGTTCGTGCCACAAAGAAAGAAAAAATTAACACATTTAGTTGATGTTGTCTATAAAGAACAAGGTGAGCTTTAGAATATTTGATCAGAGCTGATCCACTCGAGTGTTCACAAACTTTTGCCTGTATCACTGACTGCACAAGTCACTATCCTGGCTGGAAACACACCAGCACGATGAGAAACAGACTCAGAAATTGAGGGAAGATGACATATGAATTCATACACTTAAACAGGGCAACACAGACAGTGGGACACGGCGACGAGGGCACTGGTGCAGGACGATAGGACAATGGGACATGAGTAGAGGGACACAGGTACAAAGCTAAAAGCACCTATGAATAAACTTAAAACTGTGACAAGACGATACAAACACACTCTAAGAAAATACAATCTGAGTTATAGGAAGACATGGGCATTGGGGCAGGAAGCGATGAACACATCAGGTAGACATAAATGCATCCACAGAAACAAGAAGACAATGACCCAGGCCATGAAATACAGCCTCATGCAAAAGAGATACTGACTGATATGCCCACTGGGACAGAGAAATAATGTCTCACACACACTGAGAGAGCAACAGCCTGACGAATCAAACAAAGACACAGAAAAACTGACATGCATACTGGGACAGGTTGACAATGACATGCTCACGGGGCGAAGGAGACATGGGCTTAGGAGAAGAGAGAGATGGCTAAGACACAGAGGCAGGGAAACACAAATAAGCATTTGCAACGCAATAGGTCTCGCATTAATTAAATTTATAGCTATTAGTTTTGCAAATTACATTTTTTTGTTTGTTTTTTGTTCAAAATATCCTCACAGTAGCATAGCTGCAAAAGTCAATATTTTTTTTTTTTAAGTTTTGCGTCTGCTGGGTTTATTGCTATTTATTAACTTTTGTAGTAATCACAGCACACCACACTTTAACTTAAGATGTTTAAAAGTAAAGCGCGGCGTGACACAATTCCTACAAAAGTAAATAAATGGAAAAGAAATGCAGCGTATCCCTCCTTTTTATCTATTTATGACTTTTATAGCAATGGTGGCACACCGCGCTTTAGCTTTAGATGTTTAAAGCTAAAGCGCAGCGGGCCACCATTTCTACAAATGTCACAAATAGAAAAAAAAGTTCTTATGCCGCAGTCTTTGTTTTCTATTTACTGACTTTTGTAGCAATTGCGGCACGCCACGCTTTAGCTTAATATGTTTAAAAGTAAAGCGCGGTGTGCTGCCATTGCTATAAAAGTAAGTAAAGGAAAAAGAAATGCGGCGTCCGCCCGCCTTTGTTTTTCTATTTATTGACTCTTGTAGCAATGGCGGCACACCGCACTTTAGCATTAAATGTAAATGTTTTAATCTAAAGCCTGGTGTGCTGCCATTGCTACAAAAGTAAACAAGCACTGCAAGGAAAATCAGGAAGGACAGCAGCAATAATAGGAGGGAGAGGATGCATCTGCGAACGAGGAGGTAACATATAGACAACCAAAAGAAACAATCAGTGATGTCCTGTAGGAGGGAACCAAGCACCCAAAGGCAGGACAGATGGACACTACTGACCAACCACAGTAAAGGAATTACCAAAAGGCAGGGCAACCAACCAACCAGAAGCGTTGGGCGTAGCTTAAAGCCTATATTCTCAATGCAACATGTCTCGAAGAGACAGCACAAGTGGTACATAGGCGAGACTTAAACACTGATCAGTGAAACATTGATAATTATATTGGCTTGAGGAGAATTTTTGGTGGTACTTTTTCTGTATATAAGAGGCATCCATGGCATTTGTGTACCCAGCCCTGGGCAAAACGCTGTGGCTGATGTATCAATGGCAATTCCTGGTATTTTAGGGCAACCTTGATATTTTGGTTCCCACTTCATGGCATGTACATATATGCTATAATAAACGATAGGCCATGTTTAATAGCCGCCTTGGCTTTTTAGACATTTTTTCAAGAGGAATTGTGCTGAAAGATTGACCATTTTTTCAAAATGATTTGGGGGTTGGGTGGGTAAACCTGTAATCTTTTTCAAGATGATCAGGCATAGTTGGCACATCATGGTATTACGTAGATAATTCATGTGTGCCCTTTCCGATCCTATGACTCTTTCACAAATTAATGTGACCAATATGCTATAAAATTTATTATTTGACCTAATTTTTTCAAAATGTTCTCAGGGGAGAATTTTTCAAACCGCCCCATGAGAAAATGACGCTGTCCCTTTCGCGGACTGCAGTTTGTGGCAAGTATTACACCTGAACTCTTTCAAAATCACCAGTCAGCACTGGTAACCTTCCATCCTTAGCCTCTATGATAGTGACCCACCCGTAGTCGTTTTTATAGTGCCGTCCTCTGGCCACCCCATCCCTGGTAAGTACCTCCTCTAACACTGCTCTCTCAGAGCACCTTCAGCCCTTTTCACTTTCACATTCCCTTCTACCCTTCAGTCTTTAAGTTCTTGTCAAAGAGGTGCAAGGCTGTATGTTAGAGCTCAGCCCTGCCTCTCCCTCTGGGACCATCTATAACTAAGTGCATGCTGAGATGTCAAATGCAAGCCTTTATAAGGCGCTGATTACACAAGAAGGTCAGGTCTCAAAATTCTTTTTGTAACATGGTGTTCTGTCAGGGTTGGTATGGGACAAAAAATAGGTCCAGGCACCAAAATAAAAGTGGCCCCGTTAGCAAGCTAAAAATGTGGCCCATATTAGGGCAGTTTTTAACTAGTAACAACACGCTGTATGATTATTTTGCAAGGTATGGGAGACTGCATGCACTTGTGTTCGCTGCAGGCACTGTTTGTGGCAATATCGGGGAAAACAACAGTATAAACCGATCCACCTAGCCATAAAACATGCCCACATACGGTTAAAATACCAGCCCACACACTAATCTGTCAGACGAGCCCATCAGGCCTATAAACCAGTTGGACCCTGGTTACTGTGTTTCTGAGCCGTGATTGGGTACTTAGGTCTCCAGTTAGCACAGATTGACGGTGCTTGCTTGGGTAGGTATTCTGTGCGGAAGAGACTGGGGACACTGCTGGTCTGGCTATGTTTGCAAACGTCTCATGGTGGTGGTGACTGCCTGGCAATTTCTGCAGTTGTCAAATGGTGATAGTCATTACTTGGTGAGTGAGGTCTGCAGATTTCAGACGGTGGCAGGGCTGGGTACGTTGGCAGAGTATGATAGTTCTGTGCTTCATATGTCTGTAGATGGGATATATGACGGTACCACGCGTACTTTTACAACGCGTACCGTTACAACGCTACTTTTACCACGCAAGTCGTTACAACGACTTGCGTGGAGGGGCGCTGGATAGTAAATTTTTTAATTTACTATTCCAACTCCAGTCCCCGTGGACTCTAGGGAAAGGAGTTGGATGGTAAATTAATCTATTTACTATCCTGGAGCGCCCCCCCAGCGCAAGTCGTGGTAACGACTTGCGTGGTAAAAGTAGCGTGGTAACGGTACCGCGTTGTAAAAAAATGCGTGGTTACCGTTGTATACCCTGTAGATGCCACCAAATGCCAGAATATTTGCCTCGATTGGCCTGTGTATGGCACTCAATGGTGGCTAGGCTTCATATTTATGCTAAGGTTAAACAATGGTATTATTATAACTGTATGGTCGCACTTGGTAGCAAGACAAACCTGGTACCTCTGCAGATGGAGCACAACAACATTGCTGTTTCAAATGTCTGTAGATGGCACATGCTGACTGTGTTGACCCAGACATCTTTGTGCATGGCATACAGTGGCAAAACTAACCCTGATATATATGCCTTTGGCGTTTGGTGGCAACGCTGGACCATATATGTCTGGAAATAGTGCATGGTCAAATCCTGACACCTCTCTCCTCCCAAAAGCTAGGGCACTGAGGGAAACAAAGTGGTGTGTACCTCCCTCATGAGCTTGTGGGCTCATAGGTAAATGAATTTTTAAGAAAGTGGAAGCATGAAAGGTCTGGGAGTTCAAACACTGTCAGAGGGGGTTGGGAGATTGCCAGCCTCTTGGCCTATATCTCTCTAAAAGGTCAGAATGATTTATAATTAGGGCTTCCGGTTTTATGGTATTTCGTTTTTAAACATTTCCATCTGCATTTATCCATTTTTTTTTGCCTATCTTATTGATATTTGTCCATATTTAGTTTGCGTGTTATGAACAATTAGAGTGATAAAATGGTATATTTCCACATTTATTTTACTGATAAACATGCACTAATACTTTGATGCCTGTTGTTTTATAGCAAATTTAGCAGCCAACATAGCACAACACTACACCCAAGGGTAAATATTAGCATTGCATACAAATATATGCTAAAATATGCCTGTATTTAAGGAAATCGAATTTGTCCTTTAGCTCCTCGTGCTGTCTGTCTGCTCAGCTATTGGCCTGGAATTCATGAAGGGCAGCATGAAAAGTCACTAACAAGAAGCACAATTTTCGGTATTTTTCCACTTTTAAAAATAAATACAGACAGGAAACAAGTCGTTTGCTGTCTGTATTTATCCGTAAAATTGAAAACTGGAAGCCTTATTTACAATCTCCCTACAGGCCATGATTTCCCCCAAAAGAGTTGTCTTCTGTGCTGCGCCCTCAAAAGGACTGCAAATGATTCGTGCCGTGGTGCCCTCCACATGTTTGCATACGGCACACGGTGGGCACAGTGGTTTTGATATTTTATTATTTAGAGTTTTATACAGCGCTAGCTAGACCTGAAATTATCAGAACGTTTTATATGTTATGTGATTTTTACAAGAGGTACATGAAGGGATTCATAAGAGTCGTAGTTGAACAATACTGCATTAAGTGGTTATAAAGTCACACATATATATGTACACAGTCCCGGCTAGGGTATGTTTCCAGGTCACATTACAGCCATGATGTCTCCAGCTGGCACATGGTAGCACTACCCACCTTGGTAAGTCAGTCTATGTGGCATGGTAGCTGTGCTGGCACGCATATGTTGGCACATGTGACACTGTAGGCTAGGGTTTGTCTGCAGATGGCACACGAAGACAATTTTCTGAAAGTGCTCACAGCTGGCACATGGTGGCAGTGCTAGCACAGAGCGGTCTATAATTAGCACACAATGACTGGTAATTCTCTCCGTGTGGGGTGGTTAAGGACATCTTGGGGACAGTGTGGAGGAAGGCCGGGAGTCTCTTTGAGTATGTATGAATGATGTGTATGTGAAGTGGGGGCGTTGAATGGGATTTGTAATGATTAGGCAATGGTTTTTACTGTGTCTTTTGATTGTATAAGCAATATATAATATATGATAAATTGTGTTTTATAATATAATGTACTTTATGTTGAAGTTTGATCAAAACGAAATAATTTCTGAGAACGTAATAAATGTTTAAAAAATAATGTTGGGTAAGTAACTGTTTTTGGATGACTCAGAACTTGAAGTAATGCAGGTTGAGCGGGAACGTTACCGGCCTCGGTTTGAAATGAAGGGGCAGAGCAGTGACGTAACTCAAAATGACGACCAACTGCAGAACATGATGAGAGGCCCTGGAGTCTCACCAATGTGATTTGGCCTTGAGCTTGGACGGAAGCCCACTGAATAACCAACACCGCCCCAATACTCCCCCAATACTCCCACCCACCCCCATAGGGGCAGCAGGGGCCTGCATTAGGCCACTGCTGAGAGGCGGTGCCGATACCTGCAGCCGAAATCAGTGGGGCGCATCCGCCCCCACTCAATGGTCACCAATAAAGTGAGGGGGCGAGGGGAGGCTCATACCCACAGCAGCGTGCATGGTGGGAAGTTGCGGATTCCTGAAGTCCGGCTTGCCCTTGAAGAATGAGGGGTACTGATTCCCCCCACCCCAAGTCTAGGCCTCTGAGAAGGAGGCTACTGGGACAGACAGGAGTATTCACTCCTGGGTGGGTGGGTCTGTGCGGAGGGTCAGTGACACAGTCCTCTCCAGGCAGGGGAGGGCGGCGGGACCCCTGCTCGGTGCCCTGGTGCGTTATGTAAGCTCCCTTCCTTCCTCCCTCCCCCCTCCTTCCCTTGCATCCACTCACTGCGGCTTCCAGTCCCGCTCCCGGCCCGTGCTGCCGCTGCTCCAGGCCCCCCCGGACTTCCGCCGCTCCCGCGGGCTCGGCCCGACCGACCACCCTCCGCTCCCGCGGCCTCGGGTTGCATCAGCCCCGGTTTATAGCGGCCCCTGGGCGGGGAGGGGCCGGGAATGCGGAACCGGCCCGAGAGCCAGGGCAGCAGCAGCAGCGTCAGGGGGAGGTGGGGAGAGGAAGAGACGGACCGCGAGGGGGCTTGAAGCGGGGAGAGAGGCGCGCACACAGGGGCCATTCTATTTATTTTATTTTATTTATTTATTATTATTTAATGCGATTTTCTGTAGCACGAACATTACCCGAAGGTGTCAGAGCGCTTTACAAAAGAACCAGTTGCGATACATAAGCATTTAGGATTACATGAGTTACATAAAAGATACAAACAGGAAAAGCGCAACAGGGAGATAAGCAGGAAGATGTAGGAGGGGAGGCGGGGTAGAGGGGAAGGACAGGTGAGAAGGGTGCGTGGGCACCGGATTACCAGAGAAGAGCTGAGAGCGGCGGAGTGAAGAAAGCAAGAAACGCATGGGCGGGAGGAGATTAGAGGGGTGGATAACTTGTCAAGAGGAGTTGAAATGTGTGAGGGCAAGGGAGGAACAGGGATAGTGAAAAAGGAAACGAAGGGGAGCAGTAGAAGACAAGAGGAGGAGAGAAGGCGTGGACCGGGGGCGAAGAAGGGAGAAACAGGAAATGTAGAGTGTGGAAGGTAGAGAGTGGCTGGATGGTATAGAGTGGCGCGAGAGAGGAGGAAGGAGAACAGTTGAGAATCGAATAAACTGTGCATGTGTATTTTTAAAGTATTTCAGCCCCTCTCCCAACTGGAATGCGGAACAAAGCAGCCATACAGAGAGTGTCAGGTCCCAAGGGTGAGATTGCAAAAATCCAATCAATTGCAACTTCTATCTCTTATGTTCATGTAAGTCATATCTGCTGGAAGGGCAGTCCATCAGTAGCTCTGCCCAGCCAAAAAAGCAAACCTCACCAAATGAACAAAGCGGTACAAAAGGGGGTGGTGATGGACGGAGCATCTGAACCAATCAAACACTCACACCCAGTCAAAAGATCTGGGTTTAATCCATCACCGTTCTTTAGCCCACTCTGCCACCCCAGTTCAGACATGGCCATATGCAAATCAGTCTGACCATGTGCATCATGGGAACAGTCCAGCCCGAACTGCCAAGCCATGCCTTCCCTGGACCGGAAACAAGCTTCCTAGGACCGGTTTCTGGAATTTCAGCTGTCTTCAGCCAGGCTTGCTTGAATCCAGTGGCAAAGTGATCAAGGGACTCACGTCTGAGCATACCCTGCCAACTTATGGCGAACAAAGCGGTACAAAAGGGGGTGGTGATGGACGGAGCATCTGAACCAATCAAACACTCACACCCCCTTTTGTACCGCACCAAATGAACAGGCATCGAATAACTGCAGAAACCTGTCACACGTTATGTTTGTATCTTACATATCTTCTTCCAACGCACTGCTACGTGCTGTGTCACAATAAAGCACCTCTGTGGACATCATGCACGACATAGAATTACTGCTCACACAGGATCAAAACAAAAACAATTTCTGCCAACCACACATTACAGCATGCTATGCATGTAGGCAAATATAGGAGAAGTAAGCTCTATATAAACGCTGCCATACAATAGTGGTAACGAGCACCGGCAGTTTTCTAAAGGGGGCCTCAAAACGGGTCTCTATCGGGCTCTGTTTTGTCCCCTGACACAGGTGGTCCATTTTTTTCCAGACTGCAGTGACAGCAGGAACATCTATGTGCGCAGGCTCACACTGCTCACTTCTCACTTGTTAAGAAGTTACGGCGTGACGTCATGCAGGTGAGCTTTGTAGGGGAAGGGAAATCCTTTCACGAGAATCATTGTCTCTCTGGATTTCCATTCTGTTTTTGAAACTCAGAAGCAGCAACATTGTCGTTGTGTCACCAGGGCTTTAAATTGAAGCTTTTTCAATATTATATACAATCCATTGTTGCTGCTTATTTATCTTATGCAACTTACAAACATTGACAAAGCCAATAGTCCTGACTTGTTTTAGGTATGATGTTACTTGTATCATATATCTGGATGCAATGACAGAAACAGCCAAATACAAGTCGGGCGGCACACTATGCTAAGCACAGATTTTTAGCTTACGTGTTTTAAGCCACACCCCTAATTACATTGGCCACGCCCCTTTGTGAGGTCCTTCCCCCCCAGTTTTTTCATCCCACTTAAAGCCCTGGTGGTAGTGATTGTGTAAACTATGATCCTGTGCTTCTCACAGGATACCATCCAACTAGTATTTCAGTGCCTTTCTGTGAGCTTTTTCTTATTACATTCAAGCACATCACACAGTAATGGGCATGCATCCTAAAACAAGCCAAACCTATTAGCTTTACCAATGCTTGTTGAAAGAATAAGCTAAATGAGGAACAACAATGATTTTGTCCTCCCTCCGTCGACCTTTCACCCTACCAAAAATCCTGGGGCCTATCCTCAGCAACTGTAATATTAATTGTACTTTGTATACTTCCATCCCCTTGTACTCAGCACCCTTCCCCCCCACCTTCCTTAATTTATGGTATACTCTCGTGATCCCATGCCTCTTGTACAACTATAGGACTCTGTAAAGCGCTCTGATACCCTAACAGGTCAAGTTCGCACTCTATAAAACACAAAAATAAATAAATAAATAGAATCCTAAACATTTTAGTTCCGAAACTATGAGACTGTAAACTAAACATTATACGGTCTGGCCCATACTCTTTCACATGAAGGATATGATAGTAATGTGACATCCTGGGCTTTAAGTGGGCGGGTCCTTCAGGGTTTTAGACCCGGCAGGAATTTCTTATTACCCTTTTTACCAAAGATATGTTCAAAAGCCCTCCGCCAGTGCTAGAATCCATCTGGAACATTCATGCACATTATTTGTCTGTGAAAGCAATACGCAGCTGAGAATGTTTCGACAATGTGAATGTCCACATTTAAAGCATAATCTGAACATTAATACAAATGTAACCAGCTGTATAGCAAATAACTATGAATCAATTTTTTAAACAGCTTTGACCAACCTATAAAATAAACCAGCACATTTTATTCAAGCGTTAACAGTTTGCTGTTATGTATCCTTCTGATGGTCTTTCACCACCTTCAAGGTGTTAAAGTCACCCTGAGGCTACATTACAAGAGCATGTGCAAGACAGCGGTAATGATGGGCACAAGGTGACACAACCAGAAGCTCCCATTCTTCTGCCTTGGGCCAAGGCAAACGGAGTCCCCTTTCCAAAAATTGTTGGGGACTTCGTTCCCCTATTTACAACCCTGACTTGTGTCATAGGTGCAAAGCAAATAATTGTTTTTAGGGATTAGCCATTAGCGCAAATGCTGCATTGTGGTTTATATATTATAGGTCTTAACAGGAGGAAATTGCACAGGTAAAATAATACAGCACCAGTAATACCGTGCACAAAAACTCACAAAATGTATTTGTGTACATTATCCTCAAATATTTATCGCGAAGTTATAATAGGGCACAAAAACAGCCCCAATAATGTGCACAAACAGTATTCCCACCTGGGTGTTTTTGTGTCCTTTTATAACGGGCAGCCAGAGAACGAGGCTGTATGTCTATTCATTTTATGTCCAGTTGACAGGAGCAGGGAGGCTTTGCTGTACCTTCATTTGTTTCTGGCTTGTCTCCTAGGACGAGGCACGGTTATTCTTTTTGTATTACTCACTCAGACTTCCTTTTCCATGGGGAAGTAAGTGGCACAAGTGTCTCTGTAAGTAGGGCGGTGTAGAAGAAAGCTAGGCTGTGCTGTCCTGGAAGCTAAAAACAGCACTGGAAAATATTTTAATATCAGCCCCATAATGCACCACAGTGAGTCAGCGCCTCTACCAGGGTGTGTTGTGATGGGGATGGTCTCCTGCATGGCTCTGGAGTGTTTTGCCCCTGTCTCAACTACCACATAGCAAGCAGAAGGATTTTGACTTCCACCTCAGCACACATGACAATCACGATCCCAAAGGACACACTATTGGGCATATTTACAAGGAGTGTGAGCTACCGCAGCGTCATTTTTTTTAACGCAGCGGTGGCGCAATCAGTGCTCCACACTGCTCCATGTTTACAAACTGACACACTGGGCCCAATGTGTCAGTTTTTAGAGGCCTGCATTACATTATATCTGCGCCAGGTATAATGCATAGAGGGTAGGCATTCCTACTTTAAAAGCCAGGTAGAACTGATGCAGTGAAATGTATAACTTTTCACTGTGTCACTCTAAGACTGCATCACTGCATCAGAAATCGCTATGCCTTCTCAAACCAGGCGTAAGGATTGACTCAGGGCTTTTAACATGGGACTCGCCTCTGTGTTCTGACGCATTGCTGGAGTTGCGAAGTCTTATGACCAACTCCAGCAATGTTTCACTTTAGCACCAATAGATGCATCAGCATTTTTGACGGATCAGTGAATCCTTGCACCATGGAGCCCTGTATTGTAAATACAGCACATCCATGGCGTCATTAGGTCATTTGCAGCAGGCTTAAGAAATCTAACATATCAATGCCATTGCGTCAGTTCTTGTATATATGCCCCCACGTGTTTTCAGTTGAGCATGACTACTGTCAGCTCACTGGGCTGTAGAGGACTGTTAGTGCTGGCAGTGACACTGTTTCTAGTGGCAAGACCGGCTGTTTTAGATGTCCTATCCGGACAAGCAACCTACTAACATTTCATGCTTTTTAAATTGGGTTTGCAAGTTTCATGCAACTGGACCCTTCCATGTGGGACATAAATGTTGTGTGTGTGCACTAATAGTGCATGAATGCAGAGAAAGTGTGGAGCATATGTTGCACGTGGACATTGCCATACTGGGTTCCATTTTTCTCATCGGTATAGCCAAGTGGTTTAGGAGATGGATGGTTGGAGAGATCATAGACAACAGATGTATAAAGAAGGCTCTACCGGGACACTCCAGAGATCCTTTGTAGCGGGTCAGACTGACAAGTGTTAAGGCAAGGAGAAAGCGAGCCTTTGGAAACTAGGGAGTTTTCAAAAGCCATTTCTTGGCCCACTGTTCTCTGGAAGGGACACCTTCCCCCAACAGGTTAAAAGGTAGCTGAATTGGACAGCCAGTCATTCTTTGTGCCCAAGATGCCAACTCACCTTCCCAAGTTTGAGACCAGAAACCTGGGGGCGTTGCTTTAATCTAACAGGAGAGGCTACGTGGACCGTACTTCAAGAGAGAGCAAATCAGCCTCTCAGGAGAGACATTGGAGCTGTTCTTCCATCAGTGCTGGTTTGCTCAGAAGAATGGAGCCCATGTAGGAGCCAAGCCAAAGACATCCGCTGTGCACCAAAAACGATCCACACTACTACTGAGACCTAGAAGTCACCTAAGGAGTTCCAAAGTATGATCAAATCATGTATCCCTGTGGACAAAAGGTAACTGAGAGCTCATGTCAGTTCGAGAGCTCCCGCAACAACCAAGCATCACAAAGCTGAGAGATACTGGAAGAAGTTGAATCACCATCCACGATCCATACTTAAGACAAGCCAAAGTGCCAGAAGAGATACATCAAAGAAGAGAGTCTAAATCCAGAAGCCAAGTACTCACCAGCGGTGTCACCTGGCTCTTTGCATGGTGGATTTGTGTCTTGGTTCAAGGAAGATTCTCATTTTGCATGATTCACCTCTGCAGCTAATGCTAGCACTGCCTCCACTCACCTAAGGGCTGTGCAAGCACTATGAATACTGGCCGGGCATCAGCAACCCAGGCTCGGATGAGATCCCTTCTCTGATGCTTGGGGGCATTGTAAGCAGCAGAGTCCCACTGGTACTCTCGGTCCACTATCAAACAACAGGAAAGGCACTGTGCCCTTAAAATGATCCTTAGCAAAGGAAGAAAGCCCAAACTGTGTCCTTGAGAAAGGGGGGGGGGGAGGCCAACCAGACACCCAACATCACATGATCGCCCCTAAGAATTTCAGCTCCCCGTAGAAACTACCATAGAGACTTCAGAGATGCGAGTGAGATTTAGTGAAACAAATGTATCGACCACAATGGTTGGCTCCCCTATAAACAAATAAAAATAGATAATAAAGATAGAGAAATCATAATGGGAGAGACAGGCCCTTACAGTAAACGAGGTGGTTGTTGGAAGTTCAGGTCAGGGTCCAGTGAATGATACGAGAGAAGGGTGTATTTCTTGAATAGCCCAACTACAGACTTCTTGTAGGCTGTCTCCAAGAGTGTCGCCAAAATTGTTATATAGAGTTTGTGCTGGATAGTCTCTTTCACCCAACTCTAAGGTTCATATGTCCCCTAGATCCAGTATCACGCCCTTTGGCAGTCTAGATTTTGCTTAAAGCATGAAACTAGCAAGTTAAGGATGAGCGAGAGGATAAGGCGAGGGAGTTCAAGAAGGAGAAACTCAGGGTAGGCCACCAGGAAGAACAATAGAGGCAAGGGATAGACAAGAGTAGTGGCGTAGGGAGAGAAGAAGAGGGAACTGGATTAGGAGAGAACAGGAAAGGCAAGAGAAAGATATAGAAAATTGGAGAAGGAGTAGATAGCCCTTGAAAAGAGAAGCTCAATTTAGCATCTTTGTATCTAGAGCCATGGGTACATGTCTATCCAAATCTCTTGTGGAGTTCTTTGTTTGCATACTGGAGTCCAGAAACATGAGGAGCCTCCATAGGTATTGGCCCAGCCAATGATTCAAGAAGCACTTTACCAGAGATTGGAACTTGGAAACCTGGAAAATGAGAGATGCAAGACTCGCAAGCACCACATTGTCAAGAATTCTAAGAACCTGAAGCAATGACTTGATAGGCCACGTCAGCAATTGTCATATGGTTATGTAGGGTAACCTTTGCGGTGGACCAGCTTGTGGTGACTGGGGCGTCGGTACAGAGTGCAGCTTCCAATATGACACCCAGGTTGGTTGGAGTGACTTCCTGATCAGTGTTGGCAGAAAAAGGATTTAGGACCAGTAAGCACTTGCATTGATGCCTGGCAATACTTCACGTTGCATCATTGTCCGCTTTAACAATGGTGTGTTCACCAACTTCACATCCCAACACTTTATTTTCTTATTTCTTTTGGTCACTTTAGGTTTGCTTACAAAGAATTCCTTCGTTTTGCCTTGTTCTTTCCTTTCCCTTCTGTTTCTTTCAGCTTCCCTCCACTTTGGAGATCCTTCAAGAACCAAACTTTACACGACCAGCTTAATAGAGTCTGATCTAGATGTTGGGGAGTAACTCGCAAGGGGATTATTGGTTTTCAAGCATTGCTATCGTATTAAACATACTCACATTCGGGTAATAATTTGATTAAAGCAATATGCACATATGTCCTTCTTCAACTACTTTGAGCTACGCCTTACCCTGACCACACCTGTATGTACTACCAGATCCATGAGAATACTTGCTGTATATCTTTCTGATCCTTTCCCCCTTCCTTTTCCCTGGAAAATGCCTCATATGTTGGCTCATCTCAGTTGTATAAGAGAATAAGTCTAGGTAGACCATTGCAGCGATATTAGACAATATTATAGTAACACTCCAGTGAATAGTACATTTATGTTGTGTTACAATTCTTTATCCAAATTTTGAGCTCCCTTAAGGTTGATGAACCAGCCGACACGTGTTTCGCCCTTAGTGGCAAGCAGGCCTGGGGCTTTTTCAAGGCTGGATATATCAGTTGTAAAGAATATCAACACAAATAGTCAGGCTACCAGATAGAAACAAACATACAAAAAACAAAGGCTAATAATAACGAACAATCATCAGTAATATGCAGAAGAGAGAAACATGAAAAAGAAATGAAACAAACAACTAATCAATGTTTCATTATATAAAAAAACAGCTATTAATCAAAAAAGGTGTATGTGCAATTCATTCTGTGAAGTTTCCAATCCAAGCTGGGTCACACTCTATCATAATTTTGATGATATTACAAAAAAAATGTTGCTTGAATATGAATCTGCTTTGCAAAAAATGGAAGCGATGAGGCATTTGGCAAAACAGGAACAGTTGGTTTAATTAAAAGCAGCGGCGGGAGAACAGGCAACAGAGTCGGGGTCTAAAGACTGTCTCAAAGCACAATGGTTTAGTCCGTCTTTTTATACATTACATGAAGCATCATAAAACAATTTGTACATTCCTTTGGGGACATAAATCTGTACCTAGTCACAGGGCCATAAATCCGGTCATTTGAAGCTCAGGTGGGTCTTGACCTTGCGTGGACTCAATGTGGGGCCATTGGTTACAGCATGGGGAGCGCGTGATCACTGCTTGTAGTGTGCATGCTGTGTTCTGATTGGCTGAGTGTTCCTAACTTAGTCTGGCATCTGACTTTATGGTATTTTGGGAACGTGCACCCCTCCGACCAAAGGTGTTTTATTGGAGCCAATCTCCTAATACCATTGTGATGTTGCTGCCTATCTGTGGGATCGATATGGGTTATCCTGTTCGCGCATTTGTCTAAGGGTTATGTTTCACTGCACCTCTGATCTGTCAATCAGTTGCTTCAGGCCTAGGTTGCAGGGCCTGCCTGACCATGTTCTTCTGACAAGGGGTTGATGGAGAGGTCATATCGGGTGGATTCGACAACAGTGATGCAAGTTTGTTGTTATACGTACATATATCATGGCATACATCAACATTGTATTTATCAATATTAACAAAAGGAAAGTGTGACAAAGCAGCTCATTAATAAGAAGAGGTTGGGTTATAGGTGGAGGGCCTGTGTTTGTGTAAGTGAGATATAAGGACAGTGCACAATGGGGAAAAAAGGGGTAAATAAAAGGTTAGCCTTTGCCTGCTACATTAGCCTTACAGGTATATATAAATGAAAGATGGGGAAGAAAAGCACATACTAATAGAGGATCTTACTTTTTTATTTCATAAGAGTAAAGGGTTGCAGCAGCTAAAAATACACAATCATCTGGAAGTGAGAGAAAGGAGGGAAAATGAACATTGGGAGGCGGAAGAGAAAAATACATCATGGCAAGGCGAGTGCATGCTCAATTGGTAGTATTTAAAGTCCAGTTGGTAACTGGTAACTTAGTCCACCATAGATACGAGCTGGAAAAAAAAAAGGGGGGGGGGGGAATGGAGAACTCAGCATAAAAGTAATGGCGGTGGTACTATGATGCACACGGGGGGGATGAAAACCCAGAGTGCTTTTTAACGTTTACTCTCTGGTCTAAAGGATGTCTGGATCACAGGTCTTGGCAGTCAGGTAGAGGTCAGCTTGCATTCTTATCAGTCCATGTTCCACCGAGGAACAAGGGGGGTTTATAAAGACGTACAGATTAAGGTTAAAGGTGCTAGTTAAGGTCAGGTAACAAAGAGAAATAAGCATTATCAAAGCCAATAGGTTTCACCTATGCAAGAGCTTTTGGCTTTGGCAATATATTTTAGCAATGTTGTACACCAACGTGGTTGTTGTTCAGCATGGCTAAAGATTAGTGGGGTAAAGGAGAGTGGCATGGAGTATTGTAAAGTGTATTAGAGTGGAGTGTTAAGGAGTGGTGTAGAGTGGTGTACAGTAGAGTTGAGTGGCGTGGAGAGGAGAGGAGTGAAGTGGAGTTTCATGGAGTAGCGTACAGTGTTGAGGAGTGTTGTGGAGGGAGTAGAGTGTCGTAAAGTGGAAGGGCATAGAGCTGAGTGGGGTACGGTAGAGAAAGTGTCAGAGTTGAGTAAAGCGTTATGGCTTGAACTGGCATGGAGTGTCATCGAGCAGAGTAGAGTAGAGTGGAATGGCGCAGAGGATGTTGTGTAGAATGGAATAGAGTGTTGTACAGTAGAGTGGCAGGGTAAATTGTCATAGAGTTGAGTGGCATAGAGTGGAGTAGAGTAGTGTGTCATAGAATATAGTAGAGTAAAGAGGCTTGGAGAGGCATAGAGGAAATTGCATCGAGTGGAGTAGTGTCATAAAATGGCCTAGAGTGGAGTAGAGAGCTGGAGAGCAGAGTGGCATAGAGTGGAGTAGAGGGTCAGTGGAGCAGAGTTTAATGGAGTAGAACATCATAGCGTGGAGTATCGTGGAGTGGATTGTAGTAGAGCGGAGTATAGTGGCCTAGAGTGAAGTGGCATAAAGTACAGTGGTGCAGAGTAGCTTGGCATAGAGTGCGGTGGTGTAGAGTGCATTGGTTTTGAATAAAGTGGTGTAGAGTATATTGGCATAAAGTGCATTGGCATAGAGTAGAGTGGTGCAGAGTAGATTGCAGTGGCATAGAGTGCAATTTTGCTGAGCGGAGTAGTGCAGGGTAGAGTGCAGAGGTGTAGAGTAAAGTAAAGTAAAGTCCACATTTGTAAAGCGCACAATCACCCGTAAGGGTCTCTAGGCGCTGGGGGGCCGTCGGGAAGATTAAGCGAGCTATTGCCCAGAGTCACATGGTGCTGGGCTGACCTGCCGCCGGAGCCGGGGATCGAACCGTGGTCCCCAGATTCCAGCGTCAGTCGCCCTGGCCGCGGCGCCACACCTCTTCCACTGTAGAGTGGCGTAGAGCGCAGTGGTGTAGAGTGTAAAGGTGTAGAGTTGAGTGGTGTAGAGTGTAGTAGAGTGACTTAGAGTTAAGTGTTGCAGAGTAGAGTGCATAAGTGCAGAGTGCAGTGTCAGAGTGCAGTAATGCAAAGTAGAGTGTCAGAGTGCAGGGTTGTAGAGTGAAGGGTCGTAGAGTGCTGCAGATTGGAGTGGTGCAGAGAGCAGTGATGTAGAGTACAGTGGTGCAGAGTAGAATAGAGTGGCCTAGAGTGCAGTGATGTGGTATAGAGTGTTTTAGCAAAGAGTAGAATGTTGTAGAGAATAATAGTGTAAAGTTCAGTGGTGCAAAGTAGTTGGTGTAGGTGCAGTGGTGTAGGGTGAATTGATTTTGAGTAAAGGGGTGTGGAGTGTATTAGTGTACAGTGCAGTGGTTAAGAATACAGTGGCTAGGCGTAGACTGCAGAGGCGGATAGTGCAGTGGTGTAGAAGAGTACAGTGGCTTAGAGTGCAGTGGCATAGAGTAGATTGTTTCAGTGTAGAGTGAAGTAGTGCAGGGTAGATTATACTGGTGCAGGGTAGAGCGCAGTGGCATAGAGTTGATTAGTGTAGAGTAGAGTGGTGCAGTGTTGAATGCAGTGACGTGGAGTAGAGTGGCGTAGAGTGAAGTGGCACAGAATGGAGTGGTGCAGGACAGAGTGCAGAGGTGTAGCGTAGAGTAGCATAAAGAGCAGTGGCGTAGAGTGTAGTGGTGTAGAGTGCAGTGGTGTGGAGTGCAGTAGAGTGGCTCAGAGTTGAGTGTTGTAGTGTAGAGTGAATTTATGTTATGTTAAAACACTTGTAAAGCGCTACGTATACCGTAGGGTGTCTTGGCTCTATCTCAGCAGAAAACCGAGGGGGACAGACAGAGGGCTACAGAGCGAAAAACCAGGGCTTCAAAAGCTTTCTGAAAGCCTGTGTATAGAGTGCCACTCTTATGTGTAATGGTAGAAGATTCCATTCCCTGATTGCTCCTGCCAGGAAGCTGGCAGGAGCAATCAGGGAACCCCATTTGGTTTTCTTAAATCTGTAGTTGGTAACTTTGTGGGATCCGCTTGATCTCAGGTTCCTATTGGGAACGTACCAAGTAACTGATTTTCTCAGGAAATCTGGCCCTGTGACATGTAGAGCTTTGAAGGTGAGACAAAGTGCCTTCAATTTAATGCGATTCTTAATTGTTAGCCAAAGTAGATCTTTGCTTGCTATGGAAACAGAGTGATGTTTGGGAAGATTAAGAAGTAGTCTCGCGGCCACATTTTGTAATAACTGAAGTTTCTTAAGATATTGTGCCTGAAGATTAATATAAACTCCATTACAATAATCTATTTTAGATAGGATTAAAGAGGATATGACTGTTTTTCTAGAATTTTTGGGAAGAAAGTGTATAATTTTCTTATGATTCTAAGAGTATTATAGGAGAAGATAGAACTGAGTTGACTTGTTTGATAAAATTAAGCTAATCATCAAGCATTACCTGAGGCTTTATGCCTTTGTGGTGGGTTGGGGTAAAGCACCCAGTTCAGATGGCCAACAACCAGTAGACCAGTAGGTTTGTTTCCCACAAGAATCACTTCAGTTTTATCTGAATTAAGTTTGAGACAGTGCTTACTCATCCATCTGCCAATCTCTCCCATGCAATTATGAAGCTGATGACTGGTGTAACTGGTGTCATTGGCAGCAGATAAAACGAACTGCGTGTCATCTGTGTATGAAGTAAGACAGAAGCCTAAGGATTGGACCAAGGGGGCAAGCTCTCTTACGTAGAGATTAAACAGGGTGGGACTAAGCCATGATCCCTGTGACATACCGCAAGGTAGAAGGAAAGTACTGAAATGAAAATTGTCCAGTTTCAGTGTGTTTTCCCTGTCCTTTGGGAATGATTTAAGGCTATGCCTTTTGTGCCTAGATCCTCCAAACCGAGAACAGGGTAAGATGGTCCACGGTATCAAAGGCCGCAGACAGATCTAATATGATCAAAGCGGCTGTTCCTACTCCATCTAGGATGAATTTAAGTTCATCCATTGCTTTAATAAGGGACTTCTCCGTGTTATGTTCTGATCTAAATCCAAATTGTGTGGGATCTAATAAATTGTTCTCTAAAATAAATTGATTTAGTTGTTTGTTCATGTTTTTTCAATTATTTTTGCTGGAAATGGAAGTCTGGAAATAGGCCGGTAGTTAGATGGATCTTCTGGGTCGAGGATGGAAGCCCTTTTCCAGGGAGTAGGAAAGATCACTGTGCTGAACATAGAATTGAAAATATTCATAAGTACCTTGCCTACGATATCTTGAATTAATTTTAGCACGGATGGAGGGCAGGGCTCTTCTGAAGACCTTGATTTAGGAGTCTGAATGAAATTCAAAGTTTGTATCACTGTGATTGGGGAAAAATGAGTTAGAGTGGCCCAAGGGTAACTGTTAGTCGAAGAGCCCTCCTAAGTCCCCGTGCCCTTTTGTACTGTTAGATTCTTAGGATGATGAAATAAGTGATAGATTTGATCAACTTTATTTCTGAGATGTTGGGCAATGGTGTCACAGAAGGTTTGGCTGCTGCAGAATCCTTTAGATTCTAGTTGCTTTGTGAGGCTATTTATTAGTTAAAATAGTTCTCTGGACGAGTTTTTTGCTGATTCGATCTGTAAGATAAAAATGTTATTTCTTTGTTCGTTCAAAAGAGTTTTGTATTTGGCTAGATCATGTTTTTTTGCTTCTTTTTCAAGGAGCTCATACCTGAGTCTCCATTTCCTCTCTTGGCTCCTACAGTGTTGTTTTTCTAATCTGAGGGCCTTTTAAAACCAGGGTGCTGAGGGTTTTTTCCTGCCTTGTTTGGTCTTTTTTATGGTAGCTGCTTGGCTGAGGGCCGTCTCTAATCAATTATTATAGTTCTGAGTGGCTAGCTCAGGGTCTTCCATGTGTGTATGTATGGTTTCTGCAAGTTGTAGATGTAGTTGATTACTATCTATTTTGGACAATACTCTATAGGTGGCCATCTCTGATTTTCTATTAAGACCCACGGCTGAGCTTACACATTTTAGCTAACAAAAGATCGCGCCGTGCTCTGACAAGGAAAACGGTAGAAACTTGAGATCAGTGATGGAGCTGTTGTTTGAGGAAATTGCATCTAGTGTGTGGCCAACCATGTGGTTGGCATTTTGCACATGCTGTGAGAGACCAAAAGCATTAATGAGTTCTACCAAGGCTATAATATCCTTATCTTTTTGATAGATCCCCAAAGAACTGTAAAGTCCTTATGGCAAATTTCATCCTCTAGAGGGAAATTAATGTTGTTGAGGAAATTGCTTCTGGGACACAAAGGTATGCACGATAGAGTATACTGGTGCAGGGTAGAGCACAGTGGCATAGAGTTGAGTGGTGTAGAGTAGAGCGGCGCAGTGTTGAATTCAGTGGTGTGGAGAGGAGTGGTGAAGAGTGGAGTTGAGTGGCATAGAGTGCAGTGGCATAGAGTAGATTGTTCAGACTAGAGTGGAGTGGTGCAGGGTAGAGTGGCGTAGGGTAGAGTGGAGTGGTGTAGAATGCACTCAAGTAGAGAGCAGTTTTGCAGAATGGAGTTGCCTAGACTGGAGTGGTGTAGAGTGTAATGGTGCATAGTAGAGTGGGGTAGAGTGCACTGGCATAAAGTACAGTAGTCCAGAGTAGAGTAGAGAGGTGTAGAGTGAAGTGGCATAGAGTGCAGTGCTGCACAGTAGATTAGAGTGGCGTAGAGTGCATTGGTGTAGAGTGAAGGAGAGTGGTATAGAGCGTTGCACAGTAGAGTGCAGGGGAACAGAGTAAAGTGGCACAGAGTAGAGTAGCATAAAGTGTTGCAGAGTGAAGTGACAGCATGCAATGGTGTAGAGTGGCATAGAGTGCAGTGATGTAGAGTAGAGTATAGTAGCATACAATACAGTCGTGCAGAGTAGATTGGCATAGAGTGCAATGGTGTAGAGTGTATTGGTTTTGAGTAAAGTGGTGTAGATAGCATTGGTGTAGAGCGCAGCAGCATAGAGTAGAGTGCCTCAGAGTGCAGTGGTGAAGAGTAGATTAGAGTGGCTTAGAGTAGATTGGCGAAGAGTACAGTGGTGTAGAGTGGAGCAATGCAGAGTACAGTGGAGTAGAGTACAGTGGCGTATAGAGCAGTGTTGCAGAGTAGAGTGACATAGAGTGGAGTGGTGCAGAGTAGAGTGCAGTGGCATAGAAAGGAGTGATGCAGAGTAGAGTTGTGTGCATTGGCATATAGTAGAGTGGAGCAGCAGCATAGAGTGCAGTAGAGTGGCGTAGAGTGCAGTCATGCAAAGTAGAGTGTCAGAATGCAGTGTTTTAGAGTGCAGTGGCATAGAATGCAAAGGCATTCAAGGGGCATTGTTGGCCCAGCACTTAAGTGGTTGGCCAGCTTTCTGTCTAACAGGACCTTTCAGATCTTTTCTCCAATTGCTAGTTCCCAGATCTATGCTTCCCCGTATGGAGTCCCTCAGGGCTCTATACTCAGCCCTCTACTTTTTAACATCTATGTTAGCCCCCTGGCCATGATAGCAGAGGAGGCTGGGCTAACCATATATTCCTATGCAGATGACACCCAGCTTATTTTCTCTCTATCTTCTAATGAGACTTCGAAGGCGTCATCTCTCCAGTTGGGGCTAAAAAAGGTAGCTGACTGGATGCACACAAGCAAGTTGAAACTTAATGGTGGGAAGACGGAACTCCTCATTTTAGGTTGAAATAAAACTCTCTGGGGCCCCAACTCTGGCCACCTCAAATGGGCGATCTACCCCTCCCTTCACAATCGGCCCGCAACCTTAGCATCATCATTGACGACTAGCTGTCTTTGAAGCAGCAAGTGGTTAAGGTCGGCTCAACCTGCTTCACTATTTTAAAACGGCTCAGAAAAATTCTCTGGATGCTTCCACCCTCTACGCAAAACACCGTCATCCAGGCTTTGATCGTATCCAGACTGGACTATAGTAATGTGCTGTATCTGGGCGCAAGTAAGGAGGTGTTCCAGAAGCTGCAAGTGGTCCAGAATTCTGCGGCCAGACTTTTATGGCAGCTACCCCGAATGGCCTCCACTACAGGTCCACTCCGTGACCTTCACTGGTTCAGGATGGATAATCTTTCTAAATTCAAAGCCCTCTGTTACATGCACAGGATCAATATTGGCTCAGCACCACACTATCTTGGTGCCTTGGTGTATCCATACCTCCCCTCACGCCTCCTACTATCCTCCAATCAGTTAAAATCCCATGTCCCTAGGATCAAACAAGCACGTATGTGTGGTCGGTCCTTTGCCTATTTAGCTCCTTCCCTATGGAACTCACTCCCATTTCAATTACACCATGAAACGATTTATCACAAATTCCGTAAAGATTTAAAAACATGGCTTTTCAATCATTAGCGCTCTGGCCCTCTTTCCTTGTAGTGCGAGTCCGTAGGCGCAATGAAACCTCCGGGTAGCTGTGCGCCATATAAATGTAATAATAACATTAATAATAATAGAGTGGTGCAGAGTAGAGCAGTGCAGAGCTGTGACGTAGAATACAGTGGTGCAGGGTAGAATAGAGTGGCATAGAGTGCAGTAACATAGAGCGCAATGGTGTGGAGCTACGTAGAGTGCAGCGGCATAGATTAGAATGTTGTAGAGTATAGTAGCGTAAAGTGAGGTGGTGCAAAGTAATTGCTGTAGGTACACTGACAGATGATGCATTGGTTTTAAGTTAAGTGGTGAAGAGTGAATTGGCATAGAGTGCCGTGGTTTAGAGTACAGTGGTGTAGCGTAGAGTGCTGTGGCATAGAATGGAGTGGCTCAGAGTGGAGTGAAGTGGCATAGAGTGCAGTAGCCTACGGTGCAGTTGGCGCAGAGTAGATTGTTTCTGAGTAGAGTGAAGTGGAGTGGAGTGGCTGCAGGGTAGATTGCAGTGGCATAGTGTAGTGGCATAGAGCACAATGGTGTTGAGAAGTTTGGCTCACTGGTTAGAAGCGACAGACCCTGAAGCAGAGGTCAGGCCCGGGACCAGGGTTCAATTCCCGACGCGGCAGGGTCTTGGGCTCAATGTCCGCGGACTCGATAATTCTCGCCTCGGTGCCTACTCTAATCATGGGTCCCACTCTGCAACTCTGGGCAATAGCTTGCTTAATCTCCATAACGGCCCCAACAACGCTGGGATGCCTGACTTCACCTTGGGGATGCCCTGGAGGGGGCATCTCACAGGGAAAGCCAGGATGGGTTCCACAGCGGTATACAGCGCCAGGATGCCCCGATATGGGGCGGCAGTGCGCTTTACAAGTATACACACATTTACATTTACATTTGAGTAGAGTGGCATAGAGTAGAGTGGCGCAGCATTGATTGCAGTGTAGTAGAGTGACGTAAAGTGCAGCGGCATAGAGTAGATTGTTTCAGAGTAGTGTGAAGTGGCGTAGAGTGGAGTGGTGTAGAGTAGAGTGGAGTGGTATGGAGTAGTGGCATAGGATGCAGTGTCAGAGTTCAGTGGTGCACAATAGATTCGAGTGGCATAGAGTGCACTGGTGTAGAGTGCAGTGGCAAAGAGTAAAGTGGTGCAGAGTAGAGTGGTGAGAGTAGAGTGGCAGAGAGTGCAGTGCTACAGTATCAGTAGAGTATCATAGAGTGCAGAGTAAAGTGACGTAGAGTGCAATGGTGTAGAGTACAGTGTAATAGAGTGCAGTGATGTAGAGTAGAGCTTATATAGAGTTTAGTGGCGAACAGTGGTGCTGAGTAAAGTGATGTAGAGTGCAATGGTGTAGAGTGGAATGGAGCTAAGTGCAGTGGCGTAGAGTAGAGCAGAGATCTTTAAACTTTGTAGGTTGAGCCCCCCCAGCTGAATTGTTTTAGATGTCGGCCCCCCCACCACCTGACACATTTCTGGAATCTGGTACACTCCCCCATTTCCTCCTTCTCCGTGAATTCCCTCAGTACCACTCACCAACAATGCACCTCATCTCTCTATAGCACCGTTCTGACAAACATTGCATATTTTATAGCGCTACTCATAGTTTACTCACACTCAGTTGTTTGATCTGCATGGTACACATTCTTTGTAGCAGGCGCATTAACCCTCTGCGCTGTATGGGTGGCAGAAGTGCCCATGTGAGTGCATGGTGAGGGATGTGACAGTGTTATAGTACTTGCAAACAGAGCACCCCCCAGAAGCCAGCACAAGGGTGCGGTGGCACTGGTCGCACCGCCCAAAAGCCAGCCCTGGCTGCAGCAGCCCGGGCTGTGGCACAATGGGGTGGGGGGCTAAAGCCCTTTTAGCCCAATGAGCGTTGCGCACCTGATGGTGTCCTACAGCTCCATGAGTAACATCAGTGTTGTGAGTGTGTAAGACGGCTCAAAAACCCTTTACTTTTTTGCTGCTACTCTTTCCCCCGAAAAGTGTCGCTCCACGGCCCCCAAACTGTGACCTGGAGGCTGAGAGCTTAGCGCTGCAAAGACTAAAGGGGCTGTATTAAGCGGCAGCAGTAGAAATGCAATGGCTGAGATGAGTAAGGGACCTACACGTACCACTGAGTAAATGGTCAGTTTTGTTGTTCTAGTAGTGGTCTCCATTTACTATCCTTTGAGGAAATAAAATCCTGGATTTTCATCTTGAAGGCTTGCATAAAAGGTTGGCAGTAGCAACCTTGAAGATCCAGTGGTCTATGAACAAGCATCATCAGGATGTTCTGACACCCATGGGTTGGGGCATTGGAGGATCATGAGCCTTTGGTGTCTAAAACGTTCTTCTCCTGCAGCTTATTAGATTAGCTAACCACACTGTCACTATACAATGGCTGTACAGACTGACAGCATGGCGAGTGTAAATTATCAGTGGGCTTGCACGTAGCCTGACATTAAACAAATTCAGGTAGGGCTGCAAGGAACATATAGAAGGCGTGCCTAACTATAAAGCAACAGGGCACTGTAGTGAAAGGCTGCAATGGGGTGGCAGTATGGTAGGCCGGGCTAGAGGCTGCGGAACAGGATATAGGATCGAAGTAGAAGGGATGGGGATGGATTAGGCCAGCTTCACTTGGGTACTATAAAAAAGTGGTTGCCTATCAATTAGGAGTTCCATGAAGAGAAATGTCTTCAGTTATTTTCTAAAGTGGAGGAGCGAGGATGGTTGATATACTTAGTTCCATATCTTTGGTGCATAGCAGGAGAAGGTCTAGCACCTTGTGTCTTCTTTCTGCCCTTCCTGGTGTATAGTCTAGTGACGCTGTTGATGCAAGTCTTGTGAGGCCTTGAGACATATCTATCTTTGAAGCCGGGCATGGTGGGTTGGCATTGTTAACTACTTTGTATATAGTGCAGCAGAACGTGAAAGTGATGCGTGTGGGTAGTAGCAACAAATGGGATTCTGAGCATTGGCGAATGCTGTCATAGTTTCAGAGGCCTTTACTAAGTCCTGCTTCAGCATGAAGATTCCATTTGGGGTCTCAAACGGTCTCTGGGGATGCTACCTAGCAAGGCATTGTCTCCATCAAAGGGAGGTAACACCATCACCTGGGCAGCTATTCTGAAGTCACCACCAGGGATAAAGAGCTTGGGGGTTGCAGTGGAGCCAATTTGAGTAAACGTTTCACATTTTCTTAAAAGGGAAGGTGGTAGCATGCTGTTGTGATTGTCATGGTGTTATATTCTTTGAATGAGGGGTCTGTGTGTAGAGCGTATCTAATTATGTGGTATTGACTGTCAGCTGTGGTTTGATGTAGTCTAGATTCAGTTCATTTTGGACAGTCAGGTTTGAATCTGTGAATCTTTGGTGATGTTGACCAATGTCAGAAATGTGGTCTTTGTCAGTTTGAAATTTAGGTAGAATCTTGATAGACAATACAGTAGGAGATTGGGCCAAGGTTTGAGTCACTGAACGTTGAGAGCTGAGGAGAGGTATTAGGTAGTGGTGTATGTCATTGGTATATAGGTTGCTCTTGATGCTGCTGTCAGCGAGTACAGATCCAGGAGGTTCTGTGAAGAGACTGCAGACAATGGGAGCCAGGTCAGATACCAGAGGAGACAGGGAATTTCTTGGAAATTGAGTCCCCCATCTTGAAAAGTTGGTGACTGTATTGAAGGTTGTGAAGAGTTTAAGTCGGATCAGGTGTTCTTTTTTTCATTGATTAGGGGTGGCAGTCATTCTGCTGCAGCATGGTCTGACAAAAGGAGGTTGTTCTTGTTGATCCAATCTTGTTTGATAAGAGACAACTTTCCCAATGATTTTTCCAATGAGAAGACTTAAATTGCTGGGGCAGTAATTGGCGAGGGCATCTTGGTCTAGGATATGCTTTTCAGGAGTGGCGTGGTGGAATGTGTCCTGCTTTGAAGTTCATTGGAAGGTTCATTGGCTGAAAGAAGAGTGGAGGAAGTTGAACTGGGGACTGAGGACATCTCCATGGAGGAATTCCATGGAAGATGAATCCAGAATGTAATTTCTGTGGGATGTGATCTTGAGAGAATTATAGATGTTAGTGAGTCCAGTGTACAAGCAGATATCTAAGGCTGTCTACTTGAGGATGGACCGATGGGTGTCTGCTTGGTGTTTTCAATGTACTCCTGATTTTGCTTATCTTCTCAATAAAGAAGCAATTGATGATATTGCACCTGTTGAATGATTGGATGATTGGCTGGTGTGTGAGGGGACTGACAGTGCTTGAAAAGTGCTTTTCTTGTACTGGTTTCTTGTAGAAGGTCGATTGAGGATGAATCTCTGTGCAGAGCTTAGTGTTTTGAGTTGTGTGAGGTCATGAGACTCTTACTTAGTGAGGGCTCAATGCGGTTGATAATCAGTGTTAGATAGGAGATGAAAACCTTTATAAAACGCATACTCTGATTACTCAGAGCACCTGCTCCCTCAGTCACTGTTATCATAACCTTTCATCTAGCCCTAGGGAGGGGGAAGCTCATTAGTAGTTAATAACCTACCTGTAGTGAGGCCAAAACAGGCATTCGGTGATCTACTGTCAAGCCAGCAAACAGGAAACAATGAGGCAGACATCAGGGACGTGTTTTGTGACATGCAAACGAATGGTAGAAAAACGCATGGAGTACGTGGGCTAAGAACATATTATTACCTTTGTCGGGATATCCCACAGTGCCTTTTATTATTAAAAACCAACCCCAGTTCTATTCTCCAAGGAAAATCATAAAATAGTTTCTTAAGTAAGGATTCTGTAGTGCTTAAACAAATGTAATGTCTGTGCCATCAAAAACTATATTTGTTAGTTCAAAGCATGACCACACATTGTGGGGACAGCGATTGAAGAAACATGGGCAACATTTTGGAGAAATTAAAGTATTGTTCATTATTGCTATGCATGGTGTCTCCCCAGCTACCAAGGTGCCTGAGCCCTTCCAAAGTGGAGTATGGAAAGATTGAGGCGGCCATGTTGCAGCTGATCAAGAACAAATGGACCAGTTCATGGCGTTAACCTCCAGCATTAAAAAAGCATAATAGCAAAAAGGACAATGTAGCGAACAATCATGACACAGGCACTGGTGTAACAAAACTTGAGGGGGCCCCCCTGCAAGGTACGTGGAGGGCCCTCATTCAGACTCAATCGGGAGCTCTCCGGTCAAAGTACTGTCCTGAGGGGGCCCCCCTGCGGGGCTGCACCACTGGGGCTGCGGGGGCCTGTGTTACACCACTGGACACAAGCACAGTTAACAGATACTTTGGTTTAATATAATATTGTTGATATCATAATGATATGTTATATAAGTTCATTATGCTATTTCTATATTCTTAGTGCTCACTTCCTGACGATATTGGCAGATTATATCTACGTTGTTAGTTTAAATTGCACATCTCTTGTACACACCATTGTAACGTTTTTTTGTGTTTAGATGCATGTATCTGTTTTGTATGTGTTATGTAATTCATGTACTCTGAAATCCTTATGTAATGCAACTGGTTGTATTGTAAAGTGCTCTGACACCTTCGGGTAAAGTACACGCTATATAAAAATGCACATAAATAAATAAATTTCATGCAAAACCTAAATGGTGACATATCTCGAAAATCCTGGTCTCTTCCACCATGCAGGTAGTCTTTACTCGATACTGTTATGAGCATGGAATTGAAATCCCTATTTTTTTTAAGTCCTTCATTAATTGTACTAAACCCGTGTTCTGAAAATGTTATCACGTGCACATGATCTACATATAATTACTGGAATACACCATAGGTAATATTAATGTATCTGAATGAGTTACTTATTTATCCAGTATACCTACCAGCACAAACTCCTTATTAAAAAAAAAAACTCAATCCACCAAAACCAAGTAAAACCATGTGTCTTAAAAGTATGCTTTGGGTTTGCAGCGTGTGTTTCCATAGTACATTTTCTGAAATACCATCTAATGTTTTCTTTTAGTTTCAAGTATTTTTTTGATTTTTTGTAAGCCTTTACAAATGGCTCACAAAACTTTAAAATCATTACAATTTTTACAGGTTTAACACATTAAAAATATTTTTAAAGCATATAAAACATTAGATCATTGATTTATAATTGGAGTGTCTCTTATGCTATTTCTGACTCATTTGAGACACTTGACAGGCTCTAGTATCATTTAGCGTACGTGAGAGGTAAAACATAAGTGAATATGGTTTTGTATGCTGGAATTACATTGTTTTTATATATTCCTTTCAGATTTTCATTGAGGTGAACTTTTAAGTAGCAAACGTGAGCTACCCTTTTAATGGACAAAAAATACAGGTACTAGTTGTCTAATGTCATCTGCTAGCCCCCACGAGCACTATTATTTGATTCTTGGTAGTTTAGATGATGAAAAAGTAAGAGTTAGAGTTGAATACCTTAAAAACTCGTTTGTCCACCAATATTTGATATGTCACAGAGAATTAAATTATCCACGAGGTCCATGTTAGAAGGAAGGATTTATTTACCTTCCTAAAGATTTGGAAATTGAGAAATATAAACTGAGAAAAGCGTATGAGTCAAGATACACCCCTGGCATGATCCGTTTCTCTTGTAGGTTTTTCTCCATAGCCCTTGCTTCGATCCCATCAACACTCTGGTCCATGTTTTAGAATGTAATTCAATAGTCAGCAAAATACAATTCTTAAGTAACCCCAGTTCCTCATCTTCCTCCTTGAAGGCAATCAGTCGACCTTGTCAAATGCAGATGTACAATTTGTGAAGGAAAGATATATGGATTGTCTCTTCTTCACTTAATTTTGCATCATGAATTATATTGATAACATACAGCCAACCCCACATAATTTTTTTCTAAATCCAAATTGATGTTGAAATTCGAGATTTTTGCATAATAATTCCCAACATCTATCTAATACGTATATTGATCTATAATTTTCAAGTAAGTTTATAGTTCCCTTCCTAAAAATTGCCACAAGTTGGAAAATGATATGTTCTTGTATCTGGGACTTGCAAACATCCTTCAAACATAGGGACTTTGAATGACAGAAAAGGCCAATAAAAGTTACTTAACACTGCTTCATAAATTGGCACTGCATTTTGTTTTATAGTAAAACACTTGACACCTTATGTAAAATATCTCTGTAGTTCCTTTGTTTTACAATGTTTTAATACCTCTAATGCAGTTCACCATATTTAAACTTCCAATTATCTTATGTCCCACAAGTTTGCACTTTTCTGTTCTTACCAACAAATTGTTCGGACATGCATCTCTGTTTGTATGTGGTTCTCTGATCAGTCTATTTAATTCTCTCTGTTTGCAACTAAATAGCAACAGAGTGCACAATAGCAATTTCTGCACTATATTTACCCATATTGTTGTCCATAGCATGCCTTTTATTTTGACTAATCCCTTTTATATCAAAGAATGATTAGGAAACGTATGTATGTCATTTTTACCAGATAAACCCCATTGTCTATTTCAAATACTAGTCCCCCCCCTCAATACTGCAACTGCGTTCAAGGACCACCTGAATCAGGTATCTCTTTAAATCAGTAATGAATCAGCTTGACTGGACCAATCATTACATATCTCAGACAAAATATGGATTTCCAGCTTATATTTCAAGGGGTTTTTCTTTTGACAATTGTATTGACATTGTTTGATGACAAAAAAACAATAAAGAATAAAAATATATATTTCATGTGGTTATTGAAATCAGTGAGGGTTACTACAAGCAACTTAGAGTGTGCGTATAGTTCATATTTCACCATTGTATAAATGATTGTACTAGAATTTATGTAACCTACCTTGTTGGATTGCATGGAACATCCCCTGTAATGGATGCTGTAAGTATACAACACTGTATTCTAAGTAAACACTAGTTCCCAATTGCCTCTTATTTGAGATATTATCAGCTGTCACCGGTTCTGTGATATTAAGGTACCCTTCTAACCCTGTTTCACATATTGTGGATGCCAGAGTGAAGGTAACATGTGCATCACGGCTATTATTACAATGGATTCCCCTAACTGAAGTACACATTTCTCTATACTTTCCATAGATTCAGTTAACAAGCAATGATATTTCATACCCCTTGGGATACATACATTAAAAACCAATTCTTTATAAGTTGTGACTTGTTGTTGAGTCTCCCGACAAATTTACTTTCATCTAGAACCCCAGATTTTTAAGAAGACAACAGCTTTTCTAACCCTCCTTGTGGATGGCAGTTGCCAATTCTCTGCGCTGGTTCTTTCAGTACAAAGTGATTTCTCAAGTCAAATATATCAGGTAGCTATGACTCTTGTAGGTATGAACTTAAAATGGATTATTCAATGACAGAAGTACAACAAATCCCCCACTCCGATGCCATTTGAGGAGACAAGACTTAGAAAGATCATTACTCTTTCCCTTCTCTAAAAATAATGATGTCAACATTGACTTTATTTGGAATCAAGGGACTGGCATCAAATTGGGTTGAGTCTTTTCTTACAGGTAGAGCCTAAAAGTCACCATTGGGAAATGGACTACACCATCCTCCACAGTACTCATTGGTGTTCCCCAAGAGTCACATTTATCCACTTATCGTTTTTAACATCCATGTAATGCCTCTTCTATCCATCATTAGGAAATCGGGCTGTGTGTTACCTTCTTAAGCTGATGACACCCAGCTCATTTTTCGTGAAACTAAAACTGAGCATTCCCTGTATTTCCTACTGGAATGTCTCAATGATATTAGATTCTGGATGAATGCAAACTTGTTAAAAAATAATGTGGATAAAATGGAGACTCTGATGGTCAGAAATGATCCCTTGCCTGCTTTTCCCTCGCCCTGAGACTTAAGACCATGCCAGGAATCTAACGCTTCCATAAGAAGTCCATGTGTCAAAATCAATGCTAACCTATAAATGTCTTCTGTCATCTCCTTCTGCTCTATGAACTTCCTCAGGCTTAAATATATTCTTCCTTTGTTATCAAAGGATGGTCAAAAAACCATTGTGTCAGCCACATTGGTTCTCAATTCCATTAGTGTAACTACCAGTATTGTGTCATTTCTAAGAAACAACTGAATAGATTATAAACTATCCAAAATCAAGCTGCGTGAGCGATTGTTCAAACATCTCAATAGTCCTCTGCAAAACCTATCGTCCACTTACTACAGTGGTTGCTTATTCACTGGAGGATTCTCTTCAAGTCTATGTACATAGTTCATAAATGTTGTTGTGGAGATGCGCTCCATTTTCTCGAGACTACCAATCTTTTATCTGTCCCACATTTTTTTCAATCTCTCTCCCGCGACAAAGCCTTTTCTTACTGGCCTCGAGTCAATAGAACCATCTTCCGCAGGATCTGAGGTCTATCCCATCTTTGCTCTTTTTCAGATAAATGTTGAAGACCTTCCTCTTTTTCTTTATAATTTCTCTCCTCATCTCAGTTAATGCATGTTAGCGCCTAAGGACCTTTGGGTGAATGTAGTGCTCTATAAATTGCCATGATCAAAATGCATGATGAACTAAAACTGGTGACAAAGGAATTGCTTTGGCCACTCTAAAGTTTTACTCCTCTTTAGAGCGTCAGGACACTCTTTTAAAAAAAAAATCAATAGGTAAAAGAAAATGCGGGTCACATCTAAGCTCCTTGGATGTAGTTGCTGCAGATCAGTGCCAACTCAAGGAGCATAAACTACAGTCTCTAGATTTAGTGCTGCAGTGCCCTCTCTATCACTGTGAACTAAATTACCCGGATGATTCCCTAAAACGGCTGAAGTAAATTGATTTCCTCTATACGTATCAAATTTTCCTCTTCCCTGCTATTTTCAACTTTGATTTGTTTCCCTGTAGCATTTTTTTTTATTCATCTCCTTCTCTTCTTGACCATTGCTGTTCTATTAATTATGTAATTCCTGAAGATTGGAAATATATATTGGCATTTTTTCTTTACCGCTTGACTTTTTTTTGCCCATGGGTCAAATATTTAGAAAAACTGGTCGCAAACTGCTGGTTGCAAATGGTGACCAGCATTTTTGGGGCAAGGGTGGACATTTGTGAAGCAACCTATGTACTAAAACCTCTGTTCACAAAATTCTAAATCATAGCGGGTTGCAATTTGACCTATCTCATCAATATTCATGAGGTAGGATACAAATTGCATAGTTTTATTTTTAAATGTAGCCCGTTTTTAATTGGGCTGTGTTAAAAAAGAAGTGTTAAACTTTTCAAAAGTTTGTGTGAGAGTAGACAGTGTTCCAGGGGACCACTGCCTACTCTCCACCAAACTTTCTTTTACATTTACAAAGGGGAAGGGGTTCAAAACAGACCCCTTCCCTCTTGAGCATGACTTCCACCCCATGTTGGAAGTCTGTAAAATGTTGATGTTTTGCAACTGGATTTCGATCACAAAACAATGATACATAACATACCATAATGAATTGCTATTTGGAAGGGATGCCCTAATCGCGACTCTTCCAAGTAGCAATTTGATATGCCTTTCTACATCCAATTTGCTACTCAGTAACCTGTTAAACAAGCATTGAAAATGCAATAGGTCTCGCAATAGAAGAGTTTGACATTTTTCGTTTTGCAAATGGATGAGTGGTGTTGCGTGGATGAGTGGCGTTGCGTGGATGAGTGGCGTTGCGTGGATGAGTGGCGTGTGCGAGTGGCGTTGCGTGTGTGAGTGGCGTTGCGTGTGTGAGTGGCGTTGCGTGTGTGAGTGGCGTAGCGTGTGTGAGTGGCGTTGCGTGTGTGAGTGGCGTTGCGTGTGTGAGTGGCGTTGCGTGTGTGAGTGGCGTTGCGTGTGTGAGTGGCGTTGCGTGGATGAGTGGGGTTGGAATGCAATAGGTCTCCCATTAGAAAAGTTGTAGGTATTGGTCTTGTAAATGACATAATTTTTTTTTTTTTTCGTTGTTAAAATTGCTAAATTGATGGCTTTGTCATTTACAATGCCAATAGTTATAACTTTTGCAAATGTGACACCTATAGCATTTGGAATGCAACATGTTTTGTATTTACGTGACTTATATGGCAGCTCTGGTCGTTATGCTACATCTCTAGATAGTTTTATCTTCCGCAAATGTGACACCTATTGTAACACAATATGTGTTGTGAGGGTGAGTGAGGGTGAGGGGTTGAGGGTGAGGTGTTGAGGGTGAGGGGTTGAGGGTGAGTGAGGGTGAGTGAGGGTGAGGGGTTGAGGGTGAGGGGTTGAGGGTGAGTGAGGGTGAGGGTGAGGTGTTGAGGGTGAGTGAGGTTGAGGGTGAGTGAGGGTGAGTGAGGGTGAGTGAGGGGTTGAGGGTGAGTGAGGGTGAGGGTGAGTGAGGGTGAGGGTGAGGGGTTGAGGGTGAGTGAGGGTGAGGGTGGGTGAGGGTGGGTGAGGGTGAGGGGTTGAGGGTGAGTGAGGGTGAGGGTGAGTGAGGGTGAGGGTGAGGGGTTTAGGGTGAGTGAGGGTGAGTGAGAGTGAGGGTGAGTGAGGGGTTGAGGGTGAGGGGTTGAGGGTGGGTGAGGGTGAGGGATTGAGGGTGAGTGAGGGTGAGGGTTGAGGGAGGGTGAGGGTGAGTGAGGGTGAGGGTGAGTGAGGGTGAGGGTTTGAGGATGAGTGAGGGTGAGGGTGAGTGAGGGTGAGTGAGGGTGAGGGTGAGTGAGGGTGAGTGAGGGTGAGTGAGGGTGAGGGTGAGTGAGGGTGAGGGTGAGTGAGGGTGAGTGAGGGTGGGTGAGGGTGAGTGAGGGTGAGTGAGGGTGAGTGAGGGTGAGGGGTTGAGGGTGAGTGAGGGTGAGGAGTTGAGGGTGAGTGAGGGTGAGGGGTTGAGGGTGAGTGAGGGTGAGTGGTTGAGAGTGAGTGAGGGTGAGGGTGATTGAGTGTAAGGGGTTGAGGGTGAGTGAGGGTGAGGGTGAGGGTGAGTGGTTGAGGGTGAGTGAGGGTGAGGTGTTGAGGGTGAGTGAGGGTGAGTGTGGGTGAGGGTGAGTGAGGGTGAGGGTGAGTGAGGGTGAGTGAGGGTGAGGGTGAGTGAGTGTGAGTGAGGGTGGGGTGAGTGAGGGTGAGTGAGTGTGAGTGAGGGTGAGTGAGGGTGAGGGGTTGAGGGTGGGTGAGGGGTTGAGGGTGAGTGAGGGTGAGGGGTTGAGGGTGAGAGGGTGAAGGTGAGGGTGAGTGAGGGTGAGGGTGAGGGGTTGAGGGTGAGTGAGGGTGAGGGTGATTGAGGGTGAGGGGTTGAGGGTGAGTGAGGGTGAGGGTGAGTGAGGGTGAGTGAGGGTGAGGGGTTGAGGGTGAGTGAGGGTGACTGAGGGTGAGTGAGAGTGAGGGTGAGTGAGGTGTTGAGGGTGAGGGGTTGAGGGTGAGTGAGGGGGAGGGGGAGGGGTTGAGGGTGAGTGAGGGTGAGGGGTTGAGGGTGGGTGAGGGTGAGTGAGGGTGAGTGAGGGTGAGGGGTTGAGGGTGAGGGGTTGAGGGTGAGTGAGGGTGAGGGGTTGAGGGTGAGTGAGGGTGAGGGTGAGGGGTTGAGGGTGAGTGAGGGTGAGGGTGAGGGTGGGTGAGGGTGGGTGAGGGTGAGGGGTTGAGGGTGAGTGAGGGTGAGTGAGGGTGAGGGTGAGGGGTTTAGGGTGAGTGAGGGTGAGTGAGAGTGAGGGTGAGTGAGTGAGGGTGAGGGATTGAGGGTGAGTCAGGGTGAGGGTTGAGGGAGGGTGAGGGTGAGTTAGGGTGAGGGGTTGAGGGTGAGTGAGGGTGAGTGAGGGTGAGGGTGAGTGAGGGTGAGTGAGGGTGAGGGTGAGTGAGGGTGAGTGAGGGTGAGTGAGGGTGAGGGTGAGTGAGAGTGAGGGTGAGTGAGGGTGAGTGAGGGTGAGGTGTTGAGGGTGAGGTGTTGAGGGTGAGTGAGGGTGAGGGGTTGAGGGTGAGGGGTTGAGGGTGAGTGAGGGTGAGTGGTTGAGGGTGATTGAGGGTGAGGGTGATTGAGGGTAAGGGGTTGAGGGTGAGGGTGAGGGGTTGAGGGTGAGTGAGGGTGAGGGTGAGGGTGAGGGGTTGAGGGTGAGTGAGTGTGAGTGAGTGTGAGTGAGGGTGGGGGTGAGTGAGGGTGAGTGAGTGTGAGTGAGGGTGAGGGGTTGAGGGTGGGTGAGGGGTTGAGGGTGAGTGAGGGTGAGGGGTTGAGCGTGAGAGGGTGAAGGTGAGGGTGAGTGAGGGTGAGGGTGAGGGGTTGAGGGTGAGTGAGGGTGAGGGTGATTGAGGGTGAGGGGTTGAGGGTGAGTGAGGGTGAGGGTGATTGAGGGTGAGTGAGGGTGAGGGGTTGAGGCGTGAGTGAGGGTGACTGAGGGTGAGTGAGAGTGAGGGTGAGTGAGGTGTTGAGGGTGAGGGGTTGAGGGTGAGTGAGGGTGAGGGGTTGAGGGTGAGTGAGGGTGAGTGAGGGTGAGGGGTTGAGGGTGAGTGAGGGTGAGGGGTTGAGGGTGAGTGAGGGTGAGGGTGAGGGGTTTAGGGTGAGTGAGGGTGAGGGTGGGTGAGGGTGAGGGGTTGAGGGTGAGTGAGGGTGAGGGTGAGTGAGGATGAGGGTGAGGGGTTTAGGGTGAGTGAGGGTGAGGTGTTGAGGGTGAGTGAGGGTGAGGGTGAGTGTGGGTGAGGGTGAGGTGTTGAGGGTGAGTGAGGGTGAGGGTGAGTGAGGGTGAGTGAGGGTGAGGGTGAGTGAGGGTGAGTGAGGGTGAGGCGTTGAGGGTGAGTGAGGGTGAGTGAGGGTGAGGGGTTGAGGGTGATATTTTTTTTTAATTTAAATGTCGGACGCAAAGCGCCACCTTAACGCTACCAACATTTATTAGGTTAGCGTTGTAGTTTTTTTCTTTTTTCCTACCGTTCCGTATTATTTTTGATTGACATTTTTTTTAGCCAATCGGAGCGCTACGTTTTTGACGTCGCGTTCCGATTTGCATACGTAATCGGTGGAATTCTCCAGAACATCGAGAATCGTGGGATGCGGAAGGCGTGTTCCTGTTCGTGTGCTGTTGGTGCGTCGTATGATAGGTAAGAGATTTCCTCTAACTGTTTTTTTAATCTAATTTAAAGTAGTATTGATAGTATGCATAAATTAGTTAATAATTATGAGTGTATTTATATAAATAGTGACATATTTTGTTAGCGATTGCAATTATTTTAGTTATTTATTTAATTTATATGTAAGTAAGTGTTTCTATTTACTACCTATAGTATGTTTAAGTTAACGAATGAATAGGAGTGTATTTTTAATAATTTTGACATTGTATTTTTTTGTTTGTAATATTTTGAAATGAATATTATGTAATGTAATTAAAGTCTTGTTTTTATTCTTCGATATGTAATGTATTTATTTTCTTAAAGTGTTATGTAATGTATTATTAGCAGTTGTTTGTTATTTGACGTCCAAGAGCTGTTCTTTGAGTTTCTAAGTACTCTTTTCGCCATGAATATTGTACACTTCAAAAGTATTAATTGTATTACGCGTTGTTTTGTGAAGCTAAGAGACATATGTAATGTTTATTGATGCTGTTAGCGCTGAATCCAAGTTGCGTAATATGTTTTTTATATTTGATGTAATTCCGTGTGATGAACTGCTATTGTTATATGCGTACGGCTTTTTGTGTAACTCTTGACCATTGTGTTTAATCCGTCCCATTCCCCGGATGAATAGTGCTTGTTTATTACCCCTGTTAAAAATTGGCTGTTTCACTTTTGTGTTTGTACATCCTCGTCCTCGCTTCCTGCCACATATTTTTCTTTGTTTTGTTGGTGTAATATTGTAGGAATGACTTTTGCTTTTTGGCCTGAAGCCTGATCAACATCCTTGCATGCTGTAGCTCAGTTTGGGAAGTATATTTTGTGTGTAACGTATCTGATGCAGTACTCCGTAGACCCCCTTTTTTTTTCCGTCCTAAAAGTTGTTTATGTCAATGAAAATGGCATAACATTCATTAATTTGCAGGTTGGGTGAATGATGCAGAGTGGGTGAATGATGCAGAGTGGGTGAATGATGCAGAGTGGGTGAATGATGCAGAGTGGGTGAATGATGCAGATTGGGTGAATATTCGATTTGTTGTTTCCTATTATTTTTATTGGCATAGTAGTGTCTTTGTTTTGCAACGAAGGATGTTTATTTTGATTTGTCGGCTCTTTATGTATGTAATGCATTGTATCCTAGTGTTCAGATCTAATTTTAAAAATGTATGTATTTTGTTACTAGTTGTGTTAATAATTAGAGCAGTGTTTTTTTGGTGTAATTGTGTAGTATGTTGTATATCTGCGTGAATAATTTATATTGTTTCATCTCTACGTTCTGTTATTGCAGTTTTTATTAAACGTATGTTTGTATAGCTTTTTAATTTGATGTTTATGTAAATTTCGTGCTGTTGTTTGTGATACTTCCTCTTCGTTAATAATCAATGCAATGTCTCCGCTTTGTGTTACGATGTATTTTTAAAGCAATATTGTCTTGTTATATATGCTTTCTCCATGTTGCTATCAGAATTGTGACTTATGTCCACATTACTGTAGAGTAGCGAAATTTTTATTTTGTATATTTGCGCTAATTTCGTGTGACTAAAAGCTCGTGTTATATGCGTACGGCTTTTTGTGTAACTCTTGACAATTGTGTTTAATCCGTCCCATTCCCCGCCTGAATAATGCTTATTTATTCCCCCCAAAAAAAGTAGGCTGTTTCACATTTGTGTTTGTACATCCTCGTCCTCGCTTCCTGACAGATATTTCTTCGTTCTTTTGTTGGTGTTATTTTGTCCGAATAATTTTTGTTTGGTGACGTGAAGCCTGATAAACATCATTGCATGTTGTAGCTCACATTTGGGAAATAGATTTTGTGTGTAACGTATCTGATGCACGACTCCGTTGACCCCCTTTGTTTTTAATTGCGTGCTAAAATTTGTTTATGTCTCAGAAAATGGCATAAAACGTATCTATCTGTTAAATGCACAATCAATTTTTTTAATAGGGTGGAATAGGAGGCTATTTTTTGAGTCTTTACTTTTATTGTGTTTTGTTTAGTTTTATTTGATTGTTTATTTGGCTGGTGCATTAGGATGGCGTATTTTTCCTTTGGTTTTTATTTTCTAGGATGTCTTTCTGTTGCGTATCTTGAGGGTGTATTTGTAGGGTGAATTAGGCTGTTAGTTTATTAGGGTGAATTAGGACTCAGGATTTCTATCTTGGAGTTAGAGTGTGGATTAGGATAGTTTATTTCTATTCTTCCTTTTGTTGTTGTGTGTGTGTGTGTGTGTGTGTGTGTGTGAGGGTGAGTGAGGGTGTGTGAAGCTGAGGGTGTGTGACGGTGTGTGAGGGTGTGTCAGCGTCAGTGAGTGTGTTTGCTGCATGTCTGATGCTTGTGGATGTCTGTTGCTTGTGGATGTCTGTTGCTTGTGTATGTGTGCAGCTTGTGTTGCTTGTGGATGTCTGCTGCTTGTGATGCTTGTGGATGTCTGACGCTTGTGGATGGGTGAGTGGGTGAAAGGTACAGAGTGGATGAAAGGTACAGAGTGGGTGAAAGGTACAGAGTTGTTGAAAGGTACAGAGTGGGTGAAAGGTACAGAGTGGGTGAAAGGTACAGAGTGGGTGAAAGGTACAGAGTGGGCGAAAGGTACAGAGTGGGCGAAAGGTACAGAGTGGGTGAAAGGTACAGAGTGTGTGAAAGGTACAGAGTGTGTGAAAGGTACAGAGTGTGTGAAAGGTGAGGGCTATTTGTAAGTAAAGGTAGAGGGAGGGAGAGAGTTGGAAGAGCGAGTGAAATTTGCAGAAACATGGAGAGGAAAAGAGAGAGCGAAGGGATCTGTAAGCTGAGAGATGTGGCATAACAGAACGCTCGGTATTGTGGGCACTGCTGCTTGGGGTATCACCAAGATTTGTGTAAGTAAATGGAGATGGAGGGAGAGAGTTGGAAGAGAGAGTGAAAGAGGCAGAAATGTGGAGAGTAAAAGAAAGAGCGAAGGAATCTGTAAGCTGAGAGATGTGGCATAACAGAACGCTCGCTAGTGCGGGCACTGCTGCTCGGGGTATCGGCGAGATTTGTGTAAGTAATTGGAGAGGGAGGGAGAGAGTTGGAAGAGAGAGTGAAAGAGGCAGAAACGTGGAGAGGAATAGAAAGAGAGAAGGGATCTGTAACCTGAGAGATGTGGCATAACAGAACGCTCGCTAGTGCGGGCACTGCTGCTCGGGGTATCGGCGAGATTTGTGTAAGTAATTGGAGAGGGAGGGAGAGAGTTGGAAGAGAGTGAAATTTGCAGAAACGTGGAGAGGAATAGAAAGAGCGAAGGGATCTGTAACCTGAGAGATGTGGCATAACAGAACGCTTGGTAGTGCGGGCACTGCTGCTTGGGGTATCTGCGAGATTTGTTTAAGTAAATGGAGAGGGGGGAGAGAGTTGGAGGAGAGAGTGAAAGAGGCAGAAACGTTGAGAGGAAAAGAAAAGAAAGAGCGAAGGTATCTGTAAGCTGAGAGATGTGGCATAACAGAACGCTCGGTATTGCGGGCACTGCTGCTCGGGGTATCGGCGCGATTTGTGATGGAAGCTTGCACTGTTGCTGCCTGTGCTGTACCTGCTCTGTGTGTGAGGGAAGCTTGCACTGTTGCTGCCTGTGCTGTACCTGCTCTGTGTGTGAGGGAAGCTTGCACTGTTGCTGCCTGTGCTGTACCTGCTCTGTGTGTGAGGGAAGCTTGCACTGTTGCTGCCTGTGCTGTACATGCTCCGTGTGTGAGGGAAGCTTGCACTGTAGCTGCCTGTGCTGTACCTGCTCTGTGTGTGAGGGAAGCTTGCACTGTTGCTGCCTGTGCTGTACCTGCTCTGTGTGTGAGGGAAGCTTGCACTGTAGCTGCCTGTGCTGTACCTGCTCTGTGTGTGAGGGAAGCTTGCACTGCTGCTGCCTGTGCTGTACCTGTTCCGTGTGAGGGAAGCTTGCACTGCTGCTGTCGGTGCTGTACCTGTTCCATGTGTAAGGGAAGCTTGCACTGCTGCCGCCTGTGCTGTACCTGATCTATGTGTGAGTGCTTTTTGTAAGTAAAGGTAGAGGGAGGGAGAGAGTTGGAAGAGCGAGTGAAATTTGCAGAAACATGGAGAGGAAAAGAGAGAGCGAAGGGATCTGTAAGCTGAGAGATGTGGCATAACAGAACGCTCGGTATTGTGGGCACTGCTGCTCGGGGTATCACCAAGATTTGTGTAAGTAAATGGAGATGGAGGGAGAGAGTTGGAAGAGAGAGTGAAAGAGGCAGAAACGTGGAGAGTAAAAGAAAGAGCGAAGGAATCTGTAAGCTGAGAGATGTGGCATAACAGAACGCTCGCTAGTGCGGGCACTGCTGCTCGGGATATCGGCGAGATTTGTGTAAGTAATTGGAGAGGGAGGGAGAGAGTTGGAAGAGAGAGTGAAAGAGGCAGAAACGTGGAGAGGAATAGAAAGAGAGAAGGGATCTGTAACCTGAGAGATGTGGCATAACAGAACGCTCGCTAGTGCGGGCACTGCTGCTCGGGGTATCGGCGAGATTTGTGTAAGTAATTGGAGAGGGTTTGAGAGAGTTGGAAGAGAGTGAAATTTGCAGAAACGTGGAGAGGAATAGAAAGAGCGAAGGGATCTGTAACCTGAGAGATGTGGCATAACAGAACGCTTGGTAGTGCGGGCACTGCTGCTTGGGGTATCTGCGAGATTTGTTTAAGTAAATGGAGAGGGGGGAGAGAGTTGGAGGAGAGAGTGAAAGAGGCAGAAACGTTGAGAGGAAAAGAAAAGAAAGAGCGAAGGTATCTGTAAGCTGAGAGATGTGGCATAACAGAACGCTCGGTATTGCGGGCACTGCTGCTCGGGGTATCGGCGCGATTTGTGATGGAAGCTTGCACTGTTGCTGCCTGTGCTGTACCTGCTCTGTGTGTGAGGGAAGCTTGCACTGTTGCTGCCTGTGCTGTACCTGCTCTGTGTGTGAGGGAAGCTTGCACTGTTGCTGCCTGTGCTGTACCTGCTCTGTGTGTGAGGGAAGCTTGCACTGTTGCTGCCTGTGCTGTACCTGCTCCGTGTGTGAGGGAAGCTTGCACTGTAGCTGCCTGTGCTGTACCTGCTCTGTGTGTGAGGGAAGCTTGCACTGTTGCTGCCTGTGCTGTACCTGCTCTGTGTGTGAGGGAAGCTTGCACTGTACCTGCCTGTGCTGTACCTGCTCTGTGTGTGAGGGAAGCTTGCACTGCTGCTGCCTGTGCTGTACCTGCTCCGTGTGTGAGGGAAGCTTGCACTGCTGCTGTCGGTGCTGTACCTGTTCCATGTGTAAGGGAAGCTTGCACTGCTGCCGCCTGTGCTGTACCTGATCTATGTGTGAGGGCTTTTTGTAAGTAAAGGTAGAGGGAGGGAGAGAGTTGGAAGAGCGAGTGAAATTTGCAGAAACATGGAGAGGAAAAGAGAGAGCGAAGGGATCTGTAAGCTGAGAGATGTGGCATAACAGAACGCTCGGTATTGTGGGCACTGCTGCTCGGGGTATCACCAAGATTTGTGTAAGTAAATGGAGATGAGGGAGAGAGTTGGAAGAGAGAGTGAAAGAGGCAGAAACGTGGAGAGTAAAAGAAAGAGCGAAGGAATCTGTAAGCTGAGAGATGTGGCATAACAGAACGCTCGCTAGTGCGGGCACTGCTGCTCGGGGTATCGGCGAGATTTGTGTAAGTAATTGGAGAGGGAGGGAGAGAGTTGGAAGAGAGTGAAATTTGCAGAAACGTGGAGAGGAATAGAAAGAGCGAAGGGATCTGTAACCTGAGAGATGTGGCATAACAGAACGCTTGGTAGTGCGGGCACTGCTGCTTGGGGTATCTGCGAGATTTGTTTAAGTAAATGGAGAGGGGGGAGAGAGTTGGAGGAGAGAGTGAAAGAGGCAGAAACGTTGAGAGGAAAAGAAAAGAAAGAGCGAAGGTATCTGTAAGCTGAGAGATGTGGCATAACAGAACGCTCGGTATTGCGGGCACTGCTGCTCGGGGTATCGGCGCGATTTGTGTAAGTGGGTGACTGAAGCAGAGTGGGTGAATATATATGTCTGATGCTTGTGGATGTGTGATGCTTGAATGTCTGCTGGGGTGCAGGGTCAGTACAAGTCAAGCTCTAAGTTGGTGTGTGTCAGAACTGGTTGCCTCGGGGCCAACGAAGTCTGTTGCGAGGCGTGGGGGGGCAGCCTTTGATGTGCGAGAGAGCTGCCGTGAAAGAAGTAAACAGCAGGCATGTAATTAGGGGGGAGGAGAAGTCGCGCTGGGGTGAATACCTGAGGCCAAACTGCCCGCGGGAGGGAGGCTGATGGCTGTGATGTGGACGCGCGTCGTGAACTAGTGGGAGGGAAGACGGAGGGAAGGCAGAGAAGGGGAGGGGGGATGAATGCGACACGGCGGGCAGGGGAGGGGGTGAGCGGGGAGAGCGGCATGAGGGTGTGAAAGCAGCAGGGGCCTGGAGTGCGGCTAAGATAACTGAAGAAACGCGACAGGGCAGGCAGGGGAGGGGGCGGAGCGGGGGTGTGGGAGGAGTGCGGCTGAGGGAAAATACATGCAAGCAGGCGGCTGGGGGCATGTGCACGCGCTTTTAAGCTCAATGCACATGCGCATTAAGCTTGAATTTCACGGGCACTGCAAGGAATCGCCACGATTCCTTGCAAGTTGGTTAAAGACTGTTTAAGCCCCAATAGTCTCGCAAGCTCGATGCGCATGCGCATCGACAGGCGAGACCTAAAAACACAACTAACAAAAAAAATATCTTTTTGGGACAAAACAGCCCCTCTTGAACTTGTATACCCTTTATCTGAGACCCAGACAATAGATTGGACCGCTTTCTTACCAGACGGACACTTTTCCCCTTGAGTAGTCAAATCTACTTGGGTTTATCATGATATAGTCCAATTTTGGTAATAGTTGCCTTATTACTTAATTCAAGGTGGGTCGAAAGCCAGACATTCCAAATATGTGACTAAGGGAAGTACAAAAATTACACCAAACATCATGACGCCACACAAATACATCTAATTGCCAAAGTATCAGTATTGTGTTTAATTTGGCATGAGTCGGGGTAAGCGAAATGTCACTTAGGACTGTCACAGTCTTGGCATGGGGAAGGCAGAGCCCGTGATACTATGCTATCTTTTTATTGTTTGCCACCAGGTGGCGCTATGTGCAACAAAAGCTTTTTGCTGGCCGAAAACTTAGTTTTAACGTCACGTAAAAATTGCTACTTTATGGCACATGTATAAGAAAACAGCAAGACAGTAAATTATTTCATTTTTTTAGTTACACAGTGACTCTAAAATCTCTATACGTATATCACATATATATACAGATATACTTATGCATACACATAAAAAAACACATCCCTTGGTACTGAAATCCTTTCTGAGAGCTGAGGAATAATATTATTCAGTGTTCCAGTGTCCCCATCTCCCGTGTTGCTTTTCGTGAACCATCTGTTCTCAAATTCAGGGTTCTCATTCTCACATCCCTGTTGCAGTGTGTATGGTCCAATGTAGTCTACTTTTGAAAGGTCAACCTCGTGCTTTCGAAATCTTTTTTGCTCTCTCTCTCTCTCTGTCCCCACTCACTTCTCTTTGGTGGGAAACTAGCGGGGTTGAGCTTCATTCAGGAGTGCAATTAATTATTTAGTGGTTCGTGTGGTGGGGGGGTCATGGGGTGCTGATTGTGGTTACTTTGCTGTGGTAAAGGGTGAATAGTGAGTCCTGCAGGCGAGAAGCAAAGTTAAGCATGGCATGCAGACAGATCACAAGGTTGCAGTTTTAGAAACCACACCATATGCTCAATAGGTGTGCCACTGATGTAGTGTTGTGATGCAAGATTTTTATTATATAAATAACTTATCCTAGGCAACTAGTAGGTCCTGTAGGGATAACAGGTACTATAGAACATCAATTCTTGTAGCCAAGCTAAAAATCACCTAATGTAGTGCACATTTAACAAATGTATTAACAATAGAGAAAAATGATATTCATGGTTCATTTATTAAAAATACAAAAAATATTCAGTCACATTACTAACACAATTAAAAAAATTTTTTTTTAAAGCAGTCACTTTCTCTTAGATGTTACAAATAACAATATTCCAAATAACAATCATATCAATTTATACACATATATTTAAAAAATTCCAATAAAAAGAATCAAACAAGTGGTATTAGTGATTTGTCTCTACGCGCGTTTCGGCGTGTTCACGCCTTCTTCTGGAGAACCACTCGATATTTCTAAAAAAGAATAAAATATATTTACATCTGTATTACGAGCATATGTTTACAATTGTTGTGCACTACATTTACAAACTAACGGCTACATTTTTGAACAACATGAGGTTCTGGAGCAAATTGCTCAGACAGCTGGCTGCTATATATCAGGATGTAATTTATATTCCATTTATGTACATTAAAAGTATCAACTGCCTCTATCAAATCCGATATCTGTCTCTATGGACAAGAGGTTATTTTTTAGTCTGTGTAAAGTCCTCACACAAGTTGAACTAAACTCATACACCTTATAGGTGGATGTAGCTATGGATATTAGCATTTTACTCAAAGTTCTTACCCCAATAGATTCTGTTTGTAGATAGAGTTGAATTTAAGTTATAACTCTTTGTGAAGATGTATAAGGAAGCTGTTGTATCCTTTAATGAAAAAATGACAGAGAAATAGGGAAGAAGTTGTGATATTCAAAGTGTATATATGTCACTCTTTTATTAAGGGATGTATATTTTACATGATTACCTTAATAGTCACAATCCAGGCACTTTGAGTTTTATGCAAGATTTTTATCCATCTGCTAAAAGAGATAAATCAGTTACTAAGTGGCATGGACTCTCATTGAGTACTGTTTGTGTTACACAGATGCTCTGTACTAGCTCCTCTGGAAGTCCACCTGACCCTCGATAAAAAAGCTCAAGGATGGGAAATGCAGACCCCACTCCTTTCCACATGCACACACACAAATCACCCTTCAGCCAACTGATTAGCCTCCGTGCGGTGTATCAATGAAAATGTAGGCAATGAAATCCGAGGCGGGGGCCCAACCTGCCAGGCAGGGGTGTCTCAAGTCACTACTCTCTCTCTTTCATGCATGTTCCCTCCTCTCTCTCACTTAGGGTGACCAACTGGCATGGGTACAAATTCAGGACGGTGAGTGTAAAAAATCAGGACAAAGGGTCAAAATTCAGGACAGAAATTCAGAACAGGAGGTCAAAATTCAGGACAAAACTTTGGGACAAAAGGTACGTTTTACAGACACATCAGAGGAGGTCACGCAATAGTGTATAAGCCCATCCTTAGCCAAACATATTCAACCATTTGCAAACCTATCCATCATGTATCCTTCCATCCATCATTTCACTCACCCATCCCTCCATCCACCCTTTCACTCATCCATCCGTTATCCATACATCCACCCTTTCACCCTATCCATCGGTACACTGATCCATCCACTCTTCCACTCATCCATCCATTCACTCACTCATCCATCCAGCCATTTAGCCTTTCACCCATCCAGCCATCCTTTCACTTACTCATCCGTTCACCCAATCACTCATCCTTCCACCCATTCACCCTTTCAGTCATCCATATATCTTCCCTTTCTCTCTCCATTGACCCTTTCACTTAGCTATCCTTCCTTCCACACATCCATCTACTCTTCCACTCATGAATCCATCCATTGACCCTATCACTCATCCATTCACCCTTTCACTCATCTATCCATCCTTTTGTCCATCTACCCTCCCTTTCACTCACTCACTCATCCATCCTTACATCCACCCTTTCACTCGTCAGTTTATCCATTCACCCCTTCACTTATCAATTCATCAATCCATCCATCATTTCACTCATCCATCCACCCATTCACTAGCCCATCCACCCATTAATTCACCCACCATCCACCCATCCATCCATCCTTTCACTCATCCATCCACCCACCCTTTTACCCATCCATCTACCCTTCCACCCATACATACATCTATTTATCTTTTCTCTCATCCATCATTTCTCTCATATCCATCCATTCGCCCTTTCATTCATCCATTCACTAATCAATCCAGCCATCCACTCATCCCTTCACTAACTCACTCACCTACCTTTTCATATTAATTATGAGCTGAGCCTTTGTCTGCAGAGTTTGAGAAAGAAGAGGCCCATCAAGAATTTCACCCCTGCTGTAAATCCTAAAGCAAGAGGTGGGGAGGGGGAGGGTTCACTATGCCCCTGCACATAGGCAATCTGAAAAAGTGGGAGTCATGCATGATGCAGTGCCAGGCCATGAGGTCATGAGGTCACTGTGACATGGTGTTGTTTCCAGGGCTTTAAGAGGGATGAAAAAACTGTGTGGGGGGGGGTTCTCTCCAAAGGGGGTGTTCAATGTAATTTAGGGCATGGCTTAAAACACCTAAGTTAAAAATCTGTGCTTAGCATAGTGTGCGGCCAGACTGGTATTTTGCCTCTTGTGTCATTGTATCCAGATATATAATACAACAAGTGACGTTACACCTGCAACAACCCAGAACTATTGGCTTTAACAATGGTTGTTAGTTGCATAAAATAAAAATGCAGCAATCATGGCTTCCTTGAATATAATATTGAAAATGCATCAGTTATAAAATGATGACACTGTGAAAGAACTCTAGCTCCTTCTTTTTAATTTCTTTCACCAGCTTCTTTTCTTGAACTGGATTCTCATGTAGCAGCATTGGCGCTTTTGTACATTTCTTCTGTCTGACAAAATGTCCTGTCCTAGACAGAGGCTGGGGGATACCCACCACATGCTTTGCAGCCCAGACTGGCCTATTGTCATTCTGTATGTGGCAATAAGCCGCTGCAGAATGACAAAGGGCAGGGTGGGGCTGCTCTTGTGCCACGAGGAGGAGTGCAGGGCGGCCCCATCAGGGAGTTGAGGCTTCATGCAGGGGAAGAGTGCTGTTCCCTGCAATGCTTAAAATTACGGACAAAATGCGTCCGTAAAAAGGATCCTCACGGACAACGGACTTGAGGTCTAAATTACGGACGGTCCATGAAATTTACAGACGGTTGGACACCCTACTCTCACTCACTCACTCCCTCTGTGTTACACTCCCTCCTATACTCACTTCTCTCTCTCACTCTTCCTCACACGCCTTCAATTCCGTCACACTCTCTCACTCTGCTCTCTCCCTCTTACGCCAAATACTAACTCACCCTCGTTCTACTCTTTCACTCAGTCCCTCTTCACTCTCGATCCCACTTTCTTGCAGACACACACCCTCCTCTCCCTCGAATTCATCTCACTCACAGTCACGCACTCCACATTCTCTCTTTCCTTATCACAGCCAGTCCTCTTACACTCATTACAAATTAACCCTGATGTCCGTTGTCCGAGGTTGATGTTTCAATGGATGCCACTTGTCCAAAATGTTAGCCTTTCTGCTTAAAAGACAAAAGTTAAGTCACAGTTGAGATAGCCCAGCTGAAGTGGAAGGAAGAGAGTCTCCTGTGCTGTGATCCGGAGGGTGGGGTAGACAGCCTAACAATAAACAAGCCTTCTTGCCAGGGTGTCTGCAGCCTGAAGTAAATGTAAATGTTTGCAATTGGATCATCTTCAAATAAAACAAGCATTTGCAATGCAATAGGTCTCGCGTTTACGCAAGTTTAAGCCATTGGCATTGTAAATGACAATGCCTTTTATGTTTTAAAACCAAAACATAAATAAAAGCATTGTCATTTACAATGCCAATAGCATAAACTAGTGTAAATGCGAAACCTATTGCATTGCAAATGCTTTTTTTTTTTTTTAGCAGTTGTGGATGGTTTTATGGACAGTTGGGCTGTTTTTTTACTGTTGATTTCAGTGACGATGATTTTTTTGGTATGTCCTTTGCTAATGGGGGCCACTTTTATTTTGGTGCTGGGTCTATTTTTTGTGCCAGCCCCACGCTTGCAATGCCTGGTGGTGGTGGAGCCTCAGAACGAATATCCCATCCGTCAGCTACTTTGGAACTCTGGAGTGCCCCAAACATGGATACATCCGACCTGCATAACCAGAACTTTTAAGTCAAGGCCTCATATACAGAAGCAATAAGCATGGTCCTTTATCTGGCTTTCAGTAAACAGTAAAAACGATCTTGCAGTACATGACTAAAGTTAAGACATAAGGCAGCTGATGATGGCGCTGAAAATCCCAGCAGATTTTGTAGAAATGTACGCAGTCTATGACCTGCGTGAGTAAAGGTGTTCTCTGACTGCTCTGCATAGACAGCTCCGGGTGTCTCTGGCCGTTGTGCATGCTATATAAAGCCTATAGGTTAAGCACGCCTACTATACCGCTATCCGTCCTCTTGCTCTCTCGCGCGCAGGTGGGAGGGGCTGCACAGAGCCTACTGGCCGCACACTTGGGGGGCGGAATGGGAAGTTAAAAACAGAACAGACCCGAGTCACCACTTGGGAAATGCGCGGCCAGATTTACAATTCAGCACACAAGGCCGGCTGGAAATGAAAGGGCTATTTTTAGCCTGCGGATTGATTAGTGTTGCTTTGACAATAATAAACACTTATGTAAGAATACAATTAAATTCCAGCAAGACTAGGCAAGCGCCGAAGCCTTGTAAGACAAGCCCACAGTCCGCCCCCACCCCCGGACATTCCTGTGAGAAGACTACATTTTGAAAAATCCCCGCCGGGCCGCCGCGCTGCCTGCGAGGACCCGGAAGCGGTTCGGCAGCCGGCCAATCACATCGCGGCCCCAACCGGAAGTCCCGCCCCATCGCGGCGAGAGCGAGAGAGAGCTGCCCGAGGAGCCACGAAGGCTCCTGATTGAGTCCCGGTCCCGAGATGGGGGACCGGGTGAAGAGCGGCCGGGCGCATGGGGAAGGCAGGGCTCTCATGTGGTGAGAGAGCCCCGCAAAGCGCTACCGCCGCCCGAGAGCCAGAACCGCCGCCGAGCACCGCCAGAACAGGTGAGTGTGTTGAGGGAGAGGAGAGGTGTGTGTCTGAGTGTGTGTGTGCGTGCGTGTGTCTGTCTGTCTGTGTGCGCGTGTGTCTGTTTAAGGGGGGGTGCGTGTGTGTATGCAGTGTGTGTATGGCTGTGTATGTGCGCATGCGTGAGTGAGGCTTTATGAGGCACGGCGACGTGCGCGCTCCCGAGGTTCAATCTCGGCAAGGGAAAGCGCGTGGAACTCTGCTGTCCACATTCCCCAAAAAGTAACTACATAAGTTGTCTCGCCAGACAACAAAGCTTCGCTTTGCTTTCGTCTAGGCGAGACCTAAAAAGGCTGCTTGGAAAGAGTATAGGAGTTATTTGGAGTCACTGTAAGCTTCCTTGTGACAAAGATTTTTTTTTTTAAGATATATTAAACAGATGTTCCAATGTGAGCTGTGGAATGGTGCTTTTAATGGACACTTATAAAAAATGTTTGCACTAATACAATCTGCTAGCCCCACAACTGTTCAATCTATTTATGGCGGATTTGTCTCTCCACTTGGATTCCGTTAACGCACATGCACCAAGACTAGGACCACTGACGATATCCCATTTAGCTTATGCTGACGATATTGTACTGTTGAGTCATATGGAAATAGGTCTTCAAAGACTACTTCAAAAAACAGCGACCTATACAAAACATAACAATTTAGAAATAAATATCTCTAAAACAAAAGCTATCCGTATAGGGAGGAACATTGGTGCATCTTTAAAGATCAAGCTGGAAGATCAAATCATAGAAGAAGTTACTACCTATAAGTACATGGGGTTTCATTTCAATAAAACATTTAATTTTCAAGCGCAACATAATTACATGGCTGGGAAAAACAAAGCGTTGATACATGCATTTAGCTTGTTAGCAAGAAAATTAGATGGACCCTCCTATCAACCGCTGCTTACAGTAATTAAAGCAAAGCTCCTTCCTTCGCTTGTTTTAGTTAACGCGCTATGGGAAGCCATAATCCATGATGCTAAGTCAACCTACAGTAAATACTTATATTCCTCTTAACGTTTAATAAATGCGGGTGATTTGTGGGCCTTAAAACTGTTGCATCATACGTTTTGCCAGGCTATGAATAAAGCCGCCAAAAATCACTCATTGATAGAGGATAAAAGTTTCTTTTCACGACGAGCTCATGCATGGATGACAATCCAAACATATGTCACATTTCAACCTGCAACTTATTTCCAACTAACTTATCGAGTGCGCTTTAAGAAACAATTAATGTCTATGCGCCTAGGGGACCTGCCGTCTTTATCTGAAAAACCTCTTTGGCGATATTATGGACCAAAAACATGTATATTATGTGACACTGCAGAAGAAGATTTTGTGCATTTGGTTTGCATATGCCCGGAAATTATGAATGCACGCCGATTACTTTTAAAGTTTAATTAGCGAGGGATCCATACATGTAGAACAGCAGTCATGAGAAGCTTGGACTCTACCAATCCTTGCCTAAATTGTAAGTTGCTGAAATATTTGCAAATCCATGACAAAGCAGTAAAACAGACAATAGGAAGTATCCATAAAGGCAAGCTTTAACTGTATGTCATTGTCAAGGAAGCTAAAGTTATGGTAATCGACGACATCATGAACCACAGAATCATGCTTGCCATATCTCCTACTTTCCCCCTCATGCAAACCTGTTGAAAACTGTAAAGTACTTATAACTATGTTCTGAATATATTTTATAAAATTGTAATAGAACTCTGTTATTTGATGTATTAATACATATAACGTTTTATTGAGATGGAGCGACATCCTTTTAAAAAATTTATTTAAACTGTATTTTGTATTGTGATGGTTTTTATTAACTAAAAACAATAAACAACAAATTCAATCTACGTATTACTAAAATCTAAACTTTGGAACACACTTTTTTTCTTTAACTTGCATTTTTAGCAGCCTATCTTATGCTTTGTGTAATGCAAGTTTAAAATATTGACTTCACATTAACAACAGTGTTTTCTGTGCCCGGCAGGGACTTGCTAGCCTAAAAATAAACAAGTCACTATTCCCTGCTGCACGAAACAGGATTCGATTCAAGGAGCCCCTGGTTGCAGACACAACCATCTGCAATGATCGCATACATGACAGATTTCGTAACATAGAGTAGTGCATTTCCCAATGATTAGTTTAACTGCATTTATTTTTTGTTTATTGTGAGCGTTACTTTATATGCAGTAACCTGATAGGGAAAGATCAATAAAATTATTACAGAATATTTTTTTCTTTTTAGACATGCTTTTGACTCCATGTCCTCGCTCAATGACCTGTCTTCTTTGCACTCATGACAATAGCCATACTTTTTTTAATGCACTATAACCGCTGAGTGGAATAGCTATGTGAAGTTTGAGAAAGCCATGAATTATATCATATGCTGTACTGCTTCCCCTTACCATGGCTATGCACCTTTGTTTTTAGATATTGTGTCAGATTACCCTGTGATCTCTATTTATTTAACTCGGTCTACTGTTCATATGACAAAATTGTATAAAAACACTGTCCTTTAGTGTTAAAGGGGATGGAAATAAATCATTCAGTGGCTTAATTGCACTACGTGTGACCAGAACACCTGGGTTCAAATTAAAGCTTCCTCACATGACTAAACTGTGTGATCTAAGTCAAATCAATTTACTTAATGTGTCTAATTTACTTGATAGTGACATTTGAGAGCACTTTCAAATAATTTAGGTCAAGATGGAAACTGTCCAAAACCTCATTTGTATATGCTTTTAATAGCCTGCAATGTTCCATCTTTCTTAACAATGATATTGGCCATGATTTAAGGAATACCCAACAATTGTTTCATTTTGTTCACTCATGGCATTGTTAAGAGGAAAGGAGGGTTAATACATGTTTTAAAGTTCGAGTTTAGAACGTTTCACTTCAGATAAATGCAAAAAAAAGTGTTGTGATCCGATTTACTAAATTGAAATACTTTCATGTGTTAAAGTAACACTTTCTACATTTAAAAGTCTTTATCATGTTCTTAGATTTTATTTGTTGTGTAATATACATCCCAAATATTTGGAAGATTCTGCATGTTCTTTGTCATTTAAGGATGTCCACCTTGACTTCACTGCAGAGCCATTTTAAGACATGGGCAGAGTGTGCAATGAACCCAGGGCCCAACCCTCCCATAGGTCCAGCCTCTGCCGCCCTCCACAAGCATGGTCAACATGCCATTGCCCCAGCAGAGTTTACCCAGGTGGGTGGGTGTTGCTTGTTAAACCACTTGACAGTGCCTCTTCTGATTCTGGCCTCTCTGCCTAGACTACTCCCCAGGTATGCACTCCCTTCAGATACTCATGGTGAGCCCTTCATATCTGAATTTAGGAACTGCCCTACCATGTTCTTCTCTTATATGTCTGATTCTTACCAGCAACCCTTTGAATCAGTAGCTGTGGAGCTCCCATCTGGTCTCGACTTCACCCTGCTCTTAAATTCTCTTTGTCTGGCGGTCCAGGCTCCCAGTTCTGAGATAAATGTAGAGTCCCTGATTCACTCTCTAATGCAGCAGTTGGGCCTTCTTGGTGCTCTGAGACTACAGATACGTTATGGGTACCTTACACCCAGAAATTAGGTGTGAGACTGTCACCCACGCATCTGTTCTGCCTCATTAATCTTTTTAGGTTTAACGTCTAGTGGAGGATGAGGCGAGCCAGATGCTTTTGTTGAACTTGTCTAAACCCTCAGAAAGTGAAAAAGTAATTTACCTTTATATTTCCCAAACTGTTTGCAATGGGTTTTAACATGTTTAGAAACATAATCAAAAGGTTGCTGTTGCTTTCTCTCCAAACAAGATTAGGTAGATTTAGGTTGGGATAATGCCCTTAACAGTATACTCATGGGCATCCATTTACTATTGATTAAGGACACCTTGTACCTTCCTAAGGCAATCACATACAGAGTACAGTGAATAAATAGTGCAATATAAAAATTGCAAATAAATGCACTGATAAAATAGTTGGGAATAGCCTCTCCTCAGATGTGTCCATCCGATTCCTTTTAAAACAAAACCTGACACCGACACAAGGAGACTCTAGCAATAAAGTTCTTTATTCCGAAATTACGCTGCAACGCGTTTCGGTATCAACTGCCTCGATAATTTGAGCAAAACATTAATAATTAATTCCATAATTTAAAATTATTTTGCGAATTCATCAAACAGCTAACAATTAAAATTTCATTGTTTCGCTATTTACAACGTTGGTTTAGAAAAAAAGTTCAAGTGCAAGAATTCATTTTCTTTCCTCATTACTCCATGGGTGTCTTTAAATATAAGTGCACACATTAAAGAATCCATTGATGGGCTAGTGCCTGAAAGCTAATGTTGCTATCTCACATCAGAGGCACTATACAATAGAATTGTGCGCATCATTCTATCTTCAATTGGCAGGCAAAATACATCGCATTTTCATTAAAAATCATGAATTACTATGCAATATATTACTCAATAATAATAATAACACTTTTGTCATTAAAAAGAGAAAAATCCAAAACCCAACATAAAGCTGTTTGGTACTAAAATACAATAAGGAACATTATTGTACTCATGAAGGTCCCAATTGTAGAACCCTCATATTTCAAAATGTTTTGGGTGTCAATCTTATGTGCATATACAGCTTTTCAATACCTTCCTGGGGGCATTTTTCGATTTTCTTTTTGGGTATGATATACCATGATCTAAGGCGAGAAATAAAAAAAAAAAATAGATAACTACCAGTGCCTAAGATTTAGATACACTTTGGTCCAAATTATTTCCTGGTCAAATAGTGCAAAATTCCGCAATAAAGTGCTAGTGCATGACAGTACCAATTAAACATTCAAACATTCATACATCTGCCAATATTCCAGTGTCTGGTGCAAGTGCAACCCATATCCTGTTGTACCGGCATTCATAAATAGTCCAAATTAGCTTCCCATATTAAAGTGCTAGTGCATCACAGTACTTATTATATATCCTAAAAGACCAGTTACTTTCATTGCTTTGCAGACCAACGTCACAACATTCTCAAGGACCCTTACTGATCTTTCTATTCCCCATTTAGGAAATATTTGTAACTTCTGACTGTAAGACATCCATGTTCACTTCACTGGTTTCTGAGGTTACGCAGTATTGAATAGCCTGTAGTGATTGTTTGAGTACACACCGTGAGGCAACGTGTGTTGTTCATGTGCGTAAGACAACCGTTTAACTTGGCACATGCACTTTAGCATTTGTGTAAATATAATAAAGTCGCACTTGCGTTTAGAGGCTACGTCTTATATAAGATTTGCGGCAGCATTGTCATGGTTACAATAAAAACAGTTAGTTCCTTTTCCTTTAGAGTTCAAGTGCATCTCCACAGAAGTTCTTACCTGTACATTTCCTGTGAACTTGGAGAACTGTGAGAAATGATTGTAGTTTGGTTTGAAAATACAAAAGAGTTATTACACTTACCTGGCTTCCGTGAGTAGTAGTCCTTAGGTTCATTCCAGTGATATATCTTCCTGAATTATACGAATTAGTAGGAATATACTAGTCAAGCATTAGCCAATTACTACAACAGTCCAAGAGTCAAGAAAACAACAATAAGTGTAAATATTATTAAAGCGAATATAAATTACTGAAGAATTTAAGAACAGTAGAATGAAAGTAATGTAATATATTTATTACAGATTTCCTTAAGTACAGTGATAGAAGATAGAAGAAAAGAGTGTGAATATCTGCTACACACTGTAACACCATTTTAAAACAGAAGAGAGGCAAGAGCCAAGAACATGATAAGTATGTCATTTTGACAGAGTATATTATAGAATAAAATAGAAGTGGAGAATGGAAAGTAAGTGTTAAATATGTATTACAGTAAACACGAAGCACAGCACTCTGAAGAGTGTCAGAAGAAAGAAGAAGACGTGGTGAAGACTTGGCAGTCTCTTCTCTGTCCCCAACCCCTTTCCCCCCTTTGGATTTCTTGTCGTGCAAGTCTAGTATTGACAACGGGGAAGTCGGAGAGGGGCATTGGGTTCCGACGTCGTTCTGCTCCCGTGCAAGTAGGTCGAGGGACTCTTCCTGACAAGTGCACAAAAAAAGGATGCAGCAGAACGAGGCAGTTTTGAAGATGAAAGGCAGTTACCATGGAGGGCCCCAAGCAAAATATAAAAGAAACATTTTGATTGGATGGTGGAGATGTGCAGGGAATTAAAATTAAGTAGGGACTTTAGGAAAAAGGCACCAACTCAGTGATTGTCTTTGGAAAAATAAAAATTAGCTATGTTGTTTGGGATATGCTTAGAATTCCAAAGAGTCAACCACACCATCTACAGTTAATGTGAAGCTAGTATGTTGTTGAGAGAACGTCTTGTGAATCTTTGACCCACTGTTAGGCAGAGACTATTGGAAACATGGTTACTATGGAAATTGAGCAAAAAGGTATAGGGAACAAAAAAGACCAGTGTGAAACTGAAAAGCAGACTAGTGTGCAAAAATTGCTCAGTAGGGAGTGTATGTCTTGTAATTGACAATCTTTTAAATAATAAAATATAAATGAAAAGCATTAATAGCAGATTGTTTATTGCTTTTAAGGGCTTTCATGTGGATCTGCGAATCCACCATGGACCACACAGGGAGACATGCTGAGCCCCACAGTGCATCCGCAGATCTGCGAAAATCCTACCAAAAATGGGCTTCTTTACAGGAAACATGGAAAGGGTTAAAAAAAAGTACCCATTTAGAAGTGGTATAAGAAAAATAAAAGAGGAAAGGAAGTCTGTGATTTGTGCAGGAGTATGAGTGAGAGAGTACAATGGGAAGGGTAGGCGTTATTGGTACTTTTGGACTGAGAGTGGAAGAGGATTGCCATATTTCTGAATTGAGACTTGCCGTGGAAAACATATACTAACAGATATTAAAATAAAAGTTGGACAAAGCAAAGACATTTTACAGGTATGTTAATTAGGTTGTACTATAAAAACTTATATTTTAAAAAACTATGAGTGTATATAAGCTGAAAGAAAATGTGTATCTTCTAGACACTACAGTAGAAGGCAAAATTGAAAGGAGGTTAGATGAGAACATTAACTAACAATATAGTGAGCATCAAAGTAGGAAGAGGAATTGCTATACTGAAAATATAGTTATTTTATTTAGCCAATATGAAGGAATGTGTTTGAAATTAGATGTGGGTGGTTGATTATAGTATGTAATTTAATAGTATGTAATTTGCACCCACTCACACAGTCAGGCAGGCACTTACACACCCAGTTACACTCCCACAAAAGCACTTATGTACCCACTCATACACCCAGTCAGACAGTGACAGAATCACTTGCACACCCACTCACACACCCACCACACTGCACTTATGTATCCACTACTAACAGAGCTACTTGCACACATAGTTAGACACCCAAACACCCACTAACACAGCCAGTTACCAATCCATAAAGCCACTTACATACCCATTTAGACACCCATACAGTCACTAACACACCCAGGCCCACACTAACACAGCTACTTACACATCCAGGGACACTCCCACAGAAGCACTGATACACTAACTCACATATCCACTCAACCACTCACACACCCAGTCACTCTGCGGTACAGCCACTAATATACCCATTTATACACCCATACTCAGACACTTACACAGCTTCTTAAACAGTGACATAACCACTTATGTAACAACTCACGCTTACAGTATGTCATCTAATAGTTTATAATGTCAAGTTAAATGTATTCTATATTTGCTTTTCAGATATCTATTTGTGTTTAAATAGAAATTGAAGGTGGAATGGTGAAGTGAAAAAAAGTAGCAGTTATGCTTGTTGACAGCATCCATAAACTGGGCAACAGATGACATTTTTAGTGCAAGTGGCATATGGCATTTGTCACAATGAGTCACCATGGCTTGCAGTTTCGGTGAAACAGCAGGAATGGTAACCATCTGGTCAGGTGGTAAGGGTCTCACAGATGGTCCAGTTGCTGCTGATGATGCACCACCTTCCCTCTCTCTCATCATACTGTGATACGTCCTTGTATGTATGGTTTTCAGCTGTTTCCACATAGAGGATGTCCCATGTGAATACTTCTTCCCTTTGCCCCTCGACAGTTTTTTGCTGCATATATTGCATTGGACAATTTTTGGAGCAACTTTCTTTTCTCCTGAAGGGATATAGAAATATTTACAAAGATCAGAGGACTTCTTCGGAGGTTGTACGACTTCTTCGCCCTACCCTTCCCCGTCTCTTCTATCTTCAGCAGAAGTCATCCTGACTTTAAAACTTTGTCCTTTTGAAGGAAAGCAAAAAAAAACAGGATGGATCTGTGGTTTTCAGCCTGTCTCCAGAGAGATGTGAAACCCAAATAACTGATTTAGGGTGTGGTTTGCAATGTGCATGGGTGAACACTTACTATAGCCAATGAGAAGTTATGGTTTGGGTGTGTTCCTGGAATCGCTGTGGATTCACGGTAGCATCACGGTGAATCCTTGAATCCATAAAAAACTTTTTTTTTTAAAAAGACTTGGTGTATTGCATTTATAGAAAAACTACATAAGTTACCTTACCTTGATTTGTTATTCATTACTTTTAAAATGTATAATAAGAATAAATGTGTGAATAGAATGTATCTAGAAACTTGCAAAAATGTATATTACTACATTGAACTTATAGGTAACGTTGTAGTACAATTTATATTTTAAAGAACTGTGAAATTCACTAAAACAACAATGGTTACAAGGATATAATAGTTAGGAAATAGTATTAAAAAAATGTCGAAATTCACAGAAAAAACAAAGGTTACAGGGACGTTGTAGTTAGGAAATAGAATTAGAACAAACCTTATGAACTCACTTAAAACAAAAACAAAGATTACAGGCACGTTATGGTTAGGCTCAAATTTACACACACAAAACTATAGAATTCAGCATTTAAAGTTACCTAAGCTAACTATAACTTACGTCCCCGCAATTCACTGCTTATGACCTCACATATTACATCACTCATGGCATGGTCAGTGACATAACTTATGACATCTCAAATGACATCCCTGATGACATTATCCAGTGAGTGTTTTTCCTAAAAGACTTAAAAATATATACATTGCTACTGCATAAGTTAAATTATTATTCTTACTGTACTGCAAATGAATAATACTATTTCTAACACAAATCATATAATCCCATTTTTTTAATACAATTTTCTAACTATAACCTCCCTGCAACCTTTGTTTTATTTAGTGAATTTCTACTGCTTTTTAATGCTATTTCCTAACTATAACGTCCCTGTAACCTTTGTTTTTGTAATGAATATATATCGAAGGGCAAAATACATATGTTGAAGCGACTTTTGTGTGTCACAAATTAGAAACAGTCTATCAATGGAAGGTGAATCATGTAAGTGAGCCTCATACATCCAATATAATTCACCTAATTATCCATCTCCATGATAGTCAAAATGCTTTGAAATTATTCAATATTCAATCCATGGTTGTTTGTTGAAAAACTATGGCCCCTGTACTTATGTTTGTGTTTTTTTTCACAAATTGGGCTTTGCACACCCTTAAGTTCAGCCTTAGCACATCTAAAGTAATGCACATACACACAGGAGCAATGTTCCCTGCCTCTCCACTTACCTCCTGCCGACAGGATATGCATTGTTGCCAACGAGAACTTTGCTGAAGAAAAGAGTGGGTCACACACATTTTATATTCACAAATCCAATTCGCTTGTGCATTTTTCTAGGTTTGGGGCCCATGGTTGGCATACATAGTTGGCCCATTTCCTAGAAGATTATTTATACTAATTAATGCCAGATCAAAGATCTTAACCATTGGTTTGTAACAGCAACACAAACCCCTTCATACAGTGATGTGCACTATAGCCTGATGCTGCAAACGTCACTTTTGTTCAAATACCCGCGCCATAGCTGATCGAAGGGTTGCTAAAGTTGTTGGGGTTTATCATAACAAACTCAAAGCTACCATACTTGGTCCAGGAAATGAAAGTTGCAGGAGAGGTGACTGATGGGCTCACAACAGAAGCACTGATGCAATGGGGATACTGAGCAAACCAGGAGTACAAAAGGAAGATTGGTCAAAGGCTCCAAGTACCCACAGCTACTATCCCCCACCCACCGTTAGGCGTAATCAGCACAGTCTTTCTCATTGGCTACGGGAAAACTGGTCATAGTGTCTTTCATAGACAAAGGACAAACTGGTGATAGTCCATCACACGCCTGATGAACACATAAGGGCACTGTGAGGCAATGGCAGTGTGAGGAGCTGGTAAAGGTGGGCATTGGGAAGATCTGAAACCAGTGGACAGAGAGAGCTGGCAATGGTGAGTAAATTAAGAAACTGTCACTGGCAAGCAGAGCATACAGCAGGAACTTGCTGGAAGTGTGAAAAGTTGGTGCATGTATTAAGTGTTAGAAACCGACAGAGTAGGGATGGGTTGTACAGAGAAAGCACTGGTGGACAGTATAAAGAGGTGGCAGTACTGAGCAGTCTTAGAAGCTGGTACATGTGAGCTGCCAAGAGAAATGGCATTGACAAGCAGGGTGTGAAGCTACAATGTTGGCAGTGTGGAAGAGGTGGCATCAGTGCAAAGTGTGACAAGCTGGCCTCAAAGCTTGCCCAAACTATTTTCTGAAAAGGACCAGCTGTGATTTTCAATATCAGCAACTCTGTATTTTCCATTTAATGCAATGGTTTGTGCAGATTTGTATCATCCCACGAGCCAATTTCCATGGCTTCACTGATTTGGATTGTTTTTGTTCAAACAATGTTTATGAGTCCACTATTGAAGTCAGGCTGCAAATTTTGAAAGATGGAATATGATTGTGTATAGAGGAAAATAACTGGTGCACTGCACTGACATCTTTGACAAATAGGTGTTAATTCATTTTTAACTTTTTGTTTATTTTTGTTATCCATTTATGTTGCATTTGATGAAAAGTGCAGCCAATTTGTATACCCATGTTATGTTTAGGCCTACTGTACATGCACTCGTCATGAATTCAGCCTCTTTTTAGGTAGAAGCCTAGGTTTGCTAATGAGATCTTGGGGACATTCAGAAAGCTTCCCTAGGAACGCATTTTGCCCAGTGCTTACCATTGGCTTTGTGATGTGCAACTTACACTTACTTGTTTTCTATTTGATGGCTTTATTTGTTTAAGGCTGTTCAGCTTGAGTTCGCCCCTTCTCTGGTGCAAACCCTATTTACTGTATTATTCCACTGGTACTAAATTTCTGTTAACAGACCTTTAAATGCATTGTGCAGATATTTCAGAATATGGAAAGCACAAATGAAGCACATTTTTGGTAATTCTGAAGTGTGGTGGAAACAAATATTTTAATACGGTGAAAGAAATCAATAGACTAGGAGATGATATTTTCACACATTATTGTATGTGAACTGTATACTTTTATCAGTAAAACTGTATGTCTGAGAATATTTAATGGTCAATTCACTTGAAGATGTGTTGTCTGTAATAGCAGTGAGCTACCACACCACGCATACTCCACTTTACCCCACTCCACTCTACTCTGTACCACTCCACACTACGCCACTCCACACTGCGTCACTGCACTCTGCTCTGCACTACTGTTCTCTACGCCACCAATACCCAATGCCTCTCTACTCTATGCCAGTGCACTCTACCCCACACTACTCCACTATGCACCAGTGCAATTTTTGCCTGTGCACTTTACGCCAATCAAATGTAATCTACTATGCACCACTGCACTCTATGACACTCTACTCTATGCCACTTCACTCTATTCTGAAACAATCTACTCCGGCCCACTCCACTCTATGCCACTTTAGTCCACTCTGCATCATTCCACTCTACGCCACTGCAATCTACCCTTGGCCACTCCACTCTATGCCATTGCACTCTAAGTTACTTTACTCAAAACCAATACACATTACGCCACTGCACTTGACGCCAATCTACTCTGCACCACTGCACTGTGCACCACTATACTCTACTCTGAAACACTGCACTCCACAGCACTGCACACTACGCCACTGTACTCTACACAATTGCACTATATGTCACTTTAACCTGCACCACGATAAAGTAATGCACTCTACACGACTTTGTTCGATGCCACTGCACTCATTATGACACTCTACTCTGCAACACTGAACTATCTGCCACTGACCTCTATGCCACCCTACTCTGCACCTCTGCACTCTGTGCCACAGCACTCTACCATGCACCACTCTATTGCACTCTATGCCAATCCACTCAATGCCAAACTAATCTACTATGCACCACTGTACCCTTCACCATTGCACCACTGTACTCTGCACCACTTTAATCTGTGATAATGCACTCTATGCCACTGCACTCTACGATATTGCCCTCTATGACACTCTAATCTGCAAGACTGCACTCTCCTCAATTGAACTCACCACCACTCTACTTTGTACCACTGCACTCTATGCCACTACACTCTACACCACTGCACTCTACTCTGGACCACTCAACTCTATGCCACTACACTCTACACCACTGCACTCTGTATTACTCCACTTTAATCTATTCTGCACCACTGCACTCTACACCACTTTACTCTATGCCACTGCACGCTACGCCACTACTCTACACCTCTGCACTCCACCCTGCATCACTCCACTCTACCCTGCACCACTTCACTCTACATCACTTACTCTATTCTAAAACAGTTTACTCTACACCACTTGAAACCACCCTATGCCATTGCACTCTACGCCACTGCCATCTACTCTGCTTCCCTCTACTCTATGTCAATGCACTCTACACGAATGACTCTACACCACTTTACTCAAAACCAGTGCACTCTACGCCAATCTACTCTGCACCACTATGCTTCATGACACTTCACTCTATTTCAACTCTACGACACTCCATGATACTGCAATCTATGATACTCTACTTCATTAAACTCTACTCCAACCTGACCCTCTAGTCCACTCTATGCCACTCCACTGTACAACATTCTACTTCACTCTGACACTACCCCACACTATGTCGCTTTGTGCAAATTCCTCTACGCCACTCCATGCCACTTTACTCCACTATCTCTGAAACTCTATGCAACTCCACTCTACTCTATGCCACTCCACTCTACAGCACTCTACTCCATTCTATGCCATTCCATTCTCCTACACAACTACACTCTGTGCCACTCCACTGTACGACAATCTACTCTGCTCTATGTCACTCTACGCTACAACACTCTGCTCCATTCAACACCCTCTGTGCCATTCCACTCTGCTCTACACCACTCCACGACACTCGATGCCACTCCAGTCTGCAAAACTCTACTCCACTATGACACTCCACTCCTTTCTAGGTCATTCAACTGAATGCCTCTTTCACTCTATGACACTCTATTCCCTCCACGACATTCTACACCACTCCACTGTATACAGCTAATGAAACGGTGGTACAAAAGGGGGTGGTGATGGACGGAGCAGCTGAACCAATCAAACACTCACACCCAGTCAACAGATCTGGGTTTGATCCATCACTGTTCTTTAGCCCACTCTGCCGCCCCAGTTCATACATGGCCATATGCAAATCAGTCTGACCCTGTGCCTCATGGGAACAGTCCAGCCTAAACTGCCAAGCCATGCCTTCCCTGGACCGGACACAAGCTTCCGAGGACCGGTTTCTGGCATTTCAGCCGTCTTCAGCCCGGCTTGCTTGAATCCAGTGGCAAAGTGAGCAAGGGACTCACGTCTGAGCATACCCTGCCAACTTATGGCGAACAAAGTGGTACAAAAGGGGGTGGTGATAGACAGAGCATCTGAACCAACCAAACACTCACACCCAGTCAACAGATCTGGGTTTAATCCATCACCGTTCTTTAGCCCACTCTGCCACCCCAGTTCAGACATGGCATATGCAAATCAGTCTGACCCTGTGCCTCATGGGAACAGTCCAGCCCGAACTGCCAAGCCATGCCTTCCCTGGACCGGAAACAAGCTTCCGAGGACCGGTTTCTGGCATTTCAGCCGTCTTCAGCCCGGCATGCTTGAATTCAGTGGCAAAGTGAGCAAGAGACTCACGTCTGAGCATACCCTGCCAACTTATGGCGAACAAAGTGGTACAAAAGGGGGTGGTAATGAACGGCTAATGACACTCCACTCAACTCTACACTACTCTATACAACTTCACGCCACTCTACGTCACTTAACTACTCTCGACACCCCGCCAGGCGTGCAACATGGCTAAAACATGTTGGCTCTTGCATAGGCGCCACCTATTAGATTTGCCAATGCTATTTTGTATAGCAATTGTAAGCGAGGACTCACACATGACTAGTTGAATGCCTGAGAAATGTATATTAAGTTTATCTTTCCACGGTCCTCTCAATCCTCCTCATAAATGAAAACTCGACACCTGCCGAAACTCCCACTGTCTGAGTTCCAGTTTCTGTCACGTATCTATTCCATTGCTGCCTATGGGGCAATAATGTATTAAAAGTGTTGAATTGTGAAACAGATTAGCATTCCATGCTCATTGACTCTGCAAAGTGAAGCGATGTCTCATATATGAGTGCTTCAATAAATGTTGTAGACTTCAAATGGGCGTAAAAACATTGATTTTCTTTCACACAGGTGATATCAATCTATTAATATGGTGTATCAAGAATCTGCAGGGATCTGTTTAGTCCAACTAATATTACAGGAGGTCATCATTTAGCCTCCCTGGAGAGCCATTATTTGCCCCAAGCGTCTCTCATTCAAAGAGACGCACAGCATAACCATCGCAATTTCGCCCCAATATTCTTAATGGCACATATTGTTCTTTCATATTTGGGGGAAGGATGGCATGTTAATTCTTTAATCTTTGAAGCACAAGGGTTCGCTTATTGAGTCTTCTCAGTCAATTCTTTTTTCCAATTATATTAACTGTGACTACAGCATTTGAGCGCCATTACAAAGCTATTGTGTGTCTGCATAGTTTACTGCCACAGGCATGCAGCTTCTAAATGCCAAAAATACCCAAGAACATGTTTATGAAATTATGATCCAGCGCAGCGAGTCACCTTGCTGCGCTGCGTGATAGGGAAAGGGCAAGAATGTGCCGTACTTAACATCATACGACTCATTCCTGTCATTTCCTAACGTTGGCTCATAATGTGCTGCCTAGCGCCAATGCAGGCACCCTTGCACCAAGGTGTAAGGCTGCCTATGTTGTAAGAAAGATAGTTTTCATGCAGGAAGGCACACCTTCCTGCACAAAAAAATCTTGAGAGGCCTTTGTCAGCACACATAGAAAGTCTACCACTGATGGTAAATCTGGGAATGCGTCAAAATCCATGGGTGGATGCATAGTAACACCCAAGCTCCATCAATCGAACGCCTTCCTGGGGTTACTCTTAATTTATCGAGCCATGCAATGTGGCCTTCCGTTGCCTGATAAGTCCGTTTTTAAGTGTTGCGTCTTTCCTGCACCCTGTTGCATGGTGCAAGGGTGTTGGAAATGGCCCTTTTTGCATTGTTATCCCCAAATTGTTTGCTTTTTCCTCCAATTTTCCCTGACCTGTGTATGTTCGTTTTAGGACTTTGGGCACTTTACCAGTGCTAAAGTGCATACGCTCTCTGTGTAAATTGTGTTATAGATTAGTGTTTCCATGAGGGGCGTGGCTTGGAGGCAGATGGAGCTGGCTGCGTGAGCGCCGAGCTCCGTGTCGGTCTCCAAAAAAATCCTGAAATAAAGAGGCCCTAGCTGCCCACCAGCGGCGCCAGGAATCGTTGATGGAGGAGGTCCCAGCATAGGAGCCTGCCCAGTGATCAGGGGGGCGTGCTGTGGGAGCTCCGGGGCTTCCGAACGACCTGAGATGGCCGAAGAGGAGGAGGCACAAAATGGCAGCGGGTCGCCGAGGCGCGCCTGGGCCTCCGGCGGCGGTGCTTTGAAGCTGCTGAACGTCCAGCACCACAACTACCGGGGCTGAAGAGGAGCGTCGACTAGGATCCGAGCAAGTGGCGAGGAACAGCAGCACCCGCGCAGAGCATGCTCGGGTGACTCTTTGCCGCAACGGACCGGCGGTGAGCAGATCGGCGGGTACTGGGGCGGCAGCCTGCCAGCTCGGAGTGATCAGCAGCCTGGAGACTCCGACGGTCTCTGCCCCCCCCCCTCCCGCGATCAAACAGAGGCCAGAAGAAGTGGAATTGAGGAGCACCAAGCAGAGGGAACCCTCCACCTACCTGCCTGTCCCACTGAGTGGAGGTGGTCGTGGGGCCAGGGGGGAGCAGTGGCCTGCGAGCTGGGGCTGACGCAGGTGAGGGTGCAGGCTGAGAGCTAGAGCCCGGCTGAGCGTGGCTGAGGAGCAATTGCCTGAGGGCCGCTATAAGAAGGGCCCCAGTTACAGCACAGGCACCAGCTGGAAGGGGGGCCCGGTGACCCGGAACACGTTGGACGATGGCATACGGCACATAACAGAGGGGGGTTACCACTACTGCCCTATGAGGATGGACTGGCGGACAGGGCAACAGTAGACCAAGTGTATGCAGCTAATGTGCTGGAGGAGAGGAAGCACCTCGGTCGGCGCCTATTGACCTGAGGAACATAGGCTGGTGAGAAGTGGACTACTCCGGATACCGGGAGAAGAACACGTACTGAGGGGGCTGCGGACTGCACGGCAGGGCAGCTCCGATGCCCAGGGAGAACGGAGCCATGGTTGTATCACCCTGACGCTGCAGTTGCCAGGAGAAGGGGCTTGCATTTAAGGTTTGAGGAGGGGGGAGCCTGGATTTGTGAGTAGCTGAATGCCCTCAAGTTGTGGATGGAAGCGGTCGAACCACACGCTGCACTATTGGGGTGGCCCTCACTGGCAAGCACTGCACCCAGGCACTAGTGATGCCAAAGAGAGAAGCGGTGATACTCTGGGGGCCTGAGCGGCAGAGGCGAGCGCACTACCACCCTGCTACTAACACGCACCACGGATCATGGGGAAGTCAAGAGGAAAGCAGGGCGGGGCAGCCCAGCAGCCAGAGGGCAAGCAGCAGTACCAGGGTGAATTAGAGGGAGCGGAGGAGGCCCTGGACCCGCAGTTGCAACGACAGTTTGATCGTATATTAACGGCGATCGCGGAATCACGTACAGCCCTGCAACAGGACATTGCGCAGGTAGTGACGGGGCTAGGACTATTGAGGGCAGACCACTCCAAGCTGGTGGACAGGGTGAAGCAAGTGGAAGTGACATTGCAGGAGGTAGCACCAGCCCAAAAGGTATTGGAGAGCAAGATGGTGGACACGCTGGACCGCATTCAAGCGCTGGAGAAGCGTGCAGAGGACACTGAAAGCCGCAATAGGCGAAACAACATTCACGTGGTGGGGCTCCCTGAAAAAGTGGAGGGGTCAGATATGGTGCAGTATCTGGAGCAGTGGTTGCGGACAGTGGTGGCAACGGAGGGTCTGTCTTCCTTTTTCACGCTGGAACGAGCACATAGGGTGCCTGCCAAGCCCCCACAGCCGGGACGTACCCCGCGCCCGGTGGTAGCTAGACTCTTACATTACAAGGACAGCGACTTGCTGCTCCTGAGGGTGCGGACTGATGGGCCGTATGCGGTTGATAATGGTAGAGTGACTATATTCCAGGATTATACACTGGAGATCCAGCGCCGTCGTACTTCCTTCCTATCAGTGAAAAGGGAGCTGCGTTTGGAAGGCATTCAGTACTCGTTATTGTTCCCCGCAAAATTTAAAATTATACTTGATGGTAGCACTCATTTTCATGACACCCCAGAGGACGCATGGGCGTGGCTGGAAACTTACAGAGCTGGCGCGGATCGAACGGAGCGACGATTGCAGGAACTCTCTGAAGGGGTGCCCCAGCGTAAATCGCAGCGCCTTCGCCGTAGGCGACCGAAGGTGCAGAAACCATCTCAAGCTCAAACTGAACTAGGGAAACAAGATGCGCTGGAGGCAGTGTCAGTGTTGTCTAGCAGTCAGACTTTGCAGTCACCGGAGAGTACGGACATGGATAAAGAAAAAACACAGTCGGACACAAAGGTGTCGGAGGTTGGAAGTGTTCGGATGCCGCAGGTCACCTCAGCCACAGCAGATGGACTCATGGATGAGTGATAGTTCCAATTTAGGGGTGCTGGTGCTGGAGGGTGGCGGAGTGGGTTGCAAATGGATCTTGTATGATGCTGTGACAGAGTGCTGGCGCTGAATGGCGAACGGAGAGGGAATGCTGGGCAGCAGCCCCGAGGCGGGGAATACTGTGGTGCTTTGTTAACTTGAAGACTAGCGCACGGGTGGGGTAGCAGGCAGGGATTTATAGGGGGGCCTCAATGGAGTTAATATATGAGAGAGAGTGGTCGCCCGTTGGCACCAGACATCCCCCCGTAGCCTTTAAGGCGTGCCCGCGGTGGCTACCGCTGGGTTTAGGTGTGTGGTGTGTGTTGGTAAGGTTTGGATGGGGACTCACAAATTTGTTTTAGGAACTGTTCTTGGTAGGGTGAGGGGGTGGGGGTGTTGGGGATTGGGTTGGGTTCTGGGGGTCACCGGTGTGTTAGGCAATGTCAATGGACGGAGGAAGAAATTACAATGTGATAATGGGGGCAGTACCTGATTTGAAATGTATTACTTGGAATGTGCGGGGACTACATACGATGACAAGGCGACACAAGGTCCATGCATAATTGGTCAGGAGGGGGTGCACATAGCATTGCTCCAGGAAACGCACCTTACGAAGGCAGAGGGCTTAGCACTGCAGCGTAAACGGAGGGGCCAGATTTTTAGCACGACGTATTCGGCGTTTGCGAGGGGGGCACTGATTTGGGTCAGGGCAGGGGTCCCCTTCCAGATGCTTAAACACACGATAGATTGTGAGGGTAGATTTGTTGCAGTCGAAGGGCGCCAATATGGCAGAGAGGTAACCTTATGTAGTATTTATGCTCCTAATGTGGACCAGGTGCAATTTCTGGACCGGATGTCCGGCACTCTAGCGCAGTTCCTGGCGGGACCGATAATATTGGGAGGGGATTTCAACTTGATTGCAGATGCGCTCATGGATAGGTCTCATCCCCCCTTGGCAGAGTCTCCAGTTCATAGGCTGTCCAAGTATAGCTTCATGTTCGGCTAGATGCCATTCTGTGCTCCCCATCGATAGTGTCCTCCGTGACCCACTCTGAATACCTCACGAGGACTCTGTCTGACCACAACCCGTTGTTGATTACATTACATTGGATGAGGGACAAAGCTGAAATTCCCACATTGCGATTGCGCCCTGAGACGATAGATGATCCAGTGTTCCGCACAGAAGTAGAAGAGGGGATAGCACACTATTTTACCGAGAATGCAGGAACCGCTACTATTAGGGCGGTGGAGGGACGCCTTTAAAGTTGTGGTGTGGGGGTTATGCATAAGTAAGTATGCTGGAGTAAGGAAAACCCTGCTGCAGGATGTGGAGAAAGTGGATAGACGGTTGAGTTTAGCAGAACAGGCAAGGCCGGAGCACCCGGAAATCCAGATAGAAGTAATAGAGACCAAAGAGAAGCTGGCCCAGGAGGTAGAAAGGCTACGCTGCTACGATTACAGGAAGTATGCAGAGAAGGCTCATGCAGAGAGCGACAAGGCGGGGACACTGCTGGCCTGGTTGGCAAATCCTATACCGCGGGGCTCCCCGATCCTGGCCCAAGGAGCGGGTGAGGGCACTATGGTCTATACTCAAAGAGAGATTATGCATGAGTTCCGGAAGTATTACGAGAAGCTGTACGAGAGTACATTAACGGCAGATGCAACTGAAATTGTGTCATTCTTGGAGGAAGTGGCACTTCCACAACTAGATGAGGACCAGGCGAAACATCTGGGTCGGGGCATTACCCTTGAGGAGATAAGAAGTGCCATTAAACGGATGGCACGGAATAAGACCCCGGGGGTGGATGGGTTACCAGTTGAATTTTATTTGCAATTTATAGACGTATTGGCACCAAGGCTGTTAGAGGTCTATATGGAGGTGCAGGAAATAGGATAGCTACCAGAGACGATGCGGGAAGCCCTCCTTGTCCCATTATTGAAGCCGGGGAGGGATAGCACAGACACAGTGGCGTATCGCCCTTTATCAATGATGTCCACGGACTATAAGATCCTTAGTAGGATCCTGGGGTCGCGCCTGATGCAGCATATGACGAGCCTGGTGCATAAGGAAACAGGCTGAATTTATCGCTACCAGGAATACTGTTACTAATGTGCGAAGACTGCTGAGGGTCTTAGGGGAAGCTTGTGAAGACTCGCCCGGGGCGGCAATCCTCTCTGAAGACATAGAAAAGGCCATTGATAGCCTAGAATGGACGTATTTGTATAAAACGTTGGGCTGTTTTGGGCTGGGCGAGGCGTTTGTGAGATGGACAGCGGTGTTATATTCGTCGGCGGTGGCACGAGTTAAGGAAGGGCAAATGATTTCCCCAGATATGCGGTAGCCCGTGGGACGCGACAGGGTTGCCCACTTTCCCCTTTGCTATTTGCTTTGGCAATAGAGCCGCTGGTGGCGCGGGCTCGGTTGTGACGATCGTATGAGGGCCTAGCGTTTAGAGGGGAACAGCAACACATCTCCCTATACGCAGATGATTTGTTATTATTTTTGGCGAATACGGGTGAGGCAATGGCAGGAGCAGCACGACTGTTATCAGACTTTGAGGCGGTTTCAGGATTGAAAGTCAATTGGTCTAAGATATGTCTATTCTTGGTACAGCCAGGAAGGGGAGCTCCCAAGATGTCACGGGTTGTGAGGTGGGAACCGTCTTGTTTAGCGTACCTCGGGGTTCATATTTATCATGGCGTTAGTGATATACTAAAAGGGAATATAGGAAGATGCATACGAGCCCTAAAGGGGAGTATGGCATTTTGGAGTACCCTTCTTCTCTCCGTGATGGGGAGGACAGCGTACTAAAGATGGTGGCTCTCCCTCGGTTGCTATACCTTTTTAGAACACTGCCTATATGGGTGCCATGCTCGGTGTTTGCCAACTTGAAGTCCATGATAGTGGGGTTCATTTGGGGGTCAGGGAGGCGCAGAGTGGCCCTCAAAACATTGATGAGATTGAGAGTGGAGGGCGACCTAGCAGTGCCCGATTTCGAATTGTATTATATAGCAGCGCAGCTACAGGTGGGAAGTGAGTTTTGGAAAGCCCATACCAGAGGCCACATGGGGGCACATACAGCGTAGGGCGTGGAAGCGAACCAGAAACGCCCGATTCCAACTGGTGCATTTCTTTATTGTACATAGAGCATATTTGACACCGGGTAAGATCATGGAATATTATAATGCTAACAATGCGATGTGTCCAAGATGTGCTGAAGTGGGGGTGGACTTGAAGCATATGGTGTGGGGGTGCCCGTCCTTGGGGACTTATTGGAAAGAAGTGGGAGATCTATTAAATCTAATTACGGAGCGCCAGCTGGTTTTGATATGGCTACATGCATAATACACTGGTTTCCTTATACTCCCAAGACGAAGGTGACTAGTACGTTTATAGATATGGGCCTAGTGCTAGCGAAAAGGGAAATTACGATGCACTGGAAATCAAAAGAGGGTCCCAGTGGTAGGAGATGGAGGGTGGAGCTGCTTAAGTGGGCTAGTAGTGAGGGAACAGTTCGTTATCAGATGGCGATCCGACAGAAGAATGAAAAGGCGATAGAAGTGGCGAGAGCTTGGGAGGAGCTGGTTCAGACGCTGATTACCCAATCATCCGGGGAGGATGCGGAATAGGGAGACAGGGTGGTACAGGGGTAACTGTAGACCCAAGATCGAACATCTTGACCTATTGTTATCACAGACCTCATCTCTAGATTTGTCATAATTGGAGTACACACCGGTGACGGGGAGGGGGGAGGGAAGAATGGGGAGGGAGTATTCATGTGTTTAATTATTAAATATAGAGTGTGAACAGTGATGGTTGCTACCTTGGTAATGGTGGGTTGGTTACACGTAGTCGATTATTAATGTGATACCAGGGATATGCTGGACTAGAATCTTCATTAGCGGGACATTATCGGAGGTTTGGAACCATACGGTGTCAGTGGAAGGGGAGAGGAATGTTTGTTAATGTAGTAACGAATTTCTGATTGCTGGAATGAAAATCAATAAAAATGTGTTTACAAAAAAGAAATGGATTGGTGTTTCTATGATTGGATATTTGATTTACCTGTTAGCCCCTAGTAAAGTGCACTGCGTGTGCCAGGGCCGGTGAATCAAATGCTACCCGGGGGTCTGCAGCACTGGTTGTGCCACCCCCTTGAGTAGCCCTCAAAACGGTACCTCAGACCTGCCATTGGAGAGTCTGCGCGCAGTTTGTTACTGCCATGTCGACTAGGCCAGTGCACACACTGGCCGATCCCTAACCTTCCCTTTTCTTACATGTCAGACCTCCTTCAGGTAGGCCCAAGGTACCCCTGTGGGCAGGGTGCAATGGATGTGAAAGGTAGGACATGTCCTGGTGTGTGTGGCATGTCCTAATAGTGAAGTACAGACAATTTTGTTTTTCACTGTTGCAAGGCTACCAGTTCCCCATAGGATAGAATGGGATGCTTGTTTATAACATCTTATAAACATAACTGGCTAAGGGAATTGGGTAAGAAAATTTAATTTAGTATGCCTGAACTCAGAATCTAAAGATGCATCTTTTAGTGATGGTGATTTTTACATTCTGAGTTTGAAAATACCACTTTTAGAAAGTGAGTGTTTTCTTGCTCAGTCATCCTGTGTGCCTCTGCTGCAATGTGGATTGCCTGTCTGGGTTTTGGATGACAGAAGGCTAGGGGGCCAGAGGGGCTCCAGATGGACTAGGTAGGTCAGGGAAGGGCTAAATAGACCTGGGTTACGATGGGGGAAGAGGGAGGAGATTTCCTTGCACCTCAAAGGGCCTGGTCTGCCTCTGACAAAGCCGTCTCCACTTCCTGCCAGGAATTCACGCCAGAGAAGGCCCAACTGGTTGTGGGCGGACACCGATACCCTCTGCCTGGCAGATCAAAGGATTTTTGTGTGCAAGTACTGGGTCCCAGACCCCTGAACTTTAGAACTCATCTGGCTCATGAAGTCTGCCAAGAAGGAGAGCCAGAGAAACTGCAAAAAGGAACGACTACTTTGCTGGGCTGACCTGCAGTGGCTGCTTCTTTTTTGGGCAGTGAAAGGCCTGGACTGGACTTTCTGCAACCTAATTTGTGAGTCTCTCCAAGGGCTTGAGGTAGAGCTTGCCCCCTGTTCACGAAGTCTCAGGAACAGCAAAGACTTTAAGTTCTTTGCCCCACAGCACTGGGGACTGTGTGTTTTGTGCTGCAACCCGAAGAACACCAACTCAACGACGTCTACACCGCCACTGCCGACTCCATGTCCTGAAGGCACCGTATAGGGCACCACCAAACCGCAACCCTGGTCCCACCGACAACGCTTGTTGACGCTGCCACCAAGCCGCTGTATGCAACGCGACCTGAGGGCACCACACTCCACACCGCCTTGCATCACGCCGAAGCTTTGGCCCTGCAGAGAGCACCGCCGCAATGCTGCACCGCGACCCTGGTCTCACTGAAGACGCCTGTTGATGCCACCACCGAGCCGCTGCTTGCACCACGACCTGTGGGCACCGCACTCCGCACCACCTTGCTTCACGAGGTCGCCTTGGCTGGTCAGATGCCGCCACTTCCTGACGAAATCAACGCCACTGCTTGCACCGTGGTTCAAGGGCACCGCTCATAAGTTACACGGCGCACCGCCCTCATCCCGCACCGCAGCCTTGGCCTACAGACGCCAACGCCATTGACTCCAGTTCATCAGCCAACTACAGCACTTCAGCAACGACAACGCCGCTGCTTGCACCGTGACCTGCTAGCACCATGACGAGCACTGCCTCCATCTCGCACTGCGACCCTGGTCTCACCCACGACGCCATCTGACACCGCCACCGAGCCGCCACTCGCACCGCGACCTGGGGGCACCGCACGACACACTGCTGCGCTTCACACCGCAGCACCCAACGCCTGTTGGCGCCAGCGCTCCGGATCCCATCAGAAAGGAGCTCGACCTGCAACGCGAGTGACTTCAAGGGCCCCATCGCCCTGCATCTCTGAAAGGTACTGTTTGCAGGTCTTCCCGACACTGTAGTTGGCTTGCGACCCCGCGGTCAGCCAGAACTGTTTTTGGATTTGTTGTTCACGATGCTGTGATAGCCCCAGATGGAGCTATCGACATCAAGGAACTATTTTTAAAGCATATTTTGATAAGTGAAGATTTTGAAGTATAGTATTGTGGATTTGTATCGTATTTGGTCTTGTCTTAAGTATATACAAATTTAATATTTTTCTAAACTGGTGTGGTGTCCTTCTGTAGTGCGTACACTGTTTTACTGTTGGTTATGTGAAAATGCTTTACACACTGCCTAGAGGATAAGCCTGGCTGCTCGTGCCAAGCTACCAAGGGGGTGAGCAGGGGTTATTTTAGAAGTGTATCTCCCTTACCCTGACTAGAGTGGTGGTTTCAGCTTCGCTTTGGCGCAAGTATCTGTCAGGATCCTCCGTGTTTCGCGCCTGCCTAGACTAGGAACTACAGTTCCCATGATCCTTTCTTCCCCCTCCCAGGAAGTACTTTAATGGAAGAGACACGCATCCGGGTGCGTGTTATCCTGTTACCGTTCCCAGGCATGAGAGCGGTGCTCTTCGCGCCAGTTCCTGTTTCCTTTCCCTGCATTCACCCGTACGAGGTACCGGTGAGTTGTGTCTGGATCTCCCGGCCGGGAGATCAGTTCGTCCTTCTCGCAGATCTGATATCTGCCATCTGCGGTAAGACAATGCGCAAGTGTTGACGGCAATTCATTACGCCGTGTGTAATTCCTATCCGTGGCTGCGGTGGTTTGGTCCTGTATTATTTGCTGAACTAGAGACTGATAGGGGTTTAGTATCAGTGCTCTGACGATTCCTTTGACATTCTTAGTTGGAGAAGATTGTAGTCTGTTGTTTGCGGAGCGCGGTGGCGGTCGAAACCACGCGTTACCGTACTCTCGGGCCAATCTCGTATCTCTTTCATAAAATACCCTGAACTAATAGCGGAGCGCTGTAGTGAAGGAACTACGCGCTACCGTGGTACAATAAGGGTCTTTTTGTTCTGAATGTATACAGAGCGCTGTGGTGGACGCAACTAAGCGTTACTGGTTCAACATTATTGTTTGTGGTCTTTGTAAACTCCAAAGGGGGATTGTAGAGGGGCGGAGTGTTGTGGTTCTTGCCTCCTACACATTGCCGTGCCCTAGGCTCAGTGTTCTGAGCTTTCAATGTTTGCTTTGAACTCCATGGACCCCTGATACCCACATGTCCTCGGTGCTGTCCTGTGGTATGTAGGAGATGGATTGTACAGAGTCCCAGTATCGATTCAAGTGACCAGGCGTGAGAAAGTCACAAATACATCTTGTTTCAACTTCCACCTGGAGAACAACAACGACCGCAACACCACCACCCTGCTTGACAACCTCGCCATCCTCGGACTCAAGCAGCTGGTGACCACCCCCACCCACCTCGCCGGACACACACTCGACGCTGTCTTCTCTTCCAGCAAGGACATCGTCTTCAGCCACGCCACCGGACTCCACTGGACGGACCACAGCTGCGTCCACTTCACCTTCAGAAGATCCACGATCCACCACCACCAGCAACAGTTTGCTCGAAGAAACTGGAACAAGATCACAGCAGACCAGCTCGCCACTTCCCTGAGCCAACACCCTCCCGCCAGCTCAGCGAACCCCAGCCAGGCCGCCGACAACCTCACGAAGTGGATCAGCAACTGCGCAGACGACCTCGCCCCACTGAGGACCCCGCCTAGCAGACCCGGCAGCAAGAAGGCCCCATGGTTCACCGACGAACTCAAGAGCTCCAAGAAGAACTGCCGAGCCCTCGAGAAAGCCTGGAGAAGGGAGCCAACACCGGACAACATGACCACCCTCAAGCTCGCCACCCGGAAGCACCATCAACTGATCCACGCCACCAAGAAATCAGCATTCAAGGACCGGCTGGACAACAACGCACACAACTGCAAGGAACTCTTCAACATCGTGAAAGAGCTCTCCAACCCCAACGCCGGAATCAACGACATGACCCCGTCGCAAGACCTCTGCAACTCCCTCGCCTCCTACTTCCACAACAAGATCGCTGACATACACAACAGCTTCAGCCCACAAACAACGCTCCCCACAACCGCACCAACGCCCCCCACCACCACCCTCAGCGCCTGGACCCAGATCAACACAGAAGACACCATCTGCACGATGAACTCTATCCACTCCGGATCTCTGACAGACCCCTGCCCTCACCACGTCTTCAACAAGGCCGACGCTGTCATCGCACCCCACCTGCGGGACATCATCAACACCTCCTTCGACACCGCCACCTTCCCTGAGAGCTGGAAGCACGCCAAAATCAGCGCTCTACTAAAGAAACCAACAGCGGACCCCACCGAACTCAAGAATTACCGCCCCATCTCGCTCCTCCCGTTTCCAGCCAAAGTCATCGAGAAGACCGTCAACAAGCAGCTGGCCGCCTTCCTCGAGACAAATGGATCCCTCGACCCCTCACAGTCTGGCTTCCGAGCCAACCACAGCACCGAGACCGCCCTCATCGCTGCCACCGATGACATCCGAGCCCTGCTGGACAACGGTGAAACAGCAGCCCTCATCCTCCTAGACCTCTCCGCGGCGTTCGACACTGTTTGCCACCGCACCCTAGTGCAGCGCCTCAGCAACATCGGAATCCAGGAAAAGGCTCTGGAGTGGATCATCTCCTTCCTCGCTGGAAGGACACAGAGAGTACGCCTGCCACCGTTCAGATCTGCAGCCACGGAAGTCATCTGCGGCGTTCCTCAGGGCTCCTCGCTCAGCCCCACCCTCTTCAACGTCTACATGAGCCCCCTTGCGACCATCGCACGCCAACACAACCTCAACATCATCTCCTACGCCGACGACACCCAGCTGATCCTCTCCCTGACCAACGACCCCGCCGCCGCCAGAACCAACCTCCACGAAGGGATGAAAGACGTAGCCGAGTGGATGACGACCAGCCACCTGAAACTGAACTCAGACAAGACGGAAGTCCTCATCCTAGGCTCCTCGCCCTCCGCCTGGGACGACTCCTGGTGGCCCCCCGCCCTGGGCACCGCACCCAAACCGACAGACCACGCACGCAACCTGGGCTTCATCCTGGACTCCTCCCTCTCCATGACCAGACAAGTCAACGCCGTCTCCGCGTCCTGTTTCAACATCCTGCGCATGCTACGGAAGATCTTCCGGTGGATCCCCACCGAGACCAGGAAGACGGTCACCCAGGCCCTCGTCACCAGCCGACTGGACTACGGCAACGCCCTCTACGCCGGAACCACCGCCAAGCTCCAGAAGAGACTCCAGCGGATCCAGAACGCCTCAGCCAGACTCATCCTCGACATCCCCCGACGCAGCCACATCTCCGGACATCTGAGAGACGTGCACTGGCTCCCCGTCAACAAGAGAATCACCTTCCGTCTCCTCACCCACGCACACAAAGCCCTACACGACCAAGGCCCGAGCTACCTCAACAACCGCCTCAACTTCTACGCTCCCAAACGCCACCTCCGATCGACCAACCACGACCTCGCCGCCGTCCCCCGCATCCGAAGAGCGACAACAGGAGGAAGGTCCTTCTCCTACCTGGCCGCCAAGACCTGGAACACCCTCCCGACCGACCTTCGCCTGACCCAAGACCACCTCTCCTTCAGGAAGAAGCTCAAGACCTGGCTGTTCGAGCAGTAGCGACACCCCCCCCCCCAAGCGCCTTGAGACCCTCCGGGTGAGTAGTGCGCTCTATAAATGCCTTGATTGATTGATTGTTTATGTTTTCTATAGGGAATCCTAAAGGCAGTGCTGGAGTGACTATATTGATTCAGTTTCAAGGGTCTTGTCTTCCAATTTATGCAGGTACTGTTTGTGCATGTTTAGCGAGACTTTATGAGCGTAGCAGTATGTTTACTTCTAGCATTTACTGAATGTGTCTTGCTTTATTTTACAGGTGTCCTTTCCCTGCAGACCCTTTCCTTATCCTTCCTTTGTTTATTATTTTAGTTTATTATTTTTCCCTCGCCTAATGGCTCGAACACCCTGTATATTCATTTCGGGGTGTTGGTGACATTTGGAGGTGGAACCATTATTGCATTAGCCGGATCCTGTGGAGGTAAACCTGATAGAATAACACGCCCACGAAAGTTACTCCGCCCGGTCCGGTTGTTGCATAATGGCTACCATGGATGATGTCATGCAGGCTTTGCTTTTGGTGCAACAGGAGCTTGCCTCCTCCAAAACCGAAGCCACTGCATTACGGGAGAAAGTAGACCGGTTGTCTAGGAATCCCTTTGATGCTTCTTCGCCTCAGTTAAAAGTAACGGTACCCCCCCTATCCCTCTGGCCAGTCCGGAGAGATATTCAGGGGATCCAGCTAAAACTCAGGTGTTTTTAACGCAGATCCTGCTTCATTTTTCTTGCAAACCGGCCTCATTTCCAAACAATCATTCGAGAGTGGCGTTTGCTATCTCTTACCTAATAGGAGATGCAGCTAACTGGGCTGTACCCTTAGTCAGAAACGATGATCCTATTCTTTCCGATTGGTCGGCTTTCCGCACAGAGTTCGAGAAGGTGTTTGACAGAAGGGCCACCACCTTTAGTGCGGATAGGGAACTCTTGGAGTTAAGACAAGGAAGATCTGATTTGATAACCTATTTAACCAGGTTTAACAGGTTGGTGGCCGAGACCTCGTGGCCAGAAGAAAAGCGAATGTCCCTATTTTACCAAGGGTTAAGGGATGGTCTCAAATATGTCATTGCCCAAATCGATCCCCAACCTACCACGTGTGTGGACATGGTCAATTTGACACTGAGACTGGATGGTAGAATGACAGACAGAGGAGGAGATAGGAGAAGGTGGGATAGGGCCCCCCCTAGACTCGAATGGACTCCACGCAGGGCAGTGCCTTCTCCCGAAACTAACAGTGAACCTATGGAAATAGGGGCGGTTAGGGCTCCTTTAACCAGAGAAGAAAAAGAAAGTCGTAGAATTTCCGGCCTGTGTATGTATTGTGGCAAAAAAGGCCATTATGTCAGAGAATGTACCACCAAGCCGAAATCCTCAGGGGGATGGAACAAAAACAAGAGAATAGCCGTCACAGCTGTGAGTGCTCAGGATGAGGCAAGTGGGATAGCTGAAGGAAACCATAGGGAGGCCCAACCCTGGAAGGTTCCATCACTAACGGTACTAGCCCTGCTTGAATCCGAATCCCATATCTTGTTGCCCATGAGGTTGGAGTGTCAGTTACAGGTACACCAAGTAATGGTTATGATCGACTCAGGGGCCACCGGGAATTTTATAAATAGCGGGTTAGTGTCATCTCTTTCAATAGACAGAATACCGAGAGACACACCAGAAGAAGTTCCAGCTGTAGACGGTAAACCACTGATTTCTGGTCTAATAACAGAACAAACAGAAATGGTAACCTTGACCGTAGAAGTCAAGGAAGGCAGACACCGGGAAGAGCTGTCTCTTAATATCATTGAAGCACCCCAGTATGAGTTGATTTTGGGAATGCCTTGGCTCAGTCATCACAATCCCTCAATCAACTGGAAGGAAAAAACCGTGCAGTTTACGTCCACAGAATGTAAGACACATATGGAAGGACATAGGATAGCTCTGTTTGCACCCCCGCTCATACCCCTGTTAGTAGCTACGGCAGCGGAGAAAGCAGTAAGTTTGCCTGTTGAATATCAGAGCTATAAGGACGTTTTCAGCGAAAGTAAGGCCGAGCAGCTTCCCCCGCATAGGCTGTATGATTGCAGAATAGATCTGGTAGAAGGGGCTACTATCCCGTCATGTAGGGTTCACGCTTTATCCAATCCAGAAACGATACACTTGAAGGAGTACATAGACCATTATGTCGACATAGGATTTATCAGGCCATCCAGGTCTCCAGCAGCTTCTCCCCTGTTTTTTATCAAAAAAGCTAATGGGGATCTGAGAGCCTGTGTGGACTACAGGATGTTAAATAAGAACACCATAAGAAATAGATATCCACTACCCCTCATTTCGGTATTGCTGAACCAGGTGAGAAACGCCAAGGTGTTTACCAGATTGGATCTTAGAGGGGCTTATCACTTGGTACGCATCCGAGAGGGGGACGAGTGGAAAACCGCTTTCAAAACAAGATACGGCCTTTATGAGTACACTGTTATGCCTTTTGGCCTATGCAACGCCCCAGCGGCATTTCAGTACTTTCTGAATGACGTGCTGAAAGAATTTGTGGACATTAGCGCGGTGGTGTACATAGATGACATCCTTATTTACTCAGAGGACACCACTGTGCATACTCAACACGTAGTAGAAGTACTACAGAAACTACGAGAACATAGGCTGTTTTGCAAAATCAGCAAATGTGAATTTGGTGTAGACACAGTGGAGTTCTTAGGGGTCATGCTGAGCCAAGAGGGACTACAGATGTCCGAAAGAAAGATACAAGCAGTGCAGGAATGGTCTACTCCCACATGTGTAAAAGAAGTGCAACGCTTTTTAGGTTTTGCGAACTATTACCGCCGGTTTATCCTGCAGTTTTCTCAGGTGGCGGTTCCTTTGACAAGACTGCTTAGGAAAGGAGTCAAGTTTATATGGACCACCGAAGCAGCAGAGGCTTTTGCGTTCTTAAAGAAGGCGTTCACCACCGCCCCGATTCTGGCTCATCCAAAACCTGAATACCCCTACATAGTAGAAGCCGATGCTTCTGATGAGGCCATAGGGGCTGTTCTGTCTCAGAGGGATAAGGATACCGGGCAACTTCACCCTGTAGCATATCTGTCTAAAAAATTGAGCCTACCCGAAAAGAACTACACCATCGCTGAGAAAGAATTGCTAGCGATTGAAAGAGCCTTTCAGGAATGGCGACAGTACCTCTGGGGGGCCAAATTCCCTGTCACTGTTTTTACCGATCACCGAAATCTTCAGTACATGAAGACAGCCAAACATCTCACGCAAAGACAGATGCGATGGATGCTGTTTTTTTCAGAGTACGATTTTACCATCACTTTCAGACCGGGGGCAGAGAACCTGAAAGCTGACTCCCTCTCCCGTCGTGACCAGGTTGAGGAAACTGGGAGTAAAGACGTGATGAGGGCGATTGTGAATCCAGAGAAAGTGATTTGTGCAATCCAGGCAAATTCCTTTTTGGATGTTGTCCGAAAAACCAAGGATTTGAATGCTTGGATTCTCTGGGCTACAAAGGGTGCCAATCGCACAATAAAACAAGGACTACCCTTTCAGGACAATAGGTTATACCTCCCCACTCCTGAATTACAAAAGAAAGCTTTTGCTTGGTGTCATGATTCTCCACTGGCTGGACATCAGGGAGTGCTTAAGACAGTACAGCTCATGAAGCGGCACTTTTGGTGGGAGACTGAAACAACCGACGTACCTATCTGGATAGGACGGTGTGAGACATGTGCACGTGCGAAAACTGTGACTGGAAAAAAGAAAGGCCTGTTGATGCCTTTACCTTCACCCCGAAAACCGTGGCAGAACATCAGTTTAGATTTCGTCACAGGACTGCCTCCTGATCAGGGTAAAACGGCTATATTAGTGGTCATAGACAGTCTCACAAAACTGGGTCACTTTATCCCCTGTGTTAATCTTCCCACTGCGGGCCAAACGGCTCAACTCCTATTAACCAATGTCATCCGTTTGCACGGTGTGCCTGACGTTATAGTGTCAGACAGGGGCCCGCAATTTATAGCCCGTTTCTGGAAGGCATGGTGTCGGGCATTGCATATTCAATCCTCGCTCTCCACTAGCTTCCATCCACAGACCGATGGACAAACGGAGCGCTTGAACCAAACGCTTAAGAAATATCTCCGTTGTTACGCAGAGGATGCCCAGGAGTCATGGGTTTCCATGTTATGGATGGCGGAGATAGCGTACAACAACGCTTGGCATAGTTCGGTGGGGGGTCTCTCCGTTTCTTGCTACATACGGTTTTGACGCAAGAATCCTTCCGGTATGCATTCCTGAAGAGGTGTCTCAGCAGCCTACGGTTCTGGGACAGTTGCGGAAGATCCGTTCCATACACAAGCAGATACGGGTGCATTTGATGAAGGCTAAGGCGGAGTACAAGAAATGGGAGGACCGTCATCGGATGGAGGGTCCCACTTATCAAGTGGGGGATCGGGTGTGGTTGTCCACTCGAAACATCACGTTCAAACTTCGCAGTGTGTTCCATCCCCGTTACATAGGGCCCTACACTATAGTAAAGCGGATTAATCCTGTGGCGTTCAAACTGAAACTGCCTGGTTCACTACGTATCCATCCTGTGTTTCACTGTAGCCTTCTGAAGCCGGCTCACTCTGCTAGGAGAAGGGCTCCTCCGCCTGTGGTAAGGGATGGGTGCTCTGAGTATGAGGTTCGGTGCATCAAGGATTCGAAGAGGAGGAGGGGAGTGTTGTGGTACTTGGTGTCTTGGAAGGGGTATTCGGCGGAGGATGATTCGTGGGAGCCTGTGGGGAATGTGCATGCTCCTGCTGCGGTCCGTTCTTTCCATCGTATATACCCCTTGCGGCCTGGGCCTAGGAGGCGCTAGGGGGGAGGACGTACTGTCAGGATCCTCCGTGTTTTGCGCCTGCCTAGACTAGGAACTACAGTTCCCATGATCCTTTCTTCCCCCTCCCAGGAAGTACTTTAATGGAAGAGACACGCATCCGGGTGCGTGTTATCCTGTTACCGTTCCCAGGCGTGAGAGCGGTGCTCTTCGCGCCAGTTCCTGTTTCCTTTCCCTGCATTCACCCGTACGAGGTACCGGTGAGTTGTGTCTGGATCTCCCGGCCGGCAGATCAGTTCGTCCTTCTCGCAGATCTGATATCTGCCATCTGCGGTAAGACAATGCGCAAGTGTTGACGGCAATTCATTACGCCGTGTGTAATTCCTATCCGCGGCTGCGGTGGTTTGGTCCTGTATTATTTGCTGAACTAGAGACTGATAGGGTTTTAGTATCAGTACTCTGACGATTCCTTTGACATTCTTAGTTGGAGAAGATTGTAGTCTGTTGTTTGCGGAGCGCGGTGGCGGTCGAAACCACGCGTTACCGTACTCTCGGGCCAATCTCGTATCTCTTTCATAAAATACCCTGAACTAATAGCGGAGCGCTGTAGTGAAGGAACTACGCGCTACCGTGGTACAATAAGGGTCTTTTTGTTCTGAATGTATACAGAGCGCTGTGGTGGACGCAACTACGCGTTACTGGTTCAACATTATTGTTTGTGGTCTTTGTAAACTCCAAAGGGGGATTGTAGAGGGGCGGAGTGTTGTGGTTCTTGCCTCCTACACATTGCCGTGCCCTAGGCTCAGTGGTCTGAGCTTTCAATGTTTGCTCTGAACTCCATGGACCCCTGATACCTACATGTCCTCGGTGCCGTCCTGTGGTATGTAGGAGATGGATTGTACAGAGTCCCAGTATCGATTCAAGTGACCAGGCGTGAGAAAGTCACAAATACATCTTGTTTATGTTTTCTATAGGGAATCCTAAAGGCAGTGCTGGAGTGACTATATTGATTCAGTTTCAAGGGTCTTGTCTTCCAATTTATGCAGGTACTGTTTGTGCATGTTTAGCGAGACTTTATGAGCGTAGCAGTATGTTTACTTCTAGCATTTACTGAATGTGTCTTGCTTTATTTTACAGGTGTCCTTTCCCTGCAGACCCTTTCCTTATCCTTCCTTTGTTTATTATTTTAGTTTATTATTTTTTCCCTCGCCTAATGGCTCGAACACTCTGTATATTCATTTCGGGGTGTTGGTGACATTTGGAGGTGGAACCATTATTGCATCAGCCGGATCCTGTGGAGGTAAACCTGACAGTATCAGCTAGCCAGAAATTCCATTTCTAACATTGGTTGTCAGCGGTGAGGATAGGACTTGCGTTTGCACTTGACTTACAGTAATTGGTGTGCACTACTACCATGTCACAGACTATTACGTGCCACATACTGGTTCTTTTTCTTTTTGGCCTATTTTTTGTATCTTGCCAGTTTGAACTTGCTACTTCATCATGCTTGAATCAATTGCATCATCTGTTGCATCCTTGGAAGTGGCTTTTGAGGAAGAGTGGGTAAAAACCTACAATGTGAAGGAATTGAAGGCGATCGGCAAAAACCTCAAAATCCAAATCACAGGCCTCACCAGAAAAGAGGCGCTACAAAAGGCGTTGAGGGCCTGGGTAGCAGCCGGACATGCTAGTGAGCTGTCTATCTTGGCATGGAGGCAGAGAAGCCTATTCCAAGGGTGGATGTGCTTTTGGGAGGAGGGCACCCTTTTGTCCGCAGAGGAGCGGAGGACAGTTGGGAAGCGAGGAAGTTTGAATTGGAGGAACTCAGGATGGAAAGTGAGAGGGAAGACAAAAGAATAGCCATGGAGGAAAGGAGGATGATGTTAAACTATGAGTTTAGAATGAGAGAGCTGGACTGGGAAGCCAGTATGGCTAGGCCCAGCTCAGATGTTGGCAGCAAAACTGTTAGGTCCAGTACTGAGGATTAGGTACACACACACATCCATTTGGGGCCCGCTTCAAGGAGGGGGTTGACATACACCCGGCGGTTCAGGATTATGAGATTACTCCAGTGGTGCGCAGTGTCCCTGAGGTGGATTGGGGTACGGGCACAGGGAATTCTTTTCCTGGTAGTGGGAGGGACACTCTACTGACTCTAGATAAGAAGTGCAGGGAGAGGGGTTCCCCCATGATAGAAGCCCTAGTAAGTGGTTATGGAGACCAGCCAGAAGAGTATGGGTCAAGAGATAGCAACAGTCAGACACTGTCTCGCCAGTCTTCTGAGAATGATGCGGGGTACTGTTCTGAAGCACTGGAGGGTTGGGTGGAGGGTAGTTTGGTTAACACCTGTGTGGTGCTGTGTGTTTCAATTGTTGGAGAGCATATTTTAAATCCCTGTTTTCCAGAGCTATGCCAACACCCAGTGGATTGTGAGTTCTCTGACCCCAGAGAGCTTGCACTGGAGGTGGACCTTTTGGTGGATTCCAGAGGGTCTAGAGAAGCATCTGGGGTGACCTGGAAGGAAGTGGCTTAGGTATTTCCCAACCAAGGGTGGTGGGAAAGGTTCGTGGTAGCCCAGATAGGTCCTGGTGTCGTGGGAAGGGTGTAGGGACTCACGCCCTGTCTCTGCGGAGGAGTGGAAATGGCCTGTGACCCAAGGTGCCTGAAACCCAGTCCCAGAGCCTTGGTGGTTCCAGGAGGGAACACCAGGTGGAGATCCTTGGTGGTACTGGTAGGCCGTCTGTCGAGGGAGATCTCTTACTGGCAGGAGAACGTGGAGTGTCTGTTAATAGAGCTCCAGCGGTCCTGGTGTCTGGCGGTGCCGCTCCTAAGTGGAGGGTGCAGAAGTCCGGACAGAGGGGTGAGAGGGGGATGCATTCACCAGTGGGAGAACCAATGGGTCAGGGGCCAGCCAGAAGGGCTGAGCCTGCTAGGAGTGACCATAGTGACACCACTTCTGTACTGGGGGATCTTCGCGCACTGTCAAATGGACAGAGGTCGGGAGATCTGCGCCAGGCAGACTGTCACACACCACATGAATCATGTGTTACCCTCGGGGGCATGCGTGCTCCCAAGAAAGTCCTGGTGCGCCGAGCAGGTGCTCAGCCGCAGGGTTTAGTCCCTGGGTTGGGAGGCAAGGTTCAGGTCCTGCCTGAACTGGAGGGAAGGACAACTGTAAGCAGTGTCCTGACTGGTTTGTCTTCTAGGGGTACCACTCTAGGTGGGAGGTTGCAGAACTCTGGAAGGGGCTGCAGAGGGAGGGAGTCCTCGCCTCTGACCCCGTTTTAACCCAAGGGTTTAGATCCTCGGGTGGTGGATCAGTTGCAGGGTCAAGGCCCTGAGCTGGTGGAAGAATTGCTGGGGAGGGCTGATTCCAGCGTCCTGGCAGTTTTTGGTTCTGATGGTGCTTCTCCTGGGAGGAGAGTGCGGAACCCCGGAAGGAGAGGTAAGGGGGGAGAGCCTCGCCTGAGACCTCTGGTCAGCCTGAGGGTACAGACCCTAGGTTGCAGGACCAGATTCAGGGTGTCCCCCCTGACCTGGGGGAAGGGGCAACTGCTAACAGTGCCCCAACCAGTTTGTCTTGTGGGGGTGCCGCTCCAGGCAGGAGGGTACAGAGCACCATGGAGGAGGACCGGTTGTGGGAGAGCCCACCCCAGTTCCTTGTTCAACCTCAGGGAACAGACCCTGGACTGAGGTACTCGTTGCAGGATAGCCCCCCTGAACTAGTGGGTGAATTGTGCAGGCCACCTGCCACAGGTGCCCTGACAATTCTGGAAGGGGGTACCGCTCCAGGTGGGAGGGTACAGAGCCCCAGTGAGAAGGAGAGGGCATGGGGGAGACCACCCCGCCTCCTGTCCAGCCGCAGGGTACAGACCCTGGACTGGTGGGCCAGTGTCAGGATAGTAAGTGAAGAAAGAGGGAGGTCTCCTTGGGAATACAATTCGGGACAAGGAGCATAAGAGTAAAGAACTAGAGAAGTCCCACGACACTCAGCTATTAAGAAGCCCTTTGGTGTATTTCCCTTATAACTCAAAATACCAACAAAATCCCAAGATGTACAGTATTAAGCAATAAAAACATATGGTGTACAAATCAGGAATCCTGAACAATGTGTTTGTTATATTAAAAAAAGGTACAATTTATTACAAATCAATAAAAACAATGTACGATAACATAATTATAGTGCCAAATTACAAGTACAATTCTGGTTAAAAATTATCATCATTATAAAATACACAATATTAGAAAATGTATACAAAAATCACAGTTGTTGGGGTTGTCGATGCAGCGTTTCGGTGTGTAACGATACCACCTTCATCAGGACAAACAGTTCTGTGAATTTAATTTTTACTGTCCCTCTCGTAATAAATTTGGAGGAAGTGTTGGATCGATGTCATTCAATTAGGCGGAGATCTGGTCTGTTTATTTCCAGAATGCTGTTCCTGTTCTTTATAAATCAGGAACTCAATGGTGAAGAGCGTATTGCTGGAGGGGGGCCACCGTATTATTGCACAAAATCACCACAAATCGGGGTTATATGGCCCTCAATGCAGCGTCACTGGATTCCTTTAACTCTGTTATCAGCGTTTGGATTTCTTTTATACAGTGTCTTTTATCAATTTGACCTTTTAGAAAGTAATCGGCCTCCCTGCTCCCTCGCAGCTCCTCTCGTGGCTTCACTCGTGTGCGTAGTGTTCCGATTACTTTCTAAAAGGTCAAATTGATAAAAGACACTGTATAAAAGAAATCCAAACGCTGATAACAGAGTTAAAGGAATCCAGTGACGCTGCATTGAGGGCCATATAACCCCGATGTGTGGTGATTTTGTGCAATAATACGGTGGCCCCCCTCCAGCAATACGCTCTTCACCATTGAGTTCCTGATTTATAAAGAACAGGAACAGCATTCTGGAAATAAACAGACCAGATCTCCGACTAATTGAATGACATCGATCCAACACTTCCTCCAAATTTATTACGAGAGGGACAGTAAAAATGTAATTCACAGAACTGTTTGTCCTGATGAAGGTGGTATCGTTACACACCGAAACGCTGCGTCGACAACCCCAACAACTGTGATTTTTGTATACATTTTCTAATATTGTGTATTTTATAATGATGATAATTTTTAACCAGAATTGTACTTGTAATTTGGCACTATAATTATGTTATCGTACATTGTTTTTATTGATTTGTAATAAATTGTACCTTTTTTTAATATAACAAACACATTGTTCAGGATTCCTGATTTGCCCAGTGTCAGGATGCCATACTTGACTTGGCAGGGGGGAGAGTAGAGAAAGGGTGCCAGGCACCTGGGGCTGCTGCCCCCCACCCTCTGACGCCACAACGGTTGGAGTGGCCCGAAAGGCATAAGGCCTGGCTCTCATCACTGACAGTTGTCAGTGGCCACTCTCCCTGGCTGTCCGGAGGTCCAGAGTTGCCCCTGGGAGGAGAAAAGGAGTCACCCCCCAGGGGTGGACTGGGCCACACCCTTGTGTTGGCCTTGTGGGTACAGTCTGTCTTTTGGGACACATCTGTGAGCAAAGTAAGTTTAGGTACTGCACTGATGGGGTACGCAGGTGAGGAGAAGGATTCCCCATGGGTCAGCTTAGTGGGACCTGAGAGTATGGATAGAGGGATCCAACTAGGTTCAGGAAGGTTAGAACAGGAAGGAAATCCTGCTGTTGCCGGCCAGGTTCCGTGTTATATCGCCCCAAGCAGGGAAGCCCATCGAGGTATGGATTGGTCTCTCCTGGCTTTAGGCTGGAAGGGGATTATGTTGGAAATGGCCCTTTTTGCACGGTTATCCCCAAACTTTTTCCTCCTATTTTTCCCTGACCTGTGTGTATTGGTTTTAGGACTCGGGCACTTTACCACTGCTAATCAGTGCTAAAGTGCATACGCTCTCTGTGAAAATTGTGTTATGGATTGGTGTGTCCATGATTGGATATTTGATTTACCCCTAGTAATGTGCACTGCGTGTGCCAGGGCCGGTGAATCAAATGCTACCGGGGGTCCGCAGCACTGGTTGTGCCACCCCCGTGAGTAGCCCTGAAAACGGTAACTCAGGCCTGCCATTGGAGAGTCTGCGCGCAGTTTGTAACTGCCATGGCGACTAGGCCAGTGCACACACTGGCTGGTCCCTAACCTTCCCTTTTCTTACATGTCAGACAACCCTCAGATAGGCCCACGGTACCCCTGTGGGCAGGGTGCAATGTACGTGAAATGTAGGACATGCCCTGGTGTGTGTGGCATGTCCTAATAGTGAATTACAGCCAATTTCGTTTTTCACTATTGCATGGCTACCAGTTCCCCATAGGATAGAATAGGATGTTTGTTTATAACATTTTATGAACATACCTGGCCTAGGAAATTCGGTAAGAAAATTTAATTTAGTATGCCTGAACTCAGAATCTAAAGATGCATCTTTTAGTGAAGCTTATTTTTACATTCTGTGTTTGAAAATACCTCTTTTAGAAAGTGGGTATTTTCTTGCTCAGTCATCCCGTGTGCCTCTGCTGGAATGTGGATTGCCTGTCTGGGTTTTGGATGACAGAAGGCTGGTGGGCCAGAGGGGCTCTAGATGGACTAGATAGGTCAGGAAAGGGCTAAATAGACCTGGGTTACGATGGGGGAAGAGGGAGGAGATTTCCTTGTACCTCAAAGGGCCTGGTCTGCCTCTGACAAAGCCGTCTCCACCTCCTGCCAGGAATTCACGCCAGAGAAGGCCCAACTGGTTCTGGCCGGACACCTACACCCTCTGCCTGGCAGATCAAAGGATTTTTGTGTAGAAGTACTGGGTCTCAGACCCCTGAACTTTAGAACTCATCTGGATCAAGAAGACTGCCAAGAAGGAGAGCCGGAGAAGCTGTGAAAAGGAACAACTGCTTTGCTGGGCTGACCTGCAGTGGCTGCTTCTGTCTTGGGCAGTGAAAGGCCTGGACTGGACTTTCTGCAACCTAATTTGTGAGTCTCTCCAAGGGCTTGAGGTAGAGCTTGCCCCTGTTCACAAAGTCACAGTAACAGCAAAGACTTCAACTTCTTTGCCCCACAGCACTGGGGACTGTGTGTTCTGTGCTGCAACCCGACGAACACCAACTCAACAACGTCTACGACGCCACTGCCGTCTCCGTGTCCTGAAGGCACAGCAGAGGGCACCACCGCACTGCAAGCCTGGTTCCACCGACGACGCCTGTTGATGCCGCCACCGAGCCGCTGCTTGCACTGCGACCTGCGGGCACAGCACTCCGCACCGCCTTGCTTCACGCCAAAGCTTTGGCCCCGCACTCTGCACCGCCTTGCTTCACGAGGATGCCTTGGCTGGACTGACGCTGCCCCTTCTCACCGAAATCAACGCCGCTGCTTGCACCGTGGTTCGAGGGCACCGCTCATAAATTACACAATGCACCGCCCTCATCCCGCTCTGCAGCCTTGGCCTACCGACGCTGGCGCCATCGACTCCAGTTCATCAGCCGACAACAGCGCTTCAGCAATGACAACGCCGCTGCTTGCACTGTGACCTGCTAGCACTGTGACGAGCACCACCTCTGTCTCGCACCACGACCCTGGTCTCACCGACGACGCCATCTGACGCCGCCACCGAGCCGCTGCTTGCACCGCGACCTGGGGGCAACGCACCGCTGCGCTTCACACCGCAGCACCCGACGCCTGTTGGCACCAGCGCGCCGAATCCCATCAGAAAGGTGCTCGACCTGCAACGTGAGTGACTTCAAGGGCCCCATCGCCCTGCATCTCTGAAAGGTACTGTTTACAGGTCTTCCCGACACCGTAGTTGGCCTGCGACCCCGCGATCAGCCAGAACTCTTTTTGGATTTGTTGTTCACGATGCCGTGATAGCCCTGGATGGAGCTATCGACATCAAGGAACTATTTTTAAAGCATATTTTGATAAGTGAAGATTTTGAAGTATAGTATTGTGGATTTGTATCGTATTTGGTCTTGTCTTAAGTATATAAAAATTGGATATTTTTCTAAACTGGTGTGGTGTCCTTCTGTTATGTTATGTTATGAGGGGGTTTTCTATAGCGCTCGGCTACTCCGAAGAGTGTCCCGGCGCTTAAGATCCTTCACTAGACCGGGGTGTGGGAGAGCCAAGTACCTTTATCGAGTGAACAGCAGGGTCTTCAGGCACTTCCTGAAAGTGAACATAACAAAAGAGAAATTGCCAGTACTGATAACACCGCAGTAACATAAATTCAAACACAGTACTTGAGAAAATATTCAAGACTGAATGCTAATTAATAGCTTTTATTCTTATTTCTGATTTTATCAAAAGATACTTTTTCATTTTGTGAAAACAAACATGTAAAAAACAATTTACTGACCAAAAACAAAACTGGGGGTGATCGTTCATCATATCACTCATATCACAACCATACGATAAACAATCATTCAAGGGGAGAAGGGGAGCACTGAATAAGAGAGCTACAACATTTATCAAAACATACAATATTTACAATATAATACAATACCATACATAAAACAAGAAAAGCCAGTGTCTGCAAAACACTTAAATAATACTTTCTTTTGATACACAATCAATTTTAACGTACATTCCTATAGTTAAGTATATAAAAATACTTCTTGGATCTTTAGAAAAAGGATAATGTACAAAAATTAGTGATAAGCAACAATTATCATAGCATTCACGCTTATCACTAGAGCAGACAGTGAGGTGGCTGGGGCCTACGCGTTTCGAATCCCAATGACTTGTAGGGATTCTCTTCAGGGCCTTTGGGGTTCTCTACAAAATTGAAAAGAGAAAGAGAGAGGGGAAAAAAGAATTAGAAACAACTCAGACAGGCAAGATTAAATTTAGTCACAAGATCGACATCAGTCACCTGCACTCAGTGGCCACCCAGAATTCCTCAGACTAACCGCTAGGCTGTACAATTACAACTGACTAGTACAGGGTGTTTTAATGAGTCTTAAAAATACCGCAAGCGGAGTAATACTTCGAAGGTAGCAAGGCTTTACTCACATTCTGTATTTTGGAGAATGGATAGTCTCAAGGTGGGGATTGGTTGACACAGTTGGATGGTGGTAGACCTATAGGCGGGATTGAAATTTATTAAGGAAGGGGGGGATCGTATATTAAATTTGAAGTGCTGCCAGTTTAAGAGAGAGTCTCACCTAGTGAAATGGTGTAGGAGACCGCGTCTATAAAGGCTGTCCGTTTTTTGTCACTGGACGTGTCTTGGGAAAATAGAAAAACGCAACACTCAGTATAACCTTATAAAGCGTTAGCATGGTCAAAAAACATGGTCAAAAAAACAGCAGATATCACTCATTACCAAAATGCGTTGTTCTACGAAGAGATAAAGTAGCACTTGTTCGCGGAAACCGTCTGAAAAAAGGGGGGCTTTCAACGCGTTGCTCATCTAAAAAAACAGTGGACACCATTAACCGCCAGCACACATTCTCCTTGAAGAAGTAAATTAAAACGGGGGCGGCAGCTTACCGGCATAACAAGTCAGCTACGTGTGACCACGGTAGGTACGGCACACGGTTGTTTTGAGTTCAAGACGCCTGTGGGCTAGAGTGGAAAATGAAGCGCGTGAGAGTCAATTACATTAACGGAGCCGCAGAAGACAAACACGTGGAACGCGTTAGTTAGTTTGTGCTCAGGCATGGCGTGGCATAAGGGATTAATACAACTCAGGGCTTACCGGCACATCTTTGTTCAACGCGGTCAGCGGTAGATATTAAACTAGGGAAAAATAAATAAAAGCCAGGGTAAGAAACTAATTTTAACTGTCTAAACAGAGCGTGACTTAGCGGATTAGCAGTTTAGAATACTTACTAATTTTAATCAAGGCGAGTTTTCAAAAAGGCAGCGTCCAAGACAGCACTATCCGGCGGCTCCTGCGCAGTAGCAGGCTATGGTTAAACTGCTCTGCCTATATACCTGGCTGATGAGCAGAGGGGCCGCCCATTCAGTGGCCAGGGTTACATGAGAATACTGGGCTGGATCCAAAAAGAGCTACGGATCGGAGTTTCAAAAATGCGCGAACAACACAAGTGTTTGCCTGAATACATTTCGTTACAGGACTGGGGAATGGGTTAAATGCAGGTCATTTACAATTTGAAGATTTCACTTAATTCATTAAGTCCGGATACTGCTGTATCAAACTTCACGATAAGGAAAGCTTCACGTTTTGATAATGTCAAATTTAAATCGCCACCTCTGGGATTTCGCTCTATTTTGGAGATTACTGTCCACTTGAGGTCACTCACAGAATGCTGCAATCGCGTCCAATGTTGCACCAAGGGGGCATTTTCAACTTTCCTGTTGATCCTTGATTTATGTTGCGAGATCCGTTGCCGGATCTCTTGATTGGTTTTGCCAATATATAGCAATTGACATGGGCATATAATACCATATACCACATATTTGCTCTTACAGTTACTCATCGTGTCATGTTTCCATGATACTCCGTTATGCTGGAACAAAGAACCTTCCATGGTTGATTCACAGCATAAACAGTTTCCACATTTGTGGTGTCCAAAAATGGGTGGCATCCCCATCATTTGGCGTAACGTTTGTGGTTTGGCAATGGGCATGGCAGCTCGAACAATATGGTTTGCAATATTATTTTCTTTCTTGAGGGCAAATAGTGGTTCATTTACTAGCATCGAGATTCTTGACCAAGTGCCAGTTCTGTTTGATCACCCTTTTTAGACGGTTGGCATTGGGGCAGTAGGTTGTGACACATACTTGCTTTTCTAAGGCAGGTTTGGATTTACGCTCTAGAAGTGTTTCACGTGGGGTCCATTGGGCTCTTTTCATGCAATTTTTGACAAGTTTCTTGGGGTAACCCCTCTCGCATAACTTGGATGTGAGGTTTTCTGAATGTTGTTCGAAATCTTTTTTAAAAGTACAGTTTCTGCGAACTCGCAGAAACTGCCCATACGGGAGGTTTTCTCTTAGATTTCTAGGGTGGTTGCTGTTGAACATAAGAGACTTGTTGCGGTCCGTAGGTTTAGTGTACAGGGTAGTTGCTAGCTTGCCTTCGGAAGGAAAGACTTCCACGTCTAAGAATGCGATCCTGCTGGTGGATTCAGAGATGCTGAATTTTATGTCAGCTGTTCTATCATTAAGCCATTGGTAAAACTGGTTTAGAGTGTCACCATCGCCTTTCCATGTCAAAAAAATATCATCAATAAAACGGAACCATGTTCCGATGTATTGAGAAAAAGGGTTGTTGTTATAGATGTATGCATTCTCATACATGGCCATATACAGAACTGCCAATTCTGGAGCAAAGGGGCAGCCCATAGCCACCCCCTTGACTTGGTAATAAAATTCACCGTTAAAGCAGAAATAATTCTTTTTTAAGGCGAAAGTTGCCAAGTCCACTATGAACTTAGTGGGCACCCGCGTCGGTCTTGGCCTAGAGTCAAGAAAGTAAGTAAGTACTGCTATAGCCTCGTCTTGAGGGATCTGAGTGTATAGTGCAGTAACGTCTAGGGTGACAAGCCTGTCACCGCCTTCATTGAAATCTATATTTTCAAGTTTTTTAATGAAGTCAGTAGTATCCTGGAGATAGGATCTGACCTCAACCATGAATTCTTTCAAAAAGCAATCCACATATTTTGCCGCTGGTTCTAGTACCGAACCGCACCCTGCCACAATGGGTCTGCCCGGCGGATGGTCGGTGTCTTTGTGTATTTTTGGCAATACATAAAACATGGGGACTTTAGGATGTTTATTTTTCAAATATTCGGCTTCTTTCGGGCCAACGAAACCTAAATCAAAACCCTCTTGCACAATAGCAAAGAGCTCATTCTGTAGTTCCATGGTAGGATCTTTGTTTATCTTACGGTAACAGGCAGTGTCTTGTAGCTGTTTCAATACTTCAGCAGTGTAGTCATGGATATCCCACACCACGATTGCCCCGCCCTTGTCAGCTTGCTTGATTATAACCGTGTTGTCAGTTTTAAGGTTATTTAAAGCCGTCATTTCTTTTTTAGTGGTATTGAACTTGATGTATTTTTTCTCCTGTTCCATAGCCGATATGGCAGATAATACACTTTTCTCAAAAGTTAAAAGGTTTTTAGGGACTTTGTTGGCTGGGGGGCAGAAAGTAGACTTATTTCTGAGGCCAGTGACCTCTACGGATTGGGTAGTTGGATTTTCACTAAAGAACACCGTCAGGCGTAGTTTTCTGCAGAACTCTATAAACTCAGACTTCATTTTAACGAAGTCGGTTCTTTTGGAGGGTACGAATGACAACCCTTTTGCCAAAACACTTACCTCATCCGGTGTCAACACTTTTTTTGAAAGGTTGAAGATTGGCGACGCGTTTAGTTTTTGTAATGTTGTCGTCGCGTTTTCATCTCCCACTGGACGTTGCTTCTCGCTCGACCTCTCGGGAGTGTTTGGCCTCTCCCTAAAAAATTCGACGACTGGTTCTGCTGTTGCTGCTGGTTAGTGTTCCAGTGGACTTCTGAGTCCAACCAATTCGAAAAAGATAAAAAAGGTTTTTCTTTAGACAATATATATCCTTATTTACAGGCTGATTTTTATTCCAAAGCGGAATCTAGACGTTTCCTTCAAGGAAACCAGGGCAGATCCCGAAGACAATTTATTTCTTTTTCTGATACCTCCTCTTCTGGAACGGATAGTGACTCCGCAAGCTCATACAATCGTCCTAACAAAAATAGAAATTGGAACACTAACCAGCAGCAACAGCAGAACCAGTCGTCGAATTTTTTAGGGAGAGGCCAAACACTCCCGAGAGGTCGAGCGAGAAGCAACGTCCAGTGGGAGATGAAAACGCGACGACAACATTACAAAAACTAAACGCGTCGCCAATCTTCAACCTTTCAAAAAAAGTGTTGACACCGGATGAGGTAAGTGTTTTGGCAAAAGGGTTGTCATTCGTACCCTCCAAAAGAACCGACTTCGTTAAAATGAAGTCTGAGTTTATAGAGTTCTGCAGAAAACTACGCCTGACGGTGTTCTTTAGTGAAAATCCAACTACCCAATCCGTAGAGGTCACTGGCCTCAGAAATAAGTCTACTTTCTGCCCCCCAGCCAACAAAGTCCCTAAAAACCTTTTAACTTTTGAGAAAAGTGTATTATCTGCCATATCGGCTATGGAACAGGAGAAAAAATACATCAAGTTCAATACCACTAAAAAAGAAATGACGGCTTTAAATAACCTTAAAACTGACAACACGGTTATAATCAAGCAAGCTGACAAGGGCGGGGCAATCGTGGTGTGGGATATCCATGACTACACTGCTGAAGTATTGAAACAGCTACAAGACACTGCCTGTTACCGTAAGATAAACAAAGATCCTACCATGGAACTACAGAATGAGCTCTTTGCTATTGTGCAAGAGGGTTTTGATTTAGGTTTCGTTGGCCCGAAAGAAGCCGAATATTTGAAAAATAAACATCCTAAAGTCCCCATGTTTTATGTATTGCCAAAAATACACAAAGACACCGACCATCCGCCGGGCAGACCCATTGTGGCAGGGTGCGGTTCGGTACTAGAACCAGCGGCAAAATATGTGGATTGCTTTTTGAAAGAATTCATGGTTGAGGTCAGATCCTATCTCCAGGATACTACTGACTTCATTAAAAAACTTGAAAATATAGATTTCAATGAAGGCGGTGACAGGCTTGTCACCCTAGACGTTACTGCACTATACACTCAGATCCCTCAAGACGAGGCTATAGCAGTACTTACTTACTTTCTTGACTCTAGGCCAAGACCGATGCGGGTGCCCACTAAGTTCATAGTGGACTTGGCAACTTTCGCCTTAAAAAAGAATTATTTCTGCTTTAACGGTGAATTTTATTACCAAGTCAAGGGGGTGGCTATGGGCTGCCCCTTTGCTCCAGAATTGGCAGTTCTGTATATGGCCATGTATGAGAATGCATACATCTATAACAACAACCCTTTTTCTCAATACATCGGAACATGGTTCCGTTTTATTGATGATATTTTTTTGACATGGAAAGGCGATGGTGACACTCTAAACCAGTTTTACCAATGGCTTAATGATAGAACAGCTGACATAAAATTCAGCATCTCTGAATCCACCAGCAGGATCGCATTCTTAGACGTGGAAGTCTTTCCTTCCGAAGGCAAGCTAGCAACTACCCTGTACACTAAACCTACGGACCGCAACAAGTCTCTTATGTTCAACAGCAACCACCCTAGAAATCTAAGAGAAAACCTCCCGTATGGGCAGTTTCTGCGAGTTCGCAGAAACTGTACTTTTAAAAAAGATTTCGAACAACATTCAGAAAACCTCACATCCAAGTTATGCGAGAGGGGTTACCCAAAGAAACTTGTCAAAAATTGCATGAAAAGAGCCCAATGGACCCCACGTGAAACACTTCTAGAGCGTAAATCCAAACCTGCCTTAGAAAAGCAAGTATGTGTCACAACCTACTGCCCCAACGCCAACCGTCTAAAAAGGGTGATCAAACAGAACTGGCACTTGGTCAAGAATCTCGATGCTAGTCTAGTAAATGAACCACTATTTGCCTTCAAGAAAGAAAATAATATTGCAAACCATATTGTTCGAGCTGCCATGCCCATTGCCAAACCACAAACGTTACGCCAAATGATGGGGATGCCACCCATTTTTGGACACCACAAATGTGGAAACTGTTTATGCTGTGAATCAACCATGGAAGGTTCTTTGTTCCAGCATAACGGAGTATCATGGAAACATGACACGATGAGTAACTGTAAGAGCAAATATGTGGTATATGGTATTATATGCCCATGTCAATTGCTATATATTGGCAAAACCAATCAAGAGATCCGGCAACGGATCTCGCAACATAAATCAAGGATCAACAGGAAAGTTGAAAATGCCCCCTTGGTGCAACATTGGACGCGATTGCAGCATTCTGTGAGTGACCTCAAGTGGACAGTAATCTCCAAAATAGAGCGAAATCCCAGAGGTGGCGATTTAAATTTGACATTATCAAAACGTGAAGCTTTCCTTATCGTGAAGTTTGATACAGCAGTATCCGGACTTAATGAATTAAGTGAAATCTTCAAATTGTAAATGACCTGCATTTAACCCATTCCCCAGTCCTGTAACGAAATGTATTCAGGCAAACACTTGTGTTGTTCGCGCATTTTTGAAACTCCGATCCGTAGCTCTTTTTGGATCCAGCCCAGTATTCTCATGTAACCCTGGCCACTGAATGGGCGGCCCCTCTGCTCATCAGCCAGGTATATAGGCAGAGCAGTTTAACCATAGCCTGCTACTGCGCAGGAGCCGCCGGATAGTGCTGTCTTGGACGCTGCCTTTTTGAAAACTCGCCTTGATTAAAATTAGTAAGTATTCTAAACTGCTAATCCGCTAAGTCACGCTCTGTTTAGACAGTTAAAATTAGTTTCTTACCCTGGCTTTTATTTATTTTTCCCTAGTTTAATATCTACCGCTGACCGCGTTGAACAAAGATGTGCCGGTAAGCCCTGAGTTGTATTAATCCCTTATGCCACGCCATGCCTGAGCACAAACTAACTAACGCGTTCCACGTGTTTGTCTTCTGCGGCTCCGTTAATGTAATTGACTCTCACGCGCTTCATTTTCCACTCTAGCCCACAGGCGTCTTGAACTCAAAACAACCGTGTGCCGTACCTACCGTGGTCACACGTAGCTGACTTGTTATGCCGGTAAGCTGCCGCCCCCGTTTTAATTTACTTCTTCAATGAGAATGTGTGCTGGCGGTTAATGGTGTCCACTGTTTTTTTAGATGAGCAACGCGTTGAAAGCCCCCCTTTTTTCAGACGGTTTCCGCGAACAAGTGCTACTTTATCTCTTCGTAGAACAACGCATTTTGGTAATGAGTGATATCTGCTGTTTTTTTGACCATGTTTTTTGACCATGCTAACGCTTTATAAGGTTATACTGAGTGTTGCGTTTTTCTATTTTCCCAAGACACGTCCAGTGACAAAAAACGGACAGCCTTTATAGACGCGGTCTCCTACACCATTTCACTAGGTGAGACTCTCTCTTAAACTGGCAGCACTTCAAATTTAATATACAATCCCCCCCCTTCCTTAATAAATTTCAATCCCGCCTATAGGTCTACCACCATCCAACTGTGTCAACCAATCCCCACCTTGAGACTATCCATTCTCCAAAATACAGAATGTGAGTAAAGCCTTGCTACCTTCGAAGTATTACTCCGCTTGCGGCATTTTTAAGACTCATTAAAACACCCTGTACTAGTCAGTTGTAATTGTACAGCCTAGCGGTTAGTCTGAGGAATTCTGGGTGGCCACTGAGTGCAGGTGACTGATGTCGATCTTGTGACTAAATTTAATCTTGCCTGTCTGAGTTGTTTCTAATTCTTTTTTCCCCTCTCTCTTTCTCTTTTCAATTTTGTAGAGAACCCCAAAGGCCCTGAAGAGAATCCCTACAAGTCATTGGGATTCGAAACGCGTAGGCCCCAGCCACCTCACTGTCTGCTCTAGTGATAAGCGTGAATGCTATGATAATTGTTGCTTATCACTAATTTTTGTGCATTATCCTTTTTCTAAAGATCCAAGAAGTATTTTTATATACTTAACTATAGGAATGTACGTTAAAATTGATTGTGTATCAAAAGAAAGTATTATTTAAGTGTTTTGCAGACACTGGCTTTTCTTGTTTTATGTATGGTATTGTATTATATTGTAAATATTGTATGTTTTGATAAATGTTGTAGCTCTCTTATTCAGTGCTCCCCTTCTCCCCTTGAATGATTGTTTATCGTATGGTTGTGATATGAGTGATATGATGAACGATCACCCCCAGTTTTGATTTTGGTCAGTAAATTGTTTTTTACATGTTTGTTTTCACAAAATGAAAAAGTATCTTTTGATAAAATCAGAAATAAGAATAAAAGCTATTAATTAGCATTCAGTCTTGAATATTTTCTCAAGTACTGTGTTTGAATTTATGTTACTGCGGTGTTATCAGTACTGGCAATTTCTCTTTTGTTATGTTCTATGAAGGCTCAGCCATACTGATTAGAGCCAACCCCTAGTTGTTTATTGGCTTCCTGAAAGTGAGCAGATTGTCTGTGGTTCTGAGGGACACGGGAAGGGTGTTCCATAACTGGGGGAAGAGAAAGAAAAAAAAAAAAGAAAAAAAAAGAGCGCCCACCACATCTGGCCCGCCTTATGGCAGGAACCGTGGCCAAGGCAAGGGAGGCCGATCTGAGTGGTCTGGACGGCAGGTAAAAGTTCACCCATCTCTGGAGATAGGAGGCTCCCAGGCCGTGGAGTGCCTTGAAAGCCAACGTCATTGTTTTGAAAATGATCCTTTTTTTATCGGAAGCCAGTGAAGGGTGTTAAGAAGGGCACTAGCACTGGCCCTTCTAGTCAGACCAAAAATGGCGCGTGCTGCCGAGTTTTGGACGACTTGAAGGCGAGAAAGGAGGAAATCATGGAGACCCAAGTAAAGAACATTGGCATAGTCTAAGCGAGCACCGACCAGTGCCTGTACTGTAACTCTTCTATGATCAACTGAGAGGAGGGGCAGGAATTTCCGAATCATCTTTAGGATGGCGAAACATTTGCCCACCAGCCCCCATAGCTGGGGTTTAAAAGAGAGGCCATTATCAAAGTGAATCCCGAGGTTTTTGGCGACAACCGAGTCACTTGCTGGGGGAAACATGGCGGGAGGCCACCAGTCCTTCCAGCTAGGATCAGGAGGGCCGCCAAAAAAAAGAATTTCCGACTTAGCAGAGTTGCACTTGAGGCAGTTCAGCTGAAACCAGCCGAAAAGTGCCTCAAGGCAGTCTCTGATGTTCTTGCCATTAAAGTCGGAGCCTTTGTCGCACGTGAAAAGAAGCTGAGTATCATCAGCGTACGACACGATCTGAGCTCCGAGAGCCTCTGCCAGAGCCGCCAGTGGGGACATGTAGATGTTAAAAAGCGTGGGGCTTAATATAGAGCCCTGAGGCACTCCCACTTCCAAAGGCGGCATCATGGCAGAGAAAGGGGGCGCTCAGACCGTTTGTTGGCGATCAGCAAGGAAAGATTTCAACCAGCTGAACACCGACCCCCTTAGACCGATCTCCCAGAGTCTAAAAAGGAGACGGTCATGGGGGACGGTGTCAAATGCCGCCGACAGGTCGAGCATCACCAGCATGGCTCTTCCACCAGCGTCCAAAGTTTCTCTTAAGACCTCAATGACTTCGAGCAGTGCAGTCTCAGTGCTCATATTGGAGCGAAACCCAGATTGTAATGGACGCAGAATATTATTCGATTCCAGAAATTTAGCAAGAGTGATATGCACATGCTTCTCAGCTACTTTCGCTAAGGCAGGCAAAAGCGAGATAGGTCTATAATTTGCGTGTACTTTAGGGTCGAGATTAGTTTTTTTTAGAAGAGGTAGTATCAGGGCTTGTTTCCACCGCTTAGGGACCATTCCAGTGCTCAGGGAAAGATTAAGTACAGGGTTGATTAGGGGGTTGAGCACATGTGCCACCTGTGCAATCAGTTTTGCGGGGCAGGGATCATAGGGGGAACCAGATTTTAGATTGGACAGTAAGTTAAGAGAGGCTTGGGAAGTGATAGGTGGAAAGACCCAAAGTGAGGGGTTCAGCTGGTTGAGAGAGAAAGGAGACACAGGCAAATTGCTAATTGCCGGAGCAGTCGCTGGAGTGAAAGAGGCTTGAATGAGCTGAATTTTGTTGGCAAAAAAAATGCCTAGCTCAGTAATCCAAGACTCGGAGTGGGTGTTCCTAGGGGTACACCAGGAGGGGGAGGTGAAATCCTTAACTATTCTAAAAATCTCTTTACAAGAGTTGGAGGCAGCTTCAATTCTTGAGGCATAATAGGACTTCTTACCAGCGTTAATGTCCTGGTGATAGACCCTCAACAGAGCTCTGTAGGATTCTCTAGAGTTGGCGTCGTTGTGTTTTCGCCATGCTCTTTCGGCTTTTTTGCATTGCCGCCGTTTCTCCGCCAACACAGAGGAAAACCATGGAGCAGACGCTCTGGACTGATTGGCCGAAAGGGCTCGGATAGGAGCAAGTTCATCTAGTTGTCGGGTGAGCCAGGACTGCAGAAGCTCCAGATCGATCTCGAGGATTCCAGTCGTCTGGCAAGGGTGAGTGCATAAGGCCTGCGCCAGCATTTCGGAAGAAACCCTATGAAAGGCCCTGGTGGCCTGCGCATGGCGGGTGGATCCGCTGGGCAATGCTTTCCTGGAGTGTGGAATCTGAAAGTCTACTAGATAGTGGTCAGACCAAAGGACTGGGGCGAGGGAAGATAGCTCAATAGGGATTGTGGAAAATACCTGGTCCAGTGTGTGACCTTTACAATGTGTGGCAGCCGAGAGATAGGGGAAGAGGCCTTGGGAGGAGGTGATTTCCGACAGTTTAATGCTATCTGTAGCGTCTTCTATATCCATATGGATATTGAAGTCTCCAAGTACTAAACAGTGATTGGACCTCAGACCGAGCGTGGAGATAACTGCATGGAGTTCTTCAAGGAAGGTACCCAAGGGACCAGGGGGTCTATATACCAGAAGCCCTATGCATGATTGATTGGGTGTCAGGGCAAGCGAAAAACCCAAGGTTTCGCAGCCCTGAATGTCGTCTGTAGGTATAATAGAACAATCCGATCGCTTATCAACCACCATAGCGACCCCGCCCCCCGCCCAATTGCTCTGTCTTTCCTGTAAATCACATAACTGGAGGGGATCGCAGTGGCTATATCTGGACCAGAGCTGTCTCCCAACCAAGTCTCAGTCAAAAAAAGACACGTGGGAGATTTGTCACAAAGTAGGTCGTATAAATCCAGGGCATGCTTTCCCAGGGATCTGGTGTTAAGTAGCAGACAGTTGCTTTCGGTGGGGGGCGGTTAGGGAGGGAGATGCCTCTCTTGCCAGGTAGCCGACCACATCCTGGGCAGCGTCTGTTGCCCTTAAGTGGTGCGGGAAAGACCGTACAACAGTTAGTTCTATGGTCTCTGAGTGCACCTAGTTTTAAGGCGTCGCTGGCTGTCCGGTGCGAGTCAGCACCACTAGGCTGCCGCCCCCGAGCCTACCTACCCCCAAGATGGCCGCCACAGAAATGCGCGCCTGCAGGTATCCTCCAGCACCTCGATGTACCGGCTGGAAGGGTAGGAGCACTTCAGGCAAAGCAGCGCGGTCGCTCCCACAAATATCGGGGTTCCACTCTCGATGGCATCTATATGGAGGCTGGTCGTCCTCCAAGTTGCCTCTCATCCGGCCAGCCCAGGGAAGCGCCCAACGATGGACTCAGGGGCGCTGACCCCAGTGATGCTCCCCACCGCAACGAGCATCGAGCAGTGTGTACACTGTTTTACTGTTGGTTATGTGCAAATGCTTTACACACTGCCTTTAAGAGAAGCCTGGCTGCTCGTGCCAAGCTACCAAGGGGTGAGCTGGGTTATTTTAGAAGTGTAACTCCCTTATCCTAACTAGAGTGGTGGTTTCTGCCTCACTTTGGCACAAGTCTCAGCTAGCCAGAAATCCCATTTCTAATATTAAGGGTGACACAAATCTTTAATAAATATGCCCCCACGTGTTGCAAAGATGAAAGGCAGCAAAATTCTGTCAGGTGTCAAGGCCCTAACTTTCAGGTTGTCCACAAAAATCTGCAGAAGGCATATCGATTCACTAAGCTACCATGCCATTTGTAAAAACAAATAAATCTAGTATTAGGAACATGTGGAATACCTGTATGAAGCACTTCATACTATTTATTTGTTGCGTCTTCTAGCTGTCTAGAGAGCGCATTTCCAATAAAGATAAACAAAATACACTAGACCAGGTCCTTCCGAAGAAAATAACTCAGATGCACAAAGGGCCCAATAGAACAGCCTGGTATTCCCCTAAACTTCGAGAGTTAAAACAGTTTTGCAAAAAAACTGAAAGAGTCTGGAGAAAGGACTTCTCCCATAGTAAGAAAAGGGAATATAGGGACTCCATTAAAGCATACAAGATTGAAATCACAAAGGTTCAGGCCTCTTATTATGAGGAAAAAATTCCCTTGCAGCTAATTCCCCCCGCAAAACATTTTGGATTGCGTAAAATTACTCAAAGCCCCCTCTCCCCCTGATATACCTGAACATTGGGCCGACGCTGCAATGAACTTGCAGACTATTTTTATAGTAAAATTCAAACGATTTATATGTCTTTCTCCCCGGGTGACAGTCATAACAATCTTCATTCAGAGGAGACTAGCCCATGCAGCAGGGAACATTCTTTAGAGGCCTTTCCCCTAATGGATCGTGAGTCCTTCCAGGCTATTGCAGCACTCGTCAAGAGCGGGTCACCTAGAGACCCTGCCCCTCCCAAGATTCTGAAACAGGCAGTCGAATCGGTCGGTCCAATTATCCTGCATTTGATCAATTCCTTGATCTCCGCTGGTGTGGTCCCTCCTTTGTGGAAAAGAGCTATGGTGAAATCTCTCCTGAAAAAAAGCTTAGCCTGGACCCAGATTGTCTTGGTAATTATCGCCCCATCTCGCTTCTCCCAGGGATTAGCAAAATAGCGGAGAAACATGTTAATTCGGCACTCTCCATGTACTTGGAATCCCATAACCTTCTCCATTCCTCCCAAACCGGCTTCCGCCCGTGCCAAGGAACTGAAACGGCTCTGCTGGCAGTTGTTGAAGATTCCAGAAGGTTCTCGATGCAGGAGGCTCCTCTTATGTGGTCCTTTTAGATCACAGCGCAGGCTTCGACACAGTCAAGCACCATATTCTGGTCCAATGACACAGAAGTTTGGGGGTGTCCAGAGTAGCCTTAACATGTTTGCAATCTTTCCTGGAGGAAAGATCTTTCCAGGTGTTTGAGGGTGAGGTTATCTCAAAATCTTTGCCTCTCCATAGTGGGGTCCCTCAGGGATCGTCCCTGAGCCCCACCCTTTTTAGTGTTTATATGGCTCCTCCTGCGGACATTGTTCTTCCCTTTGGGGTGCACATTGTGACTTACGCCGATGATACCCAACTGGTTGTAGCGCTGAACCACTCAGACAAGGCCTCTACTGGCCTTTGTCCTTGCCTTGAAGAAGTAGCTAAATGGATGAAACACTTGCATTAAAACTGAATGGCGACAAGACTGAGCTTATGCTCCTTAGCAATCCTTCTCTTTTTAAAGCAGACACCATGTGACCAGCCTGTATGGGCCCTGCACCTGGACCTAAGTCAGAGATAAAGAGTTTGGGCTTTTGGCTGGACCAAGAAATTAGCTTCAAAGTCCAGGCTAGGAAGGTTGTGGCCTCCTGCTTTGGCATCATAAGGATGCTCCGCAAAGTGCTCCCTCTGCTCCCTTCCAGGCAGGAAAGTTTATGGTCCAGGCTCTTATTCTTTCACGCCTGGACTACGGGAATGCCTGATACCTTGGTGCGCCGAGTTTGGTTTTCGCTAAACTTCAAACAGTGCAGAACTACGCCACAAGGATTCTCGTGGGGATTCCGAACCAGCAGTCCACAAAACCTGCCATGAAATCCTTTCACTGTCTCCCTGCTCGGGAGAGAGTTCACTTCAAGGCTTTGTGCATTAACCATAAGATATTAGGAGGAAAAGGACCAGCGATTAACTCATCTATGGTCCAGCCTTATCGAGCTAATAGGCAGTTGCGCTGAGATAAGCTATACTTGGCCGCCTTTCCTAGAATGAAGAGGGCCAGAAGCGGCGGACGGTTATTTTCGTACAATACCGCCAAACTATGAAACTCCCTCCCTCTTCATCTACTAAAGGAATCCAATCATATGGCCTTTCATAAGTTGTTGAAAACGTGGTTCTTTCCTAAGTGAGTCTTGAGGCTTTAGTTTCACCGCTACAGCGCTGGTATGCCTTTGGGTAGCTAGGTGCTCTATAAGTGTTGTTTCATTCATTCATTCACTCTGTGCTGCAGGACACTGCTCCTACACTAAAAGTCCTCTGCTTTTCAAGGCAAAACAAGAAAATATAACCAGCATGCCTGGCTCCAACAAAGCACCTCTACTGCAGTTCAAATTGCAGGATAATGGTCAGATCTGGTCTTCATTCTTTTATAATCCATTATCATCTGGGTTCCGGAGTGGCGTGGTACTCGCCGAAAAAACACTTCAACACTTCATCAAGTATAGCAAGTGCTATATTAATTCAAACTTGTTCCCTCTTCGATCCCTCCAATATCCTTCTCAATCCAAATAACTAACATATGCACCACTCAAATTTCTTCCATATTTCACTGTACGAATTCACCACTAATCCTTTATGAGTTCCGGAGTAGCCTGCTACTGGGCAAAAAAGCACTTTGACGCCTTGTCAGGGGTAGTAAGCGCTATTATAAATGCAATTACAATTATTCTATTGTGACCTGTAGGGCAAGTCCTTGCCTAGAACAGGCAGAGGTCAATTAGCCAGTTCTGTGTCCCTCATCTGACCCATGTGAACACCCTACCCGCCCAGAAATAGTTTCTAGCTAGGTTACCTCTTGTAACCTTGCTTTATTTCAATAACTTACGCGAAAACAATGGCTTGCAAAATAAAAACTTATGACTTGAATGTGTTTATTTATCCTGATGACAAGGTGTCATCTATTGCGTGTAAATAAAGGAGTGTCTCCGGTTGTAGCGTCCAGGGGCCTTGACTAGAATTATTATATTTCCGATTGTTTCTAGCCGGGCGCTTCACCTCAGAGCACACCATAAAAGACGGCACAAAACAGTCAGAGTACAAATTTCATCATCAGCAGAATAAACTGTAAGGCGTGGCCCGTCAGGCAGGTGCGGCACGTATGTCACTTAGTGCGTACTCCCTGAGGAGTGCGTTCCATCCGGTTAAAGATATGTCCGTGACGTCGGCCTTCGCAATCTGTGGGTGGCTGCACTTGTGTAACTTCTTAGAAGCCACAGTCAACGTGCGCGCGCAAAGCGTAATGTGGGAAGCGGAAGTGGTATCACGCTCAGTGCTGCGTCTTCTAGGCCGAATACTTGCTGCTACATGCAGAAAGGAGCCGATGCATTTCCCTTCTGGTGAACAGGGGAGAGGTCCCCAGCTGTGAAATGATCACAATGTCACATTCTTCTACGTTTTTCTGATTTATGTTGTGCAACCTCTTAATTGGTTGTCAAGTCGCAGGATTTCATGTCTGGCAGGATTAAATAAACCCTGACTTTTTGGCCAGCGGCCATTTCATGCTGAAACGTGTAAACCTGCACGATAGTATGCAACGTTTGACTTGCAAGCAGAAGAATGCACAAATACGAATGCCTGGAAGACAGGGCTGTCTTAATCTTAAGGGGCTACAAATGAAATGGGACCACTTGGCAACTGATTGCATTTCGACATGCGTAGTGTTCATTTTCCCATAGTTAACACATGTTTTTAACAATGCAAACAAAAAGTGGTGGCTGTAAAGATGTGCTAGGGCTGCCAGTGCTTCATTTGTAATTAAAGGAAAAATTAAGGTCCCCAAAATTTTATGGAGGCTGGAATAAGAAGCGATTGGATGTAAGGGGGCAGGCCTAAAGTTACCGCCTCCGCTGGAGGACCCAAACATAGGGTGACCAGGCGTCCCCATTTTGCCAGGACGGTCCCTATTTGTAACCAGCTGTCCCCGCAAATTTCAAGAAATTTAGCTCATGTCCCCGTTTTTAGAGAGGGTCGATTGAAAACGGTGGGAGGTGTTTTTTTATGTTTTACAAAGCAGGGATAGTTAGCAGTTGTTTCAAGAAAGCAATTGAATTAACAGGCAAGGTACTGGGCTTAAAAATTGCATTTTATGTATGTTCTTACTGCCTTTTCTGTAATTCTCTGCTGAGGAGAGCTCTAATCCTTGAAGTAAAATTGTAGTCCTATTTTTGTGAAATGTCCCGGTTTTTGGCTTTAAAATTCTGGTCACCCTACCCAAACACCTCTGCTAAGTTTCGCTTGTCGACTACACAAGCAGTCTAAATGAGGAGCAACATGCGTCCTGTCTAGGACTGCAGTAATGGGCTTCATTTTATTTCCACTGTGATTTGTGACAGCAGAAGGGCAAGCAGTGTGCTGAAAGGTTAAGAATCTCTGTTTTGGTGGTCCTTCTGCTTCCATGACTTTGGAGAACATAAGAGGGACTTATCTGCTGTAAATTGTGACAGCTTCAGGCTGGTACCAGACCGTGAGGAAGGTGGTAAAGAGTCTCAGTCCCCTGAAATACGTGCTGTGGTACCCCAATGGTATAAATTATGTTCTGGAGTCCCTTTAACAGTGCCACAGATTTATTGATGTTGGATAGCTGTCAAATGCCCCCAAGTCATATATGACACCGTCAGTCAGTCCAGACTTTTTAGCCAACAGTACTTTTGGAATCCATGCTCATACTATCAACAGGAAAAGATCCCAGAATGCAATGGGCGGGTCAACTAAAAGCGTGACCTGTATGGTGAGATACATGCCATGAGGCTTTTGGCTGCTGTGAATACTAAACCATTAAAAGTACCGCTAAAAATAGGAGGTAGAGTTCCTTTACAGATACTACAGAGCCAGGGAAAACATGTTATGCAGACACAGAGAGTGGACAGCCCCTGTAAGGGAAGGACAGGGGACTCTAACAGGGAAGGCATTGCAGAGATATTGAAGTTGTGTTATACCAGCCATGTTTGTGCAGTATGGCCTTTTCATGCTATTGACAATCAATGTGACTGTTTATCGTGACTCCGAGGTTTCCATCGCAGTTTGTGATGGTGTTGTGGATGTTGTGTACTGGTCCGCAGTTTTAAGGGTTAAGTGATTACAAGTGGCGTTGAGGAAGAGTCATTTTGTGAAGCCCCATAACAAAAGAGGCTATCATGGAGGCCAATGCAAGAAGGAACACTTTAGTGGAGACCCCTCGAATAGAGTAACCATTAATGTCTTCAGTGTGTCCATGTTAAGTGGATGATGCAGACTATATGAGGAAGTTTCTTTTCAGGTCTACAGTGGCCCGTTGATACTTTAACTCTACCACCCAAAGCGTAAAACCATATCCCGAGGGCAGACACCCAACATTCAAACCCACCATTAAAGTATTCAAGCAAAGCACCAAAGACTGGACTAGGGAAATTAACAATGCTGGCATACAGTCCACACAACACAGTGAATGGGCTCTTGGTCCTTACTCCTGAATTTTGAGGCTCTGGATATCTGTTCTCGTTAGCAAGGGGCAGAGGGTAGAAGGAGGTGGAACGCTGGCATGACATGTTTGTTTATACCGTGTAGGTTCACCCAGAAACATGTCTGGACGCTGAATACCAGGTGTTTATTGTTACCCAACTCAATGGTACTCATTTTATCGTACTGCAAAGGCTCTAAGGCTGAGTGGATCACCAGTATTTGAACTTGTGATCATGAGGTCAAACAGACTCATGCTGTGGATACTTTCGAACAAAGAGTCAGCAAACTTGGCTTGGGTGAAGGACCCTAAAGCGCACCATGATGACAAGAAACATCAAAGGAGATTGAATGTGAAGCTACCATCCATAGAGTGGGTTCTAAAAGTGTGTAATCGCCATTTAAAGGCAGTTGAATCTTTATTTGGATACACACAAAGCACGGATAGGTCCTGGGAAAAGCTTTGCCAGTCGACAAATGCATGAACTCGTGCTACAGATGAAGGAAATACTACCCCAATATGTTCAGTGAGGAGTAACATGCCCCAGTCGAGAATATAAAAATTCCGTCCACTGCTTCTTCAGATGTATATATAATGTATCAAACCCCTAGGCCAGCACAAAGGAATCATGGACTCCCAGCTCCCGCACTAATGTTACCTCGGCCATCACTCGCGGACCCCAGCTCCCATAATAATGCATACCCATCTTCACAGATGTCCAAGCTCCCATTGCAATGTGTACCTCGTGCCCCACTCCCTGACCCCCCAGCTCACATCGTCAATGACCAAATGTGCAGACCCCCAGCTCCCAATAAAATGCGTACCCATGTAAAAAGGAGTACCTTGCTCTATGGCAGGTTGTACACCTCCACACCTACATATTCAATTAGATCTGTTCACATGGATATGTGTACTTCCGCCAGACTGACCGATTCCTCCCCCTCCCCAGGTCCAAAGACAATATCTACCCACCTGTCATGCCCAAATTCCCATGACAATGTGTACCTCATCCATCACTTACTGACCCCAGTTACCATGGTAATGTGTTCATCGCCGCTCACTTAATGACCAGTTTCTATAATGTGTACCACACTCTCTGAAACCAAATCCCATGAGGTGTACTTTGCCCACATTTATTGAACCACCAGCTCCGATGACAATGGCCACCGCTAATGACTGAACCCCATCTCCCAGACCACCCACAGCTCATTCACCCCGCTCTCATTGTAACCAAACTCTTTGGTCCCAGCCCTCACAACAGTACAACTCCAGCCACCTACCCCAGTTCCCATTACACTGTGTGCTTCCTCCAATTGAATACAAGACCCAAGGCAAGCCGCACTTTGACCTTCATAATACCATGTAGAGCAACTCATTGACCCCCACCCCCCAAACTCCAAGAACAATGCAGATCCCAACAAATGTACCATAGTCCCCAGGCCTTGTCCCCCACCCCTCGGTCCACCACAAGGAAACAGAAGCAAGGGTTCACATGAAACACTTTTATTAGCAATGTCCCCAGACAAGAGGCAAACAAAGCCGCAAAAAGCTGCTCATCCAAATATTCCACTTTTGACATGTCGAAAATAAAACTCAAGGTAGAAAAAAATAAATATATATATCATCTGAGATTCCCTCTGCATAAATAAATTAAACACACAATAAAAACACGTTTTCATGGAAAACCTTTCTGTCGGTACATGATCGGTTTAAAATCACAACGAACATCAATGTGAGTACACAGGCTGCTGTGCCCAGCTACTTAAGAATGGTCACAGCCTCCATCAGGAGGCCTCTGGAAACCATATCGAGTTCATTTACAGTACGGCGGAACCAGCTGCGACCGGGAAAGAGTGATTTCCAGCACCAGGGTGTGGGCCATGCGAGCAGTCACTGTCCGGCATGGCCAATGCATGCTACACAAGTACGGCTCATGGGTAGTGTCATTTAATGCTTTGCTACATCAGGGGGTTTGCGGAAGCTGCACCCTCAGCCAACGTGCACCAGGAATGTAGGAGGGGACCCCCCACCAGGAATCACAGAAGTCCCCTTGCTTCACAACTTTGGGGCTTGGAGACCCCATCATTCAGTCCAACACAAGGTTAAGGCCTTCTCTTGTGTTTGTGTCCAGTTCTACTGGTCAAGACGGGGAGACAGTCTTAAGGGGGGCAGGGGTCCACCCCCTCACATTGGAAGTTGGTGTGGCAGCCTGCCAGACCCAACTAGCCTTCACAGAGCAAGCAAGGTCGGCGAGCTGAGGGACTCGGAAGACTGCTCGGTGCTGTTAGTGTTGGTACCACCCCGGTGGGATGAAGTGCAGTTCAGGAAGGTATCAGAGTCTGGGTAGGTGAAGACGAAGGAAGACGTGTATGTGGTGCAGGCGGGGGTACAGGTGACCACAGGAGTGGACAGGGGCTCCATGTCCACTACGACGGAGTTGTACAGTGGCTCCCAGTCGGAGGCGTACAGGGAGCTGGTCAAGTCCACGTCTGGTACAGAGCGGGCAGCCTCCAGAGTGCCAGGCCTGGAGGGGAAGAGGAAGTCGTCGAAGGGCTCGGCCTTGAGCTCAGAGGGTTTCTTCTCCAGCTGGCAGGGGTCTGGGAGGCAAGAGTGGGCCGAGACGAGGGTCAGTGAGAAGAGTGGGTCTTCAGGACATGGCAGGGGCACTTGAGGCAAGGATGCAGAGACCAAAGAAGCTTGAGAGACTGTAGCAGCGGCCATTGATGTCTGTGACATGGAAGTGCCGGCCAGAGACACCTGCGACATGGAAGCGCACGTCTGGGAAGCGTGCGACATGGAAGCACTTGGGATGTCACTGGCAGGGCTGGAAGCATCAGACATCAGGTCCAACTCCAGGTCCATGGAAGCCGTGATCTCCTGGAAGGCGCCCTCCAGGTCCCCAGGGATCTTGCAGGCAGGTTTGTGGGCTGCAAGGATGAACTCCAGTTTCTCCTTCTCCTTCAGCAAGGCTGCGATCTCGTTCTGCAGGATGGACTTATCCTCCTCCAGGTCATCAGTCTCCTGTGAAGAGAGGAAGGGGAGGGTCAATGAAGCAATGGCTTACAGCAGGACAAGCAAACAAGTAGCTTCTGAGGTGTACAAGGTGCTGAAGTGGAAAGGATACTTACAGCCTGGAGGGTGTCAGTCAGCTCGCGCCGCCGGTTGCGGCACTTGGCTGCCGCCATCTTGTTTCTTTCTCTGCGCACGCGTCTCTTCTCCTCCTCTTCAGGGGACAACTAGGAATAAACGGGACACACCGGTCAGGTTTCATTGCTACAAGCATAGTTCTCTAACAATACAGTACAAGTGTAGCACGTGGCGAGCATTGTTGTCTTCTGCAAATACACCACCCACCATCCTTGAAGCCTTCTGTGGGTGCCCCCAGGTCCACTCGCATAGCAAGCCCTGTTGGTCCCTGCCCAAGATTCCAGGCAACACTCCTTGTGGGATCCATGCTGCCATGGATAGCCCTTGCCCCCTCTTTTATAAAGCCCTGTAGCCATTTACACAGGGCCCCATAAACCCACCCTGGACCAAGCTCAGTTGCCCTTTCTTTCATGGGAAATGTGGGTCTTCAGTTTCTGCAAGATCCCAGACACCACTAATGCACCCAAACTCTGCAGACAAGCAGTGTCACATATGTAACTGTGCAGTGTCCGCGGGGCATTGCACCAATGCATGGTGGGGCCAAGATGCTGTCGGCCCAGTATCATATTGACTAGGTATCACGTTTCAGGAGAATAACATGCCACAAATTCCTAAGGCATGCCAGTCTGAAGAAACTCCTGAATGCTATATAATGTTATTACCCATTGAACCAGCATGCCATATAAAGCCGCAGCTATAACCAACATGATACCCACATACAGTCACGGCAATTTCACCATATGTGCCCTTGTCAGAAATGCCCCCATCTTGCCCCCATGCCCTGCCTGTTCTTAGAAAGTAAACAGTGACATTGACCACATACACCCCATGCATGTGCCCACGTGTGTCCCAGGAGCTCTGCTCACCTGTTCAACTTTGCCCCTTCTGCCATTGCTTTGCCCTCTGCTGCCAGGGCTCTTCATGACGCCAGACCTGGGGTAGGCCGCGGTTGTTCCGTAGGGGTGGGCTCGGGATTGCGATGGCGCCATGGAGGAGACGAGAGCAGGCTGTACCAGCCACTGCAAGTCTTGCGAGGTAGAGATGGCAGTCACGGTGGGCACAAAGTTGGCACTGGAGACAGCGAGATCTGTGCAGTAATCCTGAGGGAGGAAGGGTGAAGAACATTAGTGACACAAGCAGAAAGAAGGGCGTGATTGACACATGCAAGCAATCGGATATAGTACACAGACAGGAGGCATTAATTAGTTCATGCAGACATTAATGACATGAACACAGGGGAGTAGCTCCTGCTACGAAGCTGTGACTGTCTCAGGTGAGGTCCCCCTGCCCCCCACTGGAGATCGTACGGGCGCGTGCAGTGCATGCTGGTGGCGAGCCCCCACTGCCCTTAACCTGCAGGAGCCCGGCTGCCCCGCCCCCCTGCCCCACTGACAGCCGGGCTGCCCTTGTGGCCTCCTCCCCTGGCTCTCCCTTCTGTCCCCATCTGCAGCACATGCAGCAGGAGCCATAAATAGCTCTGACGTCTGCGCTGACGCAGGCGCCGCTCCGGAGTCTCCTGAATGAACCTTACTTTATGAATGAGACGGGAGGCGGGGGCGCGAAACCGGGGACGCAGTTACACACGGGCTATTCCGGCGCTGCTGCCGGTGGTGTACCGAGATGCCCCAGTGTGCAGTCTCTGCAGCAGGGGCTCTGCAGGCACGGGGCTGGTGTCTGGCGGAGCCCTGTGAGATCAGGGCTAAGAGGGAAGCCAGACTATGACAACTAAAACGAAGTCAATGTGTCTTCTAGTATCACAATAAATACACACTGACGAATGAATAGGAGCTCAGCTGTACAGGCAGCCTAAATACATTGCCAATGTAACACAAGTTAAGGAACTTAACTTTAGCGCCTGGATACCCCCACTGGTGACACGCAGCGCTCTAAAAAAAAACCTGACCTTACATTACACCTAGAAACCGTTATACCCCCTCAACACAACAATCTACCCAGGTGCTTCCTGCACTATTGGGAGGTGCTGCAATGACAGCTGGGCAGGTGGGGCTGCAGACATATCCTGAACATGCAAAAGGCGAATCAGCATGCAAGTGGCTCAATGTGTCTGAACCACAGCTTAAAGTGCAATTGCCCCCAGTCCCAAAGCATACAGCAGACTGCACTCCACTTCCACGAAACGCTGCTGAACATACCTGTGGCGTGTCTGGGGAGCCCAGGCTGCAGTAGGATCCCTCCGGGGAGAGGTGCTGGTAGTATCCGCTCAGCGAGCTGCTGTCGCCAGCAGGGGAGGCTGAGCTACAGCGGGACGAAGAGGCATCGTAGTCCGAGCCCGAGAAACCCTGGAACATCCTGGGGCGGTAGGCTGGCGGATTGGATGTTTGGAAAGGGGATCCGCGGGTCCTGCCGGCCAGTGCAGGTGTTGCCCACCGTTCAGAGCGCTCCGTGTGTGTTCCAGTCCTGGGTGTGCTGTCAGTGTCCGATCGCATCAGGCTGCAAATTGTTCTGTGCTCCCGATGTCCTCAGTGCAGAGCTCAGTGTGTGCACGGTTCCAGTGCGGAGCTCAGTCCCTAATATCCTCGGTGTGCGAAGCTCCTTCTCTGCTAGTGGGCTGTCAGTGCTGAGCTGAATCTGCCCTGCTTCGAGTTCAGCCTCTTTTTATAGCTTGTCCCAGGATTTTATGAATGGGTAACACGTCACACACGAGGGGCGAGTCCATTTTACATTAAGGGGAGTACAAGGACACGAGTCTTCGCTGCGGCTTGCATCACGGATAGAGAGACAGAGCTAGCACACTTCACGAAAGGTCTACGGTGTGTTCAACATTCTTACAGCACACAGTTTGATTAGCAGAGCTTTTCGATAGATCAGCATTTTGACAGCGGACGGAAACCCCCCCCAGCTTTGAGCACTATTTGGTACAGTCCGAGGACGACTCGGGAACCCGTGACGCAGATATCCTTATATGGCAACATCCTGTGAAAGAGGCGGAGCTGCCGGGAACAGCAGCGAGAGCTGCCAGTGGGAGGGAGAGACGGGGAGGAAAGGGGAGGAGGGGCGCAAGCAGCAGAAAGGAGGGGGGCGGAGGGGTGAAGGAGAAGGCTATGTGCAGAATACTAACTAACAGCTAGCGCCGAAATAAGGCTATCACCAGCACTTTGGACCCTCAAATATTTTGGGGTGAATGTGAACACTTTGAGAGATAACTAAATATACAGTTGGACTCTATAAGTTTTAAAGCAAAAAAGAAAATGGCACAGAGGTAGAAACATAGGGAATATCAGTCGAAAATCAATACAGATAGACCACGTCTGATGGCCCGGCTTGACACCCGCAGCGCCGACACAATCACGTGCACCAGCATTATTAGGATCCTGACACTAGAACTGCCGGAACCAGTAACCGGCGCTGACCAGCAATACTGAAATCGGCAGCAAGGAGCGTGACACCTGCAACGACGCCGGCACTGTCAGGAGTCTGACACCTACAAGAACACCAGCACAGCACTGTAAGAACCTACCGCTTGCGCTGGCAGGAGTCTGACACCTACAACAACACCAGCACTGTAAGAACCTACCGCCTGCACGGTTAGGAGTCTGACACCTGCACGAACACCAGCACCGTAAGAACCTACCGCCTGCACTGTTAGGAGTCTGACACCTGCACTAACACCAGCACTGTAAGAACCTACCGCCTGCACTGCCAGGAGTCTGACACCTGAAAGAACACCAGCACTGTAAGAACCTACCGCCTGCACTGTCAGGAGTCTGACACCTGAAAGAACACCAGCACTGTAAGAACCTACCGCCTGCACTGTCAGGAGTCTGACACCTGAAAGAACACCAGCACTGTAAGAACCTACCGCCTGCACTGCCAGGAGTCTGACACCTGAAAGAACACCAGCACTGTAAGAACCTACCGCCTGCACTGGCAGGAGTCTCACACCTGCAACAACACCAGCACTGTAAGAACCTACCACCTGCACTGGCAGGAGTCTGACACCTGCAACAACACCAGCACTGTAAGAACCTACCGCCTGCACTGTCAGGAGTCTGACACCTGAAAGAACACCAGCACTGTAAGAACCTACCACTTGCACTGTCAGGAGTCTGACACCTGAAAGAACACCAGCACTGTAAGAACCTACCACTTGCACTGTCAGGAGTCTGACACCTGAAAGAACACCAGCACTGTAAGAACCTACCGCCTGCACTGTCAGGAGTCTGACACCTGAAAGAACACCAGCACTGTAAGAACCTACTGCCTGCACTAACACCAGCACTAACACCAGCACTGTAAATACCTACCGTATGCACTGTCAGGGGTCTGACACCTGCAACAACACCAGCACTGTAAGAACCTATCACCTGCACTAACACCAGCACTGTAAGAACCTACCGCCTGCACTGTCAGGAGTCGGACACCTGCAACAACACCAGCACTGTAAGAACCTGCCGCCTGCACTGCCAGAAGTCTGACACCTGAAAGAACAGCAGCACTGTAAGAACCTACCACTTGCACTGCCAGGAGTCTGACACCTGCAACAACACAGCACTGTAAGAACCTACCACCTGCACTGCCAGGAGTCTGACACCGGCACTAACACCAGCACTGTAGGAACCTGCCGCCTGCACTGCCAGGAGTCTGACACCTGAAAGAACACCAGCACTGTAAGAACCTACAGCCTGCACTGCCAGGAGTCTGACACCTGCAACAACACAGCACTGTAAGAACCTACCGCCTGCACTGTCAGGAGTCTGACATCTGCAACAACACCAGCTCTGTAAGAACCTACCGCCTGCACTGCCAGGAGTCTGACACCTGAAAGAACACCAGCACTGTAAGAACCTACCGCCTGCACTGTCAGGAGTCTGACACCTGCAACAACACCAGCACTGTAAGAACCCACCGCCTGCACTCTGACACCTGCAAAAACACCAGCACTGTAAGAACCTACCACTTGCACTGTCAGGAGTCTGACACCTGCACCAACACCAGCACTGCAAGAACCTACCGCCTGCACTGTCAGGAGTCTGACACCTGCAAGAACACCAGCACTGTAAGAACCTACCGCCTGCACTGTCAGGAATCTGACACCTGAAAGAACACCAGCACTGTAAGAACCTACCGCCTGCACTGCCAGGAGTCTGACACCTGCAACAACACCAGCACTGTAAGAACCTACTTCCTGCACAGTCAGGCGTCTGACACCTGCAACAACACCAGCACTGTAAGAACCTACTGCCTACACTGCCAGGAGTCTGACACCTGCAACAACACCAGCACTGTAAGAACCTACCGCCTGCACTGGCAGGAGTCTGACACCTGCAACAACACCAGCACTGTAAGAACCTACCGCCTGCACTGGCAGGAGTCTGACACCTGCAACAACGCCAGCACTGTAAGAACCTCCTGCCTGCACTGTAAGAACCTGCCGCCTGCACTGCCAGGAGTCTGACACCTATAGGAACACCAGCACTGTAAGAACCTACCGCCTGCATTGTCAGGAGTCTGACACCTGAAAGAATACCAGCACTGTAAGAACCTACCATCTGCACTGTCAGGAGTCTGACACCTGAAAGAACACCAGCACTGTAAGAACCTACCGCCTGCACTGTCAGGAGTCTGACACCGGAAAGAACACCAGCACTGTAAGAACCTACCGCCTGCACTGTCAGGAGTCTGACACCTGACAGAACACCAGCACTGTAAGAAACTACCGCCTGCACTGTCAGGAGTCTGACACCTGCAACAACACCAGCACTGTAAGAACTTACCGCCTGCACTAACACCAGCACTGTAAGAACCTACCGCCTACACTGTCAGGAGTCTGACACCTGCAACAACGCCAGCACTGTAAGAACCTCCTGCCTGCACTAACACCAGCACTGTAAGAACCTGCCGCCTGCACTGCCAGGAGTCTGACACCTATAGGAACACCAGCACTGTAAGAACCTACCGACGACACTGCCAGGAGTCTGACACCTGCAACAACACCAGCACTGTAAGAACCTACCGCCTGCACTGTCAGGAGTTTGACACCAGCAACAACACCAGCACTGTAAGAACCTACTGCCTGCACTGTCAGGAGTCTGACACCTGCAACAACACCAGCACTGTAAGACCCTAACGCCTGCACTGCCAGGAGTCTGACACCTGCAACAACACAAGCACTGTAAGAACCTACCACTTGCACTGTCAGGAGTCTGACACCTGAAAGAACACCAGCACTATAAGAACCTACCACCTGCACTGTCAGGAGTCTGACACCTGACAGAACACCAGCACTGTAAGAACCTACCGCCTGCACTGTCAGGAGTCTGACACCTGCAACAACACCAGCACTGTAAGAACCTACCGCCTGCACTAACACCAGCACTGTAAGAACCTACCGCCTACACTGTCAGGAGTCTGACACCTGCAACAACGCCAGCACTGTAAGAACCTCCTGCCTGCACTAACACCAGCACTGTAAGAACATGCCGCCTGCACTGCCAGGAGTCTGACACCTATAGGAACACCAGCACTGTAAGAACCTACCGACGACACTGCCAGGAGTCTGACACCTGCAACAACACCAGCACTGTAAGAACCTACCGCCTGCACTGTCAGGAGTTTGACACCAGCAACACCACCAGCACTGTAAGAACCTACTGCCTGCACTGTCAGGAGTCTGACACCTGCAACAACACCAGCACTGTAAGACCCTAACGCCTGCACTGCCAGGAGTCTGACACCTGCAACAACACAAGCACTGTAAGAACCTACCACTTGCACTGTCAGGAGTCTGACACCTGAAAGAACACCAGCACTATAAGAACCTACCACCTGCACTGTCAGGAGTCTGACACCTGACAGAACACCAGCACTGTAAGAACCTACCGCCTGCACTGTCAGGAGTCTGACACCTGCAACAACACCAGCACTGTAAGAACCTACCGCCTGCACTAACACCAGCACTGTAAGAACCTACCGCCTGCACTGTCAGGAGTCTGACACCTGCAACAACACCAGCACTGTAAGAACCTACCGCCTGCACTGCCAGGGGTCTGACACCTGAAAGAACACCAGCAATGTAAGCACCTACCGCCTGCACTGTCAGGAGTCTGACACCTGCAACAACGCCAGCACTGTAAGAACCTACCACCTGCACTAACACCAGCACTGTAAGAACCTGCCGCCTGCACTGCCAGGAGTCTGACACCTACAAGAACACCAGCACTGTAAGAACCTACCGCCGGCACTGCCAGGAGTCTGACACGTGCAACAACACCAGCACTGTAAGAACCTACCGCCTGCACTGTCAGGAGGAGTCTGACACCTGCAAGAACACCAGCACTGTAAGCACCTACCGCCTGCACTGCCAGGAGTCTGACACCTGTACCAACACCAGCACTGTTGGGGGCACTGTAAGAACCTACCGCCTGCACTGCCAGGAGTCTGCCACCTGCAACAACACCAGCACTGTAAGAACCTACCACCTGCACTGTCAGGAGGAGTCTGACACCTGCAAGAACACCAGCACTGTAAGAACCTACCGCCTGCACTGCCAGAGGTCTGACACCTGCAAAAACACCAGCACTGTAAGAACCTACCGTCTGCACTGTCAGGAGTCTGACACCTGAAAGAACACCAGCACTGTAAGAACCTACCGTCTGCACTTCCAGGGGTCTGACACCTGCAAAAACACCAGCACTGTAAGAACCTACCGCCTGCACTGTCAGGAGTCTGAAACCTGCAACAACACCAGCACTGTAAGGACCTACCGCCTGCACTGTCAGGTGTCTGACACCTGCAACACCAGCACTGTAAGAACCTACCGCCTGCACTGTCAGGAGTCTGACACCTGAAAGAACACCAGCACTGTAAGAACCTACCGCCTGCACTGCCAGGAGTCTGACATCTGCAACAACACCAGCACTGTAAGAACCTACAATCTGCACTGCCAGGAGTCTGACACCTGCAACACCAGCACTGTAAGAACCTACCGCCTGTACTATCAGGAGTCTGACACCTGAAAGAACACCAGCACTGTAAGAACCTATCATCTGCACTGCCAGGAGTCTGACACCTGCAACAACACCAGCACTGTAAGAACCTACCACCTGCACTGTCAGGAGGAGTCTGACACCTGCAAGAACACCAGCACTGTAAGAACCTACCGCCTGCACTGCCAGAGGTCTGACACCTGCAAAAACACCAGCACTGTAAGAACCTACCGCCTGCACTGCCAGGAGTCTGCCACCTGCAACAACACCAGCACTGTAAGAACCTACCACCTGCACTGTCAGGAGGAGTCTGACACCTGCAAGAACACCAGCACTGTAAGAACCTACCGCCTGCACTGCCAGAGGTCTGACACCTGCAAAAACACCAGCACTGTAAGAACCTACCGTCTGCACTGTCAGGAGTCTGACACCTGAAAGAACACCAGCACTGTAAGAACCTACCGTCTGCACTTCCAGGGGTCTGACACCTGCAAAAACACCAGCACTGTAAGAACCTACCGCCTGCACTGTCAGGAGTCTGAAACCTGCAACAACACCAGCACTGTAAGGACCTACCGCCTGCACTGTCAGGTGTCTGACACCTGCAACACCAGCACTGTAAGAACCTACCGCCTGCACTGTCAGGAGTCTGACACCTGAAAGAACACCAGCACTGTAAGAACCTACCGCCTGCACTGCCAGGAGTCTGACACCTGCAACAACACCAGCACTGTAAGAACCTACAATCTGCACTGCCAGGAGTCTGACACCTGCAACACCAGCACTGTAAGAACCTACCGCCTGTACTATCAGGAGTCTGACACCTGAAAGAACACCAGCACTGTAAGAACCTATCATCTGCACTGCCAGGAGTCTGACACCTGCAACAACACCAGCACTGTAAGGACCTACCGCCTGCACTGTCAGGTGTCTGACACCTGCAACACCAGCACTGTAAGAACCTACCGCCTGCACTGTCAGGAGTCTGACACCTGAAAGAACACCAGCACTGTAAGAACCTACCATCTGCACTGCCAGGAGTCCGACACCTGCAACACCAGCACTGTAAGAACCTACCGCCTGCACTGTCAGGAGTCTGACACCTGAAAGAATACCAGCACTGTAAGAACCTACCATCTGCACTGCCAGGAGTCTGACACCTGCAACACCAGCACTGTAAGCACCTACCGCCTGCACTGTCAGGAGTCTGACACCTGAAAGAACACCAGCACTGTAAGAACCTACCGCCTGCACTGTCAGGAGTCTGATACCAGAACTACTGCTGACACCGGCAATGCTGACACCAGACACTGACATCCGGAGTGTGACACCTGCAGTGACAACAGCAGCGACTGCTCTGATGACACCGGTTGTTCTATCATCATCAGCACATGAGGAGGCCCGCGCACAGCACCGAGACCACCGCTGACCCCATCAAAGCCACAGCAGTGACCACAGCACTCACCGCGCCACTGACACCCGCGCTACTGCCACCAGCAGAGTAAGGAGTCTGGCAGCGTTCACAGACCGACGGTGTAACACAGACAGGGTCATAGCGCCAACTCACTTCCACCAACCATACCGGCATTAGCACAGTAAGGACTGTCAGCCAGGCCACTGCGATCGGTCCTGATAAACATCAGCAGTAGTAACACCCCCACTGTATGGACCCCGACAGTGACCACAGCACGTGCAGCGACACTGACACCAAACATACTGACACTAGAATGAAACAATACATGCCTCTGGCACAGCTTCGAGACCACTACTGACAGCAACGGGGATGACAACAGTGCCGCAAGTTACCCGCTAGAGCACTGAGACAAGCGCAAGCAACAATGAAACCAGCAGTGTCATGAAACTGAATGGAACCTCACACCTGCGCTACTTACAGCACAACAGGGCGAGCAGGGCTTTAAGTGGGCCGGGTCCTGCCGGTGCTCAGCACTGGCAGTTCTTAAAAGCAGGTGCTGAGACAGGTCACTATCCAGCTCTCCATTTTTGCCCTCACCCTTAGCGTGAAAAAAACACCTTAACTGCAGCAGTAACACTGCTCAAAGCCTTTGATGTAACTTCAAAGAGACTGGTTTTAGTTCTTACAAGGTCTAATCATTTTAGAACTGAAGCATCTCCAATATTATATACAACAAAGTCATAGTTGTTGCTTATTTATCTTATACAAAAAACAACCATTGACGAAGCCAATAGTCCTGGCTTGTTGTAAGTATAATGTTACTTGTTGTAACGTATATCTGGATCCAATGACAGAAACAGCAACATACCAGTCGGGGGTACACTATGCTAAGCACAGATTTTTAGCTTACGTGTTTTTAAGCCACGCCCTTAATTGCATCGACCACACACATTTGAGAGCCCCCCCCAGTTTTTTCATCCAACGTAAAGCCCTGATGGCGAGGATCTGAATATTGACTACAGAATATCGTGGGACACTAATATGAAATATATATTTTTTTTAAATACAGGGGGCTAGGAGATTAACGGTCCAGTATACCCTCTCCCCAAACGACCGAAACCAAATATCAGTATACTGTTCCGAGGTGTAACAGCCCCCGAGAAATTATCCCTACCATGGTGCAAGTCCCTAGGGAGGCATGTTCTTATGAGAACAGTTGCCCTCACTCAACCCGAGACAGACATGCTTCATCATTGGACGGTGCTCCTTGCCAGGCCAGCGTTCCAATGCCTGGCAGGCCCCGCAAGTGTGCTCTTTGTCTGAGATCTATAAATTGACATGCTGATTGAGCACCGTAGGACAGAGAGTGGTGTGTCCCACAAAATGAGAAGATTGGTGAAATGGAGTGAGAATAAAATCATCTATCAACCATATGCTGCTTAACCCGTAGCGTGCGCGCGTCGGCCGACGGCCGTCACAAGCACTACCTTGGTAGTGCTGCGCACGTCCGTTGGCCGACGTGGCCCCGCCCACTCTTTAGAACTCCCGCACTGCGGCGGAATTTGTGCCGCGGTTAAGGAGTTAACTATTTAATGAGAATTCACTGTTTGTTACTGAGTTTAAAAGAAAGGCAGAAGAACTAACTAAGGGAATAATGGTCCTAATCCCTGCAAGTGGTGAGAGTGTGAATCGGTCACTCATAAGCCAGCTATTAAACTATGGATAATGTAACGGGTGAACATGTTTCATGCCTCAAGTAGCCGTGGAGTGGTCTATTGGTATTTCAATAGGACCAATGATATATGATGTGACCTAATCTCGATAAAGTGAGGAGCTCTATAATTTATTGTCCCACTCCTTCTGTGGATGATAGGGTGCCAACTGACAACTTAACACCATAGTCGAGCACTATACTAATAAAGCGCTTGGTTTTGGATCACTTCCGTTAAAATCAAAACAGAAAAGCGTAGACAATGCACAAGGTTAAAAACTCCTGGGTAGAGTATCAAACATAAAGGTGCACACCACCCCACAACATTTCAAATATAAAGCTGGTGCACTGCCATGACGCACTCCATACTGACAAGGTGGTCTATGCCAACATACACATAGATAACGTCAGCAAGTCGTGGATCCCATAGTTGGGAATAGGAGAGTGGAACATGCAGAACATGTAGGTTCCACACCCTCCTGAATATTAGGGCAGATCAGCCTGTCAGGTTGCGAGGGCGCTGAACACTGAAAGCGGTACAAAAGGGGGTGGTGATGGACGGAGCATCTGAACCAATCAAACACTCAAACCCAGTCAACAGATCTGGGTTTAATCCATCACCGTTCTTTAGCCCACTCTGCCACCCCAGTTCAGACATGGCCATATGCAAATCAGTCTGACCATGTGCCTCATGGGAACAGTCCAGCCCGAACTGCCAAGCCAGGCCTTCCCTGGACCGGAAACACGCTTCCTAGGACCGGTTTCTGGCATTACAGCCGTCTTCAGTCAGGCTTGCTTGAATCCAGTGGCAAAGGAGGCAAGGGACTCGCGTCTGAGCATACCCTTCCAACTTATGGTGAACAAAGCAGTACAAAAGGGGGTGGTGATGGATGGAGCATCTGAACCAATCAAACACTCACACCCAGTCAACAGATCTGGGTTTAATCCATCACCGTTCTTTAGCCCACTCTGCCACCCCAGTTCAGACATGGCCATATGCAAATCAGTCTGACCCTGTGGCTCATGGGAACAGTCCAGCCCGAACTGACAAAAGCCATGCCTTCCCTGGACCGGAAACAAGCTTCCTAGGACCGGTTTCTGGCATTACAGCCGTCTTCAGCCAGGCTTGCTTGAATCCAGTGGCAAAGTGAGCAAGGGACTCACGTCTGAGGATCCCCAGCCAACTTATGGCGAACAAAGCGGTACAAAGGGGGGTGGTGATGGACGGGTATCAGGACCAAACACTCACACCCAGTCAACAGATCTGGGTTTAATCCATCACCGTTCTTTAGCCCACACTGCCACCCCAGTTCAGACATGGCCATATGCAAATCAGTCTGACCCTGTGCCTCATGGGAACAGTCCAGCCCGAACTGCCAAGCCATGCTTTCCCTGGACCGGAAACAAGCTTCCTAGGAACGTTTTTTGGCATTACAGCCACCCCCTTTTGTACCGCTTTGCTCACCATAAGTTGGCAGGGTATGCTCAGACGTGAGTCCCTTGCTCACTTGCCACTGGATTCAAGCAAGCATGGCTGATAGCCAGAAACCGGTCCTAGGATGTTTGATTCCGGTCCAGGAAAGACATGGCTTGGCAGTTCGAGCTGGACTGTTCCCATGAGGCACAGGGTCAAGGCTGATTTGAATATGGCCATGTCTGAACTGGGATGGTGTGGAGTGCAAAAAAACGAAGGATTTAGGCCCAGATCTCTGTACTGGGGTGAATGTATGACATTGTTCTACATTCTGTCCATCAACTGTTGTTTTGCATTTGTCACCTCGAGTGGGATGGGTATGCTCAGACGTGAGTCCCATGCTCTCCACACCACTGGAGTCAAGCTATCCTGGCTGAAGACGGCATGATAGCCAGAAACCGGTCCTGGGATGCTTGATTCCGGTCCAGGAAAGACATGGCTTGGCAGTTCGGGCTGGACTGTTCCCATGAGGCACAGGGTCAAGGCTGATGTGCATATGGCCATGTCTGAACTGGGGTGGTGTGGAGTACAAAAAACGATGGATTTAGGCCCAGATCTCTGTACTGGGGTGAATGTATGACATTGTTCTGCATTCTGTCCATCAACTGCTGTTTTGCATTTGTCACCCCGAGTGGGATGGGTATGCTCAGACGTGAGTCCCATGCTCTCCACACCACTGGAGTCAAGCTATCCTGGCTGAAGACGGCTGATAGTCAGAAACCGGTCTTAGGATGCTTGATTCCGGTCCAGGAAAGACATGGCTTGGCAGTTCGGGCTGGACTGTTCCCATGAGGCACAGGGTCAAGGCTGATTTGCATATGGCCATGTCTGAACTGGGGTGGTGTGGAGTGCAAAAAAAACCGATGGATTTAGGCCCAGATCTCTGTACTGGGGTGAATGTATGACATTGTTCTGCATTTTGTCGATCAACTGTTGTTTTGCATTTGTCACCCCGAGTGGCATGGGTATGCTCAGACGTGAGTCCCATGCTCTCCACACCACTGGAGTCAAGCTGTCCTGGCTGAAGACGGCTGATAGCCAGAAACCGGTCCTAGGATGCTTGATTCCGGTCCAGGAAAGACATGGCTTGGCAGTTCGGCTGGACTGTTCCCATGAAGCACAGGGTCAAGGCTGATTTGCATATGGCCATGTCTGAACCCATGAGGCACAGGGTCAAGACTGATTTGCATATGGCCATGTCTGAACTGGGGTGGTGTGGAGTGCAAAAAAACGATGGATTTAGGCCCAGATCTCTGTACTGGGGTGAATGTATGACATTGTTCTGCATTCTGTCCATCAACTGTTGGAGTGGGATGGGTATGCTCAGACGTGAGTCCCATGCTCTCCACACCACTGGAGTCAAGCGATCCTGGCTGAAGACAGCTGATAGCCAGAAACTGGTCCTGGGATGCTCGATTCCGGTCCAGGAAAGACATGGCTTGGCAGTTCGGGCTGGACTGTTCCCATGAGGCACAGGGTCAAGGCGGATTTGCATATGGCCATGTCTGAACTGGGGTGGTGTGGAGTGCAAAAAAATGATGGATTTAGGCCCAGATCTCTGTACTGAGGTGAATGTATGACATTGTTCTGCATTCTGTCCATCAACTGTTGTTTTGCATTTGTCACCCCGAGTGGGAAGGGTATGCTCAGACGTGAGTCCCATGCTCTCCACACCACTGGAGTCAAGCTATCCTGGCTGAAGACGTCTAATAGCCAGAAACCGGTCCTAGGATGCTTGATTCCGGTCCAGGAAAGACATGGCTTGGCAGTTTGGGCTGGACTGTTCCCATGAGGCACAGGGTCAAGGCTGATTTGCATATGGCCATGTCTGAACTGGGGTGGTGTGGAGTGCAAAAAAACGATGGATTTAGGCCCAGATCTCTGTACTGGGGTGAATGTATGACATTGTTCTGCATTCTGTCCATCAACTGTTGTTTTGCATTTGTCACCCCGAGTCCCATGCTCTCCACACCACTGGAGTCAAACTATCCTGGCTGAAGACGGCTGATAGCCAGAAACCGGTCCTAGGATGCTTGATTCCGGTCCAGGAAAGACATGGCTTGGCAGTTTGGGCTGGACTGTTCCCATGCGGCACAGGGTCAAGGCTGATTTGAATATGGCCATGTCTGAACTGGGGTGGTGTGGAGTGCAAAAAAACGATGGATTTAGGCCCAGATCTCTGTACTGGGGTGAATGTATGACATTGTTCTGCATTCTGTCCATCAACTGTTGTTTTGCATGTGTCACCCCGAGTGGGATGGGTATGCTCAGACGTGAGTCCCATGCTCTGCACACCACTGGAGTCAAGCTATCCTGACTGAAGACGGCTGATAGCCAGAAACCGGTCCTAGGATGCTTGATTCCGGTCCAGGAAAGACATGGCTTGGCAGTTCGGGCTGGGCTGTTCCCATGAGGCACAGGGTCAAGGCTGATTTGCATATGGCCATGTCTGAACTGGGGTGGTGTGGAGTGCAAAAAAACGATGGATTTAGGCCCAGATCTCTGTACTGGGGTGAATGTATGACATTGTTCTGCATTCTGTCCATCAACTGTTCTTTTGCATTTGTCACCCCGAGTGGGATTGTCCTTGATGTTACAGAGTACAATCCCAAGACCGACAGCAGCAATGGTGACCCTAAGACTAACAGTGGGCATTGCTGACACATCAACTGACTGTAGCAATGCTGACATCAAGACCGACACAGGTATTGCTGACACCACAACTGACTGGAGCAATGCGGACACCAGGACTGACAGTGGCATTACTGATACCACAAATGACTGGAGCAATACTGACACCAAGACGGGCACCAGCAATGCTGACACGCCAACTGATTGGAACAATGCTGACACCAGACTGACAGAGGCATTGCTGATACCACAATTGACTGACGTAATGCTGACACCAAGACCAACAGAGGCATTGGTGACACCACAACTGACTGAAGCAATGCTGACACCAATACCGATAGAGGCATTGCTGATACCACAACTGACTGGAGCAATGCTGACACTAAGACTAACAGAGGCACTGCTGATACCACAACTGACTGGAGCAATGCTGACACCAAGACCGACAGAGGCATTGGTGATACCACAACTGACTGAAGCAATGCTGACACCAAGAACGACTGAGGCACTGCGGATACCACAACTGACTGGAACAATGCTGACACCAAGATGGGCACGAGCAATGCTGATACCACAACTGACTGTAGCAATATTGACACTAAGAGTAACAGGGGGCATTTCTGACACCACAACTGACTGGAGCAATGCTGACACCAAGACGACAGAGGCACTGCTGATACCACAACTGACTAAAGCAATGCTGACACCAGACTGACAGAGGCATTGCTGATACCATAACTGACTTGAGCAATGCTGAGACCAAGACTGACAGCGGCATTGCTGACACCACAACTGACTGAAGCCATGCTGACACTAAGACTGACAGCAACAATGGTGACACCAAGAACGACAGCAGCATTGCTAACACCACAATTGACTTTAGCAATTCGGACACCAAGACTAACAGTGGCATTGCCGACCCCACAACTGACTCGATCAATGCTGGCACCAAGACTGGCACCAGCAATGCTGAAACTAAGACTGATCAGCAATGCTGACACCAATATTGACACCAGCAATTCGGACACCAAAGCTCATCAGCAATGCTGATACCACAATTGACTGGAACAATACTAACACCAAGATGGGCACCAGCAATACTGACACTACATCTGATCAGCAATTCTGATTCCAAGACTGACCAGCAATGCTGACACCACGAAAGACGGGAGCAATGCTGACATGTAGACTGATCAGACTTGCTGATTACAACACTGGCCCGGGCAATGCTGACACCTGGAATACCAACATCAAGGTTATATCAGCACTGCAAGGAACACCAGAGCACTAAAAACCACACTGACAGCAGCAATAAAACCAACTTGACCCTCATCAGTGGCCCGAGCAGAGGATCTACCATTTATACCAGCATTAACAAAGACACTTTGTCATAATATCAGCGCTGGTTGAACCTACAGAAAGAAATGGAGCTGAAAGAGTCATTTAAAATGTCTGGTCCTAAAGATTGGAACAAAGTCTGTCTCTCCAGAAACACCATTTGCACAAGAGTACTGGGGGGTGAGAGGGGCTGTCCTGTCCCGCTCATGCTGCAGTGCGAAACCCTGGATCACTGAATTTGAGAAAGCTTTGACCCAATGGATTAGGATGTCTACGCCGATGCTCTGGAGCGTAACTACTGTTTTATACATGTTCGGAAACCAGATAAATCATAATGTTTATCCCTGTGTCATAAATAAAGCAGGAACCTTCCCTCTACTCATGTACCAGGACTCCTGTATCGTGGTCACACCTGCAGAACAGCAGGAAACATCACTTTACTGATCCATCTATTACTTCATCAATGCTATGTTTGAAGCCTAGAAGTGATCATCTTCCAACCAACACCAATGACCTTGTGAGACCTTTATGGGATGGCACAGTGCTGGCATGAGTGATGACGGCCCGGTGTGCTGTGCTCTTGGGGTGGACGGGGGAATGGCCCATTGGTGCTGGAGCAATACAACGGCTGTCTTTGACCCAATGTGCTCATAGGATGCTACATCTATAGTCCTAACTGACGTTGGCCATGTGATTGTGGGGTGCTGAAGTGCTGTGATAATTCATACCCTGTTTACCCTCAAGGACCTGTTATTCATGTAACTTTAAGGAGGAATCTATTGAATTTCAACATATTGTCTATCTGTGTCCTGCTTTACTTGACCTAAGGAAAAATACTTAGACTGTATTTGTCATCTTTAACTGTAGAAATATCAGGGACACTATTGCATATTATTTTTCTTCAGAAGACTGTCAATTCATCAGGAAATTGACCAGATTCATAGACCTTTCTTACTATCACCTTAAGGAAACGTGAATCACTGTATACATGTTACGAACTTTGATAGCGTTAGTTGTCTTATACCTTAAGTATTCTCTGCTGTGTTGTTTTTTATTGCAAGTGATATTTTACTATTTTTAAACAATAAATGATGATTTATTTATTCATTCATTCACTCAACTCATATCGCCCCTCTTGTGCTCATGGGGTGCTGAAAGGATGTAACTGATGATAATCGCCCCATGTGCCCAGGAATCTGAGTGCCAATTTCTGAGGGGAGCAGGAGTGAAGTAACGACTGATATTGGCCCTGTGTGCTCAAGAGTGCTGTGTTCCAGGTGGTGCTTTAGTGCAGTAATGACTGATATTTACCAATATGGTCTGTGCGCTCAAGGTGTGCTCGTGAGATTTAATTACGTGCTGTCCCTTTGGGTTTGTGACCAATTTTCTGTTCTCAGGGAGACTGGAGTGATGTCATATCTGGTGTTACCTCTGTGTGCTCACTGCTCTGAGTGCTCACAAGGGTGCTGGGCTGATGTAATGGCTGACATTGGCCCTCTGAGCTCACGGGGGAAGAGGGGTCCCGGACTGATGTAATGGCTGGTGTTGGCCCTTACTGCTCACCCATAGGCTCCCGGATGATATAAGCGGTATTCTAGTAGCAGCGCGCGCTCATGGCTTCAGAGCTCAGCTGGTATTTCGGATGCATGCTCTCACTGGCTCCTGTAAATCTCATCTCCACATTCCTGGCACAACCTCGCGCATGCGCAATCTGCTCCTGCTGGCGGTATTCCGAGATCGGCCCATGGCTGGGAAACCTCTCACGAGAGCGAGGGATCCCTCTCTCTGCAGCAATTCCTGGAAGTGTGTCTGAACAGCAGGGAGCAGCTGACATCAGGGAAGCCCGGCCATGCACGCTGCAGGGAAATGAGGAGCCTGCCCAGAAGGCCAGAACCCCGACAGGAGTCAGATGCATGGAAAGTCTTACAGTTGTGCAGCAGCCAATCACATGTCGGTGTCGTGGTTTCTGAAAGGCTGGTAGGGCTGAGTAAAGTCAGGCACATTTTAGACTTATGCCATTTAAAAGACGGTAGAGCTGCCTGGAGCAGAGGCCATCATTGTTTTGCATTTTATACATAGACCGAACGGTAATGGAGCACCAATTACATTATACAAGGTCATATTATACAAGGTCATTTGTTATTCTTTTTAGGCACGGGGAGATTACGTGATTTACCCCAAATCACAGGATGCCGAGCCTCGAACCTGGCTCCTCAGCCCCAAAGTTGGCTGTTCTGGACATAACGCCACATCTTATCATGTCAGACTGGTGCATTGTAAAGGCCCTCAGGGGCAGTGAGTTTGAAAGGGTCAGTCAGTTAGTTGTTCTGTATGTATCTTTTATGTAACTCATGTACTCGGAAGTCCTTATGTAATGTAACTGGTCCTTTTGTAAAGTGCTCTAACCACTAGTATATGTAGTAGACCTTTGTACTCACTACCATTCCTATGTGATTTTAGAGTGTATCTGTTTGAATCTCTTCCTTGAGTGACTTTACAACTTGTACATTTGCAAGTGTTCACTCCTTACGCTTCACTTGTACATTTGGATTTTTTCCTGTTTTATATCTCTTATGTAACTCATATAATCCAAAGTCCTTATGTAAAGCAACTGGTTCTTTTGTAAAGCGCTCTGACAACTTCGGGTAATGTTCGCGCTATATAAAATCGCATTTAATAAATAAATAAAGTCACTCGTGAGGCGAGTCTGAATCCTACCAGCCATATCACCAGTGCTCGAAATGGAAAAACAGAAGTGCAGGTACTCTGTACCCGAGTACCTGCTTGTTTATGGGAAGTACCGGTATTCTCTAATAAAAAATATAACATTTATCTTGAGAAGTGCCAGTACTCTCCGTCTCAAAATAAATTTTAAAAAAGTGTCGGTACTCCGTACGGGACAGTCCCGGCCCAATTAAAGCACTGCATTGCTGTTGAAGAACCACATAGTTATCTTGGTGAGTCCACCATAAGACGCTTCTCAGTGCCCCCCCTTGGCACGCCCCCGTCCCCTTGCCCCGCCGGTCCCCCTGAGAAGAGTGGCGTGTCCCATGTGCCCGCCACGGCCATGCACTCCTCACAGAAGGTTCACACAGTTCCGGGTTTCCCACACGGAGCCTCTCGCCGTCTCCCTGGCGACGGGAGGTGTATTTACACACATAACACGGGCGCGCTCCTGAGGCACTGGGTGAAGGGTGAGGACGGAGAGAGAGGCCTCGGCGTTCCCGTCTTTGTTTGTTCTGTAGTCAGGGCTTGGAGGAGGCCTGGAGGAAGAGAGGAGTGCAGACACAGCCAAAAATACTGCAGGGCCGGGAGCCCAGCGCAACCAGGGAAACCTCTTCTAGGCACTGTGCCAACCACATGCTCTCAGTCTGGACAGGCGTCCCGCAGCCAACCACACAGTTAGTTTTAAGCACACACTCGGGAGGAGTCCCACGCCCACACAAACACTTCTAGTCTGCCCTCCACCCCCAGGCCTCTCTCTTAGTGCTATGAAAGCACAGTGTTGATCGCTATACGTCACCATGGTTTCGGTTTGACCTCAAAGCAGTAAATATTATTACAAGTTATTTCTTGTGTTCAGCACAGCTATGTGGCCCCTGCCACGTCTATTTCACTGCACACAGGGAGCCATCTAACCTAATCACGCTATAGGGGCTTATGGGGCAGATAGATATGCCCTCCACTAAAAACGTAATACACTACCTCACGAGGCAGATGTTGCTTTCCACCAAACATAGAATAGGTCTTAGGGTTCACTGTCACCCATGGAAGCGTTCAGTCCAAATAAACACTTAAGGGGTCCCTCTTAAGGTATCCCTTTCGGGTCTGTGCTCCCTCTCATTGTAATCAATACATATCTCCATGGGCGAGTGTTCTCTCTCATCTGAAAGCAATCTAGGTCCATGTAGGGGAGTTGTCCCCTCTCACTTAACACAATGGAGGTCCCATTCGCTCAGGCGTCCCCTCTAACTACAATATAGGTGTATATGGACCAACTGTTTCTTCACACATAGGATCGATCCCTAGAGGGCACGTGTTCCAATTGACCTGAAGACAAATATGGGGTACTTGTTCCTTTCCACTCTAAACAATACATTTAAAGGACAGGTTTGTTGACCCAAAGAAAATAAAGGGTCCCTTGTAGGGCACTCTCTCAACTGAGTGAGGGTAGGGACAGGTCGCCTTCTCAATTAAATGTCTCCTCTTGAGTATTGGACCACTAGAATACCCATTCAAGTGGTCCAATACTCAAGAGGAGACATTTAATTGAGAAGGCGACCACCTGTCTCTACCCTCACTCAGTTGAGAGAGTCTTGTCCCATCCAGCCAACCTAACTACAGACCCTCGCCCAGGCTATGGTCTGACGACCTCTGAATACAAGTTCTTAAATCACCCACCAGCCCCCCCCTCCCCCCTCAGATAGACGACTTCACGGCGCTAAGTGGAACTCTCTGAAATCTGCTTTGTTTTTTGCGCTGCTCTTTCCCTACAATGCCTCTAAGCACACCGAAGCCATCAAAGCAGCAGGCAGGCACTACATGAAAACACTTACATAAGCCAACACTGTACGGAAGCCGCTAGTCCTTGCTGCTCTGCGGCTGTGGAAACAAAGTAAATACAGATAGAGAAACAGAACCCCGAGAAACGACGCCTTCGTTTTATTAAATGTCGAGAAGAGAGTCGGCCTCGTCACGCAGCCTGTACCTCAGGTACGACGCGCCAAAGCCCTGCTGCTACTCGCCTGACAGGTTTCCTCGAAGCACTCTGTAAATAGGCCTTTCACTGCCGCGGCAGCGGGGATCCCCGTGGGTGGACGCGATGCTGCTGGTTTCGGGGTTGCCCGTGGGCGGACGCCGCCATGACATCAGTATTCTTTTTAAAGCGTGTTGTTGCTGCAGGAGCCGACGCCGTTTCCATCCAGAGGCCTAAATACACGCAGATGTGGGCGAGCCGCTTACAGCTCTATTAAACTGTCAGTGCACGCAGCCCCAGAACCCACAGCGCCACTGCATACATGGAAATGCTGCAGAAGGCACTTCCATGGGTAAGCAGGGCCAATACGAGCTAAACCTGAGCCTAGGCTAGGACCCCTACACTCTACTAACTATCAACCTCTAATCTTGGGTTCCAGAGTAGTGTGGTACTCGCCTCATAGCGCTTCAACGCCTCGTCAAGGGCAGTAAGCGCTATATAAATACCAATTACACGCACACCCATCCATCTCTACCCTCAAGACCACTCACATTTTGACTCTATCCTTGCCCGTGGCCAAAGCTGTCTTTATATTCAAGCTATACAAATACCCAAAACATGCATACTCGCAGTGTCCACAGTGGGTATATAAGCACCCTTCATATAGTCCACACCATAAACTAAATTGTCTCTTTGAGCTCTATTTCTAGACACAATTATGTCGTAAACATGGTAATTTTAACAACTTCAGAAAGATGAAAGGCTTAGTCTGCCCTTCAAGAAGTGAACCAGCACTCTGAAAACTAACTACCCATCCCTGAAACAGTGGCATTAGCTATATTGCCAACTTCCATTGTCAGTAGTGCCTGAATACGATTCTTGGCTTCTATGTGATAAATTGTAATATGTGTAAGGCAAAGCAATTAATTCACAACCCGTCAGAACAGCTGGCAAGTTGCCTGAAGTCATGTGTGTTACCTTTAACCAACAGCACTGTGCACAATGGAATAAGCCCAATCTTACCATTTTAAAAGTAAAACTACAAGAACCAGAATGCAACGCGCTGTTAAAAAGCCATGACAAGATCTATGTTTCCTACATAGCACGAGGACACAATAGTTAAGTGTCATCCAACTTACAAAACACGTTTCTACTCAGGGGTGTTATGAATGCGAGCCCTCATATCAGTGCATATCAAAAGTACCTGTAATATAATTATCTTGCATGCAAATAATGCATTTATTTCTTCAGTTTTGCCCACATGGATTGCATGCAACCTCAAAAAGGCTCCTACATAGTTCCAAAACCTACATGAAAAACTGACAATAACTTAAACTTCCAATTGTTGCCTGTCCTCTTTTCTTTCAAATAACCCGGTCCTTACATTAATCCTCTATATGCATCCTCACTTGGGGCACAGCCTTGTCTAAGCCACATGCTTGTTCACTTTAATCACTATTATTGTATTTCTCCAAATTTCCCACACCTCATTTCAAAGATCACAACCTATCTCCTAAAACTCATACCCCTGCAACCTAACAATAACAAATCCCCTGTTGCTCATCTATTACTACCGCCAAAAACCTGGTGAACTTACACGCTCCCCCTACACTAATGATCACACCTAACTCCTATTAATTTAATCTACCACAGAGAAACTTATGTAAAAGAAGGGAATAGTTCCCTTGAGCAGACACATCTAATCCCAATAACCACCAACTACTAAATGTGCCACTAACTTTGGTGTTTGGAGCAGCGTGTTGCCCGATGTAAAGTGTGTCAATGCCTCGTCAGGCGTGGTAGGGACTACAAAAATGAAATTACAATACAATATCAGGCATAAACTCCAGGGTTATCTGGTTGGTTGTCAGTGCGTCCGGGATAACACCTGGACGTCTCTAAGACCTGGTCTGTCTGCTCAGTGCCTAGTGCTGCTGTTCAGCCCCGTCATTCTGTTATTCTCCCTGTGATCTGGGCAGAGCACTCGAACTGTTCCATGTCAGGAACGAGTTGCTTATCCAATCCTGGTTTTGTGCTTTACATTAAGACGCTTGTGGTTTCCTTTTACATAGACGCACGACTAGAATCCTGAAAAACTAAAGTAGTCAGCTACTCTCGCCTAACATGGGACCAGCTGAAACCTCTGGAATGAATTATAGGGAAATCAGGGCCTTTCTAAAAAGAAAAGTGTAAGTTAAGCGCCAGTAAGAACTTAAGAGAGCCAGTCACGTCATATCTGTCTCAAAAAGCCAAAATGACTGTCAGCCAGTTGTGAGTCTGGCCTATAATGAAAGGTTTTGCTGACACAGACAAGCGCAGAGAGACGTGGCTCCTAGACTATAATTATAACGCCATGTCCAAAAATATAAGTCTCAACTAGACAATTCACCACGGCCTGCAGGCCCTGGAAAAAGGTCAAGGCAGCATCCTGCCCAGAGGGAAACACGTCAGCTGTTAAGCTCAAGAATAAAAAAAATATTGCCACACTTTAATTGCTTGGCAGATAGTTAAATGTAAACCACCACAATAGTCCCCGTAAAAGCGTGGGTTTCCAACAATTACATAATTACTGTAAATAGTCAGCAGGCAGGTTAAAGGCAAGTTAACAGCCCCTCTGAGAGGCTGCTTGGGCTGGGGTTAGACTCAGTCACAAGTTAGGCCAGCCTTTAAAAGGCAGAAAGGCTTACGATTGGTCAGCATCATAGTATGTCTTACTTAATAACAACAACTATTTAATGAATGCAATAATATATACATGATGCAGTCAAATATATCTATATTACCCAGTGCCCACTGTATAGCTTTAGTTAAGACCACATTTCCTCAGGAAAAGCATTTTTTGTTTTGCTTAGATCCCCAAGTATATGTATATATATTTGTGAAGAGGGTCAAACAGTGTGATATATATATATATATATATATATATATATATATATATATATATATATATATATTCATTCCTCTGGAATTCCTGCTGATCCGTACAGAAATAACGAACCACACCGGGTATGCAGGTAAAAGTTTCGCGGGTTTATTCAGACAAACAGGGAAGACGCGTTTCGATCACGGCTGAGATCTTGGTCACATGACCATCCGAGAATTTCCCACATATTTAAAGTGACAGTGGAATGCACGACGCAGCGTGCATAGAAATAAAAGAAATATTGCCAATTCATGTAATTTAAGCGCATACAGTGAAAACAAATGTGTTTTAAATCCTCATAATATCTTGAATAAGAATGCAAGAAGTGTAAATTGAAGTAATAAATGCATTGTCACATTTAATGCTGTTGAAGTGAAAATGCCAGTAATCTGTCAAGTACATTTCAATATTTTCACATCTGGTGAGAGGCTCAATCAATCTTGTGGGCAGTCTCAGGGAATAAAGAAATAATTAATATCCCAATGTTTGTGCACAAACTATGGTGCACATACGTGTGAGTGACTCTAGGTAAAGTACCTTAGTCTACTTTGTATATATATATATATATATATATATATATATATATATATATATATCCAACCATAGCGCAGGTACCCATTCAGGGAGAAGCCAAACACGAAAATCGATTCAAACCTCCTTTATTTCAACAGCTTGCTAGCCGGCTTCCAGCACCAGCATGGTTCACACAAAGGCTGCCAGACGCGTTTCAAGAGACGTTGCTCTTTTCCTCAGTGGCAAACGTTCATCGATGGCTAGGGTGTGCCTCTTAAGTATTCAGTCCCCGCCCCCTAGGCGTGTTAGGTCACAGAGGCATTTCTGGGATCTGTAGTCCATAAACAATTAAGCGAGGCATTCCGTTTTGCATCGGTGGAAAGTAAAATCACAGTGGATTGTGAAGGACACTAGCGCAGTCCGCCGGCCCCGCTTTTCAGTTGTTGAAGGAGTGGCCATGATTCTCCCCTGCAGAGTCTCATAACCTTCGTGTGCTTGTTGTCCTTTAATGGGTGTCAACAATGATTCGGTGAACAGCAGGCTTCCTCCCCACGACCGGGACGGCCGTAATAACATCCAACCATAGCGCAGGTACCCATTCAGGGAGAAGCCAAACACGAAAATTGATTCAAACCTCCTTTATTTCAACAGCTTGCTAGCCGGCTTCCAGCACCAGCATGGTTCACACAAAGGCTGCCAGACGCGTTTCAAGAGACGTTGCTCTTTTCCTCAGTGGCAAACGTTCATCGATGGCTAGGGTGTGCCTCTTAAGTATTCAGTCCCCGCCCCCTAGGCGTGTTAGGTCACAGAGGCATTTCTGGGATCTGTAGTCCATAAATAATTAAGCGAGGCATTCCGTTTTGCATCGGTGGAAAGTAAAATCACAGTGGATTGTGAAGGACACTAGCGCAGTCCGCCGGCCCCGCTTTTCAGTTGTTGAAGGAGTGGCCATGATTCTCCCCTGCAGAGTCTCATAACCTTCGTGTGCTTGTTGTCCTTTAATGGGTGTCAACAATGATTCGGTGAACAGCAGGCTTCCTCCCCACGACCGGGACGGCCGTAATAACATCCAACCATAGCGCAGGTACCCATTCAGGGAGAAGCCAAACACGAAAATCGATTCAAACCTCCTTTATTTCAACAGCTTGCTAGCCGGCTTCCAGCACCAGCATGGTTCACACAAAGGCTGCCAGACGCGTTTCAAGAGACGTTGCTCTTTTCCTCAGTGGCAAACGTTCATCGATGGCTAGGGTGTGCCTCTTAAGTATTCAGTCCCCGCCCCCTAGGCGTGTTAGGTCACAGAGGCATTTCTGGGATCTGTAGTCCATAAACAATTAAGCGAGGCATTCCGTTTTGTATCGGTGGAAAGTAAAATCACAGTGGATTGTGAAGGACACTAGCGCAGTCCGCCGGCCCCGCTTTTCAGTTGTTGAAGGAGTGGCCATGATTCTCCCCTGCAGAGTCTCATAACCTTCGTGTGCTTGTTGTCCTTTAATGGGTGTCAACAATGATTCGGTGAACAGCAGGCTTCCTCCCCACGACCGGGACGGCCGTAATATATATATATATATATATATGGAGAGCACTTGCTCTGTATTTGCTGAAAATAAACCACCACTGCTGACACGATTTATGGTGTGATGGCGCTTTACTTCAAAGCTTGAATTCATTTGAAAAAGAGGAGAAGAGGTCTGCGCCTGTCTTAAACCGCGCAGATAATGAAAAATTATATTTCTATAGCGCATAACTACCCGGAGGCCTCGCAGCGCTTTATAGATAGCGGTCAGGATTGTTTCGATATATATATATATATATATATATATATATATATATATATATATATATATATATATGTATATACAAATATATTTGTATATATATATATATATATATATACACAAAATAACGCTCGAGTGGGGAAAATGGGCAAATTAGCCAGCAAGATGGCACTGCAAGGTAATCACTTTCATCTGGCATCTACAACACCTACCGCTCATGAATCTGAAACCAAACAAGGCAAATTCATCCTATCATCTTTGCAAGGTTGATACAACGAGCTATTACATTGTGTTATAGCAACATCTTTTATGTGCAGCACTTAGAGATGGCATAATCTGGTATTACATTATTTTATCCATGAGGTTCGTATATCGTCTGACTGGCTCTTCCCTGGTGGATGCAGCCTTTCAGAGGCCACGGCCTGTTGTGAAAGCTCCAGGTTACCTGTAGGCCAGCATTCCCTTCTTTGGGCAGGGTTCCTGCAGCTGTTTGTTGCTGTGCGCCATTAGCTGTAATAACATAAGTGGGAATGATTGCTCTGTTTTCCTTTGCAGAGCGCCTGCTGGAATAGACGCTTCCCTCCACTTTGGATATATGTTTATATATATAGATGCACAGCTAGGTTAAATGTTATTAGTGTTTCATGCAAAGAATAAACTGCATCGAACTAGTGATCCCCTGTGGATTTTAAAGCTTAGGAAAACAAGTCCTGGTAGAATCCAAAAAATGTACAATGAAATAGCAGATATGACTATCAGGTTACGGCCTATCCCTCTCAAAAAGGGGTTGCTGCTGTACCTTATCACTACCCAAGTTACCCCTGATCCTCCAGGTCATGAAGCAGAGGCAAGAAGAGGATATAATGGGCTCCAGGAGGTCTCTTCAATATCTATAGTTTTACTCCTTGCCCTTCCTCTAGCCCATTGATACTCAAAGTACGGCCTGGGTGCCGCTTGCGGGTCTCTTGACCTTTACATGCTCCACCCCCGGTAAACAGCAGCATGAGCTGCTGTTCAGGTGCTGACCACTAATATTTAGGAAAACATGTTACATAAACAGGCAAGCATTATATTATTGACCTCCTTAGACAATCCTTGACCCACCCAGACCCCTACCACCACCCTGCTGGTATCAGTGCCGCCCTTGGTCACACTACAGACCGTACTTTGTGGCCACTGGGCAAATGTTTGTGAGTACCCATGCTCTAGTCCTTCGGCCACAAACAAGAAGCTGTAAAGAGCAAAATAGGTCAGCTATTGCAGGAAAGTGCGTTTCTATTGCAGTGAACCCCCCTCTACACTTTTTGCCAGGTTTCTTATGCACTTTGACTTCATGTGCCCATGGTCCCTGCTAATCAGGTTCCCAGGGCCTGTGTTCTTCCCCAAAACTGTACCTTTGTACCCACAATTGGCACATCTCGGGTCACATGTAAGTCAGGGACGGCCTCTAAGGGGTGCAGGACATATTGTGCCACCTTTAGAGGTCCTGTACCTTAACACACAAACACTGCCATTGCAGGCTGTGCATTTTGGTGCTGAGAAAAGTGAAGAGTCGACATGGTGCCTGCAACCCACTGCCTATGGTATAGGTAAGACACCCTTAGCTGGGTGCACTATACAAATGGTGAGGGTATTGTTGCATGAGCACTGTCTATTCTTAGACATTGAAAGTGCAGTAAAGTCATAAAGAGTATATGGTCTCGGAGTTTGTCATTAAAATCTCCACAGCATCATAATGTCTTTACTGACTTCTGGGAAGTTTGGTAGCAAACTTCTCAGCATAATAAACCCACAATGTATTATAAAATGCACTCAGGGGGTATCCTAGAGATGAAAAACAACCAGCCTCTGGTGGGTGCCCTGACTGGTAAACACCAGCCTGCCACCATGAGCCAAGTTTCTGTGCCCGCATGGGGTGGGAGCATTCGCTCCCTGGGCCCAGAAACAAAGCCTTTCCTGGGCAGAGGTGTTCTCACCTCCCCAGGACAGGAAGAGCCATCTGTGGCAGGGGAGTTTCTAAGGCCTTACCTCCTTTTCAACGCAACCCCCAGCTCTCCTGCTATCAGGAGCAGGCCGCCTTCCTGTCTCACATCCTTTTTGGAAGCCGGGATAAATTAGAACAGACCAGAAAGCGTGCCAAGAAAGTGTGCCCACCTCTGCCAACCACACCCCTCAGGTGAGGGAGGTGATGTGAAGCCCACTCTTCAGTGCCCGCAATCTTGCAGATGGCAGGCACTCTCCAATCAGGGTTAGGGGTTGTGCCCACTCCCACAGTATTTAAGGAGCAGACCTGAACCCAGAAGGGAGTTTCGAGGAAGAAATACGGACCTAAGAGCCATGCTGACCCAGGAAGAAGAGGATACCAACTGCTTTGGCTCCAGTCTTACCGACCAGTCCCGACTTCAACTTGCTTACAGCGAGAACCCCGGCGAGTCCAGCAGCCAGTAACCCCTAGAGCCCAGAGGACCTGTCCTGCACTCATCTAACAGATTCTGTCTCCCAAGAGAATCGGATTTGCTCAAGCCAAGACTCACCCACAGAATCAGGATCTAGACGGCTCTGCGATTCTGCACCACTCTGCACCCATTGCCCACGGCCCGAGTTAGAGTGGCCCAACTTCACGAGGAGGTCTCCCCAGCGATCGTGATCTGAGATCTGGTGATCCACGATCTCCTTCAGGCTTCACAATGACACCTGAAGTGTCCCCGCGACCGGAACTGGTAAGAAGAACCCGAAGCCAAAAGACACCCCTGCACCCTGCACCCGACGCCCCACGGCCTTGGGTGGCCCAACCGACTTTATCCAGGCATTCCCCAAGATCCCAACTTACCTCCAGGAAGCCCCCAGCCCGAGACTGCAGCATCTTTACCGAACCAAAGATCTCCACTGACTAACATTGGCCCCCTGCAATCAGCACCCGGAGCCCCAGTGCCGCTGGTGGTGCTATTTGAGTGCCTACCTAGACCTTGGGGAACCTTGGTCCTAACCCCCAAAACTTCCACTAGTATATCAATTACTTACCAGTGAAACCCATAACCAATTTTCTCCCATGATGTTTTGTATGGAGAAAAAGTAACTACTGCAAATCTTGAAAAGCCTTACTTACCGTGTAATGTGAGTTCCCCGGCATGGTATCTAGGCATACCATCCGAGTGGTCGATGTAATCTAAAAGTAATCCAAAAATATTCCAAAAATAAATATTGTGTAATTTAAACTGCTTTTTGAACCAATACCAACCTGTAAGGATTGCAAATTCAACCACAACTGCATTTCCTTGTAAAGTCTTGCATTTAAGAGTATATTTTACTTACCTGTGCCAAGTCCTGCTTGGTTCTGAAAATAAAACATAAGAATACCTTTTTTATACTTACCAAATCGGTCTGGATCTTTATGTCGCCCATTTCGTCCAGTGTAAATTTGCAGTCCCCTGTCTCTCCTCAAATAACTTGGAAGTTAAGCCATTAACCTTTTTATCATCATCTTTAAATTATTTCTCTATCATTTGAAAATGCAGTCTCTATAAGTGGGCACCATGTTCTCAGATGTACTGCTCCAGATTTGCCACGCAAAACTTCTCACATCGCTACAGAAGTAGAATTTAGCACTGCAGACAACACTCAAAATGTACCTTCCGAACTGCACACAATACAGAGCGGGACGTAAGGGTCAAATATAGTTAGTTGTGAAATGTCCCACTGTAATGTGCCTCCATTTCAAACACTCCTGGCTTTTTCTTTTTAGCTCACACCATTTCTCATTATGCGATTTAAAAAGGTGACTTTTCCTATTAAATGCATAGCCTTTAAAGTTGTAACCTGATGTTGTCTAAATAGCCACTATCAGTGATGGTATACCATACAACATGGCCACGTGGTAGCTGTGGCAAGATGCAGCACAGCTATCACTATCCTTCTGCTGCAAGCAAAGTAGTAGGAGTTTCCTATCCCGACAAGAGTATGTTTAGGTAGCTCTGCTCACACTTGTGTAAGGGAGACCCAGACATTCATGCCTTCCTTTCCTACCAGAGTTAAGTTGTTGCGCTTATTCACTGTTGTAGGGGATGTTAGCTGACGCACAGTTCACTTAAGCCTTTTTTTGACTATTTTTATTTCCAGAAAATGCAAAAAAAAACATCAGTAATAGCATCAACTTCAGTCAGGATGTGAACTTTTTCAATATATAGCATTGTGTTTAAATTATGCCCCCCCCCCCCATGGATATATTCTCAAACATGCAGTTGTCCATTTTTTTGGTCTCATCCACCACAAAGCACAAGCTGTCTACAACAAATTACCTATTGTAGACTTAGCAAAACTTATTGTGGGTTTAAGGCTCGCCCATTGCTTACCACTGATTGGCCTTATCATGCTCATTTGCTTGCTACTTATTCGATGGCTTGCCTTGTCCATCGTGTGTTTATCCACCCACTGGAGCATAGCCTCTTTCCATCCTTTTTCTTAGCAGACTTCAAGTCTTCCACAACACGCTTTCACATAACTACTTTTTAGGTCTCGCCTCTCAATGCACATGCGCATTGAGCAGAGCGAGACTATAGCGACTTAAACAGACTTTACCCAACTAGTATCACAACTGGCGATTTGGTGCTGTGCCCGTGCGCTTTTAGGTCAATGCGCAAGCGCATTGACCTAAAATGCGCGTGCACATCATCAAATCCCCATCTGTTCCCCAGAAGCACTCCTCCCACACCTTTGAAGTGAAGCTTAGCTTCACTTTAAAGGCCCCTGCTGCTTCACACCCTCATCGCCGCTTTCCCCGCTCCGCCCCCTCCCCTGCCCGCCGTGTCACATTTCTCCTCCCCCCTCCCCTTCTCTGCCTTCCCGCCGTCTTGTTATTTATTATAATTTGGCACGCTGTATCTTATTGTGAGTCCCTCAGCTCTCCCACTGTGAGTGCACTGTTTATTCAATTTGGCACGTTTTTTCTTTATGTCGTTGGTAACACATTCAGTTTTTAAGTGAGAGAAAATAGGCAGTGTTGGTACCCTGTTATACGGGCGCTATTACTCGCTTCCAGGCACTCGGTATCGGACTTTTTTCCAAATGCAGGCAAAACAGACGCATACAACAAGCGGTTTGTTCCTCTCTTACCCGGTGCCTCACAGTCGTTTCTTTCTTCCTGTTCAACAGGCGCTCCTCCCCCCTCCCCTTCTCTGCCTTCCCTCCGTCTTGTTATTTATTTCTTTATGTTGTTGGTAACACATTCAGTTTTTAAGTGAGAGAAAATAGGCAGTGTTGGTACGCTGTTATACGGGGCGCTATTACTCGCTTCCAGGCACTCAGTATCGGACTTTTTTCCAAATGCAGGCAAAACAGACGCATACAACAAGCGGTTCGTTCCTCTCTTACCAGGTGCCTCGCAGTCATTTCTGTCTTCCTGTTCTCCAGGCGCTCCTCCCCCCTCCCCTTCTCTGCCTTCCCTCCGTCTTGTTATTTATTATAATTTGGCACGCTGTATCTTATTGTGAGTCCCTCAGCTCTCCCACTGCGAGTGCACTTTTCTTTGAAGCGAGGGATGCATTACGTCGACTTTTGGGAATTCCAAAGCAAACAAATTGATCCATTTTGATAAACTTTATTGGCATTCGAAACCACAGCCTTATTTTTTTATCGCATGCCTTGCATCAAAGGGCACCGCCTGCCTCCAGTTCTACACGCATGACTCAGTGCAGGTATGTTTAGGGTGCCCGGATAGCAACACGCCAAGGGGCCAACGTTGTCGCAGCCCTGGCCTTTCCTTTTTAGGTGGCATCATTACAAGGTTCGTTAAATCGTATGGTTTCCTTTCAACCAAGGAAAGACTACATCTCCTAGAATGCGCTGATATGTTAGATGGCATTTGCATACAGGAAGCATGCTGTCAAGGTGACATAGAGGCACCCTATCGATTGTTCTTGATAAGTCTTTTTTCTCCTTTTCCGTGCCCCCATTTATTTTTTGGCTCGGTGTTTCCCATACCTTCCACATCGTGTTCCGTTTTTATTTTACTTTCTCTTTCACTAGTGTCCGCACTGTCTTCACTCTCTTGTGTACCTCTCTTTACTTCTCTCCTTTGCACCTGTCCTTACATCCTTATTCTCACTCTCCAGTTCTCTTTTTGCCTATCTCTCACTATTCCTCTTTCTCTCTCTTCCCTTTCTCCCAGTCTCCTTTCTTTTGTTGTTCTCACTTTTTTGCATTGCTTTCTTCCCCACTGTTATAGGTGTCACATTTGCGAAAGTTAAAACTATTGGTATTGTAAATGACAAAGCTATTAATTTAGATATTTAAAAAAAGAACACATAAATAAAAAAAAAAAAGTCATTTATAAGACCAATAACTCAAACTTTCCTAATGCGAGACCTATTGCATTTCCAATGCTTGTTCTTTCAGCACTCCTTGAGAGTGCATGTGTTTTCTAGTTCTCATTTTTCTGCGCTGCTTCCCTTCCCCAAACATGCAGCGCTCAGCATTCTATCTCTTGTAGGCTGCACTCGCCTTCTCCCACTGCCCTCTGTGATCTATGTTGCTCTCCTGATCATGTGCTGCATTTCCCCGCCTCTCCCCACTTGGCTTTACTTTTATTTTCTCCTGCCACCATTTCCCATTTTTTCTCCCTACCCGCTCCTCTGTTGCATTTGTTGTTTCATTTTTGGAGGGCCTAGCAGTTGCCATTTGCTACTGGGAGCTCTGCTATATTTTTTTTAATGTACTAATCTAAGAGGCATCCACCATCGTAGTAAGTCAATTAAAAAAAAGCACTGTGATTCTGTAGATGCGCACATGCCATTTGCCCAAGCTGGTTTAATTATTCAAGGTCTCCCAGAATCTCTCTCGCTGCACTGTGTCACAATTTGTTAGCTTCTGGATCCCATTTCCTGCTATGCCTTCCACTTTCTTCTGAGAATTGAAAAATGCTTTCAATTGTTTTGGTAGGTAAGTCAGTTAGTCCCATACTATTACACTTTAAAGTATTTAGATTTAAAAAGTGGACTGATAAGACATCCATTGGTAGAAGACTGTAAGGCATTCTGTGGTCCGTGAATTAAGGTGGGAGGGAATAAGAGGAACATTTGGGAATTGCTCATAAAGAGATGAGCGAAATCAGCCTTCCCGACCCTCAATGATACCACATCAGACATGAATGAGAGAAAATCTACAGTACAGCAGCACAACAGAATACAGGAGTCTTGGGAACACTAACCAGCAGGTTTGTCTGGCATGTCTATGATCTTTGGGCCTGATTCACAAAGGTAAACGTAGACGTCTGGTCTAAACGTAGACATTTGGTCTAAACGTAGACCAAACGTCTAAGTTTACGACTTTGGGGCTTCACAAAGGGCATTTACGAGTACTATCTTTATGGCCGCACTAGAGGCGGAGTACGGACATAAAGATAGCACTCATAAATAACGTTTGTGAATTCCCCAAATCGTAAACTTAGACGTTTAGTCTCAGTTTAGACAAAACGTCTAAGTTTACCTTTGTGAATCGGGGACCGTTGCCTTATATGCACCAGTCAATGCATCAACATTTACTTATGTTTAATATGTATTAATGCCTTGGGCCTAATCAAATAATAGCTGTGGGGTTCACATGTCTGTAGATGTAAAGTTTCCATTGCCTCTCCTTAAGCTTTTCTTTCACATTACAGACCTGCATTCAGGAGATCCCAGCAAGTAAAACATGTATGCCACACCAGCAACACTCATTAGACAACACAAGATGATTTCTATTTTTAACAAATATTTTCCTCTTCTAACCAGCTAGTGACGACTCTAAAAGACAATATTGCACTCTGTCTGACTGCCACGCCTATCTTGTTTCTCTCCTACTGGCAGTGGCGGCTGCCACAGAGTAGCACGGGTGAGCCGGGGACGGAGAGGGGGGGATACAAAAATAAATGACAAAAATGACTTACCATGCTGCCGGACCGCCGCTTAGCCTGCTGTCGTCCTCTTCTGTTCCTGCTTGAAGCAAGAAGCACAAACAGTCTCCCCTAGCCAATCACAACGCTGCAATGCAGCGTTGTGATTGGTCTAAGCGCCGTATTTCGGCACTCAGACAGGCATTGGGAGCCTGTGCATGCCCTCCACCAGCCTGTGTATTACAGCCTGGTTGGGAACATGCAAAGTGCGCATGACTGTTCGGCCAGCCCAAGACGACCGACCAGTCATGCGCACTTAAGTGCCAACCACTTCTCCCCTTGCTGGCTGTGACACAGCAAGCCACGCCCCGCCCCATAATCTGAAAAAATAAAATTATAATAACATAGTGTTATTATCATTTTAGTTTTCCTTTATCTACCGCTCAAAATGCCGTGGAGCGATGCTCCTCCGCCTTAGGGGCCTGTGCTGCCTACTGGACTAACCACTCGAACTACAGGAAGCATTATTTAATACCACATAGGTGTGGACTTCGTCTCTCGTTTAGAGAATAGCTAGTTTTCAGGATGCACATATCACCCAAACTGAAGATACACAAAACATACTCCCAATCAGTACATTACAGACAGTCCTTACCACTACCACCAAACACACTTCCAATGTCACATTTTGGTTTTTAGTGAATATCCAATAGGACCCGCCACACCCCACCTTTGTTTGGCATTGATCCAACTGAATCTACAAATTATAAACCTCAAAGGCATGCCCGTCTGCACTTGGACCGTGCACCGTGCCCGGACCCCTTGCCCTCCACCCATATGCAACAGCGCCAGACTTCTAGCCCTCAACTCCGGACAACGCAGCAACTGAAACCACGCCTCTCCATGATGAGCAGCAGGACCTTTCTCCTGACGTCACTGCCCCTTCCACTGCAACACCCAATGTTCTGGAGACCCTGCCCACCAACACCACAACAGATCAACTCCAATGCTGGTGATCAACACTTGATCACTCCACAAGCATGCTATTGAGATCTGGGACAACATCCACAAAGAGTCCCTCAATTGCACAGCTACTGTCAACAGCACCACCCTCATCATGGAACACATTAACTTTCATATCAAAACCGACGGCAAGACAACGAACAGAGGCACCCTCGCCTACAGACCCACAGGATCCCGCCTTCAGCGAGGCAATCTCCAACTTCATCGCCCTGCTAGCCACCAACTCAAAAGACTTCTTATCGGGGACCTCAACTTTCACCTGAAGGACCCCAACGACACCAACACAACCATCCTACTCGAGAGCATGGATATTCTCTGCCTCTCTCAACTAAAAACGGACCCCACACACATCGCCGGACTTACTCTGGACCCCATATTCTCTGCCAGAGAAAGAATAAAATACAGACATGCCACCGTAATCACTTGGTCCGACGATTCCATCATCCACTTCCACATAAGAATACAACACACATGTAAAAAGGAAAAAACAAGGAGAAATTAAAACATTTCTCCTCATTATGCCTCCACTGGGACGGCATACATTTTTGGCGCTGTCCCAGGTTTAGGTGATTTTCTAAATCTGGGGCAGCATCAAAATCCATGGGTGTTGCGTGAGAACCCCCATGCAACGCCCATGGAACACCTCCTTGACACAGAGTAAGGTAATGCAGTGACTTGCGCTGCTTTGTCTTACTCCATATCTACGAGGCAATGCAAAGCCATGCAGGGTGACCTTGCACCACCTCATAGGCATGGTTGAGATGCTTGTGCTGCCAGAGCGTCAAAAAAAGTGATGCTCCAGCGACACAAGCCTCTCATTATTAAGCCCCAAAATATTCTATACGTCTTTTAGGTCTTTCACCATCACTTACCTACATATAAAATAATGGGCAGAGTACATGAAAAATACATTTTAAAAGTTGTTACTCAGTGGGAAATGCACTGTAGTACATTATGAAACCTCTATTAGTTATTGCACTGCAGAGGTCTGTGTGTAACCCGAGAGTCACAGAATTAAATCTTGGTTGGTGCAGTGGAGAATAGTGATTTGTGTATTTTCAGTGATACGAGGTCACAGCCTGTGACAGAAAACACTGTGAATATGTACGGCATTATTTTACACTTGTATTACACACAGTTTAAGATATACTGATACAAAATATGCATTCAGTTTCACGATATAATGGTGCTTCCAAAATGCAGATTTTGGTAATACCAAAGCGTATGTAATGCAATTTGTTTTCACATTACTGTCCCTTCAACACCTCCTTTGGGGTACTAAGGGCTGTGTAAATACATTTACAATTAAAAGCACGCACTTCACAGTCCAGTTGTTAACTCTTTGCACTACCACTCCAAAAAAACAAATCTTTGTCCTCACAAAGCTTGCAGTGATTCGTACAATTAAAGCACCCTTTACACTTGCAGATTAACTAATAGTGCACATTTGCATTTCAGTCAGGCAAGCAGGCACCCTGGCACAAAAGCTTTTCACAGCACAGGAGACTCAATTAATGAAACTTCAGCTGAAGCATTTTACCAATCGAAATTAGCCATCCCAGGATGGCTGTCTTTTTCCAAAATGAAAGCAAACGTTTTGGATTCCAGACACAAATGAGGCTGGGGAATGCGCACCCCCCTTCACAGGACTACACGGCCCCCCTGTGGGTCGCGCCCCACAGATTGAAGACCTCTGCACTACACCCTCCTGCATGGACTCCATAAATTAGGGATCCAAGGGAAGGCACTCAAATGGATCCGCCTCCCACTTTACACCTCGGACCCAGAAAACATTATCTGCAGTGTCCCACAAGGATCCTCACTAAGTCCAACCCGATTCAACACATACATAGCCCCCCTGGCCAGATCCTAGGGCAGGAACATCATCTAGGCGGATGACAGTCAGCTCATCCTCTCCCTATTCACAGACCCCACAAACACCAAATCTAACTTCCATAGTTGCATGACTAGCGTCGCCAGATGCATGCAGAACAAATGCCTCAAACGAAACAACGAGAGAACAGAAATCTTCATCTTCTGGAGCAGCAACCCCCCATGGGACGACTCCTGGCGACCAGCAGAACTTGGCCCCTCGCCCACAGAGCACGCAAGAAAATTCACATACTCAACAGCTAGCTTATGATGAGGAAGTAGATAAATGCTGATTCATACACCTTGTGCATTCTCAGGAAAATCTTTAAGTGGCTCCCCACCAGCATCAGATGCTCATCACCAGATGCTTGGACACGGCAACTCCCTTTATGTGGGAATGACCTCACTAATACTAAACAGACTCCAGACCATCCAGATCGCTGCAGCCATGCTGGTCCTTTATCTCCCGAGGAAGGCCCAATTACTCAAATCTTTGCACCGGCCCCCGTCAGCAAACGTTACCAATTCAAACTGCTCACCCATGCCTACAAAGCCCTACACAGCACAGTGTAACTCAACCACAGGGTGAACTTCCACCAACTCACCCAAAAACTACACTCTGCATCCCTCTGCTTGGCTCACACGCCCCACATTCACAGGAGCAGGAACCTGGAAGCCAAGTCCTGGAAAGGCCTCACCCTACACCTGCAAACAGCCCCCAACCTACAGGAATTCAGGAAGCGCCTAAAAACCTGGCTCTTCGACTACACCTTCTGAGCAGCAGCAGCCCCTCCCCCCCAGCGCCTGGATACCCTCATGGGTTATAAGCAGCGCTTTACAAATCCTGTTTGATTGATTGATTGAGATAGCCCACAATGGACATAATACTTATACCCTACTGCATATTACATAGCACCATGCCCTTTTATCTATGTAGCAAGCAAAACACTGCCAAAATGGGAGCAATGTCGCACACTATACACCCTAGAACCACTTAGATAAAATGAGCTTAAAAACATCACACCCGCACATTATATCATAATTATCTGTCTGAACTGTGAAGCATATATAGAAAACACTTTCCTGGTGGCACTCTCAGGTCTGCAAAAAAGGGTGTCCAGTTTAAAAAATCACAGCAATACCATAAGAGTGGCTATAAGTGCCATACAAATGACAGTAGTATACTAACCATGGAGGGTGTTGGGAGGAATATGGTAGCTGTGTCCCTCATTTAGCTAGGTGCTTGGGAATTCTGGATGCCCAGAGACATCAGGTTAAGAGGGACAATCTTTCCCAGCTTGCTGAAGATCACAGATGGCAGGGTTTAAAAGGCATGTGTTGATGCTGCTGTTGGTGTGGCTATAGTTGAGACAGCAGGGACCATTGAAGCTCCTGGAAGGGGTGTTGGGGCTGTGGTTGGGAGTTGTCATTGACACTTCTAGGGCTACTGTTGGTGCTATGAATGCCCTTGGAGACTGAGAGGCTACGGTTAAAAACAGCTCTTGCAGCCCAAAAAATTACAGGGGGAGTTGGTTAGCGGTTGCTGTGAATGTTCCTGAGGATCTAAGTATTGCATGAATTACCAAGTGAACCCATGCAACGTCTAGTAAAGTTGCAATATTAAGTGCTATCAGAAAAATATATATATTTTGAATAATTTGACCCAGTCAAGGCTTTAATCGACACCTTTTTGTAATTGTAAATTGTATTTATATAGGGCTTCCTACCCATGACGAGGAGTTGAAGATTTTGAATGTTAATTCTTGTGTTCTAGGCCCATTTTTTTTTGCAGTTAATTTAGCGTGAACTCGTCCCAAGGTATCAGAACGCTTTACATGAGCACCAGTTGCATTACAGCCTGACACATTCTTTTTTCACTGGAAGATTAAGTAATTTGCCCAGAATCAAAGGATTCTTAAGCCTCTTGACAGACTCGAACCTGGTTCCCCAGTTTCAAGGTCGCCCGCTTTAGTAATTCCCTGTTACTAGAAGATACTGGGCAATACAAAGGAGGCAAAAGCCTTTGGTGCTGTGGATTGGGATTGATATCCTCATTTAATAATCAGTCCCAGCATTGGGGTTATATATTAAGGAGTATTATCATTTGTACGGGGAATTTTCTTATCAACAACCTGTGTAGCTTGGCCGTTGTGTCTATATATATGTAACATTTATTGTGATATAGAATTAGGATTGCCAATTGTTGTTTTTTACAGTGTATATTTTCCCTGTAATTGGAGCTGTGATTATTAGCAGGGGGTCCTGATTTTTTGCACTTATATTATATTCATGCAACGGAAAGCAAAAATATACTTCCTATGTAGTGAAAAGGCTATCAATTGAAAGCCTTCGAGTGGCAACAAGGATCACAACGTTAAAGGAAGGTACCCCTGAAGACCCTTCTGAAGGCGTTCCTCCTGATCGGCCTGTGGTTCGTACTTTCGGGAAAGTGCAGAGCTGTTTGGGAGATGGATGTTGGCTCTGGGTGGTCGGATTGTGGTTTCTTCTCTATAGGGAGGGGTGCGGGGAGGGTTCCCTCTATTTGTTGTGACACTGTCTGGTTTCTGGCACTTTCCATTTCATACCACAATAAACAGACACTTCCAGTAAACAATCACAGCTCAAGGTCCCTCAGCAACAGCCCAACCCGGACACGATACCTCAGCCAATCACAGCTCTGTTGCTCGGCCCGCGCGCCACCGCCTGTCGTTGGCATGGAGATGACGAGACGGTTTGCACACAAACAGGCTGACGTCGGCACGTGTCTCCAAGGGAACAGGGCAGGGCTCTGACGTCGGCTGGCGCTGCGGTTGACACGCAGGCCTGCGTGCTCACGTTGCACAGAGGCGGGGCGGTAGTTGCCATGGTGTCAGCTGCTGTGTTGTTGTTATGGGGAGGCCCAGTCTAGGAAGGGAGCAGCGCGAAGCATGCACAACCCCTCTTCGCTCTGTTGCATTCGGGACTCCCTCTTGCCTCCAAGGGAAAATTACAAACACTGCACACGACTCCCTAGTCCCATGGTTGTCGAGACTCCCGCTCTACCATAAACAGGCGCAACCAAAGTTGCTACAATATGTGACCTCTTAATTTCGTGTCACGGGACAGGCCACTCTACAGTGGAGGTCGGGACACAATAACTTTTTGTGGAATCAAATGGCGATTTTGAAATACGTCAGCCTACTATTTTATTGGACCGAAAAATTGCTGATTTGGCTCAAAACTGACACAAAGGTAATGCACTAAACCACTGTAAACAAATAAGTTCTAAGTGGCATCATGTCACGTCATGTCAAGTCTTGACATTTTTGCACACTTGGATTTTTGAGCCTTGCAGTGTTGAAACTATGCGATGATAAAACGTGTATGTTAGCTAACGAGTGGCGAAGGATAGGCTCTCAATTTTGTTTAACAAACTAATAAATTAAGGTGCATCAATCATGAGGTATAATCGACTATAACGCAGACAAGGATATCTACATAATATGTAGTTTGACAGTTCTTCGGCCTGAGGTACGTGTCAGCCTGTTATTGTTTTCATACATTTACGTCCAGCTTTCTAGCTGTCCTAACTTTGGACCAGTTTGAACTATCGTCATTCTCACCTCCTTAGCCAACAGCCACTCCGTCTGTATCTATCCATACCATTTATAATTTATTAAAAAGGAATGTCTTCAACACCATACAGCTTGATGGGAAGCAGAAAATTGTATCTCGCACCGACTATCTGGAAAGTGATATTGAAGTAGGTGACATTTGGCAAGCCTATGTGCACAAAAAATCCACATCTCGGCTGACCGCAAAAGGGGAAATTGAGCCAAATAGGAAAAAATACGAGCAACAATATAATAGAATTCAGGAATCAACATACTTCATCAACTGCATAATGAATACACAAGAGTTTTAAACAGAAACGCTTTTGCTAAATGAGTGGAGAATACACTAATATATATCATATTTTGACATCCGATTCCTCCAGCACTACAATGAAGGGAAAAAAACATGCCCTGTATAATGCACTCTGGTGCAAAGATAACATAGATGGAACCTTGTAGAGAGCACTAGGGCAGTCAACAAAGACCAAGCTCCCCAACCATCATCAGAGACTTCAAACATCAGGTAATTAATTGCACAAGTGAAACAAGACCACCCTCCACCAGCTCTGGATTTAACCACAAGACAGCACAGATACCATCTGAACGTGTTGGTCACATAAATAAAGCTACAGTTTTAGTGGCAAAACAACAGACTACAATTGTTTTGGACACTGGTTTAAAGGTCACAGTAACTGGAGACTTTTTACAGAAAACTCATGACATGGTTGAATTTCGAATTACTCTGTGTTATATTGACTAACTGGGTCTGGTGGCTCAGTGGACTAATTTGTCCACTGCAGGGGACTATGTTCGACCTCATGGCCACAAGTTCAAATCCCAGTGGGTCAACTCTGCCTTCCAGCCATCCGTGAATTAGATACATAGAGTGTCGTGCTTTTCTGTAATTTGCACCGATAAAGGATTTCTCAGGCTTTATCCATTTGCGCCTTAGCAGGGGGGTATTATTCCACCTCTGTCGTATCCCAATGTTGATCCCTTTTGTGGATTTTTGGGTCCTGTGTGCCTTTATTCAATGCGGCAGCGGTTCCCCGTCCCGGTCTCACTGGTTCCCAGGGCACGATACTTGCTCCGGGAACCAGTGAGACCGGGACGTCTAATTCACGGATGAAATAGAGATCTAAATCTGATATCCTTCATCTATGGTGACCCCAGGGATACTCATCTGGTACCCGAAAAACTATATATAATAATAAAAAGAAGATTTGATGTTTTTAAATGATATTGTCCTGAGGAAGGTGTTCTATAAAAACGAAGCACCGAAACGCGTCGACACACGGACTCTTTTATGCATAAGAAAATCTTTTTTTAATTTGAAGTATATTGTGAAGTATATATTGTTATAAAATGTTGTAAAAATGTATAAGAATTGTATGTAATGTTATGATTGCAATGAATTGCTTATTGCTTGATGTACAAATATGCATCTATTTTAAATCCTTTTTTAATACAAAATAAAAACCAGCAAGATACACACGGGCTTATGTTATGATCATAATTCTAGATAGGGCTTTGTATATTTTTGAGATTGGTCTGAATAAATGGTTCTCCGTAACTAATGTTTAACATAAGAACGTGTAATACACAGAAAGGAATTTCTCTTTTTAACTAACTGGGTTGTACCACTTAAAACTATGCTGTAGGGGGCGTGGTTAAGATGGTGGCTGAGTAGCTGCATTTCTACTGAGCTCCGCTCTCCGAGGCAGGTTCATTAGCCCCAAATAGCTCTAATGGGTCTTTAACGAGCCAGGAATTGCCCCCAAATACACCAGGCAAGCACAGACCACTTGCAGGGTCCGGCGGGTGGCGACGGACCCGATCTAGAAGCGGTGAGCCCCAGGCGACGCAGCGTGGTGCGCGGCGGGGCCCACTCCCGAGATTGAGCAGGTCGTTGAGCGCGGGGACTGAGTTGCCTTTGGGTGCCCTTCGTGACCTGAGGGGACGCCCAATGAGTAGGTGAAGAGCATCCCGGCCTGTACCTCACCATCCTGCAATCTGGGCACATTTGAGTTGCCTGGGGGGGAGGGGGCTCACGGCAGTGTCGGACCCGTCCCCAGTGCGGACACACTCCCACCTGCTGCCTGGGAGTCGAGGTGAGTGAAGAGACCGGCTGCTGGGGGCTGAAAGTAGCGCTAAATGTGGAGCCGGAGCTGCCGCAAGGAGCCTGCCATGCGGAGGGAGCACCTACCAAACTAGCATAGCTGAATCCCTCCCGGGCTCAATTAAGAAGTGGAGGCTCGCACGTGAGGAATCACGCGTAACTAGGCCCTGTGAGGATCCAGATGGCACTCTGGTAGAAGCATACCTGCCTTCCCCTTTGGATCTAGGTGGCATTGAGCTGTGGGCCTTGAGGGCGGACCACAATATTTGAGTGCTGTGGGTCGGAGGGGTTGGGGAAACTGGCAAAAGAAAGTGCCCAGGTCTGCCCAGGCCCGGGCCTCAGGAGTGGGCCTTACCCCCCCCTTAAGCTCCAGGGCACAGGCATCACACTGCTGGCACGTCCAGACAGGGGACAGCACTGATTTGCCCCCAACCACTGACCAGAGCACAGTGCCCGGCGAGAGGAGAGGGGTCCACAGATCAGGGCGAGGGTCACAGGATGTGACGACCGGGAGGCCTGGTACCACACATCAGATCCTTCAGGCTGACTTGCGAACCTATGGCAGCACAGTACAGTGTGAGTCAGGCCTACCACAGCAGCACACCCCACTGACTGGGTTCTACTGCCGGCCTTGAGGTTGAGGGGCCCGTGCTTTCAGGGCCCTTTAGAGCGTGGCTGGCAGAGTTATAGTGCGTAGGCCTGAAATCTGCAGCGTCGGAACTGCGCACAACAGTGAACTGGTGACTGGGCGCATACGAAGGAGCCCTATCGCCTCGCCTGGACAGAGTCCCCTGTAGGGACCTGAGATTGGGCCCGAATTGAACCCGGGCGCTCGAGTCGCCAGAGAGTGAGTGTCTGGGACCCGCAAAGATGACCACACACCGTACAAAGAAAGACCAGGTTCCAAGAAGGGGGATCAGCCGATAGCCCAACAACAGGAGGAGGTAGACTCTCCTGGTGAGCGCCAAGAGGAACCCATCACTCGAGGCTTCCTGGAGCAACTTTTCGGGACCCTGAGAGATGACTTCGCGAGCCTAAGACAGGACGTGGCCTCGGATAAGAAGCAAATCGGAGCGGAGGTGCAGGAAATCGGCAACCGGGTCGACTCCCTGGAAAGGAATGGCGATCGGAGGGAAGAAGAGATCACCAAGCAGACCCAAGAGTTGCTGGAGCTCAGGGACCGGAACGAGGAGCTATACCTCCGCCTCGAAGAGAATCGCTCTCGGAGGTCCAACATACACATCAAAGGCATACCTCTCTTGGCAGACTGCCTGGCTAGGGATCCAGGACAACAACAGGACAGTCTCACATGTCTCCACTCTTTCCAACAAAAAGAGATCATCATGGCCGCCACTAGGGACAAAGCGACACTGGCATTTGAGGGGCTGCTGGTTGGCATTTATCAGGACTTGTCACCACGGACTCTCCATTGACGTAAGGCTCTGAGGCCAGCCGCAGCTTACCTGCAAGACAAGGGTGTCAGGTATCATTGGGGGCACCCATTTTGCCTCTCTTTTGTATGGGATAAGGAGCTGCGTTCTGTGCGGTCACTGAAGGAGGACCAGGAGATACTTGGGCTCGACCTGGAGGAAGGGGATTCCCCTGGGCGGTCTGCTGAAGACAACGCTGCACACTAGCTGAAAAAACCCAGACGACGAAGGGTGACCAGGCATGGGAAACCCACAGCTACGGAGAGCCAGAAGGAACGAGAGGCGCTGTTCTGACAAATACAGAGCCGAGATAAAACCAGAGACAACATAAGCGTCTGAGTGTGGGCCCGAGGTCTGCCTATATGACTGAGACATAGAAACGCTGCGTTAAGCCCAGAGATGAAGAAACCCGGCCTTGGCGGGGGGACCTCCCGTTTGTCGACGAGATGACCACCCTGTGGACACATGGACCCATGCACGACGGTCCGGTTTATGCCTGGATTTTGGCACTCTCTTAATGTTTGTTTGCATGCTTGCTCTTTCTATCTCTTCTTTTCTCTACTTCTCTTTCCTTAGCTAGAGGGGATTCCTACTTCCACCGGAACCACAGGAGGGGAGGGGAGGTAAGGGAATGGCTTAGCATCACACTGAATCATGGGGGAATCACGGTTGACACAAAGGGGAGTCGATGTCAGGCTTGGGGGACGCTTCCATCTCATATGATGTCCTAAGCATGCGCACCGTGCACTATGACATACTTGTTACAATGGTTGGGACATGGGGATACATTCAACACAAGACCGAACGATCTTAGAGTGATAGGGCCTGGTGGGAGATAGAACGGGACATTTCTGTTCGTGAGTTAAGACACCGCATAGGGTCATGGGTGGCTTTGGAAGGGAGGGGGTGAGTCCCTGCTTCAGCGCATCCTCTGAAATGGTTCCCTGCATGCTATCCAGGATACTAATTTGTCTACGATAAAGGTTAAGATAATGAACTTCAACGTCTGAGGACTCAATACCCCAGTTAAGCGGCATGCCCTACTTGCATTGCTTAGAGAGGATGGTTGCAATATTTGCTTAATGCAAGAGACACACTTAATGCGGACAGATTGGAGGCGTCTCCGCTCCAAATGGTACGACAGACAATATTTTTCCTCAACTCATGGTAAGAAGGCGGGGTGTCAAAAGGAAGAAGGGTACGAAGTTCCTTGGTGCATTCAAAATCTTTGTAAGAGACCTAGTAATAGTCACTTGTGGCAGGTTGAGCTGTCAGTTGAGTAGTGGGAGGAGAGGAATTACTCCTTTCGGAACTAGTACCCTCACACACCCAGCAAGCTAGGTGTCATGCTTCATCATATGGGCCTGCTCTTCGTCGGGTTGTCGCTGCAATACCCGATGGGCTCTCATAAAGGGGCTCTTTATCAGAGATCTTTTGTACCTTGCCGTTTGGTGCCATGGGTGTGAGGGCCCTAATGTGTTTGGATGTAGTAGTGAGTAGGATGGTTAAACAGGTCAGGGGTCCTATGGAACCAACTTTATTCTAGCAGGGTACCTGCCTCATTAAAAACGGGGGGGGGGAGGGGCGACTATCTGACTGTAATGGGTCACGATAAGGGCGCTCTTCTCCTGGTGGGTAAACATGTTTCTCGCCTATTTGTCTGGGTGGATCAGTGGCGATTCTTCAGGACCTTAATGTGAAACTTATCTACACCCAGTGGTAAGGTGAGAACCTACCTACCACTTTGTGGTCAGCGGGATATGTTCAGTGGGTAACCTGCAGGGGGATACAAAAATTCAAGAACAAGATAGGTCTTAAATGCAATCGTGAACATATACTAGTATTCTGTTCTCATACTTAAGTGAAGATCAATGGTGACTGATCTGGTGAGCAGAAGTGCCTGCTGATAATACATATATTATGTGCTTACCAAGTGGTGTAAATCATACCAATCATGTGACTCAAGCTAAAAATGTGGCGCAAGTTAAAAACATGGTGCTGGTTAAAAACGGTGAAGAATTGTCTGAGAATGTTTCCTCAGTCGTTATAGTGAGTCCTCAGTCATAGAACTCACCTAATCACTATTTAGTAAGTGCCTCATCAATTCCAGCGGGCTATGGACACATTGGAGATATGAATATAGAGAATGGAAAAAGGGGTAAGTATTGCAGTGAGGCTCGTCATAAAACCTTCCTTCAAAAGGCCTCTAAAAAGCCCTGTGGTACAGAGGCCAGACTTTGGTGCTGGGCATGGAGGAGTGGTGTGGCTGGTAGAGCACCCGTCCTGCTTTTGTAGAGAAATGGTGCCTATCGCGGTTCCGGTTTCCAGAAAAACAGCCACAACTCCCACAGGCCGTCAGGGGACCCAAACAGGTATGGGTTGTCTCCCTGGAGCTATGGAAATGTGGTCATAATTACAGAGCCGTGGTTGGATATGAAGGTACCTTGTTCTCACTAGGTAGGTAGAAAGACACTCATTAGCAGACTTGAACAAACATAACCCCCGCCGCTTACCTCTACTGTTGCTGATACTCTCAGTGTTTGACGCTCACTTGCCTTTAAGATTACACTCTCCCTTTCCGTGAGCGGCCGGATAGCGATTTCAAATGATGGTTGTATTGCTGCGTTTTCTTTACTTGTTTGCGGCTCTACCGGCGGAACTCCCAGGGAGATTCTTTCAGGAGCTGGATGGCGCATTCCTGACTTTGTACTGGGGCTCCTACAGACAAGATGTAGCTCTATGGAAGCTCCAGCTTCTGGTGGAGGAAGGGGGGAGGGCGGCCCCGGGCCTTGAATTATACTATCTGGCTGCACAACTGCAGTGGGCAGCCAGGTGACGTTCCCATTTATGGGATGCCCTGGGTCACCGAAAGCGTGGCTTGCAATCCTGAGATCTTTTGACCCAGATGGTGTGTCATGAAAATATACTGATTAGAACAGTGATGTATGTCTGGGCTAGGGCACCACAGAGGACACACACAAAAAACCCCTGTACTTCTGAGTTCCCTTTGCTGACCGCGAAGTTCTGGCCTTCACCGGGGAACAGGGTGGGCCTACACATATGGATCGAGATGGGATTAACGACACTGGGTGACCTGTATACGGGAGGGGAGCTTACCTCCTTCTCCGAAGCGCGTGACTCTTCTCATCTCCCGACTGGGCACTTCCTCCTGTATGAGGCATTGGCTGGTAAGGTGCAAGCTTGGTGGGGCTTGATGTCCACAGACCCTCCAGAACATGAGTGCCTCGTGTTACCTATTGCTTCTTAAAAGGAAGACGAGGGCCGTCACTATCCTTTATAGGGCTCTCTACAGGGAGCGTAGGTAGATTTTACTCTGTTACACCAGAGCTGGGTGACAGACCTCAGACCCTCTTTTGACAATGCGGCCTGGAGGAAGACATTGGCCGTCACCCCTAAAGTATCATGCAATGCTCAGTTTAAACTGACTACTTGTTACTTCCTACATAGAACATACCTTACCCTGCGTCACATGCATGCTATGTTCCCCGTGACATAATTGGCTTGCCCCCGCTGTGCTATAGAGGATGCTGACTTCTACCACATGGTGTGGGACTGTGTACTTGCCCACTATTGGGGTACAGTCCGGCTGGGTTGTCGAAGAGCCAACTATAGACATTTTGAATGCACGCTGCAGCTGTGTCTGCTGTGTCTTCACAGGCGCATTACTGCTTATTATTCATAGATAGGTTTGTGAATTTGGCATTAGTCCTCACTCGTAGACAATTAATGATGTGTTGGATATCGGCTAGGGGCCCAGATGTATACAAGTGGTGCAAAGAGGTGACTCAGTGGGATGACTACGAGAGAGGCGATTCGGAAGGAGGAGGGTCGACAGGTGTGCAGAATACCAACTCTGCCGGTGTGGGGTGCAATATTGTTGGAATGCCCTAAACTAGATGCCCAGAGGAGGATTGTGGTAGAGGAGGGTACGCTTGGAGATTCCCCAGTGGCTAGTGCTTCACACCCAGGGATGCAGAGTGATTTAGGAACCCCGTGAGCAGAGGACCCCCCTCTCCGTGGAACCTGGCTTTGCTTAGTGTAGCCATGCATGTTGAAATGGATGTGCGTGGATGTGAGATACTATCCATATGTGATGCTTAACGTGTGACCATACTCACAAGGCGGGGGAATTAGCGCAGTGCTTGCCACGTCACCAGATGTTACATATTGTTTTCAGTGTAATTCTGATTGACGTCCACACCTTGTTTCTGCAACCAGGTTTGCTAAGCGTTTTTTTGATTTTGCTTTCCTGTTTGCTTTGTTTGGGAAACAATATATATTTTTTTCAATCTTGAGTGTAGTGGGAAAACATAGTTTAGTTTAATTCACAGTACCCCGAGGTATTCTATTTTTTTCCACTTTTTATAATAACCCTGAAATGCCAAAGATAGTTGAAAAGACTCTACTTTGCAGAAGGAGATAACTAAAATTATAAGAACAGTGGAGGAAAACAGGACAGTTGAATGGAAGAGGAGGTACTATGAGTCCATAGATACTTGTGACCAAACACTTGATGTTCTTCGTCGATATACCTGCCACATCCTTACGACGACTGGTAAGAAAACAAAATGTGCGTATCTGCAAAACATCCTTCACCTACACCCATTTTCACTTTGTTTCAAACTTATCAGTTGTCCCCTCCTCTCTTACCGGAATAGACTACGAGGGTACGAGGATAACAAAACGTTTAGGGGTGTTTACCCTGTGGAACCACATACAGGTTCATGAGTCACCCGGTTTGCTGATCGATCCATACTGGAAAAAGGCATTAATTAGGATTGATTACAAAGAAATGCCAAGTTCTGACGCCAGAAAAATGAATTCTGGGGACTCACCCATAGAATGAGACAAGAAAGCTGCCAGTCAGAGCTCAGGTATTCTCTGTGCTCTCTGACTTTGGAGACACTCAAGGAGTGAATGAATGAATTAATTTTATTTTTGCATAATTACTTAAAATATTTGCAAAATTGCAGTACATTATCCAAAATTACAATAAAATACGTATCTCACGACATTATAAAACATTTATCTAAATGTGAATAAAAATGTAAGACTATCATTTGGTCAGTAATACCAGACCTAAAATGAGACCTTGTTCTTATATTCATTGTTTTTTTAAATTAAATATTAGCAAAGGTCCGTTTTCCCTGGGTTTTCATGCAAAGTTAATTCTTAGTTCATTATGGGGCTTATAGGTGCCGTGCAATTCTTTCCTGGGAGGGACTATTCTCCATACTGCTCCTTCTGTTACTTCCAGGGGCTCAACATTTTACACCCCACGTTTTTCCTCTGTGTTGTTTCCGATTTGGGCCCTTCGTGTCATGTTCATATTTTTTCTAAATTTGGCCAGGTCTGAAGACTCTATACTTGACTGAAGCAGTGCCACTGCATCAGCACATCTTCTGGTCCCATGTCTCAGGAACATTGGTTTTAACAGAATACGTCAATACTGTAGTAATGCAGGGCAGCAGCATAGTAGATGTACCAATGATTTATCCCTATGATTATACAGCCGGCAACTCACTATATTGTTCAATGATTTCCAAGCCGGATTCAGTTCTTTTGTTAGTAGGAGGACTAGACGCGTCCATTGAATTTCCTTCAAACACTTCCTTCCTAGAGAACTGTTCATGTACGGCTGGATTTTATACGACTCGTATGATTTAGTTAGGCCGGCCAGACCTCTGTTTACCTTCAGTCTTGCGATATCTTAATTCCTTGATATCTGGTCTGTGTATTTTTTACGCCCTCTTTATTACAAGGTAGTTTAGTTCTTCTTGTGACCAGGAGGCTTTAGATAGGTCCATTCTTCCACTGTCTCCAGGAACTATTTCTGCCATGGGTTTGACAACCCCTCAAATATTGTTCTCAATGTCTCCTTATGGAGAAGTGTGGCTCACTGGTTAGAGCGGCAGACTCTGATGCAGAAGTCTGGCCCGGACCAGGGTTCAATTCCCGTAGCGGCAGGGTCTTGGGCTCAATGGCCTCGGACCCGATAATTCTCTCGCCTCGGTGCCTACTCTAATCATGGGTCCCACTCTGCAACTCTCGGCAATAGCTTGCTCAATCTCCACACCGGCTCTACCGCTAGGATGCCTGGCTTCACCTTGGGGTTCCCAGGAGTGGGCACCTCACAGGAACAGTCCAGGACGGGTTCCTCAGCGGCACAGCGCGGGGACACACTGGCTAGTGTAACCAGGCGCTTTATAAGCTCAGGATTATTATTATTAAGGGATCCTTTCTGAGCTTTTGTCGTCTTGAACCAAAATTTAACCAGGGTGCTCCTGCATTCGTATTTTTGTTGTACAAGGCCAAACTCAAGCCGAATCAGGGTGTTTCTTGTGTACTTGGGGAGCCTAAAAAGCCTTTTATAACACTGGCCCTGGGCTTTTTCCATCATCTTTTCCATCTTACCTGGGAATGCCTGTGATGCATACCCAGCAACCGTAAGGAGTTTTGATTTTGTGACTCTAATGATGGGTTTCATGGTAGGGCTATATAATTTGCCTTGGAGTTTGCAGCGGGCGTAAATGGTGGCTTGTATTTTGGCTTGCGTCTTGGCCTGATGCAAGGTTGTCTTGCCTTTGTCGTTCAGCCATGCTCCTAAATATTGATATGCTCTTTCTGTGGCTATGCTGTTGTTGCCCAGTCTCCCCTTTAAACCTGTTTTCTTCAGGTGTTTACCAACCACCACAACTTTTGTTTTACTGGGGTTGGCCACAAGTTCGTTTTCCAGGTTGTAGTTGTTTAGTGCATTCAACCCTCTTTGTAAACCTACTCTGGTGTGATCAAGAATCACCAGATCGTAAGCGTACTGAAGTATATTTAGTCGTTGCTGTCCTATTTTTGGGATTACCAAACGTTCTCCTTGTATAGCTTTCCCCAGGTCTGCCGTATAAAGATTAAAAAGTGTGGGTGCTAAAATGCAGCCTTGCTTTAGGCCGCGGTCAGTTAACATCTTATGTGGGGATAAGTTGCTAAAAAATAAAGCACACTGGGACACATTTAAATTATTGAACCAGTATGACATTGCTAAAACGGTATCTGACATCAAACCTAACAACCACTATAACGACCCACTACCATCAAAATGCCTGAAAGAAGTCAGGCATATCTTGATTCCTATATGGACAGAAATAGGAAACGCCTCTCTCGCCCAGGGGATCCTTCCAGAACGCCTAAAATACAGGTCAAGTAATACCGATCATCAAAAAACCTTTAGTGGACCCTGCTGACCCAAATAACTATCGCCCAGTGACCAACATACCACTCCTTGCCAAATTAATAGAGAAATGTGTTCAGAAACAGCTGAACCAACACATCGACAATTTCTCACTATTAGATGACGCCAATCGGGATTTAGAACCGGTCACAGCACGGAAACAGCAATCCTACACATTGTCGATGATGCACTACAAGCACTAGATCAAAACCGATCTTGCCTACTCATCCTCCTAGACCTATCATCTGCATTTGATACAGTTAACCATGAAAAATTACTGAACAGACTCCAGGACAGGATGGGAATATCCGGTACAGTGCTGAAATGGTTCGAATCCTTCCTACACAACAGAAGTCAGAGATTCCTGGTCAACCAATCACTTTCACCTTCTTGTCCAAATGCAATAGGAGTACCTCAAGGATCGACATTATCTCCATCATTGTTTAATTTGTACATCGAACCCCTTACAGAAATTCTGCGAAATTCCAAAATATCCTACCACATGTATGCGGATGACACGCAGATATACATCAAGATCGCGTCCTTGGACGACATCATCCTAATGAATGAAGCCCTCAAAATGAAGCTAAAATGGCTATCTATCAATCATCTGAAGCTAAACGCACTTAAAACTGAATTCTTACTTATATCGCCTCAAAAGAACCAAGCAGAAGTGAAGGAATGGTCTAAAATGATCACAGCGTTAAACTGCACCCCCACACTAGTGGACTCGGCAAAATCACTTGAAATCACACTGGATGAGAACCTAGACATGAAAGCCAACATCAAAGAAATTGGCAAACTAATGAGTTAGGTCCTGAACAAGGAGTGGGAGAGGCTGGACCCTATTTAAATCAAAATAACACAAAATGCCAGCACCCACTTTTTACTTTTGAAAGAATGCCAATTATTTAAGGGCAATAGGAAAAACACTATTTCATTTTGTTCGTCCCGGTATATTTATTTATACCTGTCAACTTCAGTATTTATTTATTTTTATACTTTTTTTCAAAGAAGAAAGGAACATTCAAATACTCACAATACATATATACACCACTGTCTACAAAACACTAAATATATACAATCCTATTATACAATTTCAAACAATCTAAATGTAATACAAAACATACATAACATTCAGTTGAAAACAATCTTATGCATAAACGATCAAATCAATATTTATACAAAAGAACTAAGAGACAAAGTCAAAATGAGGGAAGGAGTAGTAATTTGTTATTTAGAAACGATTAGTGTTACAAATGGCTCCTTCCACTGTCCTGACGCGTTTCTGGTCCAAAGAGGTAAATTTTTAGACTGTCATCAGGGCTCTGTCACTTATCTGTATTGACATGCAGAGTGTTGGACTTGGCCTTTTTCCCCCAAAATTTTTCGCTTTTGACCCCCTAATTTGAATGTCTCCCCCATGGGATTAAACCTGTATAGGCCATGAGTGGTGTGAGACCCCTTTTGAAAAATGTAATTACCTGACCTAATGTGAGCACTTGTAAAATCCCCCATTTTAAAACTGCACTCCCATTTTGGAAATGTACCTGACTGAAATGTATTGTTTTTAAAATGGATGCCATGGCCATGGGTTTTGCCACTGGACTGACATAGGTCAGCGGTCTAGATAATATTACCCAGCTACCCCTAGTTTTGGAGGGAAAGCCTGGCACCCAGGGTGCTCACCCCCTCCCCTAGAACCAGTTTAGGCTAGATGTGCCAACATTCTAGAAGGTCCTGGCACTGCCTGGGAGGAGGGTATAAAGAGGGTGAAGTGTCACCAGAGAGTCAGTCAGCGCTGGGACAAGGAAGGGAGGGGGACCTGCTGTGAGGTGCTACCGCCACATGGACCTGTGAGCTGGGCCCTGCACCCCTATAAACCCCCCGCTGCTGTCCCCATGGGCCCCTGACAAGGGAGGACTCTTCATAGGTCCCTGACGCCGTGGGACCTTGAACTACGCCAGCGCTGAGGGAAAAAGGTGCCCAGAAGAGGAGGAATACTGTGGGCTTGAACCCCCCAGGAGGTGAGGAGTGTGCCCCTGGGACTGGCTGTGGAGCTGTTCGCCCCCCTCCGTGAGAAGCGCTATAATTTGGAAGCGCTGGGCTGTGAGGTGCCTATGGTGAAGGGCTGTGGACAGCTGACAGGCGTAAACTGCCGTATCACCCCATAAGCGCTGGATGTCTAAAGACTGTTGCTGCCTGTGGAGCTGCCTGGGGAGGATTGTGCCCCCAAGGGACTGTGCCCTGTGAATGATGTGGCCCCCGAAGTGCTGTTGGCCCTGAGGACTGTGTGGGCAGAGGAGGGAGTAGTGCGCTGTGAATGGCGCCATTCTCCTGAGGAGAATCACGCTGGAGGAGCCTACCCTCGTTTCAGCGCGCTGTCTGCCGCATTATTAATTAATTAAGAAGGGAGCCTACCCCTTGTCGCAGCCGGAGATCACCGTCGCAGCCCGGGTGCTGAGGAGACTGTGAAGGGACTTAATATCCAGAAAGGGAGCCTACCCCTTGTCCGGTCCTCGCGCTGTGTGGCAGCGCCGAAAATCACCGCTGCCGCCCGGCGCCGCCGTGAGGAGACCCCCCCTGCTGGGGTGTGCATCGTCGCGGCAGCCCCCGATGCCAGGAGGGGGCCGCCGAAGTAGAGTGAGGGCCGCGCTAGGCCTGGAAGCCGTCCAGGCCCGTGTCATGTGACGGGGGCGCCTGGTGGCGTCATTGGCCACGCCCCCGCCACGCCGCGCACGGATTGGCTGCGCGGCCGAGCCCCCGAGAAGGCCGCGCAGGGATTGGTGGCCGGCGAAGGAGGCCAGCCGGAGCGGGTGCCCACACTGCCGGTGAGTCCCCCGCCCGGCTCGGGAGTAAGGAGAGGCCTGGGCGGAGGCAACGGAAAGGCTACGGGGCCCCCAGTGAGCTGAGAGGAGCCCCGCGACTGAGGGAACCGCATGCCTGTAGGTAGGCGCCAGAAGTCCACGCAAGGGGCCTGAAGGCCCGAAGATAGCAGGTAAAGCCCCGGGGAGGGCGGAGAACCGGCACAGAAACGGGGCCTTCCTGAAGCAAGTAGGGGGACCCAGAACTGCCCCTCCCCTCAGAAGGACTAGAGACTGGCCCCCTTAAGGTACCAGAACTGGGCCGGGTGCCTATTAAGGATTAACCCCGCGCTGGGGGTGCTGGTGATTGTAAATTCCTAAGGAAAGGTGCCTACTTACCTGATGTTTCCTGCCTGTTGGTTGATCCGTGACTATTGAAATGATGTGCAGGTGCTGGTTCCAGGAAATGCTAATTGAGCTCCTTTTTATTGCCTTTCTTGCAGGGGCGGGCTTGGTGGAATGTTTATGGTGAAGCTACCAGGGTCATAGAATTGCACCCCTGTGAAATGTTTTAATAGGGGAAGGTAGGGAGAGGTTGACTACCCCCCTTTGCTCCTGCGGTGGGAGGATTAGTAGACTAAGCTGCATTGTGATGAAATGCCCAGTGTTACGCCTAAGCTAGGGGATCGATGCCCAAGTGCAGTGGGATTCAAGCCTGGTTCAAATGTTATTAATGCCAATGCACTACCTGATGTTTGTGTTGCAGGTTGGGGGCTAAGGAGTCATGTTCCCCAGGTCTTTTCCCTAAGGCTATAGCACCGGGGTTCTGTATGCCCTGTAGAGCTTGCGAAAGTGGCTTAAGAGTCCTATGGTTATGCCCACCTGCTAGTGGATGCTGGTATGCCATGATGTCTTTCCTTACAGGGGTTATGCAGGATGCTGCCTGTTGTAATTACAGCCGCTACCGAGGATGAAGGCCTGAGTTGGCCCTGCCTGACGCATAGTTCCTTAGGTGGAGGGGGGGAAGAAACCTGATGTTTTATTACAGGTGTTCCTGCCTAATGTTAATGCCAGGTGATTCCTATTCTTTTTGCAGGAGTCGCCAATGCCAGCTATTTTGGGTTCTTACCCCTAATGTTTGATTGCATGTTTAATGGGCAAATACGCCAAGTGCATTTTTCCCTTATATAGGTGTCACTGATGTTACATGCCAAATGCTAACCCTTTTATATTTCAGCTAGACACTATGGACTATGGACTAAACCCTTTTTGTCCCATGTAAATAATCCCCCACTGAAATACTTGGCTTGGGTGCCAGTTGGCGCCATGTTATGATTACCAGTGTATTTTTCCTTTTTACCTTGCAGGTTGGAGATAATACTAAAATTATTCTTTTCCAACTAAAGGTGGAGTTGCGTCTCTTTTATGGTGTGCCTGGTGTGTCGTTTGTGGGTACTGCGTGAGTGCTTCACATGTCCTCCAAGTTTGGCCTGCCCGCTTGATGCCATGCTACCCCCTTTGAGACTTGGGCAACCCCCATTTCCAACATTTGGTGGCAGAGCGGTGGGATAGGACTTGTGTTTGCGCAGTACCACAGCGGCCACGGGTTACACTGCAAATAGAGCTTTGGAGGTAATCCGAGCCTTGTTGTGGGGATTATTGTTGCTTCCTCCTGAAAGTGTTTGACAATTGTGTCCCCTTGTTCCACTGGGAGGGTGTGTCCCGGGTGTACCTCGCCACGATGGGGTTGATTTACCAGGAAGTGGAACTGATGGAGTACACCGAACAGGAGGTGATAGACTTCCTCCTGGAGAGAGGGATACCCCCAGTAGGGAACATTAGGAGGAATTTGTTTCTCTATGAGGCCCTCAAGAGGGGAGAGGCCTTAGAGGTTAATGGGGACTTGTCTGACTACCCCCCCGAAGTGTTGAAGGGTCAGTGGGTTAGAGACCAGAGTGAGGGCTCCCCATCCAGAACCCAGGGAGGTAGTTGCTCCGATGAGGAGGAGGAAGAGTCTAGCAGGGCAGAGACGCCAGTAGCTGTGGAGGACACCGAAGATAGGGAGTCTCGCACTGGGTCCAGTCCCGGGGGCACTGCCCCATCCCTTTCCCTGTCCCCAGAAGAGTGGGTAGATAGGCGAGAAGAGAGGGAGTATCAGCTGGCGCTGGCAAAGCTCAGGCATGCCGAGGGCTTAGCGCAGCTGAGGGTAGAAGAGCAGCGACTAGAGACTGAAAAAGTCCTAGCGCTGGAGAGGATGGCGGAGGCGGAGAGGGCCTTCGCCAAAGAGAGATCAGCTCAGGTGGGTAGTTTGACCCCTGAGAGTGGTTTCAGGAGTCTGGATTCACCGAGGTGGGTGGGATCCAGTGGTGGCAGCGAGTGTAGGTCCAGTGCAAGGAGTCCCACTCCCGAAGCCCAAGAGACTGTGCCTGATTCCCCGGAAGAGGAGGACGGGTTAGTGTTTAGGGGCAGGGGTAAGCTGTTCCATCAGTCCTGGGGAGAGTTCGAGGAGGAGTGTTGGACTGTACTGGAGGATTGGGTGGTGAGGAGAGCAGTGGAGGATTGGGAAGGGCTGTGCCATGCCGTTATCCGGGAGCACATGCTAAGGAGTTGTTTCCCAAGACTGCGTCACCATCTGTTGCAGTGCGGGTTCTCAGACCCCAGGGAACTTGCACGGGAGGCAGACCTCTGGGTAAGTGCCAGAGCGTCTGGGAAGGCTGAGGGGAGTGATCCTGAAGGGAGTGAGGCGGGGAGGTGTCCCAAGGTACCCCAGCTGCGGCCACCAGGCCTGGAGTGTTCTTTAAGAGAACCCCAGCTTGGGAGGCTAGGCGGCCCCGATGTGTCATCCCGAGGGAGGGATCCCCTTATGTCAGGAGAACCCGGAGCATCATTAATCAGAGCTCCAGTGGTTCGGGGGACTGACCAGTCACAGGGTTTAGATCCTGGACTGGGGTTTCAGGTTCAGGGGTTGCCTGACCTGGAAGGTGGGGTTCCTGTAAAGCAGATCTCTACCAAATTGACTCCCAGGGGTACCACTTCCAGTGGGAGGGTGCGGAACTCTGGGAGGGGGTGCAGAGGGAGGAAGGTCTCCTCTCTGTCACCGGCTCAGCCACAGGGCATAGATCCCGGGTTGGGTGGCCAGGGACAGGAGTTGCCTGCCCTGGTGGGAGGGACATCTGTAATCAGAGTCCCCCCGGAAGTGACTCCTAGGGGTACTACTCCCAGTGGGAGGGTGCGGAACTCTGGGAGGGGGTGCAGAGGGAGGAAGGTCTCTTCTCTGTCACCAGCTCAGCCACAGGGCGCAGATCCTGGGTTGGGTGGCCAGGGACAGGGTTTGCCTGCCCTGGTGGGAGGGACCTCTGTAACCAGGGTCCCCCCGGAAGTGACTCCCAGGGGGACTTCTCCGGGTAGGAGGGTGCAGAACTCTGGGAGGGGGTGCAGGGAGAGGGAGGACTCGCCCCTGTCACCGGTTCAGCCTGTGGGTTTCGGCTCCAGGTTGGGGAGAGAGTTGTGTGAGGGTGTCCCCCAGCGTAGGAGATGGAGGAACCCTAGGAGGAGAAGTAGGGGGAGGAGAGCCTCGCCCCTAAGGGCTGGTCAGTCTGAGGGTGTAGACCCCAGGTGGGTGGACCAGTGGAAATTTGGAGAGAAGAGAGTGGTTCCAGAGTATCACAAGCCTGAGGCTAGAGCCTCCCACTCTAGGAAAGAGAGACATCCCACTAGGGAACACCAGTGGGGTGGTTCTGTTGGTGAAAGGAGGGATGCGAAAAAGAACCATTGGGTTCCCGAGTGGAGGAGAGACTGCAGGTGCTCCTGTAGTTGCAGGCCTGCGTCCACCTTTTACCGCCCCAAGCAGGGAAGCCCATCAAGGCATTGATGTGTCTACCCTGGCTTTTGGCTGGGGGGGAGTCGTGTTGGACTTGGCCTTTTTCCCCCAAAATTTTTCGCTTTTGACCCCCTAATTTGAATGTCTCCCCCATGGGATTAAACCTGTATAGGCCATGAGTGGTGTGAGACCCCTTTTGAAAAATGTAATTACCTGACCTAATGTGAGCACTTGTAAAATCCCCCATTTTAAAACTGCACTCCCATTTTGGAAATGTACCTGACTGAAATGTATTGTTTTTAAAATGGATGCCATGGCCATGGGTTTTGCCACTGGACTGACATAGGTCAGCGGTCTAGATAATATTACCCAGCTACCCCTAGTTTTGGAGGGAAAGCCTGGCACCCAGGGTGCTCACCCCCTCCCCTAGAACCAGTTTAGGCTAGATGTGCCAACATTCTAGAAGGTCCTGGCACTGCCTGGGAGGAGGGTATAAAGAGGGTGAAGTGTCACCAGAGAGTCAGTCAGCGCTGGGACAAGGAAGGGAGGGGGACCTGCTGTGAGGTGCTACCGCCACATGGACCTGTGAGCTGGGCCCTGCACCCCTATAAACCCCCCGCTGCTGTCCCCATGGGCCCCTGACAAGGGAGGACTCTTCATAGGTCCCTGACGCCGTGGGACCTTGAACTACGCCAGCGCTGAGGGAAAAAGGTGCCCAGAAGAGGAGGAATACTGTGGGCTTGAACCCCCCAGGAGGTGAGGAGTGTGCCCCTGGGACTGGCTGTGGAGCTGTTCGCCCCCCTCCGTGAGAAGCGCTATAATTTGGAAGCGCTGGGCTGTGAGGTGCCTATGGTGAAGGGCTGTGGACAGCTGACAGGCGTAAACTGCCGTATCACCCCATAAGCGCTGGATGTCTAAAGACTGTTGCTGCCTGTGGAGCTGCCTGGGGAGGATTGTGCCCCCAAGGGACTGTGCCCTGTGAATGATGTGGCCCCCGAAGTGCTGTTGGCCCTGAGGACTGTGTGGGCAGAGGAGGGAGTAGTGCGCTGTGAATGGCGCCATTCTCCTGAGGAGAATCACGCTGGAGGAGCCTACCCTCGTTTCAGCGCGCTGTCTGCCGCATTATTAATTAATTAAGAAGGGAGCCTACCCCTTGTCGCAGCCGGAGATCACCGTCGCAGCCCGGGTGCTGAGGAGACTGTGAAGGGACTTAATATCCAGAAAGGGAGCCTACCCCTTGTCCGGTCCTCGCGCTGTGTGGCAGCGCCGAAAATCACCGCTGCCGCCCGGCGCCGCCGTGAGGAGACCCCCCCTGCTGGGGTGTGCATCGTCGCGGCAGCCCCCGATGCCAGGAGGGGGCCGCCGAAGTAGAGTGAGGGCCGCGCTAGGCCTGGAAGCCGTCCAGGCCCGTGTCATGTGACGGGGGCGCCTGGTGGCGTCATTGGCCACGCCCCCGCCACGCCGCGCACGGATTGGCTGCGCGGCCGAGCCCCCGAGAAGGCCGCGCAGGGATTGGTGGCCGGCGAAGGAGGCCAGCCGGAGCGGGTGCCCACACTGCCGGTGAGTCCCCCGCCCGGCTCGGGAGTAAGGAGAGGCCTGGGCGGAGGCAACGGAAAGGCTACGGGGCCCCCAGTGAGCTGAGAGGAGCCCCGCGACTGAGGGAACCGCATGCCTGTAGGTAGGCGCCAGAAGTCCACGCAAGGGGCCTGAAGGCCCGAAGATAGCAGGTAAAGCCCCGGGGAGGGCGGAGAACCGGCACAGAAACGGGGCCTTCCTGAAGCAAGTAGGGGGACCCAGAACTGCCCCTCCCCTCAGAAGGACTAGAGACTGGCCCCCTTAAGGTACCAGAACTGGGCCGGGTGCCTATTAAGGATTAACCCCGCGCTGGGGGTGCTGGTGATTGTAAATTCCTAAGGAAAGGTGCCTACTTACCTGATGTTTCCTGCCTGTTGGTTGATCCGTGACTATTGAAATGATGTGCAGGTGCTGGTTCCAGGAAATGCTAATTGAGCTCCTTTTTATTGCCTTTCTTGCAGGGGCGGGCTTGGTGGAATGTTTATGGTGAAGCTACCAGGGTCATAGAATTGCACCCCTGTGAAATGTTTTAATAGGGGAAGGTAGGGAGAGGTTGACTACCCCCCTTTGCTCCTGCGGTGGGAGGATTAGTAGACTAAGCTGCATTGTGATGAAATGCCCAGTGTTACGCCTAAGCTAGGGGATCGATGCCCAAGTGCAGTGGGATTCAAGCCTGGTTCAAATGTTATTAATGCCAATGCACTACCTGATGTTTGTGTTGCAGGTTGGGGGCTAAGGAGTCATGTTCCCCAGGTCTTTTCCCTAAGGCTATAGCACCGGGGTTCTGTATGCCCTGTAGAGCTTGCGAAAGTGGCTTAAGAGTCCTATGGTTATGCCCACCTGCTAGTGGATGCTGGTATGCCATGATGTCTTTCCTTACAGGGGTTATGCAGGATGCTGCCTGTTGTAATTACAGCCGCTACCGAGGATGAAGGCCTGAGTTGGCCCTGCCTGACGCATAGTTCCTTAGGTGGAGGGGGGGAAGAAACCTGATGTTTTATTACAGGTGTTCCTGCCTAATGTTAATGCCAGGTGATTCCTATTCTTTTTGCAGGAGTCGCCAATGCCAGCTATTTTGGGTTCTTACCCCTAATGTTTGATTGCATGTTTAATGGGCAAATACGCCAAGTGCATTTTTCCCTTATATAGGTGTCACTGATGTTACATGCCAAATGCTAACCCTTTTATATTTCAGCTAGACACTATGGACTATGGACTAAACCCTTTTTGTCCCATGTAAATAATCCCCCACTGAAATACTTGGCTTGGGTGCCAGTTGGCGCCATGTTATGATTACCAGTGTATTTTTCCTTTTTACCTTGCAGGTTGGAGATAATACTAAAATTATTCTTTTCCAACTAAAGGTGGAGTTGCGTCTCTTTTATGGTGTGCCTGGTGTGTCGTTTGTGGGTACTGCGTGAGTGCTTCACATGTCCTCCAAGTTTGGCCTGCCCGCTTGATGCCATGCTACCCCCTTTGAGACTTGGGCAACCCCCATTTCCAACACAGAGAAACAATAAAGTTATATTATTTCCTGCACTCCATTTGTGTGAGCAAAAGTAGATCGCATCACCAACTTATCACACTGGGAATTACCTGTTAGTTCTATTCGAACAACCGAATTCAGCTTGTACATCTCCGAGCTTGCAGCTTCTAAGCTATCACATTCATTTTTTGTTAGAGGGGTCTCCACCTACAAGGAGGGAGCGAATTTTTAACATTTGGAGTAATACGGCTCTTTAAATATTGACAGATTATTTTCTTAAAGTGGACAGAAAAGTCGAGGGACACCCGCCATTGAATTCATTTCACATATGAGACAGGTAGGATATGAGCGCTAGCTCCACCGTCATGAATTTTTTATGTCAAACTTGAGATAGGACAGGCCAAATGTTAAAAATGTACAAGCTGAATTCGTTTCTAAATAACAAATTACTACTCCTTCCCTCATTTTGACTTTGTCTCTTAGTTCTTTTGTATAAATATTGATTTGATCGTTTATGCATAAGATTGTTTTCAACTGAATGTTATGTATGTTTTGTATTACATGTAGATTGTTTGAAATTGTATAATAGGATTGTATATATTTAGTGTTTTGTAGACAGTGGTGTATATATTTATTGTGAGTATTTGAATGTTCCTTTCTTCTTTGAAAAAAAGTATAAAAATAAATAATTACTGAAGTTGACAGGTATAAATAAATATACCGGGACGAACAAAATGAAATAGTGTTTTTCCTATTGCCCTTAAATAATTGGCATTCTTTCAAAAGTAAAAAGTGGGTGCTGGCATTTTGTGTTATTTTGATTTTAACATCAAAGCAATGGCAAAAAACGCCTGTTTTCATCTGAGCTACTTAAGAAAAATTAAATCATTTTTGACTGAGTCGGATCTAAAACTAGCAGTACAATAATCACTGGTCATTTTGAGGATCGAATACGGGTGTACAACGTTAGCAGGTCTGCCAAACAATTTCAATAGCACCAGTGAAAGCATGCCTTAATGCAGCAGCAAGACTTATCACCGGAACGAGGAAATTTGACCGTATCTCCCCGCACCTGAAGGCGTTAAATTGGCTACCTTACGAAGCTAGAATACAACTAAAAATGGCATGTATCTCCCAGACGTCTGGTCGAGGAGAAAGACTGGAGCGGTCTCCGTCCCATGGATTTGAAGGAGGAGGTGGGGCCGAATGACTCCTACCCCGAACTCTGCATCACTAAAGATTACTGACTCCCGATGTGAATTGCTGTTTGAACTGCTGCACGTAGACTCTGGCATGGCCGCCCCGACAGCCTACAGGGAGGCCGCCAGCCCGGGGAGACACTCTCCCCCCTACACGCAAGTACTCTGGTTATGGGAAGGGTAAAGCACTCTGCTTGGTTGGGGTGGCGGGCAGTTCGAAGTCCGTTTGGCAGGGGGGCAGGGAGGGGGGTTTGTTCTGAACTGTTTTTGTTACTGTTAGGAATGTGTGCAAGCGGTCGGGTCACTGCTTTAACCCTTGTGTGCGTCAGTGCATGTTGCTGGGGAAAGACAGCGATACTATGCCCCCGTAATGTTCCCTACTTCTTTGCTGTGCAAGGGCACGGCCATGAATGCAATTCAGCCTTTCAACCGATACACCCCGAACACTCTAAACACTGATGGCTGATAACAATGGCCCGGTAGTAGACGTGGAATCCACTGACTCACATTGCCCTCCCTTATGTTTAATGTCCTGGAATGTGAGAGGCTTGGGTGACAAGGTTAAACGGGGGTTGGTACTGACTGCAATTAAGCGCCAGCGACCTGCCTTGGCCCTGCTGCAAGAGACCCATTTGGTAGGGGGGGCAGTGAAAGCCCTGGACAGACGCGGCTATAAAATGTGGGTCCACTCTGAGTTTACGTCAGGATCCAGGGGGTCTGGTATACTGGTACAAAAAAACTCCCGATTCCTTCCCTTGTCGACTAAGACTGATGATCAAGGATGCTTCGCAGCCTTGCATGGGCAATGGGAGGGGAGGCTCTTCAATGTGGTGTCTGTATATATTCCACCAGCTTTGCAGTCGGTCCACCTCCCGAACCTGGGAGAATTCCTTTTGACTCTCCCCGAGGGTGAGATCATTCTAGGGGGAGATTTTAATGCTGTCATGGACGCGCAATTGGACAAACACCCCGCGCCTGCTCCACAGGGGGGGGACTCCTACTTCCGGCGCTTCGCGGCATCCATGGGTTTGACTGACATCTGGAGACACTTACACCCCAGCGCGCAACAATACACTTTCCACTCTACGGTGCATGGCAGCCTGTCGCGCATTGACTACTTCCTATCGCTGGGGGAGGGCCTCCGCTATGTTGATGCAATGGTGATTCACCCGAGGGGGATTTCCGACCACTCACCACTCACATTGTCACTCTCCTCACAGACTAGTGCACGAAAACGCATCTACCCCATTAGTGCTACATACCTCAAGGTCCCACAGGTCCGTAAGGCTCTTAAAAACACAACGAAGCAGTACTTCCTTGAAAACATACATTCGGTGCGCTCCCCGGCGGTACTCTGGGAAGCCTACAAAACGGTTCTAAGAGGGCAAGCGATTAACTCCATCACGGGGCATAGAAGGCAGCTGTCGCGGGAGCTGGACGATCTGGAGGTGGCACTGCTGGAACAAACCGAAACTCATGAGAATAACCCCTCTCCCGCCGGCCTTCACGCCCTCACCCTCCAGCAACAATTATATGCTGATCACTTGCGTCAGCTGGTGAAGGGACACTTAGCCGACACTCGTAATAGAATTTATGAGGTGGGAGAAAAAGCTGGAAAAATGCTGGCGTGGCTTGATAGGCGGGAGGGCAGCTTTAGGGGGATCCAAAGTCTGAAAGATGAGAGAGGGGTGATACATACGGATCCGCGGCAAATCACAGAGTTGCTGGCGACCCATTTTGAGCGAGTATACACCCCGGAGTGTGTGGTCACTGCTGAAAGGGCCAGGGCCCTCTTAGCTCCGATAGAGGTCCAGACGTTGTCGCAAGAGGCCTCAGATGAGCTGGAGGCAGACATTACTGTCGATGAAATCCAGATGGCAATTAAGGCTCTACATCCGGGAAAAGCAATGGGCCCAAACGGCATACCCATTGAATGGTACCAAGCAATGCCTGAGACCCTCAGTGTACATCTGTTAGGGATGTATGCGGATTGTCTGGAGGGGGGTCTCCTCCCGCCAGACCAGCGGGCAGCGACCATCGTGACCATCCCCAAGCCCGGCAAACCGCCGGATGAGTGCTCCTCCTATCGGCCTATCTCCTTACTTAACGCAGAAGCGAAGATATTGGCTAAACTCCTGGCACAAAGGCTCCTGCCCCATCTGTCGTCAATTATACATCCGGACCAGTCCGGTTTTATGCCACATAGAAACACATCACTAAATCTACGGCGGTTACACGGGATATTGGCTAGGGCGGACACTATCGACACGCCAGCAGTGATTTTGGCCCTGGACGCCAAAATGGCTTTTGATCTGGTGGAGTGGGAATACCTGTTTGAGACATTGAGCCGTTTGGGATTCGGCCCTCGCTTCATTGCATGGGTCAAACTACTGTACACCGACCCGGTGGCGCAGGTGGTGGCTAACGGCCATATATCACGTACATTTCCGTTGGGGAGGGGCACACGACAGGGGTGCCCTCTATTGCCCCTGCTGTTTGCAATCTCTTTGGAACCTCTTGCGACCCTTCTGAGAACCTCACCGCTTCTCAAGGGCATAAGGTGGAGGGGGGGATGGGAAGACCGTCTGTCATTATACGCAGATGATATGCTGCTTTACCTGACAGACCCTGTGGATGGGGTGCCGGCGTTGCTAAATATCTGTGATACGTATGGCAGCGTTTCTGGCTATGCGTTGAATTGGACCAAATCTGAGCTGTACGTCTTGCGGGGCCCGGCCCCGATTCTGGCCGACACGTGCCCGCTGAAGCAGGCGGGTTCTTCCTTTAAATACCTAGGGATCCACGTCACCAGAGATCCGGTTGAATTTGTAGATAAAAACTTGAAACCCCACCTGGACAGGCTGAAACGAGATGTCAAATTCTGGTCTGACCTGCCGCTGACACTCTTGGGCAGGGCAGCGCTCTACAAGATGATGGCACTGCCGCGTTTCTTGTATGTCCTCGAAAATACACCCTATCCCGTGACACCACGATTCTTCCAGAAAGTAGCTGCTCTAGTCTCGAACCTTCTATGGGGTAACCTCCCTGCGCGCGTGGCGCAATCGAAGCTGCATAGGGATTGGTACGATGGAGGTATTGCACTGCCAAATCTTAAGTTGTACTACTGGGCTGCACACCTGAAGCCAATAAACCAATGGATTCACGCCCCACATACCGAACCAGCCTTCCAGTTGGATAGGGCTCAGTTGGGCATGGATACCTTGCTGGGTCAGTTGTACGACCGCCGTAAGGTACGGGCCTTAGTGGGCCCCACTAAATTAACTGTTCAATTATGGCACACGGCGACAGCGGCACTGGGTTGGAAGGGGAGGCTCACCAGGTTGACTCCGCTATGGGACTCGCGGGCACTAGGTAATATGAGGAACACTAAGGGTTTTGAGCACTGGGACACGATAGGCATTTCCACGGTGGGTGACTTATGGGAGAGGAATGCTGTGATACCCTTCGACCGCTTAAAAGAATTGTATGGTTTGGGTGACAGGGAGCTTTATAGATACATTCAAATACGACATGCATTGCTCGCGGCCCTACCCCCCGACACATCTTTGCCCGAATCCTCGCCTCTGGAGGATCGCCTTCTCACTGACTACATGCTAGAAAGGGCGACGTCACTCACGTACCGTAAATTGCTTAATAACTCCCCGGATCCAACACTCCAACTCAAAGGGAAATGGGAAGAGGACGTAGGGGACATGGATGAACATGAATGGAATGCAGCTCTTGGATCCCCCAAAGAGGTGGGCATCTCAGCGCGTATGCGCCTAGTGCAGTTCAAGGTACTACACAGGGTTTATTACACAAGGTACATGCTACACCGCATACATAGGGCGCCACATCCATATTGCCTCCGTGGGTGTGGGGAGGAGGGCACTTTTTTCCACACTATATGGGAGTGTCCCAAGATACAGGAATATTGGAAACAAATACTACGTACGATCTCCCAAACACTGAATCGGTCCCTACTGCCCGACCCGCGGAGGTGCTTACTTAACATTTGGGAACCCACTGACCTGTCTAGGTATGAACAACTCTGGGTCACGGTGGGGTTAATGATGGCAAAGCGAGACATAGCACAGCGATGGGGGGTGGCAGACCTCCCGTCCAAATCCCAATGGTGTCTACACATGGATGCGGTGATGGTGACCGAGAGGGCGGTGTACTCCGGTCGAGCCTGCCCGAGGAAATGGAACAAAGTGTGGCTGCAATGGAATGGGTACAGGGGGGACATTTGTGATCCTTTAGAAGACGACGAACAAGAGGACTCTGACGAAGAGGGAGAGGAGGGGTGACCCGGGTTGAAGTGGATGGGCAGGAGAGCGATCGGGGCTATTGCATGCGTCCCCTCTTTCGACATGCTGAATGGGGAGGAGGGTGGATGGGAATGGGGGGTGGACTGGGGCACTAGCACACTGGAGCAAGGGGAGGGAATAAGCCTCTCCCGAGAGGAAATGCGTTGACCTATGTCTGATCGTACTATCATTCCTACTGTTTTAGGTTTAGAGTTTGTTGTTTTTCAAAAAAGACAAAATACCATCAAAACCACTTCTAACGTTGATAATGCTGTCTCGAATGCACTTTTACTGTGTAATATGCTCTACTGGACACTTGAAAACACTGTTGCTTTCTTTATTACATTGCAAACTTAAATCATGTCTAACTTACACAATATAGCGGCCGGCCCGTGGGGTTGTAGGCGATCCGCTGTGTAGTATGCTAAGTGCAATAAAGGTTTTGAAAAGAAAAAAAAAAATGGCATGTATTACCCACAAAGCTTTTCATCACAACACACCTAGATACCTTGCCCAGAAAATTGAAATATTGGGAGGAAACAGACCTTCCAGGAGTGCCAAGGATCTGATGCTGAGACCACCAATCTTCAAGAAGAAAAAAACATACGATAGAGCGTTTTCAGGAGCGGCCCCCAGAATCTGGAACTCTCTGCCGCCGAACATTAGAAAAAATACTAACACTGCAACATTCAAGAGAGAATCTAAGATCTATCTCATGAGTAAGTTCCTCCCATAGACAAGGCAATCCATCACCTGACTTAAAGGATACACATTTTTTTAACTATGTGAAATTTATAGGAAATCACCAACTCTATACTGATACTGTACTCTATACATAATCCATAACCTACCTCAGATCACTGTATACTATCGTACTGTACATTATGGAAAGACGTGTATGTAATTTTACTGTATTTCTTGGTGTGTTAAGCGCTCTGATACCTAAGGGTCTTGTTCGCGCTATAGAAAACTTTTAATAAATTAAAAAAAAAAAAAATGTGTGACTGTAGCCCCCACCAGTTTGATCCTCACCCACGTGTTGGTATACAATGACATCAGTGCCTTCCATAGTTTTCCTGGCATCTTCGAGTGGGACAATTTGTGCCACAGCTTACTTCGATTAACCCCGTCGAAGGCGGCCGAGTAATCTATGAAACATGCAAATACTAGTAGGTTTTTACTGGAGTTTGCCTGATATGCCAGGAACGAAAGGGCCATAATGTTATCTATAGCGGAGCAGCCTTTTCGGAATCCGGTCTGGTAAAAAAGTAGTATTTCATTATCCTCTATCCAGGCTGTTTGTTCGTGTAACAAAGTGCTGGCATATGCTTTGCCTTCGATGTCTAGCAAGGCAATGAGTCTATAATTTTTAGGGTCGGTTTTTACTCCCTTCTTATATATTGGTTGCAACAGAGTGCCTCGCCAGGCATCCGGCGCATCACCTAGGGCTCTGCATTCCCTGTACTGCGGTGTTAACAGGTCTGCCCACTCCTTAGGATCCTGCTTAAACAGTCCGCCCGGTAGGCCGCTTGGGCCCAGGGCTCCGTCCCGTTTTATCTTTTTTTAAATCTTCATAACTTCTTTTGAGGAGTGCAAGGCCACCTCTTTGAAATATATATATAAAAAAAAGATGAAGGTTAGAGGACCTATAACTGCTGGCATCATCACTCTGTCAAACACTCTAGATGCATCCCTGTATTGGCAGCATGCATGAAACAATGGGGGCATGAAGATGTGGAGACTAACTCCATCTCAATAACTGAACCATACCAGGCCAGTAGCCCATGCAAAGGTGGATGACGCTCCCACACTCCACAGCCTGTGTATTTCCACATACTGCTAGCAAAGTGAATAATCCCGAGACACCATCGGGAACTGAAGACTTAAAAAATGCACAAGGTTAGCCTTGGATCCTATGGATTTCGGCAGATGCTGCAAGGCCTCTAAAGTGGCATTGGAGGGTTTGTAATTATTTAACTCTTGACATGATTAGATGGCATATTCGTCTTTTGGAAGGCTGTGGGAGATTTTGATTAGTGGTTGCTGAAAGTACTGGAGCAACCGAATGAATAAGGGTTCAAGTTGCCACTAAACAAATGCCAATTCTGCCAGACCGGCATGAAATAAATCAAGAACTGCACTCACTGTTCTCGACTCAGAACCTGAAAAAAACAGCTTTTTTTTGTTTATTTGTGACTGTAGGACTTTTTGGCTAAAGTCCCTAAACTTTTTGCTCCCCCCCTAGACCTTTTTCTGACATAGTGTTGCCAACGTAGATGCTTTGGACACCTTGCCACTGCTAAACAGTGTCAAAGTGTAAGTGTTTCCTGTATAAAGTAATGGTAATTGGTTGTCCATGATTGGTATGTTTGCCTTACTAAGTAAAGTCCCTAGTAAAGTGCATTATGTGTGCCAGGGCTGAAAATGCAACTGCTACTAGTGGGCCTGCAGCACTGATTGTGCCACCCACACAAGTAGCCTTAAAAAGGGAACTCAGGCCTGCCTTTGCTGGGCCTGCGCGCAGTTTGTTAAACTGCCATGTTGTTCTGTCGAGTGCATTCACTTGCCAGACCTTACCCTTCCCTTTCTATGCACATAAGACACCCCTATGGTAGGTCTAGGGAACCCCCTGGACAGGGTGCAGTGCATTTGAAAGGTAGGACATATACTAAGGTGTGTGTCATGTCCCGACAGTGAAATAATTTCCATTTTCGTGTTTCACTGTTGAAATAGGATAGTGGGAAGGCTGTGTAATATGTTTTCCAGCCTATCTTCCCAAGGTCTTAAGATGGAAAGGTGAAGTTTAGTATGCCTGAACTCACAATGTAATACCACATCTTTTTATGAAGGGGGTTTTTGCATTGTGTGTTCAGAAGCCACTCTTTTAGAAGTGGCTGAGTTCTGTGCTCTAACATTTCTGTGTGTCTCTGCCTGGCTGTGGATTGACTGTCTGGATTTGAAAGCAATAGGATCTGGGGAATGTCTTGACCCAGGGGAGGAGGTGAGACAGCAACAGGCTGACCTGTATCTGGAGTGTAGGGGGAGGAAAAGTCCTTAGAGGCATAGAGGCCTGGGTTGCCGCCATAAAACAATTGGCTCATCTCCTGCTGAGTGATTGAGAATCCAGAACCCCACTATTCAAAGGGAGAGAGGTGTCACTGGCAGGGAGGCACCCAGAACTGGTTTGAACAGGGGTCAGTGCCCCCTGAAGCACAAAGACTTCAAAGCCATTGAGGGGTATAACTAGGAGAGCTGAAGCCCCTGAACTTTGGAGAATGGCTTGATCACGTGTGAACAAGACTGGAGCTACTTCGTGTTCAAGGGGACCTTTGCCAAGGAAGAAACAACTGAAGAGACTGAAGGAGAAGGACTGACCCTTGCCGTGTGATCTGGGGTGGACTGCAGTTTGCTGTTTCAACCAAGGAAAGGCTAAAGGGACTTTGCTGTGTGCTGTGTCCCCCTGCTTGAAGGACTTAGCTGTGTGCTATGTCCTGAAGTAACTATCCCCAAGGGTCTGAGGTGAGCTGGCTCCCTGTTTGGAAACACAGGAACATAAAAGTTTCAAGGAGAGTCTCAGCGGTGCTGTGGGAGCATGCATGTTGCAGTCTGAGACCCTCGTAAGAACCTCCTGTGATCGTGGGTGCCTGGTGTCCAAGTGAGTCTCAGTGACGCTGTGTGCGTGTGCTTTGTGCAGCACTGAGACCTTCAGGAGGATCGGCCTGTGATCAGAGCACCTCGAATCCATGCAAGGATCAGCAACGCTGTGTACGTGTGCTTTGTGCAACCTGAACCCCGTTGTGAGGATTATTCAGTGATCTTGTGCACCGGAATCCAAGTGTGTCTCAACGACGCTGTGTGCGTGTGCATTGGGCACTCTGAGACCTTCGTGAGGGTTTGCCTTGTTATCGTGTGCACCGGAATCAAAGTGAGTTTCATCAACGCTGTGAGCATGTGCGTTCTGCACTGTGAGACCTTTGTGAGGATTTGCCTTCTTATCGTGTCCACCGGAATCTACGTGAGTCTCATTGCCGCTGTGTGCAGGTGCGTTGTGCACCAGGTGACTTTTGTGAGGATTCGCTGTGTTATCGTGTGCACAGGAGTAAAGGGAGTCTCAGCAAAACTGTGCCTGTGATCTTCGTGCAGTAGTTATATTCAAACAAGGGAACCCTCGAGGTGGTTAAGGACCTGGGGTAGCAATTTATAAAACAACAATGGTCCTTAACGTATTTGTTAACCAAATTGTAATGAAATAAAGACCACAATGTGTACTATATAGCAAAAAAAGTGTCCAGCCGGACACAAATTTTAATCAAAAAACAATATAATGGATTATGTAAGCACAAAAATACAGTAGGATACACTCCTGTATCCAATACTTCAAGGACAATTACAAAAGGAAGTCAACATAAAAACGAGGGGAATTTTTTAGGCAAAAGCAAAAAAAGAGAGAGGATGCTAGTAATCAGTGGTACAACATAACTGAGCCATCCATAATCCATACATAGTTAACACACGGATGTGACACATTGGAAAGTATGTGTGTTACTACGTTACTGGTCCACGGCGTTTCGATCCCTAACAAACAATTAATGGGATCATCATCAGGACTAAAGTATGTATGCCTGAATATTCAATGCAAGCCTCAGATAAGGTGTGCGGTATGCCAGAAGCCTTAGGGAGGCGGACCTTCAAAGGACTATGCCGATTTCCGTTGTGCAGCAATAGAGTATCGAGCTGATACTGCGGTTTTGGATAAAGGCAGACGGTTTACTAATCCTCTGTGCAACAGAGAACCTTTCCGGTGGGTGCCGGTGGGAAAAAGGTTTGTAAAATGGGACCGCGGGAAAAATAATCCACGTAGGTTTCGGTCAAAAGGGCACGATGCCGTGATGATAGAAGGTGGATGTTCTACAACTGCCAGGCGCAATAGCGTGAACAGGAATATTCATGATCATCACGGCATCGTAATGCACCCTTAGCCTGTTAGCATAAGATGTAGCCCTGCTATAACAATGGTGTATATGATCCCTATCATTCAGAGTGCTGGACATAATTTTCCCCAGAATCAATTTCACCACTTCCTGCTACTCCCTAGGAAGATAACAGCAGTAATTGCAAAACGTTCAAAGTTTATTACCCTTAAAAGTCAAGACTTTAATTTTAGAAACAGTGAATTTCAAACAGTGAGGATCAACAAACTGCTATTAAGATGACAATCAATTACTTAAACACTTAGGTGCTAAATTAATAAAGACAATTTACATCTTAAAGACACGAGAAGCAAAGGACTCTCAATCCTTGGTGGGTCTCCCTCATTGCTACCTAGATGTGGTAAATCAGAAATGTATAAGGAAAGCAACATAGAGGCTAGCAGACAGCCTTGTTTTAAACCGTTTTCAGTGGGGATTATAGAAGACAAACCCAGGTGAGCTCTTAAAAGCAATTGGCGCCAAGTAGAGGAATGTATAGCAATAATTTATTGGAGCAGATTTTTCCAATAATTTGGGTGATCCACGCTGTTGAACAATGTGGAAAAATCTATAAAGTCTGCATAGAGATGGAGACCACAGACGGTGACCTACTTTTCCACGATTAATTGCAATATTAAGATGTTATCTAAGGTAGAGTGCTTTTTCCTGAAGCCAGCTTGTTCAATCAGTATGCTCTTTTCTCTTATATCCCAAAAAGTAAGTGTTCATGAATACTTTTGGCAAAACGTTTTCCTACTGCATCCAAGAGAGCAAATTGTTGATAATTAGAGGGCTGATTGCGCAAGTACTTTTTGTGCACAGACACTATAACACTCCTGGACCAAGACAAGGACAATGTTGGTAGCAGTATTCAAAGACTGTGGTTAGAAATGTTGCCTCGTGGCTTCCCCCTTCCTTACTGAAATGGGGATCTTACCAGAAATAGCCCACCGGAAGATCTAATTCTCTGGATGTAATCTTCAATTTATTTTGTAGAGGTGGAACATATAAAGACATTTTAAAGAATTTAAGGGCTGATTAGGATGGCGGACGGACCTGCGTCCGTCCGCCACCCCAGAGGCGGAGGGACCGTCCATAGGGGCAGCGGCGGTCTCTCCGTGCAAATTAGGATGTGACCGCCACCCTGGCGGTCACATCCTGTATGTTTAACATTGCGGCGGGTGCTGCTTGAAGCCAGAGCCCCTGCCCCGAACCCATGGATGTAGACTATACAAAGGGGAGGATCTATAGCACAGGAAATACAACCAGCCCTTATAACCTAAAAATTCATGTAAATGGGAAACCAGTAGAGGCAGTGCTTGACACAGGCTGCCAGCAAACCGTGGTGGCTGCTGACCTAGTCCCAAAGGCCCTTTTAGTAAGTAAAGTAAGCTTTATTTGATTTTACCAGTAAAATCATAAAAGCACTACAAAGAAGATTTATATATACAACAATTAAAATATCATATACATGATTGATACAAGTATGCGCTTACTTTAACATTTAAAAAACAATCATTTAGAAAACAAAATAAAACACCATGATCTACAAAAAATTCAAAAGGCCCTTTTAATTCCCGACACACAGGTTCAGGTGACTTGTGTTCATGGAGAACACAAACTATATCCACCTGCAGAAGTAACCCTAGAAATATTAAAGGAGATCCAACTAAGGAAGGTAGGGGTTATACCAGGACTACCCGAGCGGGTCCTGCTCGGGACTGATCTCCCTTGTTTTCCCGAGTACTTACAGTCAATAACCGGGTCTACAACCTCCTCCGAGTGGTTGACTGACGCCCCCTTTGCACAAATCCCCATAGAGCAACCACCCGAGCGAAAAATAAAGAGCAGAAAGGAAAAGAGACAGGAAAGGGTTCTCTTCTCCACACAGAATAAATCCCCCTCAGTGACTGTTCTTTCCTCCCCAGAACCACCGTTGGGTGCCAGCCGTAGCTTCAGGGCAGACCAGCGGGAAGACAGCCCCCTACAGAACGCGTGGACACAGGCTGAGGAAGAGCAAGAAGGGAAAGTAGGCCCATATTTCGTGGTAAAAAGGGGTTTGTTGTACCGCCTTACTCAGACCGCTAGAGGAAAAAGGGAACAGCTACTAGTACCATGCCCATTCCTTTACCAGGTCCTGCTCCTGGCCCATAGCCAAGCGGGAGGCGGCCACTGCGGAAAAGAAAAAACCCTAGACTACTTATTGGAACGGTTCTATTGGCCTGGGGTGTATCAAAAGGTTGCCAGGTTTTGGGCTGCTTGTGTCCGTTGTCAGCTGGTCAATAACCCTACCCTGCCTAGGGCTCCCCTTCAACCCTTGCCCATTATAGACATCCCCTTCAGTCGGGTGGGGATGGACCTAGTGGGACCTCTAATCCCCTCTGTCCGGGATCACCGTTTTATTCTGGTTATCGTGGACTACGCCACGCGATATCCCGAGGCTTTTCCCCTGACTACAGCGAACTCCAATGCAATTGCTCAAGCCATGGTAACCCTATTTTCAAGGGTGGGTTTCCCCAAGGAAGTCCTTAGCGACCAAGGGACTCCCTTCAGGTCGCGACTTATGAAGCAAGTTTGTGACATTCTTCAGATTAAGCAGATAAGGACATCGGTGTACCATCCCCAGACCGATGGTCTGGTGGAACGGTACAATAAGACCATAAAAACCCTGTTGAGGAAACACATTGATAGCACCGGCAGGGATTGGGATCGGCAGCTACCCCTAGTCCTTTACGCCATTCGCACCCATGAACAGAGGTCTACGGGGTTCTCGCCATTCGAGCTTGTGTTTGGACGGAGACCCCGTACTTTGCTAGACATGGCTGCGGTACAGTGGGTGAAAACTGAAGAGGAAGGAAAGCCTCTACTTCAGTACAGCAAAAACCTTAGAGAAACCTTGGCCGCAGTTTGGGAAGAAGCACACAGCCAGTTAGAGAAAGCCCAAACACAACAAAAACGCCTCTATGATCAACAAACCCGGTTAAGAGAGTTAGCTGTAGGGGACAAGGTCCTTATCCTTTTGCCTTCCTCTCACAAAAAGCTATTAGCGACCTGGCAGGGACCCTATTCTGTATTGGCCAAAGTTACCCCTGTCACTTATCGGGTGGCCGTTCCCCATCACAATAAAGCATCACAGATATACCACATAAACCTCCTGAAAGCCTGGGAAGAACCCATACCTGTACCCTCCTGCTCCAAGCCCAACAGCCTGTTGGTTGTTGCCACCAAACCCCTGGAGGTGGCCCATTATACCCAAGAGGACACAGAAAACCCGACCTGGGGCTCCCAGACCACTGAAGGCCAACAGAAATAATTAGAAACCCTCTGTGCTTCATTTCCCACAGTTGTATCAGGTAAACCCGGAAAGACAACCCTGGTAGAACACACCATCACCACTGATAACACACAACTCATTAAACAAGCACCCTACCGTATCCCAGCAGCCAAGCGAACCGCAATAGAAGGGGAAATTGACATGATGTTGGAGGCAGGGATTATTGAACCCTCAAAAAGTCCCTGGTCCTCTCCCATCGTGTTAGTGCCAAAGCCGGACGGAAGCATTAGCTTCTGTATCGACTTCCGTAAATTGAACGCAGTGTCCCACTTTGATGCCTACCCTATGCCTAGGGTAGACAAACTAATAGAAACCCTAGGTCAAGCAAAAGTCATGTCCAGTATAGATCTAACTAAAGGATACTGGCAGATTCTGTTACAGCAGTTTAGGGTGATGCCCTTCGGTCTCCATGGAGCCCCAGCGACGTTTCAGCGTCTCATGGATGTAGTCCTGGGGCCCCATAGAGAATACGCAAGGGCATATCTGGATGATATAGTGGTGTTTAGCTCGGATTGGGAAACCCACTTGTTGCGTTTACATCAAAACTTCAGCACCCTACAGGATGCGAGTTTAACCATCAATCCCAGGAAGACCACCTTAGGAGCCGACTACATAGACTACTTGGGCTATGACATCCGGGATAGACAAATCCGACCCAAGTGGATAAAATAAAGGCCATCTCCCACATTCCACGCCCCACTACCAGAAAGGAGGTACGATCCTTTTTGGGTTTGGTGGGATACTATCGGCGGTTTGTTCCACACTTTTCTTCCTTGGCCAGTCCTCTAACAGACCTACTCACCAAACCTTTAAAAAGAGACACTATGCCATGGACCTCTTCCCAGGAACAAAGCTTTAATACCCTGAAAACAGCTCTTTGCACCAACCCGGTCCTAAACTGTCCCGATTTCCAGAAGACCTTTGTTCTACAGACCGACGCCTCGGACAGAGGCGTAGGGGCCATACTATCGCAACCGGATGAACAAGGGATACTCCACCCAGTGCTATACATAAGCCGAAAACTCTTCCCTAGAGAGACAGCCTATGGGACCATAGAAAAGGAATGCTTGGCCATTAAGGGGGCGGTGGAGGCGTTGCAGTATTACCTTTTGGGCAGACATTTTATTCTCTTAACTGATCACGCGCCTTTGACATGGTTGGCCCTACATAAAGACACTAACCCTAAAGCTCTTCGGTGGTTTCTTGCCCTGCAGCTCTTTTCCTACAGCACGTTCCACATGCCCGGGACTATGCAGACCAATGTGGATTTCCTGTCCAGATGTCCTACAGTCGAATGGCCCGACTGTCCATTCTCGGAGGGAAGGCAGTGTGAGGAGTTCGGCGACCCGACCCAACCCAAGATGGCCACCGGACAGGTCGACACCGGAAGCGAGGTCGGCGTCCTAGGTGCGCGAGCACCAACAACCACGACTCCATCCGGCCCGGGGATTCAAATGGCCGGCTACGCGGGGAAGGAGATGTGTACGCCGGAGCCGAAGTCTCGTGACAAGGACCCGGAAGCCGAGAACGAGGACGGAGAGGAGGACGTGGAGAAGACCGCGAATCGCCCAAAGGAAGAGGAGGACGTGGAGAAGACCGCGAGTCACCCAGAGGAGGAGGAGGACAGAGCCCAGGAGAATCCAGACAATGCGAGCGAGACCGAGAACCAGAGGAGGCGGGATCTCACCGAGCCACGGTCACCAGGGACCGTGGCAACAGGCAAGTGACGGGGGAGACTGGGTTTTCCATCAAGATGTGGTGGGCAACCCGCCTGAGCACTTCACCACGTTGACAGCACTTTTGCCCCCCCCCCTTCACTTAGGCACCTCACGGTTAGGGATTGGTGTGGGAAGGGCACGTCTCACCTATCCTCCAATCTTTTGTACAGAAACCCTGACACTTGTTTGTTTTTTGTGTTTTCCTTTTTCCTTCTGCCCTCCTGGAGGCCGGTTAAAGACTACACCGACGTGAAGCAACTCGGGACAAGAAACTCCAGAAGAATACCGGCTGAGGCTACCCTGACAGTTACTACCTACTGAACTGCTCCCTAATAGAGACATTATTCTCTGATCTCCCCCCTGTTTTTGTTGTTTCGGTAACTGGGATGCTACCCAGTATATGGATAAACCAGAGCATTTAACCCCGAAGAGAGGGAATAAACCATTCAAACTCTACCCTACGACTCGCTCTTACCTTCATACCACCCGGGAGCGGGGCGGAGTTCCCCACACGAGACTCGAACACAGTTCCCCAGCTATGAGGTCGACCGCTCTAGCTGTAAGGCTATATCCTCTCGCCTCATATACCCAACACATGTATATAACACACATGCACTGCACAGCAACACACATCAAACAGATGTAGGCCAACAGTGAGTGAAGCACACAGCAGAGGAACTATAAATAAGTGAGCCAGTAGAACTCACTCCACTGACACAAGTATGAAATGCCTGTTCACTCCTACTGATCAGATATGGTGCTATGACCGTGATTGTGCTGATTAACTCCTGGCAAAGGCAGCAGTCCATCACCACTGAGGGACAGGTTTGGGCACCCCTCCAGGTCCAAAAAGACCCCAATCCATGAGACAGGCCTATGTTATGGTGCACAAGCATGATCCATGTTTGCCCATGACAACAAAAATCAGCATCAGGGATCCAGACATCATTACAGTGGAGGCACTCAGAGCAGGGTTGTAGATTTGGGGACTTTTCTGTTCCAACAGGTGTATTACAAAAAACTTGAGGTAATACCAGCAATGCCATCAGGACAATTTTAGATGTCTTTGGCTGCCTTTGGAACATCTGGTCTCAAGTCGTTTACTCTGGCATGAGATAACAATATTCAGGTAATGGGGAAAAGATGTCCGGCAGGATGATACAATATTTAAACACAAACAAGAGTGCTCAGCACATACCAATATATTTAAAGTATCAAAAAGGTGATGTAATACAATCTATAAGAATGCAATCTAGTATCAATCACAATCATAATAAATACACTCCCAAAGCCCAATAAATTTGCTGAAGACTTCATTTTATCAAAACGTTTCTTCTTTATTTATTTTGATAGATGATATTTTCATTCAATTGTTAAAAACATGATACATGATCATAGCCGACGCGACGCGTTTCGACTCCATGAGTCTTCTTCAAGGCTATAAAAATATACAATGATAAAACTAATGCAGGGGTGTGGAATTTAATAAAATATATACTTGTCCTTGAGGCAGGTTGCTTCATAAATCTACTTGTCCTGTAACAAAATCCACTTGCCCACTTGGTGCCATGTACTGCAGCGACAAATTATGGCCGCAATCTCATTATATAAAAGAGTTCTGATATAGCCTCCTTGATTATGCCAGGGCTCATACCATAGTAGTGTTTGAATACTTGCAATCCCCTTATGTTGCCACGTTTCCGCAGATCTACATACTGGGGCTGAAGGTAGTAGTAAGCAATAGTTCCAGGGTCAGAGTGCCCTTTTGAGTCGGTGCAAACCTACTAACTTGCATGTTTTAAGAGTATCAAAAACTATTTTCTAATATATTCCCATACAGAGAAATTTTGGAAATTTACTCCTGACAATGGTAGACGTAAACCTACTTCCAGGGTTAGGAAAAAAGTGGTTGGAGGGAAAGTGAACTTGCAAACACTCAGATTTTCGGATGAGCAAATCTACACATGCATGTTTGCCCATACAAAAATGCAGTTCACAAATATTTTCTAGAGTACTATTTATTGTCCTACTTCTGTAAATTCTTGGGAATTCACGAAAGCCGCATAACTACCCTTAATGCAAGGACATGTACCTTGGGTGCACTTTTGAGATTTTATTTAATAATTGGACCCCTAATATGGTCTGGCGTTGACCGTGACCTTTTGTGTTTCTTAAAGTTCTGTTTCGGCTGGCTTCACTGTGAGTTGACAGCATTCCGTTCTTTCACAAGGAGCATATCGACACACAAAGTATTTGTGTTCATTGCCAGTTAGTACTGTGGCAGTGTGTGCTTTTTGAGACCAATAAACTATTTTTGCTTTTGCCAATGTTTGTTATAATGGTGAGGGCCTAGCAGCTCGCACCCCAATACGGTTTTACAAAAACCATGCGTAAACAAGTGACACATTGACATAACTAAAAAGCTGACAATTAATTTTAGACCCACTGGCTTTGCCAATGCTTGTTTGTTTTTGTTTCCCATAATCAGATTGAAACTGGTTACACTGATCTTCCATTATGAATATTTTTGGGAAACACTAGCATGCATCAACTTGTTACTAAATGATGATGCAAAGAAAGGGTACCTGAAACTTTACAGTAGTTTAGCTAAATGTTTTTTTTTCCTGCTTTCATTTTTTTATGCACATTTTATTTTGAAAGCAAATAATCAATTGTGATTTCAGGCTTTTGCAAATATTTGCATCAAATCAGAGAGCATTCCGGGAGCATTATACATAGCTTCATTTTGCTAAACTTTGAAAACGTGTGCAAACATTTTTGTACTGGAACCACTGTCAGCAGCGTAGTCGGCGCTTACAACATTTAATTAGAGTGCTCACCCTAATAATAAAGGCTTTCAATTAATGAACCATAAATAAAAGTTTGAACAGCAGTAACATATGGGCAAAAATATTACCTTAACTGCAGATAGTCTCCTTCCCTGATCCATAATGTGGTACTGCAAACTGGCAGCCAAAGGGTTTGTGCTGCAGGGTGTTGGGCCTACTTATCCCAAGGACAAAATAAACATTAAAACTTGTTGCCCTTGGCCCCAACCAACATGTCCTGGGCGTCGGGCTATAGGAATTCCCCATCCCTGTAATGTTATACAATATTTGCACAAAAATAATTTATATGACATTTAGACAACATATTAACTCAAACAGTCCAATGACCTAAAATAAATAGAAAAGTTATCCCATCTATAGAAATTTGTTTATATCAACAGGACAATGTAGGCAATGGAATAATAGGAGCATATAAAGAAAGCCTATGAGCAATGAACATTGTTTTGCATTCAAACAATCGTCTGTTCAGTTCTGCACATATCAATTTGTTAATTTAAAATTTAGCAAACAGTTTAAACAGTTTTTCGTAAAAAGGATAATAAACACATAAATCAAAAACAGGGAAACATTTACAATAACCAAAAGAATCACCACCTGGTATCAATTTTGTTTTTCCAAAATATCAAGGGAGCCAGGGAGGTCAGGTTCCCAGTTCGCGCACTACCACCATTCTATCTATATTATCTAGAACTTTTTTAAAAAACCAGTGCAGGTCTAGGGTGCCCTGACCTTTTTCTTTTGTGTTTTTTACAATATTTAAGCTCTTCGAGGCACATGACGAGCTGAGCTCGTCATGAGCCACGGCGCTCCGGTGCTCATGACGAGCTCAGCTCGTCATGAGCCATGGAACGCTCAGGTGCGGGGAGAATTCCCCTCCTGTGCTGAGCGTTCCACGGGAGGTAATGCACCTGTGACGAGCTGAGCTCGTCACGAGCACAGGAGCGCCGTGCCTCATGACCAGCTCAGCTCGTCATGAGCATGCGGGCGCTGTGCGCGCCCCCCTCCACCCCAGCACAGCGGGGGAATAACCCCCGCAGCGAAGGGGTTATACAGTTTGCCTGCACTGATACTTCTGCATTAAATTCTCACAGACCGGCGTAACTGAAACACTGTAGGTGTCTGAACCCAGGTGGCGGAGAATACACTTAACACTGTCTCAAACAGACCTACAAAACCCATGCACCCCAAGTGAACATGAGTTCTACAAAAGTATGCTTCCTTCATCATCTCTCCTATTCCAATGCGTTCTCTCTCCATACTCTTTACCTGTCTAACAGCAGCTGTCCATTCTAATTCCCCATGTGCTCTACTTCTGCCTCCCACAATTTAACAACCATTTAAAGGCCAGGGTGAGGAAGTATGTGAGCCGCTATGCCACCCTTTTTTTCTTGTTTTCTGTCTGGCTCTGTATCCCCATCTTCACTACAACTCCTATATTTCCCCCAAAAGCCGAGCATCAACATTTGTGTGACCAAGGAACGTGTTATGTCAGAAGGTCCTAGTATACTGGGCACTCACAACTGTGACATTTTGCAGTTGCGCCATTGTCAATGAGTAACATACCCATTTTAATTTAGTTTGTCTTCCATTGGCAATACTTTTCGGTGATGGGTTTTTCGAGAATGGAGATTTCAATATCTGCTCAGCCGGTGAAGATGCATTGTATTATTTTAACTTAACATTGATAACTTCTCATAGTAAATTGGATGGTCAGTGAGCACAATGTAACCATCATCACAGAAGAGATTTTGACCCTTGTAGGGCTTGAAAAATCAACAGCCCACGCGCCAAGCAACTTCATTAAGTTACTAGACCCACAAGGTCTCCACTCGAACTTGCTTCCTTGAAATAGGACTTAAACATATATTTCAGGTACAAGATTTTTACTTTGTTAAAAGTATTGCATACTTAATTATGATCTTGTAATGTATTAATGCTGGGGCACTGTACATGACTACCACTCTTTCAGATGCAAGAGTGACATAAGACTGAATCTGTTGGGGGGGAGGAGCCAAGCTCGCGATCGTAATGGTCGCTCTGTAGCTCGGCTCCGTCAGCCTTCCGGCCTGACTCGCAAATCCTGCCATATATCCTGCCCCGGGACGATGCACTCGAGCAGAGATTGAAACGCAACGTGTTGCTCTTACTCACCGTCTGACCTGGAGGCTCCTACGTACCGCGACTCCGAAGTTGTGCCCCCTGAGGAACCAGGGCCTCCGCGGTGATGAAGCCGGGGCCTCGCCTATTGGACCCAGCCTGGCATTGTTGTACGCGTCGGCCCCGGCCGAGAGCGTGAGCCGCTGGCGGGAGACCGTTGTGCGAACATTCCGGTGGTCCTGATCCGGACTTGCCTTGGCGGCCGTGGAGCTGGTGTGGGGCACGGTGCACCGAGGGCTGCTCGTGTGAAGGGGGCCCCCCTGCCGCGGCTCCGACCGTCCATCCTGGAGCCTCGCGCCCGGGATCTGCTCTTCGACCACGCCAAAGGTATTGCAGGCTGCAACCCGACTTTGGCGGCTCTCCTTTCTGCACCAAGGCTGCCATAGCGGGACCCCCTTGGTTTCTGTGGAGGTCCGCATCTGAGGCCCTGATCCGGGAGTCGTGGGAGGTGGTGACGAGCCTGAATCCACAAAATGGCGGCCATCGAGATAGACTGTGGATATCCTCCGGACGGCGGACCTGGACTACTGGACTGCACGGGGGCCTGGACATGTGTGCGCGAGTTTACAATCTGCGACGTTCTGGAAGCACTGCGGTCCTTGCATGCGGCCTTGACCCCCATTGCCTCTGGGGTATCGGTGCGGTCCACCGCCATCTTAGAGGGCCGGTCTTTCACGGTCACTTCTCGTCTCGGTGATGCTTCTGCCTCACCCCCCTCGGCCGCGCTGAGAACTACTGCCACTGGCCGTCGACAGGTATGCGAACGATTGGCTTCTGAACCTCCTGCGCCTCACTGTTTGGAGTTTGGGGGCCCGGATGTCGTTCTGGGATCGGATCCTACTCGAGTGTCCGAGAAACATGATGGCTTGCTACATCTATTTGCCTTGATGAGGTCGTGTTTCTGCTCTGCAGGGGAACCCCCGCTTTCCCGAGCGGCGAGACTGAACTCCTGTCTTTTCCTGCCCCTGTTAACATTGTTGGGACACTTGCACTGTATACCCGGACTTTTGATCTTTTGCTTATGGATTGCCCTCCCTGGCCTACGTCTTCATCGGAATATTTTTTGTTTGTGTGATTGCCTTGCACCGAATTGTTCGCTTCTCGCTGTCGTATGGTGGGAGTTGCATGTAGCTAAGGAAGGCCTGGGGTGAGATACATTGCTTCCGGTGGATTGCTGGTATACATATCCATGGCGAGCTTTCCCGTGTGCATAGTGCGGTGGGTGACCCCCTTGTACGTTTTATGATGCTCGAGTTGTATCGCTTTCGTCTACACGTATTACGATTGACTGGTTGGGCGGAGGGCTGAGGCCGACCATTTTGTTTTTACTTCTTCACTCCTCCCTCACATCTTTTTTAGGGCTCGCCTGCTGATGCGCTTCAGCGCATAGCTGGCGAAGCTCTATAGGGGCTTATCCAGTGTTTATCCACTGGCGATTCCACTGGCGATTCCTTCAAGTGCATGTGCTTTTTAGGTCATTGCGCTTGCGCAAGCCCTAAAAAGCGCGTGCACAATGCCACCAGCCGCCTGCCTGCCTGCCTCGCATTACCACATCAAAGGCAGCCCTCCGAGCGCATTTCTCACCCCCTAATTATTCACGGCCGGCCGGCAGGCACATCAAAGGCTGCTGCTGCCGTGACTCGCATTTCTCCTCCCTCCTCCCCTATCACTGCCCAGGCCGGCCGTACTTTCTCTTTACAAGGGCGCCCATTCCTGAATCACTTGAAATCTCTCCACATTATTTGCATTTTGTTAATTAAAAAAATTAACTTCAACACAGCGTTGCACATTTTTCTCGACTTCGGAAGGATGAGTCCCAATCTCATTTGTACAAAGTGTTGTAATGGGATTATTGGAGAGTTAGAGAAACGTGCTCACAAGTTACATTTTTATGCAAATCATCTGAGTAAATAAACAATAGCATGGTGCCGTTTGCGTCCTTGACTTGATCTGGTTTTTATTTTTATTTTGCTATTATTTTCACAAAGGCTAAGAAGGTCTGCCTACTTTAGTATTAAGTGCTATACGTCGCATAAGCAACAGCTAACCATTCACTCACCCACGCAACGCCACTCACCCATGCAACGCCACTCACCCACGCAACGCCACTCACCCACGCAACGCCACTCACCCACGCAACGCCACTCACCCACGCAACACCACTCACACACGCAACGCCACTCACACACGCAACGCCACTCACACACGCAACGCCACTCACACACGCAACGCCACACACGCAACGCCACACACACACGCAACGCCACACACACATGCAACGCCACACACACCTGCAACGCCACTCACACATGCAACGCCACTCACACATGCAACGCCACTCACACATGCAACGCCACTCAACCACGCAACGCCACTCACACACGCAACGCCACTCAACCACGCAACGCCACTCACCCACGCAACGCCACTCAGCCACGCAACGCCACTCAGCCACGCAACGCCACTCAGCCACGCAACGCCACTCACACACGCAACGCCACTCACACACGCAACGCCACTCACACACGCAACGCCACTCACACACGCAACGCCACACACACACGCAACGCCACACACACACGCAACGCCACACACACACGCAACGCCACTCACACATGCAACGCCACTCACACATGCAACGCCACTCACACATGCAACGCCACTCACACATGCAACGCCACTCACACACGCAACGCCACTCAACCACGCAACGCCACTCACCCACGCAACGCCACTCACCCACGCAACGCCACTCACCCACGCAACGCCACTCACCCACGCAACGCCACTCACCCACGCAACGCCACTCACCCACGCAACGCCACTCACCCACGCAACGCCACTCACCCACGCAACGCCACACACACACGCAACGCCACACACACACGCAACGCCACTCACACACGCAACGCCACTCACACACGCAACGCCACTCACACACGCAACGCCACTCACACACGCAACGCCACTCACACACGCAACGCCACTCACCCACGCAACGCCACTCACCCACGCAACGCCACTCACCCACGCAACGCCACTCACCCACGCAACGCCACTCACCCACGCAACGCCACTCACCCACGCAACGCCACTCACCCACGCAACGCCACTCACACACGCAACGCCACACACACACGCAACGCCACACACACACGCAACGCCACTCACACACGCAACGCCACTCACACACGCAACGCCACTCACACACGCAACGCCACACACACACGCAACGCCACACACACACGCAACGCCACACACACACGCAAAGCCACACACACACGCAACGCCACTCACACACGCAACGCCACTCACACACGCAACGCCACTCACACACGCAACGCCACTCACACACGCAACGCCACTCACACACGCAACGCCACTCACCCACGCAACGCCACTCACCCACGCAACGCCACTCACCCACGCAACGCCACTCACCCACGCAACGCCACTCACCCACGCAACGCCACTCACCCACGCAACGCCACTCACCCACGCAACGCCACTCACCCACGCAACGCCACACACACACGCAATGCCACACACACACGCAACGCCACACACACACGCAACGCCACACACACACGCAATGCCACACACACACGCAACGCCACTCACCCACGCAACGCCACTCACCCACGCAACGCCACTCACCCACGCAACGCCACTCAGCCACGCAACGCCACTCAGCCACGCAACGCCACTCAGCCACGCAACGCCGCTCAGCCACGCAACGCCGCTCAGCCACGCAACGCCGCTCAGCCACGCAACACCGCTCAGCCACGCAACGCCGCTCAGCCACGCAACGCCGCTCACCCACGCAACGCCACTCACCCACGCAACGCCACTCACCCACGCAACGCCACTCACCCACGCAACGCCACTCATCCACGCAACGCCACTCATCTATATGCAAAACGAAAAATGTCAAACTCTTCTATTGCGAGACCTATTGCATTTTCAATGCTTGTTGTCTTCTTATTCTTCTTTTTGTCTCCTTATTCTTTTTCTCTTTCGTGTTTCCTACATTTCGGGTTCGGGATTAGGGCGACAGGCACGCTGCTGGGGGGGTAGGCCGTAGCCTTCTGCAGGGGTGCTGGGTGGGATGGGTGGGATGGGTTTTCTTTCCCGGTTTATTTTCCTTTGTTCTATGGCCCTTTTGTATCCCTTTATAGGAGAGCCGCGGCTGTCCCTGCCTCCCGTGGTATTATAGGGATGGGGTCTGGATTGCTGCTTCCCTCCTTTTGTGGCTATGCTGCGTTTCAGTGCCGACTCCCATCCCTTCCTTGTTGCTAATACTCCTGCTCTTCCTGTGTCCTTACTACCGGATGCTTGTCTCGGCGCGGCGCTCTTCTCTTTCAGTCTGTATTTTTCTTTTTCCCCCTTTTCTTTCCCCTCCCCTTCTCTTTCTCTCTCTCCCTAGGGTTAGTATGACGGGTTGGCTTTAGTGATGTTAGTGTTCCGGTTCCATCGTCCTATCTCTGCTGTGCTATTGGGTGGTAGAGGTGCACACGATGAGTCTACATGTATGTTGATTTGAATTAACTGCATCTGCTTTCGTACTGATGTAGACTGTAGTGATAATTTTCCGCATTGCTGCCCCTTTAGTTTTCTTATGGCCAATAGTTTGCTCTGGGAACCTGGATTCATTTATACTGTATCCGAGCCTGTTATACTCCTTATTGTAATATTATAAAAATTAACCTTCCTTCTTCCTGTTTGTGGGCCGTCCAGATTCTCCCCCCCCCTTCCTTTTTCGAACTGTATTGACTGCATATTATCCTGATTGTATCTGTATATTTTTCTTCTGTATTTTTTGGATTGCTCTATTGTATCGTGGCCGGCCGGTCTGGTTGTAGGCCCAGATTTGTATTTCCTTTTTGTACAAATAAAGGTTTACAAAAAAAAAAAAGACTGAATCTGTTCCAGTCCAGTGTTCATTCTGCATGTGATACTGACACCAGAGTGACTAAACTCAGCATTGCTAATTTCTCAATCTCTGGTTTCACATGTGACCTAATCAGAACAAGTCCTGATAGCCTTTCAGAAATAAATCCGTCATGTTGCTGACACGTCCACAGCCCTATTGGCCTATTGACCAAATATTGATAATAGACATCCAGGTGCAGTAACCAGCTAAATTTATGATCATCAGTGTTGGACCTGGCCTCGTGGCATGGTTCCCCCCATTCCTCAGCACCCCGTTAGCCTAGCCCTGCACCCAGAAACCCCTGGTCGTCCCGTTCCCTGTCCGCCCCGCTCCCTACACGACCCTACCGACGGACGACCATCCCCGCATCCCTCTTCCCGGTACTGGGCGCCCAGAACCTGTATCACCCCACAGGGCCACCGGCCGCTATTACCCTTCCCGAGGTCCCTGACTCTATAGCCCTTGCCTGACCCCGGCCCCGGCGAAACTTAGGCTTCAGACGCGCCATGCCCGGCTGGGGGTAGAGGGCTTCCTGAGTGAGCTAAGACCAAGGAGTTTCAATTACACCTCCAGCCTCCCCTGGGAGACTGGTTTCTCTCACACCTCTGGCCTTCCCCTGTGGGCTGGTTTTGATCGCACCTCTGGCCTCCCCGAGAGCTGGCTCCAGACCCTGCTGGGCGTCTGGGAATCCCCGGACACATCTTCAAAAGGATCAAAGGGCCAGCCGACGGGAAACTCCGACGACCAGCCCCGAGGCATGAGATCTCCGCCTGCGAGGGTCCGGACATCAAAGGGCCACTGCACTATATCAAGGCCCGCCCGAGAACTAGCAGGCAGTTGTATCCTGGACAAAAGAGCCCTGCTGACCTGATCGCGGCTCAACCATTTTGGAGAAGACCGAACTTTGGAACTTATTGAGCCCTGCTGACGTTGTCGCGGCTCATCCTTGTGAAGAAGTAACTGGAACCTCAGAGCCCTGCTGACCTCGTCGCGTCTCATCCTTGAACTCTAAGGACATTTGTGGAACACCCTGAGCCCTGCTGACGTGGTCGCGGCTCCTCAAGAACCAACAGACTCTGTTCACTCCGGATCGAGCCCTGCTGACCTCGTCGCGGCTCGAGGAGTACTCTGGTCCGGCTGGACCATCAATGCTACCAACACGACCTGACTCGAGAAGAGTGAGTGGAGCAGCCAGTACGACCTCCATCTTCCGTATCCCCCGGCTCGAGGATTGGGAGCTGTGCGCAGGGTACGCTTCATACTGGCCTAATACTGAGACTGTCCCGCTTCCCTACTCCTTACCACTGAGACTTTACGATCCCTCGATCGCTTGTAAATACGAGTTCATTTTGCCTAAAACTCTACTGTGTGATAAAGAACTTGCTTACTGAAATCCACGGTGTGGTGTCCGTTCATAAGTGTGGTGTGAGCTCAGTGTGTACGATCTTAGACCCGAAGTCCTCCCCGGCGAGGACCTCACGTTAGGACTCGGCAGTATTCCTGGGAGAGGTGGGTCACGGAGTGGTCGGGAGAGCATATCCTGGTCCTCTGGGATCGCCCCTTCTAACATTGGTGGCAAGCGACGGGATAAGAGCCTACGTCTAGAGATCGTACAGTAAAACGACTGACACACTACCTGAACGAAGAACACAAGAACAACAGAAGAAAAGAGCAATCATGAGTTCCACCGGGAAACAAACGAGAAGCCCACATTCCAAAAGGACCTTTTGGAGGATTATACCCACAGAGAACTGAAACAATTCTGCAAGGATCTTCACATCGCTACCACAGGTTTGAGTACCAAAGAAGACTTCCAGAAAGCCCTAACAGCCTGGGTAGAGTCCGGGGTCCCCCTCCCCCCACCAGAAGGAGACGGCGGAGAGGGAGGGCCGCAGACCGAAACCAGCGCCCAAGAAGGAGAGAGAACTGACTCCCTGGCACGGAGTACCAGCACGGAAAGGGGTCTGTCTCAAGAGGAGCTGACAGACAGAGAGCAAAACCGAACCCACGAGCTAGAGCTAGCGCGCCTCAAGATAGAAGGAGAGCTCAAGCTGGCCGAGAAAAAGTTGGCCGTCGAACAATTACGGTTACAAGGGGAACTAGAAGAAAAGAAGCTCCAGAGGGAGCATGAGGGAAAGAAACTCCAGCTCGAGCATGAGCGCAGCCTAAAGGAAATTGAACTGAAAGCAAGAAGTGAAGAGACCCGACCCCCGGGGAACCGAGAAACCCCTTCCCCATGGAGGCCAAAGTACACATCCCCAAGGATGTAGTCAAAGAGTACTACAAGGGGGACGACATCCAGCAGTAGTTCAAAGCGTACAAGGTCGCCATGACCTCCCACCGGGTGCCCGAAAAGGATTGGGGGGCCGGATTGTGGGGGCGCTTCCTCAGTGAGGGAAGAGACACCATGATGGACCTGCCCTCCGCCGTCCTGAATTCTTACCAACACATGAAGGACGCTCTGCTATCCAGATATGGGCTCACTCCGGAGATGTATCGGCAGCGGTTCCGAGACTGCAAAAAGCTCCCCGGCACCACATGGGTAGAATACGTGAATTTCTACAGCCGGGCCTTGGAAGGGTGGATCAAGGGTAGCAAGGTGACCACCTTTGAAGGACTATTCGACCTCATCGCCTATGAACACCTATCCACAAACTGCTTTGTGGAACTGAGACAGCACCTTCTGGACAGCAAATTGACAGACCCACGGAAGCTTGCTGTCGAGGCCGATCGTTGGGTGAACACCCGAGTCCCTAGGGGGCCCGTGGGAGACTATGGCCGAAACGAACAAGGGTCTTCCCGCCAGAGAGGAGGGGGAGGTCAAGGTAGGCAGCGAGGGTCCCAGTCCGGGCCCCAGCGTAGCCTCCCCCGAAACCAATCCGGAAGCTCTCCTCTCGTGACTAGAGCAGGGCCCCCCTCAGGCAGACAGGGACCCCGAGCCAGTATAGCCTGCTACAGATGTCAGCAACCAGGGCATTATGCCAGTGTGCCCCAATGCCCCCTGAACAAGAAACCCGCTGCTGCGAATCCCCCCGCTCGCCAGATAGCCACAGTGGCCCTAGAAGAGGAAGAGATAGAGGACACAGAGGGGTGGGAACCAGCAGCCATGTCATTAGTCTCCCTCGGGGATAGGGAGATGGTCCCAGGAGCCTCCCTGCCCGACAACACTGAGAAGTACCGACAACAGGTGACCCTCAGCGGGCACCGCATACGGGCCCTCCGAGACACAGGAGCCAGCATCACCGCAGTGCGCTGTCACCTAGTCACAGAAGACCACATTATACCCCACGCCTCCTGCCGGGTGATCTCAGCCGACAATTCCGTCTGCACCTGCCGAATAGCTCAGGTCCCGTTTGAGTGGGGGGGAGTCTCCGGTGACTTGCGGGTAGCGGTCCGCACCAACATGCCCGTGGACTGTCTACTGGGCAACGATCTGGAGAGCTCCCCGTGGAAGCAGGTGGAGCGAAGGACTCACCTAGAGATGGTGGGCCTGCCCGAATGGGCCTGCGTGAGCACAGGAGCCATGACCGCCAGAATGGGGTGGAACCGGAGACCCCTAGCCCGGTCTCTGACAACCCGGAGGGCAGCGAGAGACCAGAGGTCCTCGAACTACCCCCCCGGTGAAGAAATTGACCCCGACACAGGTCCCCTAGGCCCTCCGGTCGAACAGACCCCAAACTTGGACGACCTCCCTGAGTTAGCCCAGCGGCGCCAGGAAGGAGGACCTTCCCGAGAGGAATTCTGCCTGGAACAGACCTCCTGTCCTTCTCTAGTCGGACCGCGGCAGCAGGCCGCCGCCCAGGCTGCCGGTGACCAGTCCGGCTCCCACTTTGTCTATTGGGAAAATGGCCTCTTGTATGGTGAACAGAAGTCCGCCGAACTAGGGTCAGCCCGGGTGCTGGTGGTACCCCTATGTTTCCGCGGCTTCCTCCTGAACCTGGCCCATGATGTGCCCCTGGCGGGACACCTGGGACAAGACAAAACCTATCACCGTCTGGTCACTAATTTTTATTGGCCCCGTATGCGCGCCGATGTGGAGACCCACTGCAAGTCCTGCCCCATGTGCCAGGCCAGCGGGAAGAGCAGAGGGAAGCGCAAGGCTCCTCTCCAACCCTTCCCCGTTGTCAGTACCCCCTTTGAACGGGTGGGAATAGACATCGTGGGGCCCCTTGACCCCGGACCTCCTTAGGCCACTGGTTCATCCTCGTCCTGGTGGATCATGCCACCAGGTACCCCGTAGCCATTCCCCTCCGAACGGTGACGGCCCCCGTAGTGGGGCGGGCCCTCATGGGGATTTTCTCCTGAGTGGGATTCCCGCGAGAAGTGGTGAGCGACCGAGGAACGATCTTTATCTCCAAATACATGAAGTCCCTGTGGCAACAGTGTGGGGTGACGTACAAGTTCACCACCCCCTACCACCCTCAAGGTAATGGCCTGGTTGAGCGATTCAACCGTACCCTCAAGGGAATGATCATGGGCCCCGAGGAGCCCCTGAGGCGCAAGTGGGACATCCTCCTACCCTGCCTCCTGTTCGCCTACCGGGAAGTCCCCCAGAAATCCTTGGGGTTTAGCCCATTCGAGCTGCTCTACGGGCACCTCGTCCGGGGACCCCTCAGCCTGGTCAAGGAGGGTTGGGAGGCGGCACCCCAGGACCAGCCCCCAGATGTGTTTCGATACATTCTGGCCCTCCGGAACCAGACTTGGAGGTTCCGGGAGCTTGCCGAGGCAAACCTCGAGGCGAGCCAAGAAGAAATGAAACATTGGTATGACCAGAATGCCACTCTGGTCGAGTTTCAACCCGGCCAGCAGGTTTGGGTGATGGCCCCGGTGGAACCTTGTGCCCTTCAGGACAAGTGGACCGGGCCCTTCAAAGTGGTGGAACGCAAGAGCCAAGTCACCTACCTAATAGATGTGCAGTCCCCCAGGAACCCTTTGAGGGTCCTCCATGTGAACCGCCTCAAGCCCCACTTCGTGCGGTGTGAGTTGGGTTAGCTCCTCGCCACCGATGACGGAGGGGAAGAGGACACGGAGCCTCTCCCCGATCTCCTGTGTGCGAAGGAAAAAGATGGTTCCGTAGAGGGAGTGAGTCTCTCCTCCTCCCTCACCCCCGAGCAACGCAAGGACTGTCGCCAGTTACTGGGACAGTTCTCTGACCTTTTGTCCCTCGTCCCCGGCGTCACCGGTTGGTGCGTCCACGATGTGGACACCGGGGACACTCCTCCGGTACGGCACAGAGCCTACCGCATCCCTGACAGGGTCCGGGCCTGCATCAAGGCCGAAGTCTCCAAGATGCTAACCCTGGGAGTGGTCGAGGCCTCTGACAGTCCATGGGTCAGCCCCATGGTCCTGGTTTAGAAGGCGGCCGCCCCCGGGGCTGTTCCAGAGCTGAGGTTCTGTGTGGACTACCGCGGGCTCAACACAGTCACCAGAACCGACGCACACCCCATTCCCTGAGCAGATGAGCTCATTGACCGCCTAGGGTCTGCTCACTATCTCAGCACCTTCGACTTGACCTGCGGGTCCTGGCAAATCGCACTCACGGAGGGGGCCAGGGAGAGATCTGCTTTCTCCACCCCGGATGGCCACTACCACTTCCGGGTGATGCCCTTCGGAATGAAAAATGCCCCCGCCACCTTCCAGAGGCTGGTTAACCAGGTACTGGCTGGGTTGGAGGGATTCAGCGCCGCATATCTAGATGATATCGCTGTATTCATCTCCCACTGGACCGAACACCTACAACACCTCTGGGAGGTGTTGATGGCCCTGCGTCGAGCGGGCCTCACCATCAAAGCCAGTAAATGTCAGATTGGACACGGGTCAGTGCTCTACCTGGGGCACCAGGTCGGGAGCGGCCCAGTGGCCCCCCTCCAACCCAAGATCGATGCAATCGTTGCCTGGGAGGCCCCCACGACCCAGACGGAAGTGTGGGCTTTCCTGGGGCTCACGGGGTACTACCGAAGATTCATAAAAGGGCATGGCAGCATCTTAGTCCCCCTCACAGAATTGACCTCCAAAAAACAGCCGAAGAGAGTTAGCTGGACCCCCGCCTGCCAGGAGGCGTTTGAAGCATTGAAAGTCGGCATGTGCACTGCCCCCGTACTGTAGGCCCCCGACTACTCCCGAGAGTTCGTGGTCCAGACGGACGCGTCCGAGCATGGCATCGGAGCAGTCCTGTCTCAGATGAATGAAAAGGGCCTAGACCAGCCAGTGGCATTCATTAGCCGGAGGTTACTCCCTCGAGAGCAAAGGTGGAGCACCATCAAGCGGGAGGCCTTCGCGGTGATTTGGGCCCTGAAGAAGTTGAGGCCCTACCTGTTCGGTACTCACTTCTGGGTCCAAACCGACCATCGACCCCTCCGGTGGCTAATGCAAATGAGAGGAGAAAACCCCAAACTGTTACGCTGGTCCATCTGCCTCCAGGGGATGGATTTCACTGTTGAGCACCGTCCTGGTGCTGACCAAGCCAACACGGACGGCCTGTCCTGGTTCTTCCGCCTCAGTGAAGACAACCCCCAAGGGGATGGGTAGTTCTCCCTGCCTTTCAGCTGGGGGGGACGCGTGTTGGACCTGGCCTCATGGCGTGGTTCCCCCCATTCCTCAGCACCCCGTTAACCTAGCCCTGCACCCAGAAACCCCTGGTCGTCCCGTTCCCTGTCCGCCCCGCTCCCTACACGACCCTACCGACGGACGACCATCCCCGCATCCCTCTTCCCGGTACCGGGCGCCCAGAACCTGCATCACCCCACAGGGCCACCGGCCGCCATTACCCTTCCCGAGGTCCCTGACTCCATAGCCCTTGCATGACCCCGGCCCCGGCGAAACTTAGGCTTCAGAGGCGTCATGCCCGGCTGGGGGGTTGAGGGCTTCCTGAGTGAGATAAGACCAAGGAGTTTCGATTGCACCTCTGGCCTCCCCTGGGAGACTGGTTTCTCTCACACCTCTGGCCTTCCCCAGTGGGCTGGTTTCGATCGCACCTCTGGCCTCCCCGAGAGCTGGCTCCAGACCCTGCTGGGCGTCTGGGAATCCCCGGACACATCTTCAAAAGGATCAAAGGGCCAGCCGACGGGAAACTCTAACGACCAGCCCCGAGGCATGAGATCTCCGTCTGCGAGGGTCCGGACATCAAAGGGTCACTGCGCTATATCAAGGCCCGCCCAAGAACTAGCAGGCAGTTGTATCCTGGACAAGAGAGCCCTGCTGACCTGATCGCGGCTCAACCATTTTGGAGAAGACCGCACTTTGGAACTTATCGAGCCCTGCTGACGTTGTCGCGGCTCATCCTCGTGAAGAAGGAACTGGAACCTCAGAGCCCTGCTGACCTCGTCGCGGCTCATCCTTGAACTCTAAGGACATTCGTGGAACACCCTGAGCCCTGCTGACGTGGTCGCGGCTCAAGAACCAACAGACACTCTGTTCACTCCGGATCGAGCCCTGCTGACCTCGTCGCGGCTCGAGGAGTACTCTGGTCCGGCTGGACCATCGACGCTACCAACACGACCTGACTCGAGAAGAGTGAGTGGAGCAGCCAGTACGACCTCCATCTTCCGTATCCCCCGGCTCGAGGATTGAGAGCTGTGCGCAGGGTACGCTTCGTACTGGCCTAATACTGAGACTGTCCCGCTTCCCTACTCCTTACCACTGAGACTTTACGAGCCCTCTATCGCTTGTAAATACTTGTTAAATGTGCCTAAAACTCTACTGTGTGATGAAGAACTTGCTTACTGAAATCCACGGTGTGGTGTCCGTTCATAAGTGTGGTGTGAGCTCAGTGTGTACGATCTTAGACCCGAAGTCCTCCTCGGTAGGACTCGGAAGTATTCCTGGGAGAGGTGGGTCACGGAGTGGTCGGGAGAGCATATCCTGGTCCTCTGGGATCGCCCCTTCTAACAATCAGACATAGCATAAAGGGACCTGCATAGCCGTTCAAAGCTGCCAAATTACTGAAAATCATAAACTGCACATCCCTCGCTCTCTCACATTTTTTCATCCATCACACTGCTAGCGCTGCCTCCTATAATACGACAATCACACACTGCTTCCCCCATTACGGTAACTCCATCTCAGTGGTCATCATGCACAACACTAAAACACTTCTTACATAAGAGCAAAACAAAAGACAACACACTTCATACCACAAACCCTACAGAATGTAGCAGAATACCCATTTTAACAAGCACGTTAGCACCCCACATAAGGGTAATAACTGGAGGAGCTACTCATGTATGGGAAACTTGAAAGCATAAGTTATGTGTCTGCACATTGCCATTCCATGCTGTTTCCTTTGCACTGCTGTTTGCCTCTTTGTTTCTTACACTTCTCTCTTCAGGTGATATCAGGAGGTATATTTTGCTGTCCTCTCTCTTGATTCCAGTATTCCTCCAGGCATAAGGCAGGGTTTACAGCCTCCTTTCATCTTCGTGCAATAAAGAGTGGCGAGAATGTGGCATAAAAGCCAGAACTGCCAATTTCGAAAATGGGGAATTTGAGTATCGGCGTTGTCACAACATCCTGTGATTCTGGGAAAATCACGTAATCTTCCCGTGCCTAACAAAACAAGCCAATAAGTTGCACCGATGAGAGAATTATTGAATTTGCCAATGTCTTTAGCCAGGTTGTACAGCAGTGAGGCTGCTGTTCAGCATGGCTAAAAGTTAGTGGCGTGGAGTAGAGCTGAGGGACATACAGGAAAGTGGAGTACGGAGCAGTTGGAGCACAAGACGTATAGTGGATTAGAGTTGAATGGCGTAGAGTAGAGTGGTAGAGAGTAAAGTTAGCGCGCCACCTTCCACGGGCGGAGATTCCCACAAGGAGCATTCGCATATGGATATATATATATATATATATATATATATATATATTTTTTTTTTTTTTTTTTTGCTGTTTGGAGTATGTACATGTAAGGGCTAAACTATCAGCTTTAAGTGATTTTACTTATTTTTGTGCTGGCTGGGACATTAAAATACCATTAGTGCCAGTTGAAAACTGGTCAGGTGGCGACCCTATTGTGGCAACCCTATCCATGCTCCAGGGAGGGCCTAACAAAAGAAAGGAAAGGAAGCCTCTGGGAGATAAGCAATCGAAACACTGCAAACAAGAGTGACAATGAAAACAACTAATGGTATGCTGTGTGCGGGTTGTAAGCCCACGGAATTGTAAATAGTTTGTCTGACAGCATAGCGCATGCACTTTGTAGGCACGACCTAAAAATTCATATGTGTCCTTGTGTAATGTAACTGTTACTCATGTAAAGCACTCCAATACCTTTGGGTCGAGTTTGCGCTATATAAAACTGCAAAAAAAGTAGCAAATGCCTCAATAGTTCTCACCTTAACTCCGCTTCTTTGCCCCTACTCTAGGCAGTCAACCTCAAACAGTTTCTGTTTGAGTCTGAGCACGCTGCCACCCACCCACTGCCCCATAAAAAAACAGTATAGGAAAGGCCAATAGTCTTGCCTGTGAGAGAACTATTGGCTATAGCAATTTGTTTTAGCAATGTTGTACACCAGTGTGGCGGCTCTTAGCGACACGGAGTGGATTGAGGTAGATTGGAGTAGAATGGGTAGATTGTAGTGGGGTAGACTGAGGTACTCTGGAGTGGGGTAGACTGTAGTGGAGTACAATAGGGTAGACTGAAGTGGGGTAGATTGGAGTGGAGTAGAGTAGGTTAGATTGGAGTTGAGTTGGGCAGATTGGAGTGGGGTATTCTGGAATGGGGAAGTATTCTAGAGTAAGGTAGATTGCATTTGGGTAGATTGGGGTGGTGTGGAGTGGGGTAGATTGAGGTGGGGTAGACTGGAGTGGGGTTGATTAGTGGAGGGGTATATTGGGGTGGAGTGGGGTAGACTGGAGCGGAGTAGATTGGAATGGAGTGGGTTAGACTGGAGTTGAGTTGGGCAGAGTGGAGTGGGGTTGATAAGAGTGGGAGCGTGGAATAGATAGGGGTGGTAGATTGGAGTGAGGCAGGTTGAATTGGGGTAAATTGTAGTGGAGTAGGGTGGAGTGGGGTGGACTGGAGTGGGGTAGATTGGAGTGGGGTAGTTTGGAGTGGAGTGAGGTAGTTTAGGGGGAGTGGGGTAGATTGGAGAGGGGTAGAGTGGGTGGATTAGAGTAGTGTAGATTGGAATGTAGTGGGTGGAGTAGATTGGAATGAGATGGTTTAGAGAGGGGTAAATTGGAGTGGAGCATAATGGGGTAGGTTAGAGTGGGGTAGATTGGGATGGGGTAGGTGTATTAGAGTTGGGTGGACTAGGGTAAAGTGAGATCGAGTGGGGTAGAGTGGAGTTAATTTCAGTAGTTTGGAGTGAGTGGATTAGGTTAGAGTGGGTTAGATAGGACTGGAGTGGGGTACATTTTAGTCGAGTGTGGTAGACTGGAGTAGAGTGGAGTGTGGTAGACTGGGATACAGTGTAGTATGGTAGATTGGGGTAGAGTGGAGTGGGGTATAGTGGAGTGGGATCGAGTGTAGTGTAGCTGGACAGATTGGGTGGATTTGAGCACAGTAGAGTGGAGTTGGGTAGACTGTGGTAGATTGGAGTGGGGTGGTTTAGGGTAGAGTGGAGCAGACTGGATTGTAGTAGGGGCAGATTGTAGTGGGGTAGAGTGGAGTGGTGTAGAATAGGGTGGGTAGATTGGAGTGGAGTAATTGGAAATGGTGTAGTTTGGGGTGGGTGTACATTGGAGTAAGGTATATTTGGGTGGAGTGGGATAGATTGGAGAGGGATGGGATGGGTTGGATTGGAGTGGAGTTGAATAGATTGGACTGGAGTTAAGTGGGGTAGATTGGATTGGTTAGAAAGAGGTGGACTGGAGTAGTTTAGAGTTGAGTGGGATAGACTGTAGTGGAGTGGGGTACATTGTAATGGGGTGATATAGATGGGACTGGGGTAAATTGAAGTGGGGTAGATTGTGGAGGAGTGGGGTAGAATGGAGTGGAGTCTGGTAGATTGGAGTGGAGTCAGGTAGACTGGAGTGAAGTTGGGTAGAGTGGAGTAGACAAGTGGAATGTGGTAGATTTGAGTGGAGTTGGGTATAGTGGAGTAGGTTGGATTTTGGTAGAGTAGAGTGGGGTGGATTGGAGTGGAGTAGAGTGGGTAGATTTGAGATGAGTGGGGTAGATAGGGGTGGAGTGGTGTAGAGTGGAGTGGGGCAGATTGGAATTGGGTCGATTGAAGTAGGTCGGAGTGGAGTTGGGAAGATTAGAGCAGAGTGGGGTAGAATTGAGTGGAGTGTGGTAGATTAGGGTAGATTGGAGTGAATAAAGTGGGGTAGATTGGAGTGGAGTAGATTGAAGGGGGTGGGTGGGGTAGACTGGGGTAGAGTGGGGTGGAAAAGAATAGATTGGAGTGGGTAGATGAGAGGGTTTGGGTAGATTAGATCATAGTGGAGTGAATTGGGGCAGATTAGAGTGGAGTGGGGTAAAGTTAAGTGGGGTAGTTTGGGGTAGGAAAGAGTGTGGTACATTGGGGTAATTTGAAGTGGAGTAAGGTAGATCGGATTGTATGGGGTAGATTGGAGTGGGCTAGATTGGGGTTGGGCAGAGTTGGGTGGGGGGAGTGGGTATAATGGAGTGGATTGGTGTAGATTGGGTTAGATTGGGTTGGAGTGCAGTAGATTGGAGTAAAGTGGGATAAATTAGAGTGGAATGGGGCAGATTGGGTGGAGTGGGATAGACTGGAGTGGAGTAGATTGAGGGAGACCGTACTGAAGTGGAGAGGGGTAGATTGGAGTGGATTGGGGTAGACTTGAATTGAGTGGGATAGATAGGGGTATATTGAAGTGGAATTGGGTAGATTGGAGTGGAGTAGGTAGATTGGAGTGGGTAGACTGGAGTGGGTAAGTGGTATGGAGTGGAGAGGTGTAGAGTGCAGGGGAGTCGAGTGGCGTGTTGTGTCGTGGATTGAGTGGTGTGGAATCCAGAGGGGCGTGGAGTGGAAGTCATGGAATGGAGTAGCATGCCATAGAGAGGAAGAGCATACAGTGGAGTAGAGTGTTGTAGAGTCAAGTGGTGTAAAGTGGAGTGGCGTGGTGTGGAGTAAGCATGGTGAGGTAGTGCACAGCCATTATAGATAACACATTTTTAGTTGAAATGACCATTACATTTGCACCAACATAGTTTTACATCGCACAAATGACAATGTGTGGACATGTCATCACCTAGTGCATTGATGTGTTTTGATCGTATTCAAATATTTGTTTCCTCCACACTTCAGAATTACAAAAAAAATTGCTTACTTTGTACTTTCTTAATTCTGATATATTCTGAAACATCGCATAGTTCATTTTTGGTGTGTGTTAGAAACAAACTAGCATCCTACAGCCTCTCCTCTCACATGGGCACCTAGCAGGATTTTCACATAAATTCTCTCTTTGAAGTCAGAGAAGGAAAAGAAAACACCAAGCTCCCTCGAAAGTCAAAGCCGACATTTTACCTCTGTTTTTGAATGCACAGCAAATGTGACAAGATAAGATGATCAGGCCTGTTTACAGAAAGTGAGTACTCGTAAGGATACAGTAAACAAGAAATGCTCAATGGGAGGGATGGACTCAAGCTAGACAGCCTAAAGAAAATAAAACATGCAAATAGAAAGGCAGAATATGCGAGTTACAAACCACAAAGTCAATCGTAAGCAATGGGCGGAATGCATTCCTAGGGATGCTTTCAGAATGCCCACAAGAAGTCATAAGCAAACCACAGCTGTCTGGTCCTTCGACCTAAAAATGGATCTCCACAGCCAGCTTCCCTGTAACATCTCCACATCCCCCCACACTTTAAAGCACAGCCCACAAAAGGCTAACACCCTAACCAACTGATCTCTACACTCAGACATTCATCTGCACTTCCGCCCTATGAGGAAAAAGATATAAAAAACAAAGTCAAAGCCACAACACGAGCACCAGTCTCGTCTCCAAGTCAGCACAGACCAGACGCCACAGACTGTCCCATCCGTCTGGGCGTCACTGCCAGGATTTATATACGTTTGGGAGTAACACAATTAAATAAAAAATAAAACTAAGGTAGAGAGGACCCATCACAGGCACAGCTTAATTCACCTCTCTCCCACGAAAGGGAGACTTCGCTGAGACAGACCGCCCCCACATGGGTCACACTTCCAGGAATGTAACCAGATATCTACAATAACAGAGTTTGAACAGATCCAACAGACAGCCGGGCCCACACCACACCCCCTCCAACAGACAGCCTACCCTCTTAAACAAGTGCACCCGCCCACGTGTATTCCAGGAAAATAATAGGCAGACGAGGGCACGTGCCACGGAAACAGCCCGCCCTCCATTCTGTAAACAAGCACTGAACGCACAACGGTTTGCAATGCAGTATATTTTATTAGCAAGGCAAAAGCAGCCTTCGAAAGATGCTCGAACTTATATAACATATCAGTCTGTCAACCAGTGTTTAATTGAGATACGAGACCGTCTCTAAGTCCACTTTTTATGCATTCAATCTCTTCTGAATATATGCATAGGCTTGTTTTCTTGCCCACTTTGGTACAATGAGGCAATTTTTTATAGTTCAGTTTTACCAGAAACCACGTGCTAGGCCAAACACATCGACACCTGACCTCTTCCCGCACATAATTACACCGCCACCCATAATCCACACCACCACCAACAGCTTGCACAGCAGGCAATAAACAACCCTCCTTTGTTCAGGAAAGAATATATCAAAGAAACACGAACTAAAAAGATTAAAAACAGCCAAACTAGTTAAGACAGCACACTGGTCCTACATCAAAACAAAGGAAAACGTCATGACTCAACAAGCAAAACACACAAATGAATCAATACAAAAGCTTGGATGTCACAGTTTATCACACCGAACATTACACAGAGAACGCAGCACACCACATGCAACACTGTGTGTTTCATTTGTGAAAGAATAAGTGCCAGGACCAAAGTTTTACCCAGAAGCCGGTGACTAGTGTTATCAAATGTCGGGGTGCTGAATACCAAGCCTACATTGTCTTGATTCCACTTATTCCTCTTTAATACATACATCACCAGACACTCCCTGCCCTTTTTTCCCCACTCTCGCAAGTTCTTTCCCTTTGCTGCTTTCTCGCTGTCTTTCCATCTTCTCTTCCTCTTTCTTTCTTTTCTCTCTCTTGCGCTGGGTCAGACCCTGATGAACAAACAACAAAAAGTTCCAGTCCCCCAAAATCGAATGCCGGTGGGCCCCACCTGCATCCACCACTACTTGTGGTCCTAATTCCTGTCTGCGGTAAAACCAGGAACTGAAGAAACGCTCTCTCACTGGAAAGCCTACTGCGTGGGAAGGCCATGTCTACTGCAGAAAAGTGCTTTGTAAATGCTAATAACATAGCTGATCTCCCATTTCACATAGAATTTGGTATAGTAAGTGTGCCAGAGGTCTTCACAACCATGGTTGTATAGGAGAAAGTGACTTTATCGCTTCCAGGACACACCTGTGGCAGATTCTATCCCTGCTACATTTTCATTTTGATCTCATCAACTGGTCTCTACTTGAAGTCTATTGCAAGTGTCCGTCAGTGAGCTATTGTGCAAGCTGGAAATTCCATCCAAGATATCTGTAATGTTCTTGCTCAAGGGTCTCCAATTTTTTCTGCAGACAGATACTTATGTTCAATATAAATAATCATGAGCTACTAATATTACTATTACTAGTGTTGTCACAATGACCACACGTGACAAAATTAGTGACCCCATATGTAATATTACCAGTTGTGCTGTGCTTGTTGGGTACTATGTATGTAGTATTATGTGAGTTGTCACGAGCATGTTGTTGTTTAATAGCTCGTGACAAGCTTGTGTCTATGGGAATGTTGGGGACCTTGTTGTGGTTCAAATATGTGGAATGTTGGGGAGTAATGTTATTGGGGGAGTTGCTTCATTATGATATTGAACTTCGTGACGAGTGGAAGGCCATTTCACAAGATTTTGTAGATCATTACCAGGAAAAATGAATTGTATACATGAATCTTGTGAAAGTTATGCCTTGGATGATGAAAGTGTATTCCAAGTAAACACTGTTATCAATGTATGTGAGGATGGGGACTGTACACAATTTCCGTCTTGTGTGATAACTGTTGATGACATCAACTTAGAATTTTTCGTAGACTCATGTGCATGGTATACTATCATTTCTTTGAATGTTTTTCGTGAGAAGTGGCCTAATAGAATGTTGTTTAAACCTGACGTATTTCCTGGTGGTTACACAGGCCACAAAATTGATCTTATTGGATATTTTAAGGCGAATTTACAATTTTCTGACCGACATACCTCTGGAAAAATGTATGTGTCGAGATCCGGATTATCACTCTTAGGTTGGCCGCACCAACATCAGTTGGAAATGAAAATTGATTCTAGAGCCAATCCTCCTGTTTTTGTTGTGCAACCACAGTGTTTGTCAAGTGTTCAAAATGATAATTCACTGCTAGTAGATAGTTTGAGGAAATCATTTCCAAGTGTTTTTAGTGGGACCTTGGTACGGTATCAAGGTTTTGGCCACGTCATCAAGCTGCATGAGAATGCTATTCCTGTTTGACACAGAGTGAGAAATGTCCCATTAACTTTTAGGAGCAAATTAAAAGAAATGTTGAAGGATTTATGTCAAAAGAATATTATTGAACCGATAGAATATTCCCCTTGGGTTTCTCCCATTGTGATTTCGATTAAGTCTTCTGGCAAGCTTAGGTTGTGTATTGATCTTCGTAGTGTTAATAGTGCCATTTGGGTGGATTCACACCCTTTACCTAATCTTCACGAAATGGTTTCAACCTTAGCTGGTGCACAAATATTTTCTTGTGTTGACCTGGCCAGCGCCTACCATCAGGTTGTACTTGCTGAGGAGTCTTAGAACATCACCGCATTTATTACCCCAGAGGGCCTTTACAGATTTTGCCGTATGCCATTTGGGTTGGCGGGTGCTGCCTCAGTGTTTCAGAGACTTATGAGAGACACCTTGGAGGGGTTATATGGCGCTGTAGCGTTTCAGGATGACATTCTGGTGTACGGGAAAGATGATGTGGAGCATGATAATAATTTGAAATGTGTGATTGCTGCTTTGTCAGAGTAAGGGCTTACCCTACGTCTCGACAAATGCAAGTTTAGACGAAAAGAAGTGGAATATCTTGGGCATACTATCAGTGGAATGGGGATTAAACCGAAAAGAAATCATGTTGAAAGTATTGTAAATGCTCCTTTACCCTCTTCAAAAGAACAACTGGTGGCATTTTTAGGGCTTATTGAATTTTATGCTAAATTCATACCAAATTTTTCCGCAAAGGTTGATCCTTTTAGATGTTTGTTAAAGAGGAATGCTAAATTTGTTTGGACTGATGTCATGACGGAAGCTTTTAAGAGTTTGAAAATGTTTGTTGTGAATGCGCCGTGCCTTAAACCTTTTGTAGTTGGTGTGAAATGTGTTGTTATGGTGGATGCCAGTTGTTCTGGTTTGGGTGGTGTTCTTTTGCAGAGAGATAATGAGAAGGAATGGGTTGTTGCTTACGCTTCAAGAGATTTGAGGGATGCCGAAAAGAATTATTCCATTATAGAAAGAGAGTTGTTGGCATGTGTTTGGGGAGCTGAACATTTTAGACCTTTTTTGTGGGGTACAAGATTTATAATAAAAACTGACCATAAGCCTCTTGTTTTTCTCATGGCTCCTGGTGGAGGCAGGACAATGTCGGCGCGTCTTGCAAGATTAGCTTCAAGATTGCAGTCTTTTCAGTGTAAAATTGAGTATGTTCAGGGTAAGGCGAATGTACATGCAGATTGCATGTCAAGACTAGTTTCTGATATGGACTGTCCTGAAGTGGTGATTGAGGATGAGTGTGAGGTTGCTTTTACAATGCGTGATGTTAATCTGGTTTGTGGTGAACGGTCATCCTTGCAAGAGGATGTCTGGTTGAAGGAAATGAGTAAAGATTTGGAATTGTGCAATGTCAAGGATTATCTTGTACATGGTTGGCCGGAACAGAGGAAATTGTCTGGAAATATGATGGGTTTTTTTAAGGTTCAGGAAGAACTTGCTGTGGAGAATGATTTAGTTCTTAGAGGAGACAAAATTGTTCCGCCTTTTTCTATCAGGAATATTCTTATTGAGATTGCTCATGAGGGGCATCTGGGGATATCTTTTACCAGAAGACGATTAAAGGAGTCTTTTTGGTGGCCAGGGATTGATTCTTGTGTGGACCATTTTGTGCGTTCATGTGTTCATTGCTTGAATAGTGATAAAACAGCTGTTGCTTTGCATCCGGAACCCCATCCAATTGATTTACCCCTTGGTCCTTGGCGTAAACTCGGGTTAGATATCATTGGTCCGTTTAGTTGTTTACCTAAACAGGAAGCATTTGGAATTGTCCTTATTGATTATTATTCTAAATGGCCGGAGGTCAAGATGGTTAAGGATGTTACTTCTCACCATGTAATAGAGTTTTTGGATGAGATTTTTTGTAGAGAGGGAATTCCTCAAGAGGTCGTGACTGACAACGGGCCACAGTTTATTAGCAAGGAAATGGAACAATTTATGGATAAATGTGGTATCGTTCATAGAAGGATTGCTGTTTTCCATCCTGAGGCCAATGGCCAGGTTGAACGTTTCAACCGTGTGATCAAAGAAGCTATGCAACTCTCAATTAAGGGTAATTTGAATTGGAGAATTGCGTTACAATCTATGCTGTTGGCTTACAGAACTTCACCTAATTCTGTAACTTTGGTTACTCCTTTTGAACTCTTAAGAGGGCGTAAACCGAGTACAAGGTTGGTACCCTGGTGGTTAAAAAAAATATATGTGGGTCTGACAATTTTTTGAAAGTGGATTTTGAGGCGGTTCAACGCAGTTGAGTCATATAAAAATGAAATGAAACAGGTGGGTGATTTTGTTCGTATAAAAAAAAGAAGGTGTGAGTAAAGGTTTTCCTGTGTGGTCAAATCCTAAAAAAGTAATTGAGGTTTTTAGGAATGCAGTCAGGGTTGGTGGTGGTTCTGTTTGGAATTTGAGTAGAATCTCGGTGTTTACTGGGGTTAGTCAAGTTGAGAATGACTACAACAGCAATGTTTTTTTGGATGTTGGGGAACAAAGTGATAAAGGGAATTGTATACATGCTGAGTGCGATCCTGGTGACATCAGAATTGTGCGTCCTCACCGTATGCCGGTTAGGTTTAATGATTTTGTGATGAACTAGATTTGCAATGTTATTATTATGATTTGGGTTTTTTTGGGGTTTTTTTTGTTTAAAGGGGGGAAGGTGTGTTGGGTACTATGTATATAGTATTATGTGAGTTGTCACGAGCGTGTTGTTGTTTAATAGCTCGTGACAAGCTTGTGTCTACGGGAATGTTGGGGACCTTGTTGTGGATCAAATATGTGGAATGTTGGGGAGAAAGGTTGTTGGGGGAGTTGCTTCATTATAATATTGAACTTTGTGACGAGTGGATGTTAATAAACCTCGTCTCCATTCAACACGTTTCCTGCGTGTCTTCTTCATCCTTTTGACTTCCCCACAGTGCTCACCTCAGTGCCTCATGGAGGGTTAGCAGCAGTGAAGTTAAAAAGGTTTTTAGATCTGGAAAGGCTTCATACATAACAGCCACAGTTTTAATGCCCAGTCACCAAGGCAATAACATTAGTCTTCGTAGCACCACATGATTTATTACTCAAATATTAGCTTTAAATATATTTTGGAAATTAAACAATTTTCTCCAAACTAAGAGATCTGAAAATACACACATTTTTGTCCTGAATAAGAGTATCAATTTTGCAGTGGCATAGAAAAGGGGGAGGGGTAAAACGCTGGAATCGCCGGCACCTTCTCTCCCCTTCAACTTCCGTGCGGCCTCCGTGAGGCGGCAAAGGAAAGGAACGCCACGGGCAGCAAAGTATCTAGCTATGCGTACATAAATTTAGCATACATATATTCATTCAACCAAGCAAATGCTTCTGATTTAGCAGCCTGAGCTGCGCACAGGAGAGCTACTCAATAGTCAGCTAGAGAGCTACGGTTAGCTCAAAAGCTATTTGCTGGATACGCCTTTTCTAGCTAATGTGTCACCTCACTATTATATTGTAATCACATTCTGGGTGGTTTGGTTGCTTCATACCACTGGGAATGTCAAGAAGTGCTCCAATATGTATTTGGTAAAACGTGAGAACTTCAGATTGCATTGCTTAAATGGTGTTGTTTGGTCTATACTGTACATGCTGGGTGAGATATGTGATGTTTGAAGTACACTGTGAAAGCGCAATGTGCCTAATGTGACATAGAAAGTTCATGTCCCTCTTTAGGTCGAGCCTGACCAGCGCACACGCTGCTCTGCGAGCCATGCTGTATTGGAGTATGCACTTGAAGCCCCGCCCACTCTCCCTCCATATTTGTCATAGGCTTGTATCATTGTCCTTCGTAAATGCTAGCTTCTGATTCCTTATTAGGCTTGTTAGTCCCTCCTTAAGTACCGCCTTGTCTTCATTTGTAACCTCTTATAAGGACTGGTCCTTTTACTTCGGTTGTTACATCTTCTTTAGTCTGTAAGCACTATTTTCTTTAATGAGCTTCTCTTACTGCAGGAGGGTCTCTGATGCGCAGTTGTGACCACCGGCTTGTGTAAGTCTGAGCAAACGGGGAGATCTTCAGGGGCCATGGGTGACAGGAGGGGGCAACTCAGCGATGCCTTTAAGGAGGTCAAAGGTCCGTGATGTAAATTCTGTTAGATCTGGTATGTTTATTTTCTGAACGAACATCTATGTTAAACATGAATATGCTTTAGGTTTGCTCCTCCTCTTTCTAGCTAAAAACCATGACTTCAACAAAGGGCTCTTACCCTATTTTCTCAATGTGTTTCTCTGTGAAATGGATCCAAAAAAGAAAGAAGCTCTTTGGCTTCAAATGTCTCTTTGGACACACTCTCCCGCAACCGCGAACCCACCGGAATGTATTGGGGCGCTTTACTGAGCAGTTGTCCAGTTCACAAGTGACAGCTCGCTATGCTTTGCTCCTCGGCTCAGATTACCTGTAAAGGGTGTGCTTTCACACACACTTTTAAACAAGCATTTGGAATGCAATAGGTCTCGCATTTGCGAGAGTTTAAGCTATTGGCATTGTAAATGACAATGCCTTTCTATTCATGTTTTAAAAACCAAAACATTAATTAAAGACATTGTAATTCACAATGCCAATAGCTCAAACTCGCGTAAATGTGAGACCTATTGCATTGCAGACGCTTGCTGAAGTTGTAGTCCATTATTTTCTGTAATTAGTTATTAATTGTCCTGGTGCCTTCGTATTCTATAATTGTTATAGAGTAACCTTGTATTTATTTGGAAATTTTAGCAAGTTGGTCTTTCCACACCTGTTGGTGGAGAGTCGTTGTGTCCCTTTCCTTGCTTGCTGCATCAGAGGTGAAAGATCCTTTAGTGGACCAGAAGTGGTGGAATCTTCCTTGTTCTGTTCTTCAACCTTTAATAGTGCAGTGTGTGCGCATATTCAGTGCTATTTGCAGAACTTGAGGTGCTGGGCTTTTCTGAGAGATTTGTATAATGAGGCATACCCTTTTTCAATGCCAGACCCAACACTTCACTTCCATAAATAGGATGAGGAGGTTGTTACTGTTAAATCGTGTTCACATTGTTTTTACAATTGAATGGAGAATGCTAGATGTTTCTTGCTGTGCAAAAAAACGTTCAAGCATTGGATGAAAGGCGGAACTAGCAATGCTTTCCCTACTGCTTACTGTCAAGAAGCAAACTTTTACAATCTGGTGCCACCTGAAGAGAAAATACCAAAGTGCCCAATAGGAACATGTGCTGAAAGACACCACAAAACCCCAAAAAATTTCGTAGGTACAAGAATGCCGGACAAATGCGACTGTGGCTGCAGCGTTTTTTCTGTGTATTTCTGAATTTGCCACACTTACTGCATTATCTCCTTTATAATTTGTTGATTTTAACGAAAAGATCTTTTTACTCTAACCAATCAAAGGTTATCAAAATTACTGTATATGGAGTGCAACCCACATCAGACACTACAAAATTTAACTGGTTACCTTTCAGCCATTGACTGTTACAATTGACCACTAAAAAGGGTGATAGTTTTGCTCAAGTGCTGTATAGCACTGTGTGTAAAAATGTCAAAATGTTGATATAACATCACTGAATGTAACACAACAGGCATATTATTTTCTTTTTTGGCTGCATAATGTGGCCAGTCGTGCCACATAATTTGGTTTTTCATTGCTTGCTCAAACCCACCAGTGGCTGTGACTAGAGGTCTATGTCACAGCTCTGAACTGCCTCAGTAGCACAACCCCTGGGACTTTCATACAGGCAGCGGAAAATACTTTAAACAAGCCAAAAGTACAGTGCAGCGTATATCTGGGCACATCTGTGACAATACAACGAGCTACAATGTTAGAGATGACTTGGGCGGGACCTCAGTTCTGCAGAGTATCTCACTTTCATCAAAACTCAAACCACAGGAAATACAGATGAAATACAGTGTAACAGTGTGCTATAAAGCACTGTGTGTAAAATGTCAAAATGTTGATGTAACATCACTGAATGTGCCACAGCAGGCACATTATTTTCATTTTTTTGCCGCATAATGTGGCCCTTCCTGCCACATAATTTGGTCTTTCACTGCTTGTTAATCCAATAAATGACCTTGTATTCTATTGTATGTTTGGCTTCTGGAAGTAATTTGAACTTTATTATGGTCAGTATAGTATATTTTTACTTCTCTCAATTCCACATGTACTTCCATAGACTTACCATGCCATGTAGTGGCTAAGTCGATGTAGTGGCTGTAATGTTTTTGTCATGTGATATAACAAATGCAATATCGTGACCATGTACGACTACATTGAGCAGGGTAGAACTGCTCGGTTAGTGGTATTTTGTATAGGTCAAATGGCGCCACTTAGAAAATCACACTTTGTTTTGAAAGCTCACTATTGTGGACGGTGCTACAAGGTAAAGAGAACCACAATCCCTCTTTAAGTTTGGCAAACGCCTACACAAGAAAAAACTCCCTAGCACACGTTTTAAATTAAATGTTGTTACAATGTACAAGTGTTTCCACCATTCGTTAGACATGCAATCATAGATAATTCTCGTCGTTGAGGTCCAATAAATTTTTTTGTAGTTTATTTCTGGAATTTCACAGCCGACATGTGTTTTGTCGTGTTGGGAATGTAACCCACGACTTTCTCAAGGCTATTTCCAGTTCAGATCAGTCGTATTTAATATGCGGTGATAATTCCAACCCACATAGGGGTTCTCTGGGGGCGTCTGTTGTATGTTATTCTTATTGGGTAAAGGCTGCCTATATATGGCTTCCAATTCAGTAAAGGTGGCTTTCACTGCTCGTTACGGTATTCACTGGAGTCCCCCGTACTCTGAGCACAATTGCCTAGAGAGTACGGGGGACTCCAGTGAATACCGTAACGAGCGGCGAAAGACACCTTTACTGAATTGGAAGCCATATATAGGCAGGCTTTACCCAATAAGAATAACATACAACAGACGCCCCCAGAGAACCCCTATGCGGGTTGGAATTATCACCGCATATTAAATACGACTGATCTGAACTGGAAATAGCCTTGAGAAAGTCGTGGGTTACATTCCAAACACGACGAAACACGTGTCGGCTGTGAAATTCCAGAAATAAACTACAAAAGAATTTACTGGACCTCAAGGACGAGAATTATTTATGATTGCATGTCTAACGAATGGTGGAAACACTTGTACATTGTAACGACATTTAATTTAAAACGTGTGCTAGGGAGTTTTTTCTTACTTTGAGCAGGGTGCTCTGTAACAAATCACTTTCCAAAAAACTAGTACCGTCAAATCCAACAGGTCTGGGATTGGCTGGCAGCCGTTTAGCATTGTCCGTTCATATTTTCTTTCGCCGTTTAGCTTTGTCAGTCCATATTTTGTTTCGACATACTTTTTGTAAGATATTATTGTTGGAGCAGCTACCAGGCCCTCGTCAGTTTAAAAACAATCATTGGTAAAGCAAAACGTTATTGTTGGGGAAGTTGCTGGACCTCCCCAGTATAAAAAGAAAACTAATGACTAAAAGCAATAAATAATTATGGTCTCTAAAAAGCACTCATTGCCATAATGGTCCCTGGCACTAAAGAGAACTATTGTGTTTTAGGATATGCGCCTTGTGAAAGGGCAGAACTCCATCGCTTACAGTGCCCCATGATGTAAGCTGTAGTGGGTGGAACAGAAATGTGAATGACATAATAACACACAAAAGGATAAAGAGGGCTGACTGAAAACCACTAACAGTAAGTATATTATAATTTTAGTAAGATCAAAAGGTCTTGGCTAACAGTCGTATTTTGCCTTGCATGCTGGGCATAGCGTGTGACTTTAGAACCCTATCCATCCGAACATTCTGATGTGTAAGGGGTCTAGCTTACGTTGTCTGTTGGATCGCTGGTGGTCAGTTGACCCTGCCTGTCATCTACTTCACTCTTATCTACAATAAATCTTCTCCTCCTTTTGCATGCGTCCCGCATTTTTTTTTAACCAATGCTAGAATTAAAATAGGGGTTGCTGAAAGTGTAAACATATTTTAAGTGACAGGCTTGGTACTGGGCACTGACTGCCACTTAAACAGAAGTAGAGGTGGCGGGGCAAGCCAGAGGCCAAGATGGCGGGAGTTCGTTGGAGCTCCTGAACGGGGCCCAGATTCTGCACCAGTCAAACAACCCTAGAAGCTCATTTGGTGTTGGAGCAGACATAAAGGTGCTGAAAGCACCAGTGTCCAGGAAAACCAGCGGAGACACACCACGCCGATGACAGAATGTGTGGAGGCGGTGTGCAGCCTCATTAGGCTGGGGATAGCAGTGCACGCTAGTAAGGTGGAGCGAACCCATAGGTGGCAACACTGTGACTGCCGTTTTGTCGGGCAAGAGTCCGGAGTGGTTAGCAAGCAGTGCATTTTGAGGGAGACACCAGGGCCTGAGCCAGCAAAGGGGTATTCTGTATCGAGGATGCAGTTTACCTGGGACTGCTGCAAATGTGACAGTCCCTGGGTAGATGGCTGGCTCAGGATCTCACTAGGGAGATATGCTCATAGCCAGCACAGCTGTCAAATGCCGTGGCTCGACGACGACCTACTCATCTCACTGCAAATGAGATGCTTCTCCCAGAGACTAGTGATGCTGTTTCTGTCTCTGAACCTGCGCCTAGCCCTTGATCCCCTGCTTGAACTGTTACTGCTCAGTTATCTGCCGGTGGGCCAAGTTCTTTGTGTCCACCTACTGTGCCTGCTCTACCACCATGCGATGCTGCGCCTGCAGCCTCTCATCATTACAACCTTGGCCTAAGGAATGCACCCCTCCTGGATACCAGATCCTTCTGTGGGTCTGGCCTGCTATCTTCGCCACTGCTCTGTGTCTGGTTGGTGTTGGAATACATCTTTGATGCAAAATGGGAAGTTATTTCAAGACAGAACTGTACTGAACTGTCCCTTGTGCAGAGCTACCGCTCTGCCTACAATGATAATTCCCAAGTATTGATGTTACAAAAGTACAGACAATAAATTCTTCCTCTTGCTGGATGTGCACGCGCATGCCTGTTGATGTGGGGGATAACATTCCTATGATCAGGGTACCAATCATCTCTTAGAACAAAGGAGGGGTAGGCAGGCTGTTTCAACTAGAACTAGATTCTCTTCTGACTTAAATCCCATGTAAAGGATTACTGCTGCTTTAGATGAAATAAGAAGAAATGCAGATCTCTCCAAAGAAATTACAAATTCTACCATAATAACTTTAGGATTGGTGACCGAGCAAAATGCTAACTCAAAATACATTGGCATCAGATTATCCCTTAGCAGCCAAGAGAGTGGAGGATTCCCTGTAGTAGGTACTGAACATTTCACCCATCTTCCCAACACATGCTTTAGCCTACACAAGAAGATAGATGAAATTGAGGAGAGTGCCAAACGGTACACAGGATACACAGTGGGCCAGATTTAAGTTCCAACAGCATCTGGATGTGGCTTGGGGGAGTCTGGACCCTGGGAAATGAAAATATTTGAATCCGTATTTGCAATCATTTTAATTGTGGTTGTGTTATACATCTCAATAAAGTAAATAATATACATCATCCCACTCTTTTGCAAAAATAATGGCACTGCAAATACTTTTGCACTTGTGGTTTCTGAGGCTGATGAGGGAAATACCAATGAAGATATGAAGAAGAACGCGATGAGGCTCTTTTCTAATGAATAATGGTAAAGAAATGCGTCCTCCTGGAAAAAAGGGGGCTGTGAAAACATAATCATTTATTATGAATTTTAATTTTGTTTTCCATTTATTACCTTACATACCAATGTATTTCATAATCAAATATGGATGTCATTTGTTATTGATCTGAAGCGCCTTTTAGCCTCAATTATACTTGCTAAGCTTCATTATTCTAGTAGGCCCAAAAGCCATTTTATTCAGAGCAGTACGTTTGCACATTTCTGCAAAGCGTAACCTCATTTCCAGAGTAGGCAGTTAGCAGCAGGATTTTAGGAGAATAATAAACTCAATATTTCTCCTCGTCTCACTCTTCCCTTAGGAGAAGATTCCACCAACTGCTCATTTGATAAGCGTTTGCTGAAAGTAACATGTTCTGTCATGTGATAAGGTTTCGCACACTTGTATTGCGAGACAGCATATATCAACTTTGGTAGGGGCTCCACTTTCCTTGTTTTCAGTCAATTTTTTATTATACTAATAGTGAATAATACTATATTATCCACTATTAGAGTAATACAGACTGGATTTCAATTAGCTGGAATATGACACTCGCTGGCAGCTCTGGTAAGTAAAAAAATGCGTTTAAATGCATGTTGTTGGCGTTCTTGTGGGTGATAGTGTGTTTATGTGAGACTGAGAGACTATGTGAATGTGTAAGCATGTGATGTCACTTCGGCTACCCCAGGCATGTTGGTGAATTGAGGCTCATGGTTGTAAGATCTCTCTCATGTGCTTCTCCCCACGCTACCTGTGGCTTTCTCTTTCTTATGTGCTACGCCCTCATTTTGTGCAGCTCTCCCTCCAGTGCTGCTTTTGCCTTCCCTGCCCACTGCCTGTTGCTGCCCTCATCCGCTTTTTTGTTTTAATTGTTGTGATTTTACACTGTAAACTGCAAGCTACACACAGATCCTGGCAGTGGAAATTTATTTCACCATAACATCCTAAATGCGGCACACACACGCATCATTTTGTTTCACAATGCATACGCCACAAACTACGAATATTGACTGTCATTTTTAACCACATCACTGGTATTGCATTCGTTCATCTCGCAAAGATAAAAGGAGGAGTCTGACCCATCGGAATTCAAACGGTAGGTTGCACTGAGGTTTCTGTAACAGGTGCTCAGCGAGTTATCTTACCTGCACCGTCATGCTTGCTGCAGCTCTCGTGCGCGATGGGAGGTGCTTCTTAAATACAGGTTCAAATAATTGTGTCTCTGACCTGCCAGCCTTGACACCGAGAATGTCTTGTAAATACTAAACCTCTGTCAGCATTTCTGCGTCATGGAGGATTCCCTTGGCCTCGGGTGGCCCTTGTCGAGACTCGTAGTGTGGTTGAGGGAATCCCTGCGAGTCTGGGCACGTGCCGAAGGGATTCCCTCTCCCCTTATCCCTGAGCTTTATCTGGCGCCCTCGGGGGGGCCTCCTCTGACGCACACATATGGTTAGATCCGGTTCTGCCTGGCTGTGAACAAGCCGCAGGGCGCTCCTTCATCCATGGGAGCCTCAGCCGAAGCAGGTTCACCGGGTTGAAGGCGCGCCTTTGTGTGCCGTGGAGCCGGGTGACAGGCCTCGGCGCGCTCACAGAAGTGAGGACGCGCCCCGCGTGACTGGCTAGGCATGCATGTCAATGTCTCTACGTAAATACAGTACAGAGGACATAGGCCGGAAACGCATCCTTAGGCCAACCTTTGCGTCAAGCGCGAGATTACAGAAGGCAGTTTAAGGCGGGGAAAGATACCGTTTATTTGTAGTAGATAGCTCTCCCATGCCACCGGCCGCACCTTATTTACATGCATTCTGGAATCTGAAGGTGTAGTTCAATCCGATCGAACCAAAAGCTCTAACCTTGATTGTAAGGGCTCCACTGCATCATACTCTGACCTGCAGCAAGACAGAAATGCAGAAAGTGGAGCAAGGAGGAGAAACAGAAAGGTGCGAAAAAGAACCCGGAAGAGCAAAAGAAACAGAAATCTTAGAATGGTGCAGGGGAGATGTCAGAGGAGAATGAGGACTAGGCAGCCTAGGTATTCGGTAAACTCAACATTCGGAAGCAGGCCCCTAAGATCATATTTGGGCCCCTGTACTCACAGGTGACCCCCACATGGGAGCATCTGCAGCACATGCTGCACCTGTTCAAGGCAGGAAGCGTCATAGTGCTGTTTCAGGTGTGCCACCTAAATCACACCAACTTCTAGGCCAAGGATGGGCGCAAGAAGAGGGGGCTAGCCAGCACATGCCTTTTCCTATCTGTTTCTCTTCGCACACATTCATCAGCTACTGATCACATCTTTTTGGGTCAAAAACGTCGTTTTAGCATGCCAGTTTGTTTTTCCAAGGAGTGTTTATGTTAGCCCATTAGCAGTGAGATGCTCTTACATTTGAAATCCTCTATCTGTCACTTTCACCCAACAAAATTTTATTTTGTTCTTCACTAATATTTCAGAAAATACCCAATGCAACTGTGTTACATTGTGGTGCTTGCAGTTTTGTTATAAACATTGGCATTGTGAGCTACAAAACGCAGCGTCCAAAGTGCTTTTGGTCTTCTGATGGCGAAAGGATCAATCAATCAATCAATCAATCATAGCATTTGTATAGCGCGCTACTCACCCGGAAGGGTCTCAAGGCGCTTGGGGGAGGGGGTCCGCTACTGCTCGAACAGCCAGGTCTTGAGTTGCTTCCTGAAGGCGAGATGGTCCTGTGTCAGCCGGAGGTGGATGGGGAGGGTGTTCCATGTCTTAGCTGCCAGGTAGGAGAAGGATCTTCCTCCGGCGGTGGCTCTTCGGATGCATGGTACGGCGGCGAGGGCGAGACTTGTAGAACGTAGCTGGCGGGTGGGTGTGTAGAAGGTCAGGCGGTCGTTGAGGTACTTGGGGCCCAGGTCGTGGAGAGACTTGTGTGCGTGGGTAAGGAGCCTGAACGTGATCCTTTTGCTGACGGGGAGCCAGTGCAGGTCCCTCAGGTGGCCGGAGATGTGGCTGCGTCGGGGGATGTCCAAGATGAGTCGGGCGGAGGCGTTTTGTATGCGCTGGAGTCTTTTCTGTAGTTTGGCTGTGGTTCCCGCGTAGAGCGTGTTCCCGTAGTCCAGTCGGCTGGTGACGAGTGCCTGGGTGACCGTCTTCCTGGTTTCGGTCGGGATCCAGCGGAAGATCTTTCGGAGCATGCGCAGGGTGTGGAAGCACGACGAGGAGACGGCGTTGACTTGTCTGGTCATCGAGAGGGAAGAGTCCAGGATGAAGCCCAGGTTGCGTGCGTGGTCTGTTGGCTTGGGAGCGGTGCCCAGGGCGGGAGGCCACCAGGAGTCGTCCCAGGCGGAGGGCGATGGTCCCAGGATGAGGACTTCCGTCTTGTCTGAATTCAGTCTCAGGCGGCTGTTCTTCATCCACTCGGCGACGTCTTTCATCCCTTCGTGTAGGCTCGTTCTGGCGGTGGCGGGGTCATTGGTGAGGGAGAGGATCAGCTGGGTGTCGTCGGCGTAGGAGATGATGTTGAGGTTGTGTTGGCGTGCGATGGCTGCGAGAGGGCTCATGTAGACGTTGAAGAGGGTTGGGCTGAGCGATGATCCTTGCGGTACGCCGCAGATGACTTCGGTGGCCTCGGATCGGAACGGGGGGAGGCGGACTCTTTGTGTTCTTCCGGCGAGGAACGAGATGATCCACTCCAGTGCCTTTTCTTGGATACCGATGTTGCTGAGGCGTTGAACTAGGGTGCGGTGGTAGACAGTGTCGAACGCTGCAGAGAGGTCCAGGAGGATGAGGGCCGCTGTTTCCCTGTTGTCGAGCAGGGCTCGGATGTCGTCGGTGGCTGCGATGAGGGCGGTCTCGGTGCTGTGGTTGGCTCGGAAACCGGACTGCGAGGGGTCGAGGGATCCGTTCTTCTCGAGGTAGGCTGCAAGTTGTCTGTTGGCGGTCTTTTCGATGACTTTGGCAGGAAAAGGGAGGAGCGAGATGGGGCGGAAGTTCTTGAGGTCGGTGGGGTCCGCTGTTGGTTTCTTCAGTAGGGCGTTGAATTCAGCATGCTTCCAGCTACCCGGGAAGGTGGTGGTGTTGAAGGAGGAGTTGATGACGTCCCGGAGTTGGGGTGCGATGATGGAGTCGGCCTTGTTGAAGACGTGGTGGGGGCATGGGTCGGTCGGAGATCCGGAGTGGATGGTGTTCCTTGTGCGGGCTGTGTCTTCGGTGGTCACCGTGGTCCAGGTGCGGAGGATGGCGGTGGGGGGCGTTGGTTCGACGGTCGGGTGCGTGGATGGTGCGCTGAAGCTGTTGTGGATGTCGGCGATCTTGCGGTGGAAGTACGAGGCGAGAGAGTCGCAGAGATCTTGTGAAGGAGTGATGTCGTTGTTGCCGGTGCTGGGTTTGGAGAACTCCTTGACGATGCTGAAGAGTTCCTTGCTGTCGTGGGCATTGTTGTCCAGTCGTTCCTTCAGTGAATTCTTCTTGGTGGTACGGATGAGCTGGTGGTGCTTGCGGGTGGCGTCTTTGAGGGCGGTCATGTTGTCTGTGGTCTGGTCGAGGAGCCAGGCTTTCTCGAGGGTGCGGCAGTTCTTCTTGGAGTCCTTGAGTTCGTCGGTGAACCAGGACGCTTTCTTGCTTCTGGGCCTGCTGAGCGGGTTCTTTAGTGGCGCGAGGTCGTCGGCGCAGGCGGTCAGCCACTGCGTGAGGTTGCGTGCTGCTTCGTTGGGGTCCGTTGTGCTGGCGGGTGGGTTCTGGCTGAGGGAGGTGGTGAGCTGCTCAGCTGTGATCTTGCTCCAGCTCCTGCGAGGAACCTGTTGCGGGTGGTGGTGGGTCGTGGTTCTTCCGAAGCTGAAGTGGACGCAGCTGTGGTCGGTCCAGTGAAGTTCGGTGGAGTGGCTGACGGTGATGTACTTGCTGGATGAGAAGACGGGATCAAGCGTGTGGCCGGCGTAGTGGGAGGGGGTGTTGACCAGTTGCTTGAGTCCGAGGTTGGCGAGGTTGTCCAGCAGGGCGGTGGTGTTGCGGTCCTTGCTGTTCTCCAGGTGGAAGTTGAGGTCCCCTAGGAGGATGTAGTCAGCGGAGCGGAGGGCGTGCGGGCTGATGAAGTCCGTGATGTCTTCGCTGAATTGTGTGCGTGGTCCCGGGGGTCTGTAGACGAGGGTGCCTCTGAGGGTCGTCTTTGGGTCGGTGTGTATCTGGAAGTGGAGAAACTCGGCGGCGGCGAAGGTGTCGTTGGAGTCGGTCGTGATGCGGATGGTGTTCTTGTGTACGATGGCGATGCCTCCTCCAGTCTGGTTGTTGCGGTCTCTCCGGATGATCTTGTATCCGTCTGGGATGGCGATGGCGATGTCGGGTGCTGAGGAGGCGTTCATCCAGGTTTCTGTGAGGGAGGCGACGTCTGGTGAGGTTGTGTCGAGCAGGTTCCAGAGTTCGATGGCGTGTCTGTGGATGGAGCGGGTGTTGAGCAGGATGCACTTGAGGTGGCTGTTGTGGGTGCTCGGCTTGGTAGCTGTGGTGTAGGTCTGGAGGCAGGTGAACTTGCAGGCTTGACAGGTGAAGGGTCCATGGGTGCGTCTCGGGGTGGCTCGGTGGCAGGCTATTGTTCGATCGGGTTTGAGTGCGATGAGGATGGCGGCGTCGTAGGTCCGTTGTGTGGGCTGGCATCGACGGGGGCCAGGGGTCCTGGCACTGGGCGCGGTCCAGGCGCGGATGGGCGCAGACGGGCTTGCCTTTGGCGCGCCTTCGGTGCACAATCGGCTCGCCCGCTGCGCGTCAACGCTGCGCATGCGTGGGGTCGTCATAAGTAAGCAGCCGGGAGGAGGGTCAGCGGTGGGGCGGCGAATGGGCTAGCGGGGGGGCGGGGCCGCAGGGAGGCAGCGGCGGGAAAGACTGGTGCGGGCGGGCGCTCATCGACGGCTGGGTCGCCCAGTCATCAGCTGGAGAAAAAGGCGGCAAAAGGAGCAGCAGGCAGGAGGAGCGAGGGGGCGACCAGGCCACAGGAGCAGGCACAGTGGTCGAAGGATGAGCTGGGTATCTGCAGCATAGGATATGATGTTCAATCCATGCGATCTGACTACACCATGTAGGTGTTGAACAGCATAGAGCTGAGGGACGAACCTTAAGGGACACCGCAGATGGTGCTCCTGGGTTCTGAGGTGAAGGGAGGAAGGCAGATTCTCTGGGTTCATCTGGTGAGGAAAGAGGCGATCCACTTGAGGGCGTCTCCTTAGATTACAATGTCATGAAGGCCTTTTGAGAAGGGTGTGATGTGATACTCGGTCAAATGCTGCTGAGAGGTCGAGGAGGATCAGGGCCGCTGATTTTCCTTGATTGAGGAGGGATCTGGTGTAGTCGGTGGCTACAATCCCACTTCTGTCCATCCTCTGATACCGTGCTCTCTATCCTTCTCACTTCCCTCAAGCTTAACACACACACACTACTGTTCCTGAGATTCATTTCAGTATCGTACCTTACACATTCTTTTATCACATATTTTTTTCACACATCTAGGCTCACCTTTTCACACCCTTCTCTCAAACATCCTTTTTTCTGTCCCATCTACTTCTTATCATACTATTCTCACTCCGACATACTCACGGCTCAATGAAATGCTCCCAACACAAAAACACATGCACATATTACCTACTCTCTTGAAATCTTCCGTTTCGCCCTTCTCACACAGTTACCCTCCTTCATACATGGCCTTATTTTGCTTATATCCTTCTCTTTCCCACTTCTCTTCCACTCTTTTGCTCTCTCCATTATACAGCAAATACTCAAGAACAGCTGTTTGTTTATGCTCCCTATCACCAGTGCAAATACTAATCATTTTTCAAACTTACACTGGTGAAAACAAAGCTGGATTCCAGAATTAGGCAAAGTTGACTTAACCCCTTCCCCGCTCATGACGAGCTCAGTTCGTCATGAGTTACGACGCTCGTACGCTCATGACGAGCTGAGCTCGTCATGTAACGCGGCTTTTAAAAAAACGCAGCGCACAGCGGGAAAACCGCTAGCGCGCATGCGGTTAAGAGACCCTGCTGATGAGGTCTGAAGAAATAATTCTTATGGTGGATTGTAGAATTAAATAAACGCAGCGATGAGTGCAAGATGAAACATTGATATTTAGTTGTTAACATAGTGCAAAGTGAAGTTTGGGCCATTTACAGGGTGTATGTCATGACAACGCGGGCTTTACCCTGCGCTGCCATTACGATGCATCCATTACAACGCAAGTCGTTACAACGACTTGCGCTGTAGGCGCTGGATTGTGGAATAGTTTAATTTTCTATTCCAACTCCAGCCCACGTAACAGTAGGGAAGGTGTTGGAATAGAAAATAAAACTATTCATTTACCAAGAGCGCCCTCGAGCACAAGTCGTTGTAACGACTTGCGTTGTGATGGCAACGTCGTAATGGCAGCACGGGATAAAGCCCACGTTGTCATGGCTGTTTACCCATTTACACATTTCTGTACTTAGTGTGCATTCTTTGGGTTTCCATATATTGTGAGGTAGCTGTAACCTAGTAGGTGGTTATTACATAGAACATCCCAACAACACCCTAAGGGCCAGATGTAGGTCACCCAATACCGGTCGGTAACGGCCGCAATTATCGAGTTTCGGCCGTTACCGACCGGTATTGGGCTTTTTAGATGTAGGTGGCATTTTTTTTAGGATTCGGTATTTTACCGAATCGGTAATTTAAGGATTTGGTAAAATACCGAAATCTTAACATACCGATTCGGTAAATTACCGAATCCAGGATGTAGGGAGCACTCAAGTTGGTGCATTCCTCAGTTAAGGATTCGTTATTTACCACCAACTACAAGTTGGTGGTAAATAATGAAAACCTTTGAAAAAGCATTTTTTTTGCTTTTCCAACAGTGCGGTGTGGCAGACATACATGCCCATAGGGCATGTATGTGTGCCACATGTGCACCCATACACAATTGAGGGGTGCAACAGGGTGTTAAAGTGACACCCTGCCACCCTTCAATGTTTTCCCCCTTTTACCGAATCGGTATTTACCGATTCGGTAATTGCCATTCATTCCTATGGGCCTCCATAGGAATGAATGGCAATTACCGAATCGGTAAATACCGATTCGGTAATTACCGAAACTTACCGATTCGGTAATTTTTAACAAAAAATTACCTACATCCCATTTCCCTATTCTTAAATACCGAATCGGTATGATTCGGTATTTAAGAATAGGTAAATTGAGATTACCTACATCTGGCCCTAAGTAACTAGGAGTCAAGCTCTTTCAAAAGGTTTTGGAAGCAGGCACCCAGCCTTGGTGTTGCACTGCTTCAAAACGTTGAGGTCCACCGCGGCCTGTAAATATTTATTGCATTTTTTTTTTGTACAAATGCGGTCAAAGAGCAGTAACATCAAAAAGACACGCCTCCTACCTTTACATGAGATTTCAAAGAACAAGATATGGCAGGCAAGCTGACTGAACAGCAGTACGAACACGTCTCCATCTTTGTACATTGTGACATCTCATGTTTCTCACAGACTCAATGTTATGTCTGTAGCCTCCAACAGAACTATGGACGGATTGCAACATATATCTAACTGCTATGAACGGGTTGTGACCCATATATCTGCAGTGCCTGGATTGCGACATGAGCCTTTAGAGCCGAAAGCTCTTATGTCTGGACCAGAGCCCAGCCCGGAAACCGCAACTCCTCCTGGGTGTAACTCGAGGACAACGGGACGCATGACAATAAGCAGAGTGTAATAAATCACAGGTAAACATCTAAAGCAGCAGTGCCCACCCACATTCTGTGTGTTCGGTGTCAGGCCACTGTCCTGTGGTGCTCCAGGCCAATTAGTCAATACGTGTAAAAAGTATTACTGTTGGTATTGGAGTCATATACTACTCTGCGCTCTTTGGGCTTTGACTTTCAAGGGATAGAGCGATTTACAAGTCAGTGTTTAATCATAAGGAGTGATTTAAATTAGATTGTGAAACAACCAATTTTGTATTATGGTTAGATCATTTTAATGTCATCCAGTCTTCAGGAAATGGGAAAAGGGCTTGTTCTAAAGTGGAAGGCAGCGTAGATCCAATGCTGTCTGAATTATCAAGTTTAAATATGGTCTGTGTGTCTGAACAGAGAGAACTGTAAGGCAGTGCACTCAGCGCACATATGATTTGCAATACATACAGTGATGGGGCAGAGGTTATTTATTTAAAAAAGGAGAGAAGAATTTATATATCTTATGAAAGATACAGTCATTAACTAACAGTTCTTTTACCTTTATTGTACAGATAGGTTCTGTAGTCACTTTATAATAAGTCTATATTCCAGGGAAGCAGAGCTTTGCTGAAAGGGATACACAGTTAACAAGATTACTCTTAGCTGTGCACACCATATGGTTTAATTCATACAGCATACTGTTCAGCTTACTCAGCTTCTATGGTAAGACGGACCTTAAATGAGACAGCGGTTGGGGGGTCCAGACCACGTAAGCACTGGTTGCGCTGGACATTAGCTTCATCTGGGAAGCTTAAATTAGAGACATGTGGGGCCATTGTTGTAGGACCACCATCTGGAGTCACAGGCATTTGTCATGTCTCTTGGGTATCGGTGGTGCTGGACACAGTCAAGAATTCTCCAAAACTCATGTCCGAGGAAGCCGATTCTGGAGCTGGTCGAAGCATTAATATGAAGGCTCATGGGGACTTTTGCACTGCCAGGTTCTTTGATACTACTGCAGATAATTCTCTTTGTAAAATGCGAGTTATTGCCTTAGCTTAACTGCAACTGTTGCAGACATGTTTTGTTGATCATGCTAACCATGCCAAAAGGAAGTACAGTCTATGAGGTTCAGTGCCTCTCTTTCAGATCCAAGCTGTGGGGATGAGAAATTGAGGATTAGCTGGCTCAGTTGAAAAGGTTTACATTCTTGTACCTATCTAAAGATCATTTTGATGCTTTCTTATGATCTCAGACACACTTGTATGCTCTCTTTGAATAAGTCACACATCTTCCAATAGAACCCTATGTTAAAAACTCTATATAATATGTGCTTTACCGTTGCTTGGGGAGCTCACTAAAATCGGGTTTGTTGGGAAACCCCTGGCCTGATGAATCTGTGATTCCCAGATTAATGATTTTTCTTTTGTTGATAAACCTGTTCAGGCTTCGAATGGCATGAGCGGAGATTTGTCCTGTTGTGATGGTGCCAGTGCTTGATGGAATTCATGGAGCAGAACTGAGTGGAGCTCCACATGATAATCCCAGGTGCAACAAAGGTAAAAATAAAAAAAGACAGCGGAGCCTCCAGGGAAACTTGGGTAGATAGCCCAATGCTTGACTCACCGACCCAGTCAGATAACACCATTGCACTTCTAAATGTATGAAATGTGATGTCTGATTGTGTTGATCGACTGTATAGACATTTGTACTTAAATTGTGATCTTGGGAGGTAACAACAAAATAAACCGGTTTTGGGTTTGTATGGGGAAAGTCCTGGGATATCAAGAGTTTGAACTGTGTGTAATCCAAAGCACACAGCAGGAGTCTCTAGAAGGATGCGGAGAAGGCAAGGACTGCCTAGAACTCTTAGCACTTTTCCTAATAGGTGAATTTGTGAATGAAACAGATGAACTGATATAGCTGACCCAGACCCTCTGCAAGTCCCAAAAGGTTCTGACCAGGAGTTTCAGAATGTAAGGGGGTCAGTGTATAGGATCGAAATAACCTTCCTCCCTCCCTCCATGACAACAGACGGGAAGACCTTCTTACCCTTCTACATCTCCTCCAAGAGAAGAGATGTGGCACAAAGCCGACAGACACCTGAATGTTTAACTCGTTGTAGGCAAAGGTGCTGAAATAGAAATGAGGGCAAAGAAATCGAAGCATGAAAAAGCTCCACCTTAAATGACTTCTCTAAACATGAAAAGTGCCACTAATATAAAAAACAAGCATTTACAATGCAATGGTCTCGGCATTATTAAAGGTAGAGCTATTAGCATTGTTCATGACATTTTTTTTAAAAAAAATCATAAATAAATGGCATTGTCATTTACATTGCCAATAGCTTAATCGTTAAATAAATGGCATTGTCATTTACAATGCCAATAGCTTAATAGCTCGCAAATGCATGACCTATTGCATTTACACCCACACAGAGCCACCCACACAAAGCCACCCACACACATACAGAGCCACCCACACAAAGCCACCCACACACATACAGAGCCACCCACACAGAGCCACACACACAGAGCCCCCCCCACACACACACAGAGCCCCCCCACACACACAGAGCCCCCCACACAGAGTCCCCCCCCACACACACACAGAGCCCCCCACACACACAGAGCTCCTCACACACACACACAGAGCCCCACACACACACAGAGCCCCCCACACACACGCACACAGAGCCCCCCCACACACACACCGCCTCCCACACACACAGAGCCCCCCACACACACAGAGCCCCCCACACACACACAGAGCCCCCCCACACACACACAGAGCCCCCCACACACACACAGAGCCCCACACACCCACACACAGAGCCACCCACACACATACAGAGCCACCCACACACATACAGAGCCACACACAGAGAGCCCCACACACACACACAGAGCCACACACACAGAGCCACACTCACAGAGCCCCACACACAGAGCCCCCCCCCACACACACAGAGCCCCACACCCAGAGCCCCACACCCATAGCCCCACACACACTAAGAGCCACACACACACCCAGAGCCACACACACACCCAGAGCCACACACACACCCAGAGCCACACACACACCCAGAGCCACACACACCCAGAGCCACGCACACACACACACACCCAGAGCCACACACACACCCAGAGCCGCACACACACACCCAGAGCCACACACACACACCCAGAGCCACACACCCAGAGCCACACACACACCCCAGAGCCACCCCCCCCAGAGCCACACACCCCCCCCAGAGCCACGCACACGCACACACACCCAGAGCCACACACACACCCAGAGTCACACACACACACCCCCAGAGCCACACACACACACCCCCAGAGCCACACACACACACACACACACCCAGAGCCACACACACACACCCAGAGCCACACACACACCCAGAGCCACACACACACACCCAGAGACACACACACACACCCAGAGCCACATACACAGACCTAGAGCCACATACACACACCCAGAGCCACATACACACACCCATAGCCACATACACAAACAGGATAGCAAGCACAGCGAGGGGGCAGGGAAGCAAGAACAGCGAGGGGGCAGGGGAGCAAGCACAGCCAGGGGGCAGGGGAGCAAGCACAGCCAGGGGGCAGGGGAGCAAGCACAGCCAGGGGGCAGGGGAGCAAGCACAGCCAGGGGGCAGGGGAGCAAGCACAGCCAGGGGGCAGGGGAGCAAGCACAGCCAGGGGGCAGGGGAGCAAGCACAGCCAGGGGTCGTAACGCAGCACAAGCACTAACTATCATTACTTTCTGCGATTGGGTAATTGAACAACCTTTCGCGATAATACCCTTCTCCAATCATCATTGGACCACGTTTCCCACATCAAAGTTGTTCTTGGCCCCCGTTGTGCCAAATCTGACTCCTACCAGTGTATGTTTAAAAAAAAGAAACTTTATTGAGAACTTGTGGCTATTGCAAGTCACTAACAGCAATTAATAGCAGTACAAACAACCACCTTATCAAAATGAAAGGGAAACGAGGGGAGAGGTGAGGAGCTCACGCACACACAAGCAACGAGGGGGTGAGGAGCTCACGCACACAAGCAACGAGCGGGGGTGGAGGAGCTCACGCACGGGGTGAGGAGCTCACGCACACACAAGCAACGAGGGGGGTGAAGAGCTCACGCACACAAGCAACGAGGGGGGGTGGAGGAGCTCCCGCACGCAGAAGCCACGAGGGTGGAGGGGGGTGAGGAGCTCACACACATAAGCAACGGGGGGGTGAGGAGCTTACGCACACAAGCAACGAGGGGGAGGGTGAGGAGCTCACGCATATAAGCAACGAGGGGGGAGGGGGGTGAGGAGCTTACGCACACAAGCAACGAGGGGAGGAGGGGGTGAGGAGCTCACGTACATAAGCAACGAGGGGGGGTGGGGGTGAGGAGCTCACGCACACAAGCAACAAGGGGGGTGAGGAGCTCACACACACACAAGCAACGAGGGGGGAGGGGGTGAGGAGCTCACTCACACAAGCAACGGGGGGGAGGGGGGTGAGGAGCTCACGCACACACAAGCAACAAGGGGGGAGGGGGTGAGGAGCTCACGCACACAAGCAACGAGGGGGGGAGGGGGGGAGGAGCTCACGCACGCAGAAGCCACTTAAATGCAGCACTTTTAGTTTCTCATTCATCCAGAAGATGATTTTCATCTAAATGCTTAATATATGCCTTTCACTCTGAAGCTATGATAAAGGCCCAAATGCTGTTATGACAATACCAGCCCAGTGTGCTGAACAATAATTTTCACTGCATGTGCCTGTATGCCTCCCGAGAGGTGCACCTCTATGGCACAAAACATGTCATCGTTCAGCAACAGCCCTTACTAAGAGGCCTATAAATGTAGGAGCATGACCCTGCTCACTTGCTGTGCCGATTTGAAGTGCGCAGTCAGAGAGCTTATGTTGCTGCACAAGACTTCAGATTCCAGTGTTCCCAATCTGTCACCTTTCAGGCACACCGAGAGTAAATGCATCATATGAGCCTTGAGGGGAATCGTTAAACCTGCGAACTAAACAATCCCCCACATTCCTACCCACAAAGGCATCTGGGAGAGTGTGCAGTCAAACTCCTGCCTGGGTAATCAATGTAATAGCCTCTCCCCGCAGAAGGAAAATGACATTTCCTTGTGCTCAAGATGGGAAAGCCAGATTGTGCAGTGCGAGCAGTAAAGTCGGCCTTAAATCAATTTGATCCAAGTGAAGTTGCTGCCCTGCGTGCGCCCGCGGAGCAGGTCTGTTTATTTATTTCCCACTCCGCACCGCTCCCTGCACATCTGGCACATTTAACGTGCCCATTCCCGGTGATTGGGTGGCAGCATGTTTCCGTCAGTTTTACCACCACCCAATTGCAGCTGCCACCCAGTGGTGCAACGCGGGGCGAGTGCTGTAGTGAGTATGTGCGCCAGGCGGGCCTGGTGGTGACTGACAACCCATGGGGCACACACGGACAGACACTAGGCGCTGGAATAGCAGGGAGCCTCAGAGCATGGCCCGATGGACGTGCTGGTAGAGCCTCTGGAATGGCAGGGAGGCTTCAGGGCAGGAATGGGAGTGGAGCTAGAAGTGCAGAATTGCAGGAGCGCTGCCGACCAGCATTCAAGTACATTCTTAGACTGCGAGGGCGGGGAGGAGCCGATAGTCAGTATTAAGGTAAGTTATTTGAACTGTATGTGGCTCTCAGCACTGTACAGTAAGTGATGCTGCGGGGCAGGACTGAGGTACATCGGTAGAGCAGCGGTGCTGCAGGCTAGGAATGAAGTGCCCAGACAGCGAGGCCCTGCAGTCACAGCAATGGGATATCAGTGCAGGCTGCGGGTGAGGGCTGAGTTGGACGAGGAACACTGGACGTGGCTCCCGGGCCGGGAAAAGGAAGGACGGTTGAGGTACATTAGTCGAGCAGTGGTGGGCCTCAGTACCGGGGAAGCAAGAGGTGCCCAGCAGAGGGGTCGTGAATGTCGAGGAGCAACAGTGGGTCCTGCCCGGACAGTGGAGAGTATGTGCTCAAGATCAGACTGGTGGTGCATCCGCGTGGGGGGGGGTCTACGTCACGCACTGGAAGACACGAACCCCGCTGTCATACCTGGAATCCATGCCTCTTCAGGGGCGGGCGAGGGTGTTGTGAGGCCCTTCCTCGGACGCCGGCTTCTTCCTACCTGCGGGTCCAGAGCCTCCAGAATGGCAGGGAGGCTTACACATGCCTTGTCCCTTCTCCGCCATCTTGGTAAAGGAAGGTAGAAGGCAACGCAGGCTCGGATTGGCTGAAACGTTACTGTCTCCCATTGGCTGTGGCTGCGGGCAGAGGGGGCGAGAGCAGGACGGAGGAGGGCTGCGGGCAAAGGGAAGGGGGGGAGAGCGGAGCCGAGCAGCTCCAGAAAGAGCTGACGGCGAGAGACAGGCACAGACACAGACACAACGCCCACGGATCGCATCAAGCCGGGGAAAAGAGTATGGGACCTCGGCGAGAGGGAGGGTGTGGAGGGCGGGACTTAAAAAAAGAGACAGAAACGCCCACGGATCGCATCCAGGCGGGTAAAATAGTAATTGACACACCTCTCTTCCAATGGCTAGCCTCCATTTACGAAGCTAGCCAATGGAAGAGAGAGGCGGAATAAAGCACACTGTTGAAGTCATTAAATCTCGGGCCCTGCCCACACTGCTTATGCAGTGTGAGCTAGGCCCGAGACCTAAAAACACGAAATCAAGTACTGAAGATTGGTTGCACGAGAGATGAGGATAGAAAGTGTTTTCAAGAAGGTTCCTTCAACACTGAGCACTGGAACGATCTTAAAAAACAATTTAAAGATCATAAGCATAAATCTTGTCCCGAGCAACAAGCAGCCTTTCTTAACTGGTACACGGAAGTTATGAAGTGTAAGCAAAAATCTCAGGTGTGAGAACGGAAATTCCTCACCTGAGATAAAGGATTAGGGCTTTATCCCCCACTGCACTGCCTCATCCTTGAATGTTTCCCCAAATCACTAGTGAGAACTCAGAAGCCCTAGAAGAAAAGGAGGATATAGCAGATGTTGTAAGCTTCCACATTGCAGCAGGAGATACTTGAGGTGCACCACAATGTATACCTGGGAATGCAGCAGTACCAGTTAATGGGCCAGCAGGAGGGGCATATGCAAATCCACTGTGAGACTACGTCAAGCCAAAACGTGACAGGCGCCATAGCAAGATGAGAGGCAGACACAACAACCACAGATTGCCATACCAATGCTATCCCATTCAGTGCACCATCACCCTGAAGCAATGCATCACAGTGGTCGGGCTCACAGTCTATTACATGAGATAGTCTAAGATGATTGGATGACGTCTGGCGAAATGACTTGGGGCCAGATGTAGGTAGGCATTTACCGGTCGGTAACGGCCGAATTCGGCCGTTTCCGACCGGTAAAAGCCTTTTGAGATGTAGGGCATCTCAAAACACAGATTCGGTAATTCTACAGAATCGGTAATCTTACCGAGTCAGGAAAATTACCGAATCGGTAAAATTACTGAATCTGTGTTTTGAGATGTAGGTGGCACTGTAAACAGTGCCACAGGGCTTTAAGGATTCGTTATTTACCACCAACTACAAGTTGGTGGTAAATAATGAAAACCTTGGAAAAAGCATTTTTTTTGCTTTTCCAACAGTGCCATGTTGCAGACATACATGCCCTTAGGGCATGTATGTCTGCAACATGTGCACCCATACACAATTGAGGGGTGCAACAGGGTGTCAAAGTGACACCCTGCCACCCTTCAATGTTTCCCCCTTTTACCGAATCGGTAAATACCGATTCGGTAATTGGCATTCATTCCTATGGGCCTCCATGCCCATAGGAATGAATGGCAATTACCGAATCGGTATTTACCGATTCGGTAATTACCGAAACTTACCGATTCAGTAATTTTTTCGGTAAAATTACCTACATCCCATTTGCCTGTTCTTAAATACCGAATCAGTATGATTCGGTATTTAAGAATCAGTAATCTAGGATTACCTACATCGGGCCCCTGAAGAACCCCTTATAATGCCAGATATACTTTTCAATCAATCCATCAATCAAGGAGTTTATAAAGCGCAGCTGCTCACCCGGCAGGTTCTCAAGGTACTGAGGGAGGAGGCAGCTACCGGAAGTTCACGGGGCTCCGACAAAGTGCCAGGTCTTGAGGTCCTTCAAAAAATTGGGGAGTGATGGCGTCTGTAAGAGGTGGAGAGGGAGGGAGTTCCATGCCTTGGCAGCGAGGAGGGAGAATGACTGTCCTCCTGCTCTGGTTTTTTTGATTCAAGGTACTGTCGCAAGGGAAAGCCGGGCTAGGTGGAGGGAACGTTGGGGTGCGTGGAAAGGGAGGCGGTGGTTCATATAGACGGTCAGGTGTTGTGAAGGGCCTTGTGAACGTGGGTGAAAAGCTTGAACATGATTCTCTTGTGGACGGGGAGCCAGTGTAGTGTCCATAGGTGTTGGAGGATGTGGCATTGGCGTGGAAGGTTGAGGTCCAGTCAGGCAGCGGCTTTCTTTGGCTAGTAAAGAGGACATTTACAACCATAATGATTTTGCATGTCTAACAATATGCCCTTCTGCATCTACAAGATTATCCAAGCCCAGCAGTAGGGGGCAGAATCACTGTCCATTCCCACTTGTCGCCAGCCAAAGTTGTGAATATCAACCATCAATTATCAAACATATGTGATAACCCTTAAAAGTTCAGGGAAGACTTAACAAACGTTATTTAATTGTTATAAACCTTACTGGGCTGATGTAAAACAATTATTTCATACTATTGTGCCAGGTGAAATAAAGTATTTGTCTTGGTTTGATTAATAAAAAATGCTAACTGGCCACAAGAAAACAAGTTACTTACCTGTAACTTTGGTTCCCCAGTATTGGTAACTTTCATAGATTCCCATGCTTTGTATCATTCCCCGTCGTCGGAATGGGAGCCTCGGTAGTATCACAACCATAGAAACAAAAGAGAAAAATAGGCCTAGGCCTCATCTCATTTTGTATCCTATCACCCTGTCCCGGAGGAGCTGGGACTTGTGGGGAATCGACCACGAGACTGTGTGGGGAGGCTTTGGTAAAGAGAAACACAGGTGCCTTCAGGAGAGGTTTCAAAGACGGTTTAATGGGTATATAAGTCTTTTTCATCGGAAAAGGCAGTCCACTTGCAAACTATAAGAGAACAGGGTCCCAAATCATAAACGGCTTCAATTCAGCTATAACGTCCGGAGGTCTTGACAGGCGTGGTGTTGTCTGTCCCAGGGGCGTCTTTCGAGGCTTCCCCCACCGGTACCAAAAAGAAAAGGGAAACGGAGGTCAGGTACTTGCAATGCTCTCAGAAAGATTACAGGGCCGGGGGTGAAGACACAACTCCCATGCAACAGTGCTCGCTTCACTCTATTGGGTGTGAGGGGCAGTGCTCGTGCAGAGGGAGGGGATGCAAGGGCGGTGCTCCTTACTCTCGGGGCTGTTTCCTCCGCCCAACCCAGCCCGCTACCCGGCCACGTACCTCTTGGAGCCACGCTCCTCCCGCGGGACCGTGGCTGGGCGATGCGTTTTGATGTTGGCCTCCTGGCTTGCTGCTCTCCTCACGCTCGGAGTCTCTCCCTTCGTTTCCTTCCGCGCTCGTCTTCTCCTGGGAAGCGCCGTCCGCGGAGCTCTGGGCACTTCCTGCTTTTGACGTGACGTCCTCATCGAAGGGCGGAGCCTCGGCCTCTCGATACAGTTCCTTAAAGGGGCCGCTTCTGTTGATGTCGTCGGTCCAGTCGGACTCGGGGTCAGCCGCCCAGGTGCATTGTTGTAGCTGTGGGGACAATGGGCACGGTGAGAGGGGGGTGGCGGACCACCAGTCCTTGGGTCCTACCATGTCCGGTCCGCCCACCCCGTCACATACCTCCCCCCCTGGATTCTCCCGTTCGGGGAGAGGGAACACTCTAGAAAGGAAATCCGCGTTCCCATTGTCTTTCCCCTTTTTGTGCTGCACCGTGAAGGAATACGGTTGTAAAGACAGCAACCATCGCAACACCCGGGGGTTGCTGCTGCTGTTCTGATGCATCCATTTCAAGGGGGCATGGTCAGTATGAAGGATGAATGGTTTACCCTCCAAATAATATCGAAGCCTATTGATCGCCCACTTAATGGCTAGGGCCTCCCTCTCGATAGTGGAATAGTTACACTCCCTGGGGAACAGCTTCCGGCTTACGTATAACACCGGGTGTTCGACTCCTTCCTGTACCTGGGACAATACTGCTCCTATCCCCACATTAGAGGCATCAGTGGCTAACACGTAGGGCAGGGAGTGATCAGGTGACACTAGAACCGGGGCCGTGATCATGGTGGCTTTCAGGGTTTGGAAGGCTGTCTCGGCTGTAGGTGAGGGTTGTCTGTATTCCCGGGTCTTCGTGTCCTTTCGTAGGAGATCCGTCAGGGGCGCAGCCTTCTCGGCAAAACAAGGTATGAACCGGCGGTAGAATCCTACCAATCCTAGGAAGGCCCGTAGGTCCCTTTTGTTGGACGGAAACGGCACATCAGCAATGGCTCGTACCTTTTCGCTCTGTGGAGCTATCGTCCCCTCACCCAGTACATATCCCAGGTAATTCACGCGATGAAATGCGGCTTTCGATTTCTTGGCGTTGACATGGAGTCCCGCTTCCCGTAGCGCGGTCACGATGGTTTCTAGATGGTGTAGGTGTTCCCTCCAGTTCTTGCTGTAAATGACGATGTCGTCCAGGTATGCCGAGCTGAACGCATTGTACGGACGCAACACCTGGTTCATTAGGCGCTGAAAGGTAGCCGGTGCTCCGTGGAGACCGAAGGGAAGAACCGTGAATTCGTAGGCTCCTTCGTCGGTCACAAAGGCGGTTTTCTTCATGTCCTCCTCCCTAAGAGGCACCTGCCAATACCCCTTCGTGAGGTCTATGGTGGTGATATATCGGGCGTCGCCTATCTTCTCAATCAAGTCATCTACCCGAGGGATGGGGTAGGTATCGAAGTGGGAGACTGCATTCAAGGCTCTGAAGTCCATGCAGAACCGTTTGGATCCGTCGGGCTTGGGTATCATCACTATCGGGGAGGACCAATGGCTTTGGGATGGTCTGATCACTCCTAACCGCATCATGTCTTCTACTTCCCGTCTTATGGCTTCTTTCCTTGCTGCGGGGATCCGGTACGGTCTTTGCTTCACGACTGCTCCTGGAAGGGTTTCGATGCGGTGTTCCGCCAATTTGGTTCTCCCTGGTAGGTCAGAGAACACGTCCTGGAAGGGTTGCAGTGTGGCCGACAACTCGGTCTTTTCTTGGGGAGTCAACCCGGGGTTTACCACCAGTTGGTTCAACGTGGAACCGTAGGGGTCGCTTGACTGCCCTACGAAATGTCCCGATTGGGGTACTGGGCCCAACCATTCTTTGAGTAGATTGATGTGATAGGTTTGTGTTTTGTTGGGGGACATTCGGAGTCGGTAGGTTGTTTGCCCAATGGTGTCGACTACCTGGAACAGTCCTTGCCACTCGTTCCGGGTTTTGTTACCTGCAGCCGGCAGCAACACGAGGGCCCATTTTCCCACCTCAATGCGTCGAAGCTTCTTTCCCTTGTCATAGTACCTCTTGTACCTTTCTTGTTGGTGGTCTAGGTTGGTATAAGCCAGTTCCTGTAGTTTCCCCAGTTTGGTCCTCAGTTGCGTGGTGTATTCTAGCATGCTTTTTGTTTCTTGTGGGGCATCGTTTTCCCACATATCCCTCGTGATGTCAAGGAGGGAGCGGGGCTGTCTGCCATACAATAGTTCGAATGAGGAACACCCTAGGCTGCTTTGTTTTTGGGACCGAATGACATACAGGGCGATAGGTAGAAGACGGTCCCAGGTCGGTCCTTCGGCTGTCAGCATTTTCTTCAGTGTCATCTTGAGGGTCTGATTGTACCTTTCTACAAGGCCATCGGTCTGAGGGTGATACACTGAGGTCTTCAGGTGTTTGATATCCAGGGAGGTACAAACTTCTTTCATCAGTTTGGATGTGAAGGGGGTCCCCTGATCCGTCAGCACTTCCTTGGGGAAACCAACTCGTGAGAACAACTCTATGAACCTTTCAGCGATGGCGGTGGTTGTGGCTGTTCGTAATGGAAAAGCTTCCACGAATCTGGTCGCGTAATCCACCAACACGAGGGCATATAGGTGTCCTCTACCCGTCTTCGGCAACGGACCGATTATGTCCATACCAATACGTTCGAACGGTACCCCTTTGAGGGGCATCTTCTGCAGTGGGGCGGCCACGGGACGGTGAGTGTTTCGCCTCTGGCAGACCTCACATTTGGCACAGTATTCCTGAACGTCCCGATATATCCCGGGCCAGAAGAAATGTCGAACTATACTGTCGGTGGTTTTTTCTTTTCCCGCGTGTCCGGCCGTTAGATGGGCATGAGCAAAAAATAATACCTGTTCCCTAAAGGATTTAGGAACCAAAAGTTGAAGCTCCCCGTCGATTTTGGTTTGTCGGTACAATAGGTCGTTCTTAATCATGAAACGAGGGTAGGAGAGAGTCTGGGTTCCTAGGGGGGCGTGGGCATTTTCCCAGGCGTGAAAGAGCGTTCGGTCTTCTCCCTGAGCAAAGCGAAAGCTCCGATCAATAACCCATGGTTCGGGTGACAGGTAGGTGACCTTGCTCTCATGCTGTCGGGGTCGGTCAAGGGTTTGCTTGAATAGGGAGAGGAACTCGGGATTATCTGTACCCAGGATCATATCTTCGGGCAGGGAATCCACCACCCCTACCCGTACCTGACAGGGATCCCTATCCGGTAGCTTGATGGTAAGGAAGGCAACCGGATACGGCTTGACATCCCCGTGGACACACCGGATGTATACCGTTTTATGGGGTTGTACCTGGTCTTGCAAAACAAATCGGGTTTGGATGACGGATTGTCTGCACCCGGAATCTAACAGAGCACGTACCTGACAACCATTCATCCTCATACTCACGTAGATAGTGCTGCCCATTTCTGCGGAGTACATCACTGTTCGGGGGAGGTACCCAACCTCCATAGGTTCCTCGGGGTTCTTTTTCTTGGTGCACATCCTCGCTATGTGACCCCACTCTCCGCACTCGAAGCACTGCGGGCCTCTCTGCAGGATAGGCATCGTTCCTGTTGGACGTAGCGCTCTGGGTACCTCAGACATACTTTTGGGTCTTTTGTCCGCCTTTGGGTTTGTTAGGGGTTTGAGGGCTTTCTCCTGTTCCCAAGAGAGGGTTTTGGGCTGTGCCCTGGCTTACTGGGATGCCATCTCAATGGCCTGGGCAACCGTAATACCTACATGTTGGCGCAGCCAGCGTTGGGTGGCATAGGGCAACGCCTCCATGAATTGTTCTAAATAAACTTTGTTTAGGATGTCTTCCTTACTGCAGAGGTCCGGACGTAGCCATTTGTCTGCGGCCATCTTCAATCGGAAGAAAAGTGTTTTGGGGTTCTCCCCTTGGACTCCACGCTCCTTCCGAAAGCGTACCCGATAGGCTTCCTGATCCATTCCTAAATGGTCTAGGATGACCATCTTAATGGTCGCATAGGGCGTCGTGCCCATTGGGTTAGCGGCCTGATACGCCGATTGGGCTTCCGCAGTGAGGAGGGGTGCCAGGAAGAACGGCCATTTGTCTTCCGGCCAACTCATGGCTCACGCCGCCCTTTCAAAATTCAAAAGGAAGGCGTCTGGGTCGTCACCAGGCACGTATTTTTGGAGGGCCATTCCGTGGGGGTGGGGGCTATGCTGTCGTAACTCCCCTTGGAGGACCTGTGTGGGAGGGGGTATGTTTCTCAGACTGTCCAGCTGGGCCGTTATAGTGGTGGTGAACATCTCACGGTCGGCCTGGGCGGTGGCTATCTGGCTTTCCACAGCCCTCTCCAATTTCTCTTGTCCTTTGATGATATGGTCAATAAGGGCCTCCATCTTTGTACCACAGATGGATGTTGGTGGGGATCCCACTTCTGACACCAGTTGTCCCGGAGGAGCTGGGACTTGTGGGGAATCGACCACGAGACTGTCTGGGGAGGCTTTGGTAAAGAGAAACACAGGTGCCTTCAGGAGAGGTGTCAAAGACGGTTTAATGGGTATATAAGTCTTTTTCATCGGAAAAGGCAGTCCACTTGCAAACTATAAGAGAACAGGGTCCCAAATCATAAACGGCTTCAATTCAGCTATAACTTCCGGAGGTCTTGACAGGCGTGGTGTTGTCTGTCCCAGGGGCGTCTTTCGAGGCTTCCCCCACCGGTACCAAAAAGAAAAGGGAAACGGGGGTCAGGTACTTGCAACGCTCTCAGAAAGATTACAGGGCCGGGGGTAAAGACACAACTCCCATGCAACCGTGCTCGCTTCACTCTATTGGGTGTGAGGGGCAGTGCTCGTGCAGAGGGAGGGGATGCAAGGGCGGTGCTCCTTACTCTCGGGGCTGTTTCCTCCGCCCAACCCAGCCCGCTACCCGGCCACGTACCTCTTGGAGCCACGCTCCTCCCGCGGGACCGTGGCTGGGCGATGCGTTTTGATGTTGGCCTCCTGGCTTGCCGCTCTCCTCACACTCGGAGTCTCTCCCTTCGTTTCCTTCCGCGCTCGTCTTCTCCTGGGAAACGCCGTCCGCGGAGCTCTGGGCACTTCCTGCTTTTGACGTGACGTCCTCATCGAAGGGCGGAGCCTCGGCCTCTCGATACAGTTCCTTAAAGGGGCCGCTTCTGTTGATGTCGTCGGTCCAGTCGGACTCGGGGTCAGCCGCCCAGGTGCATTGTGGTAGCTGTGGGGACAATGGGCACGGTGAGAGGGGGGTGGCGGACCACCAGTCCTTGGGTCCTACCATGTCCGGTCCGCCCACCCCGTCACACACCCTCTTTTTGTAAAAGAGACCAAACTTTTGTCAGGACCAATCAGAGCAGCCTCACCCCATAGAACCTGCCTGAGAGAGCTCAGAGCCTCAGATTTTGGGAGCCGTTGTGCAAACCGTCACTGTCTCTGTAAAGAGACTGAGCTTTCCCAGGGGAGGAGGGCGGGTGCATGGGAATCTATGAAAGTTACCAATACTGGGGAACCAAAGTTACAGGTAAGTAGCTTGTTTTCTTGCCTCAGTATTGGAACTTTCATAGATTCCCATGCTTTGTATCAGAGTAGCTAGCAGTAAATCACAAAGACACATTTTGTAGATACATGGCATCACATAACCATATTAGCAATACTTATAGCATAGCAAAACAATAAACAAAATGTGCTCACCAGGATGGAGGGATTGTAGGGAAAGCTCACCTCTCAATGAAAAAGATTCCGCAGAACTGCTTGACCAACAGCCGCGTCGTCTCGTCCTGCAGACTCCAAGCAGTAGTGTTTCGTGAAGGTATGAGTACTGCTCCACGTTGCTGCCCTGCATATGTCCTTAATCGCGACGCCAGAGAAGAGAGCCACAGACAATGCCGCAGACCTTGTGGAATGTGCACGGACTTTTCTGTCCAGTGGCTTGCCCGCCTCCTGATGGCAGAATTGAATCGCACTGGAGATCCAGCGGGAAATGCCACTCTTTGCCAAAGGAAACCCTTCCGTGGTGCGCTGTAGGACACAAACAACTGGGATGATTTCCGAAAGGGTCGTGTGCGCTCTAAGTAGAATTTCAAGCAACTCTGAACGGCCAAAGAATGTAATGTGCGTTCCGCAGGCGTAGAAGGGCGCGGAAAGAAAGACTTTAAAATCAAAGGTTCATTCAAGTGGAACTCAGACGGCACCTTCGGAATAAACTTCGGATTGGTGCGAAGAATAAGAACATCCTTTTTGAATTGAAGGAATGGATGCACTATGGAGAGGGCTTGAAGCTCACTAACTCTTCTCGCTGATGTAAGAGCTAAGAGGAGGGCAAGTTTCCAAGACAGGAACTTCAAGTCCGCCTTGTGCACAGGCTCAAACGGAGCTTTCATGAGTTGAGCTGCCAAACTGGTGGAGGAGGTCGAACTGGAGGATACATCCGGAACAAGCCTTTTAAGAATTGTTTAACAATCCTAGAGGACCATAAGGAAGGGCCTGAAGAACTACGCCGAAACCTTGATATGGCTGCAAGATGTACCTTCACAGACGAATGCGCCACCCAGACTTAGCCAAAGATAGTATATATGGCTATAGTTGATGAGGCAGAGACTTGTAAGGATGGAGACCTTGTCTTTGACACCATAGGCAGAACCTTTTCCATTTTGCCTTGTACGTTTTATTAGTGCTCGGTGCTCGAGCCTGTGACAAAACTTCTCTACATTCCTGGGAGAGATTCAGATGCCGGAACTCTCTGTGTTCAGGAGCTACGCTGTCAAGTGTAGCGATTTCGGATCCGGATGGTAAACCTGTCCCTGATTCCTTGACAACAGGGACGGAATTGGTTGTAAGCGAATTTGAGGAGCCTGGGAGAGCCGCAGGAGTTCTGTGTACCAACATTGCCGGGGCCACGCTGGTGCAATGAGAATCATCTTGCATGGTTCCGCCTTCATTTTCCTGAGTACTCGAGGAATGAGGGGAATTGGAGGAAAAGCGTAAAAGAATGCGCTGTACAAGGCCATCGAAAGGGCGTTCCCCAGGGATCCCTGATGGTGAACTTTGCTTGCGTAAAACCGGCATTTGGCGTTCACCGGAGAGGCAAAAAGGTCGATGGTTGGTGTCCCCCAAACCGAGAACACACTCTCCAGAATGGACTGATTCAATTCCCATTCGTGAGTCACCTCTGTCTGGCGACTCAGGGCATCCGCCTTGACATTGAGCGAGCCTGCCAGGTGTTCGGCTCTCAGACTGATGCTGTGAAGAATCGCATAATCCCAGATCCTCTGAGCTTCTGTGGACAGAGTTTGCGACCTCGTTCCCCCTTGCTTGTTGACGTAGTGCATGGCCGTCGTATTGTCCGTCCGTACCAGCACTGTATGGTTGCGAACTCTGGGAAGGAAAGCCTGCAAAGCCAACCGAATGGCCGTCAGCTCCAAAAAATTGATATGGCACTGGCGCTGCTCTGGACTCCAGTGCCCGCTGACTTGAAGCTCTCGGAGCACTGCTCCCCAGCCTTCTAAAGAGGCAACCGTGGTCATGACCAGGGGGGATGGTGAAATTCTGAACGTCAGACCTTGTGCGATATTGTCTTGTACTAGCCACCATTCGCATGCCCTTCTCATTGCTGCTGTCACCAACACCTTGTCGTTGAATGATCCCTCTGCTTGGCACCATTGTTTGTCTAGTTCTTCCTGCAGAGGCCGCATTCGCAGCCTGCAATGCGGTATTAATGGTATGCAGGATGACATCGACCCGAGAAGGGACTTGTATTGACGGACTGAAAGGCATTTCTTGTGGAACAGTTGGCGAGCTGATACGATCAACTTTTGTTGACGCTCCTCCGAAGGACGAGCCGTGAATTGCTTTGTGTCCAAAATGGCCCCCAGGAATCTTGTGGATCTGGAGGGTTGCAGAACTGACTTGTGTTTGTTTAACTGAAGGCCCAGGTGACTGAACAACTGGATGCAAGTTGAAACGGCTTGAGAAGTTTCCTTGAAAGATGGAGCCTTGACGAGCCAGTCGTCCAAGTAAGGGAAAACTTCCAGGGATTGTTTTCGTAGAAAAGCCGCTACTGGTGCTAACACTTTGGTGAATACCTGTGGTGCAGACCGAAGGCCAAACGGAAGCACCTTGAATTGGAAATTGCTCTTGCCCACTGTGAAGCGCAGATATTGTCTGTGAGCTGGGTGTATCGATTTTGTGGAAATACGCATCTTCTAAATCCAGAGACGCCAAATAGTCGCCTGGGTTCAAAAGAGGAAGAATTTCTTGGAGAGTGACCATCCTGAAAGAGAGTTTGATGAGATAAATGTTGAGCTCTCGTAGGTCTAGTATGGGGCGCCAAGTCTCTGCCGTCTTCCGCACCAGGAAGAACCTGGAATAAAAACCTCTGCCCCTCTGAGAGAGAGGTACAGGTTCTATTGCCCCCTTGAGGAACATTTGATGGGCTTCGAGATGGAGCAGTCCCAGATGTTTTGTGCGGATGGCGCCCGGAGCTCTTGTTGGAGGAAGATCTTGGAATTCCAACGTATGGCCACTCTGCACAATATTCAGGACCCACTGGTCCGATGTTATACACTTCCAGCTGTTCAGACAAAAATATATCCTGCCCCCCACTGATGTGACTGGGAGGGTAGGAACAGTAGGTAGAGCCAGGAGGCCGCTATTGCCGCTTGGCGTTGTCACGTCCCTGACGGTTCTGATGCCCTCGCGGAGGTTGGGGAGAGTAAGACGCCGATTGTCCCTGCCGTTAATTTGAGTATTGGGTCTTATAAGACTGCGAAGATTGCGAGGAATATCTCTGTTGGGTGTTGCCTCTATCCGAGGAGAAACCTCTGCCACGAGCGCCTTTAAATGGGACCTTACGGTAGTTGAGTGATCCCAAAGACTTCGCCGTGTCTGTATCCTTTTTAGGTCGAGCAGACTACTCTCAATGCGTGAGCATTGAGAGTCTGCTACAGACCTAATGTGGCCCGTATTCAGGAGAGTGGACACGACTCAGACGCGCGCTTTTGCAGTCTCAGTTTTGACCGCGGGAGCGCGCGTCTGAGCCGCGCCTGCGCAGATGAACTTCCAGCCCCTACTTTCGCGTCGCTCTGCTCTCATGCATTAATGGCACAGACACAGCCAGCCCCCACCCCTCTGCATGCACACACATACAGGGGCGCGCGCACATAGACAGACAGACACACGCAGACAGACACACACACGCACACACACATACGCGCGCGCACCCCCTCCCCCCACACTTACCGGGGTCTTTTCGTGTGTCCCTGTCTCCCTCGGCAGCCTGCGGGTCAGTCTTGACAACAGGCGGGGCTCTCCACGACCACGGGAGCTCCGCTAGTTCACAGGCAAATCTTCCGGCTGACTACAGAAGCGCGGGGCTCCCGTCCGCTTCCTGTTTGCGGCCCCGCCCCCGTCCCAAAACAAGTTGCCTGGCTTCCGTTCTAATCCGGACTGCAGACATAAAGCCCACAGGTAGGTCCCCGGGTTTCCTTTCACGGGTAATACCTTGTTAACATTTGCCAATGTGTGTTCCTTCTATAAAGTGCAACATGAAATAATACAACTTACATTTGTGCATAGCTTGTTTAATAGTAGTACTGTAAAAACTCTACTGTAGTGCGCCTTTAAGAATCCTCTGCGAGGCCCGAGCACTTCGCACGGCACCCCAGCTCTCCTCCGCTCGCCCTTCGTCAACTGGTGAGTGAAATGATATCAATAGCGGATTTGTGTGATGTCCTTTATTTTTTAATAAATGCACCTCTTACTAGCTATTGAAGCCTGCTAAAAGCTTGGACTTCTCTTTACCATGCTAGTTTCTGAAGGCTGCACAGGACGGATGTCTGATCCCACAACTGCTCCCCTCCACCCTGTTCCGCCACAATCTTGTTTTTCGTTGCAGCACGCTTTCACTTTGAACAATAGCGGGCTTCTCCATACCACCCGGTCGCGCCCTCCAAACCTTCCATGTTCTTGCTGGAGTTTAGCATTAAACAAACAGTGCCTGTTTGTTTTTACAGTGCTTGTTTTTATTTGCAGTGCGCATTCACTTTTAACAAGAGCGGCCTTCCCCATACTCATGCATAATTGATATCCTCAATGTGTGCCTCAGCCCTTATTGAAAATACATTAACCAGGCCGTGACATTTGTAAATAAGGGAATAACCCTCGGCAGGTCAGCAGAGATAAACAAGCATTTGCAATTCAATAAGTGTCGCATTACTAAAACTTTGAGCTATTGGCGTTCTAATTAATGCAACGTAATTAGCTCAAACTTTAAGTAATGCGAGACCTATTGCATTGCAAATGCTTGTTTATATTTTGCAGGGCATCATCAACATGCTTACCGAAAAGCATCTCTCCATCAAATGGGAGATCCAGGATCTTATTTTGGACGTCCTGACGAAACCAGGTGGCTCTCAACCAGCCCTGGCGACGTAGCACCGCTGACCCTGCTATGGCCCGAAAAGCCGTGGAAGCTATATCCATAGCACAGTCGATAACTTCAGAGGAGGATTTCTCTCCCTCCATCAGCACTCTCTTGGCCTCATCCCTTGTGGAATCTGGTAGTTGTTCCACAAACGGTTCCATGTCACACCACATCTGGCGGTCGTATCTGCCTAGAATGGCGAGAGCATTTTCTGCTCTAACAAGCAAGCTGGCCATGGAAGAAAACCTCTTCCAAACGTTATCCAGGCGCCTACCGTCCTTGTCCGGAGGCGTAGTCAAAGGTGTTAACGGGTTTTTGGACTTGCTTTGGGCGGCCTGTGAGATCACCGAATCAGGCTTCGGCTGTCCAAGAAGACAAGCTGGAATGCCTTCTGGGGCCTTATACTTCTTTTCCACTCTGGGGAGAACCGGAATAACAGTGGCTGGATTTTGCATGATCTTCATACCTTCCTCCCACACATGTTCAATTATGGGAATGGACTTGACAGATCTTCTGTATTGTTCCTTGAAGTCATAGAGGAAACATGCAGACTCTTCTCTCGTAATCGGCAGTCCAAACCTCTTTGACGCTCTCTCCATCAGGTTATGGAACCCCCCTATATCAACTGGAGGGGAGATAGAAGTATCACGACCAGTGGCGTCTGGATCTTGTAGCCCACTGTCACCCTGATCCAAGTCTGGGTCCTGCAATGGATCAGTCAAGGGATCCACCTGTACAGCCTCATCGTCCGAAGAGGTATCCTGCTGGACAGTATTGGCTGGTTCGGGATCCGGTGCCCGGGAAAGGACCATAGGTATTACCGGTGGTGGCGTGTGGGGCACCACTGGAGAAGGAGGCAGACCGATAACTGGCTGTGCTTGTGACAACACCTGAGGTGGAGGTTGCGCAGACTGCATTGAAGGTTCCGAAGGAAACCTATTTCGATAGTCCTGCAGCATCATCTGTAGATCAGAGATGAGAGAGGCGGGCATGGCCACCATGTCCTGCCCTAAACCAGGCGGACGTCGCTCTTGTGGAACATAGTGATGCAACTGTTGGCCACCTGTATGCTCGTAATATTCCTCCGTGTCAGTTTCCTGCAATTTTACATTCAAGTCTGAGGGACTGTATGCATCCCCATAATGGCCACTCTCATCCTCATCCTCCTCCGACTCATCATCCAGAAGCATTGTCGGTGGATGTGACGAAACTCGTCACGGAGACGTCATTTCCGGTGTAATTTTCATCTTCTGCAGTGGAAAATGCATTTTTTGACCCGTCGACGGTCTCGTCAACGGAGCCGTCGTCGACGGTGCAGCAGTCGTCGACGGTATTGTCGATGGAATCGTCGACGGTACAGTGGCCTTCGTCAACGAAATCTTGGTCGTCGACGGAATGATCGTCGACGGTTTCGTAGACGAACTCGTCGTCATCACCATCAGCGTCGAAGTTGTCGTCGTCGTAGTTTTTGTCGTCGACGAGGCCGTCGACAGCACCTTACCGGAGCTCATCGTCATCGACGTGGAAGAAGCTATTGTCGACGAACCGGGAACCTTGAATGACGACGAAGTCGCTGACGTGGAGATCGCTTCCGACGACGAGCCCGTCGACGGAGCCAAGGAAACAGCGGGAATTTTCACAGAAGCAATCGTCGTCGACGTACCTGATGTTTTCGTCGTCGACGGACGCTGTTTTTTCTCCGGCCCGGTTCCTGGAGTGACAGAAGAGTATTTGTCACCGTTTTTTTCCTTTTTGGACGGAGGAGAAGTGATAGTAACCCCCTTTTTGTCCTTTGAGGCTGTAACCCATCCAGCAGCCTGTCCCTGCCTCTCCTTTTCACTTCCGTGAGGAGATTGAAGGGGACCAGCCCTCTCAGACCTGTCAGAGATCTTATGAGGGGCCTTAAGAGGGGGCTTAGCTGAAGAAGAACCACGGGGAGACCTACCCCTCTTCCTGGATCTGTGAGAGGACGCTAGAGATGTTGAATCCTCTTCATCTGATGAGAGCACCTCCTTCCGAGTCTTCATCTTTTGAAGCCAGGTCAAAAGCCGACCCTCTCTGACACGAAGTGTCTTGGTAGAGAAGATTCTACAAATTTTGCAGTCTGTGGCCTTGTGGTCCGGGTATAAGCAATAAATACAGCTTTCATGCTTATCTTTCACAAAAAGTCGTTTTTTCCCACAAGAGGCACAGGACCTGAATAAGGCCTTCTTCTCCTTGTCAGACATGTCTTGATTTCAGTAGAAAAATTTAAGAAATAACCAGAAAGATTGAGAAAACTGAGCAGAGCTCAGTGGAGACTCCCTAGCACAACGTGCGGTAGAAAAATCTGAGGCTCTGAGCTCTCTCAGGAAGGTTCTATGGGGTGAGGCTGCTCTGATTGGTCCTGACAAAAGTTTGGTCTCTTTTACAAAAAGAGGGTGATAGGATACAAAATGAGATGAGGCCTAGGCCTATTTTTCTCTTTTGTTTCTATGGTTGTGATACTACCGAGGCTCCCATTCCGACGACAGGGAATGATACAAAGCATGGGAATCTATGAAAGTTCCAATACTGGGGTAACAGTCACCTGTAGATGAGGCTGCTCTTTTTGTCTCTAGACATGCATTATTGAATGATGTTATTGATATATGTCCTGTGATAACTAAATGGACCAAGATTATTAATTCCAAACAGAAATACGCTGAAACCTCTGCTGATTACCTTCATCATTTGAAAGATGTGTATGATCATTATTCTGGTATTGCTAATGCTACGGAAACCATTCAAAAAGCTGTTGAAGCAGCGTTTGTTCAAGCGCTATTAACCAATGGAAACAGGGAGCTGTGTACAATCTGTATCAGATAGCACTTTAAAGGTGTTTCTAAATTAGTATCTGTTCAAAATCATCGTGTTGCTGCACAAGAAAGGAAGAAAGGATCTAGCAGATCTAAGATACGTTCAAGGCAAATGCAAACATTCCAATAAATGGTCACAGAGGGTCCAGAAAAGATTTGGCAGGCAGTATGTCAATGAAGGGCAAGGCCCACAAGGAGGTGGACAGTGAGGCTGGTGATCTGGGTGGAGCCATGTTAAAGGCAGAGGAGATTCTGTTCTGACTTGTGGCTCCTTATGTTTCAACTGTGGGCAGCCACGGTACTGGAAATGCGATTGCTCTAACTTATGAACGAATTCACACAATCAGCTCCTACAGCCCGAATCTACCCAGATTTCACAAAATCGACACCCTTCCTTTTAGGACTGATTGATGGGAGAAAACTGCTTTGTGAAAGCTCTGATTCTTGTAGATAAAAACAGGTCATATGTGCAATGTGCTATTAACGGAATGCTCACCTCGTGCCTTATTGTTACTGGTGCTAGTCGATCTGCTCTAAAAACCTCTGAATTTCCTTCACTAGTTCTCTCTGACAAAACTGTTGGTGCAGTTGGCATTTCATACACACTTGTTCTTACTTATATTACTGATCTGGTGTCCATTTCCTTTGGTCCTATCACTGATCAACATGATTTTCCTTATCAGTTATACCTCACCTACAAAATTCTTTTAGAGGGCTCTAATATGCAAATGTAAAGATGCTGTATGTTGTGTATAGCTAGATGTCCCACGTGAAAATGAGAATGTTGTTTTAGCTATTCTATGTGAAAATAACAATTCTTGTTAAACAGATGTTTTTCCAAATCCCTAGACAAATCAATGTTTGATATATATGGCCAAGTCCCCTCAACTTGTCGTCTGAGCACGGTAATGATGTATTAAGCGTTTTACCAGTTGAATCCCTTAAGATCACAGTAAACCCAGTGACCGAGATTCCTATAATACTGTCAATCAGAGGTGGGTGAGTCCTTGGAGGCTCGAGCTTGACTTGAGCCAGATGCCTGACTCTGGGTCCTCTTTGACCCTGAGGCCCAAAACAAGGTGAGCTGAGTCTAGGCCTAGAAACCCTTAGACCCACAATTATTCTCTGCCCACATCTCCCCTTCCCTGAAGGCCCTACACTAGTTGCCACAAGATCCACATTACATCTGCTTTGATTCACTCACAAAGCGATACATGGAATAGGACCTCTCCTCATCAGGAATAAAATCATCAAAAACATTCAACAAAGGAACCTCCGCTCTGGACTGGCACCTCGCCTCAAAATCCCACCATACAAGAAAAAAACCACAGGTGGCACATCCTTCTCTGTTCAAGCAACCAAACTCTTTACTCCCAAACATAAGATGTATGGATAACTACCTTATCTTCAGAAGACTACTCAAGAGTTGGCTCTTCCCCACATAACCACCACACTAAAAACATAAATATATAGCATTATCCCTGTGCACATAAGCATTTATTGGAACTATTTATGTGTTCCTAGATGTTTTTTCCTTTGTATAAAAGTGTTATATATATGTGTAGCTAGATATGCGTATTCCTTTGCATAAACGTGTATACTAATTATGTTTATAAATATATAGATACTCATTAGTTCTGCTTAACAAATGTGCATATTACTTATGGTTATATTATTATATGTTTAACATGTATATAAGTTACCGCATAAATAAATACATTTTTATCATACCTATTTATCTACAATTGCTTCCTTATTGAATTACAAAACAAAACAAATTATTAATTATTAAGACAAATTAGCTTAAAGTACAGCAACACTTGAAAGTCTGAGTTTATTGAATACAACTTAAATGTACATATATACCTTCCATGTACTTATGTATCTTTAAATTTATTACTTTACTTCTAATTCAGCATCTCTAATGCACTACCCTAGATCTCACCCTATACCTCTCAATATATCCTCTACCTCTACTCTCTGGTTCACCCCAAACCTCAATCTATTAATCTCTCCAATGCACTACCCTATTTCTCACCCTATACCTCTTACAGTATATCCTCTACCTCCACTCTCGGACTTATCCCAAACCCCATTCTACTGCTATGACCCCCAAAATAACTCTTTCTAGACTCGTCCCTCCTCTACCCCTCCTTGCATCAACTCAAACCTCTTTTAATATTCAGATTACCCAAACAAACCTTTCTAAACCCTTGCCTCAAACTCTTCCCCCTGAACCTCCTTTTCTCATCCCAAACCGCCTACTGCTATGATCTCCAAAAAACACGTTCTAGACCCTTTCCTCTTCTATCCCTCCAATATCCTTTTCAATCCAACTAATAGACTTGCAAGCCCACCTCGCAAATGAATTCCCCTATACTAATTCACCACTAATCCTGTTTCGGTTCCGGAGTAACGTGCTACCCGCCGAAAACTGCTTAACCCCTTCCACGCTCATGACGAGCTGGGCTCGTCATGCAGTAGCCTCCTGCTACGCTGATGACGAGCCCAGCTCATCATGAATAATGGGGTTCATGGAGTTCCAGCACAGGAGAAAAATCCCCATAGCATTCAAGGTGTTAAACACCTCATCAGCGGTAGCAAGTGCTATATAAATGCAAACCCTTTTCTCTCTATCTCTCCACTATCCTTTTCCAATCCAAATAACAAACTTACATGCCTACCGCTCAAATTAATTTCATATTTCCCTTTACTACATCACCACTAATCCTTTTTGGGTTCTGTAGTAGTGTGCCACTCACCAAATAGCACTTTGACGCGACGTCAGGGATAGTAAGCACAATAAATAAATACAATAACAATGACAATATGTGTGTGTGTGTGAATAATATATGTCATAAGCCACCTACCTGGATCGATCCCAGGCGATTCCACTGGGGTGGCAACACTAGTTCCCGAATCCTTTTGAAACTTGCCCTCAGTTCACAGAAGGAGACACTGCTCCAGGGGCAAATCCCAGGGGGACAGGGGTAGGGATGGAGAGAGCACGTGGAGTCAAAAGATATTGTGGCTCGTCAACTCAACCGCAACACTGCAACAGGCATTCACACCAGTCTGATGAATGGTACCAGTAGATATGTTATCAATAAACCACGAAATATTAAGGCTTTAGTCTAGGTTAGGTATGTCTTTTATGGTATCACCTCATGAAAGCTTTATATATCTCAACCAACCTTTAGTTTGGTTTTCAGTTGTTTTTAGATAGTCCTTAGAGGTTCCTTCATCAAAGTTTTGAAACTGTAGTGTGTATGATTCCAGCATCAAACCCACAAGCTAATTTGGATAGTTTTAGCGTCACCCAAGTCCTTTCTGGCAGAGCCCTACCAACAGAATGTACAAGTTGAACAAAAACACTGGTTCCCTTGTCTGCAAGCGTGATGTTGTGACTGAGCTCAGCAAGTAGCGAAATCAAGTCTGTTAATGCGTCTCTCCTTTTCTTCTTGTTTTTCCATACAGGTGCGAGGCTGATGCGGAACGTCCTTTGCGGTGAGGTTGAGGTGGAAGGCACAACGGAGCTGACAAGACAGAGTCCTTGAAGCCAGGAGACAGGTAAGTGACAGGTGAAGAGGCTAAGCGAGGGGGAGGAGTGTTAACATTTCTTTAAATATGACAGCTTGTCTTTGTTCTGTACCTGAGTGTTAATTACACTGCTTTAGAAAGTTCACAAAGGTCACATTCTAATGCTGGGTAACAAGGAACAGGTGCAGATAATTAACTTAATGAGGGTGCATTCTAGAAGGTGTTTTAGAATGTTGCGTTCTAATTGTTTATAGCAAGGAACAGGTGCAGGTGGTTACTTTGATGAGGTTGTCTTCTAGAAGGTAGAAAGAACAAACTGGGAGTAGAGGGTCCAAGGGAAGTTAAAAGACTAGCAAGGATAAATTCCCCAATAGTTACGGCAAAACACAAAGTATACTATGGTCCAACATATTTGGATGGCACTACAGGAAGACACAAGCAACGTAACCTAATAACTACTAGGAAAGTCCTCTTAATTAGGACAAAATCCCATTCCCCACCCGGTTGGCATGCTTCACCATCTGGGATTCTCCTCTTGGCGGAGACACCTAGCCCCGCCAAGGGCTACAACCTCCTCACTGTGAGGGAGGAGCTCAGGGATGTTTTGATTCCTACTCTACAAAGAATGTCATAAAATCCTCCAGATGTGAAGCACTAAGCTGGTTGGGTAAAGGGCACAGTGCAGAAAAAATACTAAATCAAGTGAAGTGTGTGATACTAAAACTGCAGAAAAAATACTAAACCAAGTGAAGTATGTGATACTAAAACCAACTACTGGGAACGAAAAAAACTTTATTGACTCACTCTTAAGTGTCAGAATAAAACAAAATTAGAACATCTTCTATATGTATTTAATTAACAAATAACAATGGATTATCATTCACAGTCCTCCAGTCGAAGGTGGCCGCCGCACAACTACACACTACATCCACAAACCCATGTCAGCTGTCCATTAGAGTCAACAGAAGTAAGAAAACTGAGCCAAACTCTGATGTTAATAAAATTACAGATTAATTCATAAAACCTATGTCCACGAGACAGTAGTTTCTTGTTTCTATGCCATCCGGCTGGATTGAGTGGCATTTATAAAACACTGTAGCTTGGTTTTCCAGAGTCTAATTTAATATCCCCTCATGTCCATGTCTCTGTGGATAGTAACCACATGTTAGAGCTCAGTAGATCCTTACTTTTTACACAACTGAGCTCAAAGTGTAATTTTTTTTTTTAAACATTTTTATTGCAGAGCCAAATCTCACATATATCATACAATTATGAGCACTTCACAATATTGGTAACAGTACTAATCATTGCCTTGGGCGATTCGTCTACACAGCCAATGAGCCCACAACCCGGGGGTCGGGCGGCGTTAGTCAATTATGCACTCGTTCTAGTAGCCCCCGAGTTCTTTTAATCTCAGTGCCAGTATGTTAGCAGTCTGCTTTTACATTTTCCACCCCTCCCCCTCCCCCCAAACTTCTCTCCTATGCCAGTACCCCAACTCCCCCCCCCTTCTCCCAATGCCTGTGCCTGCGCCTGGACTCTCAAGTAGTGTATGTGGTCGGTCATTGCCAGGAGGAATGTACTATTCGCTAAGGGTGTGTTCCTGGTGCGCTAGCAGGGTCTTCAATTTCTGAGTCAGTGTGCCCTCCTTCCACCTCCCCTGTACCATCTCGGAGCGCTTGCACTAGTGCCTCCCATGCAGTCGCCCTTTCGAGCGCCCTATCATCAGCAGTGCGTCGGGCTAGTTGATACCTCAGTGTACTTTCGCTCGCTGCCCATCGAAGACATTCAGTATACCACCGCTTGTATGTGGGTCCCTTTTTTGATTTCCAGTTTCTAGTAATTTCTCGTTTGGCTAGTATTAGTCCCATATCTATGAACTTACTGGTAACCTTATTCTTGGGTGTGTGCGGAAACCAATGCAGTACTCCTACCGCTTTAGTGTAGTGTAGCTCCCTGTCCGTAGCGTTATTCAGCGCCTCTCCAATCTCCCGCCAGTAATCCCTTAGTTGTGGACAATCCCATAATATATGCCCCAAATCCGCCTCTGCTGTGTTACACCTGGGGCAAGCTGCGTTTTCCGCCCCAAAGTACTTCCCAAGTTGCCCCGGAGTGAGGTAGGCCCTATGGAGGATATAGAAATGTATCAATTGAAACCGTGCATTTCTCGTACTTTTCCTCGCTCGCTGTACCAGTTGCGCCCAGGTGGTGTCAGGAATCTCCATCTAAAGATCCAGTTCCCACTTGGCCTTTAGTGTTAATAGTGGTTTCAACGTTTCTCGTATCATTCGAGAATAAAGGCAGGTCACTGCCTTATAAGTGCCAGCTGCCATCATTGTGTACTGGCAGGCCATGGACGTGGCGGGTTCCTGCAATCCCTCCCCCCAGTGGGCCTGCATGGCTCTAGTCACAGCTGCATGCAACAAATAGTCTCCTCTCGGCAGGTCGAAGCGTTCCTGCAGGGTCCGGTACGGGAGTAGCACCCCGTCCTCATACAGATCACCTAACATCTGTAGCCCTGCATCCTCCCACCCCTGCAGTCGTGACCAGTCTCCGCCGTGGGGGAGTGCTGTCACCATGCCCAGCGGTATCTCCGGTGCGTACATTCGACGTACCCCTGCTCTCCGCCGCACTCGATTCCAACAGAGCCGGAAGGTCTGCTCCTCCAGGGAGAGGTCTCTGATGAGGAGCTTCTGCTGCAGGGTGATGTAAGCAAGCACATCCCGTGGGGTGCCCCCGTCTCTCTCTAGGTCCGGGCCTCGATACACCTTCGCTACCTCTTGTGTGAAGACCTGCAACTGAGCCGCCAGGTAGTAGTACTCAAAGTCAGGCACTGCCATGCCCCCCTTGTCCTTGGGTCGAAGCAACGTGTCGAGCACCACCCTGCGTCTGCCTGTTCCCCACAGAAAGGCTATTACCAGTGATCTAAACTGCCGGAAAATGGAGCTCGGTATCCACACCAGCAACGTGCGGAAGTAGTAGAGGAGCCGCGGTAGCGCTATCATTTTAAGTAAGGAGTTGCGGCCCGTCACCGAGAGCGGAAGTGTGGCCCAAAAAGTCATGCTTCCCTTCAGTGCCTTGATACATCGGCCCACATTGCCCTCTAATATATCCGCCGCCGAATGGTATACATAAACTCCCAGGTATTTTAAGCAACTAGGTTCCCATTTGTGTATCTGGAGATTAGCAGGGCACTCCTCCCCCCTTCTTAGCGGAAATAAACAGGATTTGGTCCAGTTAACCTTTAAGCCAGATAACTGTCCAAAAAGTTCTAGCAACCGTTTTGCTCCCTCCAGTTCCTCATCCGCGTTTTCCAAGAATAGTAAAAGGTCATCCGCATACAGTGAGATCATCTGCGGTGTTCCCCTGTGAAGTAAGCCCTTGTAATATCTCCCCGCCCGTGCTTCCGCCGCGAAAGGCTCCATCGCCAATGCAAACAGCAAAGGAGACAGCGAGCACCCCTGTCTGGTTCCGCGGCCCACGTGATATTGACTCGAATCAAGGAGCCTATCCGGACTCGTGCCTTGGCCGCCGTGTACAACACTTTGGTCCAACCAATATAATCATCTCCCAGGCCGAAACGCTCCATCACCCTATAGAGATACCCCCACTCCAGGCTGTCAAATGCCTTCTCGATGTCAATTGATAACACCAAAGGCATGCTCGTGTCTGACATCGGGTCTCCAAGTAGCTGTGTTAATCGGCGTATATTGTTGGTGGTGTTCCGCGCGGGAATTAATCCTGATTGGTCCCTGTGGATCAGCTCCGGCATATGGCCCAACAGTCTATTGGCCAATATTTTGCTCAGGATCTTATAGTCCGTCGTCAACATGGACAGCGGACGATAGGAGGAGAGTCTACGACTCTCTCTCCCCGGTTTCAGCAATGGAATCATTAGAGCTTCACACATGGACTGAGGCAGCCTCCCTCTCGATTTCGCTTCATTATATACCGCCTGTAGCCTCGGAGCTAGGTACTCCAGGTATCTACTGTAAAACTCTATGGGCAAGCCATCCAACCCCGGAGTTTTGTTCCTAGCCATCTGTTTCACTGCACTCCCTATTTCCCCCAGTGTGATATCTCTGCCCAGATCATCCGACTGTTCCTGTTCTACCCACCGGAATTGCAGTCCCTCCAAGAAGGTGTCAATTTCAGACTCTTGTCCTTCTGACCCGCTCTCATACAGCCTTTCGTAATACGCCCGGAACCTGTCCAAGATCTCTGTTTGGGTGCTGCAGACTTTTCCACCTTCCTCCTCAATGGCCAAGATCGGGTGGCTGCGCCTGGTTGGATTAGCCAGCCAGGCAAGCATCGTTCCCGCCTTGTCACCCTCGGCATGCGCCTTTGTCAGGTAGATCTTATAATCAAAGCTTCGTAGCCGTTCCATTTCCACCGCCACCGCCTCTTTGGCCTTGCTAACCGCTTCCTGGAGCTCGGGGTGGTTAGGGTGCTCTAATTCGACTTTACGCAGCTCTCCCTCGGCCCTATCGAGATCATCTAAGAGCGATTTTCGGGCTCCCGCATACGCCCCTATACAATGTCCTCGGATTACAACCTTGAAGGTATCCCACTCCGTTGCCCTGGTGGTCGTGGAGCCGCTATTTTCCTCAAAATAACAAGTGAGTCTCTCGGCTAGGCCTTCCCTGAACAGTAAGTCGTCTAAGGTATCCGGTCGCAGTTGCCAGGTCGGGACACGCGATATCTCGGTCATCCAGTTTAGTGTCAGCAACAGGGGGTTATGGTCGGACAACTTGCGGGTCAAATACTCCGCATTCGCCACAGAGGGAAGTACCAGCGAGGAGCACAGAAACACATCCAGCCGGACGTGAAGGTTGTGTAGACTAGAGTGATATGAATAATCTCTCACTGTGGGGTGTAGTGCCCTCCAGGCGTCTACCAGTTCCCATCTCTCCTGCCAGTCTAGTCTGCGCTTCGCTAGCCTATGCACTGGTGACGCACCCAATGGTGGGTGAGACCTATCCAATGTGGTGTCTGCTACGGAATTAAAATCCCCACCCATGACTATAGGACCCGTTAAGTAGCTTGCCAACTTGCCTGATAACTTTGTCAAAAAGGCAGACTGATCAATATTGGGCGCGTACACGCTGCAGAGCGCTATGTCCCGACCTCTAAGTTTCCCCTCTATGGCCACAAATCTGCCCTCTGGGTCAATCATTTGCTTAGTCACCTGGAAGGGAACCCCCGCCCGAACCCATATCAGTGCCCCCCTTGCAAATGCAGAGTATGTAGTGTTAAACAGTTGACCCCTCCACCGTCGTTGTAGCGCTATGCCCTCCTGTTTTGTCAGGTGTGTCTCCTGTAATAGTGCAATCTGAACTCCTCTACGGACCAGGTAAGCATGAATCTTGTGCCTTCTCGCCATAGTATGCAAGCCCCGCACGTTCCAGGTCACACATTTCAGTGCTCCAGAGCTAGCCATTGTCCCTTGCATAACCGTCCACAGTATCAACAGTCCACTCCCAGGCGCTTATGGCGGCTTCCCCCTGGTCCCCCCTCCCCTCCCATGCAACTGTTCCCCAAACCCCACCTCCCTCGCCTCGAGCCTCCCCAACTACTCTTGGCAACCTCCCCCCCAGAACAGGACCCACCTTTACTAAAGCAGCTCCCATCCAAACTTCACCAAAAGGATCAATTACCCCAACCGCTATCCCTATATTCCGCAGTCTCCACTGCGGTGGCCTTAGGGGCCAGCAGGGCATGGCCTGACTCCGAGGGTGGCTATCACACTCCCGTCCCCCCCGCCCCACAATCCCCCTATTGTCACTCACGAGTTTCCGTTCTCCTGCACCACAGCCATTAGCATCGATGGGCCCAGGTCCCCCCAGGTCGATGTACGATACCGCCCTTCAGATTCTTCCCACTCAAGCTTCTACGATTTCTTCTGACGTTTGTGGCGTGACAACTGGTCCCTTGGCCCCACCAAGCTCGGAGAGGTCCGTTTCCGAGCCCGTGGCCTGTCCCTCAGAGTCTGAACCCTTACATGATTGGCTGTGCACCGGTCCCGATAAGTCCACCACCGCTTGAAGTGCCGCCTTTCTCTCCTCCTCCGTCTGCGATGCCGTCGGTTTCCTAGCCCTTTTCCGGCGCTTCCGAAGGCGCTGTGATTTTCTGGTCGGTTGTCTCCGTTGCTCCTCCTCAGCCCTGACTCTAGCGCCGTCCGTTCCAGCCTTATACGTTTCCCACCACGTCCAGGCATCCGCTGATGTGGGGAAGAAGAGTGTTTTGTCATCCACCATGACTCTGAGTTTCGCCGGGAAGAGGAGTGAATACTTTATGCCCTCCACACGCAGCTCCCGTTTGATCGACAAGAAGGAAGCCCGCAATTTCTGTGTTTCAAATGTGAAGTCCGGGAACAATGTCACATTATTATTGTCCATCTGAAAGGGGCCCGCTTCTCTGGCCCTTTGCAACAGCCAGTCTCGGTCCTTATAATGCAACAGTTTGATAACCACCGGACGGGGTGGTCGTCCCGGGTCGGCCGGTCTGGCCGGGACCCTGTGCGCCCGCTCTATCGTGAAGAAAGGTGAAAGCCCTTCAGGTGCCACTTCAGTCCACAACCAATTATCAAGAAATCCCACCATGTCGCTCCCCTCCTTTTTTCTCCGGAAGGCCTACCAAGCGTACGTTATTGCACCTACTGCGATTTTCACCATCCTCCGCCCGCCGTTCCAGTGCCAGTATCCGGTCTAAGGCATCGCCCAGCTGTCCCTCCATAGATTTATGCTTCGGGACCATCTCTTGCAGGGCGGCCTCCGTGCTCTTGACCCTGTCCTTCAACTTATCGTGGTCTGCCCGCAGGAGCCCCAATCCTGTTGCCACTTGAGCAATATCTTGTTGTAGAGCGTCTTTCGTGGCCGTGATGGCTTCCAATATTCGATCTTGCATTTGCTGTAGATCCGTGTGACCCTGCTCCGCTCCTTCCGTCGTTTCCGAGCCAGTAGCTCTGTCCCCTTTCCCCTTTGTTTTCCCCATCTTGATTTGTGCGTCCGACGGCGATTACTCCCCTCGGAGACCCGAGGATTAGGGGTGAGGCTCCTACCACCGCCGCAGGGCGAAGGTCGGCCGCCTTTTCGGTAACCACCAGTGACTCCACCGGCTCCAGGTAGTGAATTACGACCAGCTCTCTATGTCACCTCTTCCGGCCAGCCCTCTCCCCGCTCCAGTAAACCAGTCCTCGGGCGGCCTCTCACTACAGCAGCGCTGTCTGTCTCAGGCCGGCCAGCCAAGGTGTCCCAGGTCACTCTGCAGCCGCTGCAAGGCTCACGCCCCACCAGAGAGTAGGGGTCTCCCTACTATGTCTATGTGCCGCCCCGCACACCTTCAGCACACACGGAAGCTCTGGGTTGGTCAGGGCCGCTGTCGCCGTTCAGTACGCAACCCTCCAGGCCTGCCGCCTCAATCGACCCTGTCACCACCAGGCTCATATCCACGTCTCCCAGGAAGCTCCCCTTCCCAAGCCGCAGGTCCCCACGTGTGTCCAGCCGCTCACAAGGCCGCTCTCCGGGTGCCTGGGTTCGCTCGTAGGCTTCGGTCTGCTCGCATCCCCCCCGGGTTGAGCCCCCGCCGATCGTGTCCTCCACTGTATGGCAGGAGTACCGGCCTGTCTCCGGTCTGCACCCAGGGCGTTGTATGTCCCCAGCCCTGTCAGAGCGTTTGCCCCATTGAGGCCTCCACAGTGAGGTGCTCTTGTTGCCTCCCTCCTTGGGTCAGGGCTTCGCTCGGTCGCCGTCCCCCTTCCGAGTCCGGGTTACACTCCGGGTGTAGGGCTCTGGGCAGGGCACTCCTCTGTGTAAGCAGGGGGAATCCCCCCCTCGCCAGCTGGCTTTGCGCAGCGGGATCCCCGTCCGCCGTTTCCACAGCGCTGTCCCCCTGCAGGGTCTTCAGCTTTCGTTTCTCGGGGCCGCCGCCATCTTGGGTGTGCCGCGGGGACACCCGATGAGCTCTTACCGCAGTCTCCTCGTGTGTGGCAGGGGATGTTACGGGCGATCGCTGCCGTTGCGGTCGCTCCGCAGATTCTCCAGCGGCTTCACTCACTCGTCCTGCGCCCCTGGAGTAGAGACCGCCGATCACCCTCAGCCTGCAGCAGCGTCGGCCCGGACCTCAAGCCACCATCTTGGGTCGAGGCGTCCCGCTCCCCGAGCAGTTCTCCGAGCCGGGTTTCTGTGCCAAGTAGCTATAAATAGCTACGACCTCGGGGTCCCGCCGCTCCACCGATGCCCTCTGCTACCAGGACGATCTTTTCCGACGGATTTCGCGCGGTTTATCAGGATGATAGCCGGGATCGGGTGCGGAGCTCCGGGCTCCCGCTGCCTAACTCCTCGGCATCCAAGCCACGCCCATCGAGCTTAAAGTGTACCAACATACTGAGTTCTTCGAACTGAAAGATCTTAGAAGTTAAACTGTACTACATAAAAAAATCGGCTAGAAATACAGTGGCCATTTGAACATAGTTTGGAATCTTGGATAATGGAAAAAATGTCATTTTGGTTAAATAATCTTTTGTTCTATTTATGATGGTGCAACCTACAGAGGAAGGTAGACCCACATTAAAGTCTGTGGAAATAAACTCCTACAGTTTTGATGGGATTTTCAAAGGTTGAAGAAATCCTGCTAATGATTGATTGGTACTTTTGGCCTGAGCACAGACTTCACAAATCTTTGATAGAGTCTAGTAACATAGGTCATTAGAAGTTGTAATTGACAAATACAATCCACTATCGTCACAAACTATTGACAGTGGTTTTTCTTACGTCTTTGAAGGACTTTTGTCACTCAGAGAAATGGCTTTCTTCTACCAAAACCCTTCTCTGGCCCCAGCATGAGTGCACCAGGAGGACTAGAGAGCAGAATTGCAATCACGCGTCCCTTAAGCCTCTACAGATCTTTTCAAAGGCTCTCAAGAAAGATGTGGACACTCCCAGCTCTTCTTTAGTTCAGTTTGCTGATGATATGTACGTTGCCTCTGGCTCACTGAACCAATGCAAGCTTGACAGCCTCCATTTGCTCACTGAACTGGCTAAAAAGGGACACACAGCTTTCAAAGATAGGCTACAATTCTGCTTACGCCATGTTCAATATTTAGGTCACACCTCAGTGGGGGAGCAACCTCTGTCAATGGGCTGCAATAAAGACTTCAGTAAGCTACTCAGGCCCATTATTGTTTCAAACGCCCACATTCTTTTGAGAATGGGAGGGGTACTGTCACCAATGGATTCTTGGATATCCAATATTGTCAAAACATTTCAAGAAGTTGTTAAGAAAGATATACCTGAACTACTGTCCAGGTAAAAGTGTAAGCAGCTGTATAACTCTGAAACAGGCATTGTCCTCTGCTGTTGCTTTGAGATAAATTGATGATTATAAGCCTACAACGTTCTTCTGTCATGAGAGGGAGGACTTTGCTTTGGGGGTGTTGCTACAACTGGTCAACTCTTCTGCACTTTAATAAAATTCCTAGATTTTGTGACGCAGCAATTATTAAATCAGTGCCTATGCTTTATATGTATGACTGCAAATTGAAAATGACACCAAGTGAACTATGTTTTGGATGGAAATTGAAGTAGCCCTTTTTAAATTATTTTGTTTCTTTTTTCATTGTAAATCTTGTAACTTTTATTCCCAGTGAATTTTTTTCTGATAATTGTATTTTTTATATAGATATCAGATTTCAATTGTTTTACTTTATGCTTTCAGATTTTAATGCAACATGTTATATTTGTACTGTTTTTCCTGTTACTGTGTTGATCTTAAATGACTTATAATAAATTCATTCAACGATGGGGACAAAAAGAACCCATCACTTACTACTCTTCTGCTCCTAATGCTGTTTCTCTGTGGTTGCACCGTACCTATCTGTGGTGGAAGCTGATACCCATCTTGTTGTAGTGTCTGAGAAAATCGTTTCAGGGTCAACTCACATTGCTGCTGTATCACATGCTTTAGCTGCCCCGCTAATTACTACTATAACACAACACCTCTCTCACGATTATCATGATACGAAATTTATGTTATGTGCTTTTCAGGCTATTCTAATATGTTGTCCTCTGTTAAACCTTGTCTCCCCGTTTCTTAACACTCGGGAGGGCGAACTTCATGACTATCTTATTGTCACAGCCCACCAACCTAAGCTCAACATTGATCTCACTGACACACCTTTACCAAACTGCTATCTTGTATATTATGTTGAAGAAAGAGTATTTCATGTGGTTTAATGCATACATGCATGCATGTGGTATGTGTGTATTTTCCTTTTAAGTCTTCGCAAACACAGCACGGTGCAAAGTTGATATGTGCTAATTTAAATCCAATGTTTCACTGTCCTGTGTGTGACAGGATTTGTATTGATGGTGGGTTGTAAACTATTTTGTATGTATGTGTGTGTTTACCCGTGTTTATTTCCTTGAGTCACAAATACAGAGAACTGTAACAAAGTGATATGTACCAATTTAAATTGCATGTTTTAATGTCCTGTTGTGTGGGAGGTGACTTGTACTGATGGGGCAGTGAGTGCTGTCTCTATTTTATTTTTGGAAGTAAGTGTGTCTTTCTGTCTTCACCAACAAAGAATATAATAGCAACTACTTGAGTTCACGCTAGGCTTGATCATGAAGACATCTGCAGCCGGCAGAACAAATGATATCCAATAGACACCTTAGACGCAGCTCAACAACCTTGACTTTGCAGACAACCTGACCCTACTCTACCATACCGGTCAGCAGATGTACAAGATCGACAATGTAGCAGCCACATCAGCAAACTTGTCCTTAACATTCACAGGGGAAAATCCAAGATCCTGAAGGATAACAAGGGCAGTATAGCTGCAGTCACTATTGCAGGAGTTGCATTGGAAGGGTTTGAGGCCTTCACCTACCTGTGCAGTATCATAAACAAGTAGGGCCGCACAGACACCGATGTCAAGGCAAGGATCAACAAAGCAAGAGCTGCCTTCATTCAGCCAAAGAAGATCTTGAGCTCCAAGGACCTAACGTTGCAAACCAAGATCAGGCTTTTTAACGTCAATGTAAAATTGGTCCTCTTGTATGGAGGAAAAACTTGGAGGACAACCATGACCAACACCAACAAAGTCCAACCTTGACTAACAGCTGCCTGAGGAAACTCCTTCAAAGCAGCCTATGGCAGCAGACTTTCCAACTCCTTGCCCATAAAGAAATCATGAAAAGACACTGGGGCCGGATAGGTCACACCCTCAGCAAGCCTGTGTCAAACACCACCAGGCAAGACCTGACCTTGTATTCTCAAGGGAAAAGAAAAGGAGGGAGAACAAGAAACACCTGGTGCCCAGGCTGACTGCAAGGATATGGGCTACACTTGGAGTAAGATTAAAAGGAAGGCCAAGACAAAGATGGCTGGAGAGTCCTGGTTGATGGCCTATACCCTAGGAGGGGTAGGAGGCATAAGTAATTGTGTTCACTCTGTAGTGTGCCTTCATGATCTGCCAACCCATGGCCTTACAGCCAAGCTGACTATGTTTTGTGTGTTCTCTGTCCCCTATATATACTTGTACTACTGTTTGATAATATTTACAATTTTGGTAAGTTTAAAGATACAACTCAGTCACTTATGTTTCTTAAGTGATGTATGGTTGCTGTGAGAAGTTGGCCTGGTATATGATGTTCACTATTCTAGTGAACACCTTGCACCAGTCCAAACAACCCTTATGGTGATGGTTGTAAGTCAACCTTATAGACCAGCTATCCTAGTGGTAGCGTGGACAGAACAGTCTTAGGCTAAAAGACTCTTGAGGGCGTGTAAAGCCAGCTGTTTTACCATATGCAACCCCTTGAATATCAAATGAAAGGACACCACACAGGTTATATATAAAATATATATGTATTTATTCACTAACACACTCCTCTGAACTCTTTAAGAGGTCAGAGGCCAAAGCACATAACAAGTTACTCTTAGAAATACTTTAAATAGCACAATTTACAGTTAGGCCCTAGGGGCGCGTAAAACCATATACTAAGTAAGTGGTATAAGAACCACGACTGGAGAAAAGGAAAGGCCTAGGGCCTAGAGAATCGCTGGGGCTACACTGTCTGACCCTTAGGTTAGGAGTAGGAGGCCCACAGGCGGCGCGTGCAGTGTCTTTACAGGCACGCGAAAGTCAATGTTAAGTCAATGGGAACTTAAGAGTTTAGAAAAAGAAGGATTTAGGACACTTCCGGTCTAGCTAGAAGGAAACAACTAAAAACCTAGACACTTGGATAGTCAATACCCGTGGGAGCACCGAAATACTCGCGTTACCTCACCCACAGGAAGCGGGTCCATAGGTGTGAAGATGTGTCGGGTTTCGCCGTTGAAGTCTATGGAGCCTGTGAAGAAAGATGCTGCAGGCGACCGGGAGGAAGGTGTCTGGGTGGATCCAAGGGTGGATCGAGGATGAAGAAGACCTGAAAGCAGAGGGGACAGAGTCTGGGTCACTAGCCAGTGACCAGGTGGAACCAGGAAGGAACCAGATGACGTCGAGGAGCAATCAGGTGCTGTCGTGAATCTTGTCTCTTCAGCCACGCGGACCAGGAGGCGTCAAGGACGACCAGTTGCTGGAGAGGAGCTGTCCCACGAAGGTTCTCGCAGATGGAGGGGTCGACCGCCGGATTGGAGTCAACAAGCCTTGGCAAAGGCAACCCACGCAGGATACAAAGAAGGCTTCTGATGCAGACCAGCAAGGTCTGATGTGCCTCACCTTTGCGGGGAGCCAAGGGCCAGTCTGGAGCAACCAGACCAGCGAGTTGGTTCAAAAGGATTGTCGTCACAGAGGCTACTAGCCAACGGGCCAGCAACCGGACAACGCGTCGAGCAGAACACAAGCAGAAGGGCCCCACGCAGAACTCGTGGAGTGTGGAGGGCTGATCTTCGGTGCAGGTGGAGCTCGGATTCGGGGCTTCTCAATCCCAAGTGCATAGCTTCGAGGATACCTCAGGAGCATCACAGTCAGCAAGTCGTGGACTTTTCAAGATGGCCGGTCCCACGTGTCTCGTCGCCTCCACGGATCTCAGCTATGCTGCAGACGTGAAGAGGGGGTCAGAGAGGTCTGGAAGTCTGGGTCTTGTCAGGCTCTGTGCTCGGGTCCCAGCGGAAGCGTCGACAAAGCAAGCCGTTGATTTGCTGGATGGTGCCTGGTTGCCCAGGGTGGTCACTCCTTGGCCACAAGGGAGATTCTTCAGTCTTCAGCTTCAGCAGAATGTCGAAGGTTCAAGATTCAGTTCAGGATCAAATCTAAAGTCTAGGGACACAGATCCTACCTTTATACAGCTAAAAGGGACTGGATTCGTTCCTAGGTCCCTCCTATGGGTGGGACCAGGAAGGGGGTGGTTACTCCCCCTTTCCTTTGTCCAGTTTCGCTCCAGAGCTGGGGCTGGAGTGCCCCAGCAACCGGTTTGAACTGGGGTATGCATGAAGCACCGAGTGTGCCTCAGGCAGTGTCTCAATCTATTCAGCCCTCCCTGTCCCAATAAACAAAGTCCTGTCTGGGGTGGTGCTCGCACCTCTCCAGGCAGGAAACCTATTGTTCAAACCTACGTGACTGGAAGGACTCCCAGCAGCCGGAGGTCAGACTTGTGTCTGTGGCAGCAGGTTCCATTTTGTGACGCTGGGGCTCTGGTTAACTTTAACCGGGATAGTCAGAACTAACATGTCTTCTCCCTCTAGAAGGGTGGAATGCTACCCCCGTCCCCAGAATTGGCGAGGGGGTAGTATTCCAAAGCGTATGACACCTTACACAACATGTTTAGATAAAGCCAAACCAAAGTTAGCATTCAACCGCGAGGATTATAATGCACTTAAGAGTATATGGTATGGCAATATCATAGAACAGCTATAAGGACATGGTTCCGAAAGCTGCAGACAGGCTCAGCTCTTGCTAGAGCACCATCTCACACATAACCGAGCACTCTGCCTCCAGGATTGTTAAGGCCTGCCAAAGGAGTGACTTATAGGTTGGTGTGTCTCTATATAAGGGTAGATATAGGAATACTATACCTAAGCAAGGGGTGATTACACGACTCGCCCCAGCTGAGTGATCACCCAGTTGTGTCAGTTTGAGTGGCCATCTGGGGTGGCATAATACATGCTGCAGCCCCTGGTAGGCCTTGGTTACACCTATGCTCTGAGTACCTAGGGTACACTTCTACAGGGGCTGATAAGGTGAACCAATTCCCAATTGTGGATGTACCTAGAGTACATGGTGTGAATTTAGAGAGAGTGCATCTGGGCTGTGGGTCTGATTAGCAGGCCCACAGCCACATCTAAGTCAAAAACCAGTAAAGCAAAAGCAAAAAGTGGGGGTGACCATAGGAAGCAGACCCTACTCTCCTACAGTTGCCTTGAATATTCCGAAGTCACACAAAGTCAATTTTAATGCAAATGTTCTGTTTTTGTTTTAATGGCTGTATGTGGTAATACGGGCACACGCCACAATTGACCTAACAGACTTACAAGCTGCATGGGTGGAAGACATTGGACGGGAGCTCTCAGACAAGGAATGGGCTGGAATACCCCAAAAGAGTGACTGGAAATGCAAAGTTTAAATTTATACAAAGTATGTTACTCCATAGAGCCTATCTCACACCGCAACAATTACAATGGATGTTCCCACACACGCAGCATCATTGCCCTCGATGCCACTTGGGTGAGGCCAAATTAATCCACATGCTATGGGCATGCCCCCGCTTGCAAACTTTCAAGGAGACCATCAGACTCCACATATCGACAATCACACAGATCCATTTGGGAAACACAGTAGAGGAGTGCCTCCTAGGCCTATGTAAACGTTCGACCAAACAAAAGATACAATTTAGATTCATGGACCTTGCCCTAATCTTAGCCAAACGGTCCATAACTCTGCGATGGAAGGAAATGAAACCCCCTACCGAATACACCTGGCACAGTGAAATGCTCCGCTGGGGCAGGGCAGAAAGTGGCGGGAAGAAGCCAAGGGATTACGTAAACATCCCAATTCCATGGAATGGGATATCAAGCTAGAGACCCTTAAAGGTGTAGACATGGAACCCAGAGCTAACACCGAACACGCAACCACCCACAGCATAGTTGTAACACGTTGATATACAGTAAATGACAGGTCACACTAATCGCCACAACCTGTAAAGTTATAGACTACCCATCGCTAGAGTAGGACACAAGAATACACATGTAAACTACGAAAATGCCAGAACAAGAGTGGGAAGGGGGTTCGGCAGAATACGTTGGCTAACAGCTATATTTATCATTTCACGCTTGATAAATGAAAGTAATAATTCAGCAGATGCATGACAAAGATATTGGTGAAGATAAGAATATTGGGAAAAATATGGAATGTATCCAATGTATGCATATTATCACATGTATCACTAGCATATATTTTTACTACAAAACCAGCCACTCTGGTGGTTTAATGGAAAATCAATAAAGTTTGTTTTAAAAAATATTCTGTTTGGTTTTAGTCCACAAATATACATTATATTTACTACAGTGCACATATAATTTCCATGCATTTAAAAAATATATCTTTATTGGTCTTTTTCATGTTATTCCATTCCCTTACAATACATGGCAAAGCAAAGATTGTGAAAAATGCAATATAGACATCTGCATGCAATCGTCATCAGAACAACAATGGAATAAGAAGCTGGTACTGCTACCGCAGCACGATTTCACATGCACAATCTCATAGTAGCTTATTTCTAATAAAGTTTCTCCTACATTGTTGCACCGCCTGCCCACCACAGATCTCAACAACCTCCAAGTATCTATGCTGGAATACGGTTAAAAAAAAAGAACAAAGGGACATGTTGCTAACTGCACAGGCTAATATTATCCGCAGTATTTAAGTCCTTTGTGTCCATTTAAGCACATCGCTATTAGGCGCTGGAGATCCATACATGTGGCCTGCTCAATATTACAGCGGAGCGGGCTTTGCCGAAGAGGAAAAGTGATGATGAATGATTATCATAACAGACATATCAATAAATCATATCTTATCTAAGTTAACGTACTGAACAACAAAACTAAAGAGCTGCTATCTGAAAAGAATATATGAACCATTGCCTTACTGTATGCGGGACCGGTTAGGGCATGAATAACTACGTGGAGACTCATTGGGACTCAACTCGGGCTCATGTGAATGTAGGAGACTAATGTTGCAGCACTAAGCGCCGGGTCAGGAAAGAGCAGGACCCCCAGCACATCAGACTACCCCCAAGGGGTATCTTCCAGTGGACTGCAACAGATATCCACCATCATCTCTCTCCCCGCCACCCGGGAACTTCAAGTAGTATATCATGTAGTCACTGACTAAGTGTCACTGCCCTCCCCACCTACCTCATCACTGAAGGCCGCAAGCATCCTCCTTAGACATAGTACTCCCTAGGAAAGAATCCTTCCATCGAGTAGGAATAAAAAAAAAGCCTGATATTCTCAGAAATTGAGCCAACTTAAACAAACGTGGTAATAATGTGAAAGGAAATGGAGAATTGATTTTTCGACAATTAACAAAGCCAAATACAGAGAGGTAATTAAACTTTATAAAAGGAAATAAAGCTTTTACCATGATAAAATTGTCTCCGCAGCCAATTTCCCTGTGAAATTTTTAAAATCACAAAATCTCTCCTCACACCTCCCAGCCCTATCACTGCCTCTGATAGCTCCCAGCAGCGGTGTGATAAAATCGCAGAGTATTTCTCTGACAAAGTTCAAAAGATCTATAAGAATTTTTTACAGCCCAATCCCATTACTGAATGTGTTACCTCGAAACATCAAGCTCTGCTGGAAGAGTTTCCTCTTCTGTCCTTATCGTCTATGCAGGAACTTCTTAGGTAATTGAAATCGGGCTCTCCCACTGACCCTGCTCCTCCGACTATTCTAATTCTGGTTCCTGAAACAGTCTCACCAGTCATACGAGATGTGATAAACTCCTCCCTCCTTAGTGGAGTGGTGCCTCCCCTTTGGAAAACAGGCAAGGGTCAAGGCACGTTTAAAAAAGACAAATATTGACCCTGAGGATTGGGCCAATTATCGGCCAATTTCCCTCCTGCCAGGAATCAGCAAATTAGCTGGAAAACATGTTAATTCAGTACTATCAGCATTCTTGGAAACAAGTAATTGTCTGCACCCCTCGCAGACAGGTTTTAGATGCCAACAGGGCACTGAAACTGCCCTTATTGGAGGATGGCCGCCCAGTCCCCCGGCTCCGTGTACCATCTCCTCCTGGAGGCGCCTTCGGCCTGATGTCCTGTTTCACAAAGGGCGCGCACGGGCGCAGGAGCGGCTCCGGTGCTCGATGGAGCGTCCACGGGTTTTCTACCACCTCCACACGGGGAGAAACGGACGGCGGCGTTTGCGGCCTGGGACAGCTTTAAGACCGGGACCTCGTCTAACTGCGGGGCCGGCCATTAATTCAACAACAACGGCCATCGGCCACAGTGAGGGGCCGGTCGGTTCCGGATTGCTTCGGACCGGCCGATTTTCGGATCGCTTACCTGTCTGATTGGGGGCATGAGCTGGAGATCGCCCCTTCATGATTTCCCTGGGTCGTTTGTCCCCTTTTTTGGAAATTTCTCGCTTGCCGCCGAGGACCGTGGTCATTCCTGTCCCGCTACTTGCGGGAGAATCCCGAATTTGTGCCCGGCCGCGATTGATAACACGGACTCCCCCGGCGGCTGTGTTTTTGGCCATGTTTCCTCTGTTTGGGTGCCCGGCTTGTGCTTCCATGACGTCTGATGCCCTGCTGCTCGTGCCCCGGCCCCGATCTATGGTGGTGCTCCCTCGGAACGTAGTGAGGGGGGCATGGTGCTGTATCCGTGCTACCGTGTCCTGACCTGTTTTCCATCCTGTGGAGGACAGGAGCTTTAACAAAGAGGACATGGAGCGGAACTTCGTCTTGGTGATCTCCTGGCTGCCCTAGCTGTCCTTCACGATACCTTGGAGCAGGATGTCCGTTCACTGTGTGATATGCTGGATGGTATTGACTTTGTGGTGGAACTATTGAGCCCGAGTGGTTTGTGGGCGCACAGTGGTATTTTTCACTTCTTACCCAGACGCGACAATATGGCGCCTGCACTGATATCCTGAACTTCTGTACGCGGGCTCTCGAGAGATCCCCAGTTTGTGACATTCGTGATCTAGAACTATCCGTGGGCTCCTGCTTGGAACTGAGCGATGGCATTCTTTCCACACCATGCTGTTGGTGTCTTCGATTCTGCTCCAACCACGTTTTCATTCTGCGACACTCTTTCCCTGCTCTGCTTTGCCGATTGCGTTGTGGCAGTCCTGTTGTTGCGACAGGTTGGTCATTCGCGCTGGCGGGAAGCGGGCTCGGATGGGGTCCGATCGCAGCGCAGCGCTACAGACTTGTTGCTATCTGGACTTGTTCTAATATTCCTCTTCCTTACGTTTGCGGATTTGGAGTGGGACAATTTGATGGGCCATCGTAGTATGTGCGGGACAGACCAAGGATAGACGAGGTTTCCTCCGTTTCGATGCTTCCTGTTTGCGGATTCATGTGGGATGTGTGACATACTGTCCATATTGCTGCCATGTTGGGCTGCTCCTGTGCCTAGTGCACTGTCCTATTGTATTGTTTTGGGCGAAGGTGTTTTAAATTCTGTCCGTCTACGATATTTGCGGAGGGAGAGGCCGGGGGACTGTTAGAGGGCTCCCCTCCAGTTTTTTCTTTCTTTCTTTCCTTCCCTCGCTTGGGTTCTTTTTAGTCTGGACGGGTGGTTGTTTCTTTTCTCTTTCTTCTAAATTTCGGGTTCATACAGCGGGCGACAGGCACACTGCTGAGGGGGAGGCCGTAGCCAGAGGCAGGGGTGCAGGGTGGGGGGTATTCTCTGTTTTTCTTTCTCCTTTTTCAGTTTCTAGGGCCTCTTTTTCTCTTTTGCTTTGCTTGGGTTTCTTTTTCCTCTCTTTCTTTTCTTACTTTTGGGATTCCGAGTATTAAGTAGTTTACCGGCTGTTCTTATGTCTCAAGTCAATATGGGGGATGTTCTAATACTTTTTCGTTTCAGGTATGGCGGGCTTGTGCTGCATTGGAGGGCGTAATGTGCTGTTTGTTGTCTATCCTGTTTAGTGCGCGTGAGTGTCTGCGCCCCGCCTGCAGTGGTCCCGAATGTGCATATCCTGGTTTATGATGTCCCCTAGCTCTGGTGCTACTAGATTGTATGGTGTCGAATCCTGCTTTATCTCTGAACCCCTTTAAAAAACGGAAAACAAAACCTCTCTTATCCTGGTGCCGTTATGGTGCAACAGTATCCTGGGTGTTGAGGTGGACTTTAGGAGGCGGGAGGTATGTGTTTTGACTTCTTGATTTGCATTGACCGTCTCTGTGATTATGGCCGGCTGTGTTTTTGCTAGCTTGTAATTGTATCTGCCTTATGTCACAATAAAGGTTTTTCAAAAAAAAAAAAAAAAAAAAAGAAACTGCCCTTATTGCCATGATAGAGGAGCCCAGGAAAATTATGGATGATGGAGTCTGCGCTGCTCTTATATTATTAGATCTCAGCGCAGCCTTCGACACTGTTAATCACCAACTTATGGTTCAAAGACTCAGGGAGGTGGGCGTGGTAGGAGTTGCTTTGAACTGGCTCCAGTCCTTTCTCGAAAATCGTTTTTTCTATGTCTACGAAGATTAAGCTGCCTCTGAGCAGATCCCTCTGCGGTGTGGAGTCCCCCAGGAAACCTCATTAAGTCCTACCATGTTCAACATCTACATGAGTTCTCTTGTCGAATTGGTGCATCCTTGGGGGATCCAGATCGTCACTTATGCTGAAGACACACAACTGGTGGTATCTTTCAGTCAACAGGACAAATCTGAGCCTGGCCCCACTTTATGCCTTGGGAAGATCTCTGAATGGATGGACAAGTCATTCCTAAAATTGAACGGAGCCAAGAAGGAACTCATGCTCCTTGGGCACTCCGTCCCTGCCAGTATTGATGTGTTCTTGCCCAGTTGTTTGGGCCCTCCACCTGTACCAAAAAAAACAGATTAAGAGTCTGGCTTGACTGCAAACTGGACTTAAAAGAACAAGCTCGTAAAGTTGCAGCTAGTTGCTATGGACTTCTCCGGATGATAAGGAAGATTCTCCCTCTCCTCCCTTTTGCTGCCCCAGGGAACTACCAACAGACTGCAAATTGTTCACAACTGTTCTGCCCGCCTATTAATGAACATTCCTAAACGCAGTTCAGCCAAACCAGCCCTCATCAGTCTGCACTGGCTTCCCATCCTGGACATAATTAGTTTTAAGGCAATGTGCATCGTTCATAAAGCCATTTCTGCAAAAGGCTCCCCATTGATCCAATCTATGGTGCAACTATACCACCCCAACAGGACGTTGAGATCCAACCATAAACGCTTAGTCATAGTGCCCATGATTAAGCGCACACGAACGGGAGGTCGGCGGTTTTCACACAACGCAGCTAAGTTATGGAACCGAATTCCCGAGCATATTCGCCTGGAACGAAATTATTTTAGTTTCAGGAAACAGCTTAAAACTTTTCTCTTTCCTTAATCAGTGCTTTGTTGACTAAGACGCCACATTAAGTGCTGGGATACCCTCGGGTAAACATGCGCTATATAAATGCATATTTATTCATTCATAACAGAGCCATGTATATGGTCGTGGAGATATGGCAGGTAGGCATCTTTATTGGCTTTGTCGTTCAGCTGATTAATTCCAGGATGTGAGAGAGATACTCTCCTAGTATATGACCATATTGTGGCTGAGTCTGTCTCCTTGTATACACGTCTCTAAAGCCAATTACCTGCACATAGTAACCATGATCTAGAGACTATTCTGGAGGACCTTAATTTGCCCCTCCCTGTCAACTGTGGAATTTGACCAAATCCATCTTTGGAGAGGATCTCTGTAAAAGAGGTCAGTAAAGCCATCTCACAACTTGCCTAAGGAAGTATATCTGAACCAAATGCCATACCGCATAGATCTTTAAATGTCTTGCTGCCAAGATGCCTTCTTTTCTGTGCAAAATGTTTCTGGGTGTAGCTAAAAACAATATTCTACCTCCAGACCTGAAAGAGGTGGTCATTATCCTTCTTAAGTCACTGAATCAATGTGTAGAGTGGGATTCTATTACTTCCACTCCCTCCTCTGTGTCCATGTGTCAGGAATCAGCAAGTTAGGAGGCAGGTATCACACACACACACACTTCGGAAGAGCAGGCGGTGGACACATGTGTATGAACATCAGCAAGGATATACAAGGCTTAGGACAAAATAGGATACTTACAGGCAAGGCTGGTGCAACTAGATCTAACCAGAAGATGGAATATTTATGATTTATTTTATGCTAGCACCAGAGATACTGCCCTCACTACTTGCACATATCATAGTGGTTCAGTTGTAGAAAGCCCTCCTCTTACATTTATGTCCCTTGTCTGCTTTCTCAATTTCATAAGTTTTATTTATTTATGGTATTTGTAAAGCGCTCTGCAACCCTACGGGCATCCTGGCGCTGTGTACATATGGCTGAAAAACACTGTGCATCAGAGGAGGAATAATAGCGTTAGATACTGGTAGGTTAAATTTTCGGGAAGAGCCATGTTTTCACCTTTTTTCGAAAGGCCATCAGTTCATTTGTTTTTCTGATGTCAATAGGTAAACTGTTCCACAGATGAGCTGCAGCTATGCTAAAGGCTCTGCCACCAAAAGTGGTTTTCTTGATCCTGGGTATACTTATGAAATTTGAAGAAGAGGATCGAAGAGACCGGGTAGGCTCATACCAATTAAATTTGTTTTGAAGTGGTCGGGGGCCTAGCCCATGTACTGCCCTAAAGACAATACATAGGGATTTAAAGCGGATCCTCTGGTGTATAGGTAACCAGTGAAGGTCAGCCAGGGCGAGGGTGGTAGAGGATCTTCGCTCTCGAGAAAGTGCCAGTTTTGCTGCAGCCGCCTGGATACTCTGAAGTCTGGAAATCAGGTAGGCAGGGGATTCCAGTAATAGGGCATTACAGTAGTCCAGGCGGCTGAGAATGGTGCTCCTAACTATGCTGGCTCTAACCTGTGAAGGTAGAAGGGGTAGCAGCTTTCGCAGTCCTCGCATTAGAGCAAAGCAGCTACTAGCCTGCTTGTTGACATTGGTCTCTAAGCTCAGACTGTTATTAAAAGTGACTCCAAGGTTTCTTACTGATTTCACTGGGGTTAGTGAGTCCCCTAGCGCCGGAGGCCAGAAATCTGTGGGTAAACTTTTGGGGATTCTTCCTACCGTACAGTGCATTATTTCAGTCTTGTCACTGTTGAATTGTAGTGAATTCTGATTCAGCCAGAGTGTCATTTCCAACAAGCAGGTGTGGAAGGTCTCAAGCGAGTCTCCATGAGCACCATCAAGAGAGATCATCAGCTGCGTGTCATCCGCATAGTTGATCACGCTAATGCCGTGAGCCTTGATGATGCTCATCAGGGGTTGCATATATATGTTGAAGAGTATAGGACTAATTGCAGACCCCTGTGGGACCCCATGTGGAACTTTAACAAACTCTGACTGAAATGGAGGGATAGCTACTGCCTGCCATCTGTCCATCAGGTATGATCGAACCCAATCGAGCACAGCTCCCCCGACTCCGATGTTCCTCAGCCTTGTCAGCAGGATGTCGTGACTCACCGTATCGAATGCGGCGGACAGGTCCAGCAAGATTAATATTGCTGATTCTCCCCTGTCCGCCCTCATTCGTAAGTCATCCAGAACTGTCAGCAAAGCTGTCTCAGTTCCGTGAGCTGGTCTGAATCCAAATTGCTCCTCTTCCAGGATGTTGTTAGTTTCAAGGAAGAGGGCTAAAGATCTGCTGACCCACCGCTCTATGATCTTAATAGGGTATGGCAGGAGCGAAATAGGTCGGTAGTTTTTTTGGCAATTTGGGTCCAGATTTGGTTTTTTTAATAGTGGGGTAACAACCGCCAGTTTCCAGTCTTTTGGTACGGTGCCTGTGTGGAGAGATTGGTTGCACAGCTGATGCAACACTGGGAGGATTTCATCCCCGAACTCCTTTATTATTTTGTGAGTTAGAGGGTCCAAAGGGGACCCTGATGACGTGTTAAGGGCTATTCTTAAGAATTCTTGCTCTGTAGGGATCGCAAAATTTTCCAATATGGCCTTTGGAGCGGGACATCTTACATTTTCCACATTCTTCTCCCTATTCTCTGGATTGCTATTATCCTGCAGCGGTGGAATAGAGGCACCTTTCATTCCCTCAACAATTTTACTGATTTTCTCTTGAAAGAATAATGCTAAACAGTCACATAGTTCTTGTGAGGGCTTGTTAGCACAAGCAGGATGGGACAGCTCTCTGATTATCCTGAAGGTGTCACGAGATTTATTGGAACTATTAAGTATTAGGTCTGCGAAGTGGCTTGCTTTGGCTATAGTGATTTCTTTCTTGTATTGTACAATTGTAAGCCTCCATGTCAATATCCTCCATAAGTCATATCCTAATAAGCTCTGGCGAGTAACAGGATGGGTGGTCTGGGGGCAACTATCAGCAATCAGTGAGTTAGGAGATAGGTAACACACACACTTAGAGAGAGATACGAATCAAACATCAGGAAGGTAGAATCAAGGCTCAGGACAAAACAAGATGCTTACCGGCTTAACTCCAACAGAACAGTAAGGTTATTGGGTACAGGAGACAGGTGGCATTCAAGAACAGACCTACGGTGTATAAGGAAATGACTAGCGTATTCTAACAAGTAATAATTACAGTTTAGCTACACTTTATAATTTCTGGATTGTGCAAGGCAGAAGCAGAATAAAGAGGCTGAGATCTATAAACACAGTGCAGGGTAAGCATGTGTTTGGGTTGTTGTTGCTCCCGCTATTCACTCTAGTTCTTTCACCGTAATATCGTTACTTCACCTTTGTCATTTTGGTACCTTATTCAGTCCCTGGCATTTCCCATTTCCCAGCTCCTTCCATTCTTATCTAACTTTTGACTGGTTGTTTTCTACTGCATTTATGTCCAGTCTGCAAATCGTGCTGACTCCAAGGTCTCCAGGATGACTCCAGGAGGTCTCTGGTAACTCTATGGAGGTTGTCACAGTCTGTATTCAAGAACACGCAGGGAAGTCAAGTTTTATCCTTTATTGTATTCTTATGTTCTTGATATTGTGTGCAAGATACTGAAATTTGCTTGTCTACCCGAGGGTACACAATTTAGTAGATCAGATACAGGGAATGCTACCTCAAGCCATGAACTGACCACCCTTTCATTGATGCGTATGTTCTCCCTTTCTTCCGATGTTTTGTTCCTTCCTTTATAGCCCTGGGCAGAGCTCGTGAAGTTTTGCTCCACAGAATTCCGCAATATGCTAAATAACTGATCGGAACTCCGTGTGCGGGCAGAAGTGCTCGTCCGCGCTACGTCTTTACATGCCAGTTGCGTGATGTGCGTTTCTGCACTGAAAAATCAGAGCAAACCATACAATGAAGTCCGCATGGGCACAGCCATTTTATCTTACCTGCTTTCTGTCCTGTGCATGGTGCTAGGCCTGATTTTGCCATCTATTCTATATATTTACGTTTTTGTCTTTTTTTTTCTATTTCTGTGACTTTTTTTGGGGTTTTCCCTTTACTTCCTTACTTCTCCCTTTATTAATTCCTTCCTCCTTTTCGTATTTCTTTTTTCCCCACCCAGGGCCATGGAACAGCAGGGTGAGAAAGGAAGCGGTGGCGCCAGTGCGGCTGCTAGCCGCTCACCTTGTGATCTCCGTCAAGAGATGCAGCCTTGCCCCATTTTTTTAAAGGGGGAGGTACTGACTTTTTATGTGCAGCATCACCTCCCCTCCATGCTGGCAGCAGATCTGAGAGTGGGTACGCTTTGTGGGAGCGTCATCTGATGTGGGGACGGTGCACCGGTGCATGTCCCGGAGCACTGGGGTCCAGCGCACCCAGCAGCAGCTGACGAACCGCTGGGCCAACATAATTGACCGGGAGCAGGACCAGCTTGACTTGCTGGGCGTCGAGGTTGCGGGACTTGGTCAATAATTATTCATTTGTTATGTTCTACAAAGCAAATTTTTTTTTTCAAATTGCATGCTGCTCGCAGTCAGAGGTAAGTTAAGTTTACATTACGAATATTATGTAACCCAGTTTGACCTAGCCAGGTGCTTTGCGCTACCTAATCGTATTCGTTGGTGTTCGTTTGGGCTGATTATTTAAGAAGTCATGTCACTAAGCTGTTGGAGGTAGTAATATCAGTGAGGTAGCGTTCCCTGTGCCTTTCTTTATGTAGCTTGTACAGTCCAAACCAGTTTCTCAGTGATGTGCAGTATACATCTATGCACTGAAAAGGGAGACTGAGTTGGCCTATCAAAGGGGGTTGAGAAGCAAAAATCATTTGTTGCAATGCATTAGTAGTTCCAAATGTAGTTTAGGTTTAGGAAAGTTGGCATAGGGCTTAGGTTTAGGAAATTAGTATTTGATCAACTCAAAACTAGTACTATAGGCGATCTGATTTGGAAAAGTACAGTCACTGGGTTAGCCGTTGTCTGTCAAAAGTATTTTGGGAGATTACCCGAACCACTAATCTATTTTTTTAATCTTCTTTATGTTTTACATCAGCACCCAAGGGCAAGAAGAGGGCATCGGAGGCGGGTCAGGGTGAAGCCAAAGCTGCCACCACCAGTGCTGCGGTGGGTAGAAGTACCACCACCAGCGCCGTGGCTGACAGATCTGCACGTGCCAGTATGTCCTGCTGTGAAAATTATTAATATTTCCATAACTTTGACCTCTCCCAATTTAGCATAATTTTTCCTTGTTTTTTTAATATTGTGCTTGTCTATTTTGTTTTCAAATCCTCTTCTTTCTATCTAATGTTTGTTAAATTATTGTTACCTCTGCATTATCCCTTTTTTCTATATTTCATGTTTATGTAGCCGACTTCCTCCTGTTTGTAGATTTCATCTGCTTTGTTAGTAAGCTTTCGCTCTCTCCTTATATAGCGTGTGGGCTGGTACTGTAAGACTAAGAGAACAGATTTTAGGTACTCTAGTGTGAAGATTAATGGCCCAAGTAAGCTATTCTACGCATGTTTGTTGAGAAAGCTTTCTTTTTCTTGCTCATGCTCAAACAATAAAACAAGAGAGTTGCCATGGTCATGGTGGATCCCCTCAATGTTGTGTTGTATATATTATCATTCAGTATACCAGCAGTTACAATGACAGTGCAGCATGTCAGGAAAGTAGTATGAGGACAGTTCTTATTGCATTTGACAACCAAGACCATTTGTCCTTCATTGACCAACTTACTCCACCCCTTCATTGCGCTTCAATGACTCAGAGTCACCATAGCTCTGCCCCTCCTCTACAAACGTTTTTGGTTGGCTTGACTACCTCGCTTTTTTAACATTGCCAACTAACAAAATGCCAAAAGTGATATTTTCAATAGAAGATACTGCTAACCGAACTGTAGTGATGTATTGTGGTTGTATTTTGTTAACAAAACATAAGAGGAGGCGTATCTGGCATCCACAATGTGTGATGTTTTTCTAGCCACACAGACCACCACTGCCGGGGCAAGCGGCAGCACCAGATGCGGTTGGAGGAGTCCCAACGGCAGGGATGGGTGGTATTAAGTCACATTGCTTGCTTATTGACAATTACTAGTATACTCACTGTATTTGTTAAGAGAAGCAGATATGTATTCCACCCATCATCATTCATCACCTCCCTGCCCGTGGCATTTCGCCATCCATGACCTAACTGCAGCATGTTTCAATTCAATACTGCAGTGTTGGCTGTGCAATGAGTGTCTGCTTCAGTTAATGCACCATTTACAAAGTTTCAAAGGCATTGCAAACTGAAAACAATGTGTGTTTCCCTTCCCTCCAAGTGCCAACTCAGTCAATTCCTAGTACGCCACTCCTTCATTCTGGCCTAAGTTCTGTCCCAGCCTACCAAAAAAACTGAAAAATCCATTCTTGGTATGTGCCACATTTTTCTGGCCAAGTGATTCGTATATTTCATGGCTTCCATAACGAATTTACGCCTGTACAGATTTTTCCCTTTCCACAATCGCCAACTCCTATGACTGACTAAGCCAAAGCTTAAGCACATGATGATCAGTGACTGCACTATTCCTAAGCAAAACCTCTACCTATCCGGCCTAATCACTCTAACATACCCTGCCGTAGAACAAATTAAATTTCCTTTCGTTACTGGCAAGCAAATTTATTTGTTGGAAATAATTTGTGTTGGAGGACGAGGACAGGCTGTAAAATGGGACTAAGTGCCTGAGTTTGAGATTTGTGGATGGGATACTCTGTGCCGAACGTGCCAAATGAAATCTATATATCTTGTTCCTTTCCCCGTACTGCAGTACATCGTTTTTCCCACTGTCTACTTATGGCAGACAGGATACCAGCATTTTATATGTGATGTGTGTGACATAGTTATTATTATTAAATGGGTTTTGTTACGCGCAGACTACCCGGAGGCCTCGTAGCGCTGAGTATGACTGGGGGGCAAGTGAGGACAGTAAGATTTAAGTGAAGAGGATGGTTTTTAATTCCTTCCGGAATTTTAGGAGGTTAGGTTCGCTGCGCAGGGAGGCCGGCAGGGAGTTCCATGCCTTGGCCGCATTCCAGGAAAAGGAGCGGCCCCCCCATCTGGCACGTTTGACTTTGTTCTCAGTAGCCAGAAAGGCTGTACTGGAGCGCAGCGACCTGCGAGGGAGATATGGAGTAGCCAGCGAGCAGATCATTGCTGGTGCTTCCTTCCACATGGCCTTATGCATAAAGCACATTGATTTAAACAGTATTCTGGCCTTAATGGGCAGCCAGTGGAGTCTTTTTAGGGCAGCAGTCCCTGAGTCCCGCCTGTTGAGGCCCAGCAGGAGGCGGGCTGCTGCGTTTTGCGTGACCTGGAGCTTCTTCGTTGAAGTGGCCGGAGCCCCTAGGTACAGCGCATTCCCGTAGTCCAAACGGGACAGAATGATGGCTTGCACCATGATCCTGCGGGCTTGTGGGGGGAGAAGTGGTAATACTTTCCTAAGCATACGCATCAAGCCGAAGCAGGTGGCAGATATGATGGTTGCTTGGTGATTAAAATTAAGATTAGCATCAAGCCAGATGCCCAGGCTCTTTATTTGGGGTTTGGACTGAGGCTGGGTGCCCATGCATGGGGGCCAGTCAGGCAATGGGCAGGGGATGTTTGGGTTCCCAAGAATCATGAGCTCCGTTTTATCGCCATTGAGTCTTAAATGGGAGGTGGCCATCCATTTATTGACTGCTACTAAACAATTACTGAGATTAGGCGAGGAGGTGTTAGTTTGGTTCAGGGAGACGATCAATTGAGTATCGTCAGCGTATGTGACTAACTCCAGGCCAAATGAGTGGACAATGTCTGCCAGGGGGAGCATATATATGTTAAAAAGGGTGGGGCTCAAGGACGAGCCCTGAGGCACACCCTGAGCAAGAGGCCAGGTTCTGGAGTGAGTAGTGCCCTCAACTACTCTAAATGAGCGGTTTTCTAGGAAAGATTGTAGCCATCGAATGGCTGTACCTGTCACTCCTATTTGATTAAGGCGGTGAGTAAGGATGGTGGTGTTTACGGTGTCGAAGGCGGCACTAAGATCAAGCAAAATGATTGCTGTAGTGCCGCCTAAGTCCATCTGTTTCCTGGCTAACTCGGTCACTGTCAGAAGGGCCGCTTCCGTTCCCAACCTGGGGCGGAAACCTGCTTGGGAGTCGTGGAGTATACTATTTGATTCCAAATACTGTGTAAGAGATGTGTTGATATGTCTTTCGAGCAGTTTACTAACCCAGGGGAGCAGGGATATTGGGCGATAATTGGCCATGTTGTCTGGGTCTAAGGTGGGTTTTTTCAAAAGAGCTCGTACTTGCGCTTTTTTCCAGGCCGTGGGGACTATGCCAGTGGTGATGGAATTGTTAAGGATGTTGAGAATAACTGGTAGTATTGTGTCTGTAATCTTTTTTAAATGACATGGAGGTGCGGGATCACTTGGGGATCCAGATTTAACTTTTTTCATAGTGTGATCCAGAACATCAGCTCCTACTAAAGGGAACTCTGCTAATTTATGGGGTGTGATGCAGGATGGCATAACTCCTTCCAGGTCTGCTAGATTTGGTGCCACAAAGGCCGATGAGATTGTTTGTATTTTTTTATAGAAATATTCCGCCTGATTGTTGCATCGAAATTGTGCTTTACTGGGATCCGGGGGGGGGTGGACGGGGTGTCAATTAGAGATTTAGCAATTTGGAATATTTCTCTGGGACAATTGTGGGCGTTGTTGATTTTGTCTTCAAAGAAACGGGCCTTGGTTGAGTTAATCTCGGTTTTGTACTCTTTTATAGCATCATGGTGGTTTACTTTATCTGAGTTGCTGCGAGATTCCCTCCAGGTTCTTTCTAGCTTCCTACAATGTCTTTTCATTTCTTTAAGTTTGGGAGTGTACCATGGTGATTCCTTGGATTTAGTCTTTTCTTTTAGGGTTGTTTGCGGTAACACAGAGTCAAGGGCCTTGGATAGCCAAAGGGAGTAGTTGTCATACAATAGAGTTGGGTCGTCTTTTGTTTGTGGGATGGTGGCGAGCAAAGCATCTGTCCACCTGTCGACAGAGAGTTTAGTCCATTCTCTCCCCTGGAGCGATGTACGCGGGGGTAGCGGGGCAGAGGCGGTGTGTTGCCACCGTAGGGGGACCAAGTGGTGGTCAGACCATGTGAGGGCCATAGGGGTCCCTACTACCAGTCTGTGGTCGTTGCTAAACACTCCGTCCAGAAGATGGCCTTTCTCGTGAGTGGGTTCGAAGCCCTTCTGAATGAGTTGGATGGCTTCCAGATTATCTAGCAAGGCTTTGGTTGAGGGGTCGTCTGGGTTATCCAGGTGGATGTTAACGTCACCTAGTATGGTGAAGTGTGAGCTAGTGACAGCTAGTTCAGCGACTTTGAGTTGTAAGGAGTCGAGGAATTCTCCCATTTGGTTTGGGGGGCGATAAATAAGTATGCCTGAAAAGGTCGCCGTGGGTGATAGATCAAGGGCGAACTGCATACTTTCGCAGTTTGATATTGAGCCTGCATTAGTCCTACATTGGTATTGATTTTTATAAAGGATACCTATTCCTCCTCCTCTGCCCTCCGGTCTGTCGACTCTTTGGAGTAGATATCCCTGTTGCAGGAGGGAGGTGATATCAGGGTCTGATGCCTCTTTGAGCCATGTCTCTGTGAGAAAAATGGCATCGGGGCTAATGTCCTCTAAAAGAAGCGACATTTGAACCGCGTGTTTAGTAAGCGAGCGGCAGTTTAGCAGAAACATTTGGTATGTTTTGACAGGTTGTGAGTGCTTTGCCTGGCACGTAGGGCGGTATCTGCAGTGGGTACATGCGCTGGTTGAGTTGCCGAGTACAATAGAGTGTAGGCAGCTGTCGGGGATAGGCGGCATGAGTTTGATCAGGGTTTGGGAGTCGTACGTGATTGTGGTGGCATGGTTTGGGGTTGGTTGGACAGAGGGTGTGGCCCCTTGCCCCGGTCGGCCGCGGACGGGCGCAGACGGGCAGGACTTTGGCACGACTTCGGCGCGAAGTCGGCGCTCCCGCTGCGCTCGTCCGCTGCGCTTCCTCCACAGTACCATTTATACAGGGGGGGGATACACTGTACCGCTAACCTGCCTGTTCAGCAGCAGGTCAGGGCGGAAGTGAGGTTTCCGAGTTGGGTGCCGGAAATGGTGTTGCTGTGGGCCCGCCGCTCTAACGGCACAAGCCGCGGCGGAACGAAGCCCAGTACAGGGTAAGTGAATACAATTTCAATTAAGCGTTGCACCGAGAGGCGGTGTTTGTGCAAAGTGGCAAATATTAAAAGTTCTCATCAAGTTTTAAAATCACAAGCATTGCGCCGAGGGGCGATTGGTTTTAGCTACACAGGTTAAGTAAACAATTTTAAAATTGGCATTTACAATTTCTAATTGCCTGCGTGGAGCCTACACGGCCTTCTCTTGCCGCCAGTCAGCATAGTATTGTTATCATTCATCTGCCTCCTTGGAGTTAATGTAGAATTGAAAGGCATTTGGAGAAGAACAGGGCCATTGGAATTATATCTTGTTCCTTTCCCTGTACTGCAGTACATCATTTTTCCCACTGTCCACTTATGGCAGACAGGATACCAGCATTTTATATGTGATAAGTGTGACATAGTATTGCTATCATTCATCTGCCTCCTTGGAGTTAATGTAGAATTGAAAGGCATTTGGAGAAGAACAGGGCCATTGGAATTAAAGTATGATAGTTGTCCATTACATCTGCCCCAGCTGCAAACTGCAGAGTGGAAAGGTACCTGACATGCTAGCCAGCATCCTAGCATGCATCCATTAATTTAGCACAAGAATACTTGTACTCCATAGTGAATAATGCCTTATTCAGTAATGAGGTAATTTATTTTTCAACACAAAGGGCCAGATGTAGGTAATTTTAATTTACCACCTCTTAAATACCGATTCATACCGAATCGGTATTTAAGAGGTGGTAAAATAGAGGGGGGGAGATGTAGGTATTTCAGATTCAGTAAATACCGAATCGTTAAGATTCGGTATTTACCGATTCTGTAAATACCGATTCGGTATTGCCCATTGATTCCTATGGGCCCTGAAGCCCATAGGAATCAATGGGCAATACAGATTCGGTAAATACCGATTTTAGCAAGGGTGCAGGGGGTGTCACTTTGACACCCTCTAGCACCCCAAAAATAGGCATGTGCGCCATGTGGCACACAGACATGCCCTAAGGGCATGTCTGTGTGTCACATGGCACAGGTGTGCATGCACACATGTGCATGCACACCTGGATTCGGTATTTTACCACCCAATTGGATTGGGTGGTAAAATACCGATTCTTAAAGCCCTGTGGCACTCTGACATGTGCCAGCTACATCTGCATTTACAGAATCGGTATTTTACCGAGTCTGTATTTACCGATTCAGTAATTTTACCAAATCGGTAAATACAGAATCGGTAAAATACCGATTCTGTAAATGCATGCCCTACATCTCAAAATCCAATTACCGGTCGGTAACGGCCGAATTCGGCCGTTACCGACCGGTAATTGGCCACCTACATCTGGCCCAAAGTGTCTGTTTAGTTTTTTATTATGAAATGCTTTAAAAGAAAAAAAGACTGTTTTTAAACCTGGTGTTATTCTGCCTTAATTCCTTTTAGCCAGTCAGTACTTTTATGTGAGGCATTTGTGGGTAAAAAATGGCCGTGTGACTCTTCTTATCACATCAACTTCCAATGGCCCTAGGGGACCAGCAATGTACTGTGCCACTATATAATTTTGACCAAGTATTTGCACAGACCATCATTTACAATTTGTCTTTTTTTTCTTTTTAGGTCGAGCTGGTGTAAGCAGCCCGAAGCGCTGCGTCCAGCGAAGACTCTATTGTTATCCACTTGCTGGGAAAGTGGGATAGGGGATCGGCACGCGCAGGGCCATCGGCGAATTCAGCATGTGTGCGCGCACGTACAGCCACGCGCCGTGCACATCTCCAGTCCCAGAGCAAGTCAGCCTCTCGCAATCGCGCGCGCGCACACACACACACACGCACACCCGCCATCCCCCCCAAGCCATGGTACAACTAAGTCAGCCTTGTGCAATCGCTCGCGCGCACACACACACAGACATCCCCGCCCCTACAACTAAGCCCCACTCACCTGGCTACAGGCTCCATCACGCTCAGGACTCCGCCGCTCCTCCTTACATGTGCAGCCACCGCGGGGCTCTCCCTCAGGCATGGGAGCCCCGCGTCACCACTGCTGCTCTCTGCCAGGCACTCCTTGGGCGCGGGCTTCAAGCAGAAGGGGAAGTCCTGCCCCACGACCGGCTTCACGCTCCCAAACTTCCGGTTTTCGGGCCGGCGGCGGTAGTACATTCTTGTTAAATATTGGGCTGCGCATAAAGCTATTTGCTGGAACTGCGCCATTATGAAGAGGGTGAGAATCGGAAGCTGTGCGGTTTTTTCTACACTTGTTTTCTTTGGTTTCCAAAACGTTCCATTGCTTTTAATTCTCGTTTGGCCTGTCTTTCAGCCATTCACACTGAGGCGTTTCCTATCAATTCCTGCTATTCTTTATCTGCTTTGATATGTGTACATCTTCCCTCGTTATTCACATGAAACTCAAGCTGCTGATCATACATAATCTTGACACTAACTAGAACATTTAGTCAGTTTTCACCTTATTACGTCTAAGTTTCAACCTTCCTTTGGTGCAGAATGCGGTGTACATAGGTCCTGAAATTGCAGGACAAATCTAGGCATCGGAACACTTAATCTTCGTCTGTAGCCACTCTCGTGTAACAACACAAACCCACTCCACCGGAAACAATGCCTGTCACGGTTAGAGTACTGTTTACATGAACGCAGTAGGTCCCTACAGGAATCAGACTGGGGGTCAGTTAAGCCCGCGTGCCATCCGGAGTGTGAGTAGTCTGGTCTCCCCTCCCCGCCCCTTTTCCCTCATCCTTACCTTACCGCTTATCCATGTTTCTTCATGATGACAGGCAGGAACAGAGTTTCCTTAATTCTTCTGAAACCTTTGCCACTGGAATGTACTCTGCTCCACATCCGGGTGCTCGTATTGTGCGTTCCTGCATCCGAGCTCAATACTTCAAAGAACACTCCTCAGATTCCCACATCCATCAAAGTATCTCTCATTCACTCCCCAGCAGAAAAGGAGATAGGTGGCACAGATCTGTATATCTTCAGCGATCTTTAATTAATTTACTACATCCAAAGTGCAAGAACAATCGACCTACACATTTCGCCATTAGCCTATAACAGGGTCATAGAGTCTCATGGGTCAAAGTTTCGATTTCAAGGAACAGTCCTTTTCCAATCACAAATAAAAACAATTTTGCAACTGGAGCACTAACCATGTATTCATCTCTGGTTAAAGTGGCAGAAATTGGATGCCATTTTCTTATTTCGAAGAAAATCTTTTCATTTCACACATGCATCTCTGTGAGAGAAAAAACGTAAATAATAATGTTTCTACCACATTTTCTATCTTTTATCAAATATTGGTAAAGTACATTTTTAATTCTTTTGAGACAACATCTTTGAGAGACATGTAAGGAAATCAGAAACATTTCTGGTGAAGTGCCCAAAATGCATCCATTCTATTTGTATGTATGCACACGTGACATTAAAATTTCATTAAAAACTTTGTGCTGATGCAGTTAAAAGGACAACTTCCATGAAAGGGCAAGGAAGTACAAGCATTTGCAATGCAATAGGTCTCGCATTTACGTGCGTGTAAGATATTGGCCTTGTAAATGACAATGCGTTCTATTTATGTTTCAAAAACACAAACATAAATAAAAGGCATGGTCATTTACCTTGCCAATAGCTCAAACTTGTTATAATAGGATCCATTCCCATGCTACCTCACGACATTGGAAGTTTCCGTGTACGTGGGGTATTGAGACTTCAGTGGTGCGTCTTTGCGTACATGCTCAGAAAGGTAGGGTATTTAATTAATTTGGTATTATGGGTACCAGCGTTTGTTCATTTATGTCTGTTTGAACAACCATACTTCATTTCCCCTTCTGTTCAGATAGCAACATTGAGTTTACATGTTCAACATTAGATCTCCTTGGTGTTCAGTATGTAAGCTACCAGTTAACATGCATTTGTGTTTGACTTGACTGGTCTACAATACAGTGTTGCAGGAGTTCATATTATTGAGTGTTTACCTTGAGTCACAATCTAAGCGTTCTTTTGTTGTTGGCTCACTTGTGGTGGTGTTGAGCATGACACATGTGGTGTTTTCCAGGTATGGTTTCGTCTCTTTGGATTATTTTCTAGGCACGCTCCTTTATTCACTGCTCGGGTTTTCATTCTCTGGTTGCCATGTTTATGTGCATTAATGGTGCAGGATTCAGTATTTTAACCCCTATATGTTGTATATATTCAAGTGCTTGTAGTTATTATAACCAGTCCTTTATTCATTTTTAGGTCTCGTCTAATGGCAGAGATATTAAGTAGAGGCTCTCAGAAATGCTCCCACTGAATGCAACACACACTCCACAAAATACCACTCAGTGCCACACAATTATATGCTACATAATTACAGTGCACTCAATGCAACATACACTCCAAACAATACCACTCAGTGCCACATAATTACACACCACATAATTACACTCTACTGAATACAACATACACTCCAGACAATACCACTCAGTTCCACATAATTATATGCTACATACTTACACTGCGCTCAACGCAACATACACTCCAAATACCACTCAGTGCCACATAATTACACGCCACATAATTACACTGCACTCAATGCGACATACACTCCAAATACCACTCAGTGCCACATAATTACACGCCACATAATTACACTGCGCTCAATGCGACATACACTCCAAATAGCTCTCAGTGCCACATAATTACACGCCACATACTTACACTGCGCTCAACGCAACATACACTCCAAATACCACTCAGTGCCACATAATTACACGCCACATAATTACACTGCACTCAACGCGACATACACTACAAATACCACCCAGTGCCACATAATTACACGCCACATAATTACACTGCGCTCAATGCAACATACACTCCAAATACCTCTCAGTGCCACATAATTACACTGCACCCAATGCGACATACACTCCAATTACCACTCAGTGCCACATAATTACACTGCGCTCAATGCAACATAAACTCCAAATACCACTCAGTGCCACATAATTATATGCTACATAATTACACTGCACTCAATGCAACATACACTCCAAACAATACCACTCAGTGCCACATAGTTACACTGCACTCAATGCGACATACACTCCAAATACCACTCAGTGCCACATAATTACACGCCACATAATTACACTGCGCTCAATGCAACATACACTCCAAATACCTCTCAGTGCCACATAATTACACGCCACATAATTACACTGCACTCAATGAGACATACACTCCAAATACCACTCAGTGCCACATAATTACACGCCACATAATTACACTGTGCTCAATGCAACATACACTTCAAATACCACTCAGTGCCACATCATTACTTGCTACAAAATTACACTGCGCTCAACGCAACATACACTCCAAATACCACTCAGTGCCACATAATTACACGCCACATAATTACACTGCACTCAATGCAACATACACTCCAAATACCACTCAGTGCCTCATAATTATATGCTACATATTTACACTGCGCTCAACACCACATACACTCTAAATACCACTCAGTGCCACATAATTACACGCCACATAATTACACTGCGCTCAATGCAACATACACTCCAAATACCTCTCAGTGTCACATAATTACACGCCACATAATTACACTGTGCTCAACGCAACATACACTCCAAATACCACTCAGTGCCACATAATTACACGCCACATAATAACTGCACTCAATGCAACATACACTCCAAATACCACTTAGTGCCACATAATTACACGCCACATAATTACACTGCACTCAATGCAACATACACCCCAAATACCACTCAGTGCCACATAATTACACTGCACTCAATGCAACATACACTCCAAATACCACTCAGTGCCACATATTTACATGCCACATAATTACACTGCCCTCAATGCAACATACACTCCAAATACCACTCAGTGCCACATAGTTACACGCCACATAATTACACTGCACTCAATGCAACATAGTCCAAAAACCACTCAGTGCCACATAATTACACGCCACATAATTACACTCTACTGAATGCAACACACACTCCACACAATACCACTCAGTGCCACATAATTATATGCTACATAATTACAATGCACTCAATGCAACATACACTCCAAATACCACTCAGTGCCACATAATTACACGCCACACAATTACTCTACTGAACACAACATACACTCCACACAATACCACCCAGTGCTACATAATTATAAGCTACATAATTACAGTGTGCTCAACGCAACATACACACCAAATACCACTCAGTGCTACATAATTACACGCCACATAATTACACTGCACTCAATGCAACATACACTCCAAATACCACTCGGTGCCAAATAGTTACACGCCACATAATCACACTCTATCGTATCACCACAGCATCACTAAGCACCACCACAGCATCACTCAGGGGCACCACAACATCACTATGCGCTACCACAGCATCACTGAACACCACAGCATCACTCGTCGCCACCACAACATCACTCAGCGCCACCACAGCATCAATCTGTGCAACCATTCAACAACTGGTTCAAATATGTTGTCTCAATGTTTCAAGCTTTATTACAAATGTCACAAAAAAAATGTTAATATTTCACTTCTGTTCTTGGATTTTCGTCACAATAAAATACACTGAACATAATCTTCAGAAAAGTTATTTACAAAAGTTTAAGCTATTGCCATTATAAATTACAATAACTTTTATTTAAGTATTAATTATTTAAAAAAATAACGGAATTGTTATTTGTAATATCAATACATCTAAGTCACGTAATACAACATGTATTGCATTACAAATGCTCTCGTGTCACATTTCCTCGGAGAAGAGGGTTAGGGGTTGAATGTTTGGATGGGAAAGGGGAATTAGGGTAAGGTGTGACAAAGACCACACAACAACAGTATTCATCAGAACGATGCGCAGCACATCATCATCAATCTGTTGTGGATGGAAATTAAGAAATTAGTATGACACAGTTCAGTTAAATACATTGTAAACAGCCCTTCAGCCCAAGAGATCCAAAATATTATTATATATCTGAATGTTTTGTCATCTAGGTTTGAAAAATACAAATTATAGAGGAGTGAAGTGAACCCACAAAGTTCTTTAAATTATGATTTTTAAAAGAAAAATGACACTGTATTGCCAAATTGGGCAGTACTTCTGCATTCTTTTCGGAATGTTTGTCACTCTTGGGTACCTGGCTGAACCAGTCTGGTAAGGTGAGCAGGAGTGTTATCAAGCTTTCACCTTTTGTGCAGATCGATGTTTTAGAATCAAGAAGACGGACAGAAAAAGTGTGTACCAAGAAGACTCAGAGGCAGAGCAAGAGCAAAGGCTGCAGCAATCATTCATTTCATTTAATGACTTATGTGCGATCAATTAACGGAGAAGTGAGAGCAAGTTACAACGAATCATGGCCAAGTAGCTGCATGTACCGGGCTGATCAATCTCACATGTCATCATAATATTTAGCCGAATGCGTGCATCAAGTGATGATGTGGCACCACAAATCTGTCTCCAGTTACAAGCAACATACCCCCCAACAACAATCACATAAGAGGAGTTTCACATTTGAGCCAGCACAGACTGTCACGACCACAGGAACTCCTCGGGATCTGTGCGATGCTCAAAGGGGTCCACCTCCTGACATCCACAACTCTGACTGAAATATTCCCAGAGTATTGAGGCGATCAAGTGAGGGATAGGGTTAGGGAAGGTGCTGCAGGGGAATAGGGATACCTTCCACACTTCTGCGCTGACGATAAGAAAACTTCACAGTAGTAAGATGCTTCTCTCACCATGGGATAATTCTATAGGCACCCTAATTCATGCAGCAACAAAACAAATGATGGGAAAAAGGTAAAGGCCAACTCCAGATCACAAAGGAAAAAAGATTAAACAAAATGATGCTGAGTTAACCGGAGAACTTCCAGTAGGACTTCTGGTGAAAGGTTACTAGATATAGTCCAGGACCAATGAAGTATATGAGCCAGAGAAAAGATATCCTCTTGTAAATAATCAGAGGATTTCCACTCAGTCAAGAAAGAAGAAAAAACAAGAGTTTAAATGCCCAGTTGTGTCTCCAATATTGGCAAAGATGTACCTCCCGCCTAGGTAATAAAACAGCTCCAATTGGGTTCAGAAATACTCCGGGAAGTCAGCCAGGGGGATTCCCTCCGATCCCACAGGCATGGAAAACCTGCGAGGGAACTCCGTGAACAACAGGACAGTAATTATTCTTACTGTATCTCTCTGATCCTCCCGAAGAGAAACCAGCGCCCGTCAGTGCTACTGCTTCTCAGGTTACCATGAGCCTCGAGAACTCCTTCCGTGCAGCCGCAGGCGAAAGGAACCAAGGCTCCGAAATTCAAACGCTCGGGACTCAAGCATTTCCTCGGACAAAGAGGCAGTATTTCTTTCTACCGCCGGAAAGTACAATCCTGCATCCGCGAGGGCAAAAGGGAAAGCCTCGTGTTCCCAACGGCGGACACAAAACAAGGGAAATCCTGGAAACCGACGATACAACGAACACACAGAGCAGCCGCTCTGCTAGAAACATCCAGGTAACTCGAATCACGTACGTTTGCCACGTTGTGCGTGATTGATAAAGCTTTCTCACTCCTGAAAGGATGGCCTTCTGGCAATTGTAGTTTGGCCGCTATCCTGTAGGCGCTCCATGATTTCAAGACCTGACAGTACGTCCTCCTCCCATGCGCCTCCTAGATCCAGGCTTGCCTGGATTGCGGGAATAGAACAGACGAATTACACAAGGAGCGTGCACCCCTGAACTCGGCTCCCAGGAATCATCCTCTGACGAATACCCCTTCCAAGAAATGAGAAACCAAAGACGACTCAGTCGATATCTGGAATCCAGGATGCGGCGTACCTCATACTCCAACTAACCATCCTCAGCCTGACGTCGCGCACATCGGGCAGGTTTCAACAGACCACAGTGGAAAACAGGGTGAATCCTCAGAGACGCCGGCAGCTTCAGCTTGTAGGCCTCCGGGTTGATCCGACGGAGAACACTGTATGGACCAATAAATAGGGGATGAAAGATGCTACGAAAACAAAAGCGTATGTTCTTAGTGGAGAGCCATACTCGATTCCCCACTTGATATGTAGGCCCTTCCTGTCGGTGGCGATCCGCACAGGTTTTGTTTCTTTTCTTGGCCTGGTCCAGTGTCGCCTGTATCCGCTTGTGCATTTTCAGGAGGGACTCAACTTGTGCCCGTACCGTTGGGTGATTCCGTACTTCGCTCGGAATAACCAGAGGCAGGGTGGTGGCATGGAATCCTGTGTTTGCTCTGAATGGGGTTTCCTTTATGGAACTGTGCCAGGTGGTGTTATAAGACAGTTCCGCCAGCCACAACAGGGATACCCAAGAATCAGTTGCTTCTTTAGAATAGCACCTCAGATATTTCTTCAAGGTCTGATTCAACCTCTCTGTTTGTCCATTGGTCTAGATGGAAGCTGGTGGAGAGGACGGCTTCCATGTGGAGTGCCTTACACCACAAACGCCAGAATCTAGCAATGAATTGTGGTCCCCTATCAGAGACAATCACTCTCGGGAGACCACGTAACCTCACCACATGTGATAAAAGCAACTGGGCAGTCTGTCCGGCTGTGGGCAGGTTTTTGCAGGGAATGAAGTGACCCATTTTAGTTGGACTGTCTATGACAACCAGTATGGCGTTTTCACCCCTGATCCATGGGTAACCCTAGGATGAAGTCCAAGCTGATCGTTTGCCACGGTTGGGAAGGTGTGGGCATGGGCATCAGTTTCCCCTTGGATTTGCTGTGATCCCTTTTGGCACAAGCACGTTTCACACTGTGATACCCATTGTTCCACGTCTTTAGCCATTTTCTCCCACCAAAAGTAACACTGGACTTGATGTAGTGTTTTCTTATATCCTGGATGCCCAGCCAGTACTGCATTGTGACACCAGTTGAAGGCCTTTAACCCCCCCCATGCTCGTGACAGAACCGCTCCGTCAAGAGCCTCGTTTGGGCTGTGCTGGTGACGGAGCGGTTCCGTCACGACCCGCTCGGGGCGCCTGCGCGGCGCTGATTACGCGCCTGCGCGTTCTATTGAGCGGGTGGGCCCGTGACGGAACCGCTCCGTCATAAGCACAGCCCACCCGAGGCTCATGACGGAGCGGTTCCGTCAAGAGCATGTGAGCCCCCCTCCCCCCTAGCGCTGCGGCGGAATTGCCGCCGCAGCGAAGGGGTTAACAGGAGAGGAGGTGTAGGTAGAAACATTTTTTTGTCGTGTAAAGGCACCCCATGATGGAAAACCCGCAGAGCACTTTGATCAACCCATTGCTGCCACAAGTCTAGAGACTGGTGATTCTTGACTTGGTCTTGGGTTCTGGATGCTTCCGTGGCTGGGTCTTTTTCCTCTCCTTGTCTGGACAAAGTGTCGGCTTTTCGGTTATCGGACCCAGGCCGAAAGGTGATGAAGAAATCGTATTCCGCGAAGAACAGCATCCAACGCATCTGTCTCTGGGAAAGGTGACGGGCGGTTTTCATGAATTGCAAGTTTTGATAGTCAGTATAGACTGTTATGGGATGTCCTGCCCCCCCATAGATAGTGTCTCCACTCTTGAAAGGCCCTTTTGATGGCCAACAGTTCTTTTTCTGCCACCGTATAGCTGGATTCCGCTGGATTCCGCTGGATTTAGTTTCTTGGAAAGAAAGGCTACCGGATGCAGCTGTCCAATATGTTTATCCCTTTGTGATAATACCAATCCAACCGCTACATCAGATGCATCTGCTTCTACGATGAACGGTATGTCAATTTGTGGGTGCCGCAGGATTGGAGCGGTACAGGAGGCTTTCTTTAGTTGGGTAAAAGCATCCATGTCTTCGGTGTTCCAGAGAAAAGGCATTCCTTTCCTCAATAATCGGGTCACTGGAGCGGCCAACTGAGAAAAATGAGAGATGAATCTCCGATAGTAATTGGAGAACCCTAGAAAACATTGGACCTCTCACACTCTTTCGGACAGGCCAGTTCTGCACTGCTTCCACTTTTCTCCCAGCCATTCTAAAACCTTTAGGACTCAACACAACCCCTAAAAACTAGACCTCGGTGACACTGAACTCACATTTGCTTAATTTACAATATAAGCTATTTTCTTGTAGTTTTTTAAGAATCTTGGCTACGTGGCTGGGGTGTTCTTCCTGGGAGCCTGAATAGATCAAGATATCATCTATTTACACGATCGCTATACGATCAATGTAATCCTTGAGTACCTCATTGAGGAAATATTGGAATGCCGCCGGGGCATTGCATAGCCCAAACGGCATTACCAAGTATTCGAATAGTCCATACCGCGTCTTGAACGCCGTCTTCCACTCATCTCCCTCGCGAATACGAACTATGTGATAGGCCCCTCTCAGGTCGAGACGGGTGTAGATTGAGGCCTCCTTCACTTGGTCCAACAGCACAGGAATGAGTGGAAGCGAGTATCTGTTTCTCACGGTATTGCAGTTCAACACGCGGTAATCAATGCAAGCCCTCAACTCGCCATTGGCTTTCGCCGTAAAGAAAAGAGGAGATGCGGCAGGGGATCGAGAGGGTCGAATAAAACCAATGGTAACAAAATGATCAAGGTATTCACGTAGGTGTATATTTTCAGGTTCTGATAGGGCATAGACCCTACATGATGGTATTATTGCCCCATCCACTAAGTCAATCTGACAATCATATTCGTGATGCGGTGCAACGCCTCTGCCTTGATTTCACTAAACACCTCTCGGTACCGCGAATACTCCACAGGAAGATCTACCATTTTCTCAGCTGCTGTGGCTGATAGATCTGTGCCATAGCCAAAGAATGTGAACAGTGGTCTTTCATGCAATCAACTATACATTCTGGTGATTGAAAACGAATGGTCTTTTGTCTCCAATCCATGGTCGGATTATGTCGCCATAGCCAGGGCATGCCCAAGATGACCTCATATTGAGGAGCTTCTATGATATTTAACGTGATGTCCTCCACGTGATCCTGAGGATCCCCGTTGAGAACCAATTACATCACCACAGTGTGTTCTGTGATGGTGCCATCCACAGCTAACACTGGCTCTGGCTTTATGCTTGGTTCTCTGGTCAATCCCAATCTTTGTACCAGCCCATGGTAGATAAACTTTCCAGTGGCCCCTGAATCGATCATGGTCCGCACCTGAAATTCCTGTTGTCCCGTCCTAAGGATCATGGACAGCACTATGTGTGACTCTGTGCTTCTACTTGCACAGAAAGGTTTTTAGTGTCAGAGAGGCAGTGGGCGCTCAGCCGTGAGTAGGCGCATAAGTATTGTAACGTGCTATGATTGGGTGGTGCAACTGGGTGAGTGGAAAAACCCTTGTAACCACTCTAAAGTTAGTCAGCAGAGCCGAATAACCAACTAAGACAAGTAAAGTACCCGATGCACACACGTGAAAATCAATTCTGTTGTATATGAGTAAATATACAAAAAAGAAAGCAACAGAATAATCAGGGATCTCCTGTACAGTATTATTCCAATGTAGTTCTTTAATTTTCTTTCAAGAAACAGTCAGCCGACACGTGTTTCATCACTTCCGGTGATACTTCTGACCCGGCAGGGCCCGAAACCTGTTCAGTAGTTGTCAAAAGACGTGGAGTCGGCACCCTCAATTGAGACGTCGCAGATCAAAGTGTTGATAAAAGAGTCTGCATTAGAATATTGGAAGGATGGCATGTATGTCACTCCCTCCTTCCCCAGAACGAAGTCAGTCGGCAGTAAGCCCAGGACTAGCGGAGTTAGAAAAAAACAAGAGTGGATAACTCTATCATCTCTCTTTCGTCAGATGCGGAAAGTAGGTGTCTATCAACGTACTCCCGGGTCGCCGTGTTCCAAGTGTGGACCTACACTTGGAACACGGCCACCCAGGAGTATGTTGATAGACACCTACTTTCCGCATCTGACCGCATGGCCGGAGGAGAAAAGGATGTTGCTCTATTATCAAGGTTTGGGGGAGGAAATGAAGGACGTCCTGGCTCAAATCGACCCGCAACCCACTACATGTACCGATCTTATCAATCTAACCCTACGGTTAGACCATCGTATGGCAGAGAGTGGAGGAGAACGAAGGAGAGTTGAGAAGGTGTGGGTTGGGAAGGGAGCATGAAGGTCGTTCTTCTTTTCTTCCTAAGGAAATTGGTTCTGAACCTATGGATATGGCAGCAGTACGGCCTCCATCATCCAAATTTGAAAGGGAGAGCCGCAGGGCATAGGGTCTCTGTATGTATTGTGGAAAGAAGGGGCATTACTTCAGGGACTGCCCTGCAAAACCCAAGAAGAGGAATACATATTATTCTGGGAAAAAAGTGGCAATCACAACGGTGGAATCCACCGAAAATGGTGCCTTTCCAGGAGTAGAGAAAAACCCGGACTCCCCTGAAAAGATATGGAGATTGCCTTCTTTAACGGTTACCGAGGTCAGAAGCACAGAATCAAGTAAAGTACCCTATGCACACACGTGAGAATCAATTCTGTCGTATATGAGTAAATATAGAAAAAAGAAAGCAACAAAATAATCAGGGATCTCCTGTACAGTCTTCCAAGATTTTTGCAGCTGTATGGGATTTCTCCATGGCGAACTTGGCTACTCTTGAATGCAGCCAAACACCCTTAAAACTTTCTTCAGCACTGAGACCTGTAGATAGCTGTTGCATAACCCCCACAAAAGAGATCCACATGTAATCACTGGCTTGACAACTGGTTCACATGTCTGTGGTCAGGTGGATATTGTGAACAGCATTGTGCCGCAAAGCTTGTCCAACCAATTGCAGCACATCATGATGGATCGCTGGAACAGCAACTCTGGCAAAATTGGTCAGGCGGGGAACCTTTAATTTCAGGCAGACAGACGCCTCAAATTCTAAAAAAAATCCCACACTACTTCCACAAAAGAAAAGGGTAGAAGTTCTACCGCTAACATTTTAGCCAGCTTGCCGTGCCTTTGGGTAGTCCCGTTCATAGGGTCCCTCCTGCCAAAACATGCCTGTAAGACTCAACGTGTATTTTGACACAGTAACTGTATGCTGTTGCTGTGGTTCCTCCTTCGGACTCTTGTGCCATTTCGAGGTTGCTGATGCAAGTGATACTGGTGCACTGCTGGGGACATGGTTGCTTTGCCTAAAGACATCACCCTCTTCTTCCTCATCACTTTCACCTCCCACCGTGATGGGAGCAGATTCCCCGCTCTCATCACCTTCACCGCCACCACCTGCAGCTATTTTTTAAGGTGCTCCTTCCAGCGGATTCCGTGATGTGTTTTCATATTGGTCGTCTGGCCTCCAGTACCCTATTGTGAACCAGGTTTACCTCGACAAACCCTCGCCCAGCAAATGGAGCATATTGCAATGTTATCCTCCTGCTTGCTTATCGTAAAGAAATCCCAAACTGGAGGGGTTGAACTTTTTCAGTGGGCTACTGGTGCCAATGCCCAAAAAACTAGATGTAAGTGGGTGTGTCAACGATTGCCTCTCTGCAGTGTGTACTTCTACTGAAGAAGTGGGGGATTCAGGTCTCAGCGGGGGCCTTACAAATATGGAAGCTGACGCTGGCAGTCGCATCAGTGCCACATTCCTTAGAGCAGGTTGAATAGGAGGGGTAATGTTGGTCTTCTCTGGGCCAACTTCGATGACAATGACTGGCTTGTCATCCTAATCCCCTTCCATAACTGTAAGGCTTTCAGGAACTTTCCCTCCCTTGCCTCTCCTGGTGTATCAAGGACTCAGCCGGGGTCCAATCCATGTTCAGATCATCAGAAGGGGGCTCGGAGAAGATGGAGTACCCTTCCTTTTTCTTGGTGGAAATCTGGAACCCAAAGGTTCTTAAAGAAGCGGTTCCTGATCAGCAGGAAGCTCAACCTCCTGTTCTGCATCTACTTCAGGAAGATCTAGTATTACTGGCTACGGCTGTTGTCCACTTGGCTCAGTTTCCTGCAACGATTGGGTACGATTTTGCTAAAGAGATAAATCCAATTTATAGCCACTGCTAGTCGGTGTTGCCAAGATTGCAGTGGATGCCTTGCTGACAGTAATGGGCTTGGGTTGGAGTTGGAACATGGATGCGGGAGTGCTGCTCTCAGCTTGCTACCCTGAGGCTTGTGCGGCAGGCACATGCTGCCTGAAAAAGGTTGTGGTTGGTGCACCAGAGGCAGACATCTGCGTCTTCTCCTCACTGGCCACCTGGCAGCACATTTCTTTGGGGCCATCTTGAAGCTGTCAGTTGGCAGTGGCACTTAGCAACATAAGCGGAAGAGATTGGAGGACTCACATCACGTGTTATGTGGTCATATCACTCTGTACATGCCTTCTGTGTGGCAGTACTGTGGGTGATGTCTCTTGTGCACCTAAAAGCAAGCAAGCAAGAAAAACATTTAGTGAAATGTGGCATTGTGACTGTTGCAGTTTGAATTAGTACAGACAAAGGCAATATAATTAGGTGTGGTTACTTAAGTTATTATTCAGAATTATTAACAATAGTGTATACATCTCAAAGTCAAACCACACCACTATAACATAATTTATTTCAATTTCATTCAAGATAACAACATACAGATGGAACTGCATGCGTTTTGTGCATCTAAAGGAGACACCTGTGGAACTCAGAGAGAAAATGGAATAATCATTAAAAAATGAATGCTGATGTGTGTGCACTTATGGCAGGCAGGGTCAAAGGGAAAATGGAATAATCCTTAAAAGATTAATCCTGGTGTGTGTGCACCTCTGGCAGGAAGGGGGTCCAGGGATAAATAGAATAATACTTAAAAAATTAATGCTGGTGTGAGTGCGGCTGTGCACCTATGGCAAGCAGGGGGTGGATGGATAAAGGGAAAATGTAAAAAAAAAAAAAATGAAAAGAAAAAGAAAAAAAAAATCAAGCATTTTTAAATTAAAAAGAATATAAAAAAAAATTATATATTGCATTCAGGGGGACTTCTGTTCCCAAGAGGCTGCGGGGCTCAGAAGCAGCCCCTGACGCACCTGCAGACTGTGCTGGAGTGCTATATAGCACATTTTACAGAACAAATTGGGCGGGGGGGGGGAACTTCAGTTCCTAGGAGGCTGCAGGGCTCACAAGGCTGCCCCTGACACTCTTGCAGACTGCGCTGGAGCGCTATAAAGCGCATTTCTATGTCCGATGCACAGGAGGTGCGCAGGCCATGCTGGGGCCGAGGGGGCTCATTCTGCGCCCCTCAGAGCCAGGAAGAGGCGGAGCAGGACCACCCCCTTTGGCTTTATCGTTGTGTGACATTAAGGTTTATGAGTCATAATAAAGCTCCTCTTCTCTGGATTTTCTCTTGCTAATACCTCTATGGTGGGCCCCAGTCTGGTTGTGACCTGGGGAACCAAGAGCCAGGACCACAGTGTTCTGAGAGACATCATATCTTGGGGCAGGGAGTGGGACTGTAACCAAAACTAAAACAAGCATTGAAAATGCAATAGGTCTCGCAATAGAAGAGTTTGACATTTTTCGTTTTGCAAATGGATGAGTGGTGTTGCGTGGATGAGTGGCGTTGCGTGGATGAGTGGCGTTGCGTGGATGAGTGGCTTGTGTGAGTGGCGTTGCGTGTGTGAGTGGCGTTGCGTGTGTGAGTGGCGTTGCGTGTGTGAGTGGCGTAGCGTGTGTGAGTGGCGTTGCGTGTGTGAGTGGCGTTGCGTGTGTGAGTGGCGTTGCGTGTGTGAGTGGCGTTGCGTGTGTGAGTGGCGTTGCGTGTGTGAGTGGCGTTGCGTGTGTGAGTGGCGTTGCGTGGATGAGTGGGGTTGGAATGCAATAGGTCTCCCATTAGAAAAGTTGTAGGTATTGGTCTTGTAAATGACATAATTTTTTTTTTTTTCGTTGTTAAAATTGCTAAATTGATGGCTTTGTCATTTACAATGCCAATAGTTATAACTTTTGCAAATGTGACACCTATAGCATTTGGAATGCAACATGTTTTGTATTTACGTGACTTATATGGCAGCTCTGGTCGTTATGCTACATCTCTAGATAGTTTTATCTTCCGCAAATGTGACACCTATTGTAACACAATATGTGTTGTGAGGGTGAGTGAGGGTGAGGGGTTGAGGGTGAGGTGTTGAGGGTGAGGGGTTGAGGGTGAGTGAGGGTGAGGGTGAGTGAGGGTGAGGGGTTGAGGGTGAGGGGTTGAGGGTGAGTGAGGGTGAGGGTGAGGTGTTGAGGGTGAGTGAGGGTGAGGGGTTGAGGGTGAGTGAGGGTGAGTGAGGGTGAGGGGTTGAGGGTGAGTGAGGGTGAGGGTGAGTGAGGGTGAGGGGTTGAGGGTGAGTGAGGGTGAGGGTGAGGGTGGGTGAGGGTGGGTGAGGGGTTGAGGGTGAGTGAGGGTGAGGGTGAGTGAGGGTGAGGGTGAGTGAGGGTGAGGGGTTTAGGGTGAGTGAGGGTGAGTGAGAGTGAGGGTGAGTGAGGGGTTGAGGGTGAGGGGTTGAGGGTGGGTGAGGGTGAGGGATTGAGGGTGAGTGAGGGTGAGGGTTGAGGGAGGGTGAGGGTGAGTGAGGGTGAGGGTGAGTGAGGGTGAGGGTTTGAGGATGAGTGAGGGTGAGTGAGCGTGAGTGAGGGTGAGGGTGAGTGAGGGTGAGGGAGGGTGAGTGAGGGTGAGGGTGAGTGAGGGTGAGGGTGAGTGAGGGTGAGTGAGGGTGAGTGAAGGTGAGGGGTTGAGGGTGAGTGAGGGTGAGGGGTTGAGGGTGAGTGAGGGTGAGGGGTTGAGGGTGAGTGAGGGTGAGTGGTTGAGGGTGAGTGAGGGTGAGGGTGATTGAGTGTAAGGGGTTGAGGGTGAGTGAGGGTGAGTGGTTGAGGGTGAGTGAGGGTGAGGTGTTGAGGGTGAGTGAGGGTGAGGGTGAGTGTGGGTGAGTGAGGGTGAGGGTGAGTGAGGGTGAGTGAGGGTGAGGGTGAGTGAGTGTGAGTGAGGGTGGGGGTGAGTGAGGGTGAGTGAGGGTGAGGGGTTGAGGGTGGGTGAGGGGTTGAGGGTGAGTGAGGGGTTGAGGGTGAGAGGGTGAAGGTGAGGGTGAGTGAGGGTGAGGGTGAGGGGTTGAGGGTGAGTGAGGGTGAGGGTGATTGAGGGTGAGGGGTTGAGGGTGAGTGAGGGTGAGGGGGATTGAGGGTGAGTGAGGGTGATTGAGGGTGAGTGAGGGTGAGGGGTTGAGGGTGAGTGAGGGTGACTGAGGGTGAGTGAGAGTGAGGGTGAGTGAGGTGTTGAGGGTGAGGGGTTGAGGGTGAGTGAGGGGGAGGGTGAGGGGTTGAGGGTGAGTGAGGGTGAGGGGTTGAGGGTGAGTGAGGGTGGGTGAGGGTGAGTGAGGGTGAGTGAGGGTGAGGGGTTGAGGGTGAGTGAGGGTGAGTGAGGGTGAGGGGTTGAGGGTGAGTGAGGGTGAGGGTGGGTGAGGGTGAGGGGTTGAGGGTGAGTGAGGGTGAGTGAGGGTGAGGGGTTTAGGGTGAGTGAGGGTGAGTGAGAGTGAGGGTGAGTGAGGGGTTGAGGGTGAAGGGTTGAGGGTGGGTGAGGGTGAGGGATTGAGGGTGAGTGAGGGTGAGGGTTGAGGGAGGGTGAGGGTGAGTGAGGGTGAGTGAGGGTGAGGGGTTGAGGGTGAGTGAGGGTGAGGGTGAGTGAGGGTGAGTGAGGGTAAGTGAGGGTGAGTGAGGGTGAGGGTGAGTGAGGGTGAGTGAGGGTGAGGGTGAGTGAGGGTGAGTGAGGGTGAGGTGTTGAGGGTGAGTGAGGGTGAGGGGTTGAGGGTGAGTGAGGGTGAGGGGTTGAGGGTGAGTGAGGGTGAGTGGTTGAGGGTGATTGAGGGTAAGGGGTTGAGGGTGAGTGAGGGTGAGGGGTTGAGGGTGAGTGAGGGTGAGGGGTTGAGGGTGAGTGAGGGTGAGGGTGAGTGAGGGTGAGTGAGGGTGAGGGTGAGTGAGTGTGAGTGAGGGTGGGGGTGAGTGAGTGTGAGTGAGGGTGAGTGAGGGTGAGGGGTTGAGGGTGGGTGAGGGGTTGAGGGTGAGTGAGGGTGAGGGGTTGAGGGTGAGAGGGTGAAGGTGAGTGAGGGTGAGGGTGAGGGGTTGAGGGTGAGTGAGGGTGAGGGTGATTGAGGGTGAGGGGTTGAGGGTGAGTGAGGGTGAGGGTGAGTGAGGGTGAGGGTGATTGAGGGTGAGTGAGGGTGAGGGGTTGAGGGTGAGTGAGGGTGACTGAGGGTGAGTGAGAGTGAGGGTGAGTGAGGTGTTGAGGGTGAGGGGTTGAGGGTGAGTGAGGGGGAGGGTGAGGGGTTGAGGGTGAGTGAGGGTGAGGGGTTGAGGGTGAGTGAGGGTGAGTGAGGGTGAGGGGTTGAGGGTGAGTGAGGGTGAGTGAGGGTGAGGGGTTGAGGGTGAGTGAGGGTGAGGGGTTGAGGGTGAGTGAGGGTGAGGGTGAGGGGTTGAGGGTGAGTGAGGGTGAGGGTGAGGGGTTGAGGGTGAGTGAGGGTGAGGGTGAGGGTGAGTGAGGATGAGGGTGAGGGGTTTAGGGTGAGTGAGGGTGAGGTGTTGAGGGTGAGTGAGGGTGAGGGTGAGTGTGGGTGAGGGTGAGGTGTTGAGGGTGAGTGAGGGTGAGGGTGAGTGAGGGTGAGTGAGGGTGAGGGTGAGTGAGGGTGAGGGGTTGAGGGTGAGTGAGGGTGAGGCGTTGAGGGTGAGTGAGGGTGAGTGAGGGTGAGGGGTTGAGGGTGAGGGGTTGAGGGTGATATATATTTTTTTATTTAAATGTCGGACGCAAAGCGCCACCTTAACGCTACCAACATTTATTAGGGTAGCGTTGTAGTTTTTTTCTTTTTTCCTACCGTTCCGTATTATTTTTGATTGACATTTTTTTAGCCAATCGGAGCGCTACGTTTTTGACGTCGCGTTCCGATTTGCATACGTAATCGGTGGAATTCTCCAGAACATCGAGAATCGTGGGATGCGGAAGGCGTGTTCCTGTTCGTGTGCTGTTGGTGCGTCGTATGATAGGTAAGAGATTTCCTCTAACTGTTTTTTTAATCTAATTTAAAGTAGTATTGATAGTATGCATAAATTAGTTAATAATTATGAGTGTATTTATATAAATAGTGACATATTTTGTTAGCGATTGCAATTATTTTAGTTATTTATTTAATTTATATGTAAGTAAGTGTTTCTATTTACTACCTATAGTATGTTTAAGTTAACGAATGAATAGGAGTGTATTTTTAATAATTTTGACATTGTATTTTTTTGTTTGTAATATTTCGAAATGAATATTATGTAATGTAATTAAAGTCTTGTTTTTATTCTTCGATATGTAATGTATTTATTTTCTTAAAGTGTTATGTAATGTATTATTAGCAGTTGTTTGTTATTTGACGTCCAAGAGCTGTTCTTTGAGTTTCTAAGTACTCTTTTCGCCATGAATATTGTACACTTCAAAAGTATTAATTGTATTACGCGTTGTTTTGTGAAGCTAAGAGACATATGTAATGTTTATTGATGCTGTTAGCGCTGAATCCAAGTTGCGTAATATGTTTTTTATATTTGATGTAATTCCGTGTGATGAACTGCTATTGTTATATGCGTACGGCTTTTTGTGTAACTCTTGACCATTGTGTTTAATCCGTCCCATTCCCCGGATGAATAGTGCTTGTTTATTACCCCTATTAAAAATTGGCTGTTTCACTTTTGTGTTTGTACATCCTCGTCCTCGCTTCCTGCCACATATTTTTCTTTGTTTTGTTGGTGTAATATTGTAGGAATGACTTTTGCTTTTTGGCCTGAAGCCTGATCAACATCCTTGCATGCTGTAGCTCAGTTTGGGAAGTATATTTTGTGTGTAATGTATCTGATGCAGTACTCCGTAGACCCCCTTTTTTTCCGTCCTAAAAGTTGTTTATGTCAATGAAAATGGCATAACATTCATTAATTTGCAGGTTGGGTGAATGATGCAGAGTGGGTGAATGATGCAGAGTGGGTGAATGATGCAGATTGGGTGAATATTCGATTTGTTGTTTCCTATTATTTTTATTGGCATAGTAGTGTCTTTGTTTTGCAACGAAGGATGTTTATTTTGATTTGTCGGCTCTTTATGTATGTAATGCATTGTATCCTATTGTTCAGATCAAATTTTTAAAATGTATGTATTTTGTTACTAGTTGTGTTAATAATTAGAGCAGTGTTTTTTTGCTGTAATTGTGTAGTATGTTGTATATCTGCGTGAATAATTTATATTGTTTCATCTCTACGTTCTGTTATTGCAGTTTTTATTAAACGTATGTTTGTATAGCTTTTTAATTTGATGTTTATGTAAATTTCGTGCTGTTGTTTGTGATACTTCCTCTTCGTTAATAATCAATGCAATGTCTCCGCTTTGTGTTACGATGTATTTTTAAAGCAATATTGTCTTGTTATATATGCTTTCTCCATGTTGCTATCAGAATTGTGACTTATGTCCACATTACTGTAGAGTAGCGACATTTTTATTTTGTATATTTGCGCTAATTTCGTGTGACTAAAAGCTTGTGTTATATGCGTACGGCTTTTTGTGTAACTCTTGACAATTGTGTTTAATCCGTCCCATTCCCCGCCTGAATAATGCTTATTTATTCCCCCCAAAAAAAGTAGGCTGTTTCACATTTGTGTTTGTACATCCTCGTCCTCGCTTCCTGACAGATATTTCTTCGTTCTTTTGTTGGTGTTATTTTGTCCGAATAATTTTTGTTTGGTGACGTGAAGCCTGATAAACATCATTGCATGTTGTAGCTCACATTTGGGGAGTAGATTTTGTGTGTAACGTATCTGATGCACGACTCCGTTGACCCCCTTTGTTTTTAATTGCATGCTAAAATTTGTTTGTCTCAGAAAATGGCATAAAACTTATCTATCTGTTAAATGCACAATCAATTTTTTTAATAGGGTGGAATAGGAGGCTATTTTTTGAGTCTTTACTTATATTGTGTTTTGTTTAGTTTTATTTGATTGTTTATTTGGCTGGTGCATTAGGATGGGGTATTTTTCCTTTGGTTTTTATTTTCTAGGATGTCTTTCTGTTGCGTATCTTGAGGGTGTATTTGTAGGGTGAATTAGGCTGTTAGTTTATTAGGGTGAATTAGGACTCAGGATTTCTATCTTGGAGTTAGAGTGTGGATTAGGATAGTTTATTTCTATTCTTCCTTTTGTTGTTGTATGTGTGTGTGTGTGTGTGTGTGTGTGTGTGAGGGTGAGTGAGGGTGTGTGAAGCTGAGGGTGTGTGACGGTGTGTGAGCGTCAGTGAGTGTGTTTGCTGCATGTCTGATGCTTGTGGATGTCTGTTGCTTGTGGATGTCTGTTGCTTGTGTATGTGTGCAGCTTGTGTTGCTTGTGGATGTCTGCTGCTTGTGATGCTTGTGGATGTCTGACGCTTGTGGATGGGTGAGTGGGTGAAAGGTACAGAGTGGATGAAAGGTACAGAGTGGGTGAAAGGTACAGAGTTGTTGAAAGGTACAGAGTGGGTGAAAGGTACAGAGTGGGTGAAAGGTACAGAGTGGGTGAAAGGTACAGAGTGGGCGAAAGGTACAGAGTGGGTGAAAGGTACAGAGTGGGTGAAAGGTACAGAGTGTGTGAAAGGTACAGAGTGTGTGAAAGGTACAGAGTGTGTGAAAGGTACAGTGTGTGTGAAAGGTACGGAGTGGGTGAAAGGTACAGAGTGGGTGAAAAGTGCAGAGTGGGTGAAAGGTACAGAGTGGGTGAAAGATACAGAGTGGGTGAAAGGTACGGAGTGGGTGAAAGGTACAGAGTGGGTGAAAGCTACAGAGTGGGTGAAAGCTACATAGTGTGTGAAAGGTACAGAGTGGTTGAAAGGTACAGAGTCGGTGAAAGGTACAACGTGGGTGAAAGGTACATAGTGGGTGAAAGGTACAGAGTAGGTGAAAGGTACAGATTGGGTGAAAGGTACAGAGTGGGTGAAAGGTACGGAGTGGGTGAAAGGTACAGAGTGGGTGAAAGGTACAGAGTGGGTGAAAGCTACATAGTGTGTGAAAGGTACAGAGTGGTTGAAAGGTACAGAGTCGGTGAAAGGTACAACGTGGGTGAAAGGTACATAGTGGGTGAAAGGTACAGAGTAGGTGAAAGGTACAGATTGGGTTAAAGGTACAGAGTGGGTGAAAGGTACAGAGTGGGTGAAAGGTACAGAGTGGGTGAAAGGTACAGACTGGGCGAAAGGTACAGACTGGGTGAAAGGTACAGAGTGGGCGAAAGGTACAGAGTGGGCGAAAGGTACAGAGTGGGCGAAAGGTACAGAGTGGGCGAAAGGTACAGAGTGTGTGAAAGGTACAGAGTGGGTGAAAGGTACAGAGTGTGTGAAAGGTACAGAGTGTGTGAAAGGTACAGAGTGTGTGAAAGGTACAGAGTGTGTGAAAGGTACAGTGTGTGTGAAAGGTACGGAGTGGGTGAAAGGTACAGAGTGGGTGAAAAGTGCAGAGTGGGTGAAAGGTACAGAGTGGGTGAAAGGTACAGAGTGTGTAAAAGGTACATAGTGGGCGAAAGGTACGGAGTGGGTGAAAGGTAAAGAGGTGGTGAAAGGTACACCGTGGGTGAAAGGTACATAGTGGGTGAAAGGTACAGAGTTGGGGAAAGGTACAGATTGGGTGAAAGGTACAGAGTGGGTGAAAGGTTCAGAGTGGGTGAAAGGTACAGAGTGGGCGAAAGGTACAGACTGGGTGAAAGGTACAGAGTGGGCGAAAGGTACAGAGTGGGCGAAAGGTACAGAGTGGGCGAAAGGTACAGAGTGTGTGAAAGGTACAGTGTGTGTGAAAGGTACAGAGTGTGTGAAAGGTACAGAGTGTGTGAAAGGTACAGTGTGTGTGAAAGGTACGGAGTGGGTGAAAGGTACAGAGTGGGTGAAAAGTGCAGAGTGGGTGAAAGGTACAGAGTGGGTGAAAGGTACAGAGTGTGTAAAAGGTACAGAGTGGGCGAAAGGTACGGAGTGGGTGAAAGGTAAAGAGGCGGTGAAAGGTACAACGTGGGTGAAAGGTACATAGTGGGTGAAAGGTACAGAGTTGGTGAAAGGTACAGATTGAGCGAAGGTATCTGTAAGCTGAGAGATGTGGCATAACAGAACGCTCGGTATTGCGGGCACTGCTGCTCGGGGTATCGGCGCGATTTGTGATGGAAGCTTGCACTGTTGCTGCCTGTGCTGTACCTGCTCTGTGTGTGAGGGAAGCTTGCACTGTTGCTGCCTGTGCTGTACCTGCTCTGTGTGTGAGGGAAGCTTGCACTGTTGCTGCCTGTGCTGTACCTGCTCTGTGTGTGAGGGAAGCTTGCACTGTTGCTGCCTGTGCTGTACCTGCTCCGTGTGTGAGGGAAGCTTGCACTGTAGCTGCCTGTGCTGTACCTGCTCTGTGTGTGAGGGAAGCTTGCACTGTTGCTGCCTGTGCTGTACCTGCTCTGTGTGTGAGGGAAGCTTGCACTGTAGCTGCCTGTGCTGTACCTGCTCTGTGTGTGAGGGAAGCTTGCACTGCTGCTGCCTGTGCTGTACCTGCTCCGTGTGTGAGGGAAGCTTGCACTGCTGCTGTCGGTGCTGTACCTGTTCCATGTGTAAGGGAAGCTTGCACTGCTGCCGCCTGTGCTGTACCTGATCTATGTGTGAGGGCTTTTTGTAAGTAAAGGTAGAGGGAGGGAGAGAGTTGGAAGAGCGAGTGAAATTTGCAGAAACATGGAGAGGAAAAGAGAGAGCGAAGGGATCTGTAAGCTGAGAGATGTGGCATAACAGAACGCTCGGTATTGTGGGCACTGCTGCTCGGGGTATCACCAAGATTTGTGTAAGTAAATGGAGATGGAGGGAGAGAGTTGGAAGAGAGAGTGAAAGAGGCAGAAACGTGGAGAGTAAAAGAAAGAGCGAAGGAATCTGTAAGCTGAGAGATGTGGCATAACAGAACGCTCGCTAGTGCGGGCACTGCTGCTCGGGGTATCGGCGAGATTTGTGTAAGTAATTGGAGAGGGAGGGAGAGAGTTGGAAGAGAGAGTGAAAGAGGCAGAAACGTGGAGAGGAATAGAAAGAGAGAAGGGATCTGTAACCTGAGAGATGTGGCATAACAGAACGCTCGCTAGTGCGGGCACTGCTGCTCGGGGTATCGGCGAGATTTGTGTAAGTAATTGGAGAGGGAGGGAGAGAGTTGGAAGAGAGTGAAATTTGCAGAAACGTGGAGAGGAATAGAAAGAGCGAAGGGATCTGTAACCTGAGAGATGTGGCATAACAGAACGCTTGGTAGTGCGGGCACTGCTGTTTTGGGTATCTGCGAGATTTGTTTAAGTAAATGGAGAGGGGGGAGAGAGTTGGAGGAGAGAGTGAAAGAGGCAGAAACGTTGAGAGGAAAAGAAAAGAAAGAGCGAAGGTATCTGTAAGCTGAGAGATGTGGCATAACAGAACGCTCGGTATTGCGGGCACTGCTGCTCGGGGTATCGGCGCGATTTGTGATGGAAGCTTGCACTGTTGCTGCCTGTGCTGTACCTGCTCTGTGTGTGAGGGAAGCTTGCACTGTTGCTGCCTGTGCTGTACCTGCTCTGTGTGTGAGGGAAGCTTGCACTGTTGCTGCCTGTGCTGTACATGCTCCGTGTGTGAGGGAAGCTTGCACTGTAGCTGCCTGTGCTGTACCTGCTCTGTGTGTGAGGGAAGCTTGCACTGTTGCTGCCTGTGCTGTACCTGCTCTGTGTGTGAGGGAAGCTTGCACTGTAGCTGCCTGTGCTGTACCTGCTCTGTGTGTGAGGGAAGCTTGCACTGCTGCTGCCTGTGCTGTACCTGCTCCGTGTGTGAGGGAAGCTTGCACTGCTGCTGTCGGTGCTGTACCTGTTCCATGTGTAAGGGAAGCTTGCACTGCTGCCGCCTGTGCTGTACCTGATCTATGTGTGAGTGCTTTTTGTAAGTAAAGGTAGAGGGAGGGAGAGAGTTGGAAGAGCGAGTGAAATTTGCAGAAACATGGAGAGGAAAAGAGAGAGCGAAGGGATCTGTAAGCTGAGAGATGTGGCATAACAGAACGCTCGGTATTGTGGGCACTGCTGCTCGGGATATCACCAAGATTTGTGTAAGTAAATGGAGATGGAGGGAGAGAGTTGGAAGAGAGAGTGAAAGAGGCAGAAATGTGGAGAGTAAAAGAAAGAGCGAAGGAATCTGTAAGCTGAGAGATGTGGCATAACAGAACGCTCGCTAGTGCGGGCACTGCTGCTCGGGGTATCGGCGAGATTTGTGTAAGTAATTGGAGAGGGAGGGAGAGTGTGAAAGAGGCAGAAACGTGGAGAGGAATAGAAAGAGAGAAGGGATCTGTAACCTGAGAGATGTGGCATAACAGAACGCTCGCTAGTGCGGGCACTGCTGCTCGGGGTATCGGCGAGATTTGTGTAAGTAATTGGAGAGGGAGGGAGAGAGTTGGAAGAGAGTGAAATTTGCAGAAACGTGGAGAGGAATAGAAAGAGCGAAGGGATCTGTAACCTGAGAGATGTGGCATAACAGAACGCTTGGTAGTGCGGGCACTGCTGCTTGGGGTATCTGCGAGATTTGTTTAAGTAAATGGAGAGGGGGGAGAGAGTTGAAGGAGAGAGTGAAAGAGGCAGAAACGTTGAGAGGAAAAGAAAAGAAAGAGCGAAGGTATCTGTAAGCTGAGAGATGTGGCATAACAGAACGCTCGGTATTGCGGGCACTGCTGCTCGGGGTACCGGCGCGATTTGTGTAAGTGGGTGACTGAAGCAGAGTGGGTGAATATATATGTCTGATGCTTGTGGATGTCTGATGCTTGCATGTCTGCTGGGGTGCAGGGTCAGTACAAGTCAAGCTCTAAGTTGGTGTGTGTCAGAACTGGTTGCCTCGGGGCCAACGAAGTCTGTTGCGAGGCGTGGGGGGGCAGCCTTTGATGTGCGAGAGAGCTGCCGTGAAAGAAGTAAACAGCAGGCATGTAATTAGGGGGGAGGAGAAGTCGCGCTGGGGTGAATACCTGAGGCCAAACTGCCCGCGGGAGGGAGGCTGATGGCTGTGATGTGGACGCGCGTCGTGAACTAGTGGGAGGGAAGACGGAGGGAAGGCAGAGAAGGGGAGGGGGGATGAATGCGACACGGCGGGCAGGGGAGGGGGTGAGCGGGGAGAGCGGCATGAGGGTGTGAAAGCAGCAGGGGCCTGGAGTGCGGCTAAGATAACTGAAGAAACGCGACAGGGCAGGCAGGGGAGGGGGCGGAGCGGGGGTGTGGGAGGAGTGCGGCTGAGGGAAAATACATGCAAGCAGGCGGCTGGGGGCATGTGCACGCGCTTTTAAGCTCAATGCACATGCGCATTAAGCTTGAATTTCACGGGCACTGCAAGGAATCGCCACGATTCCTTGCAAGTTGGTTAAAGACTGTTTAAGCCCCAATAGTCTCGCAAGCTCGATGCGCATGCGCATCGACAGGCGAGACCTAAACAGGTGAAATCATGTGAACTAAGAGCCAGGATCACAGTGCACTGAGAGAAATTACATTTCGAGGCACGGAGTGCGACTGCAACCAAAACTGTAACTGAAACGCATGTCATAGCTTTAGTGGGGGTCTGTTTTGACTCGATTTTAAGTGTCTGCTTGCATGGCCTTATCGCTTTATTGCGTGGGGTGGGTTGTCCCTCTACCACATCTGTGACATACTGTGGACGCTTCACCCCTGTGCAGTGTGTGGATCCCTGTTCCCATTATAGCATTATCTGAGTGGAGCATGGCCACAAGAAAGCTGACCATCTCAAAGCCACAGTCCCCTCCTATCACCTCACAAATTATCTCCAAAGAGGGTTTTGTGACTTGGGCCATGGGGGTTGTATCTAAGGAGATTAAGTTGACAGAAAGAAGGTTGTCTCTAACTATTGGCGGGCTTCCACTTGTTCCCCCAAGTTTCCCCTTTCTCTCGGGTGTGTCTATTGTGATCTCTGAGCCACATTGCACAATTGTAAGCATCTTGTCGGGGGTGTCCTGAATGGAACCCCAGTGGTTACAGCCTCGCCTCGGCGAGTGGGTGCCTCACATAGACACACCAAGGAGCTTGCGCAATTAAGTCCCATTATAAGCCCTAGGTGTTAGCAAAGGAGACGCATGGTTGCCCCAAAACAGAGATGTACCTTAGATAATGTGGTCATGCAGACAGAACCAATGCCATTTTCTCTCAGACATTAGATTATCTGCCTGATGCTTATCTGATTGAGTTTAATGCTGTCCTGAATGCCAAAGTGGATCCAATCATGTTACGGCAAGCAATGATCAAATCTAGATTATCGCAGATTTTGGACCATCTAAGACATTTCTCCAACAATCAGGACTGAGCACCTTATCTTGTGGGGTGCCTAATAACACCTGTTTAGCTCAGTCACAGGTTGTGCTAGAGTACACAAGAGAACCAGTTTTCTTACCCTAAGCTCTCCAGCCTATTAAGGTCGCAACTGGTGTCTCCTCTGCCTGTTTAGGCCCCTCAGCACCTAACTCAGCGTCCTAGCTCTCTGTAGTGGCAGTCCCTCATTCCCCCCAAGACAGGGTGGTGATTAATCTGCTACCTGAAGCGATTCTGTACATAGTAGTCTTAGGAAATGTCCCCACCTTGACTAAGCCGACACCCAAATCCTTCGAGGAACTGAAAAACGAAATGGTACACTGCCTTCATCAGCCTGGATAGCTTGACTCCAGTGGTGTGGAGAGCCTGGGATTTAGGCCCAGATCCTTGTACTGGGGTGAATGTTGTTCTACATTCTGTCCATCAACTGTGTTTTTTGCAATTTCACCCCGAGTGGGCTGGGTATGCTCAGACGTGAGTCCCAGGCTCTCCACACCACTGGAGTCAAGCTATCCAGGCTGATGAAGGCTGATAGCCAGAAACCGGTCCTTGGATGCTTGATTCCGGTCTGGGAAAGACATGGCTTGGTAGTTCGGACTGGACTGTTCCCATGAGGCACAGGGTCAGAGCTGATTTGCATATAGCCAGTGTCTAACCCAGGGTGGTGTGGAGTGCAAAAAAAAGATGGATTTAGGCCCAGATCCTTGTACTGGGGTGAATGTATGACATTGTTCTACATTCTGTCCATCAACTGTGTTTTTTGAAATTTCACCCGAGTGGGCTGGGTATGCTCAGACGTGAGTCCCAGGCTCTCCACACCACTGGAGTCAAGCTATCCAGGCTGATGAAGGCTGATAGCCAGAAACCGGTCCTTGAATGCTTGATTCCGGTCTGGGAAAGACATGGTTTGGTAGTTCGGACTGGACTGTTCCCATGAGGCACAGGGTCAGAGCGGATTTGCATATAGCCAGTGTCTAACCCAGGGTGGTGTGGAGTGCAAAAAAACGATGGATTTAGGCCCAGATCCTTGTACTGGGGTGAATGTATGACATTGTTCTACATTCTGTCCATCAACTGTGTTTTTTGCAATTTCACCCCGAGTGGGCTGGGTATGCTCAGACGTGAGTCCCAGGCTCTCCACACCACTGGAGTCAAGCTATCCAGGCTGATGAAGGCTGATAGCCAGAAACCGGTCCTTGGATGCTTGATTCCGGTCTGGGAAAGACATGGCTTGGTAGTTCGGACTGGACTGTTCCCATGAGGCACAGGGTCAGAGCTGATTTGCATATAGCCAGTGTCTACCCAGGGTGGCGTGGAGTGCAAAAAAACGATGGATTTAGGCCCAGATCCTTGTACTGGGGTGAATGTATGACATTGTTCTACATTCTGTCCATCAACTGTGTTTTTTGCAATTTCTACGTTTTAAAGCTGATTTTAAGAAGCCAATCACAAATAAAGTACTTTCGGGGTTTAGCAATTGCAAATAACAGAGTGCGGGTCTAATCTGGATAAAGTTCTGGTTTTTAAGGAGGGGCTTAAGATAAAACCTCAGAGGTAGACCATAAAAAAGACAGATAAATAAAAAGTGCATCAAATCCTGCGGAGACTCATTGTCGCAGCCGCAGGCTGGTAGCACTTGACCTCGGTGACAGCCCTTTGGGACAGCTAACATTAAGTGGAAGAAGTCCAGTTTAAACCTAGTTAACAGATGGCAATCAAAGCCCGACATTGGCCAGGATAAATAAGGCTCCATATGCGGAGTAGTTTTCAAGATGACATATTTCCGGACACTGCATTTATTTAATTCCACCTGTTCACGAAACAAGTATTGTGAGAGGGAAAAGTTTTCCTCACAAACTCTACGTCAGCAGACCCAATGGAGTCTGGATTTAAAATGAGTTTTGGTCGCCCCATACTAAAAAAAACAATCTTTCAAATACTTTAACCAAGGAATATTGAGCATATTATCCCACGATAAGGCTTCTCTCTGGAGTAGATGATTTAGAGGCAGGTCTTTATTTAGCCAGCATTTTAGCCAACAAATTAGTGGACGTAGTGCTATAGTATCACTTAGAAAGGGGATACCAGATTCTTCGTGCACCATTAAGTTGGAAGTTCCCCTCGGGACCCCCAACAGCTGTTTCAAGAAGTTGTTTTCTGCCACCACAAGGTCATTAACTGCCACATACCCCCAGAGTTCCCTACCGTAACAGCCTATCGCCACACTCTTTGCCTGATAGATCTTTAACAAAGCAGCAATAGGGCGTTTGCCCATTTTCCTTTCAAAATTGAAAATAGCCGCGTTTGCACGGGTTATCTCCCCCCTTTTCCTCTGGACTGAAGGGCCCCAAGTCAGCTGGTCATCAAAAAGGACACCCAGATATGAAAAGGTTTTTGTTATAGGGATCTTCTCCTCATTAATCCGAAATAAAAACGGCTTCTTATTACGTTGCCCTACCTGCATTACAAAAGATTTTGTGTTATTAATAGATAAGTCACGGGATTTCATAAAGCTATAAAAAGCTTCTAAAAAATTTGAAGCCCTCTTGCGGTCCTAGCCAACAAGACGGCGTCATCCGCGTATAATAAAACAGGTAACCCCTTACGCCCAACGTAAGGGTAATCAGTACCAGTATTTAATAGGGACTCCTCCAGGTTGTTAATATATAAATTGAATAAGAACGGGGCCAAAATACAGCCCTGCCTGACTCCCCGGTGGACACCAAAGTCCCTAGATACCCTAAGGTCCTGAGAATACCTTACATTGGCCCTAGTATCCTGGTGCAGGTCCACCAAAAAGTTAACCAGGTTTTGCTCCACACCCATGTTGCCCATGACCTCCCAAAGCTTACCCCTGTTGACACAATCGAAAGCTGAGGAGAGGTCCATGAACGCCATATAGATGGTACCCTGGCGTGCTCGGTTGTACTTTCCTAAGACCATATATAAGTTGAGACACTGTGCAATTGTGGAGTGACCAGGCCGAAAGCCATATTGAATTGGGGAGATTATCTCATGCCCTTCCGCCCAGGCTGTTAATCTATTCAGAATTACTCCACCCACTACTTTAACCACAGAGTCAATTAGAGATATCGGCCTATAACAGGAGGTGCTATTCCGGTCCCCTTTCTTAAAAACTAGCACTATCGTGGAGGTCCCCCACGACTTTGGGCAGCCATGTTCTGCGGCTGCATTAAGCACAGCAGTAAGGACAGGCGCCCAAAGAGGTACCATTGATTTAAAAAGGTCTGGGGGCAGGCCATCGGGACCTGGCGCTTTATTGGTAGACAACCCCGTGATGCCCTTCTCAACCTCACTCATGGTAAAGAATGGTGGGTTTGCTCCTTGTTCGCCTCTCATAAATTCCAACTGTGGAATGTTACTGCTAAAAATAATACTAAAATGGGATACCCACTCATCTTCAGTTATGTTAGTACCAACTGATATATCACCTGGTGACTCAAATAAAGGTTTATTAATAATACCCCAGAATTTCCCGCTATTTCCAAGAATTCTGGGGTCTACCAAATCTTGCCAAATATCGTCTTTCACTTCTGTCTTACGCGTAGCCAGAGCTTTTTTATATATAAGACGTGATGCCCTGATCTGTATCGGATCCCTAGGGCTGATCTTCAGTGCCGCCTTTAATTCACAGCATGCCATGGAGCAGGAGTGGTCAAACCATTTAGGATTACTACAAACAGAACCCGAGGATGGTACAGTTAACATTTCACCTACTTTGGATACGATACCATCAAAAGCTTTAAGAATATCTGGGGGCGAAGATACTTGGGACACACACAGTGAAAACTCGGTTGCACAAGAATTATTAATCTTGTCATATAGTTGGCCCGAGTTCACCTTAGCCCACTTTAGGCGTCGCCTTCCATCAATACATGTGAGAGCGCCACCATCTTGTGTTCTTTCCCGTAATTTTAGAAGGTTGCCACCCAATAGAATACAAACTGGGTTATGATCACTGTGTTGATTCTCCATGATTTCAAAGCCTAGTATAGATGTACAAAGGCCACTAGAGAGAAGGAGTAGTTTCTGTCCTGTAACTCCAGTTCTGTAGTAGGGGTATCTCTGTTATAGTCATAATCTAGTGAATAGTCCCGCCCATGTGCGTGGACCCCGGAGCAATCAAAAATAATCTCTTACAGTGTCGAAAAATGCAGAACTACACAGACACTTAAGAGAGAATTTAAAGACAGATAATGCAGCCTAAAAAGGCTACACTGTCCAGTACTTCAACTAGAAATTCCACCACAAAATCCACAAAACAGCAAAGCCTGTACAGATTTCCCTTGCTTTAACAGCAAAAACCCTCTGGAATGATAGAGAGAAGAACCTGGACAGACAAGCCCCATAGGCTGCCATTATGTGGCTCAGAACGGGATACTGTGCCTTTAAGAGAACTTTCCAGAACTTCACAGTATCCCAGAATGCACTGCAGGTCCCAGTTACTTTCAGTTCTTTTTGAAGGCGTAACACACCAGACCTGTAGCATTCCTTACATGAATATCTCTCTCCACCGGGGAGGAGGGCGGGCGCTTATGACTATAACAGAGATACCCCTACTACAGAACTGGAGTTACAGGACAGAAACTACTCCTTCTGTAGTAGGGGATCTCTGTGTATAGTCATAATCTAGTGAATAGAATGGCAAGCCCATCCCCACACCAAGCGGCGGTGGAGAAAACAGAAATAACACCACTATTGTGCGAACAGATTTCGCAGCGAAGCCTGCCCAACCTGAGCGTCTGCCCTGGCATCAGTGTCCAGGCAGTAATGCTTAGCAAAGGTATGGACCGACTTCCAAGTGGCCGCTTTGCAGATCTCTGCAATGGGAACATTACGAAGCAAAGCTGTCGTGGCAGCTTTGCCCCTGGTGGAATGAGCCTTAGGATTTCCCCCTAAGGTCTTATTAGCCTTGTAGTAACACAATTGTATGCAGGACACAATCCACCTCAAGATGGACTGTTTAGAGGTAGCAAGACCCGTCCTGACTGATCCATAATTAACAAACAATTGGTCTGACCTACAAATATCTTTGGTTTTATCCAGATAAAATTTCAACACCCTCCTAACATCCAGGGAATGTAAAGACCTTTCCGCTGGAGATGAAGGAGTCTGAAAAAACGTAGGCAAAGTTATAGTCTGGTTGACATGAAAATCCGAAATAACCGTGGGAAGAAATTTAGGGTGAGTACGCATAACAACCTTAGCAGCATGAAATACAGTATACGGTTCTTGGCAACACAACGCCTGAATTTCACTCACCCTGCGGGCCGATGTAATTGCCACGAGGAACGCCGCCTTCCAGGACAGGTGCTGCAACGAAGCCTTATGAATATGTTCAAAAGGCTCCTTCATCAATCTGGACAGCACCACGTTCAATTCCCATGAAGGCGAAGGAAGCCTGACAGGAGGGAATACTTTCTTCAAGCCTTCCAAAAAATCTTTGATCACAGGGATCTGGAAGAAGGAAGTCTGTGAAGGGCATTTCCTGTAGGCAGTCAAAGCAGCCAGATGAACCTTAATGGAATGGACATTAAGGCCAGACTGCGCCAGATGTAGTAGATATGGAAGGATGACATCCTCCTTGCATGTCGTAGGGTCATAGTTCTTGGACTTGCACCAGATGCAAAACCTCTTCCACTTGTAAGCATAAGAAGTCCTCGTGGAAGGTCGCTTAGCCTCCTTCAGTATGTCCATGCAATCCTCTGGGAGATTCAGATGGCCATATTGCACTATCTCAGGAGCCATGCCGCCAAACTCAAAGACGAGAGGTTGTGGTGCAACATCCGCCCCCCGAACTTCGTCAGAAGGTCCGGCCTGCACGGCAGCTTCATGTGAGGAAGGAGAGACCGGTGAAGCAGGTCCGTGAACCACCACTGTCTGGGCCATTCCGGGGCAATCAGAATCATCCGCGCCCTGGACTGGGACAACTTGATGAGAACCGTCGGAATCAGGGGAATGGGTGGAAAAGCGTACAGAAAGCTGTTCGACCAGTTGATCCATAACGCGTTCCCCAGCGTCCCCGGCTGGTAGTACCTGGAGGCGAAGTCTCGGCATTTGCTGTTTTCGGCGGTGGCGAACAGATCTACGTCTGGAGTTCCCCACCTTGCGAAGACTTCTCCTAGTACTTCGTCGTTTATGACCCATTCGTGGTTCTCCTGAATCAGTCTGCTCAGTTCGTCTGCCTGAACATTCTGCACACCCGGCAGATGTGTGGCTGTTATCGTCAGTCCTCGGGCCAGAAGCCAGTGCCAGATCGCCTGTGCCTCCTGCGACAGAGTGCGGGATCTCGAGCCCCCCTGCTTGTTGAGGTAATACATCGTGGTCATATTGTCCGTCTGTACAAGCAGAGTTTCGGTCTGGAAGGACGGGTGAAAAGCCTTCAGCGCCAAGGGAACAGCTCTGAGTGCCAGGAAATTGATGTGGTACGTGGACTCCGTCGGGGACCACGTCCCTTGAATCTGCAAATCTCCAGAGTGCGCTCCCCATCCCTGGAGAGAAGCATCCGTCACGATAGTCTGTGTGGGAATGTCCTTGTGGAAGGGAACCCCTCTCAGGAGATTCTCCGCTGAACACCACCACTTCAGAGACTGAAGAGCACGCAGAGACAGCCGTATCTTGTCGTCCCAAGAACCTCTCCTCTGGTCCCACTGATCCTCCAAGCACTCCTGCAGCGGCCTCATGTGCAGCCGCGCATGTGGCGTCAGGAAGATGCAAGATGCCATCGATCCCAGTAGAGAAGACACCTTCCGCACTGTCGTAGATGGAGTGGTCATGAGAGCATGAGCCTTCCGAAGGAGTGATAATCGTCGCTCCTCCGAAGGAGACACGCTTGCTGACAGCGTATTGATGGAGGCTCCCAAGTACTGAATGCACTGGACCGGAGTCGGGACAGACTTGGACATGTTGATGTGCAACCCCAGCTTGTTCAAGAGAACGCACGTCTTCTGGAAATGCGCTCGAGCTTCCGAGAAGGAGGAGGCCTTGATCAACCAATCGTCCAGGTACGGGTAGACAAACACCTTGTTCCTCCGCAGCTGTGCCGCTACCACTGCCATGCACTTCGAGAAAGACCTGGGCGCAGACTTCAGCCCGAACGGAAGTACCGTGTACTGATAGTGATTGGTGCTGACTTGAAATCGCAGGAACTTCCTGTGTTTGTGTGCAATGGGCACATGGAATTACGCATCCTGTAGGTCTATAGCACATAGCCAATCTCCCTGTTGCAACTGAGGATAAATCTGATGCAACGACAGCATGCGAAACTTTTCTCTGCGAATCCACTTGTTTGCCTGTCGCAAGTCCAGAATGGGCCTGAACTCGTTCTTGTCCTTCTTGCGGACCAGAAAGAACCGGGAGTACAGACCTCTTCCTCTTTGAGACAGAGGTACATCTTCTATCGCCCTTTTCCTTAACAGTATATCGGCCTTCGCCTGGAGCTCGCGCAGTTGATACTGCGAGCTGACCGGCGGAATCGATGGAGGAGGGCTGGTGAACCGAAGACTGTATCCATTGCAAACAATATTCAGCACCCACTTGTCCTGAGTAATTTTTCTCCACTCTGCCAGAAAAAAATTGAACGCTTCCCCCCACCGGAGCCGGTAACGGATGAAGGGTAAGTAACCGCTCAGGGCCGAGACCCGGCCGGGCCTTTGTTCACGGTAGAGGACTGCTGTCCACCTCTACCCCTCTGGCGTTTTGGAAAGGGTCTCCGGAACTGCTGCTGTTGTTGCTGCTGCTGTTGTCCCGAAGATTGTCCTCGTCCTTTCCCCTGCGAACCGAACCGCCGTTGGAACGGGCGGTAGGGCTTCTTGTCTTTGGGCTTCTCCAGGTCCACAGCCGTCAGGGTCTCAGCCTCAGCCTTCATGCGCGCCATTTCATCGTCGGCATGTTTTCCGAATAGTGTCTCACCGGAAAAAGGCAGATTGGCCACCCTCTGTTGCGCCTCAGGCTTGAGTGACGTAAGCCTGAGCCAAGCATGGCGGCGCTGGTTGACCCCGTGACAGTAGCCATGTGCAGCCAACAGTGCGATATCCGCAGCGGCGCTGATGGCCTGGTTCGACACCAGCATCCCTTCCTTGACAATTTCTTGGAAGTCCTCCCTCCTGTCGCGTGGTAGGAGGTCCGCGAACTGTTCCAGGGAGTCCCACAGCGCACGGCCGTACCGCCCCAGCAATGCCGAATCGCTGGAGGCCTTCATAGTAGTGGAAGAAGTCCCACAAGCCTTCCTTCCAGCCGAATCAATCCAGCGGCTCTCTTTATCTGGAGGCACGGTGGAGGACGGGGAGGTAGAATGCAACTTCCTGGCCGCCGTCACTATCACGGAATCGGGCACTGGGTCCTTCCGCAGGAAAGCCGGGTCCGAATCCGGTGCTCTATACTTCTTCAGAAGTCTGGAGGGAGCAGCCTTCACCACCGCAGGTGTAAGGAACAACTCCTCCACAGGTTCGACAAGTCCTGGCACCAGCGGCAGCAGAGGGCGAGACAGGTGCTTCTTGTGAAGAGTCTCGAATATCACGGACGTCGTAGGTGTAGGAGCCGTCACTGTGATACCCAACTTCGCAGCCCCCCTCAGGAGAACCTCCTGGAACGTGCCGATGTCGTCTACCGGAGACACCCTAGTCTCCGGTGAGTCCGATAAGGTAGGCGAATAGGAGCGAGTCCTGGAGGAAGACATACGGGACCTCGATCTGTGCCTCCTATGGCGATGCCTAGATCTAGTGGAAGACCTGTGTCTACTCCTCAATCTTCCTCTCCGTCCAGAGCGCGACCGCGATCTCCTAGGTCTGGGACGCTCAGCCGGCTTCCCCAGGGTGGGCGCCTTGGGCTTGGACGGGTCCTGAGGTTTAGGAGTCCCTTTGGGAGGGGTCGGAAGCTTGGGCAACGAGACCGACCTCGGTGGAACCGGGGGCGGCTTGTCCGGCACATGAGGCCGCGGTACCGTTGGAAACGGAGGCAGAGGAGGCAACGGAGGAGAGGTCGGAGCCCTCGGAGGGGGACCCCTCGGCAACGGAGGCGGAGGAGTAACAGTCTTCTTCGGGGTATACACCTCGGAGTACCCCGATCCCGGTGACCCGCCTCCTTTTCCAGATCCAGACTGTGGGGAGCCCACCACAGCCCCAGGCCTCTCATCACGATCCCTCGACGTCGAAGAACGGCGACCAGACGGCGAGCGTAGGCCCTTCGACGTCGAGCGCCCCTTCGGCGTCGACCGTCTGCCATGCCTCGACGTCGATCCTGTCCACCTCGACGACGACCTCTTGTGTCTCGACGACGACCTCTTGCATCTCGACGGCGACGTCTTGCGCCTCGACGGCGACCTCTTGCGCCTCGACGTCGACCTCGACCGCCTCGACCTCTTTCGCCTCGACCTCTTTCGCCTCGACGGCGAAACCTTCCGCCTCGACGGCGATCTCTTCCGCCTCGACGGCGATCTCTTCCGCCTCGACGGCGACCTCTTCCGCCTCGACGACGAGGATCCCCTCGACGACAATCGCTTCCTCTCCGTCGACGGCGGTGTCGCCTCGACGGCGAGCACCGACGCCGGGACCGTCGACGCCGATCACTCGACGTCGACGACGAAACCGTCAAAGGATTCGACGGCGGCCTGTGCAACTCCCTCGACATCGACCGTCGACGCTTCCTCGACCCAGAGCCCTGGGGAGACGGGGAGCAGGCCGTGGTCATCCCTCTCGACGTCGTGGTCAGTGCCACCGACCCAGACGGAGAATGGTGACGTTTGCTGGACTTCCTGCCCCTGGGGAGCCCCCCAGAGGCCTCAGCATGAGCAGAAGAAGCCCCTCCAGACCCACCTTGCGCCTTCACCCTTCTCTCCTGGAGGCCCTGAAGCCTGATCTTCTGTCTTTCCTTCAGGGTCCTGCCAGAGAAGCCTTGACAAATCCCACACTCCTCAGGGATGTGGGAAGAGGGAAGGCAGAGGATACACACCTCATGGGAGTCTGATTTTGCCTTCTTCCTGGAGCACTCCGGGCATTTGTCAAATAATGCAGGCATATTTGACATCAAAAGGGAGCAAAAACCAAGAAGAAACAGCACAAAAGTACTTTAGAAGCACTCAAATCGAATTTAAAGTGAAAAAACACCAATAAACCCTTGAAAATGGAGAGCTCAATGCTCCAGGGTCCTGCTTGCAGGAGCCGGAAAAAAGAACTGAAAGTAACTGGGACCTGCAGTGCATTCTGGGATACTGTGAAGTTCTGGAAAGTTCTCTTAAAGGCACAGTATCCTGTTCTGAGCCACATAATGGCAGCCTATGGGGCTTGTCTGTCCAGGTTCTTCTCTCTATCATTCCAGAGGGTTTTTGCTGTTAAAGCAAGGGAAATCTGTACAGGCTTTGCTGTTTTGTGGATTTTGTGGTGGAATTTCTAGTTGAAGTACTGGACAGTGTAGCCTTTTTAGGCTGCATTATCTGTCTTTAAATTCTCTCTTAAGTGTCTGTGCAGTTCTGCATTTTTCGACACTGTAAGAGATTATTTTTGATTGCTCCGTGGTCCACGCACATGGGCGGGACTATTCACTAGATTATGACTATACACAGAGATCCCCTACTACAAAAGAATATGATCAATATAGGAACCCCCTGTGTAGCCTTTATATGTAGGTACTAATTGAAAGCTACGATCATCCACCAGAGACATGGCATGGATTAAATCAAATTCATTTGTAAGCTGGTTCAGCAGATCACCCCGACAAGTATGTTCAAAATGTAGGCCCCTCATCCTACGACAACCCAGTAATCCAATTTCAGTATTCTTTGGGTTCCCACAGAGGCGTACATTAAAATCCCCTGTAATGAGGATTTGATGGGAAAGGTTCTCACAGTGGGTCCTAACAAAGTTATCCAGATCAACAAGTCTACAATCCCCCTTTGTGTTTACTGCATTGTAGAAGTTAATTAGGGATAACGTTTCCTTCCCTCTTTTAACCGTCAATACTTGGATGTCAGTGTTGCAAGTAGGTGTTATTTTGACGGTGCAAGACAATGCTAAATCAATGTACACAGCCAATCCCCCTTTAGCTCTGCCACTTCGTGACGGCTCTGCTGGTACAAAAAAACATTTATAGCCTTCTATGAATATATCATTCTCTACCAGCCAGGCCTCTTGCAGACATATCACCGAAAAGGATCTTATAAAACCATCCAGGTCGGATCCTTTACTTTTCCACCTAACACCGCAATGTTCCAGGAAATTACATTATAATCCAAAGCTTTAGGTTCTACTAGGGGCGGAACTTGAGCTCCCATTGTACTTCCAGAACAACGGATATTATTAACTTCATTACTATCCCTTGCAACTGAAAGGGGGGCACATGATGTTCGAACAGTTCCAGCCTCAGTCGCTCACTCAAGAGGTACTCTACTCCCGTTGTCATAGACTCCGGGGTGGATATCACCAGGGAAAAATAGTCAATCAACCATCTCTAGTCCACTATACCTGTTTTGTGTAGGTATTTGACTGAAACTACGTGGGTACTCATGCCAATCACCAGCACACCTTCCTCTGCCCCGATGCCTTACTAGAGTCCAGTCCCCTTCCGTGTCTAAGTTGTAAGATGCAGGGTAAAAATAGGATAAAGGGAGAGGTTGAATCGACAACCCATTACTGGAAGATACCCCTTTACAGATGTGACCCACGATACGAGGGTCCCTGAAGTTTAAGAGCACACAGTCGCCTTGTATGTTTTTAGGCGTATGCCCAACCCAGGGCACCCTACGCACCATAATAATGTCGCAAGTGACAGTATAAGGGAGTGGTCTATATCTATTCAACCAGTCCGTTGCCTTATTTTTTAAGGACATAAAAGATTCCTTATTAGGGTTGCTCAACTCAGGTACCCCTGTTAAAACAACGGTGTACGGGCTTGATTCTGGGGGTAAGTCAACTCTCAACTTCCTAAATGTATCAGAATCAGGTACGCCCAGGGGGGTTTCAATAGAATTAGCAATAGATTTAACAGCAACATCCTCAATAGTTGTAACAGCGGGTAATAGCACAGAAGCTGGTGGTTTAGCTATATTCCCCCCTGAAGAAGGTGGTGCTATGGATGGAGGCATAACATTCAACCCCCCCCCCGCCCCCTGTACAGGATTCTGTTGACCGATACCCGGGCGCGACTCAGGCAGCCTGGTATTCGCCGCAATGTTCAATGTCACATCCTCAATCTTGGCTAAACGTAGTTCGATTTGTAGAAGCCTATCTTCAAGGGATTTGAAAGAGGACTTTAATAAAAAGCCAAGTTTATCGAGAACAAGGTCCTCCAATACCATAACTGTACCAGCAGGTTTAGATGCACACAAAGTCGGTGCAGGCTGCAATGAAGGCCCAGATGACCCAGATTGGATCACAGACACATCTCTCACATCCGTTGATAATACATTGCTATTACTGGCTTGTTTGGGGATTTTGGGCCTCCTTCCTCCTCCGAGTTCATTAGCTCCCCGCTTCCTCTTCGGTATAGCTCCCTGTAACTTCCCTCGCGTCTGTCTTGTGTTTGGTCTTTCGGGAGAGTTATAATTAGACATTCTACTTGCTTGAGTAGACGTAGATATTTGAAGCTGGCCAGCTATAGAAATAGTGTCCTGAGCCGGCGTAGAAGGAGGATTATGAACTGTCACAGGTACATCTATGATATTCGTTCGTAGAGATAGCTCTGGGGTACGGGCATTGGCAAAGTGCCCCATAGATGATCTCTTTGCAAGGGCAAGATCTTGTGAGACCCTTCGCTCCATAAGAATAATTGCTTGATCTATATCTGAATTTGTCCGAGTGATAAAGTTATCAAGTGTCCCAGATAAGGACCCAGTCTGGTTCACACCCTTACTTCTGTTACATACACGTACAGACATCTTACACGTTTTTCAAGCGACCCGGTTGGTACTTACAGTTCAGGTCGGTGTCATGAATGTACGAGGAATGCAAGTAAGAGTGGTGGCCCGGTCCGGTCTCCAATGGCCTCGAATGGGGTAAAACGGGCCCGCCCTTGGCCCGGGCTTTGCCCGGCGCGCGTCCGCGCAGCGTGAGTGATGATGTGTTAAGTAGGCGCCGGTCAGCCCGTGAGTGCTTCCAGGTGTGGGCTTGGTCAGCGTGCCCCCTGGGAGATGTAGTCTCTCCTCCTCTGCTCCTCGGATGAAAACGGCAATGGCAACGATGCGACTCCTTCTATTATTGACTTCATGTTTGCGTCAGCTCCCCTCCAATTTTAACATACTTCCTAGTCCTTCCTAGATCACAACCCCCTGTCCCTTGACATTGGTGGACTACTTGGGGGTGTGAGTTCTTTGGCTGAGGTACAAGGTCCAGGACGACCTGGCTTGGCAGTTTGGGCTGCACTGTTCCCATGAGGCACATGGTCAAGACTGATTTGCATATAGCTGGGTCTGAACTTAGGTGGCAAAGTGAGCTAAAGAATGATGATGGATTCAACCCAGATCTGTGACTGGGGGTGAGTGTCTGAAAAGTTTCGGCGTTCCGTCCATCATCTCCTTGTGTTTGCCCTAAGTTGACAGAGTATGCCCAGACGTGGGTCCCTTGCTCACTTTGCCACTGGATTCAAGCTAGCCTGGGTGATGAAGGGCGTTACCCAGAAACTGGTCCCAAGATGCTAGTTTCTGGTTAAGGGAAGACCTGGCTTGGCAGTTTAGGCCGGACTGTTCTCCTGAGGCACAGGGTCAAGACTGATTTGCATATAGCTGGGTCTGAACGGAGGTGGCAAAGTGAACTAAAGAATGATGAAGGATTCAATGCAGAGCTGTGACTGGGGGTGAGTGTCTGAAAAGTTTCAGCGCTCCGGCCATCATCTCCTTGTGAGTGCTTTGTTCGCCCTAAGTTAGCAGGTTATGCCCAGAGGTGGGTCCCTTGCTCACTTTGCCACTGGATTCAAGCTAGCCTGGCTGATGAAGGGCATTACCCAGAAACCGGTCCCAGGATGCTTGTTTCCGGTTCAGGGAAGACCTGGCTTGGCAGTTCGGGCTGGACTGTTCCCATGAGGCACAGGGTCAAGACTGATTTGCAGATGGCTGGGTCAGAACGGAGGTGGCGAAGTCAGCTAAAGAATGATGATGTTTCCTTTTTTTAATTTTTTTATATTTTTTTATTAATTTGGTAATTCACAATTGCAGATACAGAAAAAGAAAAAGCAATGAGAAAAAAAAGAATTCAGTAAATATAACAAACAGTCAAAAATAGGCAGATAAATTAGCTTAAATAAAGCAGGAATGCTAAGGACGTAGCAGAATGAGAAAAAAAAAACTATAATAAATTTAACCTGATTGCACTCATTTATACACAATCTCTAATGTCATTTTTCCAATTATCAATTGGTTTCCAGATCTCAATACCAAGTGCTCTCGACTTTGTTCCTCTACAGGCAAAAATAGCCTTCTCTTGGTTGTACATACCTAACAGCCGGGAGAGCCAAATCTGAAAGTTAGGGGGATCGGCATCCTTCCAACGGGCTGTTAATATTATTCTATACACTGCTGTACCCAAGAAGAGAGATACTTCTTCCGCCTTGGTATGACTCAAAGTGTTATCGTAACCCAAAATATAAAGGGTGGGAGATTCGGCTACTGGATGCCCGAACACTTCCTGCCAGAACCCAGCAATCATTGTTCTCAGTACTAGTAGTTTGTCGCATTCGTAGAGCATATGTAATACATTTGCCGTAGTTTTACCACACCTTGGACACTCTGAAGTAGACCTTTTCCCCCAAGAGTAGAGTTTGGCAGGAGTAAAATATAAATCATAGATAGTTTTATAGAGTTGAGCTTTCAAATTAGAAGACATAAACAACTGTGTCGATAGGATCAAAGACATTTCAATATCCACATTAGGGTTATTTAATTTCCTCGACCAACCCACTTCAGTAGGTTCTAAATCATCTTGTTGGTTTTCAATTAAGATATCGTAAATAGTACCAATCCTAGTTGTGGGTCTCGACATACAATCGATTAAAGGGATATTATCCAGAGAGATATCAGCAACTTTTAGATTTAAAATTGTATTAATTTGTATAAATTTAAATACACTATTATTAGGGATGGCAAATTTGGATTGAAGTTGTTGGAATCTATGGCCATAAGTGGGAAGTAAAAAATCTCCTATTGTTAGTACTCCTAATGTTTCCCAGCGTCTAGAAATAACGTCATATATTTGTTATGGTAATATTGATGAATGCCATAATGAAATATATCTATTGTATTTAGAAATTTTCATATACCTCGTAATTTTCCTCCACGTTACCCAGGCGAAGAATGATGATGTTTCCAACCCAGATTTGTGACTGGGGGTGAGTGAAAAGTTTCAGCGCTCCGTCCATCATCTCCTTGTGTTTGCGAGGTACAAGGTGGGCTTTCTCTGTATGATCAAGGTAAGAGACTAAGATTGTCTCAGGTGGAGCCTAAGCAGTTCACAGTGGATATTTTTACTGGGTGCTGGCAAGAGATCTTCACCTGTCTTAATGTATGCTCTTCTAGTGGGGCTATTTAATTGGCATTTGCTGGTATTGCTCAGAAGGTGTCAACACTATTGATGGCCCCTATGACAATGATCAAATTGCAAGATCCAAAATGGTTTGATCATAATTGTTCCAAGGCCCTCTGTCAACTGAAGGTCGCTCTGAAGCAGGTACCCAGAGATAGGGATCATGTTGCCTCCTGTTGGAAGGAATACAAGAAGGGTCTAGCAAACTGTAAACTTATTTTCCGCAAGAGTGTGCGGGATGAATTAGCTCAAGCTAGTGAGACAAGAGATAGCTCTCTGTTTTGGAGGGTTGTAAACAAGTCTTGCTTTGTTGATGTAACTGGCCCGGCTATATGCCAGGTCCTGATGGGATACCCCCAGATTTATTTTTGGACAACGTTGAGATCTGGGGTCCAGTGCTGACACTGGTCTTCAATGCCCCAGTGAGGGAGAGCAAAAGACACACAACTGATGGATGGAATGTGGAACAAATCAAACATTCACCCCCAGTGAAGTGATCTGGGTTAAATCCATTGTTCTTTTGCTCACCATGCCACCCCAGTTTAGACCTAGCCATATGCAAATCAGTTTTGACCTGCTCCTCATGGGAACAGTCCTGCTGAACTACCAAGCCAGGTCCTCCCTAGACCAGAAACAAGCATCCTGGGACCGGTTTTGGGGTATCACTGAGGGGTAACACCAGGCTAGCTTGAATCTTGTGGCAAAGTGAGCCCGGGACCCACATTTTGGCATACAGGGCGCATTTAAGGCGAGAAAGCAAAAGACAACGCAAATGATGGATGGAATGCAGAACAAATCTGCATCTGGGTAAAATCCATCATTCTTTTGCTTACCATGCCACCCCAAGGATGCTTGTTTCTTGTCCAGGCAGGACCTGGGCTGGCAGTTCAGGATGGACTGTCACATGGGGAAGCAGGTTCAAGACTGATTTGCATATGGCTGGGTTTAAACTGGAATGGCATGGGGAGCCACAAAACGATGGATTTAGGCCCAGATTTATGTACTGGGGTGAATGTTTGACATTGTTCAACATTCTGTCCATCAATTGTTCTTTTTTGCATTTGTCACCCCGAGTGGGGCGGGTATGCCCAGACGTGGGTCCCGTGCTCTCCATGCCCCTGGAGTCAATCTAACCTGGCTGATGTAGGGTGATACCCCGAAAAAGGTCCCAGGATGCTTGTTTCCAGTCCAGGGAGGGCCTAGCCTGGCAATTTGGGCTGTTCGATGTGCACAGTAATTGAAATCTCCTGACTGCGGGAAGGAAGTGTGAGTTCGTTAAGGCCACGAGTGCAGTGGCTAATTTCCCCCAAAGGTTGGGTTTTCTGCCCCCCAGCAAGATTTACCAGACCAAATGTGTCTCGTAGGTGCAGATGTATCAAGCATTTTTGAGTTCGCACAGGGCTGATTCACAGAATCTGGCCATTTGCGAATGCAAAAATTGCTTCTCTGATGCAGCAAATCTAATTTTGTGATTCGGTAACCTGTTACTGAATCACAAAATGGGTTTGCGATTCGGTAATAGGACGAGGCGTGTTTAGGGCGTGCCTTCCTAATACTGAATCGTATCGATATGTATGAATGTTTTGTGACCGCAATTGCAGTCGCAAAACATTCGCATTTTTGCCACCTACTTCAATTAGGTGGTAAAAATGGGAAAGGGTCTCCAAGGGACCCCTTCCCCTTTGTGAATGTTTGTAAAACCATTTTAAGAGCAGTGGTCCCACGGACCACTGCCTGCTCTTTAAAAATGAAACGAAATCTTTCCATTTTTCGTTTTGTAAAGCATCTCGTTTTCCTTCCATCCTCCCAAGACATCAAATATTACCCCACTAAAATAAACTTTTTGCTGAAAAAAGTGAAAACTAAAAACGAAACCCCACATTTTACATTTTATCAAATGCCATCCCTGCCGTAAATTATGTTTTATTATAACATATATCACAGAAACAGTTGTTTCATGCACCCATGACTAGTACTGGGCCTACTGGTTGGATGGCCCGTGGTCAGACTAGGCCACACAGTCAAATAAATGAATAGCACAAATTTAACAAAAATGGAGAAATGTACTGAACCGTGCAATCTTTTTCCTTTGCAAAAGATAAAAAATTAAATACAAATTAATAATTAGGGCACTACTGTAATTCCAGGACAACCTCCACACAGCCGTGGCCCGTGGAGGGAGTTGTGGTGGGGCAGACAGGCGGGGCGGTGGCGGGGCAGGATGGGGGTTGATAAACACCGGAATATGGATGATGCAAGTAAGTAAACAATTAAATTAATAAAACTAATTTCGTAGAGCGCCCTGCATCGCACTTTGCGATGCAGGGCACGGAACAAAATTCGTTTTATTCATTTATTTTTGAGATGGCTGTACTCAAATGTCTCCAAGGCTCCACAAATTAAAACGCATATCGCTTACAGCTAGCAATTCTTGGCCGCTGTTCAAAACAAAAAAAACACACTAGCATATGCGAGTTCTGTTCTATATAAAGGAGGAGGCTGGCTTTTAGTGGGGAATAGATCAGGCATAGTTCCGGACGCTCCACCCTTTGCTGAACTGGCCTCACTGGCACAGCGAGCCACCCATGGTCAGCTATAGCACACTGAAAACCTTGCCCACACCGCACGGGGCTCCGCACATCATGATGTCCATTTACTCTCAGAAGCCATAGCCTCAGGAATAAATAACTAGTACCTGCTAGCTGTCTCTCCTCCAACTCGTTCATCAGCAGTGGACACAAGTAGAGGAAGCTATTAGTAGAAAGAGGCTTGCACAATAGGTCTGAAGGTGACATTGTGGTGAGAAGATAGAGAGGTGATCTGCCTGGGACTCCCCGTAACTTGTGTTAAGTGGACGTGTTAAGTGGAGGAAGATACAGTCTCCTGCTTGCCAAGAGCTCCCTCTAAACTGTCCTGTTATTCTTAGAATATGGTAGGTACCATAAGTGCTAACACTGTCAGGCTATTTTCTTTCACCATCACACATCCAGCCTGTACTGCAGGATCAGTTTGGTCTCCCGGATGGGAGCTACATCTTGCATGCTGCAGTAATCGCGGCAATACAAATACACTGGAAGGGAGGACTGGTGGAACCGGACACGACCATGGCCTGCCAATATGTGGTGATGGCTGCGGGCACGTTCAAAGCGGTGACTTGCCTCCAATCGCGAATGTTAAATGAGGGACTAGAGCCGCTCACTGCGCTGAAGGAGAAGTGGGAGGATAGCATAGGTAAACCCATACCAGACACGGTTTGGGGCCAGATCTTGAAACGGAGGTGGAAGGGTAGCAGGAAGGCCCGCTTCCAACAGGTGCACTTCTTTATACTGCATAGGGCCTATCTGACCCCAGGGAAACTTCGACGGTACTTTCGGGTACAGGATGCAGCGTGCCCGAGATGCTTGGCACTTGAGGTTGAGCTGGATCATTTGCTGTGGGGCTGCCCAAAGTTGGGGACTTACTGGCCTGAGGTGGGTGAGCTTCTGAACGCAGTTACTGACAGGGAAGTGGAGTTCGACATGGCGGCGTGTCTACTGCTTTGGTTCCCTCACACGGCAAAGACAAAAGTTACGAGCAAATTTATTGACCTAGGACTCATGCTAGCCCAAAGAGAGATTACTTGGTGTTGGAAATCCAAGGAGGGCCCATCAGTTAGGCGATGGACGAATGAGTTGTTGAAATGGTCCAGGTGTGAGAGTGTGATTAGAATGCGACAGGCTACCAGAACTGGTAATGAGAAGAGCTTGGAGATGGCAAGGGCCTGGGAGATGATTGTGCAGGCTTTGAGCGACTACCTGACAGAGGACGAGGAGGAGGGACATTCGGAGACTGAGGTTCCGTGAGGCTTAGAAGAACGAATGCATTACATCAATTGGTGGCGAGCTCTTCTGTCAGAACCCATACTTACAACCCACCTCAGCAGTAGTTGGGGGGAGGGGGGTTGGAGGGGCGTTATTAGGATACCGCGGTAGTGGCAAGAGGGGTGCCTGCGATGGGGATCTATGGCTGGTAGCTACAGGAGAGGGATACTGGGCAGCGCACATGAGTTCACGTTGTGTGGATGATGCTAGGCCCTAACAGGCGGCCGACATAGGAATGCACTAGCATAGACCTGATAATGCGGGCACTGATGGCACTGATGTCGCCAGCTCGGGTGGCTGATTGTATCTGGCGGTGACTGAGGGGGGGGGGGAGTTTGGTGGGACACTTAATTATGTTGTTGACCTGGCGTCCCTCTGAGGTGCTCATGGTGACCTTTTATTGGAACCTGTTGGTACGCCGCCCAACCTCCGGGATGTGGGCTGAATGGCTGTGTGCAACTTTACTAACGCAAATGTGCCTTGACATATCAAGGGTATACTGGTTGACCTATATCGATGTTTTGTTTATAACTCTGCAATAAAAACATATTTAAAAAAAAAAAAATCACACATCCACCCTCTCATAGACTTTTGCTTCCTTTTCCTTCCTGTGCACTCTTGCTTACTCCTTCCGGGTAAGAATCCAAAGATCAACTATGTACATAGTTCTATTGCCGCATTTGATTAGATACTAGCCCTTTTGGAATAAATGAACATCTTTGAAAGAGTTATACAGGTTTGTTAACGCATGCTTACAAAATGGATGTCTGTTATTGTTTAAATATGCCCTGATGTAACAAAGCTGGCAAATGATATTCCTAGCAGTTCAATCCACTCCTCACACATTCCCATCATTCACAGACAATACAGAAACCTTCCGGCATCCTCATTTGCACAATGCAGCACCAAAGTCGGAAGGAAAAGTCCTCAATACCACACACAAAACACTAGATATTCCATACACAGACAAATACCACACAGCACCAGAATCAGGTAACTGCCAACAGAACCCTCCCCTCCACCCAAGCAAACAAACATCCTGAAGTCATGGCTACATTGGCAATAGTTAGATTCCAGAAGCTAACATACCTTAAGCATATTTTCTTTACCCAATATCTGAAATCAGCATCTGAAGCTTTGGTAATTTCTTGTGTGGACTACAACTTGTCCCTTTATTCTGGCCTCCTCAAAAGCAGGTTAACTCCCTTGAGGGCTGTTCTACATACTGCTGTAAGATTATTGACCAAGAACAAAAAAACTTGAACAAATGACCTCTTCATTTTCATTTCACCTTTATAATAAAACACAGTTGTTTAACAATATACTCAGTACTTCTAATGGTTTACTAAATAAACCCACTCCCTTGCTTTCAACCTCCATGTACAGAATGAAGATGCTCATTGTTCAGCATGTTGAAAATGGACATATTATGGTCAGTAATTTATCATATACCTTCTGTTGACTGAGGGACCAACCATCCAATCAATAAGCAGGTTTAGAAACTTTTGTGAATGAAAATAGCCTTTTTTTCTTATCAATTGGAATAAAAAAGTATGTACATGTACGTCACTAGTATGTGGAGCCTGTCACTAATTGAATATTTTGTTTTGTATAGAAACCCGTCCTGAAGAAGGTGCAACATCTCAAATAGCACCGAAACGCCGCGTTGACTATTTGGTTTTCTTTTTAATATGAAATGTATATTGTTTTTTTTTAAAAAATTGAGAAAAATTCCTCTTTTTTATAATAAATTATGTATGATTTTAACTATTTAGTGTCTTTGTGCAGTGCTCCACAGATGTTTCTTGAAATCTTGATTTCTGTTTGCTGGACTTTTGTTTATTAAGATATTGCTCTGTTGTACTAATAACTTGCAAAAATAGTATCTGTGACAATTGTTTGTATAGTGTGGAGCTTTCTCTGGCTTTGCTAATTATTCACCCTGCCCCTATTGGACTTAAGGGTATCTCCCTGTTGTTTTGTGATTACCTCTTGGTACCCGCTGCAGCATGAAAACTGCATGCCTTGCCAAAAGAGTCAAACACTTCAAAACTCCCATTCAAAAGCTATCGAGTATTGGAGGCTCACAAACATTATGATCCAAAAGCAAAACAAAACTCTGTATTTCACGTTTCATGAAGAAATTTACCTTGCGCAGATCCTCATAGGTAATGTGCCTATAATTTGAGACATTGTTCCTGTGCACAGCTGCAACATGCGGACAACATAAAATAAGCATCAGGCACAGCAGATTCACAACTCACCACACATTCACAACACACAATACATTGTTGATAGGAGCATAACTCATGCACTGCGAGGACAAGTGAGCATTCCTTGTAACAAGTATTCTCTTTTGTCCCAGGAACCTCAGGATCCAGCTCTTCAGGCTTTGACACTCAAGGGGTAACGTATGTGAGCAGTTAAGAATTTCTCTTGAAAGGAATGGAGAGCAAAGCATGTAATGTAATGTCCTTTAGTGTTTCTAACGTTCTAAAAACATTACACTTTTATTAATAAAGGTTCAGTCTCAATGATTCACTTAGCATTGAAAGTATAACTTTCTCAGGTGTGCAGGGGGACCCAACATACATTTAAACTAGCTATGGTTCTCAGGAAGGCACTCTGGCAAATGCTGCGCAAGTGCTCTGTATCCTGGGAAGGGTGGAGTCAGGGTGCTGTGCAGGGGTTTTTAAAATCTTTACTGTTCAATTCAGGTGAAACTAGTTTTATTAGGTTCTGAATCATAACCACAATGTCCTTTCCAGAGAAGAATATATATATTTTCTGTAATAACACAGACCAGTTATTTTGTGTTCTGAGTAAAGAGCCATAACTTTTTTACAGTGATTTTCTTTTCTGGTTTTGTTATAAAATAACTCTAAAAATGTTAGTGTTAGTGATAGCCTCCGGTTGGGGATTGATAGTACACAATTCAATTCAATGAATGTATTAAAGATTTGGAACTCCTAGGGGGTCCACATAAAAATGCATACATATTATTGCAAGTAAAAGAAAAACACATAACAAGCACAATCCATAAACCATCATAAAATTATAAGGAGCCTGCCTTAGATTAGCAAAATTTCCTGTAAGTAGAAACAAATAATATTGTCAGAGATCCCAGATCATAAAGTACTTAGGATTTTCCTCATTACAACTCCTAGGATGTACATAGGACATTAAAAAAAAGCTGACAGTTCATTTGAAAAAGTCCAAAAGTTCAATTTTAGTTAGAAAATCAATTTAGAATTAGCAGCAAGATGAAACATGGGCATATCCAGACCTGTGCAAAAGGCAATTCAGTAGCAGCCGGCTCATAAGCAAAATACCTCCTGAATCCCACTACATTTAAGTTTTAAAATTAACAACAAAACATAGTGGGAAGCAGACGCAACCTGCCCCTAATTAAGAAAAAATAGCAGTTCATAGCTGCCTATCAATGTGCAAAATACAAATGATTAAAAACTAGAATACTGATATTTGTCAAATGGAATGGCTAGCTAAGAAGATAGCAGCCCGTTTAGAAAGTATGCTAAAAAAAGAAAATATGTACATAAACTCCTAAAGAAGTTTAAAAGTTTTGCTCACACTGCTTTGTTTTTTTAACAAAAGAGATAGTCTCTGGTTGATGCCACATTTTTAACACAATCTTGTAAGAACACCAGTACAGGTTTAAAATATATACATGAGCTCCTTAAAATAATTCAATAGTTTTACATACACTGCTTCGTTTTTTGGACAAAAGAGATAATCTCGGGCTGATGCTACATTTTTGACAGTTTTGTAAAAACATCGGGCGAAGCCAGCAATAACAGCTCAATGCAAATGCTGGACATACAAACAAAACATGGTCCAGAGTCTGGGTACGCAGCATACACACATTACAAAATTTCCCATTATTCAGATTCTGAGACCAGTTTGCTGTAAGGTCATTTAAAGGCAGAAGATTCATATGACCTAAGGTAAGCAAGCGTTGAATGCCGTGTTCTTATTTCCAAAATAAATGTTTGTGCAATTCTCAGTGAGTAGTTTTAATCTTTCTTTAGAGTTGCAGGATTAAATGTCTCTATTGAAACTAATTTTGCCACTCAGAGTTTTTAGGAGAGACTTAAATCCAAATGATGTAAGGGTGAGCACTGATTATTCTTGTAGACCAAAGGCTTTTAGTGCCAATGAGAAGTCACGGTAAAAAGAGTAATTACCTGCCTTAACATCAAAGATTTCATGGCATAGAACACCTCTTAGTGAATCTGGCTTGCTATGTTTTAGCTGATAACCCCAACGTAAAACCCTGGATAAGCCTTGAGTATAGGAGCTTATCAAACCAATTTCCAATCTGATTGCTGCCGTTGGAACTAACGTGTTAAAATATACATATTTTGCGTAGTATCTGACCTTCAAACGTATCCAAAAAACTCCAGTCCTTAACAGGGATTGATTTGATCGCATAAAGTAGGGTTGGGGGGATTTTTGCCTTAAAGACCGTCATTAAGTGTAAAAAATGTCTTCTACCCATAGCACTGTAAAAAATGCGCAAACCATTGGCGTGCGATGTAGCTTTACTAGTGCAGTGCGAAATATGAGATTTCTTTTTCGAACTGCCTGTTAAAAGTTTCCCTAAGTAAAGGTATGAATCTACCACCTCCAGCCTTTCAGGACTGATTTGTCAATTAAAATTATATGATTTTCTACTTTTAGTACTTTTCAGAATTAACATTTTTCTTTTGGATACCTTTATTTTCAAAAAGTGGTCAACAGTATATTTTTGTAAGGAAGCCAACTTTCTATTCAACCCAATAGGGGTTAAGTCCATTACTACTATATCATCTGCATATAGTAGACATGCAAAAGTGCGGGTACTTATCTTCGGGGCATCTCCATCAGCTTGAGCAAAGCAATCGGGTAAATCTGCTATATATAGGGAGAATAGCAGCGGTGCTAACAAGCAACCCTGTTTGAGTCCATTTTCAGTAGGGATTACTTTTGATAGTCCTTGATTTCCACCCATTAATATCTTGCACCAAGTTTGCGAGTGGAGTGCTATGATCAAGGATAGCAGGGGAAGGCAAACCCATTTTTTGCAGTTTTCTCCATAATAAAGGTCGATCTACCTTATCGAAGGCTGTAGAGAAGTCAATAATAGCCATAAATACATTTGAAATACGATCGATTGTGTATTTTTCCTCTATTAGTTTCAACATAAAAATATTACTAGCGTAGAATGATTTTTTTTAAAGCCTGCTTGCTCAACGGGGAGGACTTTCTTCTCTACCACCCATTCCGTAAGGTGATCGAGGATTCTACGCGTGAATATCTTCCCCGTCGCATCCAATAAGGCTATTTGCCGATAATTACCTGGATGCAATCTAAGGCCCTTTTTTTGTATAGAGGAATTAAAATACTTCCTGACCAAGATGGTGGGATTTTCCCATTCGAGTAGCAAAAATTAAATAATGAAGCTGAATAGATAACCCACAAAAAGGCTCCTTTTTGATTAGCGTCAAGGAAATTTATATCAATAGAATGGACATAGTTGGGTACTAAAATTAAAGGCTGATCCAATGCCACAATATCAGATCTGCAGGAATCGAAATTCACAGAATACAATTCCAGCAAATAAAGTTTCCAATCCTATTCTTTTATGGGTATTGGGAGTGATTTTGCCCTAGTGCCGTAGCAGGCGGCAATTATTTCCAAGTACCTTTTTGAGTTATGTTTTTTAAGCTGCCTCTTTTAGCTGTGTCCATGCACCGTCTTTCTTTATTTGCCTCAGGGAGCACGGAATTACCTGCTTATCTAATACCACACTCGCCTCTCTTCTTTCCTTGCTCCTGCCTCTTCTACCTGTCCGCTCCTACACACTAGGTACAGAATGCACCTGCCATGTTGCAGTATAATGAAGTGTGCATGTGTGTGTTTATTTAGACCCCTTGGTGTTGCAGTTTTCCATTTTATACTCTTACACCGGACGTGTGCTAACACATTTGCAACACTTTCGAAAGGGCACTTTTCTATCACTGCGGGTTGTCTTCCCTGCAAGTGAACTGTAGTCCCTGGACACAACTGCAGAGTTAAAGTTTAATCCAGAAAGGCTGTGTTTCTCATTTCTCCTGATAAACCAATGTGCGCACCATGGGTTGCCGTGCTCAGGGTGGTATGTAGAGTTTGTGTTATACTTAATAATGCTTTCACTTTGCCTGCTGCCTGTAATACTGATGCTATCTTAAGAACCTAGCGACAGTATTACCGTGTGTGTCCCACTTTTACGGACCCTGGGAGGCACTGTACCTGTGTGCACTTCCTTTGCTTGTTATGAATCATTCATCTGCTTGGCTAAGACAGTCATTTTTCCTTACCCTATATTGGAAGGTGCTATTGTAAACTCACTTGCATCTACAACTACTCTTTCTTCCCCTTATTACCCCCCCTTGTCCCCAGCCCTGGGCACATCTGCAATGTGATCACTATTTCTGGCTTGTGGGTTATGAGTGAAGAGCCACCAGCTCCCCGGGAGGTGACACACAGTGATTCAACCACAGAGTTCCTGCCTCTTTTTGTACCCGTTGATAAAAATATCAATATCTTGGTCCTTCCTTCCCTGCTCGTGCAGCCGACTTGGAAAACCCCTTCTGGTGTGCCATACACACACATTGCTTAATCGGTGGAAATGACAAGTGTAAGGAACACAAGTTTTCTTAAGACCTCCCACGTGTACTGCCGAATGCTGGCGTCGGTGAAGAACAAAACTGCCTAATCTTTATCCCACCTCACACCTTTCTTCCATCGCCCTACACGTCCTGCCCAAGTCTTTCACTCATGCCGGTTCTTTTTCATCCCTGCTTCTGCCTGGTGTCATTGTTTTCCTATCTTTATTTTCCTCCTCCTTTTTTACCTCTTCTGTCTTTCCCCCAAATGCTGTGGGACAAAGTATGATGATGAAAAATAGGCCCAAATCACCAAAATAAGTGTTGATGCACCCGAGAATTAGCATATACTGTGCAGGGGAATGATTTAGATTAAACAGGGTGTCTTGCTTACCGTTCACCGAGGCGATGGTGAGAAGTCCAACAACGTCTTGATACCGACAAGGAACCTCATATGCCAAGGCAAGTACATGCAGAACATACAATGATTCTATCAAGGAAGGAACAGGGAGCACATCAGTGTGGTAACAGTGTGTGAATGTTTGCACTTATAAACATGTGAGTGGGTCTGTCTGGTACCCATACAAGCAGTCTTGTCTAAATTTAGACACCACCACCAGTGACCACCCACACAAATTAAACACTGGCCATACAACTCCTTGATCAGCATCAATCCGGTTTTTGGAAGGGGCACAGCACCGAATCGGCCCTCACTCATGTTATGGATGACATTTCAAAAATGCTCGTTCAAAACGAATCCTGCCTCTTGATACTCCTTGACCTTTCTTCCGCTTTCGACACGGTTAACCATTCTGCAAAACAGGATGGGTTTTTGTGATCAGGTGCTACAATGGTTCTCGTCCTTCCTCCACCACAGATCTCAAAGAGTCAAGGCAAATCACTCTCTCTTCCAGCCTTCTCCAGTTCTCATGGGGGTCCCCCAAAGATCTGCATTATCTCCTATCCTCTTCAACCTTTTCCTGGAACCATTAGCAAACTCACTAAACTTCACGGGTATTCTTTTTCACATGTATGCCGACGACAAGCAACTCTATTTGAAAATCTCATCCCCGGAAAACATCATCTCATTCAACACTACCATACCGTATACTCAAAACTGGTTACCTGAGAACCATCTCCTGCTCAACACCTCAAAAACTAAATTCCTGCTTATCTCCCTTCCGAACCACATCCCCAAGATAGACCTCCGGCTGAGTCCCCTCACTGCTTTCAACTGCTCTCCTCTCATCGTAGACTCAGCCAAATCTCTAGGAGTCACCATGGACAAGCACCTGAATATGAAAAATCATATCAGCAATATATGCAAGGGTGCAAACCGCTTGATGAGGACTCTCAGAAATATCAAACCTTTCCTTTCAAGCAGGTGGTCCAAGCGCTTGTCCTACCGAGGCTAGATTACGGCAGCGCTACCCTCTGTGGCCTTCCCAAATACACCCTGGCTCCACTAGGGGCATCACTGAATGCTGCTGCTAGACTGATTACAGGCACCAAACGCAATGAGCACATATCGACAGTCTTAAAATCTCTAAATTGCTCCCCTATGAAGCATAAATTCAGTTAAAGATTGCCGTTATGACGCAGAAAGCTATTCAATTCAATAATCTTAGGTACCTGGCACAAAATCTTGAACTATCTTGGGGTGTAAGAGCCTCAAGAAGCGTCACTACTTTCCTCTTGAAACCACTTATCCTTAGCAAAAAGAGAACTTGTCACAGAGCCTTCTCTGGCGCTGCCCCAAAGATTAGGAACGCGCTACCACCGGATGTACGCAGAATCTCCTCAACAACGGTGCTCAAACTGGAAGTCAAAAGATTCCCCATGAATAAATTCCTTCCGTAAGTGGGCTAGGCTCTCCTGCCTGATGAGACATTGTGCCTACTTTCATAGTTCGATCATTTACGACTCCGCTTCCTTACGACATACTATGCACCTTTTGCTATTGTTCAATATAACCACCTTGTGGTTTTTTCTGTGTAACCTGTGATCATTCTTGTTTTTATCCCTACCTGTTGTTGTTTTTGCATTATTGTCCTTCCTTTCCTTCCTAATGTAAAGCGCTCTGATATCCTCTGGGATCTTGTTCGCGCTATATAAAACTTTATAAATAAATAATTAAATACACATGCCCACAAGGTCCTAGAACGGAATACATCAACTTAGCCAAAACATGTTCTCAAACAAGTTCTTCATAGTAACTTTAAGAAGCAGTATGTTCTAAATGTAGACTCCATTTTCAAGATAAACATTGGAATGTTGGTAGCAGAGGACGGTGCTCAACCCTTGCACTGCTTCCAGCCCTAGCACGTGGAGAAGAAGCAGTGTGGACCAGAGGGTGAGAGATATGTATTAATAGTTATGGTTCTGATTGGGTAGGCTGTGTTCCACTCCATTTTAGTGTACGATCTTCACTCAGCTAGGCAGCAAACCACTCCAGATAAGGAAATTGGGGGGGGGCTGTAGATCGAAGGGAGCAGAATCAACAACCATAAATCTGATTAGTCTGGTAGGGTGGGCTGCATTCCTGTTAGGGCTCAGCAAACAGAAACAAAGTTGAGGGAAGTGCAGACAGAAACAAAGTTGTCTAATGCTACTTGCCATCTCACAATAACTTTGGAGTACTAAGAGATATAGAAAGAAAGAGGAATACAAGCACTACACTCATGGTAAGTACAGACCAGTACAAGTCCCAACAGGATGAGGTGACAACCTCTATCTTATTGTATTCAATAACAGACCACGGAAAATTTCTGTCAAATGATCTGAATAGTTTCAGTAGTTTTGTCTCAGCTATGAGGTAGGGGATCCAGGGGATTGCAACACCTAAAACCCAATGCTCCCAAGAACGGTTTACTATGTTTCTGCCAAATGAAGTGGCCTCGACTGATCAGATTAAAATATCCTAAGTGATGGTTCTAGGATGGAATGTAATGAGGGCAACTGCTGTAGCTATGCAGCATATATATCGGCCTTATGGGTATTATAGAGGATCTTGACCATATGATGAAATCCATTGGGAGCCAGTTGAGATTTCAGTGCTGGCTTCCTTGACATGGTCATACCTTTGCAGGTGCAGGCACATCCTGGTGGCTTAATTTTGGAGTCTGTCTTAAAGATTCTTTCTGAGGCATGTGCAAATCACATTGCAGTAGTTTACTCATATTGTTAACACAGTATTAAATCAATCCAATGATGGTCTTGCAAAAGCATGCATGGGAATGGGTGGGTTCTGAAGCATCAACAGAGAGACAAATAAGAGAATTCAGTCGAAATAGACCCTCAGATTCTTACTCTTCTAAGAAGTGGAGGAAACAGGCCCTATTCTAGTAGTCCAGTCAAATGGAAGGGAGGTGGTGTTGAGCCACCCCAGAGCCAGGGCTTCAGATTTTGCTCAGTTTAGGACGACAAATTATGTATCCAATGTTGGATGGTATCTAGGCAAGCAGTAATGTTAGGTCCTCTCTCTGAGTCATTTTCCAGAAGTGTGTTATCAGTGTACTTCTGGAACTGTGCCATAAACTGATCTAGCAGCCACAAATAGGTGCTGTACATACCAGTTAAACATTAGTGTCTAGATGCGTTAATTACTAGAGGATGCTGCACAGTGATCTGTATGACAGGGATTCTGACAATTCTATATATTTTCAAAGTGATCGCAGACTAAAAAGCTAATCCACTTTAAGGACCCCATAGGAAATTCTGAACTCGTTTTTAGGTTTCGCCTGGCCGTAGCACGCAGTGCTCCGCCAAGGCGAAAACTTTTGTTAACAGTATGGATGTTCGTCCCGCCTCTGTTGGAGGCTAGCCATTGGAACAGAGATCTGTCCGTCAATTGCGGAGCAGATTCGGGGGCGTTCCGGCCATTTTTTACTCATCCTGCCCCTTTGGACACGTCAGTGCAGCGGTGGGCGGGGTTTATTTTTGTGTTCGTCGAGGTTTCTTTTCGTCATTCCGCGGCCGACCGCCGACGGAGGAAGTCCAGGTGAGTGCTTATCTGCTACTGGTTTTTGGGTCTCACCATGTTTTCTTCATTTCCACCGTGTCTTTTGCAGGGGTGGGCTGTGCACTGAGGCCGCTGATCAGGTAAGCTTTTGTTTTTATCCCGTTCCCGACCCCCCCTCCCGCTCTCTGTGTGCCCGTTCCCGCCCCTGCCCCCCCTCTCCCGGTGTGCCCGTTCCCGCACCACTTGTAAATGCTTGTTATGTCGAGTTAGTAATATTAGCGTTCCCTCTTGTTTGGACAGACGGCGTCTGCTTCTCTAGAAAGGCATCCCTTTTAATGCTCCAGTTTCTATGGCAGGCTCGCGCCACACCATCTGACGGGTCGTAGTGTGAAGCCACAAAGGTGTGTACATGTTCCCGAGGGCGGGAGAGCAGCAGGCTGAGCCTTTCTTTCATCACTCTGGTCCCGGCACCGGGAGGGCAGTGGCACGCGCAGCTATGCAGGCATCACCAGAGTGACACTGAAAAGGATTGTGGCAGGAGGAAGCGGGCAGAGTGGCAGAACTCGGAAACAACCCCTCTGTGTTGCGCACAGCTTTACCCGGGGTTCGGTTCCTCAGCTATTTTTAGAGCAGCTGCCATGCTGAGCTGCGTGGTAAACATTTGTCTGTTTTAGGCAATGTGTCTTTAAACAGTACGCAGAGCCAAGAGCTAAACAATGTATGTCACATCGGTGACGCAATCGCTTAGTTAATATTATTACACGTTTATACTTTGCACATACCTTTGCAGTACAAAGTTCCGCTCAAAACCTGCAGTGAAATTTGAGCCTTTTGTTCCCAGTGTTTTTCTTCCTCTCTGTGAATTGTTTGTGATGTTTACGTATTTCAAAAGTTGTTTTTTATGCTTAAGAAACGATTTGAAAACGTGTGTTTTGTTAGTGGTTAGTGAACCCTGCCATTTTACCTAAAGTTTTTTTTCACAATAGGGCAAAGGGGATGCTAGGGTACGTGAGGCGCATGTTTTGAAACCTGAAGCCGTAACAATCAATATACCACTCTATCTGTTTACTTTAAGCTCCAGCAGAGCCGTCAGGTCTGTTTACGTTCCACCAACAAGAGCAGGGGTGACTCACGCATGGCATTAACAAGGGGCTCCGAGCGCTAGATATTCAGATTTTGCAGGCAAACTCTGCCACACTTTTTCCTGGATTTAATGTTACATGTTGCCCCCAGAAAGATTACAGACCTCTTTGCTGGTCATAGTAGATATTGCTCATAAAATGCAGGTTTTAATATATACTGCTGTGAGTTTTACAGCACTGAGGTTTTACAATGCTTTCCAAATATGAAGGTCCTCCCCCATGGCACGTGACCACCTTGATTTGGAGACTGATTTGGAGCGGGGGTAGGGGGGGCGTGTCATGCAGCTCAGAGATTTGGGTCTGGAAGGCCCAGAGACGGGTGATAATGTACTTCCACAGATGAGCGGAGTTATGCAATCCTAGAGATAGACAGAACTGTCTCTGTACCCAGTGACGCTTGAGGTCCAGTTTGCGCATGATACAAAAATCGTCAGGTTGGGAGTTTCATTATTTGACTGATTGATTATTTGTTGAGCACTCCTAGATTAAGGTACACAGTATTCTGTCTCAAAATACCTTAAAGCAGACTGTCAGAGTGCTGGGGAATATTTTATGGCCTGTGAACGTGGCAAGCCAAAATGATGGAAGGCTTTGTACAAGGTTGCACAGGTGTCACCGGACACTGATGCTTGCAAATATGCATTGCATTCTCTCTGTCATGCTATAGAGAATTACAGGGTTCTGTGTGTGGGGGAATCAGATTCCTCTCTTTGCAGTTTGCCTTTAGAGCCTCTACCAATGTGCATCCACATCGCCTCTCACTTGCCTGATCTGCATTCACAAAGACTTTGGCCTACAGTCTGGTCCCAATAAACTCCTGTGCCTGAGCTGGTTGAAACATTATCAGGAGTGCTTCATCGTGCCGTAGCCCTGGCATGATCTGATCATGAGGTGCTTTGATTTGTGGCGCGTCCTAAAACAAATGCAGATGCCAGAGAGCTAAGGTTAGTTCTGGGCATCTCAGGGGGTATGCACTTGGCAGCGTAGCCAGTACTTTGATTCAGGTTCCCTCAGGTCCACAGAGCTAGCTGTATTTTACAGTTGAGGCAATACGGAGTTCCAGGGAAAGAGTAAGCCTGGCTGATCCTACCACACTAGAAACCAAATCTGGGTAGCGGCTCTTGCTGGAAGCACTGCTGAACCTAGACCCTCTCAGTACCGCAGTCCTGTCCTAAGTGACTTCTTTCTCTGATCTGCTTTGTTTTTGCATTCATCCGCTTAACAGTACTCAAGTTCGTTTAAGGTGTGACTCCTGTCTTAGATCTAAATCAGGGTGTGTGAAGAGCTCCTCCTTTTCACTGCTGTAAAAGTTTACTGGAGAGTGTGGTAAAATCACTTCATTTTCTTATACTACTGGCTGTTGCCTGGCGATGAGGGCTCTGTGTCTCAGAATTGGTAGTTGATTTTTTAACTTTTGCACACCCAAAGTAGGATAGTTATCAGTGTCTTTGCACCAGTAACTGGTGCTTCACCTGGACTTTGAGAAGTCCTCGCTTCTCAACTGGAAGAGATTATTGTCAGCGACTGGTCCTTCTTTGCCGGTAGCTTTCCACGTTTGGCACTGGAGAATATGTGCTGCTGTGACCAACCAGGAGAAGGTCAGTGGGGAGGAAAGACCAGCAGGGAAAGGAGGTGATAGCCAGGAAGAGCTGCACCGGGCCCTGCTGACTGCCTCTGGGTGTGTGTGTGTGTGTGTGTGGCTGGCTCTGGGTGTGTGTGTGTGGTAGTAATTGCTGTCTGCTGAGCTCGTCCGTAGGGTACAATAGGTCTCACATTTGCGAGAGATTAAGCTAATGGCAATGTAAATGACAATGCCATTTATTTATCTGTTTTCAAAACCAACACATAAATACAAATGTTGTCATTTACAATGCCAATAGCTCAAACTTTTCCAAAGGCGAAACCATTGCATTGTAAATGCTTGTTCACATTGGCAGCATATATTATGGTCAACAGTTTCATAAACCACAGAGAGCTAGAGAATAATCAGAGGACTAGCCTTCATCAAGTTCAAGACTAGAGATCCTCCAATACATGATTTTGTTTATGCACTAGCCCACCAGACTTATACAGAAAAAGATTGTCTCATCATCATTCCTATATAAATTTCAAACACCCACCACACGTTCAAAACCATTACAACTAAATTCATAGCAGTCAGACCAGCACAAATCCCCGAGTCTGCATGAGCATAATTCGAGAGTTAGTCATCTACATCAACCTCTCCTTTAACACCCATGTCACCAAGAAAACTTCAGCTTTCATTCACCAGCTATTGTTCCTAGAGAATATCAAAACCCACCTGCCTAAAAGACTTCAGGAGTGTAGTCTAAGTCTAATTCTATTGCATGAGGAAAGCAGTAGCACCATATTTGCCACTGTACCTAATACAAATCTGAGGGAAACTTCGACACTGCATCCTTACTCAAAGGACTAAGCAAATGTGAATGTTATCAATCACACTCTAAATGACAGACACGTTGCAACACATACAAAGCTATAGCGACCAATACACCACCATGCCGGAAAAAAGTTGCATCAGGATGCTTTCACAGCTCTAAACCACAAGATATCATCATGGTTAAATTAAAGAAATTGCACAAAGAAATGGTCTACAACATAAGCCCTTTCAACCTCTGGAATTCTATCCCAACGGACATTCTGATGAGCGAATTATGTCTTCTTAGTATTGACTGATGGGTAAATAGGCCTGCTGTAGCTTTGATAGGCTTAACTGGAGATGTCTTAGGTGTTCCGGCCAGGTCTTACTATACACAACAATATCATCCAGTTAGGCTGACGAATACCCTTGGTGATGTTGGAGTAGGGTGTTCATAAGCCTCTGGAAGGTGGCCGGAGCCTCGTGTAGGCCAAACAATAGGAGTGTGAACTGATGTAGGCCGTCAGGGGTGGCCAGGACAGTTTCAAGGGGTCCTGCCAATAGCCTTTGGTTAGGACAATAGTTGTTACGTAATGAGCATCTCCTAACTTCCCAATCAGTTCGTCTACCCTAGGTATGGGTTAACCATCCAACTTGGATACCCTATTGACAACCCAGAAAGTCTATACAAAAGCATATGCATATGTCACGTTTCAGCACAAGTATGATTGGGGAACACCAATCACTACTGGAAGGACCTATGACCCCCATCTTCAGTATTTGTTTTATTTCTGCCTGAAGAGTCTGTTGACAAGCTGCAGGGACACAGTAGGGTCCTTTACGAGACTTGAGCTGAGTGGTGTAATCTAAGAGGGAATCAGCCTCATCCTCGGCATCCTTCTCCCAGGCTTCTTTTTGTGATTTCAAGGAGTGTCCGGGGGTCGTTTGCCAAAGAGTAATTAAAGGGGTGAAACCCCTAGACAACTATGTACTTGGCTTCATAGAACAACAAGCATTACAAATGCAATATGTCTCGCCTTTAATTAAATTAAAGCCATTTGCTTTGCTATACAATACCATTAGCAAAGCAAATGGCTTTAACTTAATAAGAGGCGAGACCGAATGCATTTTAAATGCTTGTTAAAGGAGGCCTCGAAACGGGTCTCTATCAGGCTCTGTTTTGTGCCCTGGCACAGGCGGTCCGTTATTTTCCGGACTGCAGTGACAGCAGCCACATCATGTGCGCTGCTCACAGTCCTCACTTCTCACTAGTGGAGAAGTTACGGCATGACGTCATGCCAGGTGAGCGTTGTAGGGGAAGAGAAATCATTTAAAGAGAGTCATTTTGGGATTTCCCTTCTATTTTTTTTAACTCAGGGACAGCAACATTGTTGTGGTGTCACCAGGGCTTTAAGTGGAAGCTTTTTCAATATTATTTATCTTATGCAACTGACAACTATTGACAAAACCAATAGTCCTGACTTGTTGTATGTATGATGTTACTTGTTGTATCAAGTTGGGGGACACACGGGGGCGTGGCTACGAGGGCCACCACGGCGGACATGCATTGCTGAGGCTCAGCGATCGGGCTTTCACCTCGACCTGTTCCATGGAGCCCAGCTGGTCCACATCTGTATTCAGCGGCACGGATCACGCCATGCGCCTGATGACATTGCCTGAGATAGCCGTGCAGTCCTAAGGCGGCAGCAGTCCGGTTTCACAGCAGGGACGCGGTGCGGAGTATGAGAGGGCGTGCGCGCCCCACGCGAAGATCCCCGTGACAGTGCCTGTACCGCCGCGGGTCCGCAGAATTCCCGCAACTCCGTGGGAGGCCTGGACACCCTCAGAATCACCCTGAGAGATCCGCAAATGCCAAAGGGGTCATAGATAGCCCTGAGCACTGTAGCGCTCGTACTGTGATTGCGGTGAGAGCCCGGTGAGGCCGCCCATCATTACCCCGGGCCCTACCTGTTTCCCGCTCTACAAGCGACGGAAGCTCCCTGCCTGCAGATGCTGAGCGGCCAGACAGAACCGGTGGCGACCCGGCGGGCATGTAATGCCGGTAGGTGCTGCCGCCAATCACACCTGCCAAAGAAGCTCCTCGGCTGCCATGTTGGGTGAAGGATTCCTGCTGCCTGCCTTTTGTGCCTCCGACTGTAATTGACGCTCAGGTGAGCCTGCCTGGTAGCGCTGAAAGACTGTCAGGAGGCTCTGCTCATCGTGCAGAAACCGCTGAGGGGCGCAGCCGTTAGGTGGCCCGCCTGGCCCTAAGATGGCGGCGAATAGCAATATTTAATGGCAGAATGCAAGGCAATGCGGCGCACACTGAGACCCCCAGCTGCGATCACGGCGGCGTCCACCAGTGCCAGGGGATTGAAGGGAGCTGGTGACCTGGCAGGCTGCACCACAACAGCAACTTGCCTGGCCTTAATGTGGAAGGTCTGCCTAACAAGTTCCCTGTTGGCAGTGTGAGGGGCGCAGATTGCTGACCCCAGCACCGCCCTTTATTACAGCATACCGGGGCAGGATTGCCATCAACTGTTGAGACCGGCATTTACAGTGGCACAACACAGCACGCCCCCGGTGACCGAGACAGTGCCGGCACCCCCACTGTTGAGGGGAGCCGCCTGCCCACCCGCAGCTGGGATCACTGGCAACCACCACTACCAGGTAGAGGGCCGCGGCGAGGGCCCGCCTAGCTCATACTTGTAACATACCAGCCCATGTTTGCTGATGGTGCCGCTTGCTGCCCCCTCACCTGGGCAGGGAAACCCCACCATGCTCTACCTTTGAACCAGCCCAAAGTACAGAGAAGTGGTTAGCGAGGGAACACCGTATACATCTCCACTGCCCAGGCAACAGTAATCCACAGACAGACGTCAAACACAACAGACTGCGTTAGACCGGGCCACAGGATATTGCCTGACGCTGAGGTCTGCCCTATACCTACTATGTACCCACTCCAGCTGCCTACTGCGCAACGCTCGCCTCTTGGCACACCGGAAGTCCACGGACCATCTTAAATCCCGTCTCCTTCCTGAGATACCTTCATCTGCAAAAGGCACCAACTAGTCACGTCACCAGGAGACGCATCGCCACTCAGGCCAGCCTGGACACCAACGCCCACCGCGCTCGCACGGTCCCAACTGAGGAAATGGGTAAGCCTAGTGTTGTGTTTCTATCTAGAACCCTAATTCAATATTCCCGATTTAGGCCTTTGTATGGCTATAATAATAATATCCTTATAAAGGCATAAGAATCATATCCATATTTAGTAATAGCCCATGCAGTCCAAATACAGCATGGCTACTCCCCATGACTCCTAGAAAGTACAACGCGTTCTTTAAACAAACCAAGCCTCCAGCAGCCCGGGAAATCCCCCTGCTTTTGTTTTGATTTGCACAACTCCTAGAGTCAGAAAGGACTGTTAGTTCTTGGTGACGTGTTATGTCCAACCTTACGTCAAACACCGGCACCTTTCAGGTAGAAATATACCAACGTTGCCTTAAGCAAACACACGGTGGTTTGGAGCAGAGCGGCTATCTACTTGCCCGAGAACCCAGCTGATGCGAGAGCCCACGGACGCCGCCCCTCCCTTTTGACGCACTGAGAAAGACGCTGTCTTTTTCTCCAGCCGAGAAAATCCAGCTTCGGTGTTTCCAGCCACCCTTGCGGGTTACTGGGATATCGAGTCCTGAGAGAGATATAAGACCTCCTTCATTCTAAGAACCAAGGTACGGAGCTGACTAAACCCTTAAGAGAATGCTTGATTCAGATCCTTGGCAAAAAAACAACTTAATTTAAACTGCTACTTACTTGCTCCTTCCCACGTATTAGGCTTAGGTCAGGTACACCGGGGTAGGCGTAGATTAGAAGCACCAGTTGAGTACGTTAGTCAATGTTTTTATGTATGTATATATTTTATCCATTTTAAAGTATCATATGGCTAAGAAACCATATCAATGCTTTTACAGTATTATTTTATAATACTCCTTTTACTGTACGCACTTTACTTTATAATAAGTATTGCAATTGTGGCAATTCACTTCTCTTGCATGAGAAAGAAGACTGCTCAATAAATAACACCTTTTATTGAAAACGCCTGTCTCTCTAGTTCTCTGCACTCTGGTGAAACTAAGTACGCACGACTGACTGAGTGAAATAATTGCCTATTGTTTTCACACGACTCTAGAGATACACTCTTTATTCTGAGGGAGCAAAGTTGTCATGTTTATGGTTGTCAGAAGCTAATCCCTTCTTGTCTATCCAGGGAAGTTAAACTCCTCCTTGTTTACTCGAGAAAGTTTCTAGTGACCTCTGAGCTAGCTGGCAAAACTAATTAAGTCTAATATAGTCAGTAGAGACCTAGTCGACCTCAGTCCTACGTCTAAACTGCTGTTTATATTATTCCAATGCGCAGAGCCTATTGGGAATATAGGAACTACACTACATGGCGCCCAACGTTTGGTAAGGCGATAATCTAACGCAAGACATTAGAGTAACTCAGTCGTGCTTTTTCACACAGACCCTTTTTCCCGTAAAACTCCAAAAGACGTCTGGAGTGGGTAAAAGGTTAAAATCCGCCGGAACTTAGTAGGAAGAGATTCCTATGTATTAGTTTTTGGTTTAGTCAACGTTGAAGGATACAGTGTTCCAAAATATTGCGCACCTAATCTTTGTTTGCTTGAAACTTGATCTGCAACAAAAAACTTTTTGTCAGTAAAAATGGGGGAAAGTGAAGACGAAAGGGAGGCAGCTAGAATAGCAGCTCAACTCCTAGCGGATGACACAAGTCTCCAAGAAAATGACCCGAATGCTATAATCATTCCGGTAAATGTAAGAAAAACTATAACTCTTAATCTTATAGAAAATGGACTAACACCAAGAGGTGGTACAGTCATATTTGTGGTAGAGGCCCATGAATATCGGCAGACAGATGTATTCTATTCATGGATAAACTTTCCAGCAGCAAAAGCTGTAACACACGAATTCCACTATTACAAGATAGAGGAACCTCCGGATGAATACGCTCCTTTCGAGGGCGTTGAAATCCCACTAAATTACCAAGAGCACCTGCTCTGGTTTAAAAGCGCCCTAAAACATCAAAATCACATCACCAGGCTCGGTCCACTAGGTAGACCAGGAGAAACGTGGCCGGTTCTAGCCAGCTACACACCACATCCCGACATTGAAAAAATGTCAAGTGAAGAACTTTTTGTTAAAATAAAAGAATTAACAAAGGCATATAGAGAATTAGTTCAATTGGCAATGGAGGATACCTCCAGAAATTGAAAGAAACAGATATAGCAGAACAACCTTTTGAACTTGCCAGAATCATAGAAAAATCCTATGAAGAACTAGGTAGAGATAGTTTGGGTGGGAAACCAGTAAAACCCCAACTACTTGAAAATCCAAAAAAAACATTTATTAAAAGTAATCTAAATACTCCCAAAAAAAGTTGGGATGGAAATAAACAATCCACTCCCAAAGAAAAACGATTCCAGTCCAGAGGAAGGTCTCCTCAATGGAGAGATAGATCTCTAGAACGAGGTGGCAAGTCTCCCCAGAGGGAGCCCTCTGAGAAAAGATACAACCTTAGAGTTAGGGATAAATTGAGAAAACCTGATAGATATCAAGATATTGATACACGTCCCTCTCGATCTTTTCAGACTTCCTCACAGAAATCGGAAAGAAGAGGACGGTCAGAACACAAGGAAGAGCACGTCAAGTCTAAAGACAAGGAACCTGCTCATCAAAGTAAAAAATTACAATTTCCAAGAAAGAAGGTAGCTAGTATTAAAATAATAAAACATGCCGAGGATACTGAGGACACAACTGAAAAACGGACAGTGGGCCCAGACAATGCTAGACAGCGCAGCAGAAGTGACCATGGCTCGCAAGATCTTGATGAATCTTCTGGAGACAGTGGACACGAATGAATACATTCAAGTGGAAACTGCAGACACCAGAGTTAGCAAACCCCACAAATTATACGAAATAACATTACGTATAGAGGGGGACAAGACTAGGAAAGTAAGGTTTTTTTTTTTGGGATAACCTTTCGAAAGGCTATGACATCCTGTTAGCTGAGAAAGACTGGCCACCAGAGTTTGTCAGGGAGTGCCCTCATGGCGAAGAAATGATTATGCCTGCCTTCTCAAATCATATTCCAATTCATAAAAAATACACATTTGCAAGAAAATGGGCAGTAGCCCAAGCTCCTGCAATATATAAAAATCATGTAGGATGGGATGAGGATTCTCCTCACCATAAAATCCAGTTAAAAAATCAACCCACTGCACAAAGGCAGTACCCAGTTAAACAAGAAGCTAAAAAGCAAGTCAGGGAGATCTTAGATCAACTTGAATATCAGGGGGTGATTGAAACATGCACCTCACAAATGAACAATCCTTTGTTTCCTGTCTAAAAGCCAGACGATTCATATCGTCTAGTTTTGGACTACAGACACCTTAACTCATATTGCAAAACATTTGCAGTACAAAACTCACACAGTGCAGCACTAATGAATAACATCGTGCGCAAAAAATATAAAACGACATTAGACATCTCTAATGGATTCTTTTGTCAAAACATTGCACCTGAAAGCAGGTATTTGACCGCTTTCTCAATAATGGGGTCGCAAAAACACTTCTGTCGACTCCCACAGGGATTCAAGAATAGCCCAGGATTATTCTCAGCAAGAGTAACAGAGTTACTACAAATATATGATGATGAGGCATTATCTTATGTCGGTGACATCTATCTCACAGATGATGACCTGGAGACACACTTGAAAAGAGTCAACACCATAATACTTGGGTTTGCGGCTGAGGGTTACAAATTCAACTTTAAAAAGTCACGAATTGTCCATCTAACTGTCCTATTTTTAGGATACGAATTATCAAGTGAAGGCAAAAGCCTAGCAGATAACTTCTTAGAGAAGTGTGCTGTACTCCAAGCACCTAAAACGCTGAAGAACTTACAATCAATACTAGGTTTGCTGAATTTCAGAAGAACATACATCCTAAATTATGCAGAGAGGGTTAAACCTCTCTATGAATTAATAAAACCTGATTTCAAACCAATAAATTGGACTCAGAAACACACAGAAATTTTAAGATTATTGCAAAGAGACATGTTAGCTAAAACTAAATTGCAAACTCGCGAAAACGTACGCAACCTTGTAATCCGAGTCATCCCAGGAAGATGCGGATTCACGTACCTAACCTTTAATGAGGGAGAAACGGTACCAATAGCTTACAAATCACATTTGTACACACAAGCTGAATGAAATTCAGTTCTACTGAAAAAATTCTAATAGCGATTCAAACTGCTGTAGCAAAAGAAAGAGCCCAAGCCCAAGGCAGAAGAATAACTGTTTTAACAGCAGAATCAGCCCTTGAGGCATTAACAAGCCCACGCAATTTGAATGCTGTGGCATTAGATCCAAAGTGGATACAATGGGAAAATTCTCTTGCTGCAGAAGACGTGAAATACTATTTTGACCCGAAAATGAAAAAACTAGAAAATCTAGAATATGAAGAAGAATATCCTCTGCCAATCGAAATTCTGCCTCTCGAACAGTACACATGTGTAATCTACATGGACAGATTTGCACAACACTACGATGTAGAGAAAAAATCCTCCAACGCAGCGCGCGCGATTGTTAAAGGTCGCTGGCGCTTTGGTAAATTCAAACCAATAGTTACAAAGACTGAATCACTCAGAAACTGTTCAACTCAGCGAGCTGAAATAAGATCTTTAAAGATGGCGCTTGAAAATGCCGATCGCGAATTCCCCACACTAATAGTGTGCGATTCGCATTACTGCGTCAAGTCTTACAATAATGACATGCAGACCTGGATTTAAAACGGTTACAAAGATGACACAGGTGCCACAATAAAGCATAAAAAGCTCTGGGAACAAGTAGTTATTTTGCAGAAAGAACTACAAAAGACTCACGTGATACACACACTGAGTCATCAACGTGATGGCGTTCACGTTGCAGGGAATTCAATGGCTAACAGAGCCACAGCGGAAGCGGTCCTACCGGCTTCCGTAGCCACAAAAAAGCGTTCTAAAAAACACATAGATGGAGAAACTATGCTACGGGTGAAAGCCTCATTAAAAGGCGACTATGCAGCATTACCTCTGAACTATCCACTCAGTTATACATACATAATTGATGCAAACTCTGTTCCTTTTGCTCAAATCCCTGGAGTGGGGGATAGAGTAATTCCAAACACGAACAGGAGAGTCTTTTTAATAGCAGACGCACACATGGGAGAGGGGCTAAGACACCTAGAGATCGTGAAATCTCTAAAAGAATTACAATCAGAATACTGGTGGCCGGGGATGAACTTGCAACATTACAAATTTGCAAAGGATTGTCCAGACTGCAACAGAGACCGCAGTCATGAACCGACCGGAGTATTGCCAGGACCCTTTTGTTAGAAAGCATACGGCTATCTATACGCAAAAATCCAGCAGGAGAAACGCGATCCCATAAATATTAAGACTAGATTCACTTAAAATGCAGACACCAGCGCCCGGCTGACGCCAGAACTATTATACAAAGATTTGCGAGTCTTTATCGGCATAAACGCAATTGGCATGCTACATTCTGACCAGGGTCCTGCGTTTAGCTCTAGGGCTTACAAAGAGGCCATGACCAGCCTGGGCATTGCATTGCGGTACTCTTCTCCATTCCATCCTGAGGGATATGCGGTAGTGGAAAGAAAAAACCGTGACATAAAGCAATCTATAACGGCGAGGGTATTAGGTTCGGGTGATGGGTGGGTCAAACATTTAACAAGTGTCCAACGTAGTCTTAACAATCTGCCAAGAAATTCTCTAAAAGGTCTCACTCCCTACGAACTATTGTTCGGTACTAGAATGCATATCCAGGATCTTGATAGTCACACTTCAGTGGTAGAAGAAAAAGCCTTTGATATCAAAGACCGTTTGGCTGTTTTACAGGACTTAAATGAAACAAGAAGAAGCCTGAGTAACATAAAATTAAAGCAACAGCCAACAGCCACTGAAGAAAAACCACCTGTCCCAGCAAGACCTGTCTGGATTCCAAAGATTGGGGATCTGGTCAGAGAAAAGATCGCGGTGAAGAAGGAATTTGGGCCTTCTTACAGAAAAGCAGTACCTGTCTTAGCTGTCAGCGGAACAAGATCAGTTGTACTACCGCCCCTTGCTGGTAAAAAGGAGAACCGAGTTGTATCCATCGACCTGGTAAAACCACAATCATGTGGCCAATAATAAGTAGTAGGCCCAGTGGACTCCCAAGAAATAGCAGAATACCAAAATTTGCTACAATCGAAGAGGTTCAAACTGAAAGACTAATCACTTTTGATAAACCTGCAGTGAATAAAAAAGGACTATGCAACAAAGCCATGGAACTTGTGCCTCTTGAAGCCCAAATTGCAACAGTTCATCAAGAAACACCAGTCTAAAACGATGTAGCCTCAGACTATGCTAGTGAAACAAAGAAAAATGCAAAAGCAAATGAAAATCTGGAAGCAATTCCAACAATTGACAGAACTGCATCTGGCTACTTCATCAATTTCGATGATTTTTCTGAAGATCCAAGTGAGCATGAAGAAACGCCCGCAACAAAAACTTTCAAAGACAAAGTAACTGAACTCTTTCATCAACTCAAAGAAACATATCTGATTTCACCATGGATTGAATTTTTGGATTGTGTTAGGTGTACTTTTCCTCCTGCTTTGGCTCATCATGGTTCTACGTTTGGGAAAATTCATTGATGGAACATATAGTACAATGGACACAGCAAGTCAGAACATCAACTTGGTCCTAAAGCCTCACACATCCTCTCACATCACAAAAAGAGAACTGTCATCAGTGAACATCACAGCCAATCCAATACCTGGTGGGGTAGCATGGGACAAAACGGATTATGAAATCTATGGCCCGATTGAGCTCTTGAAATATCCACACCAGTTTAAGGTTTCCTTAAGGGACTTTGTGACACCAAAGTACTTTTTCTGATGATTGGGACTTTGAAAATATTAATAATATGATGTCAGATTTAGTAATGTCAGCAAAATTCACAGAACATGATTATTTGCAGGGTTCATCAAATTATGAAGAGTTATATTGTTATAATCATTTTAGTCATCACTATTTGCATAAATCTGCTCAACCTAGAAATGTTTTAAATTATAATCAATGGGAACATTGTGCAACACCGCCTAAAGGCAGCTCAAAAACATTTTATGAGAAATTCCCATACTTCTCAGGTTTTAACACAAGTGATGCAGAAACGTTTTATTATAGAATGTCAAATAAGACAGGAATGAAAACAATGTTGACAAATACTAAATTGATTTATTCTGAAACATTTTATGAATAAATGACTACATTTGGTTTTGAATTCTGGAAAAACAACATTGAAACAAAAACCATCTGGGGTACAAAAGAATGGCAGGTCCAAGGTTTAGAAGCACTATTCAGAGCCTGCATGATCCCAGAACAATTAATATTCCTGAATGACACCATTCAGCAAACAACCTGTCTTGGCCTAGCCAAAATAAAAGACTTAAACAAACCGTCTATTCCGAAGCCCATGCCTGATAGTAATAGCACGGGGTTAAGTTAGCAACAACAAGGGACCCCAAATTGGTCAGCTGGGACCTCGGGGAACATACTTTGTACATGCAACAGTGGTCCCACGCATTCAAGAAATATAGGAGAAAAATTAATATAGACAGAGTCAATCTATATTGTGAGTGACATGTCCAGCCCGACAGTGGTCTTCAAATTTTACTCAATATGCATATAATTGAAACACAACAAGTACCTTCCACAATTCAACCAGTGTGGAACACAAGCTTGTGCCCAGCACTAACAGAACAGGTACAGAGGGTGGGTATAGAGAGCAAAGAAGGGCTATTTAAGGCAAGAAAGACGTTTTCTGTCATCAATACAATTGTACAGAATTTTCGAACCAAAGCACCATTACATGACATAGTAATCACGTTTTTAGTATTTGGTGCTAAATAAGTCGACGGCGTTTCGGACCCTTTAGTAAATCACAGGGACCATCATCAGGACATTTCAATGAAAGCCTTAGTAAAGTTTAGCCTCTAATTGCCGGAGTAACCCAATCGATAGCGGCAGATGAGGGGGGATGCGTGCGCTCACAATCGAGCGTAGCGTTCCGCGGAGCCAATGGTGTGAGTCGGCGTGCGGGTCTGCTCCCGGTCTTTGAAGCCCGGGAGCAGACCCGCACGCCGACTCACCCGGTCACCCGAGGCTCCGACAGACACCATTGGCTCCGCGGAACGCTACGCTCGATTGTGAGCGCACGCATCCCCCCCTCATCTGCCGCTATCGATTGGGTTACTCCGGCAATTAGAGGCTAAACTTTACTAAGGCTTTCATTGAAATGTCCTGATGATGGTCCCTGTGATTTACTAAAGGGTCCGAAACGCCGTCGACTTATTTAGCACCAAATACTAAAAACGTAATTACTATGTAATGTAATGGTGCTTTGGTTCGAAAATTCTGTACAATTGTATTGATGACAGAAAACGTCTTTCTTGCCTTAAATAGCCCTTCTTTGCTCTCTATACCCACCCTCTGTACCTGTTCTGTTAGTGCTGGGCACAGGCTTGTGTTCCACACTGGTTGAATTGTGGAAGGTACTTGTTGTGTTTCAATTATATGCATATTGAGTAAAATTTGAAGACCACTGTCCGGCTGGACATGTCACTCACAATATAGATTGACTGTCTATATTAATTTTTCTCCTATATTTCTTGAATGCGTGGGACCACTGTTGCATGTACAATGATAGTAATAGCACTACAGATGTGGAGATAGACGTATCCCATATTTTACACCAAAACAGAACAAATCCTGATTGGAAAAAATGGTTGATCTGGCCCACAGACACAAATAACTGTCAAGATAGATTCCTGAGCAAAACACAGGGATTTAAACAGACCAGGCCAGACCCTAGATACTCCCAGAGACAACATCCAGGGATAGTTACAACATACAGTGTAGGGAAACTCTGCCTTGAATGGCTACAGAAATCCACACTGGCTGAAATTAAGCAACGCTTGACTTTACTTAAAGACGGTGCTGACTTGCGTGATTTCATACTGGGACCACGCAAACAGCGTCAAAAACGTTTCATATACGCCGGTATATACGCTGCTTACAACGAAGCTTGGAAAGTAACACAAATTGAAACAGCTGAAAAAATACGAGAAATTGATCGTATTAATTTGGCGAAATCACTTTCTGTAGTGAACAATGGGTTAACGACTCTGTCCTCCAGAATATATTCACTGGACAGCATTGTATCATCTGCTATTGATATAATAGAGCAGGACTTACTAATGTTACAACACGGTCAGTCCCAATTACGTTCTATTGTACAGCTTGGCTGGACGTTGCAAAATCTGCGTTAAGGCTACGTGCCATGGCGTTTAATCAACGTAACGTCATTATTCTCTATCTTTAACCTTACTGATAAACAAATCAGTTTGGCACAAAAAGGAGCAGACTACACGATTCTGAGCATTGAAAAACTTGAGAGATTACCATTGACAATGTCAGAGAGACCTGTCATTGAATGGATAATACATGGGACGATTACAATCCCAATAACAACTTTCCAGTTTAAGTATTGCCAAAAATATATACCAGCAGGCCTGTATGAAAGGTTGGGTAAAGGATACATCAAGTCAACATGGAAATTACCTTATACACACAAATGTTATAGTGAAGGGAAAAAATAGGTATTTCTTAGTGGTAACAATTGTAAAAAATCACGAAGTGGTACACTCCTGTGTCAAGGTATTCCCCTGCATGGAGCCTGCGAAAGGTCTTCAAATAACCTTTCATGTCACCTGCACGGCACTCCTGCAGCACAGATAGAGCCATTTTTTAGACAGCTTTCCAACGGCAGCTACGTTCTAATAAGTGACCACAGCTGTTGTGGCATGGTGCCAGGAAAAGCCTATCTCGTGAGTGTTAGTTCCATGGTCACTTGCTGTATGCAAGTATTGTATCCAAACAGCAATCCAGACATGGAGGCGGCAATATGGCCTCGTTTGAATATCTCTTCTATTCGAATTGATACTTTAAGCAGAATGAAGTCTATTCTTTTACAGACAACTGTGCCTTTAACTTCGTCCAAAGCGACGTATGATCTGCAAGTTGCAAGGACAGCAGCAGAGATACATTCCCTATTATCAACAAAGTGCCCCGTACATTTCGTAGAAATGTTAAGGCAAATTTTAAACATGTCTGATACCAGTGGTATTGCACATGTATTTAAGACAATTTTTTCAGCACTGTTAACACCCTTTGAAACAGTTCTGGGCATCTTTCCGAATTTTGTCCATTCTGTCTTCGGCGGTCTGCCTTTACTTTTGGGACTCGTAGCAGGAATTTTATTTTTGATCCTTCTGCTCCGATATGGCAAGCCAAGCCACAGACAAGACTTCAGCAACGATGGGAGAAACGATCCTAGCTATACGCTACCGGGACCGCATCACTAAAGTCCTCGGATTAGCCCGGTTAAGAGATCTAAGTGCAACCTGGTTTCTTTCATTCAGACCTATCTGGCAAGATTGCATCTTACCTGTGCTTCGATGTCTGCTATGCGGAGAAGAATGTGTGTTGGACATCTGTCTTACACTACCATCAGCAGTACCAATGGATACAGATACCTTGCTAGGTCCGGTAACGACTCATGCATCGTGTTGTCCCCAACGGCTACCTATTCTGATGACGGCATTCGTTGAGACCTCACCACTACGAGTAGGTGGCGGTGAAGTACGAGAGGAAAGCAGCACCAAACAGGTACAACCTTCTGTGAGCATTGCTGATCCTGACATCGATGATAGCAATCATTCTCACATATGCACAATCTCAGCATTTTCGAAGTTGATTGAACTTTCACCTGATGTTGTAGACCAATTTTTTGCAAGCCTGTCTGAAATGATGTTCTCCCCGGAACAAAAAGAATAACTTCTAAAAACAACGAGCACACAGCGTTCCCTGAACTCTGAATTCGGCCTTCAGTTTTGATAAACACAGCTACTGAAAACAATTGGAACTATTTTTCCCCTTGAGAGCGAAATAATTTTTTTTCACTTCCAAAATATTTACCCTTTTTCTGGCACAAAGTACACTGCTTAAAGTAGAACTATTCTTAGAGAACAGAGCTTCTATTTTAGGAACTCTAGAGACAATATTTTACCTCAGCCTCTAGCACATGTACAGCATTTGTATAAATATGTGATGGAATGGTCTTGACCTTCTTTTCTGTATTCAGAGCCATTACATGTGTAATTTTCGCAATTCATTCAGCTGATATATATATGCATTTAACTGAATGATAACACTGCTTGAAAAACGTACAGTACCAATACTCATTTTCGTGTATTTGCCATATACCATTTCAAATGCAATTTATGTATTTTTGGGGTGGGTTGGAAAACACACATGCATCGATATGTTTAATATTGCTTAGTTTTTAGTAATGATGGACATTAATTCGTGGAGTGGGTGTTGTGTTTCTATCTAGGACCCAATTCAATATTCCCGATTTATGCCCTTGTATGGCTATAATAATAATATCCATATAAAGGCATAAGAATCATATCCATATTTAGTAATAGCCCATGCAGTCTAAATACAGCATGGCTACTCCCCTAGACTCCTAGAAAGTACAACGTGTTCTTTAAACAAACCAAGCCTCCAGCAGCCCGGGAAATCCCCCTGCTTTTGTTTTGATTTGCACAAGAACTCCTAGAGTCAGAAAGAACTGTTAGTTCTTGGTGACGTCTTATGTCCGACCTTACGTCAAACACCGGCACCTTTCAGGTAGAAATATACCAACGTTGCCTTAAGCAAACACACGGTGGTTTGGAGCAGAGCGGCTATCTACATGCCCGAGAGCCCAGCTGATGCGAGAGCCCACGGACGCCGCCCCTCCCTTTTGACGCACTGAGAAAGACGCTGTCTTTTTCTCCAGCCGGGAAAATCCAGCTCCGGTGTTTCCAGCCACCCTTGCGGATTACTGGGATATCGAGTCCTGAGAGAGAGATACAAGACCTCCTTCATTCTAAGAACCAAGGTACGGAGCTGACTAAACCCTTAAGAGAATTCTTGATTCAGATCCTTGGCAAAAAACCAACTTAACTTAAACTGCTACTTACTTACTCCTTCCCACGTATTAGGCTTAGGTCAGGTACACCGGGAGAGGCGTAGACTAGAAGCACCAGTTGAGTACGTTAGTCAATGTTTTTATGTATGTATATATTTTATCCATTTTAAAGTATCATATGGCTAAGAAACCATATCAATGCTTTTACAGTATTATTTTATAATACTCCTTTTACTGTACGCACTTTACTTTATAATAAGTATTGCAATTGTGGCAATTCACTTCTCTTGCATGAGAAAGAAGACTGCTCAATAAATAACACCTTTTATTGAAAACGCCCGTCTCTCTATTTCTCTGCACTCTGGTGAAACTAAGTACGCACGACTGACTGAGTGAAATAATTGTCTATTGTTTTCACACGACTCTAGAGATACACTCTTTATTCTGAGGAAGCAAAGTTGTCATGTTTATGGTTGTCAGAAGCTAATCACTTCTTGTCTATCCAGGGAAGTTAAACTCCTCCTTGTTTACTCGAGAAAGTTTCTAGTGACCTCTGAGCTAGCTGGCAAAACTAATTAAGTCTAATATAGTCAGTAGAGACCTAGTAGACCTCAGTCCTACGTCTAAACTGCTGTTTATATTATTCCAATGCGCAGAGCCTATTGGGAATATAGGAACTACACTACACTAGGACAGCGACGACGGCCCAAGGAGCTACCTCAGACGCTACCAACAACCCCCCCTGGCACCTCCAAAGACGATACCACAACAGTGGACAATTCCCTCTCAGCCAAATTGGATAAGGTTCTGGCAGCAATAGAACAATCCAGGCTATCAATGGAACAACAACTGGGTACCCTGACGACGGACATTAGCCTCCTCCGTGATGACCACCGAAAATTATCTGACAAGGTCTCCGAAAATGAAAAAGCAGTCACCTCCATCCAACCCATGGTGCAGACTCACCAAGATTTGATACAGACACTGATAGGCCGCGTGTCCACCATGGAAGAACGCATCGATGACTTGGAAGGGCGTTCGAGACGCTGTAATATACGCATTCTTGGCTTACTGGACGGAATTGTAGGGACAGACGCAGTGGCCTACATGGAGTCTTGGACCAAGTCATTCACTCCCAACGCAGAGCGGACAGCGTTCTTTTCCATCGAGCGGGCCCACCGTGTCCCAGCGCGCCGCCCCCAGCCGGGAGCCCCGCCACGCCTAATGCTGGCAAAATTTCTACACTTCAGAGACCGGGATGCGGTGTTGCGGGCGGCGCGTCAGACTGGACCACTTCGGGTGGAGAACCAAACCATCATGCTCTTCCCCGACTATTCCCAAGCGGTCCAGCATCAAAGGTCATCCTTCATGGAAGTGAAAGTCGCCTACAGGCAGAAAAGATAGAATACTCCCTGCTGTTCCCTGCCCGTCTTAAAGTCATGCATGATGGTAACACCCACTTCTTCACAGCCCCGGAGGAGGAGCATGACTGGGTGGACCAGAACTCCACCACAGGTCATCGTGCGGAATGCACCCAGGAGCAGCGCACTAGAGAATCGGGTCCCAGACGACAGCGCTCACTACGCCGCAACGGACACGGGCACTTCTAAATCGCTCCCATGCACCCTGGGGTCCCCAGACCTGGAACAAATAGTTCAGGAAAGACATAAAGCCCTGAAGGCGGTGGAGAGCCTCCGCCCCACCTCCCCTGCAACAGACATCGAAAGGGCTCCCCACCTATTCTCGTCAGAGGATGAAGGAGACAGCGAAACAACACAATCTGGAGTGGACTCAGTGGCCTTGCCTTCCGTCACCCCGCGAACAACTGATGATTTGATATGAATGAACATTTGTGATACAATGAAGGTACCGGGTGGGAGGTGTTGCATTCGGTATGCTGTACAAAAGGGGGTGGTGCAAAAGGGGGTGGTGGTACAAAAGGGGGTGGTGATGGACGGAGCATCTGAACCAATCAAACACTCACACCCAGGCAATAGATCTGGGTTTAATCCATCACCGTTCTTCAGCCCACTCAGCCACCCCAGTTCAGACATGGCCATATGCAAATCAGTCTGAACCTGTGCCTCATGGGAACAGTCCAGCCCGAACTGCCAAGCCATGTCTTCCCTGGACCGGATTCAAGCTTCCTAGGACCGGTTTCTGGCATTACAGCCGTCTTCAGCCAGGCTTGCTTGAATCCAGTGGCAAAATGAGCAAGGGACTCACGTCTGAGCATACCCTGCCAACTTATGGCGAACAAAGCGTTACAAAAGGGGGTGGTGATGGACGGAGCATCTGAACCAATCAAACACTCACACCCAGTCAACAGATCTGGGTTTAATCCATCATCGTTCTTCAGCCCACTGTGCCACCCCAGTTCAGACATGGCCATATGCAAATCAGTCTGACCCTGTGCCTCATGGGAACAGTCCAACCCGAACTGCCAAGCCATGCCTTCCCTGGGGACCGGATTCAAGCTTCCTAGGACCGGTTTCTGGCAATACAGCGGTCTTCAACCAGACTTTCTTGAATCCAGTGGCAAAGTGAACAAGGGACTCACGTCTGAGCATACCCTGCCAACTTATGGCATACAAAGCAGTACAAAAGGGGGTGGTGATGGAAGGAGCATCTGAACCAATCAAACACTCACACCCAGTCAAGGCTCCTCAAAGGCCGCACGCACTATATGGACAGAATGCTACACATATGGACCAAACACGCCCTGACAGACACAGGGACACTATATTGTAACGGACAACTGCAGACATTTGAGGCACTCATGAATGACTTCGACCTCCCTCGGGGTCAGTTCCTGCTGCACAGACAGATCCTAGATGACTGCCGCAAACAATGGCACCCAATTGATAGAACCCCCTACACACCGGGTCATTCACGTAATCCTACAGATGGGCCCAGGGCGACACCTAGATATACAGAGCTATACGGACCCTTAGCCGACACACTCTTGCGCCCCTCAGGGAAAAATGGGAAACCGACTTTCGCCGGCCATTACATGACAGAGAATGGACTAAAGCGCTTGAATATACCAAGAAGGTATCCCGCAACTACAGTTTTAAAAACATACAGTTGCACATCCTACATCGGGCCTACCTCACTCCTGAAAAACTCCAGAAGTCTTTCCCCAGAAGCTCCTTCGCCTGCCCTAGATGCCCGGAGCCCACTGCCTCTTTTTTGCACATGCTATGGGACTGTCCATCACTCTACAGCTACTGGTACACAATCCATACCACTCTCAGCACAGTCACTGGACTTCGGGACCTCTACGCATGGGAAGCTAGCGCCCTTGCCATCTGCAAGCGACACAAGCACATGAAAGTAGAATGGCGCTTTACCTCCTTAGTGCTCCTCCTGGCCAAACGCTGCATTACTATACATTGGAATGCACCAGGTGGCCCCCCCTAGCAGCCTGGGTGGGCACGGTCAAGAAATGGGGCGCAGCGGAAGAGGGAATTCTCCGAGGAGAGGAAGCCCAGGGAACTCGCAAACATCCAATCTCCATGCCCTGGGCCATGCTGCTCCACTCCTTTACACAAGAAACGCTAACAGTGGCAGGAGCACGAGAGGACGGTTCTCCCAGGATTCCCACAGCCCAGGTCAATGCCCAGGGGGACATGGAAAGAAGGTGAAAGTTATCGACACACGGGACGCCGGCATTCTAATTAACTTCGGCGCTACCTGGATGGTATCCGAGAGTACTGAATAGTGGAACCACGAGAGTACGGAAATATTTTCCTGCGCCTCTGCCTGATTAAAGACGTATTGGGTCACTAGCTCCTCGTTCGTACCGTGTGTCCCTGGATAGCTTTAAACACTTAACAAATGTTTATTGTGTATCCTGTTTGTGTATCAGCGGTGGATTAGAGCACCGCTTGAGACTGTCCTACCTTACCTTATCCTTAAGCACCCATAAAGATTACCGAGTCTGAGAAGTTCTTTAACTCATCTGACGAGAGAAGGTGTTCTATTAACGTAGGAACCACTCACTAGAGGCCGATAAGGTTTAAAAGTTTTAAGAATATTTTGGGGAAGAAACTATGTATAAACCTGATGAAGGTGGTCTGACCATATGATCCACCGAAACGCGTCGCATGATAAAAGGAGGATTGTGTACTTTGGTGTTTAGAAAATAATCCTGACGTTTCCGCTGAATTTAATTTTCTGTATAAACCTCCTTTTTTACTAAATAGGAATTTAATGTTTCCTTTCTTTTAATGCTCTTCCCCGTTATTTTAATTAGTGTTGAATTATTATGTTTTAACCTTGCATTGTATAATAAATTGTTCAGGATTTTTCATAATTTCGTTCTTGTTTTGCCTCATGAGTACAGTATTGTGTTAATTTATTTGTTTTTATATTTATTGTTTGTTGAACGTTGTGTCACTACAAAAGGTGTCCCAAAGGGATTTCTTGCTTGACCTAATAGTCGACCTGGTACCCCATCCCTTTGGTTGCGGGGTCCCTCTCTCTTTTACTAGAGGACATGCAAAGGGCCCAGACACCTGACGGGCCACGTCTAATGGCCACCAACGACTCCTCACCACACCCCCATACAGACAACATCTAACGATTTCCCTCCCCCCTTCCCACACCTGCGCAACTCCAACGCGATATCTCGTAACAGTGCAACACTCGGGTGATCCGCTACACACGGTCGCAACGTAAGATACAGTGCATCCCAGTTCTATACCCCCAGTTTGTTCAAGGTTAGAATATGGCTGTCTTTACATAACCCCTACAAGAATACATGAGAGGGGGAAACTACACCCCAGCGCGGCACAATGATCACCCTGCATGAATGTTAAATGTATCCTGATTTCGGACGCTAAGGGCCAGTACCAATCAATTAACTGAGCTGGGAGATCTACAACCTTGACTTTTTACTATCCTATGTCAATGTATGATACACCCATGCGATATCACCTGTGCGCCATTACCATCGGCAATGATTGATGTGATGTATGTAACCATTTTAAATGCCAATAAAAATGTTTTACAAAAAAAAAAAGTTGGGGGACACACTATGCTAAGCACAGATTTTTAGCTTACAGTTTTTAAGACATGCCTTTAATTACATTGGCCACACCCCTTTGAGTGACACCCCAGGTTTTTCATCCCACTTAAAGCCCTGAGTAGGTCACATTCATAATTTGAGGCAGGCTAGATTAAGTGATTTGCCCAGAATCACAGGATGGTGATCCTACGCCGAGACTCGAACCTGGCCCCCACAGGCTGCTAATTACAAACACAAGCAGCACCAGGGCTTTAAGTGGAAGCTTTTTCATTATTATTTATCTTATGCAACTGACAACTATTGACAAAACCAATAGTCCTGACTTGTTGTAGGTATGATGTTACTTGTTGTATCATATATCTGGGTGCAAACAGCAAAATAGAAGTTTGGAGACACACTATGCTAAGCACAGATTTTTAGCTTACAGTTTTTAAGACATGCCTTTAATTACATTAGCCACGCCCCTTTGAGTGACACCCCAGGTTTTTCATCCCACTTAAAGCCCTGAGTAGGTCACATTCATAATTTGAGGCAGGCTAGATTAAGTGATTTGCCCAGAATCACAGGATGGTGATCCTACGCCGAGACTCGAACCTGGCTCCCCCAGGCTGCTAATTGCAAACACAAGCAGCTACAGTGTCAAAGTCAGCAGCTCTGACTGGAACGCTACACCCTGGGTAGAGGGAAGTTGCCAGGCACAATCCATCCACCTCTAGGTCTCATGTTTACTTAGCTCGATTAAGTGGGTTATGTGTACATAAATAGTTCATATAATACACAGGACAGGTACTCGGGTCCTCGAACAACTACATTTGCATGAGATTTGTTGAGCGGTAACAAAGTGCCCCAAGTCCACTTCTGATCAAATGTGATACTGGAGGGATGAAAAATCACAGGTGGGGCAACACAAACTCCAGTCGTATTACAGGGATTGACAGCTCCAACACACCGATCCTGTCGGGGAAATGAGTCTGACAAGTGATGCTGTCAACGTCCCCAAGGTGCTGGACGGGTAACATAATACTAACAGATCGGGGTTAGCTGGAGGGAAGGGGCGAGAGAGAGACTCACTGCTTGGCGACCATAAGAGGCAGAACCCCCTTCCACCAAAAACTGGGTTTGTCCTGAATCGATCTACATCCTTAAATCGCCGTACTGTCTTTCTAATTATCAACCAAATTGATCCCCACCACCCTGCTGCAGCAATACTACTAGATGCTGAAAAGGCGTTCGATTATCTGGAGTGGCCCTTTCTATATGCCACGTTGGGTAAACTGGGGTTCCCCAGGGGTTTCTGTGATCTCATTCGTCGCCTGTATACAAACCCAGTGGACCGGCTCCGGGTGAATGGCGAGCTCACAGATCAATTTGCTTTGTCACGCGGTACCAGACAGGGTTGCCCTCTATCACCCCTACTGTTCATTATTGCCATGGACCCTTTTGTGCGCCTTCTACAAGAACGCCACTTCCACCGGGGGCTTAGATTTCACTGCGGCCCTTTGTTGGCCATCTGGGATGGTTATAAATTGGACTAAATCCGAAATATTTCCACTGACTGGTGCCACGATTCCCTTTATTCTAGACTCCTCCCTGCGCTGGAGTGACAAACCCCCTGCTACCTTGATATTGTCTTACATCGAACCGCATCTGATGTCATTTGCCTCAATTATGGTCCCGCTATTGATCGCCTATCATCCCAAATTGACGGGTGGAAAAAGTCCAGCTGTCAATTGCCAGCAGGACTGCCAGTATTAAAATGGTGGTAATGCCCCGGTTTTTGTACCTTTTCCTTAACATCCCTATCCCGCTTACGTCTAAATTTTTCAATATATTTCGGAGCATGCCTTTGATCTGGGCCGGCAGGAAGGCACGTATTAGTTGGCAGACAATGACAATGCCTTTTCAGTGTGGAGGATTTGTAGTCCCAGACTTCTATTTGCATTATTTAGCTGCACAGGCACACTATGTAGACTGTTGGTACCATCCGGATGCGAGACTGCTGAACCTGAAACCGGAGGGGATGCAGGCTCATCCTTATTTTCTCTCTATCATCATTCCTCACGGCCTTATGAGGTCACCCACAGAGATACAAACACTCAAAACGACATATTGGGCTTGGGTGAAGTTACATCGCTATCTGCATGCTGAACACCTTTAATCCCAATACATGCCGCTCCTAGACACCCATGGCTATACCCAACCACCGAAACATTGACCAGAGGAACCCTGTCAGGCTGTGGGCTTCATACTATAAGGGACCTATTCCGCGACACCCAACTACGCTCTGTGACTGATCTCGCAGAGGGACATGACGTGTCCTCTATGGACAGATATCGTCTACATAGAACATGCACTTCCATGTATGCCACACTGCACTCCTCGACAGCAGAACCAAAGGATTTCCCCCCACTCTCCCTTGTTATTAAATCTGCCATTAGTGCCCACTTCGTGTCCCGTTTATATAATTTAGCTAAGACACTTCGACCACTGGTGGGAAGGCAGGCACGTGTTGCGTGGGAATGAGACTTGGGCCATCAGACAAGACGTGGGCTTATTGTTGTGAACCGACCCGTTTTGTAGCTGGCAATTACAGACATAAGCTTCTCCATTTTAAATGTCTGCAGTCCCTACATTACACCGAAAACTACTGGCAAAGATGAACCCTTCTAATTCCCATGGCTGCCGTAGGTGTGTGGTGGAGTATGCCGACTTCATACACTTAGCATGGAATTGCCCACCAATCTTGACATACTAGGAGGCAATCTTTCCTCATTTTGTTCTAATGATTGACTCTGAGCTATGCCCCTCCCATTACTGGCACTATTGGGCTATGTCAAACCACTGGGTACTGGTGCTCAGTATTTTTTCTTCGCCATTGCCCTGCTCCTCGCAAAGAGGCACATTTTTAGGCATTGTGGTGGCCCAGCAGTTCCATCAGTTTAGGCCTGGATGAAGGACTTAATGTATTGTGATCCTACTAGCTATATGTATGTGACACCGCAGCCTCCCTGCTCCAGGCTCAAAAATATTTGGCATCCACTCCTATTTGTTGCTCCAACCCCAGGAGACTGAGTGGATCTGGGCACCCCTGACCCGATCGGTTGACCCATATGTACATGTTGGCCAAAGCTGTGGGGGTTCACATGGTGTGACATGCAAGAATTACATTGCGGGGTGTGATGACGTCGTCCCGTTGCTTATTTCTTTATAGATTCGAACTGCCTGACTTTTTTTTTCTTTGCTCTAATTTTTATATGGGCCTTTATTGTGCTCATGTGTTGCTCCAGACTAAGCAAGATGCTGTGCCTGACATTTCACTGTGATTCTTTTGGATATCCCTGTATTGTTATTGTTATTTTCCTATCGATTTTGTTTGTTTGATCCTAATCCACCCTTGTTTTTTATTGTTCATTATCTGCCTTTTGTTGAAAAATGCAACTAATAAGTAACAAAAAAAAGGAGGACCTGGCCTGGCTGGCTCCAAACTGAAGTGGCATGGTGTGCAAAATAACGATGGACTAGGACGCAGCCCGAGTAATTATCAGTGGCTGAGATTAATTCAATGAATCCACCCATGACTTTTTTGTACACTAAATTCAGCAGCGCTGGTACACTGTCTGCTTCCTGCTAAAAGCAGCAACCTACAGGCAGTGAGGGGCATTTTCATTTCCAGCTGGGCCTAAAACAAAGATCTGATTTTTTTTTTTATTTCAAATGATTTTATTAAGAAAATTTTTACATACACAGTACAGAGACAGTGAAGGCAATACTGGTCTTGTTAAAGCGTCATACGTTGCAGTTAGTATACATTAGATATGGTGGGATGCCTAGGACCATCATCCATTCTTTTGTTTGAGTATAATCCAGGCTGGGAGCTAGCTGGAGCCTAACACCTAGGTGCCAATTCAATAGAGGGAAACAAAAAACACACTACATGTTATCACTTCAAACGTATTTAAGAAAGACTATTATTTGGAGGAAGGGGGTTTGACTTTTTCAGCCTCTTTATACAAGAGCTATGCATTCATGGGAAGAATGTCTGATGACTTGGTCTGTTGGTGTAATTACAGAAATAAGGATTTAAACAGCACTTACTAATTTACTTATTTACTACTCGTCCCAATATAAGGTGTCAGAGCGGTTAACATCACACGTACAATTAAGGAGGAAATAAATCATACATGTGTAAATCAATGTATGGAAAAAGTTACATAAGACTATAAAGATTACAAGAGTCACATATCGTCCTCACTGGCATGCATTATTTTTAAGAGTGCACAGTCAGGAGAACTACAAAGTCAGGATTTAAAACGAAACGTAGTGGTTGGAGTTGTCTGTACAGTAAGACTTTAATACTACCCAAAGTAATTTTTTTAGCAACCTTAAAGTAATAACAGATTGTGAAAAAACCCATGCCTTGCAGTTTACTTGTTCGAAGCCAGTTCATTGCTTACTGTGCTATATTAGAAGGACTGCAAAATATGAACTCCAAGTAACAGGATCTGTGTCAAAAGCAATTATCCATTTACCTCTCTACATAACATACAAATCTGTGATCTAAATGTTACAAGATTTGGTTTGCAGCAGACACATGCCATCTCTATGTCACATAATGAGACAAAAATGTGACTAGACAAACCACAGATCTCTCCATCAAGGGCATTAACCACAAGAGTTATCTTACCATTATTATTATTCACTGAAAATTGCAGGGCACACAAAGATCTCTGCAGTAGGTGCTCTACTCCTGAACGATCATTTAAAATGTAGCGTATTTGTGACCAATTAAGTAAGCCAGAACAGATCTACTGTCACATTTGTCCTTGATGCCAATTTCTTTGCAGCTGAAGCTACAAAAAAACTGATAAGTGGACTGATCAACTGCTTTTCATGATTCCAACATTGTGACTCCGCTCCCTTTCTGCTGTCACACTTAACTTGTCCCCCAATTTCCGGTTTTATAAGAGTAACTTTTTCCCCCAATTCCAGCACTGTTGGTAAGCAGGTTAGACAAAGTAACAAGCATTTACAATGCAATAGGTCTCCCAGCTTTAAAGTTTAAGCTATTGGCATTGTATATTACAATGTGTTACATTAATTTTTTATCAAACTCTGAATTGTTGTATAAAGATGATTTGCAAATGACATGGCCTTTTATTTATGTTTTGGTTTTTAAAACATAAATGAAAGGCATTGTCATTTCCAATGCCAATAGCTTAAACTCGCGTTGAGACGATCCCGCCTGCCATTTTGCCAAAGGCCATGGGAATGATCCCCACTTACCAGTGAGCCTGAGAACAGCTCTGCACCGAGCAATAGAGTTTTGCTTGGGTGCATTTTCCTGCCCCACCGTCCCCGCTCCTGACAGCGAGCCGCGCTGGGGAATGTGAGCGGCTCTGGGGGCTCCCCTTTACCTCTCACAGGTAAAAAAAATAATGAGGCCTTAAAAGGACAGGCATGCTTGGATTTATGACCAATATCTATATTTAAAAAAACAAAGCGGTCACCTAACAAATATCAAAATTACTACTCATGGTGTTCCAGCCAACATCCACAACTACTACATGAGATTACCCATCAAACATAAAAATGTACCACTTGGATGTACTGATCCAACATCCACAGCTACCTTTTGACACCATCCCGCTAACATCCACAAATAATACATGGAAGATCCTGCCAACATTCACACTCATATGGTAGTACACAACCAGCATCCAGAAATACAGGCACTCTTCCCCATTGTCCTGGTATTCACAAAGTAACAAAGTCAATTTCCACAAATACGATGTGGCAGCACCAATCAATATACACAAAAAAACTCAAATGTAGCACCCGCCCAACATCCACAGCAACATGAAATCTCCCTGCTAACTTCAACAACTATCACATGGCATTGTTCCGCAAACACTCACATGAAAGCACTTGACAACATTCACAACAACATGGTAACATCAGACCAACAATCAGAACTGCATGGCATCTCCCCTTAAACAACCACAGCTACCACATGTAATCACCTGGCCAATATATCCACAACTACGGATGCACAGCAGCTGTCAATATCCACAGCAGTCACATGGTAGCAACAGACCAACATTCAAACTACATAGAATTACCACTCAAACAACCCCAACTAGCATACGTAACCACTAGGCCAATAGCCACAACTATGAATGCCACAGCAGTTGTCAATATCCACAGCAATCACATGGTAGCAACGGACCAACATTCACAACATGGCCTACCCTGCCAATATACATAACTATCACATAGCATCACCGCACTAAGTCACAGCTACTACATGGAAGTACCCGCAATGTACACAACTAGCACTTGGATTTATCAACAACTAACACTTGGGAGCACCCAGCTAACATCCAGAAGTACTACATAGGAGCACCCGGCCTGCATGCACATCTACAACCTGGCAGCACTTATCCAATTTGACCTAGATTCACAGAAGCTGCACAACGTCGCCGCAGGAACCTCCACAAATATCAAGCAACATCATCCGACCAAAACTCGAAATTTCACAGGGCAGCACCGGATCAATGTCACCTAGGGTTACAGATGTCAGGTCAAATGGACAGACGGTCTGCCTTTATCTGTGGCCTACTGATTAAAAGAAAACTGTTGCTAGAATTTCCACTGACAAAATTCTGATAACCTCAGAAGGAGACGTGCTCCAAAAAACATAACACACGGAGCGGATTTCAATTAAACAATATTCTGAATGTATTTCCACGTCTTTGGATTGCGAATCCTGTGCCAGTCAGTGGCATTTACAATAAAGGCAGATTTCCAATGCAATTCACCAGGAGAAGCTGCCACTGGCAGATCTAGCTGGCCCTGCCCGCTGCCATATGCCCCCCCACCCCCCTTCTGGAGGCACGGCAGGTGAATCCTGCCTTGCTGTGTCACGACGACATACTTCTCCACGCTGCTTGAGCCCTCCCCTGGGTCGGATCAGGCTATAGCGCGAAACAGAAACCTTGCATGGGGCGTGACTTACGTGGGGCGGGACTTCCGTCCTCGGAAGCCCGCGCACGCACCCATGGAGAGGAAGCAGTGCTGGTGACACGGGGCTCCCATGGCCGAGGGGGAGCCCCGCGGAGGCTGCAGAAGTGTAGAATTGGCGGTAAGTGGGGTTTGGGGGGGTGCGCTTGTATGTATGTATGCGACGGCGAGGGGTCTCTGTATGTGTGTGTGCGTGCGTGTGTGTAGGTGTGCTCGTGTGTGTCTCTGTGTGCGCATGCGTGCAGGGAGAGGTGTGCCTGTAAATGTTGGCGCTTCCCAGGAGACAGACACGGCGGAATGCAATAGGTCTCCTATTAGGAAAGTTTGAGCTATTGGTATTGTAAATGGCAAATTTTTTATTTAAGTTTTGTTTTTGAAAATAGCGAAATTAATAGCTTTGTCATTTACCATGCCAATAGTTCTCACTTTCGCAAATGTGACACCTATAGCATTTGTAATGCAATATGTGTTGTATTTACGTGACTTACATGTATTGATATTACAAATAACAATGTTTTTTTTTTTTTTTTTATAATTAATACTTAAATAAAAGTTATTGTAATTTATAATGGCAATAGCTTATGTACATTTGTCAGACACTTTCCTGGCGCAATGGCTGAAGGGGGCTTACGCAAAAGAGCCCCATGGGTTGATGAGGCCGACCCACTGCCCATTTCTATTGATAACATGAGCAGCAATTAATAGCTTAGGCAGTCTGATGCAGATGTAAACTAAACGGTAATGACCAATTTTTATTGCGACAAATAATGAATGCATTTAGACTTTACCAATTTTAGCTAAACGTACTGCTGATTATGGTGTCAGGGGGAAATGTCCCAAAAAACTAAATGGAACTATTGTCATATTTACACGCTTGGAGGGAGAAATCCGTGAAGAGTTTTGGTGCAAAAAAAAAAAATGCGTGTTTTAGAGCCATTTATCAACGTGACATTAGAACATGACGAATTTGGCTTGCAGAGAACAGTTTACTAGAATGCCTTCGGTACGTTTGCAGAACAAAGCAGACACCAGTCGCTTCTGCAAGCCGTGCACAAGACACTACAGTCCCTCATGACATCAGCAACGGCCGAGGAGCTTCCGAGCAGCTACTCAATGGGAAATGAGTTCAGCCGGTCACCAATCACTCAAGTAACCAACGGACGAGCGCGAGATACTCTTCTTTCGCATACACATTACGGGTTAAGAGATTTATGCTGTATTGCACTCTGCAGTTTTCACAGCTTCCGGGCCACTGAACCGCAAAACAAACAGCCCCTTGAAGGAAGGACTTTGAAAATATAAACAAGCATCGGCAAAGCAAACAGACCTGGTGTTGGCTGCCAGTCTTTTGGCTTTGTCTAGGCTTGTTTTGACTTTTTTTTTTTTAAACAATTGTTGGAGAACCTGGAGGGGCCCTTGTCATACACACACACACACACACACACGCACACACACACACACACACAAACACACACAAATACATATATAGGCTAAAAACATTTTTCGTCTAAAAAAGAAAATATTTCCATTGTACTCCCTGGCACTGAAGGAAACTACTTTGAATGTGTAAGTCCTCCTTGAAAAACGGCCTCACTCGAAGTGATGTTAGCCAAAGCCTTCTATTGTAGAAGAGGGTCAGATACAGGCATGCTCCAAGATCTGACAGGTGGCTTCTAGCAGGTGGTAGGGTCACTTGAAAAAGCATGGACCACACTTACAACAGTAAAAGCAACAAGCAGCCACACGAAGCCATACGGCAGCTCACCTCTCATGGGTGGACACTGGGGATTACTTTACCGTCATGGTAGCATTGTGGCTTGTATTACTCGCACACACAATGAATGCACAGGACACTGCCGTCTTTCTATTCAGCAGACATGATTGACATGTTTTAATAGCTTTTCCTGCAGTAGTCTTTCGAATACTAACTAACACTGTCAAGCCAGAGATCCCCCATGTACGGTTGTCGAGGCTAATAACCAGACTTGCCACACAAAACCGTCTCTCCAAATTTGGACTTATTACTGGCACAGACATAAAACCACCAGAAACATTTCAACCCTTGAAAAAGCTCTACAAAGCTTCCAGACCGCAGAGCGGAACACTTGTTGGCTGTTTTCTTGTTTACTTTATATATTTATGGCCTTTTTCAAAGCGCCAGAACTGTGATCCCTCCCCTCCACCTCCCACTCCACCCACCCGCAAAGTCAACACGCTACGCACTAAATAGCAGACTAATGCACTGCATTTCTTGCTACAAAAAAACATCGCTCTGAAGCTACTTTTCGGTTTTCTGTTCCATGCACGCCAAAATCCTAATTAAGAAATAAACACAGATAAGAACTTTTCAAAGCTTACAAAGTGGTAATTTAAAAACTGGGCTGCAATCTTTAATGTTTCATTTAACAAAATTGATATAATCTGCAGTTTATAAATTGCAAAAAAGTGCACCTTTTACTGAAAACGCTGAGCAGCTGACACGGCGGAGGACGCTACTGCGCGCGCACTCCCAAAAACGAAACCTATGGTGGGGGCGGGACTTCCGTTTTGTGAAGCCCGCGCCCACGGAGTGCCTGGAGCCGAGGAGCAGTGGTGACGCGATAGGAGAGCCCCGCGGTCGGAGGCTGCAACCGTCCGGAGTGCCGGTGAGCGGGGAAGGGGGGGATGCCTGTATGTGTGCGTGTGTGTGTGTCTGTGTGTGCAACGGCGGGGGGGGGGGTGTCTCTCCGTGCGTGTATGTGTGCGTGTTTGCGCATGCGTGCAGGGGGAGGTGTGCCTGGGTATGCTTGCGCTTCCCAGGAGACAGCCACGGCGAGCGCGTTCGCGCGCGCGTGGCCTGCGCCGATCGCCTTTTGCGAAATGCGCGCGGCAGGTGCTGTCTCCTGGGAAGCAGAGTCAGTAACAAAAGATCTCCTGGCGGACACAGCGCTGACGCGCTGTTAAACGCCAGGAGACCTAAAAATGTAGGAAATAGTGGTTTGACCATACACTGGAATTAAAGGAGTCTGCGGATAATGCTCTTTAAAAAAAATAGTTCTGAGTATGACCTTTTATGTGTTTGAACCCATGAATGGTTCTCCTAAATCCTAGATCTGACATACCCTGGATTATGTTATCTGTGAAAGAATTTGAAGGGGCATCAAACTGTAGTGAGAACCACACACCAAGGATAGGTAAGCGTAGTTTATCAGGTAGTAGGTACAAAGGGAGAGCACAGATGCAGGTCCTACGCAGAGAGCTGCCTTTCCCCAACTGCCCTTCACTGCGTGCTATCCTGCGTCATAGAACTATGTAGTTGAATAATTTTCTACTTGGACCAATCTTGCATTGTACTGTCTCATACACAGGTCCCTGTGACATATTTTGGGTTTACCCTTTTTGGTAACATAGAACTATGACAACTCTTCCCAACGTGGTAGTTTTACCATTGTTCGCTACAATGGGTGCATCCACCTCTACTGTCTTGCCCACCAGAAGTAAGTTCCCAGAATCTCCTGGCAACCCAACAGACGAAGAGGAAGCAGTATTGAAATAATTTTTGAAGGAATCATCCCACAACCAGTGTTTGGATGAAACAGCCCCCTTGTTAGTCCATGACAAGATACTGCTACACTTGGAAAGTTTGCTAAGGTGCCAAACCCTTCCGTCGGTTAACTTTGCAGAACACTTGTACACCTCCACAACTTTGTAAGGAGAGGAAAACCAGCTGTCACCCTTGCGTACTTTCCCACTAAACTTCACACATACTAAATCGCCTTCCTTAAGAACAATTTCTTTAACTTTGCTCCTCTCATCATAGTCATAGTAGGAATTATAAACCTTCTGAACCCTTTCCAAGTTACACCTAACCACCACAGGCGACCATTTTGTCTGATACTTCTAGACCATCCACACAACATTATCTTTGGTGTAAGGCTTTCGCCCCTCAACATTTTGAAAGGACTGTACCCAGTAACGGTTGGAGTAATTCTGTAAGCCGAAATCCTTTTTTCCAATTCCAGCTCCCAATTTTTACCCGCATTAATGGCACACAGTCCACTGCCCATAATAACTCTGTTGAAGCGTTCAAAAGACAAAAAAAATCACTAAAATTCCTTGCGGTAAATTGCAGACCTTTCTCACTTAGGAGAAATTTAGGAATCCCTTCTCTTAGGAAAATTCTTTCTAAAAAATTTAACCACACATGTGGAATCTAATACTTTTAACACCTCCAGTTCAGGCCATTTGGAGAACAGATCATAAACCACAACAATACTCTTGGCAACTTCATCTTCATCCAAGATAGGACCTAAAACATCAATCGATAAGTTACATGAAGTTTCTGACGCAACTCAGTCACCCCTAAAGGAGGTTAAGCATCTTACGGGACTTGTCAGCAGAAGCGAACTGAACACAATTTCTCGCAAATCTTTCCATCTCCGAATCAATAAACTGATTTAACCCTTTGCTTAGATTTAACAATACCAAGATGCCCCTCATGGGTTAAGTCCAAATTTTTCATGCGTAACTTGGTAGGTGGAATAATTCTATTGCCTCTCATAATAAAGTCAGTGTCAGAAACAGACAACTCATCACCACTTAAAAGGCTGTCACTTTCCTGGACTGATGTTCTGCTCATGTAATCCGCTACCTTGTTCTTTTTTACCAGGTAAATATACAACATCTTAAGCATAATCCAATAAATTAAGTGACATTCACGTCCGGCGGGTACAGCACTGTTCCACTTTTTCAGGGGACGGCATACCTGGCAGGCCCTATTAGGGGACGACATGATAGAACCGCAGGTGATGGGTATCACCACCCTTATTAAAACGAGCGTACCCTCTAAGTTGATCACTAGGTTTTATTCCAGTATGCAGGAAACTCGTCGGGCAGAAGTACTGATTGGAGTGGCAACGTCAATTGGGTTATCCGCTGAGCGACAAAGAGTGGCAATATTGTTGTGCCAGTACTAGGACTGTCTCCCTAAATGGGAGACATAGGCTCATACATTATAAATTCTTGCATAGAGCCTACTGCACTCCAGAGAGACAGTACAAATATGGGCTATCAGATAACTCCAAATGCCAAAGATGCGGGAGGAATGAAGCAGGCTTTTGGCATCTGGCTTGGCAGTGCCCCAGGATTCAGGCATTCTGGCGCACAGTGTTTCATGAGCTCGGAACCATTATAAACGCGGACCCTGGATGCATTGTTGGGATGGGTCCTAAATGTGGACAAAGTGGCGTGCCCCTTAATAGCCATTGGTCTCCTCTTAGCCAAGCGCCGAGTGTCAATGAGATGGGGTGGGGGCAAGCTACCGACAATAAAAGAATGGCACGCAGATATGCTTTATTGCAACACACAGACACATATAATGAATTGCTCCCTCCTACCAGTCGTCCAAAGAGCTGTTGAGGTCCCTATCAAACATATCTCCTCGCTAAAGATGCAAGTACAGGACCTGAAGGCAATGAATATAATAGCACCAATATGGTACAGGATTAAAGTAGTACGGGTCGGCATAAGGGACAAAGGTTAGCCTCTGACAGAGAGATTTATTATTTTTTTTGCGGGAATGCATGCAGTCAAAATGGATCTGTTGTTATCTACACTTTACAGTAATAGTGCCGGTCTACAGACACTATGATGGTACTCTGTATGCCCCAGGTGGTAACTGTAAACTCTTTGTCTTCTTCTTTTGATCACTCTGCTATATAAAAGATTGTGTGTGGTATTATGTATTGTCATGACTTATCACGATGTATCTGTTTTACTTTGATTGTTCAATAAAACTTTTTTTTTTAAAGTTTTTTAATTAAGTGACATTCTTGCTATGCGTGGATTAGCTCCTCCTGTTCCATCAGTAGTCAGGACCTTAACTGAAGGCTTATGATCAGTACGAATGGTGAACATAGTCCCCCATAAGTACTGTCTACATTTTTTTGTAGCCCACACACACGCCAACAATTCTCTCTTGATCACTGAATATTTTGTTTCAGACACATTAGGAGACTGTGAAGCAAAAGATATATATAACTCTCAATGCCATCTTCAGATACTTGGGACAGCACTGCACCCAACCCTTTACCGCTTGCATCTGTGGTTAATAAAAGTGTGGAATTTCCATCGAACCATTGCAACGGAACAGCATTACATATATCATTCTTAATACCAATAAATTCACTCTGCAAATTATCGTCCCAAACCAACTCCTGACAAATCTTCAAAAGTTGTCTAATGTCAAATGTTTTCTCAGCAAAATTCTTCAGAAACTTGGAATATAATTCTGCTAACCCCAGAAAGGATCTCACCTCATCTTTTGTAGTGGGAGCTGGAGCATTTTCAATCGCTCCAATTGTTTCTCGTTTGGAGAACAAACCTCTATCACTAACTTCATGCCCTAAATAGGAGACAGAGTGTCAGCAAAACTTGCATTTCTCCAGTCCAGCTGTGAGCCCACTAGTTCTCAGCTTAACAAGAACAGAATGCAAGGTAACATCATGTTCTTCCTTACTTTTCCCCATTATGAGGATATCACCCTGGAAGTAGGTTATATTGGGAACATCTTTGACAAGGCGAGGCCTTAACCTTTGAAAAACAGCTGCAGCTGATGCAATGCCAAAAGGCATGCATGTGAATCTGAAGCATCCCTTGGGGGTAATAAAGGCATTTACAGTTTTACTATGTGGATGCAATGCTGTTTGGTGGTAAGTGGGTGGTAAATCTATGATCAAAAACTATTTAACCCCCTTGGTTAGCCTGAGGAGTTAATTTATCTTCAGCAATGGAAACGTGTCCACTACTATGCTTTTATTGAGATCTCTCAAATCAATGCAAAGTCTGATATTGCCATTACTTTACCTGGCCACAACCAAAGGAACTAACCATTCTGAGCTCTCCACAGGTTCAATAAACCCTTTATTTAATAACTTTTCCAATTCTTCCGTGACCTCATTCTTAACACTGAAAGGTATATTACGTGCATTGTGACACACCGGTTCCACACCATTCTTAAGTACAATGTGATGTAGAAAGTCCTTCAGTTTGCCCACCACACCTCAAAATACTTCGGGATAGTGCTCTTCAACATTTCTACACAATTTTGTTTTATTACATCTAGCAATAGGACCTGGTCAACCCCATTGGGATTGAATACAATATGGAGAGCTTTCTGGTCCACTCAACCCAACACCGAAGGTCCCACTTCAGCAACATACAATTTGCTCACAGTACATCTGCCCTTAAACTCAAAGTTTAATTCTCTATAATCTAACATAGGTATTTTGTGTCCTGTAAAGGTGACTGGATGAATATCTGATTCCGTCAACTGACCTCCTAAAGCAGGTACAAACTTTTTCTACCATACATTTTGATTAATGATCGTATACAGCAAACAAGAGTCAGCCACAATGGCTATTTCAACACCCCCAATCAACATATCACACATAGGTTTAGATTTCGAGTTCCCTTCCAAATTAAGAACAGGAGCATCAATGCACAACACACCATCTGATTCTAAATTATCTTCATCAGATTGTTCAGAATACGTTTTAGTGGATATTAGTTTCACCATACAGTGTTTTTTGTTTTTCCTTCTACATACCTTGGCGAAGTGTCCTAACACTTCACAATAAAGGCATTTCACTTGTAATGCAGGACAACCCTTGTCTTTAGCCAGATTATCATTGCTACCTGTTAGACGGGGACCTGGAGGGTCGGCCGAGCAGAGTGATCGCACCGACAGGTAACTTCCCCCCCACAGATGGACACCACACAAAGCTTATGGTAACACCTTTTATAGGCACTTCGGGTAGTAGAGTGGTACGATACAGGGCGATCAGGACACGATGATCCTCTCAATTCTAGTCTCTAGTAAGGGAAGGGGGTAGCGGGACAGTCTTGGTACCCACGGGTACGGGTGTGTAACGGTGATAGCTCACAATCCTCGAGCTCGGTGTTCGGATGGGTCAGACCGCGGCAGCGCCAGCAGGTCCCGAAGAGGTCGTAGGTGGCACGGGCCGCGGCAGCGCCAGCAGGTCCCAACGAGGATGAAGGTTACAACGGGCCGCGGCAGCGCCAGCAGGTCCCACGAGAATGCAGGTTGCAACGGGCCGCGGCAGCGCCAGCAGGTCCCACGAGGATGAAGGTTACAACGGGCCGCGACAGCGCCAGCAGGTCCCACGAGAATGCAGGTTGCAGAGGGCCGCGGCAGCGCCAGCAGGTCCCACGAGGATGAAGGTTGCAGAGGGCCGCGGCAGCGCCAGCAGGTCCCACGAGGATGAAGGTTGCAGAGGGCCGCGGCAGCGCCAGCAGGCAGGACAATAGTTCACAAGGCAGGGCTGTGGCAGCGCCAACAGTCCGTCAAGGATGAGTTCGTCGCGGTGTCTCTCGACTCCAGGATACAACTGCCTTCCTGTCCTGGGGCTGCCTCAGTTATAGGTCTGGCGCCCTTTGATGTCCGGACCCTCGCTCTTGGAGGTCGGGAGGTCTGGGATGAGGGAGTCCAGACACCCAGCAGGGGGGTGGAGCCAGCGCCCGAGGAGGCTGGGGGTGCTCGGCACCTGGCGGGGGAGAGCCGTCGACACTTCGTACTCCCATTGACCTGCCAAGTGGGCCGTTCACCTCCTGGGTGGAGGGTGGTGCCGGGATGTCGGGGCCTGGCCAGGCCCAGGGTTGGGGTCGGGCTGAGGCCGCGCGGCCGCGTGGTGCCGTGTCCAAGATGGCGGCTGGGCCGGGCAATGGTGCTGACGGTGGCCCGGGCCCTGTCCTGCGGGGAGGGAGCGAGCCCTTCATGTGGCCTGTCCAACATGCGTCCCCCCCAGCTGAAGGCGGGGAGAGTCACCCATCTTCTTGGGGACTCTCCTCGTCGAGGCGGAAAAAGCGGGACAGGCCATCCGCGTTGGCGTGGTCCTGGCCGGGTCGATGTTCCACAGTGAAGTCCATCCCCTGCAGGGAGATGGACCAACGTAGTAGTTTCGGGTTTTCCCCCCGCATCTGCATGAGCCATTGCAGGGGTCGATGATCGGTCTGGACCCGGAAGTGGGTGCCGAAGAGATAAGGCCGGAGCTTTTTGAGGGCCCACACCACGGCGAAGGCCTCCCTCTCGATGGTGCTCCAGCGTCGTTCTCGGGCCAGGAGCCGTCTGCTGATGAAAGCCACTGGCTGGTCAAGTCCTTCGGGGTTCAGCTGGGAAAGGACTGCCCCAACGCCATGGTCGGAGGCATCTGTTTGGACGATAAATTCCCGACTGTAGTCGGGGGCCTGGAGCACCGGGGCGGAGCACATGGCGGCCTTCAGCTTCTCGAAGGCCGCTTGACAGTCTGGGGTCCAGTTGACCTTCTTTGGTTGGTTTTTGGAGGTGAGTTCCGTGAGGGGCCCTACGATGCTGCCATAGTCCCTCACGAACCGTCGGTAGTAGCCCGTGAGTCCCAAGAAGGCGCGGACCTCGGTCTGGGTGATGGGGGACTGCCACGACTGGATGGCCGCGATCTTGAGTTGCAGAGGGGCCACCAGACCGCTTCCCACCTGGTGCCCGAGATAGGTCACGGACCCCTGGCCAATTTGGCATTTGCTGGCCTTGATCGTGAGGCCAGCTCGTTGGAGGGCCTGTAGCACCTCTCGGAGGTGGTGGAGGTGGTCGGACCAGTGGTGGCTGTACACAGCGATATCGTCCAGGTAGGCGGCGCTGAATCCTTCGAGTCCTGCCAGGACCTGGTTTACTAGCCGCTGAAAGGTTGCTGGGGCATTCTTCATGCCGAATGGCATGACCTTGAAGTGATAGTGGCCATCCGGGGTAGAGAATGCAGATCGTTCTTGGGCCCGGGGTGTGAGACCGATCTGCCAGTAGCCCGCTGTCAGGTCGAAGATGCTGAGGTAGCGGGCAGCTCCCATGCGGTCGATTAGTTCATCTGCTCGGGGGATGGGGTGTGCGTCTGTTCTGGTGACCGCATTCAAGCCCCGGTAGTCGACGCAGAACCGGAGCTCCGGCGTGGTGCCGGGGGCGGCCGCTTTGGGGACCAGTACCACTGGGCTGGCCCAGGGGCTGTCTGAGGGCTCGATGATCCCGAGGGTGAGCATCTTGGCCACCTCCTCTTGGATGCAGGCCCGTACCCGATCTGGTACGCGGTAGGCCCGATGGCGGATAGGGGGACTGTCTCCCGTGTCCACGTCGTGTAAGCACCAGGGGGTGACCCCTGGGGTGAGGGAGAACAGGGTGGAGAACTGTAGCAGGAGGACTCGGCAGCCTTGGCGCTGTTCCAGGGTGAGGGCCTCCGAGAGTCGGACCCCGTCCACGGAGCCGTCCTTCTCCCGTGACCGTAGGAGGTCAGGGAGGGGTTCGCAGTCCTCCTCGGTTCCATTGTCGGTTGCCATCAGGAGGCTGAGTTCGGAGCGTACAAAGTGGGGTTTCAGTCTATTAGCGTGGAGGACCCGGAGAGGGTTTCGGGAAGATTCCATATCGATGAGATAGGTGACAGGGCTCTTGCGCTCGATTACTTTGAAGGGCCCCGTCCATTTGTCTTGCAGGGCGCATGGTTCGGTGGGAGACATTACCCACACTTGTTGACCGGGTTCAAATTCGATGGAGGATGCATTTCTATCGTACCACCTTTTCATGTCCTCCTGACTGGCCTCCAGGTTTGCTTTTGCCATCTCTCTGAACCTTCTGGTCTGGTTGCGGAGGGTTAGGAGGTACTTGAAAACATCTGGAGGGTTCTTTAGAGGGGGCATTTCCCAGCCTTCTTTGACTAGGCTGAGCGGGCCTCGCACCGGGTGTCCATACAAGAGTTCGAAAGGGCTGAAGCCGAGGGACTTCTGGGGGACTTCTCGGTAGGCAAAGAGAAGGCACGGTAGTAGCACATCCCACTGGCGACGGAGGGGCTCTTCCAACCCCCCAATCATCCCTTTGAGCGTGCGGTTGAACCGCTCAACCAGTCCGTTCCCTTGAGGGTGATAGGGGGTCGTGAATCGGTAGGTGACCCCACACTGTTGCCAGAGGGACTTCATGTATTTTGAGATAAAGTTCGTACCCCTGTCGCTGACGACTTGTCGGGGGAAGCCCACTCGAGAGAAGATCCCCATCAAGGCTCGACCCACTACTGGGGCTGTTATCGTACGAAGGGGGACCGCCTCAGGATAGCGGGTAGCGTGATCCACCAGGACCAGGATGAAGCGATGTCCCTGTGCTGTTCGGGGGTCCAGGGGCCCCACAATGTCTATTCCCACCCTTTCGAACGGGGTGGTCACCACGGGGAATGGTTGTAGGGGTGCCTTGAGTTTGCGGCCGCTCTTCCCACTGGCCTGGCAGGTCGGGCAGGACCGGCAATGGTTGGATACATCGTTCCTCATTTTGGGCCAAAAAAAGTGAGTCACCAGGCGGTGGTAGGTCTTGTCTTGGCCCAGGTGCCCGGCCAGGGGGACATCGTGGGCTAGGTTCAACAGGAAGTCTCTGAAGTGGAGGGGCACCACCAGCACTCGCCCGGCCCCCAGTTCTGCGATTTTCTGTTCGCTGTACAAGAGATCATTGTCCCAATAAACCCAGTGGGCCCCGGTGGTGTCTCCTTGGCTCTGGGCGAGCGCTTGCTGTCGCAATCCCTCGAGGGAGGGGCAGGTCTTTTGCTCCTGCCGGAATTGTTCCTGGGTGGGCCCCCCTTCTTGACGCCACTGAGCCAGGTCGGGAAGCTCGGGGGGCTGTGTGGACCCCTCTGGGGTGGGGTCCGGGTGGTCGGTCTGGGGGAAGTCTTCTTCTGGAGTGATCGAGGGCGGAGGCGCTGCCCATTCTGGTTCTTCTGGTCTAGGGATGGTGCGGGTGGCCATGGACCGGGTGGTTACGCATGCCCAGTCCGGGAGACCCAACATCCCCAGATGCTCTCTTCTTTCCACAGCGGCCCACGGGGAGCTCTCGAGATCGTTCCCCAGGAGGCAGTCTACGGGGGCATCGTCACGGACAGTTACTTTCAGCATGCCGGACACTCCTCCCCATTCGAAGGGGACGCAGGCCATCCGACACAGGCTCTCCGAGTTGTCTGCCGATCGGACGGGGCCAAGTACGTTTGGTAGGATTTGTTCTGGGGTCACCAGGTGACAGCGGACGGCCGTCACACTGGCCCCGGTGTCACGCAGGGCCTCGGCCTTGCGCCCATTGATGCTCACCCATTGGCTGTACTTCCGAGTGTTGGCGGGCAGGGGAGTCCGCGGGACCATGTCTCTTCCTCCCAGGCATGCCAGGGTCATGGCGGCGGGTTCCCACTCGAACTGCTCCGACTCATAGGTCTCCGTGTCTTCGGAGATTTGTTCTTCTCCCAGGGCGGCGGCCGCCATCTGGCGGGGCCCGGGGACCTGGTTCTTCGGGCAGGTCGGGTCACTGGCATAGTGGCCGACTCGCTGGCATCGATGACACGTCACGTTAGCTCGGAACCCCGGGCGCATCGGGGGGTTTCCCCGGCCTGCTGGAGCCGGGGTGGCGTTCGTGGGTGCGGCCGGGGCGGCGTCTCTGCCCCGGCCCGGGCCTCCTCCTCCTCCTCGGGGACGATGGTGACCTTGGTTGGTTCTGTTCTGCTCATTCGGCCCACTCCGGGCCACTCGGGTGCTCTCCCACCGGTCAGCCTCGGTGGCGAGCTGCCGGGGTTCAGTCAATTTACTGTCGAGGAGGTGCTGCCTGAGCTCGACAAAGCAGTTGTTGGAGAGGTGCTCCCACACAATGAGATTGAAGAGTTGTTCGTAGGTGGTTACGTTGTTACCCTTGATCCACCCCTCGAAGGCTCGGCTGAAATAGTTCACGTATTCCAACCACGTCGTACCTGGGATCCGGGTGCAGTTGCGGAACCTCTGGCGGTACATTTCGGGTGTAAGTCCATATCGACTGAGGAGGGCGGCCTTCATATGGTCATAGGACGTCATTTGATGGTCCGGAAGCTGCAGCAGGGCATCACGACCCTCGTTGACGAATCTCCCCCATAGACCGGCTCCCCAGTCACTTCGAGCGACCCGGTGGGCGGTCATGGCAATCTCATAGGCTTTGAACCACTGCTGTATGTCGTCGTTCCGGTGATATTCTCGGACCACATCCTTGGGGATGTGGACCTTCTGCTCGGTAGGACCCGGGGAGTGCGGTTGCTCGGGCACCCCTAGGTTTTTGTTCAGTTTGCGTATTTCTATCTCCGCTAGTTTGCACTCGTGCTCGTATGCCAGTCTTTTTTCTTCGAGGTCTCTCTGTCTCTGTTTTTCCTCTCGCTCTTCTCTGAGCCGTAAGTGTTCTAAGTTTATTTTTTGTTCCGCCAGTTTCAACTCTCCGTCTAATCTGAGTCGTGCCAAGTCTAACTCGTGTAATCTATTTTTTTCCCGCTCCTGGATCTCTTCATGGGAGGGGCCTGGTCTCCGTTCCTCCGTCCGGGTGGTGTTGACTTCCGGGGCTGCGGGGTCCCGGGGGGTTGCGGTATTTGTCTCTGTCCAGGCCTCTAGGGCGTTTTTGAAGTCTTCTTTTGTGCTTAGCCCGGTGGTAGCAATGCCTAAGTCCATGCAAAATTGTTTGAGCTCTCGGTGGTTGTATTCTTCCAGCTTTTCCATCTGGAACTTCTCCGCCGATCCGCTCTCTTTGGTCGTCATTGTGGTTTTAGTCGTAGGGTGAGTTACTGTCTGTACGGTACGCGTTGGTTCGGATCGCGCCGCTAGCCACCAATGTTAGACGGGGACCTGGAGGGTCGGCCGAGCAGAGTGATCGCACCGACAGGTAACTTCCCCCCCACAGATGGACACCACACAAAGCTTATGGTAACACCTTTTATAGGCACTTCGGGTAGTAGAGTGGTACGATACAGGGCGATCAGGACACGATGATCCTCTCAATTCTAGTCTCTAGTAAGGGAAGGGGGTAGCGGGACAGTCTTGGTACCCACGGGTACGGGTGTGTAACGGTGATAGCTCACAATCCTCGAGCTCGGTGTTCGGATGGGTCAGACCGCGGCAGCGCCAGCAGGTCCCGAAGAGGTCGTAGGTGGCACGGGCCGCGGCAGCGCCAGCAGGTCCCAACGAGGATGAAGGTTACAACGGGCCGCGGCAGCGCCAGCAGGTCCCACGAGAATGCAGGTTGCAACGGGCCGCGGCAGCGCCAGCAGGTCCCACGAGGATGAAGGTTACAACGGGCCGCGGCAGCGCCAGCAGGTCCCACGAGAATGCAGGTTGCAGAGGGCCGCGGCAGCGCCAGCAGGTCCCACGAGGATGAAGGTTGCAGAGGGCCGCGGCAGCGCCAGCAGGTCCCACGAGGATGAAGGTTGCAGAGGGCCGCGGCAGCGCCAGCAGGCAGGACAATAGTTCACAAGGCAGGGCTGTGGCAGCGCCAACAGTCCGTCAAGGATGAGTTCGTCGCGGTGTCTCTCGACTCCAGGATACAACTGCCTTCCTGTCCTGGGGCTGCCTCAGTTATAGGTCTGGCGCCCTTTGATGTCCGGACCCTCGCTCTTGGAGGTCGGGAGGTCTGGGATGAGGGAGTCCAGACACCCAGCAGGGGGGTGGAGCCAGCGCCCGAGGAGGCTGGGGGTGCTCGGCACCTGGCGGGGGAGAGCCGTCGACACTTCGTACTCCCATTGACCTGCCAAGTGGGCCGTTCACCTCCTGGGTGGAGGGTGGTGCCGGGATGTCGGGGCCTGGCCAGGCCCAGGGTTGGGGTCGGGCTGAGGCCGCGCGGCCGCGTGGTGCCGTGTCCAAGATGGCGGCTGGGCCGGGCAATGGTGCTGACGGTGGCCCGGGCCCTGTCCTGCGGGGAGGGAGCGAGCCCTTCATGTGGCCTGTCCAACACTACCACACTTATAACAGCTTCAATTATGTTCTCCGTTTTTCATTTGAATTGCCTTAGACTCTTTGACTTTACCCTTATTTGAGACCTTACAGATTGCCCCACTACTACTACCACCCATTTCAGAGTTAGGTGTGGAAGACACCACTGCTTTAGCACATGGACATTTAGCTTTTTTTTGCTATTAAAAATATATCTTTAAGAGGCGCATCACCATTCACCCAAAGTCTTTCCTGCAGGTTCGAGTCAACAGTGTGCATAATAATATGATTACGAACTAACCCATCGTGCAGAACGCCAAACTTGCAAGAAATGGTTAATTTCTTAAGTGCAGAAACATATTCATCAATTGGTTCAGTCTTGCGTTGTTTCCATTGAAATTGAAACTATCTATGGCCGCACAGGCTGTAGATTGGCAATAATTAACCAGATCCTCCAAAGCATTCAAAAATACATTTTGCCCTGTACCAGATCTGACCTTCTTTTCCATCTGATTGAAAACTCTTAAACCTTCGGGACCCAAACTATGCAAAAGGATCTATTTTTTTCTCCTTTCAGGTGAGAATTCATCTGACCCCTCTTCTTCAATAGCACTACTGTAATTCCACTCCGGCCATTACACTGCTAGTTCACCACGAGTTGACAGAAGTAGCAAGAGCGGCGTTAGAGAAAAAGTTTGTGTACACATGTTAAGCAGAACTAAGCAATGTGCAAGAATTAAGAAGAGGGACAGATAGTAAAGTACGCCTTTTAAAAATGAAAAAATAAACTTCACCAAAGGAAGTGAAGCAGGTTAACCTTGATAACCCACCAATAAATTTGACTTCACCAATTGGGCAATGCAGTTGCGCTTAAAGGCGTAGAATTGAAGAAAGACTACACAACAGTATGCACAGCAAAATAAAAGTACCTGGAATTTACATGCAAAGGTGCGTGTCACTGTGGTAGCAAGGTGTGCATGTCACCGTAATAATTCTCCAACACACTCAGGAACCGGTAAGCACGCCAGTGTGCGTTTCACTGTGGCAACCAGAGCTCAAAACTTGCTTATATCGATAAACACCACTCCAAAATAACTCCTTGTGCATGCAGGTGTGCGTGTCACCGAGTAGTGAGGACAGGAGAATACACCCAGTGAAGCCCAAGGAGCTTTAAAGCAGAAGTTTCTACGATGCAAAGCCAGGTGAGCGTACCACCGAAGAAAGCCTATTTAAAATAGAAGTGATGCATGTGCAGAGTGACGATACGCTGCTGAACAGTAATCAGTGTATGCCTCTCTAGATAAGAAACAAGTTCCTCTACTCCGCCCCTTGCGCCGGGGCAAAGGATTGTATCACGTGCTGGTGTGTGCTCCAATGACGTAAGACTTAGGAAACAGTTGCACTGCTCCTTTTCACGTACTAGGATAATGGCCAGCTTCATGAGCTGGTTCTCGTGCACCAATTCAAAGGTGGCATTAGGAACCATTGACAAGCAGGGCCCTAAATTCCTTAAGGCACAACAGTGCCAGATCGAAACGAAGCTGAATTCCCTTAATGCACAACGTTGCCGGCAGGAAATGACGCAGCTTGCTGGAACATCCGCGTACGGGCACTGGAAGACGCAGCAGTTCTACGAAGTATCTTGGGAACTGCAATGCTGCAGGCTCAGCCAGATCATCGCCAAATTGTAGTGAGAACCGCACACCAAGGATAGGTAAGCGTAGTTTACACAGGTAGTACGTAAAATGGGAGAGCACAGATGCAGGTCCCACGCAGATCACGGCTTTTCCCCAACTACCCTTCACTACATTCCAAGGGAACCCTCACTGCGTGCCATCCTGCATCACAGAACTAGGACAGCAGGAAACCACACAAACCACTTTAGAAAACACCCAGGATAGCAAACATAGTATATTTACTAGACACTGATTCAATTGGATCTAGGTAATGATGAATGTGTTGTTTGTTACACCAAAGAACAAGCAACACTATCATGTACTTTTTAGGGGAAAGATTCAGGCTCAATCTAGATATTCCCATCCTGTACAGAAATAGGGTGACACCCAGGGCCGAATACAGTGAGATTTATAAACGTTGCAAACCCTATCGCCTAAAACTATTTCTAGGTCAAGATGTAGAAAATACAAATTTAAGAGGTCGCAGGTGGAATCAGCCTCTGCAAGTTTCTGGGGGACAAAACACACCAAATTCCTAAAGACAGAGACTCAGATGGAAAAATTGGGGCACCTTATTTTCCGCATGTTGTCGCACTGAAGAGCAGAATAGAGAGGCAGGCCGCATCGGACACGCCAAAGGTATGGCAGTCGAGCCGGCCCCCGATGACCAACAGGGACGGGCCTTGTCGCGCACAATGGTGACGCGACAGGCCAGCCCCACTTATCATTGGTCTGGGGATTCTGGTGCGCGCCCTGGAAGTGATTACAATCACTTCCGGGTTGTGCGTCGGGACAACGTCAGGCCGGTTCAAACCGGTCTGGCCCAAGGTATGGGGAGACATAAAAGGCTGGGGAGCGCGAGAGTCTAGCTTTTTGCTCTTCGCTTCCCAGCCTGCCATAAGCACTACCAGCCTCGGTAGGAGGCTGTTTTTTATGTCTCTTTTTCTTTTTCACAGGTAGCGGTTCGAGACTGAGGAGCAGGACAAGTGCCGCCGGAGCTTTGGTCGGACGGTGGTCGCCGAGTTGCTTTCTTTTTCGACCTGCGGAGAGCCGTGACTTGATCTCGGGTGCCAGCAAAGACAGTACGGCAAGAGAGCAACGCACGTTTGGGCTGAGGGAGCAGCGGACAGCGGGTTTCCCTGGATCGCGAGCAGTGGTATTGTATCAGGAATGCCGAGTGTGGGTCTTGCTGTGTTCAGTACCGGGCGCATTTTAATTGTGTCAGGAACGCCGCGTGTGTTTTTGCGGTGTTCAGTTCGGGCGCATTTTAATTGACGTGAGCGCTTCCACAGAGGAGCGACGCGTCCTTTGGGCAGTCTGCAAGTGTAGGGTTAGATCTCGTACAGGGAGCCTTTTTTTGGGACAAGTAGAGCGGGCAGCAGCGCTTACGAGGCAGCTCCACTGGGGGCAGTGTGGTAATATTTTAGGTCAGCGCATTAGCATAAGGGGGGGTGCTGTAATTGTGGCCCTGAAGTGGACAGAGCAATAATTTAATCTGGGCGTATGTACTGCAGTGCTTTGGCATAAAAGGTACACGAGGTAAAACATAATTACTCAGGCTTTGTCAGCATATATTTTCAGCCTCAGTTAGAGGCTTCACATGATTTGTTTTATATTTACTGAAACAGAAGTACTTTGGGGGTCGGCAGCGGAACAGCTCTGTTTTGTGTCAAGTACTACGGCGATCACCAGGACATAGGGTGATCTGGTTGGGGACACAGATGGGCCTGCATTCCACCGCTTCCGGGAGCCACGGGGGTCTGAGAATACTCCATGACCCACTGGATTAGCTGGTGTGGAGTGGCTATGGTTGCGGGGGGCTTGTGGCTTGTTGTGTACCTCCTACATGCCTATGGTAAGGGCTTGATTCAGAAAAGGGGGTGGTGATGAACAGAGTGTCTGAATTAAGCAGACCACTCTTACCCAGTCCAAAGATCAGGGCTTGATCCATCACCGTTATTTAGCTCACTGCCCCATCCCAGCTCAGAACCTGGCTATATGCAAATTAGTCTGTCCCTGGCCCAGTGCATCATGGGAACAGGGCAGACCAAACTACCAAGCCAATTCTTCACCAGAAAGGAGACAAACTTCCGGGGACCGGTTTCTGCCATTCCAGGCGTCGTCGGCCCGGCTTGCTTGAATCCTGATGGAGCAGTGAGCAAGGGACTCATGTCTGAGTATACCCTTCCACGCTTATGGTGGACAAAATGATTCAGAAAAGGGGGTGGTGATAAACAGTGTCTGAATTAAGCAGACCACTCTTACCCAGTCCAAAGATCAGGGCTTGATCCATCACCGTTATTTAGCTCACTGCCCCATCCCAGCTCAGAACCTGGCTATATGCAAATTAGTCTGTCCCTGGCCCAGTGCATCATGGGAACAGAGCAGACCAAACTACCAAGCCAATTCTTCACCAGAAAGGAGACAAGCTTCCGGGGACCGGTTTCTGCCATTCCAGGCGTCGTCGGCCCGGCTTGCTTGAATCCTGATGGAGCAGTATGGTAAGGGCTTGTCAGCGTTCCAGGTCAGTGGGGTGTGTTAAGTCAGATTGTCCCAAGGGCTGCCTTTGTTGTTGGTTGGTTTTTGGAGGGCAATTTTTTTGTAAATACTGTAAGTAGAGGAGCGCTAACACATTGTCAATAATTATTGTCATAGTGTTGTGATAACAATCATGGCCAGTAAGGCAAAAAGAGGCGAAAAGCCTTCTCGCATCGAGAGACTGATGCAAACCATGAGGCGCAAAATGGTGAATATGGAAGATAGACTAAAAAGGGTGGACGAGATGGGGTTGGCTTTGGCAGATCTCAAGGACAAATTAGAAGGGCAGGAAGGGGTGGAAGAAACACCGAGGTGTACTATAGTGGCCCCAAAGCGTTTTTTCCCCCCTCTTAAAAAGAAGAGTGGAGCAAAGAAAACAATGGCAAACGAATCAATGGCTCCTGGGCCAGTACTGTGCCCCAGGGAAGGCGAGCAACAGGTTTATCAGGGGCTGTCCCTCCGTTGGAGAAAGGTGGGTAGCTAATAGCGGGGGGTAGCTCTGGGTCCCCAGTGGCCCCTAAGGATGGGGTCCCCATTGGTATTAGCCCACAGGCCCGTTCCCCCTTTGGAAGGGATCCCAAATGGTAGCAGCCCAATCCCTCAGGATTTAGAGTCCAACCTGGTAGCGGTTCTCCCTTGGTTGGGAAAAGTGGGAAATTGGTCTCCAGCATCTGTGAGTGGAGAGATTTTGCTCGCTAATGCTAGACTGATAGTGACTTAGCTGGATGGGGGGCAAGGGGATACACCAGGGAGTGGGCTGGGCGCACCATCCCCTGTCGTTCCAGTGTGGGGGTGGCTACGGTGGAAACTAACAAGGAGCTACCTGCAAACAGCCCGTGTGTGGATGTAGTGGAGAAGAAGCCCGCAGCCAGCCGGGGCAGCTCCAGTAGGTAAGCAACAAACAATGCCCTTGTTAGGTGTGGGGGAGGCACGCACTCCTAGGGAACACTTGGCTAGGCATGTCCCACAAGAGGTAAAAGAAAAAATATGGAAAGGGAACTATGTCAGTATGTTTTCATTGTTGCTGTATGAAACGGAAAGGGTAAAGGCCAAGAAACAGAAGGACTGGATGCTCCCAAGGGAATGGGCTAATGATTACTGAAGTATAGAATTGAGGCGACTGTAAATAACTGGGTCAGAGGTTTTTCAACATACATGGCAATCATGGCAGACTGGTTCCCCAACATGCAGGCAGAAATGGCATGCTACCAGAGCAGGATCACTGGGGTGCATGACAAATATGGTGGGGTAGGATGGAAAGAATATGACAAACTTTTCAGGAGAGCTAAGGCATTTGACCCATCATTAACTTGGAATCAAATAGATATGATTGCTTGGTTAGACACTTTTGGCTGTGGATCTCAAGAAATTCCCATGGTCCACTCATTTCAGTCCGTTCAGCCCTTTAGTTTCCCCTGCTAGCTCCAGCAGTGGGGGGGAGAAAAGGGACATGTTAGGATTTCAACAGGCACACATGCACTAGAACCGCAGGCACATGTAAATTTAAACATGCATGCTCTTTTTGTGGCAACCCATCTCACCCTGAGTCCAGGTGCTTCAAAAAGAGAGGGGAGGCAAAGGACAAAGGGAGAAAGACACACGAGTGACTGTAGCGCGCCACAGATAGCCTGCACACGAGTTACGGCACTGACACCATGGTTAAACAGATATCCTTATCATTCAATCGCTAAGTTGTTGCTAGATGGTTTTAGTTATGGTTTTAGGATCTCAGTACCAGATTATGTGGGAACTAAAGAATGCAAGAATCAGCTCTCTATAAAAAAATAACCAAGGCGTGGGTCAACAAAAATTGAAAAGGAAGTGCGCTTGGGCAGAGTGGCAGGGCCTTTTGACTGCATCCCAGTAAAAAATGTTGTCTGTTCTCCTTTGGGAATGGTTCCCAAAAAAGAGAAGGGGGAATTCAGGTTGAGTCATAACCTATCCGCTCCTAGGGGGAAATCCTTGAACGATGCCATCAGTGAAGAATTGTGTAATGTGTAAAATATTCATCTTTTTATCAAGTGGTGGAGATGCTCAGGTGTTTGGGTCCAAGCGCACTGCTGGCAAAGTAAGACATTCAGCCTTCCGCTTGTTGCCGGTCCATCCGTCAGACTACCACCTGCTGGGTTTCCAGTTCCAAGGACAATTTTACATGGATATGTGGATGCCCATGGGGTGCTCAGTCTCCTGTGCATATTTCGAGAAATTCAGTTCATTTTTGGAATGGGTTTTTAGGCAGGCCACATAGCACCAATATGTTTTGGACTATCTTGATGACTTCCTTCTCTTGGGGTCACCGGGCTCCCGGGAGTGTGGGTGGGCGCTGCAGGACTTTTGCACGCTCATGCAGGCTTTTGGGGTCCCTTTGGCACCAGGGAAGACGGTTGGACCAACAACAACGATATAGTTTTTTGGGATTGAGCTTGACTCCATACAAGGTCGTTTTAGGTGGCCTGAGGAGAAGATCATTAAATTCAGGGCAGGGTTGCAGCAAAGCTTGACAAGAAATAAAGTTACCTTGCATCAGCTGTAACAAGTAGTAGGGCAACTGAACTTCGCTTTGCGGGTTATCCCTATGGCACGACAATTCTCAAGATCCATAGCACAAGCCATGTCAGGCCTCAAAGAAAATCACCACCACACCAGGTTGTCAGCTGAGGTTCTGCAGGATATGCGGATTTGGTTGGCGTTTCTGCAGGACTTCAATGGCATGGTAGTGTGGCCCGGTCCGCTCACCACTTCCACAGAGTTAGGTTTAATGACTGACGCTGTGGGTAGTGAGGGATTTGGCGCTATACTCGGTACTGAGAGGATGGCACAGCGATGGCCGGCATGGTGAGTCCAGAGCGGCTTGACAGACAACATGTTTTTTTTTTAACTCTTCCCCATTTGTGTGGCATTGTCAGTGTGGCCAGAACAATTACTTAATCAATCTGTGGTATTCTGGTCAGATTACATGACTGTGGTGGAATGCATCAACCAACAAGCAGCACGGTGTAAGATGATCCTCTGTTTGTTGAAGGAAATAGTCTTGTTATGCATGAGATTGAATATGCAATTTAGAGCTAAACATGTCCCAGGGGTACTGAATCATGCTGCTGATGCACTTTCCCGCTTTAAAATGCAGGTGTTCAGGGCACACCTCCCGAATGCAGCCGAGAACCCCACACGCTTCCCAGAACTACTTTGGCAGATTGGTGCCCCCAGCTACCGAATCTCGTGGTAGCCAGTCTAGCACCCACGACCAGGAAGGCATATGATGGGGCGTTTTGGGCATATTGTGCATTTTTGGGAAGGGATGGGTCTGCGAGGTGGCATGACACGGGGCAGTTCTTGCTTACCTGGGGGCCTTGCATGAGGAAGGGTGTCCAGCGACGGCTGCTAGGCGACATATGGCAGCAATATCTTTATTTTCACAGGTGAAAGGAGAAGGGGATCCCACAAATAGTTTCACGGTCAGGAAGGCTTTGAAGGGGTGGCAGCACTTACAAGGAGCTGAACCAGATACAAGGCGGCCGATAGGGGTGGACATGTTAGTATCTTTGCTAGAAGCCCTACACCAATTTTGCCACTCCACAGAGGAAGCCCAGTTGTTCAGCGCCGCCTTTACATTGGTTTTTTACGGTGCGCTTAGAATTGGAGAGCTGGTAGCACAAAATAAACACGATGAGCAGGGGGGATTGCAGCTTGACCGTGTAAAAATACTAGGAGACTCCCTATTGATATCTATTAAGAAGTAAAAAACTGATCAGGAGGCCCGAGGGGAGGGAGTGGTGCTACATCGGGCACGTGGTAATCCTTGCTGCCCCGTCACAAACTTAGAGACATTTCTGAAGGTGAGATCCAGGGACAAAGTGGGGCCATTGTTACTACATGCTGACGGTACCCCACTCACAAGATTTCAGTTTAAGAGAGTGATGGACATGGCAGTACAGAGAGCGGGTCAGGACCCAAGTAACTTTGGAACTCATTCATTCAGGATAGGGGAGGCCACCGAGGCAGCAGCAAGGGGTTTTCACAGGAGTAACGTGCAAAGAATTGGCAGATGATCCTCCAATTGTTACAAGCGCTATGTGCGGTTGCATATGCTATAAGTATGACAACGGTCTTGTTCTGATGCTTGTTTTCTACTCTGCTCAATTTAGTTTCTCAAGCCTGTCCAGCAGAGGGAAACCAACGGCAGCACAGCAACAGCATCAATCAGCGACAGGACAAGTACTCGCCCTCAAGGAAGGACCACAGGTTGTTTGGGTGGTCGATCATTCGTACGTGAGGTGCTTGAATAATTTTTTCCTTACAGGCAATTATGAGTACAGAGCAAGTCAAGCTGGTTTCAAGTTGTCATTTCATGGACAGGAGGTCTCCGCTTTAGTCAATTCAGGGGTCTGGTGTTTGACCTGTTAGACAGGAGAGGTAGTCTTCCCAGCTTTATTATCCTCAATTTTGGAGGGAACGATCTGGTAAACCTGGGTAGAAGGGGACTGATAGAGACTCTACTTACGGAAGTGGGTTGGCTAGCGAGGATATGCCCGGGGTGCACCATAGTTTGGTCACAAATGGTGCCAAGATTCCAGTGGCGGGGGGTGAGTCTGTGAGGGCACTGAATCATTCAGTAAGGAGGATTAATAATAAAACAGAGAGGTTTTTCAGAGCCCCGCATTTGCAAACGATGGCCCATGGGTGCATCAGGGGGGAGCCATGCTTCTTAAAAGATGGAGTCCATCTGTCTAAACTCGGTAACCAAATCTTCATGGAAAATCTGCTAGCTTGGATGGGTGGCTTTAGAGATAGGTCATGACCTTCAGTGGGCATAGGGGGGCCTGATAGTCGGTCAACCATGCAGGCCTGTGGCTGTAAGGTCATGATTGGTGATCAGTAAATTTAAGGTCCTTAGAGGGCGGTGCCATTCTTGAATGGGGTCCCCCAAGGGGGAGGGGCAAGTGGTCTCTCATAGAACTCCAGGGGCAGGTACAGCCGGTTGGCTGGATGGGTGCGGGGGAGTGGGAGTTACGCTTTCCAGTAGGCTGGTTTGCCACCCCGCACGTGCACAATGGCGCCAGTAAACGGCACATAACTGCAAGGGCCCCTTATGGAGATAATCTACCGAGCGTATGGGGGTGACCGGGGGGGTCCCCTCACGGGGAACAGGCCCTCTGCGCATGCGCACTCCGGTTGGAGGGCGGGCACAATCTGATAAGGATCTGGCACCAGTTATTGACCTTGCCGTAGGCTCAAATAGGGATACGCAGAAAAGTAAATGCTATTATGATTATTTTGCATAAGGTATGTTTAGATTCGGATAGGAGTATCTTTGTATTAGAGATATGTTAAGGTTAGCAATCTGACATCTGTACCTACCAATGTAATATGTTTTCTGCGTATTATGTAAATAATGTAAAAAACAATTTTTAATTTTGTTATGTTAATGAATACAGCCAGGGTGTTTCCCGACTCGCTAATCCAAAAACTCAATTCTAGTAGTAAATGTGTTACTATCCGGGCTATTGAAAAGGGAGGATGGGGTCTAGGCCGTACCTGGCCATATGTGTCCAGCTAGGCAAGGGGGTCTTGTGATGGAATTTTACGTATTCAAGTAGATTCTAGGATATTCAGTGTGAGTAAATTATTTTCCGGAGGGGGGGTCTAAAATAATATGTTTTGTTTAACATTTGAATGTCTATTATCTAAATGTGTACTTTGGCATTATTGTAGAATGACTTACGTAAATTGCTTTGTATACCTGCACATCTTGTATCATCTACACGAACGCGTGCATAGATGTCATAAGCACTTCAGAGAAAAGACGAATAACCTACTTATTTCCCATTTCAAGCTTGCCACATACCTGTAAGCCGTGCCTGAAAACGCTCGGAAGTGGCCAAAAAGGCGGTGTGTTGGTGCTAATAAAACACCTAAATAGTACTATTTGTATTTAATGATAAAAGCTGGATATAAATATACCACCACATCGAGAATAGGAAGCACGCTGTGTGACTCCTCTAAGGCGCAGGCTCTAGTGGGCACCGGGCACGTAACAGCCCCCCCTTCTCACACGCACGCAGGTGTCAGCCAATCCCGAACCAGGCTGTGACGCGGGCTCTCTAGCGAGCTGCGGGCTCGGCTGTGGAGACCGAAATAGCAACCCCCCTGCAGCGCCGCGCGCCCCTGCTGCACGCAGATAATAATAGCGCGCTGTGACGCTGGCGTGCGTCGGAGTGGCACGGCTCCAGAGAGACGTCGCAGACGACGTACCGTCAAACGAGGCGGGAATGAGGAGTGGATTATGGTACAGGTAGAAAGTGGCAGCCGACCGCCTATTCCACAGCTCTATTTTTAGCGTGTATGACACCCCTCTAACCCAGTTATCCCCGTTTCATCCTGTGGACAGACTGGGTTCGAGGAAAGGGGCTGTTAGTAACAACTTGTACAACGGCTATAGGGATTCCAACGAGAATCGGGCAAACTCCATATTGGCGTTCTCACATCATACCCCCGTTCCACCGAAACGATAGAAACGGTGTAGGGCTAAGGCTACAGAGAGGAAAGATGGGGCTACGGCATACAGTAATGGATAAAGGTGGCGTGAAAAGGCTTGGGTGGAATCGACTGCGAGGATGGAGGGGATGTAAGTGCAAGTAAAGGAGAGAGGCGAAATGGCGGGAAGGAAATGAATGAGGAAAGGTGAAGCTCTGCTTGTTATGTTTTGTACGCTTATTTAAATGTACAATGAACCCGCCTTGGATATAGTTCGCGCTGTGTTAAAGGACGAACCAAATAAATATGGATGTGCGGGATAAAAGGTGGGAAAGGGTAGGAGGGGTGAGGACGAAATTACTGAGATACATTATGAAGGACGCAGGTAGAGATTGATTGGTGGGGAGAAATTGGAGGTGGGTGGGGGGTTAGCTGAGGTGGAGGTCAGAGATGCGAGAGTAGTTATGACAGGAGTGTGACGCTGTGCGAGAAAATAGGTGCAGTGGGGTACGAGAAGGAAAGGGGGAATGGTTCCGATGAGACATGACGCCACGGTGACGAGAACTATTCTTAGAGCAGCCTTTCGAGGTCTAGCATGCGCGCGTCCGGAAACGGGGGCACGTGCAAAGCAGCACATTTGAGTTGGTGGCAGAGTGGATCCCTGTTATTTAACGGTGGCAGATACAGTGAGCACTGGGGGCAGCTAAAGAGTTCGGATACGGAGGAGCAGGTGGATATGGAGGCACTCTGAGTAAAGCGGAGGAGAACTGTTGTAGGTGGAAAGAGTATGGAAATGCAGAGAGGGTACAGGCTGCATCTGGAGGCATCAGATGTCGGGATGCATCTTGGCTTTACTGAATTAGTTCCACAGTATCCATCCCTAAAACGTCACCTTCAAGGGAAGGAGCAATGCTTAAAGATCTGCACACAGCATGGGATAATTTATGGATTTCGTTCTTTCTATTTTCTATAGACGAACGAGGTCAAGCCAGGCGTCACAGTGCTGCACATGCATACAAAAATAGCATCGCCATGAAACATTAAATAATCATGCTGTTTTACCTCCGAAAGTTTCTGGACTTTGCTATTACCCACTTGACTGCGGGTAGGAAAAGCATAGCATGGTGTTGGGATGCAAAAGAAGACAGGGCCTGATTTAGATCTTGGCGGAAGATATTCATCACCGTTGTGACGGAGTGACCCATCCACCAAGATCTAAATCCGGCCCAGAGTATCATCGTGAGTAGCGGTAGGGAAAGAGAGCATGGGGGAAAGGGAATGAAGAAAGAGAACAATGTGAGTGGGGCCAGAACTAAAGGAGGAAACGGCGAATAGAAACAATGAATGAGAATGGGAGAAGGGATAAGATCAGTGCTTTAAGTGGGCCGGTAGAGTACCAGCACTTTTTTATTTTGAGAGGGAAGAGTACCGGCACTTCTCAAGAGAAATGCTGTACTTTTAATTGGAGCGTACCTGTACTTCTCAGAAACAAGCAGGTACTCTGGTACAGAGTACATGCACTTATATTTTTCCATTTCAAACACTGGACGGGATAAGAGAATGGGGAGCAAGAAGGGATAGGCAAATAAATAAAGCAAGGTAGGGGTGGAGAATGAAATTAAAGGTGGGCGGGAGCACATGTAGGAAAGTAGGATCTGCTTTCATGGTTAACCACACTTTTTGCTGGTGTTTTCTAACTAGTCTGACTGGGATCCAGCTAATCAGGACCACAGTCACTGTGCTCTCTCCCTACATTTGACAATGTTAAGTACTTTGGAACCTTCCCAGTTGGCTACTGGTGTATCCTTCTAAGTCCCTACCTGGTATATGGTACTGAGGTACCCAGGGCATAGGTACACTAGGGGTCTCCCATGGGCTGTTTATGTATTGTACCACCCATGAGAGACCACTCAAACTGTGGCTACACGCCTGTCACTGTAGCCTGTGTCAGTTGGTGTTCGCACCACTTACAACAGATATTTTTCCTTATATCTGAGCTCACTACACTTAAAACCTATAATTCACCCCTAAGGTAGGCATTTTAATCCTGAAGGCAGGGTAATAGGTTATAAGTGTGAGGGTGCCCTGCATGAGCCGGACACCCACTACAAACCCCAGAGTCAATTCTCCAGGCTTTGTAAGTGTGGTCAGCCATTTAATACATATATTGGACATCAACTCAATTATGATATGTCTAACTATATATTGGCTGCACCGAAACCGGTCCTGTTTGATATTGAACATGTTGGAATCCTATCCCGATTTCAGTGTAGGATGTAGGATCCCAGGTACTGGGGGGCTCCCCTAGAGTGCCACGCTGTACTCCCAGTACCAGCCTTTCAGGGTCTAACAGCAAGTTAGTTCTGCTGCTGAGCACAGACACGATTATGCCCCCCTGCTGCTGAGCCAAGCAGGTTTCCTTTATCAGGGAGGTGTGACCACCTCCCCAGGCAGGACTTGGTATATTGGGCTGGGCTGGGGTGGGGATGCTTGCCATCGCCACCAGACTGCTTTCAAGGGCACATTTGGTTCCCTCCTCGCATACTCCAGTTGGATCTAGTTCAGGGAGTCCTTGGCTCCCGCTCTGGCGTGAAATTGGATAAAGAACATGGGAGTATCTTCTCCTCTGTTCAGCCCCTCCTCAGGGAGGGAACCTTGAGTTGTCCCAACCCTTTCCCTAGGGTACTTAAGAGCTTAACTGTGGGTGGCTTTTCAGATTCGTCGCGGGACAAGATTCAAAACTACTTCAACTTCTAATGTCTGGGAACTCTGGAATTCGTTGGACTTTGCCTAGGAACCAAGACTGCATCAAGGGAGACTCCCGCTGCTCCTGGTCTCGTCGTCTGTGCCTGTGCTTCGTCCAGGTTCTTCTCCAGGCCTGTGGGCATTAAAGACACCTGATGGAATCTCCCTTGGAGTGAAGGAGTCACTCCCCTGCATCTACATACACCGCAACCAAGCTGGCCGGTCTGCTGCTCCTGATGTCCTATGGACTCCGAAAGGCGTAGCAACACAGGTGGTTGTTATGCATCTCCCTCGAGGCCTATGCTGTCTTTTCAGCAAATTTGAGGCCAGTATCCCTTGCCGGAACGGCTGGAACAGAACTCATGTGCATCGCTTTGACTTGCCGTTGTCAAGGCTTGTTGACTGTCCTCCAGAGGTCTTCGGGCTACAAGAAGCTCCAGAATCTCCTCCTATCAAGGTCTTGATCCTCACTGCATCCTTTGCACCATGAGCCTGCATCTTTGGTGAGCTGCTCGAGATCCTCTTGACATTCCTGTGCCTTTGGCCTGTGGGTCCTATTGAGGGTCTTCTTTAACTTCAGTGGGCTCCCCTGCTTGCTCAGGCCTGCTCTGACTCTTCTACAATTGGTGAGTCCCTTGGACCTTGATGGTCCCATTGTTGCACCTTCTTCATTTACCACGTCTGTTGCTGCTGTCAAGGGGCTTTTTGGTTTTGCTGCCGGACACCAACCCCCTGGTTCTTGAATTCCAACATGGGACAGCTCATTAACGTCTCATGGTCTTCCACTGCGTTGCCCGGTCCTCACAGCTGCAGCAACAAGGTCACTGTCATCACTCCTGCATCTTCTGTCATTTATGGTCATTGGTCTTCCGTGCCTCCTGGTCATTCCTGAGTGGCATAGACGCTGTCCCCTCTGCTTGCAGGTACTCCTCTTTAACACCTTCAGCGCGGCGCGAATTTTCGCGCTGTGCTGAAGGTTCGAAAAACGGGCGTGGTCGTGACGGAACGATTCCGTCATCAGCACAGCCCAACCGACGCTGATGACGGAACCGTTCCGTCATAAGCGTCGAAGGGGTTAAGAATCCATCCTTGGATTCCACAGGACTCTTTAACCTTCTTCACCAGCAGCATCTTTTCTGAAGTCCTCCATTGTGGTCTACGGTGGTTTCCATCATCACTTTGCATCTATGAACATGGCTTCCCTGGTGTAGGTGTCCTGGTTCCTGAGGTATCCACAGATGCGGTGACTCTCCCAACCTTCTGTCTTCCACAGGGTTTTTTCAGGGTCCACTGGGAAGGGTCCTTATTCTTGAAAACTGCAACAGCGACTTTCCCATTGACTTACATTGAGTATGAGGCTGTGTTTCCACTCTGCACACAGCCTCCGTTGGGTTCCTGGGTACTTACCTTGGGTGGTGCCTTGCTCTTCTGAGTCTTCTGGTCCAAGTCCCGACTCATTCACAGTTCATATTCCACTTCTTTAGTATATGGTTGGTCTCCCCCTGGAGACCACTGTGTATTTGTGCTTACGTACCTGTTTATATTTGGAGTATTGTGTGTATTGTATTAATATCTCCAGGTAGAAGATATACAAATGTGTTAGTGAGTGTATATAATAAATATACTTATTTTTACAACTACGCTGTGTGGTTCTTTTTCGTTATACCTTTCGGGATATGATGGGCACGGACAGGCCCTCCCTTGGCCTGGGCTATGCCCTGCAGAAGGTGGTGGGACGTTTAAAAGAGTGGTGGTGCTGGTCCTGGGCATCGAGTCAGCCTCTCCTCCTTAGCTAAAATACAGCCTGGAACCTGTAGTCTCCTGCAATTCTGGTGCTCAGTGTCCCGCGCCTGGAGGTGGTGGGGTGCATAAAAGTGCAAACGGCCTATGATCTCTTCTAAGAATAATGCGATTATATAAACTTTTTTGTGATGTATTTATGCTACCAACGTGGCTTAAGTTGTATGCATACAGATATTTTTAACTGAAATGTCAATTGAGCTTGTTAAATAATTTTTTTTTTTTTTTAAAGTGCACCGGCATGGATCCTGTGCCTCCTGTTAGCCCTTCCTCCTTAGCTACAATGCAAGCTGGAACCTGCAGTCTCCCACAATCATGGTGCTCAGCATTTTTCATCCAAAATACAACTCCCATTTGTGTGTGTGTGTGTATAGTAAATAAGTCAATTGTGCCCTAAAAGTGTTCTATGTAAACCCATTAGACCTGTCAAGCAGGCTTTGACACTGAAGTAGAATTTGACACTGCAATGTCAAAAAGGATGCCCACAACCCCTCACCCTGAATATTATGGGAGGTTTAGAGGAGTCTTCTCTGTCCGTTCAAATCAGCCTATTGTTTGCTCCTGGGAGGCATTTCACACCCTTTTCACAGCTATTCAAATGCCAGGGACTTCAGGAAGGAAAAAGGTAACTTTCTAAAAGTTACTTTTCCTTAAAATTAAAAATCCAACTTCACCATTGAATTGGATTTTTAATAACCACTAACAATAGTTGTTTAATTGTTTTTTTTAGCTAGTCCTATTCCAGAGATACAGTGTTGGGATTTCTAATCTGTACTCTGGTTTTCTACATAGGATAGCTAGGCCTGCCACAGTGAAAAATAGGTTTTGGGTGCTTGTCAGTTTAGGGAAATGCTAACATTACATTTTTACATGTCCTACTTTTTTAAAACCATGCATCCTGTGTCGTGGGTGACAAGGCCTATAAAAGGCAACTTATTAATGTTTAAAAGGGAAGTTTTGACATGTCCAATTGTAGTTTTTAGTCTGCTATAGTCAAGCTACAACGGTAGGCCTGAAGCCATGTTTTAGACTGTTATAGTAGACGGCACAGTGGGTGCTGCTATCTACTAGTTACATTTAATTTACATGCCCTAGATACATTTTGTACATATACGTGGGACTTAAATGTAAGTTATATATACCAATTAGAAATATGTAAATTTGACCATGTTTCAAGGGGGAGTACAGGCACTTTACCACGGTTAGCAGGTTTAAAGTGCACAGAGGTCTAACACCCTAAAAAATATAGGGTCTAGTAAACTGCAAAAAATATGGGGTGACTATGCCAAAAGAGCAGATTTTTCTACAGTTGGGGAGGAACTGATTAAACTGGACGGAACAATTCCGTGGTCCAGATGATTTAGGCTAGCAAACACCTCTTTGGTGTATTTGTACCAGTACATTTCTTCACTGAGAAGCATACTAGCCAAGGGGGGGTCCTAGCTCCTTTGATGGAAACAGATAAAGCTTTTTCAGCACCTTTACTCCATAATGCTCACAAAACTAAAAGCATTCAACCCTTCACAAATGTCTTACTATCTAAAGGTGTCAAGTACACCAGGGTCTACATCCCTTTAGAGTAATTTTCCAGTAGGCTAATCGGCAGTCTTCCTCTCCTTGAAAAAGACCAAACCGTCCTGGATCTCCATACGAGAGACTGAGGAGACGTGCTCTACAGAGGATCAAGATTCATTAATGCTGCTAGACCCACTGCACTAAGACAAAACATGGTGAATTGCAAAGGCAGAAACTGCTCCAGTTCTGTATCTTAAGTTAATTGTCAAGCTTCTGAAAGGCCCAAGCCTCATTCAGATTTGCAAGATAAGCAGCAAAACATTACCACATCTGGTGCACAGGGTGTCGTGCTAAATGAGGTTTACAAGGTCAACAAAAATGATCTCAGTAGTCTGGCCCTGGTAGGGCCCAAATCCCAAACCAAATCCAGAAGAAGCCCCTCAATAGAGGCACAAGACAAGGCACAACAACGGGTTTATACAGGACATACACTGACTGGCTAAACTGAGATGAAAATATACAAGGAAACGATCACAGTGTACCAGTTACAGCAAAGAAACAGCCCTAAATCCAAAAGAAATCCATCCACTGGAATAATACGACAGGTAACCAGTTTGCACACATTGAGACAAACCCCGTCCTTGCTTGCAGCACTCTAGATCAGACCAAGATCACTGAACTGTTGGGTGAGAGCTCACCTCTGAAACTCCAGAAAGAGTACCGGTCAACTAATAAACCCATCTTACAGTCAAGTGCATCTAGGTATAAGAAATATAATACACAGTTACATCTGACACCAATGTATTTCTCCAAGAGCCAGCACAGCATATATTAAACCGAGACTCACTCTGACATAGAAAAAATTACCCCTACATGACAGATGCAGCTGTAAGGAGAGAGTGATAGAGCACTAAGGCAATGTCAACAGAGACTTGAAAGGGGTGGCCTGGCAGACTGAGAGATATAACACAAGCATGTGAGGGGGAGCTGTGAAACAGTTGGAGTCCCACTGGGACTAAAATAGGATTGTTAGACAAACAATAGCGAGTGGGGTTCCGGGAGACAGGCGGGAGATCACTCAGGTTGGGGTCAACAGTGCCACAGACATTTAGGGGCCGATTACGATCTTGTTAGGAAACTCTTCCAACCGAATCGGTTTCGAAATCGTTTCCGAACGAATTGGGTTCTGCGAGTCCGACTGACCGATTACGATGCTTCCATACATCGTTCGGTCGGACTCCGATTGACTTCAGTGGGAGCCTCTGTCCCGAACGAGAACACAGGCTCGCATTGAAAAGGGGGGTTATTGGGGAAAACCATGCACCCTGTGAATGGCACCCCATGGTGCCTGCCACACTGGTGGTAAAGAGGGGTCCCACGGATACCCCCAGAGGCCTCTGGGTGAAGAGGGGCCTGCTATGGGCCCCAAAGTCCGATTCCGACAGCCGTTTCGTGTCGGGCAGACCAAATCAGAATTGCTGTCTGATATGGTCCTAATATTCGCTTGTTCGGAAACCGTGTCCATAGAGCTGAACGATTCGACTCTGGGTGTCCAATTGCCGTTTGGAACTGATTCGGACAGCCCGAACGGTTTCCTTACATTCTAATCGGTCGTTTTAGAAATTGGTCCGATTCAGTCGGAAACATAGCTTCCGAAATCAGATTCTCTGAATCCCATTCAGAGCCTTTCCGACGGCATTGTAATTGGCCCCTTAAGCTTTAACAGGCTCATTTTACGTTGGTCCAGTATACCGGGAAGGATTCTGTAGTGCTGGTGGCTGACAGGGCTTAAATACTCTGGTGTAGGCTAAGGAGGGTCTAGTTTATGTTGGTACTACAGAATTGTTGGATATCTCAAGGTTTTGGGAGTGAAAATAAAGGGGATGAGTGGAAGACTCCCACCACAGATCAAATGACTGGTGTCTGTAGAAATAAGTGAAAGATCTATCAATGGCTGCCCATGCTCCATGCTAAATGGCATCTGAGGTGCTAAAGCTGATGGCCACCATAAGTACAACACGGCTAAATGTTTAAGTGTACTTCAGAAATTACACACTCTGGAGAGTGTCACAAATATAGGACTAGCATTAGGAAGCTGTGAAATAGAAATTCCTAAAATTCTCCACAGGAGGTGGTTCGGTTGCTCATCAAGGCCACAATGGTCTAGCCAAAATAAAGACCTATTTACGGGAAAAGGTGTTTCAGAAGCGTGAACAGTCCTATCGAAAAAACGAGCAAACAAATGCCAGCTGGGCTTAATCGCCAGAGGTGACTGTCGAGTTATAGTCATCATGGAAGAAGGGTGTAAAATTCATGAAATTAGGGGCCTGAAATTTCGATTCGCAAAAACCCATGTACTTATATGCCGGTTCACAAAATTCTGAATCGTGGTGGGTTGCAATCAGACCTACTTCACCAATTTTAATGATCTACGTTATAAATTGCAACTCACTTTCAATAGATGCCATCACAGGGATGGTGGCCAGCTGTGGTCATGTTTGTAACTGAATTTTAAATAAAGTCAACTTTTTTTAAGTGTAGCACGTTTTCCTTACAGAAAACGGGCTACGTTAAAAAAATATTTATTTTTGTTTGATAGTTGGTTGGAAGTTCTGAACACCATTTGAGAGCGGCCAATTCAAAAGGGTCTGTGGTCATGGTGAAAAATTGGCCTTGAAAGCATTACCCACAAACTGTCTCTTCAAAAAGTCAAAAACTACTTTTGCCAATGATGAGTTTAGCAGTTCAGAAGGACACCAGAGAAAACCAGAAGGTGGTTACACTAAATGGGAATAGAGCACCAACTTCTCCCCAATCGGCAACCTTCTACACAATAGGGGCAATGAGAATCATTGCGTGCCAAATGAGATTCCAAACCCCAGGGACCCCAAAGGCCGTCAACAATATCTTAGGCCTCAACTATTTCAGGTACTTGGGTACATAGGGCCTGAGTCATGTGCAATTATGTTTTTTTGTAATTCAGTGATAGCGAAGCTCAATTTTGAAATCACAAATCCATATCTAGTAAACACTATCAGTTCCAAATTGTTATTTTTTATTCACATTCGTGATCTAACGATTTGCAATGTGTTATTTATCTCAAATTACGGACCAGATGCCTCAAATAGAGACTGTTGCAGCGTCAGCAACTGATGACTTTGCAACTAGGAAATATAGACTGCCGCACACTGTTGGCCAGGAGTGCTCATAGAAGAGGAGCACAGGAGTAAAATGCATAAAAAGAACGAAGCAATCAAGAGCCAGAGAGAGGAAGTTGTAAGAAAAAGAAAGCAGCCTTAGCGGTGACAGCTTATGCTGAAAGAAAGGTCTGGCCTGAAATCGAGGAGCAAATGTATGCTGCTACTTTCAAACAATGTACAATCGCCGAAATATGCAGGCATTGCAATAATCTTAACACTTGCACCTAAGAGAAGACCATGAGGAGGGATGCAGATCGTGCTGGAGGTGGCCATTCCACATAACCAACTTTAAATCTCTTGATTGAAATGACAGCAGAGCCAGGAGTCAGTTCAATTCGATATGCCTGTAGAGCTTGCCAAAGCTACAGGTCAATCCAGTGCCACCAAGCCATATATTTCTTGATTCAAGTAGTGCCAACATATGGATATCGAGGTGATTATGTGTATATTTTTGTTATATCATGTAGGTACCCTACACAGTAAATATTAAATCAGTACGTTCAATAATTGTATTTGGTATTTGCAATCTGGAATGTGGTAATGTTAGGCACTTTTAAATGAAGACAATGTAATTCATATTTCAACAGAGGTATCGCCACAACAAGATGAAGAAGAAGGAAGGTCCAACAACAGCAATTAAATGTTATGCAGGTGTAGCCTAAAAAAGGTAAGGAGCCTGGGTAAAATTAATCAGTAAGGTTTTAAAAGCATTAACGAAGATCAACAAGCAGTGGCATCCCAAATGTTGCCAATTAGGAGAGTGTGTGAAGGCTCTTTGTGGAGCAAGTCATGAATGGTCACTGACCCAAGATCAAAGGCAACAACATCTTACAGTGAGGCTGGACAGTGGAAATGGAGTTTTGTCTTGCCACACCGTAGACTTACAAAATCAGTCCATGGGACCTGATTCACAAAGGGCCTCCGCAGTTGTAGGAGAATTTCCGCCCTTGGAGCGGAATCGCCACAATGAGAATTCTCATTGCGAGATTCTGCCCAAGGGTGGAGAGTCCCAATACGACTGCGGGGCCTATGCCATGAGTGCAGAGGCCCATCATAAATCAGGCCCCACATTTCTAGTAGTGACTATGCGTAAGGAGAAGTATTTCTAATGAGTGGTGGTGATGTTGTAGGCTGAGGGGGAAGAGATAATAGAAGTAATGTTTTCAAATAAAAAAATACAATATGGAAAAGCTAATGTTTAATTTTTCTTCTCTGTTGTAATCATGATTGTTTATAATCCTGAAATCCAAGCTGTTCAATTTTTACTTTTCATGTGTGAATAATATTTTTTTAACAACATTTAAATGTGTACATTTTTGTATTCGCGAATATATCTGATGTATTAGATAGTTACCTCAGAAATGACTGTTGGTGATGTTCTTTCTTTGTGCTCTGCAGCTCTAGTGGCCTTCGCGGTGAGATTTGCATGATGGCGGGGTCGTGGGGAATAGCTTCATTGTCAGAATCATCTACTCGTTCAATTGGAAGCCCTTTCTTGGTTGCTATGTTGTACAACGTAGCATAAATGCAGTGATCTTACAGCAAATTACTGAAATGCGCCCCCACCTCCCTCCTGCCACACATTTTTTAGGCCACTAAATCTACCTTTATACACCACTACAGACGTTGTTTGGTTATACAAGTCTGTACCCCACATACATCCCCTCTCTCCCTGCCTGACACAAGCACAGACTGAGGGAAATCCATTGAAATGCTTGTGGTCAGAAACGCAGTAGACCTGTCAGGTTCATCAACATATCAAGACAAATGTAAACCATTATATGTTATAATAGCATACTTCTTTAATATGCTGTAGTCTTGTGAAAATTGTAAAATCAGGTTTGAAACATAGGACTCCGTATGCTGAAGTCTCCATTTACCACCTTATTACATCTGTTGCTTGTTACACGTGCCTCAACGTTCAATTAAAAGTATGTGTCCTGAATATCGAGTAGGTAATATTGTAATACCTTAATATGCCAAAGTACTAAGGGTACACATTTGAACAGGCAGGCATGTATAGATTTCCAGGACCTAACTCCACAAATATGTACTTTGACAATATGTATATCTTTTAGGTATGTGAATGTGTAATGAATAATTGTGAACCTATACTTCCCTATATGCACTTACCAGTCTATTTTGGTGACAATGTTAAAGTATCACAACATTCCTGTATTTGATGTTCCAGATTACAGTGTCTGTGTATGTTCCAGTCTGGTATGATGGGAGTTAAGTGTGTTAATATTATTCTAAAGGAGACAGTTATCTTCACAACACTTCCATTGTACTATAATATCCGTAATAGCATTTCAAAAAGCTTCATTGTTTGACATATCAATATCTTTGATGTGCTCATATACATGAAATCACAGTTTCCCCAAGTTACCCCTTTACAACTGTGCAAAACCTCCCTTTCTATTCAGAAAGATCAGTGTACAACATGAAACAACTGAACCTTAGCTCATTTAAAATGACTGCAAATGTGACGTGGTATTAAAGTGTTACTGGTCTTCAAGCAGGTGCAAAAACAACCTTTCAATGGATTAATAAAATGTAAATGCTCATATTAAGGCATGATATCATTTTTTCATGGAAAACCTATGTAAGCAGTACCAGTGGGTTGGTCTGTGTAGTGAGTGGGCGGATGACCGCACGGGCACTCCGCCCATACCCACTAGTACTGTGTGTGTGTGTGTGTCTCTTCATGTAGGGAACCGGGTAGGCCTCGCCACACTCGCAACCAGGTACCACCCTCCTGACCTGGCACTCTACATTGGTGATGAGGCGATGCTCACCTGCGCCTCGCAGGGCTCCAGTCACTGGCCCAGTCTGACTGGTGCAAAGAACTGCCCCAGCAGGAGACAGTTTCTGGCCGGCTTGCGGTGCAGCTGCGCAACGCACTCCAGCTCGGCGACCCGCCCTCTGCTCCTCCATGCACCAGTAGCATCCAGGCAAGCACTCCACTGTCACGGTTGGCCACCACCGATCCTCCCAGGTGGGTGTGCATTGATCGGCTCCTCCACACAACAGCTGGAAAAGCCCCACCGAGCGCGAAGCCAGAGCCTCAGCCACACCATCTGGCAGCATCTCCCTGTGACGCACGAGGACGCCCCCGGGAATGTGGCCGCATGCTACCCAGTGCAGCGTGTGCTTCCCCCGGGGTGCAAGCACAGACGAGGGCCTACAAGGGACATGCACACATATCACCAGCAGCACCACGTGCTGACAAGCACAGGAGAGGACAACATAACGGACGGAAGCTCACTGAAGTGAGCGAAGGGCTGAATTAGGGAGTTTTGCAAGGTTGAACACGGGGAGAAAAAAAGAGAAAGGGAGGTACCTCCTGAACAGAACATAGTCATGGCTCAGAACCACCCAACCCACACTGGGAATACCAGGAGCGGCAAATACCATTGGGGGCAGAACTGAGCACATCCCCTCAGGCTCAGACGACTCGAGCACACACAAACAGCTACAACAGTCACCAAATTGAACAATGAGCACGCCAGTCCAAGCCAGCGCTGCCAAACCGCCGCCTCCACCACCACCGCAACACCACAGCCATGGCACCCCTCCCGCCATTCAGTGAGCTCGCTGACCACGCGACAGCGCCTCCCTGCTGGAGTTCGTGGATTTGACATTTTGACCACTATATCAGAGGCAAGTGGGAAACAGAAGGAACCGTCAAGAGGTCGCTGCTCATATGCTACAGTGGTGGGAGCTACATGATCTGTTTGAGACCGTCCCAAACACTGGGGACAACGGTGACTATGACGCAGTGGCGACACTGAATTGACACGTCAACCTTCAATACAACCCGGATTTCGAGCACTTCATGCTACGCCAAGTCATACAATCTGAAACGGAGACTGTCGACAACGTCTATGCCCGCCTAAGAAAGCTCGCAAGTACATGCACGTTTCACAACCACCGGGAAGAAATTCATGCCCAGCTCATCCAAGGGGGCCTATCCGTGCTGCTGCGCCAGCTGATCCTCAGACCGCCGCGGATATCTCTCGATAACATACTCATACTTGCGAGGTCCATGAACTATTGAAAGCACGAGCCGACGAGATGGAAGCAGCCTTCAACATGCACCTGACTATGTCTGGGGCCCCTTGACCTACCCAAATCAAAGAGGAGAGGGTGGATGCCATCCAGAAGCGGACGAGTCCAGCCCACGTTGCCTTGAAGATGTCCATCGGGGGACCCTGGGGAAACTGTGGCACAGAGTACTCACCAACCGACCTCTGCTACGCAAAAGGAAAAACTTGCTCACGGTGTGGCAAACAGAACCATTTTGCAAATGTCTGCAGGAGTGGGAGGTCTAGAGCCACCTTCAACAGGCCGCGTGGAATGCCAGCCAACACAAAGTAGCTGTCACTTGATGACCCGCTGGGGCAGGAGGACGTCACCCCATCAAGCCAAGGCTTTGACATGGAAGGGGAGGATGACGATGTTTTTGTGGTGTCTTTCGCCAGTCACACAGATCAGCGGTGGCGGCCGCCTCCCATATGTTCAATCCGAGTGGCAGGCACCGCAGTGAGGGCGGGCGCTCATCGACACCGGAGAATCTGTGAATGTCATGGATTCCAAACAGTATGAGTGTCTCATGCATGTCATGCAGAAACACGTTACTCTAGCAAAGTTCCATGTGAGCGACGGGAAGAAGGACACCCTCCTCAGCTGCCACATGGCGGAAGACCAGGAGCTAGTCTTCTTTGCTAACCAAATCCATTACTTCCATGCAGACGCCATCCTGCACGAATTTCCAACGCTGTTCAAGGGTATTTGGAAGCTCAAAGACAGACAAGTCAAGTTGCACATCGATTCCTCGATCCGACCGACCGCGCTGAGACACAGGTGTCCACACAGGAAGAGTTAAGGAAACTGGAAGAGTTGGGTATCATTGAGAAGGTCGGGCCTGACCCCATGGGTGTCAACCCTGGTCATCGCCCCAAATTCAAAGCAGCGGGAGCCATCAGGTTGTGCGTTGACATGTGCCTCCTCAATCAGGCGGTGACAAGGAAGCACCGTCTGACCCCCACCATGGACGATGTTGTGGCGGACCTCAATGGAGCTAAGTCGTTTTCTAAACTGGACCTAAATGCAGGGTACCATCAGCTCGAACTGGCACCACTTTCTCTACTCAAATTGAGAAAAGACAAGCGGCTGAGCTTCGGGGTGTAGTCAGCTGCAGAAGTCTTTCAGAACGCATTCTTATAGACCTTGTCAAGCCTACAGGGAGTCATAAATTTCAGCGACGACCTCTTGATATTCTTAAGCAGCCTAGAGGAACATCATGTACACCTAAGGAACATGCTCCAGCATCTGTCAAACAGTGGCCTCACCCTCAATAAAGCAAAATGCTCGTTCAACCGAGAGTCGGTCAAATTTTTCGGATACATCTTCTTTGTGACCGACTTCAGGTGGACCCAAAGAAGGCCATTGCCATCCGGAATGCGCAAGCCCCCACCACTCGACAGAGGTCTGCAGTTTCTTAGGGATGGCCATGCACTGTCGTCGATTTATCCCCAACCTGTGGAAAAGTAAATTTTGCCATGTTCTGTGTCCCTACGCCTCATCCATCATATGTTATGTGTGCATGATTAAATATGCATATGTATTCCCCATGTCTGATTAATGACGCAATTACAGTTGTGTCCACCTCTAGTATGCCAGTTTCCAGTCCTCGTGAATACTACGAATATCAGGCCTATGTAAAGCTACGTTGCCACGTTTCTCAGTGTGCACGTTATTCCATTATAAAGTCCCCGTTTCCAGGCCTCAACAGGGCCCGGACATCAGATTCAGCTCCTGTCTCCTGAAGTCCTCGCTGAGGAGCGATACAGCCCCCACCTGTATCCTCGACCCTTCACTTACTTCCTGCCTCGCAGTGCCCGGTGCAGCTTGGCTCTGCCTCTGAGTCTGCCAAGACTATGTTATGATTCCAGTTATCAGTTCAGTCCTCCTTCTCTGCATTCCTAAGCTACTGAACTGCATCAATAGTTTCCGTCATTGTCTAGCCTTCACGTCTCCACGTTAGAGAAATACTGCATTTACTGGTCATTTAGTATTCTTCATCACGCACTACATGTAGAATAATGCATGCTCCAGTCTCAGAATCAAGTTAGCCTTTCCCCTCCTGACTTCTAGTTTATATCAACATGTTCCCTAAACATCAGATACCAGATAGGGTTTAGGTACATGTCGCTCCGACCCTCCAGACTTTAGTCTCTGCTCCTAGCACAGAGTTCATAGCCCCCAGCTTCTCCTAGTGACACGTCATTGCTAGTTTGCGCGCACCACCAGGTTAGAGGTCCCGGCTCCTTAGGTAGCCCCCTCCTATGTTTCCGCCCCATTCATGACATATTCTGTTACGTCTGCACCACATGTCTATGTATACGCCAGTTACACCTACTTTTACTCTTATCTTTCGCGACTGCTACGCGTCACGCCTTCTGCTCCACCCACTGCTACGCCTACTGCAATGTAATGCTATGTGTTTGCGTTATGTATATATACTCATGTATTGTTATTAAAAGCTAGCGCGCTCATCCCAGACCCAGCCCCAGCAGCTGCTGGGCCCCTGTCGCCCTACTGGGCCCTGTCATCATATTCCTATGCAGGTTGTCCTGTTCCTGTCCTTATGCTGTAATAAACCTGCAGAAACTCCTACTACCTCGAATCTTGACTCTTATTTATTGAGCTATCTGTTATGATATATGTCTAGTCAAAAATAGGGTATTATTTATTTATTTACCACATAATGGCGCCCGAACAGGGACTTGCCCTTTCCCCACGCGTCGGTGAAGCCACGCCGACCCCCTGACCCTCTGCAGTCGTGACGGAACTCTTCTGCGCAGTGGCAGATATTTCTGCTCAAGTATCCCTCAGGCCCACGGAGGAGACGGAGGAGGCGGTCCAGCATCCAAACGAGACGGTGGAGGAACGCGGCGAGTCCCGACCAGAGCCCAAGCCAAGAGTCCAAGGTCCGAGGTATCCGGAGGCCCACCCGTAACTGAAGTCCGAAGTTCGTCGTCCGTCGTCGTAGCAGTCCAGTCCAGTCCGAGGCTTTCCGTTCTTGCTGCCCGGTGAGTACCATTACTGGGGTAGTATCTAGACAGGGTCAATCTAAATTGACTCTGGTCCGTGGGTTGGTGGTACCCAGGCCCACAAACGAAGTGTTCACCTAGGTGGATACGGGTCTTGATGCGTCCCTTTATGGGACCGGTATGTTCCGTACTGTTTCAGCAGTGCATCCAGTAACTCTAGTCTGTTCCGTTCTCGAGAAATTCTTGTGTTTCTGTTCTCAGTATTCCAGGTAATATTCTGTCCGAACTGTAATGTTATGATGTTGTTCAATGTATTTCCAATGTCGTGGTATGCCTGAATTGTTCTCCCAATTGTTATCGTTCCTCGTCTATTGTATTGTGTTCCGATTCAAGTTTACAATGTCTCTCTTTTCGAGATTACGTCAGTTAAAAACTAGAAAGGGTTTGTTAGAAGAAGCAGTTCCCGTTCCGCCTAGGGACAGTCCAGGTCACTTTATGTATCAGAAACATGGCATAAGCGCCATATTGTATCTAGATTTATGGGTAGATTATACCAAACAGTTAGAAGAAAAGTATAGATGGCCCGTATCGGGTACATGGGATGCCGAGTGCATCATGCGAGTAGAAGAGGCATTATGGAAAAAGAAAGCCAGACAGTCACAGAAAGACGCCATCGAGTTATGGCGCAAAGAAGCTCATAAAAGAACCGAAAAAGAAATCAGAAAGTCAGAACTAAGTAGAGAATCCCAAGAACGAGCCCAAGAAAGAGAATTAATCGAGATAGGTGAACGAGTTAAAGCCGAACAGTCAGACAGACAGAGGCATGCCCTTATTAAGGGTATGTATCCTCTTCTTGCTGAGGGCTTGCCAAAAGCGACCCCAGAGGCATCCAGTAATTTCCCGCCACCATTAGTTCCGACCAAGCTACGTCACAAACCGACCGCAGCTGATATTTTTATTTCGTCCTATTTGGACGACACAGTCCCTGAATATGCAAATCCTGTTCACGCTCCGCCAGTCCCTGTAAATCAGGTAATTCCTGCTCCTCCAGACACCGGGGTGCCCTTAACAGCCCCCCCGGGTCAGCCCGCCATACAAGTCCAGCCCACGTTACAATTACCGACCCTGCCAGGACGAAAAGCATCAGTTGATGATTCTAGTTTAGGGGCCGCAGGAGGAGGTCTTCCTCAAACCCCGCCGCCACGCAAGCGTTTATCAGCACTCGAATTACATGCTCAAGCATCACAGCGTACTCCCAAAAGTAGTAAGTCTGTTGCAGAAATCAGGCAAACCCTTGGCGAATGTGTCTATGACCCAGTTCCAGGCGAGTTTAATATGGTTTTATATTCCGTACGCGTAAGGAGAGTGACCGAGTATCTAGTCACCCTACCCAATATGAAAGAAGATCTAGACAGAATATATCGTTTCATCCGTACAGGGGATGACCCACAAAGTATTAGTGATGCCATGTCTCAAAGGAAAGCTGAGATCCAGCGTATGATATTAAAGTTCTTAATTAATTGTCTAATAAGAGAACAAGATTACCCGTCTAAAGATCCAGCCGAAATGAAAACTCTAACAAAGTGGAGTGATAATATAGCCGAAGGAAAGCACAATACCATTGGTGCCATGGAAAGTATGTACAAGAAAATCCGTAGAGAAATAATAAAGATACACGAACAGCGTAAAGCAGCACAAGTAAGCGAGAAAGAAAGTACCTCTGATCCTGAAGAGGAAGACGACGAGAATACTGCCAGAATAGCGTATGTAGGAAAACCTAGATTTCCAGATCGCCATTTACGTCTAGAACACAAGTCTATTTTCCATCATTCAGCACCAGAACAAGGTTCCCTAGAACAAGTGTTTCAAGCTACCGATCACATTCTGAAATCACGAATCGGTTATAGTGAGTTAAGTACCATGCATGAACAGGAACTAGTCCGATCAGCAGTCCGATGGATTACTGATTCTACCACTTTTCCAGACGAAATAGTGGCACAAATGTTTCTGAAATTGCCCCCAGCCGAGCAGCGACTGGTGGGTATGTATATGATCCAGCACCTCATTACTCTGTATGAGGGTCAGCACTCTGATCCAGGTCCGTTACATGATATCCTGAACGAGTTACTCCAGTACAAATGGAGAGGTCTAGGTACCGATTTAATTAGTGTCATTCTCGAACAGCGCCACAAATATAGAACATTCTTAAACCCGCATTTTGTTCATGTCTCACCCCCAGAAAGTAAATCATTCTACATAGACAGACAGAATCAGTTACGAGAAGTCCACCCAGTTAAAGGAACGGGTGGCGAAATGCAGCGAGTGTTTGTATACACTCCGATCACAAAGATGGAACTCCTCGAGATGAAGAAATTAATTCCCTGTCATGACAAAGATCCAGCAGGGTTCCATAGAGAATTAAAAGACATGCTCCGTATGGGAGAATACACTTACCCAGATATCATTAAAATGTTAAAGGTCCTGTTGCCCGCAGGGGTGTATGAAAAGCTAAAGGAAAAAGAATGGGAGGTGGGAGAGAAAAAGATCGATTGGACAGTTCTAGAAGCTGAAGACAAGGCACGAGTACCAGGTACCGGTCTTGGAGATAAATGTAAAGAATTACCAGAATTATTGATTCAAGTTTTACCCAGATTATTGACAACTAGAAAAGAAGACTGGGATGCAATCTCAGCCTGTAAACAGAAGCAAGATGAAGATATTAGTGATTTTTATTCTAGATTTGAAAAATGTTTCAGTATCAACAGTGGCCTCAAGACAAGTAGTGAGTCATACCCTCACCTTTTCGTTACTAAATTAGTCGAGAATTCAAGTCCACCAATTAAAAATCGAGTTCTGAAAGTCGAAAGTACCTGGCAAGCTAATACTCCGTCCCAGATGCTCCAGTATCACCAGAATAGAATCAGGGAAGAGCAAGAACACGAGAGAAAACGTATGAAAGACACGAAAATGAAAGTGCTAGTTGCACAATCTGTTCCCCAAGACAGTCAGAAGAGGGGTCCGAATCAAGCCAGTCATCCTGCAGCTCCCGTTAAAGGGAACTGCAATTACTGTAAACAGCCAGGTCATTTTATAAATGAGTGTGCAGTTCTGAAACACAACATAGCTACTGGTAAGACTAAAGAAAGACCACGTCCGCCTAGACAAGAACAAGTTTCACAGACTCCTCAGTCACAGAATGCACCACAGACAGTTACAGTACCGCAGCCTATTGCTGCAACACAGCATGTTACATCGCAGATGTACCAGTATGCACAGTCTGAGTATCCAGAGTACCAGCCGTATTCATGAAACAGCCTAGAGAGGGAGGTAGGCTTGCCTCTCATCGAGATACCTGTAGATCAAGAAGGTCCCTATGTTCACAGTCAAGTATTAGGGAAAGACAGAAAGTTTTTGATTGATACAGGGGCAAGTAGGACCACAATTAGTCACGCCGAAGTTCCAGGGGCTCCGCTCTCAGGCTCAAGAAATGTTTCCCTTGGATTTTCAGGAAAGCCTATCGTTAATGAGATTTCAAAGCCAGTTACTCTAGAAGTAGGTCCATTGTCCCGTACTACTGATCTGTTACTTACTAAGTCATGTCCAGAAAACCTATTAGGCATTAAGACACTGAAAGAATTAGGTGCAGTCATATGCTGTTCCCCAGAGGGAATACGTCTGTTCCTACGTGACTTTAAGGGTCACTATGTATTACAAGATTTTGATTCGAGACTGTCTAAAGTTCCGCAGCATTTATGGGCGCAAGGTCCAACTGATGTAGGTTACATGCAAATCACACCCTATCGTGTGACTCTCAAACCAGGTGTAGTGTTACCCCGAATCAGACAGTACAGATTGCCACCCGAGGCTGTAGCAGCCTTATCCAAAATTATTGACGAGCTCATGGCTCAAGGAGTAGTTGTAGAAACTGACTCCAATGTATGTAATTCTCCGATCATTCCAGTCATGAAACGTACTGATCCAAATGCACCCCCAGTATATCGATTAGTGATTGATCTACGAGAACTTAATAAATGTATTATTCCTCAGTACCCAGTTGTCCCAGACATCTCTTCTCTATTGACAGCCATTGATTCCGAAGCCACGTTCTTTACTGTCATAGACCTCAAGAATGCATTTTTTAGTGTTCCCATTCATCCAGACAGCCAGTTTCTTTTCGGATTTTGTTTAAATGGAAGGAGCTATATGTTTACACGCGCTCCTCAAGGTTTCACAGAAAGTCCTAGTATTTACAGTCAAGCACTTAAGAGACAACTAGATAATATTCACATGCCAACTGACACTGCCCTGCTCCAGTATGTCGATGATCTACTGATCACAGCCCGTTCTGAACGTGATTGCGAGCGTGCGTCACTTACAGTCTTGTATTTCCTAGCCGAGATGGGGCACAAGGTGTCCCCTTCGAAGCTTCAATTCTGTGTCCAGCAAGTGGTCTACTTAGGACACTTGCTGTCCAAGAGGGGTAGGCAGTTGACACCAGACCGCATCCAGTTAATAGCGAGTCTTCCCCAGCCCAAGACCCAGAAGGAGGTACGTGCCTTTATCGGCCTTACTTCTTATTGTAGACAATGGATTCCCCAGTATGCATTTCTAGCCAAGCCACTGATACAGTTAACGACACAGGAGGCAGCCGTATCGACTGTTCTCCCTTGGACATCTGAACATACACTTAGTTTCAACGAGTTAAAGAAAGCCCTATGCCAAGCTCCAGTTCTAGCTACACCGAACTACAGTAAGCCTTTTACACTTTTCGTTACTGAACGTGAAGGTACAGCATTATCTGTTCTCACACAAGATCAAGCAGGACAATACAAGCCCTGTGCTTATTTTTCGAGCACACTAGATCCAGTCGCCCAGGCTTTGCCTGCGTGCCTCAAGTCAGTTGCAGCCACAGCACTAGCTATCAGACAAAGTGATTCCATAGTCTTAGGACACTCCCTGACAGTACAAGTCCCACACTCCGTGGAAGTTCTTTTAAACCGAACACAAACTCAGCACTTGACAATTGCACGTTTAACAGGTTATGAATTGACACTGTTCCAGCCACACATAGAAATTAGACGCTGCAACGTCCTGAATCCTGCTACACTGTTACCATCAGTTAGTTCAAATCCTGCCGCACACGACTGTGTGGAAGTAGTCAACATTACGACAAAGCCAAGACAAGATCTGACAGACATTCCGTTACCAGATCCTGACCTGACACTTTATGTGGATGGTTCATGTATGAGAACTAGTACAGGAGAACTAGTCGCCGCGTATGCAGTGACTACTGACACTGAAGTTATTGAAACACACCGTATTGATACCCTGTCCGCTCAAGCAGCAGAGCTAGTTGCTCTGACACAAGCCTGCATACACGCCAAGAACCTGAAAGTTAATGTTTACACAGATTCACGTTACGCATTCGGAGTTGTACACGACTTCGGAGTGCTCTGGCAGGAGAGAGGTTTCATGACTTCTCATGGAACCAAGATTCAGCATGGTCTCCTTATTCAAGCTCTGTTAGATGCAATACATTTACCGACATCCATCGCTATCATGAAATGCAAAGCACATACGAAAGTTACTGACATTATTTCTCAAGGTAATGATCTAGCAGATCGCACAGCCAAGCGTACAGCACAGACTCTAGACATTCCAGTTAACCTGACACATACTCCAGATCCGATTACATGTATGACAGTTAAGGACCCTACACAAGATGTCATAGATATCCAGTTACATGCTACTCCTGAAGAAATCAAGAAATGGTCCGAACAAGGAGGGGTCCAGACAGATCAAGGATGGTTAACGAAGGGTAGAGCCACATGGTTTCTCCCCGACTCTATGGTTCAAGTCATCATTAATACCGCACATAGTCCAGCACATTTAGGAGAAAAAGCTATGTTAGACAGTATCCAGAACATTTGGTTCAACAAGCATTTACGAGCTGCAGCCAAGCAGAAAGTCCGTACCTGTATGATATGTTGTCAGTTTAATCCAGGTAAAAGTGTCCCGGTGGAACAAGGTGGTTTCCAGCCTCCTGACCACCCTTTTGAAGTCCTCCAGATGGATTATATTCAGATGGAGCGATGTCGAGGTTTCAAGTATGTCCTTGTAGTTGTATGCGCTTTGTCCAGGTGGACAGAAGCATATCCAGTCCCAGATTACACAGCCGCGACCACTGCCAAGCAGTTGGTTCGTGAGTTTTTCCCTCGATATGGACTCCCTAGAGTCGTATATTCTGATAACGGTCAGCCATTCTCATCCGAACTCATGAAGCACGTTTCCCTGTTGTTAGGGTACCAGTGGAAGTTTCATTGTGTACGCCATCCTGAAGCAGCCGGTCTCGTTGAGAGACATAATCAAACCCTGAAAATTCGAATCGCCAAAATATGTAAAGATAAGGGTGTGGACTGGCTAGTAGCTCTGCCAGTCGCTTTGTTTTATATGCGCATGGTCGCACATTCCAGATCAGGTCTGTCCCCGTATGAGGTCGTATTCGGCCGCCCCCCTAATATGTGGGGTACTCCTAGACCCCGAAGTATTACTGATGTTTCATGTAATATGCTGACAGATTACCTAGCTTCCTTGATGTCTGCCCTCAACTCATGTCGTTCACAGGTTGCCGCCGCATTTCCAGACAATACCGAGGTGGCACCGCATGAAATCGTTCCAGGTTCCATGGTGATGGTCCGGAACTTTGACAGATCAAGTCCGCTGGAGCCTCGATGGAAAGAGCCCCGTCAGGTCCTCCTCACCACCCGTACAGCCGTGAAGTTGGAAGGCCGAAAAGGATGGATACACCTTTCTCACGTTAAACTTTTTAAAGGACTGAAACCCGTCTTTAAGAACATTTCCCAGGATATCAAGACTTGTCAAAACATTGTTCCTAAGGACTGTCCCGCAAATGACATTGATACAACCCCTCCCTTGGTAGAGAAAACTCCGCAGCAGGAGTATAAGTTAAAACTCCGGTCTAGTAAAATAAGTCAGTCAGTTTGATTGTATAAGTCCTCCCCTAGGTGAAACGGTTAGATTGTTTCTGACATGTATAAAATAGACCCCCATAGTGAGAGAGTTAGTAAAAACTCAATCCAATGTATCGTTTTTCTAAGTTTCATATTATTCATCAGCATTTTGATTTCCTGCACCAGTTACGCAATTTTCCTGTATTTTCCAGTTCCTCATGTAAATAAGCCTTCTAATGTTACAGTAGAGCACACGTTTAGTGATCTGCCTCCTCACGAATATTCATACCGTCTCGCTATGCGTAACAATACATTCATCCGCATGTTACATTATTCACACCAGACCAGCAATGCCACTAATTGTTGGGTGTGTGGTCGACTCCCCCCTTTCCAGACACCGAAGGGAGTTCTGCCACTCTTTCCTTATCCATTCTCACATAATGGTTCGTGTGGAGCATGGTCCACGTTAACGTCATCCTCAACAGATATGTCTTTTCTTAACAGCACATGTTTCCCAGACAAGAAAGGTCTCCCCCACAGAATAGGTTTAGATCTAGAAAATGAAGTGTATAATTTAGGTAACTATTCGTCGAATTTCATGGTCCTGAATGTTCAGTCTGATACTACTCCAGACTCACCCGCTATTTCAGTACTACCAGTCAAAGGCGAATTATGTGTCCGAAATAAGGGTTCCGTACACGTAGGACATAGTGATTGTACTACTATTATCCAGTATAGTGACAGTGGGAAATCTATTTTCAAAGCTTCACGTCATTCTTATTTTGTTTGTGGTCAAACCGCATATGTTCGTCTGCCCCTCGATTGGGAGGGAACCTGTTACATTGCCTTCCTACTGCCACCTGTTTTTCTAGCCCCACCTGACTACCATAGGAATTCCTTCCTAGTACATACTAGACACAAGAGAAACCTCCCGATTGTCGATTATACTGAAACTGCTGCAGAGCAATTCATTGATATTGATAAAGGTGTGTTCCCTTATTTAGGCACAGTTGTAAACAGTAAGCTAATCCGTAGGTTAACAAGAACCCTTGAAGCAGTAGTAGATGAGACTGCCTCCGCTCTAGGTAACTTAACCGAAGAGCAATCCTTTATGAGAATTGTTGTGCTCCAGAATCGTCTCGTCCTTGACGTCATACTGGCCGATAGGGGCGGGGCCTGTAGAGTCATCGGATCTAGTTGCTGCATTTTCATTCCAAATAACGCGCCGTCTGTTTATTCAGCTATAACCAGACTCCATAAAATTGCCCATCTGATACACCAGAATCCAGGCACCTGGACATGGTCCGGTTGGTTCTGGAATATAATTTCTGCATGGGGATGGAAAATATTGTCCTTTCTAGGTATTGCAGTAGCGATCATATTCAGCTGCTGCCTCTGTATACAATGTGGCCCTGCGATTTGCGGCATTTGTGCTACCTCTTGTATTCCTAGTCCCAAGCCCCGTTCTAAATCCCGTTCCAAGACAATTCGAGATGAACAAATGGTACTGTATGAAATGATAGATGGTATCATGAATATTGATGTTTCCTGATGGAAACGTAGTGACAAGGAGGGAATGTGGAAAAGTAAATTTTGCCATGTTCTGTGTCCCTACGCCTCATCCATCATATGTTATGTGTGCATGATTAAATATGCATATGTATTCCCCATGTCTGATTAATGACGCAATTACAGTTGTGTCCACCTCTAGTATGCCAGTTTCCAGTCCTCGTGAATACTACGAATATCAGGCCTATGTAAAGCTACGTTGCCATGTTTCTCAGTGTGCACGTTATTCCATTATAAAGTCCCCGTTTCCAGGCCTCAACAGGGCCCGGACATCAGATTCAGCTCCTGTCTCCTGAAGTCCTCGCTGAGGAGCGATACAGCCCCCACCTGTATCCTCGACCCTTCACTTACTTCCTGCCTCGCAGTGCCCGGTGCAGCTTGGCTCTGCCTCTGAGTCTGCCAAGACTATGTTATGATTCCAGTTATCAGTTCAGTCCTCCTTCTCTGCATTCCTAAGCTACTGAACTGCATCAATAGTTTCCGTCATTGTCTAGCCTTCACGTCTCCACGTTAGAGAAATACTGCATTTACTGGTCATTTAGTATTCTTCATCACGCACTACATGTAGAATAATGCATGCTCCAGTCTCAGAATCAAGTTAGCCTTTCCCCTCCTGACTTCTAGTTTATATCAACATGTTCCCTAAACATCAGATACCAGATAGGGTTTAGGTACATGTCGCTCCGACCCTCCAGACTTTAGTCTCTGCTCCTAGCACAGAGTTCATAGCCCCCAGCTTCTCCTAGTGACACGTCATTGCTAGTTTGCGCGCACCACCAGGTTAGAGGTCCCGGCTCCTTAGGTAGCCCCCTCCTATGTTTCCGCCCCATTCATGACATATTCTGTTACGTCTGCACCACATGTCTATGTATACGCCCAGTTACACCTACTTTTACTCTTATCTTTCGCGACTGCTACGCGTCACGCCTTCTGCTCCACCCACTGCTACGCCTACTGCAATGTAATGCTATGTGTTTGCGTTATGTATATATACTCATGTATTGTTATTAAAAGCTAGCGCGCTCATCCCAGACCCAGCCCCAGCAGCTGCTGGGCCCCTGTCGCCCTACTGGGCCCTGTCATCATATTCCTATGCAGGTTGTCCTGTTCCTGTCCTTATGCTGTAATAAACCTGCAGAAACTCCTACTACCTCGAATCTTGACTCTTATTTATTGAGCTATCTGTTATGATATATGTCTAGTCAAAAATAGGGTATTATTTATTTATTTACCACAAACCTCGCCTCGCTGTGGGAACCTCTTCAAGCGCTCACAAAAAGGGGAGCATCCAGGGACTGGACGGCGAAAGCCATCAAGGATGCGCTGATGGACAAGACAGTCATAGTGTACAGTCATCTGGGGTGGCGCACCAAGGTGGTCGCAGTTGCGAGCCCCGTCGGCCTCGGAGCTGTCCTCTAGGAGAATGCGAGTAAAGACTGGGCACCAGTGGCATACGCCAGCAGAGCACTTTCCGACACAGAAACGAGGTACGCCCAAATTGAGAGAGAGGCCCTTGCCATCTCTATGGGTACGAGTTCCAGGTGGTAACTGATCACAAGCCTCTGATTCCCCTCTTCACCGGAACCATGCGGCTGCCCCCCCCACGATAGACAGGTGGGCGGTGCAACTCCAGGCATACAGTTTTGAGGTGGTGTTTCGTCCAGGTGCCAGTAACCCCGCCGACTATTTGTCACCCCACCCCATTGCGGCAGACACAACATGTCTGCATGCAGACGAAGAACACATGGAAGATTTCGTGAAGATGGTCACCCAAGAAGTCTGCCCCAGTGCGCTGACGCTGGATGAGATTGGAGCGGCGAGCTGCCAGTACGAGAGTCTAGTAAGGGTCAAGGAGGCGTTGGCTCATAGCCTAGGAGATGGCAACATTTTCTAGACTGCAGCCGCTCGGTGAACATGGAAGACCAAGACATGAGGCAATAATTATGGAGAGTTTGCAGTGAGTTCAGTGAAGGCATCCACGGGGTGGTACTACAAGGTCAATGATGGGCCTCCCGGATGAAGTCAAGTCGGATTACGGACCCCCATTCCAGGGACAAGAATTTCAGGACTATCTGGCGGCACATGCCATTCGACACCGGAGGATCACTCCGCAATCGCTGCAGGCAAATGGTGAGGTGGAACGCTTCATGCGGACCCTCAACTGGACGTTGAGGATTTGGGGTGGAGAAGGGAGAAGACGCTGAGGCATGCCTCCACCTGTTCCTGAATGCATACCGCCTGATGCCACACAGTACCTCACTCTGTGCCCCGTCCCACCTGCTGTTCCAATGTGCACCGCGGGACAATATACCTACAGATCCACCCTGGCGCCCAGAGGAAATGGATGGTGAGGCCACCCAAGCCAGGAGAAAAGCCACCAACAGAAAAGCAAATCTAGTTCGAATATCCCAGACCCCCTCGTTGATGGTGTGTGACTATGCTGTCATCAAGGACACGCACCAGGGGTGGAAGTTCCAGATGCCTTAAGAACCCGAAGTGTGGGAGATCAGCACCATATATGGGACCATGGTCTCTGCCAGATGCGGTGCACGATGGGTGACCAGGAATGTGTCCTGGCTTAAAAAGGTGGTCGGACCCCCCGTCTGGGCAGTAGCAGAACACCAATCCAGAGAGGGAGGAGGACGCTGTCGTAGACCCTGCGCCTTCTCCCGTGGCCGGGCTGGCAGAGGACATCTCACGCCAATGAGAACAGACTAAGCGGTGTCGACTGATGTTTCGCCACGTGCGACCAGAGTAAGTGCATCCCTCTCAAACAGCCCTTCTGGAGCAGGACCTAGTTCCAACTTCCGGAGCCAGACGTATGATCTCCGGCCTACGCCTGCCCCCAGCCAACAACTCTGAGACTTTGTATGTTTCATGCCTCAGGAGTGATGGCTGCAACTGAAGAAAAGGAGGGAAGTAGTGAGTGAGCCACACTGTCCTCACAGGACAATGGTGCACGTTGTATCACTCCACCGGGCGGGCTCGCCTAGATGAGATAAATAAAGGGGCGGATGACTGCAGGGGGACTTCTCCCATACCTACTAGTACTGTGTGTGTGTGTGTGTATGTCTCTTCATGTAGGGAACCGGGTAGGCTTTGCCACATGCATGACCAGGTATTACCCTCCTGACCTGGCGCTCTACAGTCTGTGTGTGGTGCTGGATTTACTAATGTGTGTTATTTTAGTAATAATTTGCACAAAGTAGTAAGCTTACTCAAAAAAGTAAGTTACCTTTGTAAATCAGCCGCTGAGTGTATAGACAAAAGACAAAAAACCTACCATCGAAACCTATGAACCAGTGGGTTGGCGCACGAGGAACTGAATGTATATAGATTTCTAAAGCGACGCAGCAGCCCGATCGGCTCCTCGCGCTGTAAAAAGAAAGAAAACACATTAAAACCAGAATGAGATAGCATGTGCCGCAAATGGACTTCAGAGATGAACTGCTCTGAAAAAAGCCAATATTTAAGGCTTTTCCTGAGGAGAAGGTGATTTTTAACTTAATGCTTTTGTAAAGGAAGACAATTGCATAGTTTAGCAGATAGAAAAAAGGACCTTTTTCCAATTCTGGAGCATCTGACATGAGTGGGGACCAGTAAAGAAGGAGCAGCAGAGCAAAGCAGCCAGGCTGGTTGGCAATGAGTGAGTTTATTACGCAATTAAACTGGACCAGTTTTGTAAAAGGACCTGTAAGTAAAACGGTCTTAAACGAAATGCACAAGCAGTCAGTGCTAGTCACTTACATGAGATGTGACTGATGCATGGCTACGTAAATTGAGAATTAGCAGTCAGCAGCATTTTGGACTAACTGCAACCACTGGGTAAGATACTGGGGAGGCTCTCAAATATAAATGAGTTCAGTAGACGATTCTGGGTGAAACGATCTTTATTAGCCCCTGTGATGTTCTCTTTGTCTCTGTCATTACTTTTGTAAGGCGTCCCCGCTTTCCAGATAGGCAGATCACCACTCTAGTTTTTTCACTATTTTTATGCACTTTGCGTAACACACAAACCACAATCGGGTAATACTCGCACATAATATTAGTCTTCTTTTTTGATTGTGGGGGGGGGGGGGTTTGAGGGTGTCTGGCTGTGTGGTGCGATCACGGTGGTTTTTGCGAGTCAAGGTATTTGTCTAGGGAGAGCTCATTGCCCGGCCCCACTTGAGTGTTTGGTTTTTTGGTATGTTGTCTGCTCCCCTTAGGAAGGTGTCCCAGTTGAACCAGACTTTGAAGGTGGCTTTCCCTATGTCCTTCCAGTTGGAGAGGATTGTCTTAGTTGCCGCCGTGAGGAGTAGGTCAATGAGGCTTCTATCGTTAGTTGATTGTATCTCTGGGGCCGTGAAAGCGTTTATGTTGCTTAGGAGGTCAAGTTGTAGAGCATACCCCGTTACGTTGTAGATTAAATCTCTTACTTTCTCCCAGAATGTTTTAACTTTGGGGCAGTGTACAATCAAGTGTGCTAGGTCTCCTTTCTGTTTCTGGCAGTTCCAGCATAAATCATTGTCTATGAGCTCGCCCACCGCTAGGCACGCCGGGGTCCAATACGCTCTGCGAAGGAGCAGGAATTTAGTTTGTGCTAGTATGGTGGTGACTTTGTTCCTGCTCGCAGAGGCCCAGAGGAGAGCCTTACCCCTCTTGCTGAAGTGCCCGGAGTGCATAGTTTCCCAGTACTCTATGACCTTGGTGTTTAACCTAGATGTTTTTGCCCTTAGGAGTTTATATAGGTGTGATGTTTGGTGCCCGACTATGTTGAGGTTGGTTAGATATTGGTGGATTGATGGTGTAGCTTTGCTTAGTCCTGCTTTGGTGATTGCCGCCTTTACTTTGAGAAAGTTGTATAGTTCTATATCTGGGAGGTTGTGTGCCTGTTGTAGGCTGACAAAGGTGGTGGGGGACCCGTGCTCCTCTAGTTGGGATGGGGTAGAGTCCCTCGCTGGGGCCAGGAGGCTAAGGTAAGTACATTATTTTTTTATTTAATTTTTGTGTTTAACCAAATGGATTCCCATTTTGTGTTATTTATGCTCCTATCCATTCTTTTGTCTACCTGTAGGAGGGAGTTTTTGGTGTTCTTGAGGATTGTGTTGCTTGCTTCTGGGTGTTTGTTAGCAGTAAGGAGAGCCGCTGGGTTGAGACCGCCCAGCAGAGCTCTTTCTAGTTCCAGCCAAGCTGGTATATAGCCTAGGTCAGGCGTAAGCCAATGCATTCCTTGTCTTGCTAGGCAGGCTGTTTGGAAGGTCTTAAGGTTTGTAACGTTGAGTCCTCCTAGGTCCTTGCTAAGCCTTAGTTTCTGGAGGCTAATCCTGGCTTTCTTCCCCCTCCAGAGGAACGTGTTTATCACGGCGTTCAGTTTTTTGTGGAAGTCTTCCGTGAGTATTAGCGGGAGCATGCTTAGTAGGTAGTTCACCATGGGGGTCAGCCCCACCAGCTGACATACTTGGGGGACCACGTGTCTAGTCTGTCTTTTATCTTGTTTGTTAATGATTTTTCGTTGTGATCAAGTGTTGACTTGAGATCCCTGTCAAAGAGGATGCCCAGGTATTTTAGGGGCCCTTTTTGCCAGTGTAGACCTGAGGACCCTATCACATCCCTTGTGGTGTGAACATTGAGTGGCTTACATTCGGACTTATTTCTATTGAGCTACCTTTGCAAACTCGTCAATGGTGTTCATTAGTGCCGCTATCGAGGACTCTGGACTCTCTGTCATGAAGAGTATGTCGTCCGCGAATGCAGCTAGTTTGGCCGTGTTGCCTTTGACCGTCATTCCTTTTATCCCGGCATTGCTTTTAATCATGGCCGGTAGGGGTTCTAGGGTCAGTAGGAACAGTGCTGGGGAGAGTGGGCAACCTTGTCTGGTTCCTCTTTTCATAGATAGTGCCTCTGAAGTGCCCCCATTCACTGCTACTCGGGCTTTTGGGTCTTTGTATAGCGCCATCACCATTGATCTATAGTACCCACTGAGGCCGAATTTCTGCATACATTGGTTCAGGAAGGTCCATGATACTCTGTCGAAAGCCTTTTCTGCATCCAGCGCGATCATTACCGCTGGCTTCGTGTTAGTAGAGGCATGGTTTATTATGTGGCATAGTAGTCTTGTCTTGTCTTGGGATAGTCTATTTTGAGGTAGCCCACCTGTGTTTTGTGGATAAGGCTCGGGAGATGTGTGTTGAGTCTACCTGCTAGTATCTTTGCGTATATCTTGCAGTCTACGTTTATTAGGGATATAGGGCGGTAGTTCTGCGGGAATTGTGTGTCTTTCCCTTCTTTGGGGATGACTATGATGTTGGCCTCTGCCATTGAGTTGGTCATTTTCCCTCTACTGATGCAGTGTGCAAAGACCTCTTTCATTGTGTTTCTGATTAGGGGGAGGAGGCGTTTGTAGAATTTTGCGGTGTACCCGTCCGGCTCCGGCGCCTTGTTGTCTTTTAAGGCCGCCACGACCCAGTCTATCTCTGCTCCTGTAATGTCTAGTTCTAGTGTCGCCTCTGTAAACCTGGGTAGGATTAGCTTGTCTAGGAGGGCAGCCCCCCCATCTGGGTTTAGATCTTTGTCCTCTTTGTACAGTTCCTCATAGAATTCTTTAAAGACCCTGAGGATCTCCTTATTGGCCGTTTGAGATGTCTTATTGGAGTCCGTCACGGCAGCAATGGCGTGTTGCCTCTGCTTAATTTTGAGATATGAGGCCAGGGCTTTGCCTGCCTTATTTGCTGAGCAGAGATTTATGGCTTTGTACCTGCTTATCCACGTCCCTGCCCTTCCACTTAATATCTTATTAAGTTCATATTTTTTCTTTGTTAGGGTCGTAAGTGTGTTTTTGTCGGCTAGGTTGGCACTGTGGTGCATCTCCAGGTCTCTGATCTGTCTCTCTAGATCTAGTTTTACCTTGTTCCTGGCCCTGTTCATTCTGGACTTAATGCTTATTATTTTCCCCCTGATTGTGGCTTTCATGGCGTCCCAGAGTACTCCTTTGTCAGTGTCTGGCTTATCATTTATTTCTAGGTATTCTTTTATGGCTGCAGCATTCGCTGGATCTTTAATGACGTCGCTGTTGAATCTCCATCTACGGATGCTTGTTCGTTGTGGCGGTCGCTAAGTGTTAGGCTGATGAGGGAGTGATCTGACACTGTTCTCGGTGCTATCTCGGTGTGTTCTATGAGGTGGGTGTGTGTGGCTGATATGAGGATGTAATCTATTCTGCTGTACGAGTTGTGGAAGTGTGAGTAAAAAGTGTAATCTCTAGCGTCTGGGTTTTGGAGTCTCCATGGGTCCCCGAGCTGCAGTTTTGCGCATAGGTTTTTAAGTGTGTGTTGTTGAGCCTGGTTTTGATGGCTGGGTCTTTGTGGGTGTCTGTCTAAGGCTTGATCTAGCGCCTGATTGAGGTCCCCTGCTACTATCAGGAGTTCATCTTGGGGACGGTTGCCCAGTTTGTCCCCCGCCTGTCTCCAGAACAACTCCTTATCTGTGTCGGGGCCGTAAATGTTGGCGACATAGATTGTTTCCTCCCCCCGTTTGAGAGTGGTTATTAGCAACTATGGGCGGGCAGAACTCACAGTTTCACTCTGGAATTTCGTAGAGTTGCACGAACAAAAGTCAGTGAAATTCCACAGAGTTTTGCCAACCCTTACTCCACATGTGTTGTCGTCTTTTGCTTGTCTAGTATTCATTGCCAGATTTCTTTCACTAGAGCCCCCTTGATAAATTTGAGGTCACTTTGTCCTATTTATCATCAGACAAACTGTTTATGTCAAAAGCACTTTTAAACAATTGGTGTTGCGTCCCTAGTGTTAGCATAGATTTAAACACTTTTGAATCACTATAGACTTCTGTGTGCTCGTTGCGGTGCCGCCAAGGCTCGCTGGATAGACGAGAAACAACCTTCTCCATGCTAAGTCAATTTGCCGAGGTAAGGGCCCACAGGGAGTTTTTTTTATTTTTATTCCGAATTAAGAGGCCTCAAGTTTTGTATTGCCCCGGGCTTGTTTGTTATGCTGCTTCAATCCCGGTTCCTGACTTTACATTAACCACACGGATTAAGCCTCAAGCGAACACAGACTTCTGTCAGAATCGCTGAAAATGAATGGGCGACCAACTTTGTGCAGCCTTCAACTTCCTGCTTGTCAGCACATACCAACCCGCATGTCCCAACTCCTGAAGCCTTTCTACTTCATCCCATAAGTTACCATATCACAACATTGTGTGCACATTGAGGGCTAGGTGCAAACAGGAGAGGGCTCCTGGCAGAATCGCCTTGGGCGGCCCTTGCCTGTTTTTTTGTGTGAGGGAGTGAGGTAAAGTTCTAGTTAATAATTTGTTTCTGCACTACACACCCGGGAATCTGTCCATCAACCGAGCCACATTATACAAGCTTCTTCAAACAGTCTTACTGTTCATTTTCTCTACACAAATAAATGTTGCTCATTTACTTAGGCAAAAAGAGCGATTGATGGACGGAATGCTGAAACAATGTCAAACATTCACCCCTAGTACAGAGAGCTGGGCCTAGATCCATTGTTTTTTTGCTCCCAATTCCATTCCAGTTTTAACACAGCCATATGCAAATCACTCTTGACCCTGCGCCACCTGGGAAGAGTCCAGCCCGAACTGCCCGGCTAGGTCCTCCCTGGACTGGAAACAAGCATCCTGGGACCGGTTTCAGGGTATCACCCCTCATCAGCCAGGTTAGCCTGACTCCAGTGGCATGGTGAGCACGGGACCCACGTCTGGGCAAACCCTTACCGCTTAGGGTGACAAATGCACAAAGAACGCTTGATGGATAGAATGCTGAAACCATGTCAAACATTCACCCCCAGTACAGAGATCTGGGCCTAGATCCATCGTTTTTTTGCTCCCCATGCCATTCCAGTTTTGACACCGCCATATGCAAATCAGTCTTGGCCCTGCTCCCCTTGGTAACAGTCCAGCCCGAATTGTTAGGCCAGGTCCTGCCTGGACTGGAAACAAGTATCCTGGGACCGGCTCGATACCGTTGACCGTCTGCCAGATGTTGTTCCCTTTCACTCTATGTCTAATGAAACAACTTTGCTAAGATGAAATAAGCTTGGTCCATAACCCTGCTAACCGATGTACCAGGATATTCATAAATATTTTGACTATTAAACCCCTTCCCTGCTGGGCCTTTTGCTCCCCGCCCGCCCTCCGCATCTCCCTCCAGTGCTGAGCCCTTTTTAGGTCTAGGCTGGCGTTCGAAGCGCGCATGCGCTCCTCTTGCCTTGCGAGGGCTTCTTTGAATCAATACGATTCCAGAAGCTCGCTTTCTGCACCACCCGTGTTTTGCATTGGTGCGCGTCGTTTTGCATCACCAGTTATGCAAAACCGGGTGTTACGATTGTCCAGGAGGCTTTTTAGTCCCTCCTGGTTACCACCATGTCCACTTTTGGCCCGCCCACCGGGACTGGATCTTTTACTTGCGGGGGGAGACCGTGTCTTAATTAGCCTCTAAGCACTGTTTACTTTTCTTTGTGAGCCACTCTCACTGCGGGCACAACTTGTTTTTTTTTATTAACGGAGCATTGCGCTTTAATGCGCTTACATTTTAAATGCAGTACTGGGCTGTACAAAGCCCTCCGTGCTGTGCGTGCCCTACATGAATGGATATTTGTTTGTTGTGTAGTGTGCAGTACTGGGCTGTACAGAGCCCTCCTTGCTGTCCGTGCGCTACATGAACGGATATAATTGGCTCTTGCTCTACAAGGTCTGCTGGCTGTTTGTTTAGCAAATTCATACAGCGCAAACTGAACTTAAGAGTAGTAGAGACCTTTACAAGACATCCAGTTGCATTACACAAGAGCACATTCACACAGGAACATATTACCTTTTAGAAGGCACAGGAGATTAACTCATTTGTCCAGAATCACACATTGGTAAGCCAACGCTGTGACTCGAACAACACCAGCTTCCCCACGCGATCATCATGCGTGATTAATCAATTATTCTCCCCATGTTCCCCCTGTTTACTAAAAACGGGATGCTAAGGAACATTTACATGCGCTATAAGAAGAGACCACCCCGTTAAATCTATTTTGTGTTCTATCTACTCGCCATTTTTTGTTTCTAATATTCAGCCTCTTTCTGCTCTCCCATGTTCCCCCTTCGAGATCCTCCTCTCCTTCCGCATTCTGCCAGCACCCTCCTACCCAATAGTCGTCCACCACACCCACCACCACGTACACATCCACTACCATCACGTCCACCACCACCACGTCCACCACCACCACGTCCACCACCACCACGTCCACCACCACCACGTCCACCACCACCTCGTCCACCACCACGTCTACTACCACCACCTCCACCACCATGTCCACCACCACCACATCCACAACCACCACCACGTCTACCACCATGTCCTCCACCACCACGTCCACTACCACATCCACCACCACCACGTCCACCACCACCTCCACCACCACCACGTCCACCATCACATCCATCACCACCACCACCACCATGGACACCACCACATCCACCACCACCACGTTCACCACCATGTCCACCACACCAAGTCCACCACCATCCATGACAGGTAAAGTGTCACTGAAGGGCAGGGGTAATAGGAGAGTCAACCCCGGCTGTACATGGGACATTTAAGGATGCATTGGGTGCGAGAAGACGGGAATAGGGGCTAGAAGTATTACCAAAAACCCAAAATACATTTTGAAGAGGCGCAATGTCACAGGGGCTCCTGTAAAAGCACTCGCAACATCTCTACCTCAGTGGCATACCTGCACGAGCCACTCACTCAAAACAAGCATTGGCATAGCCAATAGGTCTCGCTTTTGGCACCTTATAAGTGTTTAGCCATGCAACACTTGATGTTGTTGCACCAAGGATATTGGTCTGGATAACTAAACACATATAAGGTCCGAAAGGCGAGTCCTATTGGCTATGCCAATGCTTGTTTGGTATTTGGGGTAGTTCAGGCTTAGGGCTTCATAACTTTGTTTCCACATAAGGTGTCCACTGCAAATTTGTGCCCTTTTTCCAACATCCTGGGGATTCTAAAGGTACCCAGGGTTTGTGGATTCCCCTGGAAGGGACCGAGAAAATAGGCAAAATTTAGCAAATGTTTGGGTTTTTAAAAAAATAAGGATTAAGTGCTCCAGATAAAAGTGTCTGTTTTTTCCCATTAAAATTGCAACTACAAACGGTTTACTGTACTAAAGTCACCATCTACCCAGCTTTCAGGAACATGCAAAGCTTAATCAGAATATCTAATTTTGTACTACAGTTTTGGCATATTTCAAAGAGGTTACCGATTTTCGCTATTTCTTGTGCTCTCAACCTACTTCCAGTTTGTCGTGGAAACCAGTGTGAATCCCATGGGTGATCCAGGACGCTATAGATTTCTGAAAAGTAGACAGAATTCCTGATTCAGCAAGGGGAGTCATATGTGTAGATGCCCTGAAGGTTTTCCCAAGGAAAATAACTGTTGAACTAAAGAAATATTGAAAATGAGTAGGAAAAAAATGGGCATTTGTGACAACATTTTCATCTAACTATTTATCACGATGGCTGATTTTTTTAAAGCAATATACCATTAAGTCCACTAGACCCTTCTGCTTGCGAGGAAATATAGGGGCAGCCCACTGGAACGCCATGACTTCATTTAATAATGACAGAACAAACCGAGATAAGGAAGCGGAGGATTTATTTAACAATGTAAGCACTCAACAGCCCAACACCTCCGCAGGACAGGGTGGACAACCCCCTAGACAGGAGGGCCTTAAAGAGAAATTTGTCAGATTAGAAAAACTCAAAATCCAGGAAACATCTAGGTGGTGGGATGCAGCTACTCTGAAGCAGTATATCTTTTTTTTTTTTTTTTTTTTTTTTTTTATTGAGTTGGAATAGAATAGTACTACATAATACAAAGAGAAATAGATACATTCATACATATGATAAGATATCGAATGGATAAGATGGCAGGTACAAAAAATACAAAAGAGTTTAAAAAAGCCACAAATCTACTGTATATAATAATACAAATCTCCGTCTAAAAAATAATTTGCAAACAGATAAAGACTCAATCAATTCCTCCTCTTGTTTCCCTCCATTTACTAAGGGGTGCCCAGATTTTTTCACCGAATAATTTCTTCTTCTGACCCTTAAATTTATATAGGCATTCTTCAATATTATGAATTCCTAGCAATCTTGTCAACCAACCCTGGAATGAGGGAGCAACTGAGTCTTTCCAAGCTGCCGCTATTAAGATTCTTAACACTGCAACACAAAGAAAGACAAGGGCTTCCGCTTCATGTGTGATTTTCAGATTTTCATCCCTGCCAATTAGCACAATCGTTGGGGATAGAGAAATTTGACCCTCTAGCAGCCCCGATAAAAATTTCTCCATTTCAGTTAAAACAGGTTTCAAGTTTGGGCAAGAATAAAACATATGAATTAGATCTGCCTGGCTTTGATCGCATCTCGGGCACTTATCTGTATCCCTTTTCCCCCATTGGAACAGCTTGGATGGAGTGTAGTATAAATTAAAAATCGTTTTATAATGTTGTGTTTTTAAGTTGGTTGCTCTTAATATTTTCTTGTTCAGTGCTAAAGCATAGTCTACATCAACATTTGGATCCCCAATTCTAAGAGCCCACGCGTTTTCTACTTGCACCATGTCATCTTCCAAGCTCTGCAACAGGAGACCATAGCCTATTTTGATCTTACGACCACCATTCCTTATATATTGAACAATTGGGTGCATCTCTTGAATGGAAACCCTGGGTCTTATAGATTTCACTGTTTGTTCTAATTGATTATACAACATCCAGTGATTTACTGAAATATCATATTTTTGTTGCAAAGTCTCGAACCCCACCAACTCCTCATTGCTCATTACATCTCCCAGATATCGGATACCCAATATTTTCCAAAGGGCGCTGTTTCTGTTCTGTCCAAGATGTTTAAAAGGGTTTGAATCCCAGAGATCTAGACTACCATTAATCTTCGGGATCTTGAGAAATTTCAACAATTGTTTCCATACTCCCCATACATCTAGCATCAGTTTGCTTTTACTCTTCTTATAAAATTGTGCATTTATTTCCCGTATCAAAATCCCCTTGGCTTTTTCTCCAATCACTAATTCGTAAATTGTGGGAATTCTTGATAAGCCAGACTGACCTGCCGGGATGTTACAGCATAATAATTGTTTCATATGTAACGCTAAGCAAACCCAGTGGTATAATCTGAGGTTGGGGGCTGTTAATCCTCCCCTCTCTAAGGGTAGTGACATTTTGGCTAACGACCTTCTTACTTTACCATATTGCCAGATAAACTGTGAGAAGACTGATTCCATTCTTTTTATCAGAGATTCCTCAATTAATAAGGGGATAGCACGAAATAAATACAGCAGTTTCGGGAACATTGTCATTTTAAGAACATTGACTCGCCCTATCAGAGATAAGTGTAAAACATCAATTCTCTTCAGTTCTTTATCTATCGCAGCCAACACTGGTAAATAATTTTCCTGGATTATCTTACCCACATCTGCATTAATTTTAACTCCTAAATAGATAGCAGCATCAACATACCTTTGATCTCTTTTCTGGGTATTCTTTGTTCCAATTATTAAGGTTTTTTCCGTATTAAGTTTATACCCTGAATATGCCCCGAACTGATGAGCCAGATTATTTAATTCCTGTATTGCTATTTCCGGATTGTTAGTAACAATTGCCAGGTCGTCCGCATATGCTAGTATCTTAGTGGTATGACCATGCGAAATAACAGGGGATATTCTATCTGAAGCCAGGATTTTCCTAATCAAAGGATCTATATATAGCGCAAATAGTATAGGTGAGCAGGGACAGCCCTGGCGAGTGCCTCTTTTGATTGTTACCTCCTCTGATTGAAGCCCCATAGCTGTGATTCTGGCGACTGGATCCGCGTACATGGCTTTAATGCCTTTCCTACAATTTACACCAAAGCCTCTTTTCTCCAGCACATCCCACATAAAATCCCATACAACACGGTCAAACGCCTTCTCGGCATCTAATAAAATCATAGCCATATCACTCCCTGTCATATTTGCGGCATCAAATAGAGAGATAGCCCTTGCAGTGTGTTCAGTAGTACCCCGTCCGGGAACAAACCCATGTTGCCATGGCGATACCAATTTGCCTATAATCCCTCCTAATCTATTAGCCCAAATTTTTGAATATAGTTTCGCATCTGCGTTGATTAGGGAGATCGGTCTATATGAGCCCGGGTTTTCTTCCGGTTTACCCTTTTTATGGAATACCACAATGTTAGTTTGCTTCCAACTATCTGGAATAGCACCTGAACATATGACTCCATTAAAGAGATCTTCCAGTATTGGCAAAATTTCCTCCCTCAGAGCCCTATAAACCTCGATCGGGATCCCATCTGGTCCTGCCGCTTTACCTAATGCTAATTCAATCAAAGCGTTTTCTATCTCCTCCTTTGTTATACCCACTTCCAACCGATCTCTATCTTCCTCCTCCACCCTGGGTGTTATAAACGATTGGTCTTGTATAGGAAATACAGCCACTGGATCCTGATCATATAGTTTTTGATAAAATTCATGAAATACCTGCAGTATAGAGTTCGGGTCATTATATTCTCTCCCATTATAGCTTAGCTTACTAATGTTATTTCTATTCATATCTTGCCTTATACGCAATGCTAAAGCTCTGCCTGCCTGCTCCCCAGTCTCATAACGCCTTGCTCTTTGTGTTTGGTATGCGCAGATCTCCTTCTGAGTGATTATTTTTAAAAGGTCACCCTTGGTCCTAGCCATATTTCTGGTAGTCTCACTACTATCTTTGCCAGTTATTATTTCTTCAATATGATGTCTCTCTATTTCAGCCAGGGTTGCTATCAAATTATCTGTCTTGCATTTATCTTCCTTCCTGATTCTTGATGCGCAACTAATCGTCTCCCCTCTTAGTGCCGCTTTATACGATTCCCAGACACCATTTCTGGATGCACTGTATCTATTAAAATCAAAAAATTCTCTTGACCACATTTTCATGTGATTTAAAAATCTTTCGTCATTTAATAATTTCCTGTCGAAAGTCCATCTAGAGGTTTTCCTTGATACACTGGGAGCTTTATAAGTAAGCACCAGAGGATTATGATCAGAAATTATTCTTGGTAATTTCTGAATGTTTACTTTCCCGATCTCTCCCCTAGAGATGAAAAAGTAATCTAGCTTAGAGTATTTTTGTACTGGATGGGAGAAATATGTATAGCCACTATCCCCTGGCATCTTGTCTCCCCAGACGTCTACCAGGCCGTAAGACTGTATCATGGAGCTTATTGCTGCTTTAACCTTTCGTTTCCGGCCTGTATATAAGCTCCCCTGACACCAATCTGCCGAAATATTCATATCCCCACATACTATCAACGGAACATCCCAATTAGCCAATTCCTCTTCCAGCTTATCAAACACCACAGAATCGTCTTCATTTGGGCCATATATTACGCATAATGTGAACCCAATATTCATTTCCACCAGCAGCCATCTACCTGAGCCATCTGTTTTAATACGTTTCGCTCCACCGAGATGGTTTTTAGCTAACACTGCCACTCCTCTTATCATTGATGACTGGGTGGAACAACCAATCAGGGTAAACCCATACATTTCCAGAATCTTCCTTTTATTCCAGGGAATATGGGTTTCCTGAACGCATACTATATCGATGTTATTTAATCTAATTAAATGGGCCAGTCTCTGCCTCTTCCTCCAATCGTTTAAACCCCCTGTATTGATACTACAAATTCTAATGTCTGACATGTTTTAGATATTTGCCTTTCCTACCTTGAATCTTATCCAGATACCTGAAATTAACTTGCAGCCTATTCCTTTCCAACTCCTGTTTTTCAAATTTTTTTTTCCCCCACCTTTCCCCCCCCTCCCCCACCCCAACCCTCTCCTCCCACTGCACTTCTTCCCTCCCCCTATCAAGCTCCAGAATAGAGCTCGCCCTCAAGCCTCCCACTAGATTTGAGGCGCTCAGACCACTGGTCTGTGCATGTGATGGTTACAGCTCAGCGTGAGGAGAAGCATCAGCAAAAGTAACTTTTTGTGCACCTTACTTTACCCTCCACCATATTTACATTCTCCGAGCAGAACTCCCCCTCCCTTATACCAACCACTCCACCCTATGTGTTTAACTACCAGTTAGAATCCGCCAGATTTCCTCTTTGGGCTCCTTCAATGGTACATCAGTATTACACGGGGGGTACCCCCCTACTCTTTTAATTACCCGGATGCTACGTTGCTCCCTTTTTAATTCCCTTTCCCATTTGTGTCAACGTCAGATCTTTCTTTAGTACACCAATTACATCATCAAAAACTCTTTGGCTTTGATCTCTGACGAGAAATAAAATGTTTTTCCATCCCGTATTATTTTCAGCTGGGCGGGATTAATCAGGTAGGCCTGCATACCCTTGTCTTGAAAGGGTTTAATCATCTGCCGCAGTCTCCAACGTCTCTCGACTGTAATATGGCAGAAGTCCGGACGAACAAAAAAGGTATATTCATCAACTGTTTTTTTTTTGTCAGGTCTTGCCATCTCAGAAATTGCTTGTCTCAGATTGAAATTGCCCAGAAAGATCAGGATTGCTCTAGGCTTGGCTCCTTCTTTTGCTTTTTGATAGTTGTTTGCTGGGGTGCGATGTGCTCTCTGGATCTCCCTCTCAAAATCCCAATCTTTCAACTCTTTAAAGGCGGTCACAAAGAGCCTGACGATGAATGCTTTCATATCCGTCCCCTCGGCCCCCTCGGGAATTCCGAGGACACGAAGGTTGTTCTGCCGTGACCTATTTTCTAACGATTCCAGTTTCCACTGAACGTCGGTGAGCTGTTTTGCTTGCATGTCTACTTTCTTAACTGCGGCAGCAGAGTCCGCTTCAGTGGATACTACTCTCTCCTCCAGATTGGTCACTCGCCCCCCCAGGTTTACACAGGCCTTTGTCAGCTTTCTCACTTCACCTTGTATTTTCCTCACTGCCGCCTGGGATTTCCGACTGTCTTGCCTTGCTTCCTCTCTGTGAGCCAGTATCTCCTGATGGATAATCTCCAGGAGCGACATTTGTGCCGAGGCCCCCTCAGGGCTGTCTAGGGGCGGATTCGAAAGCAGTGGCTCTCCATTTTGGTTAAGTAGTTGTGCTCTCACCACCGTTTTCACCGCTGTAGTCGGTGGTGTATTTTCCTCAGGTTCTGAGTCACTGCCAGTCTCTATATCGCTGACTTCTTGTTCCAAGCTATCGTCTCCTTCCTCGGACCATTCGCCACCCTCTGACACCGAAAAAAATGCATCACTTTGAGCTTCTTTTTTGCTACCACTGCTTTCCCCTGTGTTATCCTGCAGGATCACTTCCATACCGTGCTGTGAAGATTTAGCCGCGCCCAGCTGATCTGCCTCTTGCAGGTCCCTTTCCTCAACCAATACTACATGATCCAACTGCTCTGCTATATCTGCTATACCACTAGTTGCATTACTTGGTAATACCTCTTCATTGCCATTGCCATTGCCATTATCCTTATCCGGGGGAGCCTGTATGACAGACTCCTTCTGGTCTTTTTTATCTTTAATGTCTTTACTTTTATTCACCTTCAGGAAAATGTCTGAGATAGAGGCAGTACCCTGATTGTCCAAATTCCCCTTGCTAGCACTCTGCTGGATAAGTTTTTTTGTCTGAGGGGAGCCTTGTCTCTTCCTCTTAGTACCATCAATGTCAGCCATAGATTCTGCAAGCGCCGCTGCAGCTTTCCTTCTAGCTGCTGCTTTAGCGCTAGCACTCATTTTTGGAGCCATAATCGCCCTCCGCCTCTCTTCTGGCCCAAATGTCTCCTTACCGCCAGACAGATCCTCGGTTTCCACAGTCTCCGCTTGTGAAGCTCCAATGCCCTCCAGGTTGCTGACTCTCCACTTCTCCCCGTCTTTTGGAAGGTGATTATCCTGTTTCAGTCGCTTCTTGGCTCGAAACCTCTTTCCCTGCTGGGATTGCCGATGTTGGAAACGGCTCCGCAGGGCTTCGACTCTGTAGATTGACTCCGTAAGCTCCGCTACCTCCGCCTGCAATCTGGAAGCAGCTCCGCCTCTGGCCCGCCGCGTCAGCTGGAACACCTCCTGTAGCAGCCGCTGCAGCGGCTGACAGCGCGTAAGTCTCATGCGCGTCAGTTACACCAGCCGCGATTCTTTGCCAATTGCCGCTTACTCGAGCACTTCTTGCCCCTGTGTCAGAGACCCTCGCAGATACCGCCCAGCATCCGTGCCACCGCCGCTGTTAGGGGGAAAGCAGGGTCATTTCTCAACTACGCTCCTCCTCACGCGAGCCGCCTCCCGACCGTCTTACACGGTCGCCATCTTGCCCGACTTTCGAATATATCATACTCTGAAGCAGTATATCAAAGTCAAGAGAGTCCCAAGAGGCCTCAGATCGCAAATTATACCAACTTACGAGGATCTGGAACCAGATCTTCTAACGGCTTGGGAAAAGGAATTAACGAATAATTCCAACAACTTAATGTTGATACTGATAGAAAACTGCAAAAGAAAGGTAGCTAAGCTACAAACAGATATTGACAAACTAGAATTAGAAATTAAAGAACTGAATCAACCAGATGTGACCAATAAGAATGACCAAATACTAAATGACATATTACAACGACATGTCACTGACATAAAATTACGAAAGAGCAGGAAACTGAAAAGAGACGAACGTGACTACACAAGTGGGAGAGTGTTCACTTTCGCCCAAAAATATGATCACTTAGTTCCGAAAGTTAAACCCCAAAATCAAAGTGAGACCATCTCGGTGGGATATAGCTCAACATCCCTAGACACTATGAACTCAACTGAAAGTGATAATGAGGGACTAGTGGGAGCTACCGGCATAAATGACCCTAACAACAGATTTTTATTAGAAATCCACAGAATAAAGAAGGGGAACAGAGAGAACAGGAAAACAGGACAACAGGAAAACTAGGAGAGGTAAAAGAGGCGGCAGTAGGTCAAGACAGACACGGAGTGAGAACCAGATCCTGGAACCAAAATCAGAGGAAATAAACAATGTAACAGTTATGAATCTAAGTGACTCTGATCTTACGAAGGATATGATATCTGTACTAGAAAAAGGAATGAGTTTCTGCCCTAACAATGTTGGTGATGTTTGTACAACCAAAATTGATTTGTTCAAATTTACACGTCGTCTAAAATTGAAAAAACACTTTGAAATGAACAAATCAACAAATAAAGAATTACAGCAAAATTTGGGTATGATGGCATGTGGTGATCTTTGTATACAGGATATTGTTGACACTAGACTGTTATTATCTATAACTGAATGTGAAGAAGAGGTGTTACTTACAGATAGAATAATGAGAGATCTGAACATAAACATGGATTATAACATCACAAGCAAATTAAGAGAGAAATCAACATGGACACCAACACTCACTGCAGGCAATAACATAGATCAGTTCTTTAAATTAGTGACAGCTGACTTAGACAAACATGACTCTAAAGACACCGCAACACATACACACCGAGATAATCTAACTAAGGGAGAGAGAAAAGCACTCATAGAACTGAGCAGGAACAAAGAACTCACGATCAGAGAAGCCGACAAAGGGGGAAACATGGTGATAATGAAAAGCAATGACAATGACAATGAAATCTTCACCCAACTACAAAACACAGAATGTTATGAAAAAATCGGAACTAACCCCCTATGGAGACTAGCAGAATATATCAACACACTATTGAAACGATGGCATGGGATGGGTCTAATTGATGAAAATGAATTAGCATACTTGAAAGTAGACCGACCTAGATACCCATGTATTTACACTGTACCCAAGGTAGACAAACCTCACACTTTCCCTCCAGGAAGACCAATCATATCAGGCATTGGAGGGCCGACAGAGAGACTGTCTGAATACGTTGATGTATTTCTAAAACCTCTGGTATCAAAACTCCCATCGTATATCAAAGATACCAAACATATTCTAGGAATAATGGCAGACTTACCATGGGAAGACAATATGTTATTGGTCACGCTAGACGTGGTCTCTTTGTATACATGCATCAAAAGAGACATAGGACTAGACGCAGTGAAGAAAATGCTAAGCAGAAGACCAGATAGTGCCTGGTCCCATACTGAAATGATCCTAGAAATAATTGAAACCATCTTGGACAACAATGTATTCCTGTATAAGGAACAATGGTACAGGCAAAAGCAAGGAGTGGCGATGGGATCCAGATTTTCGCCCTCATATGCCAACCTAGTAATGGGGAGGTTTGAGGAGACGAGAGTCTGGGGCCCATTAGCCTCAGAATGGAACAATGACATATTGTATTGGGGCAGATACATAGATGATTGTATCATGATCTGGACAGGCACACCAGAAAAACTACACAAATTCCATGAGTACCTCAATGATAATGACCAGAACATAAAATTCACAATGGAATTTAGTAACGTCAAACTCCCGTTCCTAGACGTAGAATTTTATATAGACAATAAAACAATTCAAAGCAAACTTTATAGAAAAAGCACAGCGTGCAATTCCTTACTGCACGCAACCAGTGCTCACCCAGAACACCAAAAAAAAGCAATTCCTTATGGTGAACTAGTAAGGACACGCCGCAATTGCAGCAACGATATTGAATTTGAAACTCAAAAAAGAGGGGTGATTTAAAAGATTCGAAAACAGAGGGTACAAGAGAAAACTACTAGAAAAAGCAGTAAATAGAATTGATACAGTGTCCAGAGCTGACACTTTAAGGGAGAGACAGAAAAAAAAGGATAAGGAAGAAAAAATCAGAATAATAACGGGCTATAACAACTGGGCCACAATTCTACGAAAAAGCATGAACAGACACTGGCATCTGCTAAGTACGGACACTATACTAAAGAAATATGTTACAGAAAGACCAACACTGACATTCAGGAAAGGGAATACACTGAGGAACATATTGAGTCCTAGCTACCCCTATACAACAAACAAAACAACCTGGCTGACGGAACCAGGTTTCTATAGTTGTGGCGGATGCGTAGCTTGCAAATGGGCATACAAAAAGAAAAAGGAATTTGAAGGACCTGACAACAAAAAATATCGCATCCTCACAACTATAAATTGTTAGAGCAAATTTGTAGTCTATGCGCTAGACTGCAAATGCGGCAAGAGGTATATAGGAAGCACCAAGAGACCACTGAGGGACAGGATAAATGAGCACATAAGGGCAGTAAAGCAAGGTGACATGCGCTACCCGGTGGCAGCACACATGTCTGTCTGCCCGGCACAAACCCCTAGTCACTCTTTTCTATTTTTTGGATTTGAACATACCACTACCCACCCAAGGGGGGGGAACAGGGAACTGACATTACGCAGGAGGGAGGCGAAATGGATAATGACACTTAAAAGTGTTGAACTAGGTCTTAACATTGACCATGAGCTACACTATTTCCTGGGAACATGAACACTGTGAAATTAGAAACTAACACACCCAGAACACCATGAAAGTAGAAAACCAGAATTATGTACAGGAATGTGCATGTATGGCCAAAAAAAACAGAATGTGAAAATGTAAAGATGATTACCCTATTGTATAATGCTTGTACTGTGATATTGAACTATAGGGCCACCTAAAGGCAATCATAAATGTACTGGACCCATTTTGAATGGAGAAACCATACCACAACACTGGCCCACAGTAAACGACATCACTAATAGAACAAGATATGGCATGATCATCACTATAAGGAAAAACTCGTCACCAACAAAACGTGACAGAGCAATGTTCTCACAAAAAAAAATTTCTTTATCATTCTTTATCAAACATAGTCATAGAAATAAGCACCAATAATACACTTTAATATCGATAATTCACACTATAAGCACAGACACTGGATTGATAATGCGCGAGGCACTAACTAGATCTCACACCAAATTCACCATACTTATCAGAAATCCGGGTACATAATACATGACAATGACTCCGAAATACGTACAGATTTTTTCAAATCATTTCTCCACTACAATATCATGACAAGATGATTGATATTCTGATCTAACATAATAATATATAGGATGGCCGAATACGTTTACGAGTAGGGCCAGTATAATAACTAGTAACGTAGGTAGTCCAATATGGCCGCCGCCGTACCACAATCAACTACACTCAAATCCCAGCACACCTGACAGCCGGTATACCGGAAGTGATATTGGGCAAATGAGGAATTACTCAAGTTTGAATATATGATAGCAAACCAGGAGAGCAGCCACTGCACCGAAACGACGGCAGTGGGGACAGAATAAGACACACGAAGGGCAAAGCGAAAGGTAAGACAGGAGGCCGAGACCGGCGTCATGATGACGCGCAAACCATTTACACTCTGACAATGCTACCGCAAATCAGAGTGTGTGATAGTCGAGTCTCGAAGGGAACTGGGGATTGATTAATATACCAACAACGAAATACTGGAGCACGAACACATTTTATAAGAGTGCACGTAAATTATAAATGCCAAGTAGAGATTATAACGTTGGTCAAAACTAAGAGGGAATTCATATGACTAACAAATATAAACAATGTCACAATAAGTTTAACACTGAGTGCACGCATATGTAAAACCCTTTTGATTGCACAGGGTGGGAAAAACCAAACCCATACCCTCCCCAAACACAGGAAACGGGTTGATATATTTGCCTTTTAATAATAAACTCCTAAATGCAATAGACTCAAAAAATATAACAAACGTTGAAATTAATTTTCAGCTACCCAAAGAAGAACCGGCACTCCGGTCCGAATTGATTGAACAGAAAAATCACGAACAAGTCCCCTTAAGGAACCCCTTTGAGGGTTGGAATTATCACCTCAAAAACTGTGAGTAAGGCTAAGATAAACGTGACAAAGTAGATTCAAACCTTGAATACAGAAACAATTACGATATACTTGGAACTTTAGCTAAAGTCACTGCCATTTCTCTCCCCACAGACAGAGACACTACGGAATATAGGTACCCTCATCAAAAATTATGTGCTCAAGCATGCTATCACGGGTCAAAATGTTACAAAAAGGGCACTATCTGTCTTTTCAAACAAATTCACCATGCACTATATAAAACTAGAAACACGGTGATAAACAGTACTTTGGGTTTCTCCATTTTATCTTAATAGGTTCATATACCTTCTGAATTTTCAGAAGCACGCTATGTATACCTAATGTATCAACTGCAAATACATATGGCAAAACTAAAGTATCTAGGCACAATTTGCATGACCGACTCACCACCTAAGCTCAGCATATTAACTGACATATAAGATGTATGCATTTGTACTGAACTAACAAGCAAATGAACGTAAACTGAACTTTATACTAAGTCAATTTTCTGTATCTAACAGCCTTGAGAAAGTCGAGGGTTACATCCCCTAGCGACGAAACATGTGTTGGCTGTGAAGTCCTCAGAAATAAACGACACCAATCGACAACCCTGATTGACAAGGATTTCAATTTTTAATGAATGCTTGATGAATGTATTGTGAAAACACATGTACTTGCAATAAGATATAAAAAACGTGTGCTAAGGGGTATTTTGTACATTGTGGCTCTTGCCTAACATAGAAGAGGGAGTGTGGTTCTCTTCTCCTTATAGCACCGTTACCAACCCAATCAGATTCAGTAAAAATCAAACAAGGTGCACTTTCCCCTGAGGCGCCAGATCCTAGTATAATACCACCATACAAGTTCAAAAAATAGGGGTTGTAGGCTGTTAACGAACCCAAGGTACCCAGAGCCAACAACTGAGCTGCACCGTACAATGGTTTTCACTGAGAACAGAGTATAGACCAATTAATAAAGCAAAATAGATGGAGTAGAAAATAGGTATCTAGGAAACCTATGTATTCCTGAAATGGGCCCAAGATATGCATTTTAGGAGCAGTGGTCATTTGTACATCTCTGAATTTGTGGGTACCCGTACTAGCATATGATTTAGAGCAGTGTTTCCCAAACTGTGGTCCGCGGACCCCCAGGGGTCCTTGACACATTCCCAGGGGGTCCGCAGGCTTCAGTTTTAAAAGCACTGCAAAGTTTCCTGTATCATTAGCAGTTTACAAGCAACACTAAAAGTGTCAAGATAACACCAGTGATGAATGCACCTGCAGGAGAGAGATGAGAGTTTTGTCCAGTGGCAGCTTTAAATTATGTAATGTAGCACAGAGGGTTAATATGCCTGCGGTAAAGAACGTGTAACATGCATTTAAATAAAATATGTATTTCATGTGCATAGGTCAGTGGGTTACTGCTTTTGTCAGTAACTTATTTTTCTTCCCACATTGTCGTACCCTGGTGCATAATAAGGTTTTCATTTACTATTCTTTAAAAGCTAACAAATTCAATATGTAATGAAAAATGTGTTGTAGACTGCACCATTATTTCCCAAAATCTTTTGGGGCAGAGCCTTACAAAGCCCCCTCTGTAGTGGCCAGGCTCACTCACTGCACTTTGTATGCACGTATGGGGACTGGTCTGAAAACATTTTCTTGGGCTGCTTTTGGTTTCCAGTCTGGCCCTGGCAGGAGCAGGAGCCTCGTACTGCAAAATAAAACCAGCCATTTAAAAGTTAGTCACTGGGATGCAGCACCAATCTTCCCATTAAATTATTTTGTTTTTTGCCAATTCTTTCAATATAAAATATTAAGAGGGATATTTACAACAGAAGTGGAGGAGCGTGTCGTTAGCCTCCTTGGCTTGACACGCTCCGCCACTTCTGAAAAGCAGGGCTGCACCATATTTACAAGAATATGGTGCAGCCCTGCGTTTCCGCCTGCGCTGGTGCTACATTTAGCAGGGTAGCGCCAATGCAGGCACCCTTGCACCATAGTGCAAGGGCATCTGTGTGCAGGGGAAGATCGGTTATGTACAGGAAGGTCCTCCTTGCTGCACATAAACAATCTTGAAATGCTGTTTTGTCACTTCTATGTGTTCTGCTTAATGCAGCGCACATGGAAGTTACAAAATGTAATTTTTTAAAAGATCGTTTATGTGTAGGAAGGGTCGCCTTCCTGAACATAAACAAACCAAGGGGTTTTGCTTTTTCCATGTGTACTGCATAAGGCAGCACACATGTAAAAAGCAAAATCGAGGAGAAATAAAGCATTTTTTCTCGTTTCGCCAAGTTAAGGTGTTTCCTGGTTTTAATTTTGCAGCAGTCTCCTATTTACGCTGCCCTTGTAAATAGGAGGCAGCGTAAAAATCAATGGGTGTTGCAGTGGAACGCCCACCGCAACACCCACTGCCTACCTCTTTCACGCTAAGCATTGCATGAAAGAGGGTGTTATTTGCAAGGCAGCGTTAAGCTACAGTAAGTGCCTCGACGCTGCCTTGTAAATAAGGCGAAGCCCCTATCGCCATGGGAACATCACAAAAAGTGACATTCCCTTGGGGATAGGGGCTTGTAAATATGTGTGCACATGTGTGTTTATTTTGTTCGAATTAATGTTTGAAATGTAAATCCTACAAATTGCTTGGGGGTCCCCGGCTTCCAGTGGTGACTTAATGGGGGTCCACAAGTGTCAAAAGTTTGGGAACCACTGATTTAGAGGGTATTCTTCTAAATGTCATTTTGTTATACACTGACTTACATTTAAAAGGCACACATGCAGCGAAATCCAATTGGTAATAACAAAAGTTCTACTCTTCTATGCTACCACAAGTCTCCTGATAAAAGTAATACCTCACTTGTGTGGGGAGGCCTACTGATATGTTTTGAAAACCTGCAAGCGGTGCGTAAACACACACTTTGTACTTATAGCCCTTGCTTACTAAAAGCAAGGCTGGCAGTAAAAGAGGCACAGGTACTGCTGGCCTTGCTTCTTGTAAGCAAGAACTATGAGTACAAAGTATGTGTTTAAGCACCACTTTCAGATTTTCAAAACACAAAAATAAAAGGCATTGGCATTTATAATGCCAATAGCTCAAACTCTTGCAAATGTGAGACATATTGCATTGCTAATGCTAGTTTCCAATGTGAGTAGCTCTACATTTTGGACCCGAGCTTAGCCGACACGTAGGGAAACCTAGCTAACATGTTCATTTTTTTAAACTAGACACCTAGGGGTGTCCCGGGTGGGTTGAATTGTGTGATTCTCAGAACCCCTGACAAACCTCAAACTTTGACTAAAAAAACACATTTTCCTCACATTTCTGTGATGGAAAGTTCTGGAATCTGTGGGTAGCCACAAACTTTCTGTCTGGTAAGGTTTTGGAAGATTTTCCAAATTCAAAAGTGCTTTATTCGAGTATTACTCATAAAAGCAGACATACAAACACATAATAAAATACAATTAAATTTCAAAGATCGAATATGACATAAGCACATTGAAGATAAAAGAAAAATACAATACATTTCAGCATACTTCATACAATCACAGGTGCAAAGTTCATTTGATAAAAATCAGGTTAAAATCAGGTTAGCCACAAACTTTCATCCACCCGGCATTTCCCCAAGTCTCCCGATAAAAGGGAGGGACCCAAAACGTAATGTAGAGACATCAAAACGATCTATCATAAAACGACCTGGTTTTGCAATGGGTGCAACTCCGTTTTTGGCTCCAGGCTCAGTGCCATCTTGGGAAACCTACCAAACTCAGACATTTCCCAAAACTAGACACCTGGGGGAGTACAGGAAGGAGCGGCTTGCCTGGATCCCCCAACTTTTTCTTACCCACAATCCCCCGCAAACCTCAAATTGTGGTAAAAATTCACATTTTCATCACATTTCTGAGTGGGAATGTTGTAGGATCACAGAACCACAGCACAGAAAATGCCCTGGTCGCTGCCACAAACAATATCAGAACCCTCATGGACAGAGGAAACTCCGCCGCCCTGATTCTCCTCAGCCTCTCGGGTGCCTTCGACACTGTCTCCATCAGATCGGCATCCAATACGACCATCTCGGATGGATCGCATCCTTCCTCTCCGGAAGAACTAGTCCACCTCCCTACCTTCACCTCTGAGCCCAAGAACATCATCTGGGGTGTCCCTCAAGTCTCCTCCCTCAATCCTACTCTTTAACACCTACATGACACCCCTGGCCAGCATGGTCGGAAACCACAGACTCAACATCAACTCCTATGCAGACAACACCCAGCTCATCCTCTCGCTTTACGAAGACCTCCCCACCACGAAGGCCAACTTCCACCTCTGCATGACCAGCCTCACCAACTGGATGCAAGACAACTGCCTAAGGCTCACTCACACAAAATGGAAGTTCTGATCTTCGGGGCACTGCCTCGCTGTGGAACAACTCCTTGTTGCCCATCTACCTGGGACCTCCCCCATCTGCACAGACCAAGCCCGGAACCTCTGCATCATCCTGGACAGCAACTCACCATGAAGAGCCAGGTCAATGCAGTCTCCTCTTCCTTTTGCCTCACCCTTGGCATGGTCCATAAGATCTTAAAATTACTCCAGATGTACCGTCACGCAAGCCCTTGTCACCAGCCACCTGGACTATGGAAATGCTCTTTACTCTGAAATCACATCACACCATCGTGAAGAGACTTCAGATCATCCAGAACTCAGCGGCCAGACTCATCCTCGACCTCCCCAGAAGGACTCCTCTCACCCCCACCCAAAAAAATCCACTGGCCCCCCGTACACAAGAGAAGCCAATTCAACATTCTAGCGAACGCAGAACAAAGTACTAGCATAGCTCAAGAGAAGGGGACTCGAGACTAAGCTCTTCAACTGAAACCCCCAAGCTGCCTGGAACTAGCACGTGGATACCCTCACGTGTGGTTAGCGTGCTCTACAAATACGGATTAATTTATTGACTGGGCCAGCACAAATTTCCTACCACCCAGCATTCCCCCAGGTCTCCCGATAAAAATGCTACCTCACTTGTGTGGGTGGATCAGGTGCCCGTGACAGGGAAGGGCCCAAAACGTATTGTGAAGACATCAAAATTATCTATCACAAAATGACCTGTTTTTGCAACGGGGCACGTGAAATGTTTGGTCCCGGGCTTGGCGGCCATCTAGGGATACCTACCAAACCTAGATATTTCAGAAAACTAGACACCCAGGGAAATCCAGGGAGCTATGGCTTGCGTGGATCCCCAACGTTCTTGAGGTGAGACAGACCTCGACCTTTCTGGGACAAGGAGCTCCTGGGAAAGGGCTCCTTAAACTCGCAATATATTTTAACCCTTAACTGCATTTTATTTACAAAATTACGCTGTTAAAAGTCACTGAGCACAATTATTGTCAACATTCACCCTAACTACACGTATTCTCCCGTCCACCGCCGACTAGCGGATTGAGTGGAGGGAATACAGGGAGGAGGGGCACATAGGAAGTGATTACAACTTCCGGCATTTCGAAGGAGTCAGGGGTTTAGCAGCTGATCTCTCCCCTTCAAAAGCAGGATGCCTTTCTCCACGCGCAGCGGACGCGCACCTCCGGCGCGCCAAAGGCAAGCCCGTCTGCGCCTGGACCGGGCCCAGGGCCACCCCCCCTGGTTGTTCTCAACCAAAGCCACACACCAATTCTATATCATATTCAAGTAAACAACTAAAAGAGATATCCAACATCTTCAATAACAAACAGACATGTCCCCACCTCAATCTAGATATCCTGCCCACTCAAGCTCCCACACATTGCCCTAACTGTCCTTTCACTTTAAACACCACACAAAAACACCCACCCGTCACGGGCTCCCCCTCCCGCATAATTCATATTACAATCAACTCAGCTCTTATAAATGCTCGCTCCCTACCTAAACATAAATATGAACTATTAAATCTCCTAGAAAACCATAAACTTGATCTCCTTTTCATAACAGAAACCTGGAGAGACCTATCATCAGGACCAGACTTCTCCACAGTAACCCCGGACGGGTTCTGTGTCAGCAGATTTGACAGATCCACAAAAAAAGGCGGTGGACTAGCACTTATCTATCGCTAACATTACTTAATAAAGACTGAGTTAATCCCTATCAAAACCTGCGAAGCTTTTATCTTCACTATACTACTCACACACACATACTCTTTCAAAGGCATCCTCCTATACCGCCCACCGGGACCTCGAGCCGAATTCCTCTATCTATAGGGCATCTTCTAGAACCCATAGCTAGGGAAAGCAACTTCACCATACTACAAGATAGTGGTAATTCTAGTATTTTTGCCAAGTAAGATGGGCAGGGTCCACGTAGAACAGGAACAAGTATTTAAATACATCCCTAGTCACCGAATGAGCGCCCTAACACGGCTTCTACGTGCTCACCTCGCAGGATCTGGTAGCTGAACTGCAGTAGGGCCCTATGGTGCAGATGGTATATGTTGGCAAGCGTTTGCTTTTAGGAGGACGTTCACCCTCCAATGCTGTCTCCTTGAAAATGAAGAGGGAAAGAATAAAGAGGCATTGGCACTTCCATCAAGTATGGATTCCTGGATCCCACAGACGCAGGAGGAAACTGGACCCACCCTCCCCCATATATACCTTCTGGGGTCCAGAGTCCACTCAGAATAGGCACAGCTGGAACAGGAACTGTCCCCAGGTGCCTGGGGCGTGAGAAGGCCTCAGCTTGTGGGGCCTGCAGGTTGTTTGCATAGTGTGTTGCATTATTTATCTAATGGATAGGAGAAAATACACATTACATATTATTATCTGGACTGAAGAGCAAAGAGCCCTTAAGTAATTAATAAAGGCTTATGCCACAAAGAAACAGGAAGATTAGCAGCGAATCGAAAGTGGATCTACATTCAAAGAAAAGTTCAGTCCAAAGTCAAGAAACGGAGAAACAAAGGTGAAATGATTTTCCTGGAACTGCACTCTAAGGACGAATCAAAGCCTGAGGAATTCCAGCGACATCCAGAAGGCGATAGCAAGGTGAAGGTTCTCTCAAAAAGGTGCTTTACAGTACCCTATAACCTGTTTTACGCCCATAGTGCCTTCCGCATGCACTTTTCTTGTGACAAGTCAAGTATTTTGAGGTAGCCGCTTCCATAGCGGATTCTGCAAAATGGCTGCATTTCCTTTGGTAATCTTCGCTCTCCCATCATGAAAACAATGCAAGAGCCACAGTCACACAGGCTGGGTACGTGATCTAGTGGACACAATATGCCTCATCAGTTGCAATAACATCACGTGTATCAGCAGCGAGGGCAATAGAGAGCCCTTTGCATTCAATGTTCCCATCCTGGACCTCGGTCAGACTGAACTATCCAACAGTTTGGGAACAAGGGTGTAAGAGGAAGGTCTAGGCCGACTTGACAGTCCCAATTCTGTGCTGTCTAAGTATTTGATCTCCTTGTCCAGCTTTACTTAGTCGTCGCTATGGAGTTTGGGGTTGATACAGAAGTCTAATCTTACCCAGCACCCTTTTAGGGAACTTCAAGAATACTCAAATACAAAATGGAAGCCCCCTCAATAAAAGTCAGTGAGAAAGCTGAAGTTTTGAAAGATGCCATTTCTACCCAACATATACACAAGATGCTGACACATAGATTCCTGCTGACAACCTGAACAGGCAAGAAACTCGTACACATTCAGCCTTGACTCAGCCCTGACAGACGGGGCTCCTGAACGTCTAACATTTCCTCAGGAAGCGCTGAAACCTTTCAACATCCAGTTTATGTAACAGAAACCACAAGAAATGCGGAAGAGTAGAGAACATGTCCCAGGGCAGATTGCGATAGAGGACTATAATGTTCTGCTGTTAATCGTCACTCTGGGTATTTAGGACATTAAATCCTTTGGTTAAATCACATTACGAATTTAGTGTATTGATCCCTGAATTTATTGATGTTGAAATTCTAAATATTGTATGTATGTTGACACGAGCAGAGGGTTTTGAGAAAAGTACATTAGACCATGCTCTCCACAGATATGGAAGTAGCCGAGAGCTAGCTGTATTGTGAAAAGGATTAAGGACTATCTGAAGGCTGTAATATCACAGTGTGATCTGTGTTACTGCTGATACCCAGAGTTTGCCTCAATCTCTCTAGCTCCTCAGGCATTGCATTCTTGATAGCAGGCTGTAACTAGTGTTCTTAGGTAAGGACCTGCACCCCGTCTAATGCTTGGAGCCATTGTTCAGCCTCTCTGTGAAGAAAGGAAACCCACAAGTGTTCCAGTAGTCCTACAAATATTTTTACAACAACAATGCGAGGGGTGGGATTTCGTCATTGGAAGTTGTTTTGCTTTCTCCCACATCACTCTGCAAAAGTATGTCTCTTTCAGAAGCATGCCCTCCCTAAGTAAGATTTAATGTCTAGATAAATCGTGAACGTCCAGATGTCCCATACCACAAGCTTCCACAGATCAGGCATGAGGTTATCCTGAACCCAGCGTACAATTAAATAACATTGGCGTTTATTTCGATGTTCTCTCCTGGAAGGCTGTCGTTGCTGGTATCTTACCTGCTTTGTACTCAGGGTTCTCATTTATCGGAATTATTTGCATTGGTGTCACAGGCATTTGAAACTCATCACTAGAAGGTCGCATGTCAGCTGGATGAAGCACTCTGAACATTGCATCTATCTGCCTGGCCATTCTTGGCCATGAGTCTGCACTGAGAAAACTTGACTTGACTAAAGGAAAATGTCCATTGGGCAAATCATTGTTTCAGATATGTTTATGTGAGCAATAGTAAAACCTCCATATGTTGGTGAGCCTTTTATGAATAATGTCAACAGACTGAAAGCATTGGCTTTGGGGTACTTTTTGGGATGTACCTCTCCACTGTTTAGCATTACAATGTGCCCAAAGGCCCTAGTTTTTGGGGGCAAGTAGCTTCTTTCTTGTTCAGCCGGAAAATGGGAATGCATGAGCGTTCTTCCTACACTCTTCCGTCGCTTGTTCTGAATTTACAGTTTTTTAATTAAACGAAATACATTTCTTCCCAACAGACCATTATGAGGTGCTTGTAATAAAATTGTAAAACAATTCAAAAGTAATTCAAAAGTGTCTGTGCCAATGGCAGATAAAGGAGGCTGTGGAAATCAGAGCCCTGAACAAAAAGAATTATCAATCCTTAAAAATCTGTACACCGTATTTTACTGTACCTGCATTTAAAGAGCACTTTATGATCCTCACAAAGAGCCAAAGAATATTTTCGGACAGGGGGGATGCTACTCTGCAAACACTATGGTTGGAAGACTGCTTGCCACATGGCTTATGTTTGAAAACATGCGCAGGGAGCAGAGATGTTTTCTTTGGTCTCTGGCTGTGCCTGGAAGTAAAAAAGCACAACCTTTATATGACTAGCCAAGGTATATGCCTGAAGTGTCCAACCAAGTAAAGAATAGCGAAACCCATAAAAGTGGACACTATAGAACCAGCCACAGTATACTCTGTGTCCACCATTGCCAAAAGAGGAGCTACCCCTCTACCACCAGCTATAGTTTATGCCAAGTATTCCATCCATGTGCAGCTAAAGGAATAACTTATAAGAAGGAGCAGCTGTAGTATGTGCTGTGTGAAGTCTATCCAATAGTGGCCTTAGGCAACATACCCCAGTAGCTGCAACCAGTTAGAGTTACTGCTGTGGATATTCTACTCAGGAATGTCAGAGAAAGAATCCACGGTACTGGTAATTCACCAAGGACTGGTAAGGAGAAGTCCAGCCATCAACAGAGACTTTATATATGGCCTATATGGTCCACTCAGCAGCAGTGATAGCACAACCCATTGGTAAGGTATCCAAGGATATTGCCCAAATCAGCAGTTCTGTGAAAGAGATACATTTAGGTTACAGAACAGTAGATGGGAGGAGAGGGTTGTGGTTCAAGGCAGGATGTGAGAGAGAGTGAAAATGACAGTGAATCTTGGCCATGTCACACTCAAAAAGGGAATACAGCGCCTGAAGATGCCTTTGAACATTCTGCCCCTAACCTGGACTCCCTGGACACTCTTTGTTGAGGCAGGAGTGTCGGCTGCATTGTAAAACAAGCATGTTTCCTTGCCCGACTGCAAGTGAAATTGGTATTCTAACTTTTATTTTGTCCCTCGTGTCATGACGATTTAACATGTGCACAGAGTGCTAGGCCTGTCCATTAGAGTGTGAGGTCTAGGGCTGCTCCGTGAACTGAACTACATGCAGTGAGCTTTGGGCTGCTGTTCGTGCCCTGGGTGATTCACATAAAGTAGTGGTGGCAGCTTACTATGTTTTTGAATCTATAGTATGATCAAACCCCTTTCCCGAGCCAGTGAGAGTGCAGTCTACTCACCCCTCTTGTTTAAAGTTCCTTTGTGATGTTTAACCCAAGAGCTTGTGCTGACCTCCTTTGTGGATGTCGAATGCATGTATGTTGAGTGAGTGTGCGACACATGTATGGTAGTAAAACTGCAATGCATGTTGTGTGAGTCTGAATGCTGGAGCCAATGGGATCCATTTTGGTTGCCCCTGTTTTAGCAAGGTCCAAGATGGAGGATGGGGACAGCTTCCACCAGCCAGTGTATTGGCTCCATTGCTGTGGTTTCAGGTTGGTCGCCCAGATACTCAAATGAGGAGAATAGAGACAGGGCTATCTATGCTAATTTCTATGAAATGATTGTAAGGTAAGGGGGGGATCGTATTTTGAACTTGCCTGTTGGGGAGCCCGGGTGGAGAGCTGCCCTTTCGCCTGCTGGGGTCGCTGCCTGCCTCCCGCTGCCCGCTCCCATCTCCATCTGGGGAAGCGCCGGCCGCCGCGAGGAGTGCAGGATAGGGGACTGCAATCCCCAGCAGCCCACGGGAACCACCTGACCACACCACAGCGCCAGGAGGCGCATAAAACTAACGACAGTCCTGCAGAGCGGGGGGATCGTATTTTGAACTTGCCTGTTGGGGAGCCCGGGTGGAGAGCTGCCCTTTCACCTGCTGGGGTCGCCGCCTGCCTCCCGCTGCCCGCTCCCATCTCCATCTGGGGAAGCGCCGCCCGCCGCGAGGAGTGCAGGATAGGGGACTGCAATCCCCAGCAGCCCACAGGACCCACCTGACCACAACACAGCGCCAGGAGGTGCATAAAACTAACGACAGTCCTGCAGAGCGGGGGGATCGTATTTTGAACTTGCCTGTTGGGGAGCCCGGGTAGAGAGCTTCCCTTTCGCCTGCTGGGGTCGCCGCCTGCCTCCCGCTGCCCGCTCCCATCTCCATCTGGGGAAGCGCCGCCCGCCGCGAGGAGTGCAGGATAGGGGACTGCAATCCCCAGCAGCCCACGGGAACCACCTGACCACACCACAGCGCCAGGAGGCGCATAAAACTAACGACAGTCCTGCAGAGCGGGGGATCGTATGTTGAACTTGCCTGTTGGGGAGCCCGGGTGGAGAGCTGCCCTTTCGCCTGCTGGGGTCGCCGCCTGCCTCCCGCTGCCCGCTCCCATCTCCATTTGGGGAAGCGCCGGCCGCCGCGAGGAGTGCAGGATAGGGGACTGCAATCCCCAGCAGCCCACGGGAACCACCTGACCACACCACAGCGCCAGGAGGCGCATAAAACTAACGACAGTCCTGCAGAGCGGGGGGATCGTATTTTGAACTTGCCTGTTGGGGAGCCCGGGTGGAGGGCTGCCCTTTCGCCTGCTGGGGTCGCCGCCTGCCTCCCGCTGCCCGCTCCCATCTCCATCTGGGGAAGCGCCGCCCGCCGCGAGGAGTGCAGGATAGGGGACTGCAATCCCCAGCAGCCCACGGGAACCACCTGACCACACCACAGCGCCAGGAGGCGCATAAAACTAACGACAGTCCTGCAGAGCGGGGGGATTGTATTTTGAACTTGCCTGTTGGGGAGCCCGGTGGCGAGCTGCCCTTTCGCCTGCTGGGGTCGCCGCCTGCCTCCCGCTGCCCGCTCCCATCTCCACCTGGGGAAGCGCCGGCCGCCGCGGGGAGTGCAGGATAGGGGACTGCAATCCCCAGCAGCCCACGTGAACCACCTGACCACACCACAGCGCCAGGAGACGCATAAAACTAACGACAGTCCTCCCTCGCGGGACGCAAGCGGGACGCCGGGCTAAGCCCGGGCAAAGGGCGGGCCCTCTACGGCCCTCTTAGGAGGACGGGACGGGCCACCCCCCTTGCCCTTTCCACATGAGGAGGTAAAGAGACTTGGACTCCATATTTTGTGGTCTACTTAATATTTGACTTTATTTATGGACTTTAAATTTTGTACACTAAAATTTCCTGACATTGCCGCTGCTTGGTATTACCCATACACATCCCAGCCATAACCAAGCCACATTATGTCTCTTAAGGGGATTAACAGAAAAACCATCCCTCAGAGGGGTTTGTGCCATGGGACACAAGTCCACCACCCAAACGGGATAACATTGCCCATTCCTAGAGAAACTGACGAAAATGATCCTCGCCAGTCAGTAGATAGCACACTTAGCCAAGATTCGCCTTCACTAACAGCCAGTACTGCGCAAAGCCTCTCATTGGAAGAGGAATTAAATATTCTGTGCAGAACTAGGTATGTCCCAGTGGAACCGAGAATCGAACAAAATAGTGCCCTGCCTTGTCCTGCAAATATTATTGGTACATTATCCCCTAACGACTGCCCGCTGGAAGCCTCCCTATCGCCAAAAAAAGTTAATACCCAAAGCATAGCACTCCCCCAGGTTTCATCCGTTAAAAGGAAGCACGAAGGGGGCAAACACAATGGGAATCGCCCAAAGCTACAAAAATTGTGCAAAAGCCCCTCATTGTCCATTACTAATTCCCCCTTAACCTCGGAGGCTGCAGAAGAATTAGACCATCTAGTACCTACCTCCCACTTGGCCTTATTGTCCCAGATCGAATTATTGGTCAAATCTATTACATCGCCGTTGGTGAAAAAATTAAACACTTTAGGGGATAGGCTAACGGGACTAGAAGAAATGATCAAGGCCAACTTGCCACCCACTAAAAACTCCGTAACATCTAACCGTTCTAAGCCACCTGCTGCCTCCGAAGCACCTACGTTAACTACACAAAATATTAATGTCCAAATTGAGCCGCTAGCCCTTAATACATCAGCCCCAAATGCTCCTAAGATCTCTTCTAAACCCGTATTAGCACAGTATACCGCTCCTAGAGCAGAGCCTAATAAAGCACCTTATATACACCTACCACCGGCGCCACACCATTCGTGTGTGTCCTCTCGGGAGTACCAGCGCCTACATACGGTAAAGTCGAAAGACAAGAAGACCTATTAAACAAGGTTATGTTTTGGTTAACAGAAAATAGACCCTTGCCAACCGACCTTAATTGAAGAATAGTGAGTGTCAGAAGGGTGGGCTGGTTAGGCTCTCTTCCAAAAGACATTCCTGGTCATCTAGCGTTAGTTAAATTTAGGAACCCACATATTGTCCCGTACCTGCAAACCTGGCGGCCTCAAGAAGGTGACGGCCCTATATCCACCTGGGATTTACATGACTTCTACCCCAGTGCGTCATACACCCCTTTATCAAGACCAAAGACAGGGTACAATTATTCGATGGGTAGAAGCGTCTGTGCACTGAATGGTAGTAGCTTTTTCGCTTCTAATCAATTCGAACCAATGCACAATAGCTATAAGCAGGGAAAGCTCTATTAATTTGACAACCTGATGTATTGGTAGAATTGTGAATGCCAATCCTGTGATAAGCACGCAAACAATAAGGAAATTATTCCCACAGGCTGGGCCAAAGTTTTTAACTTGTAGATACCCTGTGCTATTACATGTATATTGTCATGACTGTTTTTAATCGTACGCCTTAAGGAATCGTTCTTCAATGATTAGCCGATCTATTCTATAGATTTAATCCCATTTTAACAGATGTTATTTATTATGAAATGAAATGTATTGGTGTATATCTATGTGTTGTTGTTGCTTTTATGATTTTTACACTGAAAAATCGAATAAAGCTAATCTAACATCTAACAACAGGTAAGGACTGCTGATTAGTTCTCATTGAGCACTGCCATTTGGTGGATGGTACAGGGGAGGGTGGGACTGCAGCCTATGCTCCAGGTGAGGACGTTTCTTTGCAGGGCCTACTCTCTGCATGCCTCTGATTACTGCTCAAGGAAAGCTAAGGACAGCAAATAACTCACACTTCATTGACCCCATGTTTTTGGTTCTCCTAGATGGAGCTAGCCGCATTGCTACCTGCTTGAAAGACACTGCTCTGCAAAAAGTCTGTCTCTGGAGAGCAGCCTAGAAATGGCACTTGAAAGAGAACCAACTCAAACTGGTTCTGAAGTCTTGGACACTTGATCAACCTCCCCTGTCCGGAAAATGTATATAAAAGTGGGATCCATACCATCCTGCTTTATTTTAGACTCTGGTTCTTCTTGACCAAGGAAGAGGGTGCGCCATAAAATATTCTGAAAGAGCTGCTCTTCAGCCAGGGCTTGTGTCTGCCTGACAGGCAGTCTAAAAGGGGAGAGGGAAATTACCTGAGGTGAACACTTTCTGCTGGAGAATCTGAGGGTCTACTAAAAAGAGCATAGATGGCTTCCTGCCTGGTAAGAAAGAGAAGCAGAGTGCCTGGCCCTGCAGGATAGATTGTCCAGGAGGAGAAGGCTAGTGTAATTCCAGCTTAAAAAGCACCTAGAGAAGCTTGGCAAACCAAGAGGCCAAGCCAGGGGTGACCCGTGGTGTGCGGAGTTCCCCCAGATCTCTGCTCAGTTCATGAGCGAGATGTAAGTTTGTACCAAAGCGTGGATTCAGGTGTTACCTGGCAGCCTCTAATGGACTGGATTGACTGGTGCTGATGACGAGGAAAAACAAGCTGCATCACCACTGAAGCAGAAATACATGATCTGCCTGAAGGCTGCAACTACCCCAAACTCTCCACTGTGAGGGATCCGGCCTGGAGGCCACAACTACCGCTGCTGGGAGCCTGTCTTTATCTGCTGCTGCCAAAGAAGTCTTCCAATGCAAGTTCTGCCTCATCAAGTTCGTCCAGGACACCTTGACCTCAATGAGGCTGCCTCTGTAGTCCACAGAAAAGAGAGTAATGAGGGTGGGAGTGCAACCTGAATTTGCCTCCAAACCCTGGACTGCCCAAACGACCAAAGATAAACCACAGGGCTTAGCCTGCACCTTGGAACAAGGAACTGAGGAACACATTGGAGTTTCCTGCAGATACTTCAGAATGTTTGCCATATGGAATTTAAAAAACTTTAAATTGAGTAGCTCCTGAATCAGTGATAACATTTGAGCCATCTGCAAATAAGCTTGGTCCGTGCCTTATCCTACAATCTATTGGGGACAGTAAAAGTGTAATTGCTCCCATAACAGTAGGGAGAACTGTTATTGGGAAGGAGGGAGTGCGGTACCTGAGTGTTAGAATGCTACTTATGATAAGCCTATATTAGGTACCCATCAACAAATGTACTTTTTAGTTCTACTGTGAAGTTTGGCGTTAGGGCATTGATGTGTAGGTAGCTTATTCAGATACGCTGAGAATAGAGTGAGTTCAGGTGGAGGAGCAAAGAGTAAGAAGGGAGGGTGAATACGGACACCTTGGCGGTTATGAGAGTGCTGGTAGAGCCATGACCACCACCCTCTCGCCCTGCTAGGGGGAGGAATTGCAGTGGTAGGCCTGAGAGCCGAGACCCAGTGACACTGATCCGGGAAGAGTGCTCCGGGTGCTGAGATCGGGTCCTGGAACATCAGGCAGAGGTCGTCTCAGTTCTGTCCAGTCCTGCCTCACAACTGCAATTTCTCCCTTGATGGGGATCCTGGATTGTGGGCCTCAGTCTCTCCCTTGGTTGGGTGCCTGTAGTCCCAGTCTTGAAGCGTCCCGCTTAGGAAGTATACCACCGCCCCCTATAGTAGAGGCTTGGGGGCTCAGGCCAATATGTTCCAGAGGTGGCCAGGTGGTCGAAAATTAAAAAGGAGCGGGGAGCAGCCCAGGCAGGCAGCGCAAGGAGTCTGGGTCCCCCCAGACTAGACATGGCGCTCATGCCGCATCTGCCCTTCCGGTAGCAGCGGTTGCAGAGTCCCAGGTCGGCCTGGCCCAACTTGACCACAGCACTGCCACTCCCAATTGATTGTACTATGAGTTTATTGCCATCTTCACCGACTAGCTGCCTATCTCGCCACCACCACAATTTGCACTATTTCATTACCCCTGTCTGGCCTCTGCTGGGGTGAACACTACAGCCTCTCAAGTGGACATTGCAGACCACTGACCGTTGATAAGTCTGCGGGTGGAAAAGCAGAGAGGGATGGCAGCGGTGCTCCAGCAGCGAGGCGCCTGCACCTGGTACGTGGTGACTAGTGTTGTGGCTGACAGAGGTAGCAGCCTGTGCCATGAGCTGGAGGCAGTGGTGTCTGTGCTGGGTGATTCTGGCCATGGTGGGAGGACAAGGCTGGCTGCCCAGTATGGCTGAACATAGGAGTTCCCCTTAAAAGAAGTTCCTGGTGGATGCAATCCTCGTGTGGGGTGACTGGGAAGATTGTTAATCTCACAGGTCATTATTAAAGCAACGAAGGTGAAAAGCATAAAGTAGAAAATTCAATATAACCACAAGTCACTACGCTTTGGTCTGAACTACCTAAGTTAACATGGAAATCTCGTTATAGCCATGAAATAAGGAAGAATTGTTGGACAAGAGAGTTGTTCAGAATGAGAACTACTCCTTCAGTCATAGGAGCATTTAAATACATCTTGGATCTACTGGCCTACCCGGGCAGCAGCTTGATGCATAAAGTGTACAAATTCTAAGGTTCCCAAAATATGAACTCTAGCCAGAGTACCCACAGAGGCAATAAAGTCAATGGTAAAGGATATAGCTGAATATTTCAATTCCCCAGTTTCACCAAGTCGATCCTGCAGTAAGCCCAATCAATCTGGCCCCAATAAGCAGGTCCTTGGGACAGTCCCTGGGCGGCACCCAGGGGCGGATCCATCAATTCTTTTAGTTGGCAACTTAGACAGCCACTTAAATCACCCAACTAATGGACCCTGCCATAAGGGGTTCTCACCCACTGAAGGGTTCAGCAGGGATGAACGCCAGATCATCATCGAAATAGATGTCAGAACAGGGATTCCCCTTTGGGTCGAGTTATATATCACACATGCTCACATTCACAGCGCTAAATTCACAATAAGCAAGATGAACAAAGAGGAAATGTAAAAGTAACTTCATAAAGTTGTACAATTTATTCAAGCAAATATTAAAAACACAATATACCCTATCATCAGTACACTATTAGTCAATAAAAATGGTACACATATAAATATACAGATATATTCAACATACACAATAAAAACACAAAAATGGGAAACAAAAATAAGGAAAAATAGTCCCTTTTGGAGTAAAAGAAATACAATAGTCAAGCAGAAATCAATTCTGACACGTGTCACTTTTGTGGTCAGAGTAGTTGCTTCACAGACTTAGCGTATTTTCACTCAAATATGCATCAACGCGTTTCGGTGGGCAAGTATATAAAGAGCCAACACCTTCTTCAGGATAAAATATTTGATTCCCACATAAACATATTGTATCGGTAATACAAGAACACATATAATATATAACTAAAACAATATATAACTGAAACAAAATCACAAACACAATTTATACTTTTACATATCCTCAATGCTCCAAACTTTATTCATTAAAAGTAACCAATCATATTAATAACTCACATCCTCACATTTCATCTACTTAACATAGATATGACTAGATGGCGTGTGGTAAAGAAACCTACAGTAGCTACCATAACGTGCAAAATAATATTATAATGGGGTAAAAAAGCCTTCATTTCTTGCCCAAGGCAATATACATATATCCCCTGCATTGGGCTGAAAAACATCTGTGAATTTATATAGAAAGCCACTGTACTGGGGAAAATGACCTATATACTAAAGCTAATGCCATTGCGGATTTCTATCACTGCGATGGTCGTTACTACCTGTGAGCATAGAGAGTCATTGCTCACATTCTGCCACATCTTATATTACGATCAATAGCGGTGCACAGTTAATTCTCGTCATATATAGTATTGATTCATACTGGATATTCGAGCGCTTGTAGGTGGTTCATAGAATAAAAGATATCATTACCTAATACCTCTTGCAAACCAAACTATTACTAGGTGGGGATACAAATGTAGTTACCTTGTATGGGGTCTAAAAACACCTCCGATATTCCGAATTTTCACTGCAGTACCACTGTATAGTTTTCTGCATGTAGTGAAAATGACATCAAAACACTATTCTAGTATGAACCAGTCTCTAATGTATTGATGGCAATAGAAATTTGACATAGTTCTAAAACACACCTTGGTTGAAATTATTAGTTCAACTTCTTTATCCCAAATACGTAATAGTTCGTCAATCGTGATCTTGGCCACAAACAGCGCCAGCAACAAATCTGTAAAGTAAAAAATACCATACTTTGTCTATGCAGCGCAAAAAAAGAGTCTTTGTGGTAGACATACTCTATTAAGGTTAAATTGGTAGTGAATCCACCATATTTTTATAATTAATGTATTGTATTTTTGTGATTATTATATTGTGCAATGCACATCACAAAATATATGCCCTTTTCTTAAAGAAAATACACAGATATTGCCGCATAACATTGGAGTGCCTAGCGCTCGTTCTCTTACTCAGAGGACAAAACTTATAATAAGCCAAATCTTAATACAAGCACACCTTTGTTGCAGTTATTAGTTCCACTGCTCTGTTTCCAATATGCGATAATTCATCAAGCGCAGCTTTTGCGATATACAGCACCAGCAAAAATCTGTAACGCAGAGCATGTCATATTATACCTAATCTACGAATTAAAAATATTCGTTATTGCGAACATAATCTTATTAAGGCTAAAATCAAATTGGACAACCCACAGTATTATCGTGATTGCTATATTATGCAATCCACATTACGAAATGTGTATGCCCCTTATTACGGAAAATATTCTGATTTCCACATCGTTCCAAATTGCCTCGCTAAAGTTATCCAAAAGATATATGGCAAGTGTTTTTTCTTTTTTTTCTTTTTTTCTTTTTTTTGTTTATAAACTTTTATTAGGTATCAGTTAACATACACAGCTTTCCGCCTACAACCCAGGGGCCGGCAGCAAACTAGGGCAGCATTAGTACACTGTATATGTCTAGCAACCACAGCCAATGAGCCGACAACCCGGAGGTCCGGCGGCGCGTAACTTAGGGTGTACAACCTATTCCAGTTTCACAATGTGCCAGCGTCCCCCACCCCGCTCCTTTACCCCGGAACAAGGGTAAACTGGGTGGGCGCGATAATGGAAGGGCCACAAGATGTAGAGTGTGTCACTGCTAACGAAACCCAGAACACAACATCCGCAACGTTCCTACTCAACCCCACCCCACCCCACCCCCCCAGACTGCCTATCTACCCAACATAATCTCCTCAATATTAGGTTAGTTCTCTATCCCACCATGTCTATATTAATGCCGGTCTCGTGTCCACCTCCCCCCCTCACTCTCTTCCCTACCGCCAGGAGCCCCCGGACCCACGTTCAGTCCCCTAGTCCTACGTGTATCCGTGTTGAAGTGTGTTTGGCAGTGTCCAACATCCCAAAGGCGCCCAGGGCCGGACTGGGAACCGAAACCGGCCCTGGCAAAGTGCTCGGCCGGCCCCCCCCTCCCCCAGGGGGGGGTTGGGGGGTGCGACCGCGCTCTTTGCTAGGGCCAGTTTTCGGCCGATTTTGTTACAGTGCCGTTTTTGCAGCTATGCTGCAAAAAACGACCCTGTAACAAAACCGGCCCCCTGGGGCCCAAAACCGGCCCCCACCCTCGCGGCCAACCGGGGAATTGCCCGGTGCCTGCAACGGCCAGTCCGGGCCTGAAGGCGCCCCCCATGACCAAGCGTATAGCCTGTAGAGTGCCCCCCAATGCTCCCGCCAGGACTGTCGGGTAATGAGTACCTAATCACCGGAGTCCACTATCTCTCCCTGCCGCTCCATGACGTCATCCGTCCCCTCCTGAACTGTGTCTGAACTGTCCTTGGTAGATCGATAAGTTAGATATAGACCCCAAAAATTCTTAGGCCTGTTACCGGGCGGGAGGAGTTCGCTGTAATTCTGCGATTGAGTACAGCAGTACAGCATATCTCTGGTCCATCTGTGCTTTGTTGGCAGTGGGCCGCGCATCCAGCATAGCGCAATCACTCGCCGGGCCATGAGGAGGCCCATATCGGCCAAGCGACGTATCGCCAGAGGGAGTATCCTGGAGTGTCCCAGCAGCGCCAATGCCGGGTCCGCAGGGAGCTCAGTGTTCAGTATCTGGCCCAGTTCCAAAAAAATGTCTTCCCAGAATTTGTTAATGCCAGGGCAAGTCCACGCTAGGTGCAGGAAGTCTGCCACAGGGGCATGACAGCGTTCACACTCCGAGGTGGGGCGGAGTCCGTATCTGTGTAAGCGTTCTGGAGTGTAATATACACGTTGTAAGAATTTAAAATGAATTAGTCTATGTCGGGCATTAAGCGACAATTTCCTAGTGTTTTGGCAGCAGTATTTCCACATTGCATCATCTATCTGTGTATGGAGGTCGTGCTGCCATGCCATCCTGGCTTTCGAGGGTTGCTGTTCCCTGTGGAGCAGTCCTGCTCTGAATAAATGCGAGATCAGTTTGCGAGATGTGGGCGTCTTAATCACGTACGTTAGTTCCAGGATTTCGGGAGGTTCTTCCATGTCCGGGCCTAAAAGTTCCTGGAATGCAGCACGAACCCTATGAAAGTGGAAACGGTGCAAAAGCGTCACCTGAACCCCGACAGGAGCAACCTGTTCCCAGGACACCACCTTTCCGTCCCTGAACAGATCTCCCAGCGTGGAGACGCCGAGTTGTTTGAGGGCGCGTGTGACCCCCTTCTCCCGCAACGGCGCCAACCACACGGCCCAGTCTACCGGAACGAGAGGAGAGTATAGTAGTGAACAATCCTGTCCCCTAACCAAAGCATGCCAAGCATGGTTCGTTGTCGTGATAGAATCCAGGAAACCCACACGGCGAGTGGCCGGCTCAAACACTGTGGCCGGGGGAGGAAGGGGGTCCGTGAACAGACGCTCCAGTATCACATGCGGGATATTGCGATCCCCGTGGATCCATGTGTGCAGATGAGCTGCTTGCGCAACCCTATAGTATCTCTCCAAGTCCGGAGCACCCAGTCCACCCTGTTCATACGGAAGCGTGAGAACCCACCACTGAACACGGGGCTGTTTACCACCCCAGGCCAATCGTATGAGAGTCTGAGTTAGCGTTTTAAAGAAGGCCTTAGAAAGGATCACCGGGATGTTACTAAAAAGGAACAAAAACCTGGGCAACACAATCATTTTCATTAGTGCGATTCGACCCGTTAGGGACAGCGGGAGATTGCACCATCTGTCCACATCGTCGGTCAACCTGGTGTAGGCGACCCCATAGTTCTCCCGTACCAATACGTCTGGGTCGGGATGCAGTTGGATCCCCAAATATCTGACCGGGTCCTCGGACCATTGTAATGGATAATCCATGTCGAATTGCCGTGTCACCGGGGTCAGCGGGAACGCCACCGATTTGGTCCAGTTCACCTTCAGCCCAGACAGGGCTCCAAACTGTACTACCTCCCTTAGCACCGGAGAAAGGTTGATCTCCGGGTCCCGGATGTACAATAGGGTATCATCAGCGTATGTGGAAATACAGATCTTATACGTAGGGAAACTAATACCTTCATTACAGTGGTATTCTCGGAGCGCACACGCCAGGGGTTCGGCTACCAAGGCATACAATAATAGAGAAAGGGGGCAGCCCTGTCTGGTGCCTCTGCCTATGTCAAAAGCTTCCGTGACCTTGTCACCTATTCGCAGCCGGGCCTTAGGTTTGTAATATAAGGCACCTATCATCTGCAGGAAGGGTTCGCCCAACCCAAACTTCCTGAGCACTCTCAACATAAAGGGCCACTCAACAGAGTCGAAGGCCTTCTCCATATCGAGGAAGATGGCCAACGCATTGTTCTCCAGCTTCACATGTTGTATTGTCCCCAGAACCGTGCGTATATTATATGTAAGGTTCCTAGTAGGGATAAAGCCAGCTTGTTCCGGTGCGACCAGTTCCGGCGCGAGCAGAGCGAGGCGCGTCGCCAGCACCTTGGCATACAGTTTCGCGTTCACATTTAACAGGGATAGTGGCCTATATGAGCCGCACTCAGTGGGGGACTTCCCCGGTTTAAGGAGCGTAATAAGCAGGGCCTCCCGCATAGAGACAGGCATACTGCCTTCCATGCATATGTCGTCAAAGAGGGTGGAGAGGAACGGCACCAGCTGTTCCTGAAAGGCCTTGTAAAAGCTCACTGTTAGTCCATCTGCCCCTGGGGCACTTCCAGACCGCATCCCGTCCAGCGCCTCTACTATTTCTTCCTTCTGAATGGGCATCATAAGGAATTCCCTCTGCGAGTTGGACAACTGGGGCATAGAGATATAGCTGAGGTAATCGTCTATTTCCTCCTCCATTCCGGAAGATCTGGACTTGTAAAGAGTGGAATAGTATTGCCTGAATTCACTAAGAATCTCCTCCTCGTCCGTGAGTACCTTCCCCAAACTCGACACCAGCTCACCGACCAGCAGCGGGCGTCGTGCATTGCGCACTATTTTGGCCAGGAGGGAGCCCGGTCGTTCTCCCTCGCCATAGGTGCGGGCAGTAGCGTATTTACCCATATGTTGCACCTCCCTGTCCGCCTCTTCGTTGTATTCAGCGACTAGTTGTTTAATTTGCTCTATGACTTCCCCATCTGGCTCTACCCGCTGCCTTTCTTCCAATATTGAGAGCTGACGTTCCAGGTGCTGCAATCTCTGCCTAATGGATTTCAGGACACTAGAGTGTTAGCCATGGCTATACCGCGTATGAAGACCTTAAATGCCTCCCACACTGTCTGGAAACTGTCTACAGTTCCCACGTTGAGCTCAAAAAAGTTTTCAATTTCGTTCACAATTTCTCCCCTAAAGACCTCGTCCAACAGAGAGTACGGGGGGAAGTGCCACGTAAATGGGGGGATTCTTTTAATTGGCGTCTCCAGAATCAGGAGGAGAGGGGAGTGATCCGACAGAGTGCGCGGCCATATCAGACAGTCCCTGACACTATGGGTGAGCTGCTGCGACGCTAGCCAATAATCGATCCTGGTGTGGAGTGCATGATAAGCAGAGTAGTGTGTGTACCCCCCCTTCGAATGATGCCGACTTCTTCATACGTCCAGGAGATCTAACTGGACCAGTTCAGACTGCATGACCAACGCAGCCGCCGTTGGGTTCCGGGGATGGGTCCTGCTGACCTATCCAGGTCCGGGTTAAATACCAAGTTGAAATCCCCCCCCAGAGCATTTTGGAAGAGTTATACGACTTACACCTCTGGGCCAACCCGGTGTAAAAATCAGGGGAGTCGTAATTCGGGCCATGTACATTCACCACCAATAAGTCGTGTCCCTTACCCTGACATTTACAGATCACATAGCGCCCCTCTGGGTCTGTCTCTAGAGGCGTCAGTTTCAGCTTGGAAAGCGGATTAACCCAAGTGAGCACCCCCCTGGAATGTGTGGTAAATCCCGCTGCCACACTACAACCGACCACACCCTTGGATGTGAGCATTTTGCTGTTGAGTGGTAAGTGAGTCTCCTGTAGGAGTGCAAGATCAATATGGTGTCTACGTAAGTAACTCAGGACCTTCCGTAACTTCCGATAGTCATTGAGGCCCCTTACATTCCACGTCAGTGCCCTCAGGTGGTCGGTGGCGTTTTCTGCCGGCCGTGCATTGACCTCAGCCATGGTCGGAACTTTCAACCATAAAAAATACGCTACTGTGCAAGAGCCTCACGTGCCCTGTGAGGGGGTAAGCGAGCAGCATGTATGGCATGTACGTATCAGGTTTGTGTACGGTGATATAGAGCCAACAAGCAATTTCTATTTCGATGGCAGTCAAACAAAGCAACATAACTACAAAAACATTTCCCAGAAGCCCACCCTCCTCCCACAGCAGACCCACCCCAATTTGGCCTTGCCGGTCCCCGTCCCTCCCAACCCACCCCAACAACAGTCTCAACATTCCCAGAAGCACTGCGCTCGGGGGCAAAGGTTGCAAGTCAGCGCTTCCTCTGTACCAACCTCCCTTCTCGGATGCCCAACCCCCTCCCCCCGCCCTGCACCACCCATACGGAATCAACGCATTAACATGTACTACATTATTATATTCTCCGGATGGTCCATACTTGGCTCTCCCTCCCCAGCTACATCGCAGGTGTCTTCAGCACCAGAAAGCAAACGAGGGAACCAGGAGCATTTTGTCTATCAAACTAAAAGTGTACAGTCTACAAAGCTGCATGCTCCATCCCCTCAAACCCCAGCCTCACTTATCTGTTGAAGCGTCGTTGAGGGCCATCTTCCCATGTCCAATCCCCACCAGCAGGTGAAGAGTCACAGCCCTCGGCAGAGGCCCGTACAGCCCCGCCACTCGTACCGCCAGCATCCCGAGATCACTCTTGTTCATCCAGCTGGCTCTTGTCCGCATCAGACTGGCGCTCCACCGGTCTGTCCTTCTTCTCCTTAGCCCATGTTTTCAAAGCTCTCTGCAGTTCCGCCGGGTCCGTGAAGATATGTGAATGGCCCTGTCTGTTTACTCGCAGCTTGGCCGAGTACAACATTGCGTAATCTAGGCCCATGTCCCTGAGACGTTTCTTGTGGGGTGCGAAATGCTTACGTGCCTCCTGCACTCTGGATGTAAAGTCAGGGAATATGGAGATAGCCGAGCCCTCAAATTGCAGGGCCCCCTTGGCCCGGGCGAGCCTGAGTGCCGTGTCTCTGTCTCTGTAATTTAGCAGCTTCGCTATGACTGGGCGAGGTGGAAGTCCCGGCTTGGGCTGTGGGCCCAGCGTGCGATGCGCGCGCTCCACCACGAACATTGCCGAGAACGCCTCGTCCCCCAACAGCGTGGTGAGCAATCGTTCAATAAACAACTCCATCTTTCCAGTCTGAGTGGACTCCGGCAGGCCCGTGATGCGGAGATTACAGCGATGGGACCGCGCCTCTAAATCCTCCGTTTTGTCTTGAAGTGTTCTTATGAGGGTCTCCGCACGCCTACGGGCTGTGTCCAATTCTGTTTGAGCTTCCTCCACCTCCGTGATTCGCCTTTCGGCCATGTCGTGCTTTTCTGCATGTTTATCGAGACATTCCGCCATTCGGTCCATTCTGTAGGACATGGCGTCCATCTTGGATCCCAGCGCTGTTATGCTTGTCTGGATCCTCTGCTCCATGGAGCGAAGCATCGTTTTGATGTCCGAGCCCTCATCTTGTACCTCTTCCGTTCGCGCCTCCTCGTCACGCTGGGCAGGGGGCTCTGCACGGGTAACCGCCTCTGCGAGAAAGGGAGTTTACTTTGCGTTCTGTCGCCCTTCCCCATGTTGGACAACGGTCGATGGTCACCGTCTGCTGTTGGAGGGGGGGCGAGGGAGGAATGGGGGCAGCCGCTTCCCAATCGATTGTGAGGTCGCAAGTGAGCTCAAAGAACTTCTCAGCTAGAAGCGCGGCGGCGACTCCTGCCCCCCACTCCCAATCGTTGTCGCAGTGAAGGGGAGAGGGCGGCCCGCGAAGCAGGTCCAGTTCTGTGGTCCCCTCTGTAGTGCAGCGCCCGTATACCTCTGCTGTGTGGCCCGTCCGCTCGGGCCGAGCCCCCCGCGCGGCGCAGGGTCAAGTCCCTGAGGAAGGTCGTTCTGAGAGCACGCGAATCAGGCCCCCGCAAACGTGGCCGCAGGCAAGGTCCGGCAGCAGCGCAGCAGCGATATCGACGGGACCACCAAGGCCTCGGGCTTCCAAACCAGGGGAGGGGTGGGGGCCGCCTCAGTCTCACCAATCTTCGGCACCTCAGGTCTCTGGTCGGCTGTCACCCCCGCTCCACGTGGCACAGCACAGGCACCCCGAGGTGCACCGCCTTCGGGGGGTTCAAAATGGCGCCTTCCCCGGTCCTCTCGCACCAGCCGCCGCGTCACTGCCACGGCTCATCAGCAAGGGTAACCCCTTCCCACCGGGGTCCCGAAAGGAGATCTGTCCCCTGCCGGTGGTCTCCGCTGCTCCGGCCGCGGGAGAAGGCGCCCAAGGGGGCGGGCTCACTCTCCCCAGCCGCACGCCTCGCGACGCACTCCGGGCTCAGGATCTACTTGAGGCCGCGGTCTGCGGCCTTCCTCCTCGCCTAAGGGAACCAGCTGTCCGCCTCCGTGTGCACCCGCGATTTTCCTCCGTCGGCGGGTCAGGGGGGTCCCTGGTGTTTCCGACGCACTGCAGAGCGGGAAGGGAAACAAATAGATAGGTTTTGTGCAGGATAATGCAGGATTGTCGGTGGCGCTGGCGGAGCTCGGGAATTAAGCGGCCATTCTCGTTGCCTGCAAGCTCCGCCCCCCTCATATATGGCAGGTGTTACCTTAAAATACGGTCAATTGGTTCTAGCCGTACGGTCCAAATAGCTTGGGCGTCACGGGTTACTTTGTAATCCCGATGTGATTAAAAGCAATCCGCCAGCAGTCTGAGCCCAAACACAGAAAGATACCAAGTTAGAACATTCCCTTATTTTAGTCAACCCTCTATTTCACGAAGTGTGAAGCCTAATTTCAGCGAAATTACCCGCCTGCCCCTCAAAATAGCCTACAATTTGGCCCAGTCGCAGCAGAGGGCTTATCGACACACTTCATAAAGCCCCATCTGACATCAGCAGCCCTGTAAATACCTCAATACTATACGATGCTGGGGTGGTGAAATGGAATATTAGAGCATAACCTAGGTTAAAAGTAACTACTTGGGCAAAAGATAATATAAGAACATGTACTACCACCTCAACCACTGCCCCACAAAATTGCACCTGGCTTCTGTCGACACTTCAAAATCACACCTAACCAGAATGATATGAAACAAATAAACTGTAGGTATCTCTGCTCTTGTAACATTAGGGGCATAAATAACATAAGAAATAACCTAGATATTCTTAAGTTGTTAAGGGATTTTAATATCATATGTCTTCAAGAAACGTCGTCAACAGTCTCATCCCCAATAGCAGATTACAGAGTTCTCCAGTGCTACCACTCCTTCGAAGTGCAGAGGAGGCCACTCAGGAGGGGTCACAACAAATATACATAACTTCATAGAATGGGAAACAACAACATTTCCAATAGATAGTGCTGACATCATGATGGTCCCGTTAAGTCCAAGTAAGTCAGATGGATATAAATAAAGTCAAACCCCTAATAATATTCAATGTTTAGGTCAATTAAAATCCATTAAAGAAAGAGGACACAACTGAAGCTTTATTAGTGTCAATCCAATCATCAGTTGCAGTCCATTCAGATGTCATGTGGTTTCTCACAGGCAATTTTAATGCAAACCATTCTCTTTCGGGTACAGAGAGGCCCCTGCATCAACTAGACTCAGAGGTCTTCAAACCTTTTGATCCTAAGACCCCCCCCCCCCCCCCCCCTCAGTCAATCTTTTTTAGATGTAAGGACCCCCTCCTGACAAACATTTCTAGAACTTGGTACTCCTTATCATTGACAACTAACTACAACCATAAATACCCCCAATTCCTCCAGCAAATAAATTTTACAGTGGGGAGATAATATTAAACAATGTTTTGCAAACCAAAGGTCAGTGAGCGTGGGGGTGTAGTCACAGGTGTGGCTAAAAACAAAGGGCCTCATTTATGAGGAATTGGCATAGGGCAGTGCCGCAAGCCTTCTTGCTGCGCTGCCCTACGCCACTGTGAAGGGGCAGGAATGCACCTTATTTATGAAATATGGTGCATTCCTGTCCTTTCCCCCTGTGTTGGTGCAAAAATGCTGCCTAGCGCCAACTTTGGCAGTATTGTTTTTGTGCAAGAAGGGGCACTATCCTGCACAAAAACAATCCCAAGAGGGGTTTTCCTCTTTCTATGAGTGCCATGGAAAGAGGAAAAAACTAGGGGAAATGAAAAAATGTCTCCTTGTTCCGCATGCTGTGGGGAGATTTCGGTGCTGCCCCAGGTTTACATGGTGTTATAAATCTGGAGCAGTGTCAAAATCCATGGGTGTTGAGTGGGAACACCTACCACATTGCCCATGTAACGCCTACTTGGCGTAGAGTAAGGCAGCGCCGTAACTTGCGCCACTTTGTCTTACTCCATATCTATGAGGCAATGCAAAGCCACGGAGGGTGACTCATAGATATGATTGAGACTCTTGTGCTGCCATAGCTTAAAAAAAGTGACGCTTCGGCGGTGCAAGCCTCTCATAAATCAGTCGCAAAATAATTTGTTTGTTTTTTAGGTATTTCACCCTCAGGTAGTTACATATAGAATAATGGGTAGTTTAAATAAAAAATACATTTTACAAAGTTGTTAATCAGTGGCAAATGCACTGTAGTACATTATAAAACCTTTATTAGTTAATGCATTGCAGAGGTCTGTGTGTAACCAGAGAGCTACAGAATTAAATTTGATTGGTGCATTGGAGAATAGTGACTTGTGCATTTTTAGTGCTATAAGGTCACAGTATGTGACAGAAAGCACTGTGAATAGACTGCTACAAACTGTGCAGATAGTTTTAGGATAAAATGGAGCTTCGAAAATGTAGGTTTTAGTAATACCAGACCATAAGCAATTCCATTTGTTTTGTTGCATAACTGTCCTATTAACACCTCCTCAGGAGTACTAATCGCTGTATAAATACAATTACGATTAAAAGCATGCACTTCACAGCCCAGTTGTTAACTCTTTGTACTACCACTCAAAAGAAATACTTTCTTTGCCATCACAATGCTTGGAGTGATTTGAGCAATTAAAGCCAGAACCTCTCCCAAGCACCCTTTACATTTGCAGATTAACTCATAGCACATATTTGCATTTCATTCAGGCAAGCAGGCTCCCTGGCCTCTTCATTTCACAGTACAGGAGACTCAATTAACTTCAGCTGAAGCTTTTTAACGACTGCAATGAAGCGTCCTGGACGGTTGTCTATTTCCAAAAGGAAGAGCACATGTTTTGGATTCCAGGCAGAAGTGAGGTCTGTAAATGTGTGACCCCCTTCCCAGGACTCCACGCCACCCCCACCCGGGGGTCGCGCCCCACAGATTGAAGACCTCTGAACTAGAGTATGCCTACTGCAAAGTGCAATCACGTAAGTCAGAGAAAGGATAAGGAAGTGCTAATTCTGGCCAAAAAACATGTGAAATTTGGGATGGCCATCTCTCACTATATCAGCCTGCAGAGTTCACACATTTCACTGTACCCATGGGCCAGCTTGGATTATACCTGGGTTACCATTATGGATTTTCAAGCAATTAGGGATTTATCCATTACCCTGTGTTTGAAAAGTGACCATTCCTATCAAAAATGTGTTATTCATTTCAACTGTAGGTTTTATGATGTCCTAATTCCAATAGGCCTGCATCCAATTATCGAATCATCACAAATAATTAATTTGAGCTGCAGGCGACTGAGACAGTTTGAAAAACTGTAAGTCTGGGAATCAGTTCTTCTTACCTTCTTTCTAATTGCAAATATATGCCAATGGTCTTACCTAACTGCCTCCAAGGGTGTCCACCAATCAGTGTTTGAGTTCCTGACCAGGTCCGCCAGGCTCACATGCATATAAGCTAACGCAAAACCAGGATATTAAACTCCTGAAAGGTCACCTTGACAAAATAATGAGGCAAAGGAAACACCATCTTTTGTTATGTTGTGTTAACAGAACTTATAAAGTGCAGCGTATACCCGGAGGTGTCTTGGCGCTAGTTCAGCAAGCAAAGGTGAGAGAAGAAAGAAAGCCTACTGATTGAATAGCCATGTTTTCAGGAGCTTCCTGAATTGAAGAAGAGAGGGAGCTGACCTAATATGTAATGGAAGGAGATTCCATGATTTGGTGGCTCCAGCCAAGAAACTGCCTCCTTCTCATTTAGATTTCTTGTATCTAATGGTGTTACGCCGTGGGCCGCATCGCGACCCGCAGTGCTGCCCATTTTCTCCTCGGGGCCACGGTGCACCCCGGGCGCTCCTCCCTTCTCTTCGGGGGCGCAGCCCGGCGGCCCGCTGTTGCTGTTTTGGCTGTGTTGTGGAAAGCACCTGCGACGCCTGTTGGTTTGCTCTGTTGGGCATGCCGCGTACTTGCACGGCGGCCCATCCATGTCATGAGGCACCTTGGGGCACTACACTTACTTGGTGTTGGCATCTGGTGACTCCCCTTCCTTGCGGGCCATATAGTTGCTCTCCTCTTCTCAGTCTTACTCCCAGAAGGCAGTGGGGGAGGGTTACCTTCCTTCCTTACATGGTGATCTTCCTATGCTGCACTTCACTCCTTTCCCTATCCAAGATGGCGACACCTCTGCTTCCTGTTTTGTCACTTCCTGTTCCTGTATGTCACTTCCAGTGTTTTTCTGTATATAAGGGATCAGACAGAATCTTTCCTTGCTTGCGTTGCAACACTCCTTGTTCCTGCTGATGTGTCCTCTCTCCTTTTGGTTCCTTGACTCTATTTTGGTGATCCCTTCCTTCCGGCGGCGCTCCTGGTTCCCTTGCGACTTCTACTCCAGCTTGACTTCCAGATTTTTCCTGGTTCCTTTTGGGCTCCTGGTCTTTCAGCGTTTTCTGGCTCCTTGTCTTCTCCTTCATTCCTCGAGTCTCATCATCATCAGAGGTTTTTTCCTCTTGAGACTCCTTCTGGAGGGCACTGGCTGCTGAGGCTTTCATTGTCGGCAGCACCGTGGCTACTGGAAGGGGTCGCCCCTATCTTGGACAAACCAGGACTTACAAGAACCAAAGCCGGTAACCGTCCCAACGCTTCAAGACTGGTAAGAAAGACCCTAAACCAGACAAATGGTGTTTATTTTGAATGAGCCTGATGATCTTAAGTTCCTAGTAGGGGTATACCAAGAGAGGGCTTTCTTCAAAAAGAGAGGTCCAGAGTCATGGAGGGCTTTATATGTAAGGCGGAGAGACTTGAAGTTAATTCTCTTTGTTACCTCCAGCCAGTGGAGATCTTTCAAAGCAAGGGGAGACAGAATGATGCCTAGGCAGTCCCAGTAGCAGTCTGGTTGCAGAGTCCTGAATCACTTGAAGTTTGTTCACATATTGGGCCTGCAGACAGTTGAAAAGGCCAGTGCAGTAGTCTATTTTGGCAAGCATTAAAGTGGATATGACTCTTCCTGGCAGTGGTGGGAAGAAAAAAATGTGCTTTCTTAAATATCCTTAAGGTGTTGTAAGATGAAGAGACAAAATATTAGAGCAAATTATAGGAAAAGGCTCTGGTCCCTTAAAAGGGATTATGAGGACGGCCAACTCCTAGTGCTTCATGAGGCTAGAAAACAAAATGATTCCAGGAACTTTCGGAATGTAATCAGTCAGTGTTTTCACAATATAAACTAGCAAAAATAACGAATATTGCATCATTAGAGTGGTCAGCCTATATAACCTTCTTGTATGTGGGTAATTCTGTGCTAGTACAACCATGGGAACCCACAAAGGATTTACAATTGGTGGTATTGACTTTCGGCCAAACTCTAATAACTAGAGCTAAAGTTGAGGTTAGCATCAAATCCTCCAAACAGTATGGGGCCCAGGGCCCAATGGCATTCCTGCAGCCATTTTTAGGTTTCGACCTGGCGAAAAGCTGCGCCGCGCAGCTTTTCGGCGCAGGTCGAAATCTTTTGAGTTACACTGTACACTTCAGTTCAGCCTCTCTCTTCCATTGGCTAGCTCCATAAATGGAGGCTAGCCATTGGAAGAGAGAACTGTCCGTCATTTCCCGAGGCGATTGGTGGGCGTTCCCGATGATTCTTTCCCTCTTCACCCTTTTCGCATCGTCATCACGGCCGTGGGCGGGGTTTATTTTTTGTTGTTGTCCCAGTTTGTTTTGGCCATTCCGCGGCCGACCGCCGCCGGAGGAAGTCCAGGTGAGTGCCTTCCTTGCCGTTTCCTCCCCCCTCCCGGTGTCCCTGTGCCTGCCCGCCCTCCTTGCCGTTTCCTCCCCCCTCCCGCTGTCCGTGTGCCTGCCCAAGCAGCATTTTGTTTATATTTGTCTTTTCCCTTTCTCATGTCCTTTTTCCGTTTCTTCTTTCCGTCTTTGCCCGTTCCGCCCCTCCTGCTCGCTGTCCGTGACGTTACCCCCCCTCCCGCTGTCCGTGAGGCTACCACCCCCCCCTCCCGCTGTCCGTGAGGCTGCCACCCCCCACCCCCTCCCCCTCCCGCTGTCCGTGAGGCCTACGGGCTCCTCCAGGGTTTGTTTAGACTGTGGCCTCGCCTCCCATGCCAGCTCCCGCTATCAGCTGCACCATCCCCCTCCCGCTGTGCGTGAGGCCTACGGGCTCCTCCAGGATTTGTTTAGACTGCGGCCTCGCCTCCCATGCCAGCTCCCGCTATCAGCTGCACCATATGTGTGTAGTGCTTTCCAATGCACTTTTTACGTTTTTGGCTAAAGCATGTGCTCTTCATTTGATGACCGCTCACTCGTAGTTAATCTTCATATGATGAGACCACGTCTGTAGTTCCTTTACATGCGATGGGTGCTGTTCTCTTCATATGATGACCGCATGCTAATAGGTAATCTCCATATAGTTGATATTCATGTGGTGGTAGCGTGTCAGTAACGGATCTGTGTGTATTGACGGCGTTCAGTAGTTCCTGCAGCTCTTCTCCATGCAGTGGCAGGCTGTGCTCTCGGCACGTGCACAGCTCCTCTTCATGCGATGACCCCATGCCGCCCTTGTTCCATGCGATGATACGTTACCGTCGTAGCTCACTGTGAGAGGACTGTATGTTTCATGTTCCTCTACGGGTGATGAAAGCCGTGGGTGTCTCACTTTCTGTGTTCCCTCACGTTAGGGGTTTATATTCGATCGGTGCAGTCTTTGAGACTTATTACCTGGTCTTTAGGGAGCTTCAGTCAGAGGTGGGCAGTGCTTTATTATGGAGAAGAATACGTCCTAGCGCCTACATGTTTCTAAGAATGTTGCTGGCGTTGTTACAGAATGACGGGGTTGCCAAATGCCAAGGCCGTCTAGTCTGTATGTCACACCATGTCTGTTTATCCACCAGTATAGCTTTCCTGCACCTAGGTTGGACACGCCTGGGTTCCTTTTCATCTGTGTGTTCTCCCTTTGCCACTGTTGTCGGTCTTGCTCTCCCTCTTTCTTTCCGCCGTTGGGTCAAAGACTAATGGCTGTCAATGAGTTCCGTCCCCAAAGAAGAGTGCCGGTGGGCCCCGCCTGCACCCACAGGATAACATGAAGCCCTGGGGATGGGGTGGTTGTGTGGGCTGGAACAGTCTGTGTTGAGGCCTCTGGCACGATTGTGTGGAGCCCCCACTACCCCGTTGTAGCATTTTGCGTTAGCGGGACCGTCCCTCGAACAGATCACCTGAGTTTCTTATTTACTTTCATTTTCATGTCAAGGGCCGCCCGCCCAGCAGTCTCAACTCTGGCTGCACATTAGATACCTTGTGCCCCCCTCACCTCAAAGTAACCAGCATTTGGCAGAGACCGCCCCCTGCATAAAAACACACGGTACATTTACAGACATCAAGCCAGTGTCTTTTCCACTTTAGAAAAGTGCGCACAGCATGTACAGTGCTGAGTCTTGTATAAGTTTACTAAAAACAATAGAGTTGCCAACCTTCACTTCTGTTCTTTCATATGATAGGTCTGAGAGCGGAAACGTATATGGTGTGGGGGGCTCTGTGTGGGGGGCTCTGTGTGGGTGTGTCGGGAGGGCTCTGTGTGGGGGGGCTCTGTGTGGGTGTGTGTGGAGAGGGCTCTGTGTGGGGGGGCTCTGTGTGGGGAGGGCTCTGTGTGGGTGTGTGGGGAGGGCTCTGTGTGGGTGTGTGTGGGGGGGCTCTGTGTGGGGGGGCTCTCGGTGTGTGTGTGTGTGTGGCATTTGCGAGAGATTAAGCTATTGGCATTGTAAATGACAATGCCATTTATTTAACTGTTTTCAAAATCAACTCATAAATAAAAAGGTTGCCATTTACAATGCCAATAGCTCTAACTTTTGCAAAGGCGAAACCGTTGCATTGTAAATGCTTGTTATATTACAGGAGTTACACTGGACTACCCTTTCAGCCACCTTGTAAAGTCTATGCTTAATCACAAGTTCCTATTCCCGAGAGCTGGTTAGGCTCACGTTTGCTCCCCATCTATAACAAGCATTAGAAATGCAATCGGGCTCGGATTTATTTGAGTTTGAGCTAATGGCATTGTAAATGCCAATGTATTGTTGCTATGTGTTATGGAGTGTGTTCATGTGGTGTGTACTGCCAGTGATCTCATTGTGAGTGTGAGAATATTGCACCGTTACTGCCTGTGTTGTCCTTCTTGTGAGTGTGAGAAGCTTGCACCTCTGCTGCCTGTGGTCTCCTTGTGAGTGTAAGAAGCTTGAACTGCTGCTGCCTGTGATGTCCTTCTTGTGAGTGTAAGAAGCTTGCACTGCTGCTGCCTGTGATGTCGTTGTTGTGAGTGTGAGAAGCTTGCACAGCTGCTGCCTGTGAGTATGAGAAGATTGCATTGTGCATCTCTGTGCTGTGCCTGTTCTTTATAAGGGACTCTTGCTCTGTTGCTGCTGCTGCCTTGGCACAGTACCTGCTGTGAGTGTGTGAGGGAATATTGCACCGCTGCTGCTTGTGATATCCTTCTTGTGAGTGGGAGAAGCTTGCACCTCAGCTGCCTGTGGTATCCTTGTGAGTGTAACAAGCTTGCACAGCTGCTGCCTGTGATGTCCTTCGTGTAAGTGTGCTCTGTCATCGGTAGTTGAGAGTGGTAGTGGAGAGTGGAGAGTGTTAGTGGAAAGTGTTAGTGGAGAGTGGTAGTGCAGAGTGGAGAGTGGTAGTGGAGAGTGGTAGTGGAGAGTGGTAGTGGAGAGTGGTAGTGGAGAGTGTTAATTGGTAGTGGAGAGTGGTAGTGGAGAGTGTTAGTGGAGAGTGGTAGTGGAGAGTGGTAGTGGAGAGTGGTAGTGGAGAGTGGTAGTAGTGAGTGGTAGTGGAGAGTGGAGAGTGTTAGTGGAGAGTGTTAGTGGAGAGTGTTAGTGGAGAGTGTTAGTGGAGAGTGTTAGTGGAGAGTGGTAGTGGAGAGTGTTAGTGGAGAGTGTTAGTGGAGAGTGGTAGTGGAGAGTGGTAGTGGAGAGTGGAGAGTGTTAGTGGAGAGTGTTAGTGGAGAGTGTTAGTGGAGAGAGTGTTAGTGGAGAGTGTTAGTGGAGAGTGTTAGTGGAGAGTGGAGAGTGTTAGTGGAGAGTGTTAGTGGAGAGTGTTAGTGGAGAGTGTTAGTGGAGAGTGGTAGTGGAGAGTGGTAGTGGAGAGTGGTAGTGAGAGTGGTAGTGGAGAGTGGTAGTGGAGAGTGGTAGTGGAGAGTGGTAGTGGAGAGTGTTAGTGGAGAGTGTTAGTGGAGAGCGTTAGTGGAGAGTGGTAGTGGAGAGTGGTAGTGGAGAGTGGTAGTGGAGAGTGGTAGTGGTGAGTGGTAGTGGAGAGTGGTAGTGGAGAGTGTTAGTGGAGAGTGTTAGTGGAGAGCGTTAGTGGAGAGCGTTAGTGGAGAGCGGTAGTGGAGAGCGGTAGTGGAGAGTGGTAGTGGAGAGTGGTAGTGGAGAGTGTTAGTGGAGAGTGTTAGTGGAGAGCGTTAGTGGAGAGCGTTAGTGGAGAGCGTTAGTGGAGAGTGGTAGTGGAGAGTGGTAGTGGAGAGTGGTAGTGGAGAGTGTTATTGGAGAGTGTTAGTGGAGAGTGTTAGTGGAGAGAAGTTAGATCACAGAAGCTCTTTGTGCTCCACGTGCCGCCAAGCTCTGCAGAACAGGAGCTTAAAGCGAAAGAGAGAAACTGGTGTGCTATAGGGGAGAGGAAAAAAAGAAAAGCTTCAGACTTCAGTTGAAGGCTAAAAACGCGTAGACAGACAGGTCCAAAAAAATATTAACGTTTCTTAACAGGCAGACGAGAGGATGTGGCTTAACAGCTAGAGCGGCCGACCTCCAAGCTGGTACAACTATAACTGCAGGCAAATGCTATTTTTACAGCATAAACCCGAACACATTATCTCCAGGCATGTTCGTGGTATACAGAATAGAATGGTATGTCTTATTTATTAATTTTCCTTCCCAGAAGGTACCGAGAACGAGAGACGTAAGACTACAGGAGAGAAGAACAGGAAAGATGCAAGCTTGTGTGGGAACAGGCACAGAAGGGAGAACTGACACTAGGTGACTAATGGGGATTAGGAGCAGGGTAAAGAGGAAGTGTTACACTACAAATCCCACGATGCACCGGAGAGCTGCAGCAGCACCCGGGTGGCACCAATGTCGGCCCGAGATGCCCACTGGCTGGATCCCGTAGTTTCCCGTTGAATTTCGGCAATCTTGGAAAGGAAAGAGGCCCGGCCCTTTGCCCAGAATCGGAAGGGTGCCCGATCTACGGGGAGCACGTGACATCAGAGCATGAGAAAGGGCACGCGAGAGATGTGCAGCGCGGAACCACAGGCAGACAGCTGGAACTCATCTCTGGCAAGGCGGGGGTGACCACGGCAAGGAGCGCGAGCCCGCCCCTGGGTGCCAGGGAGGGGCGCGCGGTCTGGAAGGAGGCCACCGCCTCCCTTAGTTGTGCTTCTCAGCCTGGCATTCCCGCCTAGAATGCGGCATGATTATGAATCCAAAAGTTGTGAATAACATTTTAATAATATATTAAACATTCTGCACGGAAAAGTAAATTGTACTGGACATTCGGTAAACTTCGCATTAAGCATTAAGCATCTAAAGAGCCGAGCATCGAAATGTGAGAGGCGCTTCGATAAATCATCACGAGGGGGTCGTTGCCTCTAGTCTTGTTATACGCAGATGACATCACTCAGATTAAAATTAATGTTTACCCTCCATGCATGAAACTATTATGTTCGCCTAAAAATACCGCAGGAACGAATACAGAGAAAGAGCAATTCTTGGGCGTTATAAATATATAATATAGCCAATCAGCCGGAGAGCAGCGATGCGCCGCAGTTTTCTTTCCGCTTTCTTCTGGACATCAGCTGCAGCGTAATTCTGCACACAACCCGCGGCAAGTAAAAGACACACAAACGGAGGAAGCAGGGTTTAAACTTCGACAAAGATAGAGAGCTCTGAGAGCGGCAGAAGCTGCAACGGTGTGCACAAACCAGCAAATGACAAGTCCTGATTAAATGACGACTCTGCTTCGTACCCCGTATTTCCAGTGCCCAAATGTAAACAAGCCCCGGAGACCACCGCAATGATCGGCATGTCTGGACCTCAGTGACATACGAAAGAAATTAAAGCGGCGCCATTACCGTATCCCCATTTAGTCATACAACGCAACGTAGTCATAACATGCAAGAACAAGGAAGCTGCGCGCTGAGCGCTGCAGAATTGTGAACGCGCCCGGCCATCTGGATTCACTAACGGAGGCACCCTGACAGCTCCTAATTATAATTTATGTACTTCTTTGCGCGAGCACGAACGAAATATGCCCAAAATGGCGGAACAAAACTACATTTACCCTATCACTTCAAGCCTATTAAAACGAAAACACAAGGAAGACGAATCACTGGCCAGATGACAGGAAACGCTAAGGAATGTGTGGAATTCCTCTCGCCAAGGCCCTAGGAGATACTTCTTTTTTTTCCTTCTTTAACATTAGTTCTCTAACTCCTCCCACTTTCAGTGGGGAGGAGTCTGAGCCCTAAAAATGGCCCACTTTAAGATAGGAGTTTTTTTCGTTCCCTGATAAAATGCAATTGAGGGATAGAAAGCGCTTGTTGAGACAGTAAATGTGACTTTTGCGAGCAAAGGGTCATTCCCAGGTCAGGGTCGAGGACCCAATCGCAAACTGACCTTATGTTCAGTTTCACAAATCCATGGCCCAACTGCTCAACTCAATTACATTGTTGTGTTCTGCAACTGAGTTCACATTTTCACTTATTCCAAGAGCGATTTCAGATAATTCGCCTTTACAGGACAAGGCATCCATTGTTGTGTTCTGCAACTGAGTTCACATTTTCACTTATTCCAAGAGCGATTTCAGATAATTCGCCTTTACAGGACAAGGCTTCAGTAAATGGTTGCAGCCAGGAGGCAAGAGGGCTAAAAAGCACACGCCACTCGGACAGAACGCAGACGTCCTCAGGAGCCTGGTAGCAAAAAGTAAGCTCGCCACTTCATTTATTTCCCAGAAAAAGTCAAATGTTCATTTGTTCAGATGGTTTGCATGCTCTCGGGATTTGTCAGATGCGAGAACTGAAGAGCAAGTCACTTGGCCAAGATCACAGAGTGTGTTGAAGGTGAAAGTATGCGCGGTTAGATTAGATAAAGTCGTTCTTGGTTCAGCGGCATCAATTTACCCAGAAGGCTGTCCCACTATGGGGCTTTTGAACTTCAGTAGATAGGTGGGTGGGATACGCATACCTTGAAAGTGAGAACCACTCACTGGCCCCTGTCAAGACTCTGTGATGATTTACAACAGTTGTCTGCGGTGCCACTGGCGACAATATTATTGCGGTGTTATTTAAAGAAATTATGTGTTGCAGTCAGGTGTATTTATGGTAGAAATGTGTGCGCCTTAGAAGAAAATATACTGTCCTTAAACATTAAGGTTGTAGCCGCTGCTTACATAACCCTATTGTACTCTTTTCATCAAAAAGGATGAAAAATAAGTATGTCCAATAAGTAAAGTACCCGAGTCCTACACTTTGTGATCAGATCGCCACACACGGGGCTTAACTCGCTGAGCTATGTTACTCCCTGCAGCAGGCTCCTTCGCCTCTTGAGCTATGTTCTGCATCCCAGGGCTTTTGGTTAACAGGCTTCGCGGTTGAAGGGGAGCATTTAAAGTATAGCGCGGTTTTACTGAGAGCTGAAGCGGGGTCATGCCGGCTGTGCACGCTGCGCTTTAGTTAACACGTGCAGGAGAGACGCCGCACTCGGCGTTATCAGGACATAAGTCGGTGATATAATGTCCCTTCCAGGCAGAGGGAATACCGACATCCTTTGTAATCTCACGCGGATGTGGCGCATTCTGCAAGTCCTCAGAGCTGCAGCTCGGTCTTCACAATGTAAAAAATAAGCGGGGCCCTGTCAGCATGTGTGAGGATTCAGGGCACAAGCAGGCAGCACCGCAGCAGCATACAGTGCATTGAAACAGAACACCTGCAGAAACCACTTTATCAATAAGACTCGTCTACCCTTTCGTGACAGCAGGAGATATGAGAAAGTTCACAAGATGCGGGGCTGAAAGAAACCCAGAAACAGGAAGAGACTACAGATAGAAAGAGGAGAAAAAACGTACGAAGGAGAGAAAAAAGCATGGGAGGAGGGATCAGGGGATGGGTGAATAGGCATTCGGAGGACCGGGCAGAGGAAAAAAAGAATTTGAATGATGCCTTCCTATTGAAAGCACCCTTATCCTCGACCGGGTCTGTCTGGTGCTATGTAAGCCACACACACGAATATAGCACGCACAAACCATCAACACTGCCCTCCAGCTGCTGTGAGCATAGTGCGTGTTGTAAGCAGGGGAAAACACAATCAACCCTTGTAGGCTTGGGCACTGTATGGTTAAAGTCAACGCAACGTAGTCATAACATGCAAGAACAAGGAAGCTGCGCGCTGAGCGCTGCAGAATTGTGAACGCGCCCGGCCATCTGGATTCACTAACGGAGGCACCCTGACAGCTCCTAATTATAATTTATGTACTTCTTTGCGCGAGCACGAACGAAATATGCCCAAAATGGCGGAACAAAACTACATTTACCCTATCACTTCAAGCCTATTAAAACGAAAACACAAGGAAGACGAATCACTGACCAGATGACAGAAAACGCTAAGGAATGTGTGGAATTCCTCTCACCAAGGCCCTAGGAGATACTTCTTTTTTTTCTCCTTTAACATTAGTTCTCGAAACTCCTCCCAGTTTCACTGGGGAGGAGTCCGAGCCCTAAAAAGGTATCCCATAAAAATCTGGCTAATTATCGGCTAATCGCGCTCATAGATGTCAACGGGAAATACTATGCAAAACTCATACTCGGAGACCTGAAGCAATGGGTGGCTGAAAAACATCTGATCCTGCCCTTCTAAACCGGGTTTTCAGAAAGGATGTAACATTGATGACAACCTGCTCGCCCTGGCGATCCTGGTGGATCCATCAACAAAAGACAAAGGAAGATGCTGCGTTCATTGACTTTACAACCGTATTCAAAAATTAATCAAGGTACATTATGAGCTAAACTAGTGAAATGAGAAATCTCACCCTTGCTGTTACAAGCGGTAATATGTTCCAACATATGAGCTGTGATAAAATTTTACTTTCAAATTAAATGCATCTGAAAAAATCATGACGAAAAAAGGCTTGAAACAGGGGTGTTTATTAGCTACCCCTCTCATTTAACCTATATCTGGCAGATATACCTGCGGCTTTCAGATCCTCTGGAGTGTGCCCTGTTAAACTGGCTAGGAAAAGCATCTGGCTGGGAAAAGCATCATATGTCTACATTATGTAGACACAAACAAAAATTAGGGTCAAAGTTGCCAAAGAGAATGAGCAGATATCTACAGGTTGTGCACAGTGGTAGTCAGCGGGACTGCTTCATATCGCCCTCACACATCCCAAAGGGATGTCATGCTTCATCATACGGCAATTACTCCTATGATGAAGCATGACATCACTTAGTCCTGCACAACTTGTCGATATCTTCTCTTTCTCTTTAGGAACAGTGGCCGTAATTTTTGTTTGTGTTGTCAACCAAGGAGAACGGGCCCTTGACTTCTCATCCAGCTTCTAGTCCCCCACCTTCTTTCTTTAGGAAATCCTTTGATACATACAATAGGAAGAAGACAATATTATATAGGATCAGACTGCAATAGGATTACATTGCTCACTGGATGATTTAGCTCGGTATTGTGTCAGGAACACATGTAATACCAACAATTGTAAGATGATTCTGTTTGGTCAGAAGCACCATAGACAAGGAGAGTGGCGCATAGATAATAAAACAATTGAAAGAGTGGTGTCCTATAAACACCTTGGTTTATGGTATGATGAAAGGGTCCACCCTGCACTACAGAAATTGGAAACCAAAAATATTACGTTGTCATTGAATATATCCTTCGTGAGACTGCTAAAACAGCCAAACTGGGTTGATCTTGGCAAATTGTGCACGGTTATTGATTGCAAATTAACTCCACCTATGCTGTATGGAAAGGTGGCATTCAGACAAAACCTTGCAAAGTGGCTTGATAACATCCAGTGTAGCGCATATCGCTACATATTTCACCTACCTAATGCAATATCTCAAGCCCAACTTCGTTTAAAGTTTAATATTACTAAATTTCAACTGATGTTCGGAGCCAGATTCCTTCTTAATTGTGTGAAACTCAAATGGGCGCTTTCTGGCACTTTAAAAAGCACCTTATGGGCCTGCGTGACTAACTGCTGTTCCCCTTGGAAATCAAATTTATAGGACTCATTACGGGCTCTATAAGTGGAAGACCTTTGCCCAGCCAAGTAAGCTGTTAAGAAAACTTTTGAGTAAACAAGTGAAACTGTTATCTGTTATTCAGGATAGGAAAGAACTCAGCAATCAGTAACACTGTAATCTTGGACTGGCACTTGATGACTCCACCAATATTGCAGACTATTTAAAACAGCCTTGGTCTTTAGAACTAAAAAGGCAGGGGACACGCTATACAGTTGGCCTAATTCCCCTAAGCGTTTATTGGTATGGTAGATTAAAGTCAGGCCCGGAGACTTTGTTGGCCATATGGTGCAGAATCATTATGCCACATCTTGTGTACCTGCCCCAACCTCCTGGTGCCACGAAATGTTGGCTGAAGCCCATATTCAGACTTTAAAATATCCACATGTGTTCTGTGGCAGTGAAGTCCGGCCTGTCACAGAACCTCAAGCCAACTCCCAGCACCAGTGCATGAAATGAACAGATTTCTGTTAGAAGGGGCGATCTCAGAGGGCCAGGTTATGCTCACCCGACCACCCCGGGACCCACCTCTCCCACCAGTACTGCCGAGTCTTAACGTGAGGTCCTCGCCGGGGAGGACTTAGAGCCTAGGATCATACACACTGAGCTCACACCACACTTACGAACGGACACCACACCGTAGGTTTCAGTAACAAGTTCTTTATCAACAATAAAAGAAAGGTTTCAGCACTCTTATTTACAAGCGATCGAGGGATCGTAAAGTCTCAGGAATTCAGGAAGAGGGAAGCGGGACAGTCTCAGTCTTTTAGGCTAGTACGAAGAGTACCCTGCGCACAGCTCTCAATCCTCGAGCCTGGGGGTACGGAAGATGGTGGTCGTACTAGCTGCTTCACTCACTTCGAGTCGGCTCAGGTCGTGTTGGTAGCGTCGATGGTCCAGCCGGACCAGAGTACTCCTTGAGCCGCGACGAGGTCAGCAGGGCTCGATCCGGAGGTGTTCTTGAGGAGCCGCGACAGCGTCAGCAGGGCTCAGGAGGTTTCACGAAGATCTCTTTCGAGTTCAAGCTCGAGCCGCGACGAGGTCAGCAGGGCTCCGAGGTGTTAGTTCCGTCTTTATGAGGACGAGCCGCGACAGCGTCAGCAGGGCTCCGGTGTTCCAGTTCCGTGTTACGAGAAGGAGCCACGACAGCGTCAGCAGGGCTCAAAGAGTTCGAAGGTTCAGTTCTCCCCAAGGGTCAGCTGCGATCAGATCAGCAGGGCTTTCTTGTCTAGGATACAACTGCCCGCTAGTTGTTGGGCGAGCCTTGATATAGTCCAGTGGCCCTTTGATGTCTGGACCCTCGCAGGCGGAGGTCTCATGCCTGGGGGGCTGGTAGTTGGAGAGGTGCGGCGGTTGGCTCTTTGATCCTTTCGAAGATGCGTCCGGGGATTCCCAGACGCCTAGCAGGGTCTGGAGCCAGCATTTGGGGAGGCCGTAGGTGTGATCGAAACCGGCCCACAGGGGAAGTCCAGAAGTGTGAAAGAAACCAGTCTCTCAGGGGAGGCTGGTGGGGCAATCGAAACTCCCTGTCTTATCTCACTCGGGGATCCCTTTACCCCCCAGCCGGGACTGGCGCGCCTTGGAGTCTAAGTTTCGCTGGGGGCCGGGGTCATGCTTAGGCCCAAGGAGTCAGGGATCTCAGGAAGGGAAAATGGCTGCCGGGGCCCTGTAGGGTGATTCAGGAACTGGGCGCTCGGAGCCGGGAAGGAGGCCGGGGGCATGCGGGGCTGGTCGTCGGTTGGCGTGGTCGTGCATGGAGTTTGGGGCATACAGGGAGCAGGACGACCAGGGGCTTCTGGGTGCCGGGCTATGCTAACAGGGTGCTGAGGAACGGGGGGAACCACGCCACGAGGCCAGGTCCAACACGCGTCCCCCCCAGCTGAAAGGCAGAGAGAACTACCCATCCCTTTTGGGGGTTCTCCTCACTGAGGCGGAAGAATCGGGACAGGCCGTCTGCGTTGGCGTGGGCAACACCAGGCCGGTGCTCAACAGTGAAATCCATCCCCTGGAGGGAGATGGACCATCGCAACAGTTTGGGGTTGTCCCCTCTCATTTGCATTAGCCACCGGAGGGGTCGGTGGTCGGTTTGGACCCGGAAGTGAGTACCGAACAGGTAGGGCCTCAGCTTCTTCAGGGCCCAAACCACCGCAAAGGCCTCCCGCTCGGTGGTGCTCCACCTTTGCTCTCGAGGGAGTAGCCTCCAGCTAATGAATGCCACTGGCTGGTCTAGGCCTTTTTCGTTCATCTAGGACAGGACCGCTCCGATGCCATGTTCGGATGCGTCCGTCTGGACCACGAACTCTCGGGAGTAGTCGGGGGCCTGTACTACTGGGGCAGTGCACATGGCGTCTTTCAATGCTTCGAACGCCTCTTGGCAGGCGGGGGTCCAGTTAACTTTCTTCGGCTCGTTTTTGGAGGTCAACTCCGTGAGGGGGACCACGATGCTGCCGTACCCTTTTATGAATCTTCGGTAGTACCCCGTGAGCCCTAGGAATGCCCACACTTCTGTCTGTGTCGTGGGGGCCTCCCAGGCCACGATCGCATCGATCTTGGGCTGGAGAGGAGCTACTAGGCCGCTTCCGACCTGGTGCCCCAGGTAGACCACGGACCCTTGTCCGATTTGGCATTTGCTTGCTTTAATTGTGAGGCCCGCCCTCTGCAGGGTCCTCAACACCTCCCCGAGGTGTTGGAGGTGCTCGGACAAGCGGGAGCTGAACACCGCGATATCGTCGAGATAGGCGGCGCTGAATTCTTCCAACCCCGCCAGTACCTGGTTAACTGGGTGGCGGGGGCATTTTTCATCCCGAAGGGCATCACCCGGAAGTGGTAGTGAACATCCGGGGTGAAGAAGGCGGATCTCTCTCTGGCCCCCTCGGTGAGGGCGATCTGCCAGTATCCGCTGGTCAAGTCGAACGTGCTGAGATAGCGAGCTGCTGCTAGGCGGTCAATGAGCTCGTCTGCTCGGTGAATGGGGTGAGCGTCGGTTCTGGTGACTGCGTTAAGCCCACGGTAGTCCACACAGAACCTCAGCTCGGGAACAGCGCCGGGGGCAGCTGCTTTCGGAACCAGGACCACGGGGCTGGCCCATGGGCTGTCAGAGGCCTCGACCACTCCCAGGGCTAGCATCTTGGAGACTTCGGCCTTGATGCAGGCTCGGACTCTGTCAGGGACTCGGTAGGCTCTGTGCCGTACGGGAGGGCTGTCCCCGGTGTCCACGTCGTGGACGCACCAGCTGGTGACGCCGGGGACGAGAGAGAAAAGGTCAGGGAACTGTCCCAGTAACTAGCAACAGTCCTCGCGCTGCTCGGGGGTGAGGGAGGAGGAGAGACTCACTCCCTCTACGGAGCCATCTTTTTCCTTCGCACACAGGAGATCGGGGAGGGGCTTCGTGTCCTCTTCCGCTCCGTCGTCGGTGGCGAGGAGCAGACTCAATTCGGACCGCACGAAGTGGGGTTTGAGGCGGTTCACGTGAAGGACCCTCAAGGGGTTCCTGGGGGACTGCACATCTATGAGGTATGTCACCTGGCTCTTGCCTTCTACCACCTTGGAGGGCCCTGTCCACTTGTCTTGCAGGGCACACGGTTCTTCGGGGGCCATCACCCAGACCTGCTGTCCGGGCTGAAACTCGACCAGAGTGGCATTCTGGTCATACCATCGTTTCATTTCTTCCTAACTGGTCTCGAGGTTTGCCTCGGCCAGTTCCCGGAATTTCCGAGTCTGAGTTCGGAGGGCCAGGATGTATCGAAACACATCTGGAGGGGGCTCTGGGGCTGCCATTTCCCAACCTTCTTTGACCAGGCTGAGGGGCCCCCGGACGGGGTGCCCATAGAGCAGCTCGAAGGGGCAAAATCCCAAGGATTTCTGGGGGACTTCTCTGTACGTGAACAGGAGACAGGGAAGGAGGACGTCCCACTTGTGCCTCAGGGGCTCTTCGAGACCCATGATCATTCCCTTGAGGGTCCGGTTGAATCGCTAAACCAGGCCGTTACCTTGGGGGTGGTATGGGGTGGTGAACTTGTACGTCACCCCACACTGCTGCCAGAGGGACTTCATGTACTTGGAGATGAAGTTCATCCCTCGATCGCTCACCACTTCTCGCGGGAATCCCACCCGGGAGAAGATCCCCATGAGGGCCCGCCCCACTACGGGGGCCGTCACCGTTCGGAGGGGAATGGCCTCGGGGTATCGGGTGGCATGGTCCACCAGGACGAGGATAAATCGGTGGCCTAAGGAGGTCCGGGGGTCTAGAGGCCCCACGAAATCTATTCTCACCCGTTCAAAGGGGGTACTGACCACGGGGAAGGGCTGGAGGGGAGCCTTGTGTCTCCCGCTCTTCCCGCTGGCCTGACATGTGGGGCAGGATTTGCAGTGGGCCTCCACATCGGAGCGCATGCCGGGCCAGTAAAAGTGAGTGACCAGGCGGTGGTAGGTTTTGTTATATCCCAGGTGTCCCGCCAGGTGCACATCATGTGCCAGGTTCAGGAGGAAGCCGCAGAAGCGTAGGGGTACCACCAGCACCCGGGCTGACCCTAGCTCGGCGGACTTCTGTTCACTATACAAGAGGCCGTTTTCCCAATAGACAAGGTGGGAGCCGGACTGGTCACCGGCGGCCTGGGCGGTGGCCTGCTGCCGCGGCCCAACCAGGGAAGGACAGGAGGTCCGCTCCAGGCAGAACTCTTCTCGGGAAGGTCCTCCTTCCTGGCGCCACTGGGCTAACTCAGGAAGGTCATCGGAGCTCGGGGTCTGTTCGACGACAGGGCTCAGGGGATCTGCGCCGGGGTCGATGCTCTCACTGGGGGGTGGCTCGGGGACTTCGGACTGCCCGCTGCCCTCCGGGTCATCAGTGACCGGGTGAGGGTTCTCGGGTTCCACCCCCTCGGGGGTGGACAGTCGGGCGGTCATGGATCGGATGTTCACGCAGGCCCACTCGGGCAGGCCTACCATCTCTAGGTGAGTTCTTCGCTCTACCTGCTTCCACGGGGAACTCTCCAGGTCGTTACCCAGTAGGCAGTCCACGGGCATGTCGGTGCGGACCGCTACTCGTAATTCCCCGGAGACACCCCCCCACTCGAAGGGAACCTGGGCTATTCGGCAGGTGCGGACTGAATTGTCTGCGGAGATCACTCTGCAGGAGGCGTGGGGTACAATTTGGTCCTCTGTGACTAGGTGACACCTTACTGCCGTAATGCTGGCCCCTGTGTCTCGGAGCGCCCCTATGCGGTGCCCGTTGACGGTCACCCGCTGTCGGTACTTTTCCGTGTTGTCTGGTAAGGAAGCTCCGGGGACCATTTCCCTATCACCCAGGGAGACTAAGGTCATGGCTGCTGGTTCCTACCCTTCTGGGTCCTCGAACTCTTCCTCTTCTAAGGCTACTGTGGCTGGCTGGCGCGCTGGGGGACTGGCAGCATTGGGTTTCTTGAGCATGGGGCACATGGGGTCACTGGCATAATGCCCTGTTTGCTGGCATCTGTAGCAGGCGTTGCTGATTCGGGGTCCTTGTCTAGCTGGGGGAAACCCGCCCTCACTGCGGGGGGAGATGTTCCAGACTGGTTTCTGGGGGGGCTGCGTTGGGGCCCTGCCTGGGACCCCCTCTGTCTACCCTGACCTCCCCCTCCCCTCTGGCGGGAAGATCCTTGCTCGTTTCGGCCATAATCTCCCCCGGGCGCCCGGGGGACTCTGGTGTTCACCCAGCGGTCTGCTTCAAAAGCTAGCTTCCGGGGATCGGCCAACTTGCTGTCCAGAAGGTGCTGTCTCAGTTCCACAAAGCAATTGGTTGATAAATGTTCATAGGCGATGAGATCAATGAGTCCTTCAAAAGTGGTCACCTTGCTGCCCTTGATCCACCCTTCCAAGGCCCGGCTGTAGAAATTCACATATTCTACCCATGTGGTGCCGGGGATCTTCTTGCAGTCTCTAAACCGTTGTCGATACATCTCTGGGGTGAGCCCATATCTCGTGAGGAGGGCCTCTTTCATGTGGCTGTAGGATGTTTGTTCGGAGGATGGTAGATCGAGCAGGGTGTCTCTCCCCTCGCTCAGGAATTGACCCCACAACCCGGCTCCCCAATCCTTCTGAGGAACTTGGTGGGAGGTCATGGCTACTTCGTAGGCCTTGAATCATTACTGGATATCCTCATTCTTGTAGTACTCTTCTACTACCTCTTTGGGGATGTGGACTTTTTATTCCGCCGGGGGAATGGCTTTTCGGTTCTCCGATGTTCGGTTGTCTCCACTCCGGGCCTTTAGCTCGATCTCCTTCGGGCCGCGCTCGTGCTCCAGCTGGAGTCTCTTGCCTTCGTGCTCCCTCTGGAGCTTCTTCTCCTCCACTTCTCCTTGCAGCCGTAACTGCTCGATGGCCAGTTTCTTCTCAGCCAACTTGAGTTCCCCTTCCATTTTAAGGCGTGCCAGTTCTAGCTCGGGCTTCGGTTGCGTTCTCGGTCTGTCATCTCCTCCGGTGACAGACCTCTCTCCGTGCTCGGACTCCGTGTCAGGGACTCTGTTCCCTCACCTTCTTGAATGCGGGTTTCGGTCGGTGACCCTGCCTCTCCACCGTCTCTTTCTGGCGGGGGAAGATGGGCTCCCGTCTCTACCCATGCTGTCAGGGCTTTTTGGAAGTCCTCTTTGGTACTTAACCCAGTGGTAGCGATATGGAGATCTTTACAGAATTGCTTCAGTTCCCGGTGGGTGTACTCTTCCAGAAGTTCTTGCTGGAATGTGGTCTTCTCACTTGTTACAATGAGTCTCATGGTTGTTCCTCGTTCAGGTAGTGTGTCAGTCGTTTTACTGTACGATCCCTAGACGTAGGCTCTAATCCCGTCGCCTGCCACCAATGTTAGACGGGGCGATCTCAGAGGGCCAGGTTATGCTCACCCGACCACCCCGGGACCCACCTCTCCCACCAGTACTGCCGAGTCTTAACGTGAGGTCCTCGCCGGGGAGGACTTAGAGCCTAGGATCGTACACACTGAGCTCACACCACACTTACGAACGGACACCACACCGTAGGTTTCAGAAACAAGTTCTTTATCAACAATAAAAAAAAGGTTTCAGCACTCTTATTTACAAGCGATCGAGGGATCGTAAAGTCTCAGGAATTCGGGAAGAGGGAAGCGGGACAGTCTCAGTCTTTTAGGCTAGCACGAAGCGTACCCTGCGCACAGCTCTCAATCCTCGAGCCGGGGGGTACGGAAGATGGTGGTCGTACTAGCTGCTTCACTCACTTCGAGTCGGCTCAGGTCATGTTGGTAGCGTCGAGTACTTCTCGAGCCGCGACGAGGTCAGCAGGGCTCGATCCGGAGGTGTTCTTGAGGAGCCGCGACAGCGTCAGCAGGGCTCAGGAGGTTTCACGAAGATCTCTTTCGAGTTCAAGCTCGAGCCGCGACGAGGTCACCGGGCTCCGAGGTGTTAGTTCCGTCTTTACGAGGACGAGCCGCGTCAGCGTCAGCAGGGCTCCGGTGTTCCAGTTCCGTGTTACGAGAAGGAGCCACGACAGCGTCAGCAGGGCTCAAAGAGTTCGAAGGTACAGTTCTCCCCAAGGGTCAGCCGCGATCAGATCAGCAGGGCTTTCTTGTCCAGGATACAACTGCCCGCTAGTTGTTGGGCGAGCCTTGATATAGTCCAGTGGCCCTTTGATGTCCGGACCCTCGCAGGCGGAGGTCTCATGCCTGGGGGGCTGGTCGTTGGAGAGGTGCGGCGGATGGCTCTTTGATCCTTTCGAAGATGCATCCGGGGATTCCCAGACGCCTAGCAGGGTCTGGAGCCAGCACTCGGGGAGGCCGTAGGTGTGATCGAAACCGGCCCACAGGGGAAGGCCAGAGGTGTGAAAGAAACCAGTCTCTCAGGGGAGGCCAGTGGGGCAATCGAAACTCCCTGTCTTATCTCACTCGGGGATCCCTTTACCCCCCAGCCGGGACTGGCGCGCCTTGGAGTCTAAGTTTCGCTGGGGGCCGGGGTCATGCTTAGGCCCAAGGAGTCAGGGATCTCAGGAAGGGAAAATGGCTGCCGGGGCCCTGTAGGGTGATGCAGGAACTGGGCGCTCGGAGCCGGGAAGGAGGCCGGGGGCATGCGGGGCTGGTCGTCGGTTGGCGGGGTCGTGCAGGGAGTTTGGGGCGTACAGGGAGCAGGACGACCAGGGGCTTCTGGGTGCCGGGCTACGCTAACAGGGTGCTGAGGAACGAGGGGAACCACGCCACGAGGCCAGGTCCAACAATTTCATGTTTTCATGTTGGTGTAACTTACACTGTTTTCATATTTGTTTACTACACACAACCTTGAAAAAGTCCCATTGGGGACGAAAAACGTGCTGGCTGATGATCATGTACATAGTTGGAAGTGTGTAAACACAGTAAAGACAATGAAAATATATCACATGACCTTAGACTTATGGACCTACGTTTCTGGTTATTTGTCCTCAAACAGTGTTATGATTTAGTGGTTTGCTATTCTTTGAAGTAACATAATCATTACCCTTACAGGTATCAGGGGCATATACTGTGGTAGCACCAGTCTTTGAACACGTATTCTTTCTGTAGACTTTCTTCTCTGACCAGTTGAGTACTGTGTGCCATCTTTTAGTTATTTTCACAGCTACCTATCTGTATGTTACATCAACAGTAGAGTAGTTGTACCACTCACAGATTATTTTTGCAGATCACAAATGCAAATACTTGTGATAATTCAAAAAGCTACTTCTGACCACTCCCACTTTAGGTCACACAGTGGTCAGAGCTCTGAGGTTGTGTCCATGCCAGTTGCTCTTCGGGAAATGGGTACCGGTGCAAGATGGGTTATCTTCTCTGAGTCATGGGCAACGGGAGAGGTGCGGATTGTCCTGGAGGGACCACAGGACATACTAGCCCAAGTGCCTATGTAGGCCATGGCAGTGGCCTAATGGACAATGTGGAAGAGATCATGGACAGGGGAACAATGTTAACTGGACACAAAGTCAAAATATTGCAGACATCAAGGTTGGCAACATCGAAATTTTAACACTCCAAACATATGCATTTGAAATCAATTAAAGAACAAATCTACACCACTGAAATAACCGATCAGTGTCCATCACCCACTTATTTCACAGAAGTAAATATTTTTTTGGGGGGGAGGGAGGCATTTTAGAAACTTGCTCCTCAATTATACCACTTCATGCCCCGGTGGTCTCTGATCACGTTCCTGCCAATTATCCTACAGGGACCATATGCAAGTGAACCAATTAATGTAAACAGAGAAGGGAATCAATTCACACTTCCTGAAGACATTTAATATCCCTAAGTTACGGGATAAAACCGAAGCTGTGATGCCTTTTGGGGTGAAGGCGGCAGTGGTGAGTGTGGAAGCGAACCTAGTAAGATAGAGGCATGAAGACACTAAAGGAAGTGTTGAACTGTCACAGTGGAGTGGAGCTGGTCCGGCCTTCTGTAGCCAAAGGTAGATAACTCTCTTTGGCTCACAAAATCAAAAATAACATTAAATCTGTGACTATGGAAAGCACGGGCATAGGGAAAAGTGTATGGTGTAGACAAAGACACTGAGGGAGGTGTCCTAGAGAAGCACGAGCAGGTGCTGGACTGCCATGCACAAAGTGAGTGACAGGCTGTCTGCTGAAAGATAAAGGAAAACCAAAAAAAAACAATACACACTAGATATGGGTCCCTCAAACCAAAAAGTGAAGTGGAACTAGCCCGGAAACAGACAGAAGATTCTACAAAAGCAAAAAACAATCAACTGCAGAAATACCTAAGGTCCTTACAGACATTGACACAACTCAGGAGAATATAAATATAGCTAACAAAGTTGTCCTGTTAGACATGACCACCGGCAAGGATTAACTATAGCTAGTGAAGTGAAAGATTTTTGGATACCCAAGACACTACCAGCACTATGAGTGATGTAATATGTGAGCTCATAAGTAGTTCTCTGTGGGGTCTTATGTTATAGTTAGCTCAGGTAACTATGATTTTGTGTGTGTACAATCTGAGCATAATTATAACGTCCCTGTAATCTTTGTTTTTTCATTGAATTTCTAAGGTTTTTAAAAATTCTATTTCGTAATTATAACGTCCCTGTAACTTTTGGTTTTAGTTTTTTTCAGTGAAAAAAACCGATATATATATGTGTATTATATATATATATATATATATATATAAGTCCTTCTGTGACCATAATCCAGCCCTGGCCAAAACATAGTCCTATTTCTATTTCTTTCGCTGTGTTCCAGTTTTTTATTCTGACAATCTGCTCAACCATTGACAATGGTAAATGCAGGCTGAAACTAGAAAATGATGACAATTGTCCAGATATTGTCCCCCCCAACAGTGGAACAACTGGTATGCATGTTGAAGAAAGGGGATTACAGTGATAGGTAGGCACCCTCATATTACTCAGTAGAATTATTTGGCCTGATGGCTGCCCACTAAAAATCGGAGACAAATCCTGTATTTCCCAGTCGAGGCATTGAAAAGGAGATCTTCAACAGCGCAATATATGCTTCCTTAATAAAAATAGGAAGGGAATATGTTTAGGTATTAGTGAAGATATTTTTCACATTAGGCATTTTGTATTTTTATCGACATTAACATGTAACATGCAGATGTATTGATTGTGCATTATTCACATTTAGACTTACCAGAGCTGATGTAGGCTTGCATTTTAAGATGGCTAATGTCTGGATACCATCTTGTTTCATATCACATGCTTTTATTCAAGGAGAAACTGACTCCACATTTACCATGTCAATGTGTTTTCATTCTCATGTGAAATGTTTTCTTTTATGTGATATTTGTACTAATGAGATGTTTGTATGCACCTACAGAGTACAGCTTGGTCAAATGTATCTCACTATTTTGCGGCTAACTCTAAGTCTGAGGGGTGCTTCGAGTACTTCATTGAGTAGAAGTTTGAGAATAAAATGTGTTTATGTTATCTGTGTATGCCCTAACCAGATTGGTTTGTTATATGGGAACCATGTGTAGGTGGTGTAGCAAATGTTTGAATTGTGTGATTTAAGGGAAGGCACGGCAGAACTTATTTCTTAGATAGTCCATTCAGTTTTATTTCTTTTGTAATAGAAACAGTATTTGTGTGTCCAGACGTTCAACTGTTCCATAGATATGCTGTAGCTTGCAGTTAGGGGTAAAGAATATTAAGGAAAGAAGAGGGTGAGAAGGATAAGAAAGGAGTTAAGAAAACTTGGGTAGACAAGTGCCTAGCAGTTGGTGTAAGATGCAGAGCGAGATTTCAATATTCTCTTTAAAATGGGAGAGAGACAATCGTAGGTGAGATTTGAAGAGATCGAGGAAGACGTAGAGGAGCATATGCCACAGGGTTTGAGCACTTGTAATGTTGCTGGTTTGTTGACAGTAAAAGGTAAAACATGCGCTTCACAAAATGGAGATATGTGAGTTGATACCAAGAAACAACTATGAAGCAACCCATTCAAAGAACATTTTGCACTGGAGGTCGAGTTCAGCAATCTGTAGTAGATGTATTGCTTACCTCATGACTTGTAGAAGTAAGTAGAGGACGTGACAAAACTGCATTCACACATTTACCAGTACATTGGCTTGTGCGCTTGCAACTTATTGCTAACCCAGGTACATGCCTTCCATCACCTTTTTCCGAAGACAGACCAAGGTTGTGCAGAGAAACGCACTGACAGGGAGGCAGAGGACGGCTGTAGGTGTCGCTGCATGTTCACCCTGGTACCTGGCCTTTGAAGAAGACCATGAGATCCCTAGAGGGTGGGGACGTTCTGCGGTGAAATATGGAACGGCAATTCAAATGGTTCCATGTTTCATCACTGAACTCTCCCCAAGTTGTATCACCAGTAAGTTAGTATGTGTGATGTGGACAGAGAGCATTTCTTTTGCTGATCCGCCTCAATACTTAAGTGTATACAGAGCACACCTAGAGAGGATACCAGCGAAAAAAAGCGTTGTCATTTTGCCATGGGGTCAAACAGGGATGGTGTCGCTTGAGGAATGAAAGAAAGGATTTTGAGGATGGTTGATGACTTTTGCGAAGATAACCTTTTTTAGCATTTCAAGATATCTCCTTTGGGTTCAGTATCCTAGAAGAATCCAGGTGAGTTTGTCTTATCAAGATGGTAACTCTGTCAATCACTACCTGGATAGAGTTAATTAAACATTGGGTAACACCTCTTCCTTTGAGGAAGCAAAGAAGCTGGTCAAAGAGTACCTCCTAAACTAAGGCCTGGAGTTAACATTCAGGCTGTTGCCTGTTCTCAAGAGACTTCACAAATACTAGGTTTTGCAGCAGTAGTTCAATAGTACTTCAATAAATGTTTGCCTATCGGGTTGTGCTGAAGGGGCTGTGCCTCTCTGTTCAACTGAAGAGAGCTTATTCATACAATTGAACAGAGCATTTCCACTCACTGTGACTGAAGATAGCCTCACTATGACTGAAAAGACCCTCACTACTCACCATGACTTACAAGTCCTCCAGTCAGCTGAAGAGAACTTTTCCACTAACTGTGGCTGAAGAGAGACTGTCCATTCTTGGTGACTGAAGACACCGTCTCAATCCTTGTGACAGATGAGACCCTCTCCACTCACTGCCACAGGAGAGTCCCTCTACACTCAACTCAAGAAATAATCTCCATTCAATGTGACTAAAGAGATGCTGCTCTTGTCATGACCGAAGAGAGCTTCTCCACTCGCCATGACTGAAGAGAACTTCACTAGAACTGAAGATATCTCTTCACCCTCCATGACTGAATAGAGCCTCTCCGGGCACCATGTCTGAAAAGAGCCTCTCCAGGCACCAGGCCTGAAAAGAGCCTCTCCAGTCACCATGACTGGGAAAAGCCTCAATACGCACAGAAGCTGTAGAGAGCCTTTGTATGCACCATGTCTGAATAGATCCTCTCCATGCACCATGAGTGAACAGAGCCTCTGTACGCACCATGTCTGAATAGATCCTCTCCATGCACCATGAGTGAACAGAGCCTCTGTACGCACCATGTCTGAATAGATCCTCTCCATGCACCATGAGTGAACAGAGCCTCTGTAGGCACCATGTATGAATAGAGCCTCTCCCCGCACTATGAGTGAACAGAGCCTCTGTACGCACCATGTCTGAATAGATCCTCTCCATGCACCATGAGTGAACAGAGCCTCTGTAGGCACCATGTATGAATAGAGCCTCTCCCCGCACTATGAGTGAAGAGAACCTCTCCACGTACCATGACCGAAGAGAGGCTCACTGGGACTCAAAGAGCCTCTCCTATCATATGAAGGAAGTCTCTCACCTTAACGTGACTAAAGAGACCCTCACTGGGACTGAAAGAGCCTCTGCAGTCATCTGAAGAGAGTGTCTTCACTTACAGTGACTGAAGAAAGCCTTACTCGGACTGAGGAGCATCTCTCCACTCACCATCACAGAAGACAGCCCCTCCACTTACAGTGACTGAAGGGACAGTATACATTCACCATGATTGAAGAGACCCTCTCCACTCACCGTGGCTGAAGATAACCTCTCTACTCCCTATGATTACAGAGACTCTATCCACTTACTGTGGCTGAAGGGATCCTCCACATCCTTCCTGAATGAAGAGAGCTTCTCCACTCAACTAAGAACAGCATCGCCATTTTCAATGACTGAAGGGAGCATGTCTAGTCACTGTGGCTTAAGACAAATCTCCACTTAGCGGGACTCAAGAGAACCTCTTGACTCACTGCGAATGAATAGTGTGTCTTAACTTCAAGTGGTTGATAAGGCCCTCTCTACATACGGTGAATGAAGAGGGCATCTTCATTCACCAGGACTTAAAAGGCCCTCTCCACTCACTATACCCAAAGAAAGCCTCCCCACTCACTGTGACTTTAGAGAGCTTTGTAACTCATTGTGACTGACGGGACCCCTCCACTCATTGTGACTTTTAAGAGAACCTCTCTAATCATTTTGATGATGAAACACTTTCTACTCACTGTGACTGAAGAGAGATTTTCGACTCGCCTTAACCCAATACACTGTTTCCCCCATCATGAATGACAGAACAATCTCTACTCATCTCAGGAATGACAAACGATCTCCCTCACCGACTCGGGGGTTATGAGCATACCGAAAAGATCTCCTCTGCTTCCTAAATGGGTTATCATATGCTCATCACTAGACTGATGCTGATTTTGAGGGATCTCATAGATATTTCCTTATGGCTATTCCCTGTCTGAGGTGACATGGTGGGCATGAAAGCGATGGACTGGATTTCGACCCGGTGTAATTACCAGTGGCTGAGAATAATTCAGTCAAGCCACCCATCACTTTAGGGTTTGCAACATGTATGGGCAGAAGTAGGTGCCATGGTCACTGTCATACGATTCAAGCAGCACCTAGACTAGCGGTTAGGTCTGGAATGTTCCAGTTGAAGCAGGACCAAGATTGATGTGCATGTGGCTAGTCCCTGTCTGAGGTGCCATAGTTGGCAAAAAACGATGAATTGGATTGTAGCCCAGAGTGGCTGAGATTAATTTGAGCAATTTATCCATCACATTTTTGTTTTTCTCAGTTGCTTCTTATAGGCCTTTATAGGACTCTTGTGCCCTTGCTAGGCTGTCAAGCTTACTTCAAGGAATGCAGACTCTGCCCTTGTTTTTGCAGATCTGGCAATAACTAGACTGTTACTTGGCACCAATCCCACAAATGTACATAAACCCCAAATATAAACATCAGTGTACTGTGGGAGGAAGTCCGGGGAAAAGAGGAAGATGAGGTCCCTCTTGAGGTTAGTGTGTGGTGGATGACTGCGGTCTAGACACACGTGCCAATGAACTTAAAAGCTAGCAACACTCAGTGGAAAACCCCTTAATCCCCCTGCACCAGTGACTCACATTGTTACTACTTTTGTGAAGCGATGAATAGTACTATCCTTAGCCCAGTACCATGCTCAATAGTAGGCAGATGGTGCATAACCTGGATGTGAGGCACAGCCACCGCGATAGCACGGCATTTATAACACCGTCTTCGGTCTTCCATCACAGAAAGTTTTTGCCTTGAAATAAATCCTTTATCATTTTAATATCTGCACATTTTAATCCAATAGTCGGGTTCTTTGATTTGATATACAAGTACATGTATGCATGACTTTAAGTCAACGTTACAAATTCCCAGGACCAAACTGAGCAAGTTCTCAAAGGTTTCCAGCCAGGGAATGAAAGCACATGCTGGAATCTGGAGTATTTCAGATAAGTCTTCGGGATGTTGTAGTCACTGCTGTTAATATTACCTGTTGACAAGCAAGAGAAAAATGCAGGGTGCTTCTTTATACAATGATCAGATTCAAGATGGCCACTGAAATAGGTAAGATTTTAAGTGCCATAATCTAACTCCGATCCAAGATGGCCACCAAGATTTAGTGAGATCTAGAAAGATGGACTTCCTTTTACTTTGTGTAAGGAATCAGACCCGGTTGCATGTAGACTGGTGCCACTGGCTCTGTATTCCTGTATTTTTCCCATATCACCAAGGGTAGCCAGCTTCTTCCAGTGACGCCCTCTCCGTGACCAAAGCGGATGGATATACTTACACCAAATCCACAAATTATGAACAAATAACGAAACAGATCCAGAACTGTGGTGTAACTGCGATGCTTCAATAGTTGTGACAACAACTCCCTTAACTGATTTAGGGATACGTTATTCAACTCTCCTTCTCCTCTTGTAACTGCCATCTGTCAGGCTTGGACAGGTTACATTTAAAAAAACTGGATTTATTCAGTGTTATTGGAACTGGACTCTAAAGATCGCAGTACTTGCTGCCAATTGTCAGACCCTTTCGGTGGGTCCTGGGTCTGCTAGGCCGCAACAGGGGGTGAACAGGCGTTAACCACTGCTACCCTGGGGCCATACCTACAATGGCCCTGTAAATTGAGCAGTGACTTCACCCATATAGCGCTTGACCCTCAATGGTAGAGGTGGATGAACATTTCAAAGCCTACTCAGGTGGGCGGTGTGGGGTTAGAGACTGAGAACCGTGCAACAATTTGCAGACAATACTTGATATTATGCAAGCCATGCAAAAGCGTAGTCAACCCTCTGCTGCCTGGTATAATCCTAACAGTAAAGAAGCTCAAAGCAGCCTTGAAGCAAGCAGAGAGGAAATTACATAGCTCTGAAAACTGTGAGGATAAAATACGGCTAAGATCCTCCCTGTATGAAAATTAGAAGGCGAATTGTTTAGCAAGAGAAAGGTATCCCCTAGAGCAAGTTATTTGAGTTCTGGGACAAAGGGGGAAACAAAGCAATAAATATTAATTAGATGTCCCACTAGACCTGTATTACTTCCTAAAGGGCTACAAGTGGCTCAGGTCAGTTTCAAGTATTCTCTTAAATCCAGTGATAATTCCATCCAGGAAGGGGTTCCTATAAGTACTGCTCCTGGAGAGGTAGACCAATTAGTCTCCTGTCCGAAGAGATAAATATGCTTCCAAATATAAGGGAGTTTCTTTTAGAAGTGCTGCCCCATCCGGCAGTATTAGGTAGAACCCTTCAGATCTCCAGGCCGTGGCATGTTTGCTGTGCAAATCAGCAGTCTACCTATTGGTCTACCTCTCCAGGAGCAGTACTTATAGGAACCCCTTCCGGGTTGGAATTATCACTGGATTTAAGAGACTACTTGAAACTGACATCAGCCCTGAAGAAGTCGCGGCGTAATCCCCTGAATCCCTGTAACAGTGATGAGACACGTGTTGGCTAAGAAGTCTTAAAGATCTTGAATTAAAGACATCTGAAAATATAAAGACAAGCATCATTGTGATATTTAATGTAACTTCATGTATTTACTTTGAACGCGTGCAGAGGATTTGTATATATAGTCAGTCTTTGGTATCAGTGTTCAGGAACTATACTGCTAGAAAGTGTTTGCAATCTGTTTCTGCTAAGACCATGCAAGTCCTTAACCCCATGCGTGCGGGCGGAATTCCGCTCGTACGCGGAGATTTTTAAAATCGCATGTTACGTGACGAGCTGGGCTCGTCATCAGCGTGCGAGGAGGCTACCTCATGACGAGCCCAGCTCGTCATCAGCGTAGAAGGGGTTAAGATTTGCAAAGCCACCTGGGGTGGCAGACGTTTTGACATGCCACAGCTCTCTTGTGGAACCAAATGCCACTGTATTAAAGGTCCCAATTAAACCTCATGAATTTTACAAAACATTTAAAAACCTGGTTTTCTCCTCTTTCAGCTAAGTTTTGACCTGACTATACTTTTTTGTTAATTCCAATAGTGCAGACAGCAGCGCCAAGACGCCTTTTGGGGCATTAGTCACACTTTATAAATAGAAATCAAATCAAGTTTTGTCCTCTCCATCTCTTGTTTAACAGCCTTCTCCAATGGACCAGGTTTACTTAGGTGGCAGATGCAGTTCAGTTTCCAACTGATCTGTTGCTGGTCTTTACGGGCCTTGAGTTCATCCCACTGGCCCGCACATGATATAGCAGCCCAACTATGCTGGGTTTCAATGATTTTGACGTTATGGGAAGTTGCACGATTAAATGGCACCACTGTTCAGGGGTGCAATGTTGTTGACAGCATGGGCAGGAACATGCGGAGAGAGGTCCCACTGCCATAGGCCAATGTCCATCCGCTACTATTAGGGGCACAACTCTCTGGCACAGTTCTTCCTCAGTCAACCACCACACTGGCAGAGCTATTGAATACATCAGCTTCACCAGGCAAACTCCTTCTGGGGTGGTACACTACAACACACAGATCACAGGCAGAACCTACAGCAGGCGGATCTCGCTGGGTTTCTCTTCTAGGAAGACTCTTTGCTAGGACACCTCCAGTGCCCCTTTCTCACGTCATCAGTCCACTTTCCATTGCAAATACTGAGCAGCAAGTTGCAGTCTTCTGAAGCAATGGTACCTCACCACCTTGGGAAGCTGGCAATCGGAGACTCCAGTCCTGGACCACAGAAGAAGTCTTATGCCCTGGTATGTGGTTAGGAACACTGGGTGGAAGTTCCAGGCGCCCTTTACAGTCCTTCCAGGTATTCTTTGTTGATTCTGTGTCTCTGCCCACAAAAGACTGCTAGAGAATTCCACTATTTGGTGTATTAGCAGCACCCAAATCAGACACAGTCTTTATAGTCAGGTGACAGCAGGAAGGAGAATGGGTCTGGGAAGCACTTTCTCAGAACTACACAAAACACTAGCACAAAGGAGGTGGCAGCTTTTACACTTTCCAATCAGCTGGCGTTTGTGTTGGGCACTTCCAGGGGAACACAAAGCAGGACATACCTAAGGAAAAGCCTTGTACTTCAAATACACCGCTGTTTCCTGTCCTCCAACACCCATCCAGTTCATTAACTAACAAAAGGTTAGCTCTCATGGTTCTGAAATTGACATAGCCCACTGAAAGGTGCCCTCTGTCCTCTATTTTGTATCCATTACTCATGCAATGGTATCAAAATGTATCCTATATTGTCCATTCTCTAACGTGGCACACATGCCACAACCTAAAAGAATGCACACACGTAAATCTGCATATACTAGACTTACGCTCACGAGGATGTAGTGAAGGGCCTAGTTGTAATGAACTGATTAGACATTTTTCATAGTGAATCATATATGCCACTTTCCTCTGTAGGAATCAGGAAAAAGGCCTGTCCTATTACTAACAATTCAAGCTGCTATCACTGTCAGTACTTTACAATATGGTGAGGGCACCGTTATCCCTTCTCTATGGGCGGCACAGCTGTGTCTCTCTCCAGACCAAAGAGACTCCCACAGCACTCTATATTAAATAGATACAGCGGCACATGGCACACATGCACAATTGTCAGTGTACTCAAACCAAACAAAAGTGCAAAAAGCCAATAACTTGCAAGCATGTTCTTTCAGGATAGAGGTTTATGCCTAAAATCATGCATGAGACATTCCTGTCATTGGAATGACATTGGTTACCTTATAGTTCATCTCTGAAAACAAGCCCAGCCTTCCCTTTTGCTAGAGTATCTGAAAGAGCCTTTGGCCACACTGCTTGTTCCACACTGGTTAAGGTCATTGTTCACCAAACGGTCATCCCCTGTCTTTCACTTGAGCAGAAATGGTACCTGAAGAAGAGCAACACTTCCTGTTGGAACCTGGTAATGCTCTGCGGCTCTTCTGTGACACCAACCAGACTATTATTGTAAACTGGTAAAAGGAGAGCACCCTCCTGCAACATTCTGTCCCTGATGCCATTCCTCAAAGCGTCCTTGTGTTATACTTGTAACCACTTAATGGTGTATTGTTCTACAATGATTCTTATGAATCCCCAAATGTACCTCTTGTAAACGTTATCACATAACATGTAAAGCGCTCTGATACTTCGGGTCTAGCTAGCACTATATAAACCTCAAAATAATAATAATAGTATGAAGGAAAATATTGTCAGCTGTAAAAACTTAGCACAGTGATGTATCTTTGAAATGCAAGTAGGCATTCTTGATTGCAAAGAGCATAATTGTCAATGCAAAAGGCTTGTGTGGAACAATGTAATCGTTCACATGTGCCACTTCTATAAGTGACGTGTCAGAATCCCTTTATAATGTCGATAGTAGACAGCTACCACAGGGGCATTGCTAGGCCGTCTTATACCCTTTCTCTCTTTGCTCTCACTCCTCTTCTCTGTATCCCTTTTCTCTTGTATGCTCCTGTTTCTGCCTCTTTCTCTTCCATCTGACATCTTTAATCTTTGTTCCCTTCCCTTTAGATTTTCCCTCTCCTCACACTTGCCTTCTATCGCTCTTTTTCTCTTGTTTCTCTGCCCTAGCCAATCCACTCTACTCGTATCCCTCTCCCTCTTCCTTTCACTCTACACCTATCTGCCACTTCCACTTTCTACCTTCAACAGTTTCTCCCATCTGCTCATTCTCTTCTCCTGCCATCTCTCTTCCAACTTTTTCTGTTATCTTCTCTCATGGAGAAGGCATGTGGGCACACACAGACAGGAGACAACTGTGGGATTTATTGCATGTAGTTTCACCAGTATACCAACACTAACGAGAGCAAGCACACATACATCCAGCATATGCTTTCATTGAGCACACACTGCACATCTACATCTTTTGTGTCATATATTCCTTGCTGGCATACATACAATCAGCACATGCACTAATACCACATGTACTACCCAGTACTGTACTATCTCTGTATTGTGCCCTTGGCAACACTGCACATCTACCTGATGTAGACCAAGGGTTAGTTATGCACACAGCAGCACAATTTTTGTAAAGGTGAGCATGCGTGTAGGCCTCACTCTATTACACAGGGTAAAAAGGGCCTGTTCACTACTACTGATTACTACACAGGATGCTGCCACAACCACACTTGTGCTGCTTGCCTTCTGGTGAAGACAGGAGCCTTCCACCACAATGAGAGTAGTGCTTTGGACGCCCCTCCCAGTCCACCAAAACTGCAATCCATGAGACAGGCCTATAGGCCTATGTCACAGCACACTCGCACGATCTGTGTTTACCTATGACAAATTAGTATTAGGGATCCATACCACAGTACAATTGGGCTCTCAGGGCAGGGGTAGACGTCTTTAACCATGCTGAGGACTTTTCTGTCCCAACACCAGACACCCCATATTTTCTGTGATAGTCCTGTTTTTTCTGCATCTGTCCCAGAAGGCTTTTGTAAATTAAAACCTTGGCTCGGCCAAGGTTTACAAATAGGAAGTTTAGAGAGGTGTTGATTTTTACCATTTTGTGCAATTGGAGGATGTCTGACCAGAAGGAAGACAGGCAGGGGCATGAAAAGAACATATGTTCAGCTTCGCCAGGTGGTGAGTTACAGGCCCAGCAGGTGTCGGTGTCTTTAAGTTTTAATCTGAAGAGTTTAGCGGGTGTAAAGTAGTGGAAGTGGGCAGCAAAGAAATGTGTTTGCATCAGTGGGGGGGTGAGTTTGTTTTGGACTACGTGTGGGCAGATTTTCGACCAAGCCTCCTCTCTAAGAGGTGTGTAATCTTTAGAAGAAAAGTATGATAACCATTTGTTTAGTAGTGAGGGCGTTCTGATGAAGATTGGCACTTTGGCGTAATTTATAGATCTTGAATGGGGAAGGACCACCCGAATGTATAAGTTGTATCTTTCTGAGGTGAGTCAATTTCTGAAGTGGACCCAACTCGGTCACTTTCGCTTTGATCTGTAGTAAGTCATAGAAATCCCTCTTTGAGAGACCATGTCTACTCTGTAGAGCTACAAACATCAGTGGTTTGGAGTCGTGTAAAGGTCCGATAACAATGAGATGCCTTTGGCTGCCTATATCTGACGATGGCCATTGAGTTGGTTGTCTGAAGCTTGTTATTCCATAACCATAGAGAGAAAGATTTGTGTATGCTGGATGCCAGAGATTTATCCCCTGACAGGAAAGGCTGAAATTGTATCTCTAAAGATCTTCCTGGAGTGTGGATAGGATTGGTTAGTCATAATCGGGTTGGCTTATAAAATGAATGGGTGACTGACTGACCTCTCGACGAGGAGCCATGCAGGCTTCCTGGAAGATTCAGTCTAAGACCAGCGTGTACCTTGCGAAGCCAAATATGCCGTTTGGTTGGATACCCAATTAGGGAGGTTACATCCTCCTATCTTGGGAATACTCTCCGTTTTTTAGGCTGAATCAAACTTTTTTCTTGCTCTAGAGAAATTCTAAGACAATCCTATCGATTGTAAAGAAGAATGTGTGAGACAGGCAGATAGGTAGCATACTATACAGAAAATTAGTCAGTGGGGAGACCATAATTGTCATAGGTTCAAGTCTGCCCCACCATGAGATACCATGCAGACAACAGGTCCCTAATTTGACCCATCATCTTTTTTTTTCATTGATGGCAACCGATTCTGAGAGATCGTTGCAGAACCAGATGCTGAGGTATTTGGTATTAGATTTCAGTTCAAAGTTGGAGGTGCCAACAGTGGAGGTATGACAGTGGATGTTCAGACACATGATCTCTGTTGTATCCTTGTTTAAGGAATAACCAGAGAAGCAGGATAAATGATCAATAATATCAAGGATGGATGAGTTGGGGGATTCCATAAATATTATTACGTCAGCTTCTTATGCAGAATTCTTATTAGTTATGTCACTGAATTGTATGCCTGGGATGTCTGTGGAATCATTTAACACTACTAGAAGGGGATCAATGGCTAATGGAATAGTAGAGGTGATAGTTGGCAGCTTTGGTGGGTGCCCTTTGTAGGGTGAAGAGTTGTGTTCCAGCTGTGGGGTTAGAGTATAAGGTCATGGTCATTCTGATGAAGGGGCCACCTAGGTTGTATGTGGATAGGACGCTTCGAGGTATGGTCACAAAACCTTATCAAAGGTCTTCTCGGCATGTAAGGCTGTAGCTGCTGCTGGTGGGGAGAGTGAACAGAAAGCTTTTTCGATCACATGGGAAAATTAAGCACATGTTGTCACAGGCCGGGTGGCCTTTGATAAAGCCTGTCTGGGTGAGATGAACCAATTTGGATATTATGGGAGCAAGGCACTTAGCAAGGATTTTAGTGTAAATCTTCACCTCCATGTTTATTAGGGAGATGGGCTAAATTGTTATGGTTGCAGTGATCTTTCCCATCTTTGGGGATGACCACGATGTTAGCCTTGGAGGCAGAACCCGGCACTGAACCAGAGGTAGTAAAATGGTTTAGGGCAGACTCAAGTGATTCTATAATCGTGGGAGCAAAGGTTTTGTAAACTTAAAATGGGAAGACCGCCTGGTCCTGGTGCTTTACCAGCTGGGATACTTTTTATAGCGAACCTAATCTTGTCTCTGTTGATTGGGCTGCGTAAGGATAGTTGCTCATCAATCGAAATTTGCTTTTTTGGGAGGTTACAGAGGAATTCTAGACAGACATTCTAGGGAGTATTAACTGTTGGAGTGTATAATTTGGTATAGAATTTTTGAAAGACTTTTAGGATTTTATCCGTCAACGTTTTTAATTTTTCCTGGTCATCTTTAATACTTTGGATGAGATTAGAATTGCATTTGAACTTCAGGTATGCCACTAGTGATCTACCTGCTTTAAGTAAAAGAAAATCTGCCCTTCTTGGCATGTACGCATAGATGAGCGTGTTTACTGATGATGGAGTTGAATTCCGATTTGAGTCGTTTTAATGCCACCATATCTAAGGGTCATTACTTTATATAAATACCAATTTGTTGCCTTGATCTCGCAAGTTAAAATATCTAGGGCTGCTTTAATTACTTTATTTTTCCTGGACATGCGGCTTATGACGACCTCTGAAAAAGCATTTCAGGGTGTCCTATAGTATTATCGGTGAGAATGTTGAGTCTTTGTTTTCCTGTTTGAATTGGGCTAGTTCTTTGTGTAGCTCATTCACAGTGTCATTATCTTCAAGAACCTCTGTGTTCATACACAAGATTTGCCCCTTAAATTGAATGGGGAGGATATGTAGAGGTATTGAAATAGCTGCATGGTCTGACATTGTGATGGATTCTATGGCCGATGCAGAGGATGTGTCATGAAGTAGAGAGAGGTCAACTAGGAGATTTTCTTTTTTTTCACTCGGTTTATTGAATTTTAGTCAGTCATACAGTAGTTAAAGTATAACAGCATTTATCACAAGTTGTCTGGGTATGGTTTACCTTACACTTTTCAGTTCAAACCATCAGCAACCCATTACGAATCTTCACCATTTCTCTCCACAGTAGTCCCTTCAAAGCTAGTTCTGCTTATCTGATTGGTGGGGGAGACACACATATTACACCTGTGGGTATTCCATTTACTCCATATCCGATCCCACTTCCGGGGGCACCCTCTGTCCATATAGACGACCCTTTCCGCTATCATGCACCAGTCCGTGTTTCTTTCCCACTCCCCCAGCGTCGGCATCTCCCTAGCTCTCCCTTTTCTGGCAATGTTTTGGTTTGAAATTGTCGTTTTCACGGTGAACCAGAGCTACTCCATGCGATTCATGTCAGTCGCTTCCCATGCGTTGAGGAGACATAGTTTGAGCACAGAATGAAGCTCCCCCACACACTTCCTGCAGCTGAGACACTACAGATTCCTGATAGAGTTTGACAGCTGGCCATTCCCACAATATGTGGTAGAACGTACCCTCCTGTTCGCAGAGTCTTCTACACTTAGCGTCTTCCTTCCTTCCCATTTTTGGTAGAGTACCACAGGAAAAATAGGATCTGTGAAGTATCTTAAGCTGGATTAGCCTATGTTTTAATGTTATGGCAACTTCCCATGGGGAGGCAAGTGCTTCCTGCCAGTCTCTGTCTTTTAACCTCCCAAGGTCTTTCTGCCAGAGTTTGCAAAGATGTGAAAGAGGGTCAGGCAAATTATGACCAGGAGAGAATTGATTCTTGAGAAGGTATTGTGTGTTGGGGAGAAGAATGCGAAGTCGCTTCCTGAGGGGTTATGCAATCTCCAGACATCGGTTAGATGATGAATTGTACATAGGGAATTTATTGCTTTGTGGGATCGTAGGGATCCTATATCAAAAAGGAAGATTATGGGCCATATGTATGAAGCCTTTTTCCCGTTTGCAAACGGGCAATTCTCAGAATCGGCCCGTTTGCGAATTTGAAAAAGCCATTTAGGATGTATCATTCCAAAAGTCCATCGCAAAATAGAGAATTGCAAAATTTGAAATTCTCTATTTTGCAAGTGCAATTAAGGAATTGCAAATTGCGATTCCTTGAATGCAATTCTGGAAGCACCAGAAATTTGCTATTTGGCCTTAAGGAATTGCAAATTACCATCAACTTCAAGTTGGTGGTAATTTGCGATTTTCTTTAAAAAAGCTCTATTTTTGATTTTGTTAAATTGTCATATGTCGCACATGCATGCCCTTAGGGCATGTATGTGTGCAAAATGTGCACACATGCATATTTCAGGGGTGCAACAGGGTGTCCTTTTGGCACCCTTGCAACCTTGAAATTGCGTTCTCAATTTGCGATTCTCTAATTGGAAATCGCAAATTGAGAATGTCTTCCCATTCATTCCTATGGGCCTCCTAGCCCATAGGAATGAATGGGAAGGTATTCCTTATTTGCGAATCTCAATTTGCGATTCGCAAATAAGGAATATGTAGGATTCACACATTTTTTAGCAAATCCTACATACATTGCATTTTACGAGTCTTTAATTGCGATTTGCTAAAAATCGCAATTTGAGAATCTTAAAACTCTTTTTTGATACATAGGGCCCTATCTGTTTAAGGTGACATCCATCTGCAGGTTGAAGTCGCTGTCTTGGAGAATTCAGGCATTGGGGAGGGAGCGAGAGTTTTGCAGATAAGCTGTCCCAGAATTTGGGATTGCCTGCGGTGGTGGCATAAATGTGTACTGCATAGAATTTGGTAGTACCATTCTGGAGGCGAGAAATCAGCCTCCTGCCATCATTATCTGGTTCTGACGTGATGATCAAAAGACAGGAATTTTTGGAGATCAATGTGTTTACACTGTTCCTTTTAGAGCAGGCAATATCGGAAACCCAACCAGAGCGCAAGGACGCTGCTTCTTCATAGCCGATCCTAGTTTCCTGTAGAAAAACCAAGTAGCTTTTAAGAGATTGGCAGTATTCTGAGAATTGTCTGCGTTTCACCGGGTGTCTGAGTCCTGTGGTATTAAGGGAAACAATATTTAGCCTCTGGGTACGTTGGTCAGCCATCTGAGTGGTGGAAACCTATAGTGAACATTTCTTGGAGTTAGGGCACTATTTGTGGCAGGGTGAGGGAACTCAAAGCTGGCACATGACTTAAGGGAAGTGAGGGCAACAAAACAGAGAGAAAAGAGGGAAACAAAATGGAAAACCATAGTGTTGTGAAACAAAAGGCCCCCACTGGAAGAGGAAGGTCTCTAAAAGACAAGGTGTGGGATACAGGGCAATGGATATTGCACACAAGAAGCAAGAGGGGGGCTCGGGATCCACCGCATCAAACAGAAAGTGGAATAGGTGAGGAACACAGCCCTGCTGGACGTTAAACATGTAAAGCAAAAATATTTATAACAGTAATTAGTATGCAAACACAATAATACAAAATATTGTGGGTGAGCTAGGAACTAGATTGAGCATACCAAACCTATGGGAGAGTAGAAATTACTTAGTTATGGCTTGTGGTACTGCACTCTAATCGATTGTCAAAGAGTTTTAAGTAGTGTTGCTGCTAAACAAGGGCGACAAAACATTTCAAAACAGCAGAAAAGATGACCCTGAAAAATTTATTTATTTATTTATTTTGAAGCTTGTAGAGCGCACAGCTACCTCCGAAGGAAGTGTCCCGGCGCTAAGATTACTGAATTGTCCCCAGGGCAAGAAAACAGAGACAGATCTCATATAGGGTTCTGACCCACCCAGCCAGGTCCTACTGCTTAGTGAACAGCCAAGTCTTGAGTTTACGGCGAAAAACAGGCTCAGCTTCGCAGAACCTGAGGTCAAGAGGGAGGCTGTTCCAGAGCTTGGCGGCAGTGATGGTAAAAGATCTGCCGCCAGTCCGAGAGAGCTTAAATCTGGGCACTATCAACAGGCGCAGGTTGTTAGATCTAAGATGTTTGGCTGATACCGAGATTTTAAGACGCTTTTTCAGATATGACGGGCCAGTACCATGGATAGCCCGGAATGTCAAAGTCAAAATCTTGAATTCAATGCGTCGTAATATTGGAAGCCAATGAAGTTTTTCTCGAAAGGCTCTGACTGAGGTGCGGGCAGGAATATTGCCAATGAGCCGAGCGGCTGCATTTTGCACAATTTGCAGGCGGTCAACCAGGAAAAGTGGGGCACCTGAGTAAAGACTGTTGGCGTAGTCCAAGTGGGAGGTAATGAGAGCATGGACCACAGTTTTACGTGCTGATTGAGGGAGAAAAGGGAGGATTTTCTTTATCATGCGTAGTTTGGAAAAACAAGCTCCGACCACTTTATTAACTTGAGCTTTACCAGACAGGGCATTATCAAAAATGTAGCCCAAATTACGGGCTGCCTGTACTGGCGTAGGGGGAGGGTTCAAGATAGTAGGCCACCATAAGATAGATGGGGGGGGGGATTTTTTGCTGAAGAAAAGGACCTCCGTTTTATCGGTGTTCAGGGCAAGATGATTGGTAGACATCCAAGAGCAGATGTTGCCAAGGCACTTCCTAAAGTTAGCGAAAAGGGAGTCAGAATGGTCTCGAAAGGAAAAGATAAGCTGAGTATCATCAGCATACGAGACCACCCTGACACCCCAAGACTCAATTACCTTGGCTAGGGGGGCCACATAAGCGTTAAACAATAGAGGGCTTAGGGCGGAGCCCTGGGGAACTCCGCACAAGAGGGGTTTGTCTTCAGATTCAAAAGGGTGCATGGTGACCCTTTGGAGGCGACTGGTAAGAAAAGAAGTGATCCAGGCAAGCACTGTCCCACCAATCCCCAGCTGTTGTAGGCGGGTGATAAGTATTTTGTGGGAGACAGTATCAAAAGCAGCGGATAGGTCGAGGAGGACCAACATGGCCTCCTCGCCCCTATCCACTGATTCCCTGATGATTTCAGAGACCTCAATCAGCGCAGTCTCAGTGCTATATCCGGTCCTAAAGCCGGACTGAGAATCGTGTAGCAACTGGTTCGACTCTAAGTAAAGTGCCATTTGTTTTTGTACCACTTTCTCCAAAATCTTGGCAGGTTTTGGCAAAAGTGAAATAGGTCGGTAATTACAAAAAGTGAAGGGTCGGCACCAGATTTCTTCAATAAAGGGACAAGCCTAGCCTGCTTCCAAACTGAGGGGAATTGGCCGCCTGACAGGGAGGCATTCCAGATGGAAAGGTAAGGATTCAGTAGGATTGGGGCAAGCGTGCCCATAACTTTGGCCGGGACTGGGTCCAGGGGGGAGCCGGACTTGACATTGCGTAGTAAGGCTAACGCAAGGTCTGAAGTCAGCTCACTAAAAGAGTCAAAAGAACAGTGGGGGGGGCCAAGGTGATCATCAGCATGATCAGATGTAGACACTGCAAAGGAGGAAGACAGTTTGATTATCTTCTCTTGAAAGAAGTCAGATAATCCGTTGCAGAGATCTTGAGTGGGAGTGGAAAGGGTTTTAGAAGCAGGGGGATGTACAAAATCTTTTACAATAGAAAAAAGAGTTTTTGAGGAGTTCTGTGCCTGCTGAATAAGATTGGAAAAGTGGGCTTTCATTGAGGCGCGTTTGAGTTTGTGGAATTTATTCAGGGCCGATTTGTAGGCTAATTTGGCTGAGGGGTTGTAGTTCAGTCTCCATTTGCGTTCTAGCTGCTTACACCTACTCTTCTCCTCTCGCAACAGTGGAGAGAACCAGGGAGCAGAGGGACGGGATCTGTGGGAAGTGACAGGAGCCATGGGGGAGACCAAGTCAAGCGCCTCAGAGAGCGATGTGTTAAGTCTCACCGTTTCAGAATTAAGGTCATATTGCGGATTGAGGTGAAAATGAAAAAGATCTACCATAGAGTCGCAGGTAATTTTGGTCCATTTACGTCCTTTAGCTGGCATGAGGGGGCTAGGGGAGGGGTGAGAGGGAACAGAAAAAGAAAAAGGGATAAGAAAATGATCGGTCCACGTCAGAGGGGTAGGGGGGAAAGTGGAGAGGGAGGGGAGATTTGAGAAAATAAGGTCAAGTGTATGGCCTGCTAAATGGGTTGGGCCTATCACTAATTGGGGCAGGGTGAGTCCTTGAAGGGTTTCAAGCAGAGAGGAGGCCAGTGTACAGGAGGGCTTATCAATATGGATATTAAAATCGCCTAGAACTGTAAAGTGGGGATGTTTGAGAGAGAAGTCAGCGATAGTATGCAGCAAGGTAGTAAGGGAGGAAGCGGTCACATTCGGGGGGTTATAGACTAATATGCCTGCGCAGATGGTACCAGCAGAATCCATAATAGTGAAATGGGCGGCTTCAATAGGGCCCAGATTGGAAATTTTCGTAAGACTAGTTTTGAGATGTGCTTTAGCAATAATCGCAATCCCCCCACCGGTCTTAAAGTTTTCACGGTTAATGGCAGTGAGGCTGTAACCGGGGGGAGTGGCTAAAGTAATGTCTGGTTTAGAGGAGTCTTTTAACCAGGTTTCAGTGAGAAACAACAGGTCCCACTTGTAAGTATCAAGTGACAACCAGACGTCATGGGCATGGGCAGAAAGAGATCTGCAGTTGACTAGAGCGGCATTGAAAATGGTGAGTGGCTGATCAATAATGGTTGGGCGAAGGAGCGGAGTTTTAGATACCATCGGTAAAAAAAAATTGCAGTAAGGGCAGGAGTAAGCTGTAGCATCAAGATTCGTGGTATTGCAGCAAGAGACAGAGACGCAAATAGCAGGGCGAAGGTTCAACAGTTGATTCGAGGACCAGCGGATAATTGGGGTACCTGGAGCAGGGGTTCTGGCGCTAGGCGCGAGTCCGGCGCGGACGGGCGCAGACGGGCTTGCCTTAGGCGCGCCTTCGGCGCGCCATCGGCGCGCCCGCTGCGCCCGCCCGCTGCGCGGACGGGAAGGACCCTTCCTTATATCCATAACTGCCAGAGGGTGGGAGGAGGGTGGGAGGCGTCCAGGAGCTGGAACGCTACCCTGCCTCCCCCCAAGATGGCGGCTCCGTTTTACCCAGCCGGCGAGAGCGCTGTGCTCGGCTGCACCGGTAAGGGGAAAGAAGATCGGGACCCCTGTGACGACTCGATCTCGTCAAAGCAAGCAGGTGGTCAGTGTCCACTAATAAAATCTAGCGGTTAAAATATGTACAGTTTTTAAGAACAGCCGGTCAGCGTGACTGCATGCGGTATTAAAATCACCAAACACACAATTATAGGCTTAAAGTTCATGCACTCTCACACAGAATAAATTCAAGGTTTTAAGCACAGATAAATGCCCCCGGCTTCCGCCTCAGGGGAAAACAAGTAATCTAGGGAGAAAGGTTACCGAGACTCCTTATGTAGTGAGGGAGGGCGGGAGGCGTCCAGGAGCTGGAACGCTACCCTGCCTCCCCCCAAGATGGCGGCTCCGTTTTACCCAGCCGGCGAGAGCGCTGTGCTCGGCTGCACCGGTAAGGGGAAAGAAGATCGGGACCCCTGTGACGACTCGATCTCGTCAAAGCAAGCAGGTGGTCAGTGTCCACTAATAAAATCTAGCGGTTAAAATATGTACAGTTTTTAAGAACAGCCGGTCAGCGTGACTGCATGCGGTATTAAAATCACCAAACACACAATTATAGGCTTAAAGTTCATGCACTCTCACACAGAATAAATTCAAGGTTTTAAGCACAGATAAATGCCCCCGGCTTCCGCCTCAGGGGAAAACAAGTAATCTAGGGAGAAAGGTTACCGAGACTCCTTATGTAGTGAGGGAGGGCGGGAGGCGTCCAGGAGCTGGAACGCTACCCTGCCTCCCCCCAAGATGGCGGCTCCGTTTTACCCAGCCGGCGAGAGCGCTGTGCTCGGCTGCACCGGTAAGGGGAAAGAAGATCGGGACCCCTGTGACGACTCGATCTCGTCAAAGCAAGCAGGTGGTCAGTGTCCACTAATAAAATCTAGCGGTTAAAATATGTACAGTTTTTAAGAACAGCCGGTCAGCGTGACTGCATGCGGTATTAAAATCACCAAACACACAATTATAGGCTTAAAGTTCATGCACTCTCACACAGAATAAATTCAAGGTTTTAAGCACAGATAAATGCCCCCGGCTTCCGCCTCAGGGGAAAACAAGTAATCTAGGGAGAAAGGTTACCGAGACTCCTTATGTAGTGAGGGAGGGCGGGAGGCGTCCAGGAGCTGGAACGCTACCCTGCCTCCCCCCAAGATGGCGGCTCCGTTTTACCCAGCCGGCGAGAGCGCTGTGCTCGGCTGCACCGGTAAGGGGAAAGAAGATCGGGACCCCTGTGACGACTCGATCTCGTCAAAGCAAGCAGGTGGTCAGTGTCCACTAATAAAATCTAGCGGTTAAAATATGTACAGTTTTTAAGAACAGAGAAAATGCAGAGTAAAATCATATAGTAAGGTGTAGCATCATGAATATTTAACACTTACAAGGTACACAGCCCGATAGGCAGCAGTAGTAACTGGATTGATCTTCGGATTAAAGCTTAGCTGAGGGATCAACCACGGCCACCCTGGGAGTCCTCCATTTGAGACTCTAGGGCACGGGTACTCACAAACTTTCTCTCGGGGGCCAAATTTACAGTGTGGTTTGTGGCCTAGGGCTACACCGGTGGGGGCGGGGTCAGTAGGGGAGGGGGCGGGGCGAGAGCAAAAAAAACTGTGACCTTGAGGTAAAACACAGGCGCCTGCAGCAGACGCCTTCGTCCACTGAGCCATCAGACCTGGCATACACACATCTGTCTCTCTCTCTCTCCCTCTCTGTCTCCCTACTTCTCTCTATCTCTACCTCCCTCTGTCTCCCTCCCTCCCTCTCTCTCTCTCTCTCTCTCTCTCTCTCCCTCCCTCTGTCTCCCTCCCTCTCTCTCCCTCCCTCTGTCTCCCTCCCTCTGTTTGTCTCCCTCTGTCTGTCTCCCTCTGTCTACCTGCCTGTCTCCCTCCCTATGTCGCCCTCCTCCCTCTGTCTGTCTCCCTCCCTCTGGTTCCCTCTCTCTCCCTCTCTCCCTCTCTCTCTGTCTCCCTCTCTGTCTGTCTCCCTCTCTCTCTGTCTCCCTCTCTCTCGGTCTCCCACTGTCTCCCTCTCTCTCTCGGTCTCCCTCACTCTGTCTCCCCCTGACTCCCTCCCTCTCTCTCCCTCCGTCTCCCTTCCTCTGTCTCCCTCTCTCTCGTTCTCCCTCTCCCTCCCTCTGTCTCCCTCTCTCTCTGTCTTCCTCCCTCCGTCTCCCTTCCTCTGTCTCCCTCCCTCTCTCTCCCCCTGACTCCCTCCCTCTGTCTCCCTCCCTCTCTCTCTCTCCGTCTCCCTCCCTCCGTCTCACTCACTCCATTTCTTTACCTCGGTCTCTCTCACTCCGTCTCCCTCCCTCCGTCTCTCACCCTCCCTGTCTCCCTCTCTCTCTGTCTCTCTCTGTCGCCCTCTGTCTTCCTCTGTCTCCGTCCCTCTGTCTCGCTTCCTCTGGTGCCCTCTCTCTCCCTCTGTCTGTCTCCCTCTCTCTCTCCCTCCCTCTGTCTCCCTCCCTCTGGTTCCCTCCCTCTGTCTCCCCTGACTCCCTCCCTCTGTCTCCCCCTGACTCCCTCCCTCTGTCTCCCCCTGACTCCCTCCCTCTGTCTCCCTCCCTCTGTCTCCCCCTGACTCACTTCCTCTGTCTCCCTCTGCCTCCCCCTGTCTCCCTCCGGTGCCCTCTCTCTCCCTCTGTCTGTGTCCCTCTGTCTGTCCTCCCTGTCTCCCTCCCTCCCTGTCTCCCTCTCTTTCTGTCTCGTTCTGTCTCCCTCCTTCTGTCTCCCTCCGTCTGTCTCCCTCCGTCTCCCTTCCTCTGTCTCCCTCTGACTCCCTCCCTCTGTCTCCCTCCCTCTTGTGCCCTCTCTCTCCCTCTGTCTGTGTCCCTCTGTCTGTCTCCCTCTGTCTCCCTCCCTCCCTGTCTCGCTCTGTCTCCCTCTCTCTGTCTCGCTCTGTCTCCCTCCGTCTCTCTCCCACCGTCTGTCTCCCTCCGTCTCCCTCCCTGTCTCCCTCCCTCCCTGTCTTCGTCCCTGTGTCTCCCTCTGTCTGTCTCCCTCTCTGTCTGTCTCCCTCTCTGTCGGTCTCCCTCTCTGTCTGTCTCCCTCTCTCCCTGTCTCCCTCTCTCTCTGTCTTCTCCTCCCTCTCTCTCTGTCTCCCTCTCTCTCTGTCTCCCTCCCTCCCTCTGTCTCCCTCCCTCGGCCTCCCTCCATCTCCCTCCCTCTGTCTCCCTCCGTCTCCCTCCCTCTGTCTCCCCGACTCCCTCCCTCTGCCTCCCTCTGTCTCGCTCCCTCTGTCTTCCTCCGTCTCTCCCTCCCTCTCTCTCCCTCCGTCTGTCTCCCTCTCTCTCCCTTGGTCTCCCCTAACTCCCTCCCTCTGTAAATGTAAATGTATTCGAGCTTGTAAAGCGCACTGCTACCTGTACGTAGGCTTCCTGGCGCTGTATAACTCTGGGGAACCCGTCCTGGCTTTCCCTGTGGGATGACCAATACAAAAGGGGCCCCCTGAAAAGGATATAGGGCAGACTACAGGGGAATATTACACTACTGCATTAGAAAAAGTCAACCCTATCCGTATAGAAAAATGGCCCATAAAGGGTCCGCAGATTTAAATACGCAACATTGAGCTCACTAACATGCGACGAGTAGGCCACAGGGTGGATTCAACTCCAGATAATAAGTGTATAAAATCTTTATTTTCTTTTTTATATTTTCTTAGCATACATTAAGTCAAAACAATTGATACGGTGATCCATAGATTCATCAGTTCATTTAAACAGTACATAAATCAATAAATGCATTTCATATAAAAAACCCACATCAGCCTCTCGTCATACACATTCATCTTCTCATCCAATCGCACACAAGCATCCACTTCAACATAAAACACTATATCCACATTCCTCAACGTAATCCCCAGAGTGACACATGAATGGGATCCTGCGGAGTCTTCTCAGCAGATTGCCAGAGAGTCCGATCGATGTAGCAGGACCCCAAAAGGTAACGCCCTGTGGGATGGTCCCTGCTGGAAGTCCCCAAGGTGGAGCCAGGCATCCCCGGAATTGATGGGGCCGTTGTGGAGATTAGGCAAGCTAATGCCCAGAGTTGCCGAGTGGAACCCCTGATTAGAGTAAGCACCGAAGCGAGAATTATCGAGTCCGCTGACCCAAGTCCACGACCCTGCCGCGTTAGGAATTGAACCCTGGTCCCGGGCCAACTTCTGCTCCCGGGTCTGCCGCCTCTAACCAGTGAGCCACACTACTCCACTCTGTCTCCCCCTGACTCCCTCCCTCTGTCTCCCACTCTCTCTGTTTCCCTCCCTCTGTCTCCCTCTCGCTGTCTCCCTCTCTCTGTCTCCCTCTGTCAGTCTCTGTCTCCCTCCCTCTGTCTGTCACCTCACCCAGTGTGTGTGGCAGCCTGGGTTGAGACAGCTTCCAGGCACACACACAGCAGCACTTGAGTACTTCACAGGTCTTTTAAAAGACCATTTACTTGTTAATGAAGTATTGATGTATTTCACCTCTTCTTAGCACCCCGGCATCTCCACTTTGACTATCGCTGGATTTGCCCAGCCCCCATAGAGCAAGGTGTCTCAGAGTTGGCGCTGCTGCGGTGGTGTTTTCTGACACTTTTAAAAAAATGTAATCAAAAACACAGGTACAATGTCTGCAAGGTCCGCGGGCTGCCAAGAAAGGCTTGCCGGGCCGCTGGGTGTTGCCCAGAGAGTCAATCATTCTGCGGGATCCAGGAGCACATAAGACTGATGCTGTTAAACCCGGTGCTGCTAAACAAGGACAACAGAACATGCCAAAACAGCAGAAAGAACGACAACCCTGTGGGAGAATAGATATGACTTAATTATGGCTTGTGGGATTGCATTCAAATAGAGTGTCAGAGAGTGGTCAGTAATATTGCTGCTGAACAAGGTCGACAAAACATGTCAAAACAGCAGTAAAGACGACCGTGAAAATTGCATAGTAAGAGCATATTGTACCATGTAAAGCAAACATATTTATAACATTTTCTGACTTAGTTATGGCTTGCAGGATAACACTCTAATAGATTGTCAAAGAGTCTTAAGTAGTGTTGCCACTGAACAAAACAAGTCAAAAGAGCAAAAAGGATGACCCTGAAAGTAGCAGAGTAAGAGCATATAGTAACGTGTAGAATCATGGAAATACAACATTTACAAAGTACTGGGCCCAATGTGGCAAATGGATTTAACTGCGGGCTAAAGCCTGGCCGAGGGATCAACCAGGTCCACTCTGGGAGTCCTCCATTCGAAACTCTAGGGTGTTTTCCAAGAAAGTCATTAGTAGATGATTTTAAATTTGGATTTAATCGCTATGTCCTGCAGTGTTTTCTTGAGTGCTAGAAAGACCTTTTTCTAGAGACAGTATCTCTGGCATAGTCATGAGAGATAGAGAACGTGGCACCTTGCCAGGAGTGTGATTTAATCTTTCTCATTTGCGTTAGGATGGGCTCTAAGTGTTGGTAACGTAAAGGCCTGAACATCATAGCACGTGGTGATGCCCCGGTTACTTACCAGTAATCGTCATTACTCCGAGTATAGTCTTCCTCGCCACATGACTAACAAAGTGAGCTTCAGCTCCACACCAGAACCCCCAAAGCAAAAAGTCAGCCTCCCATCCCTTCCCAATATGACCGACCCATTACACCCTTCACCTCTATAAGAGGCGGGCCGGCCCAACCTATCAGCCTGAAACTACCAAGCACAAACATGAAGCTGATAGCCAGACAGGGAGGGAGGGATGGGAACTCATTTGGCGAGGAAGACTATACTCGGAGTAATGAACATTACCGATACGCAACCGGGGCATTACCTCCTCGTTAGTCTTCCTCGCCACATGACTAACAAAGTGAGCCCATACCAAAGCCAAGAGGCTTCATGGAAACTCACAAGAAACCAACAGACCGGAAGGGGACGCCCATGAAAGAGGGCAAACCCAACAAACCAGAACAAGTGGAAGGACCACCCAAGAGAGGCAACCACGAGCAGGAAGAACCCGCCCGGGACAGAAAGACACTAGGAAAAGCCGAAAAACCCAGACCCCAGAGCCACAAAGCACCACCAGAAAATCCGAAGGAGGACAGAGAAGGCACGGATCCAGACTGCACGGATCCAAAAGCAACCGCAAACAGGGCCCAGAACAGAAAACAGCAAGCCGGACCAAACACACCAAGACTGCCCAATGACAGCCAAAAGTGAGAGGGGAGCAAAAACCCAGAGAGAGGAACTGAAGGAAGAGAGTGCATCCCCACCACAGCGACCCAACAAAAAAGCCACAGCAGGCAAAGAGACGCAGTCCGACAAACACAGCAACACCACGAGGCGGACCACCAACCGCGAGAGAGTCGGAGCCACCAAAGGAACGAGGCAGCGGAACCAGACTCAATCAAACAGGCGGGCAAGAGCCCAGTCACACAAGGGACCACCCGAAAGGGATCGCGACACCAAAGAGAGAACCCAGGAAGGCACAAGGCAAAACGGACCCAGGAAAGGCGCCAGAAATGACCCTAAAGAGACCTGGCCAACAAGGGAACCCAACCGGCCAACAGCAAAAAGCGGAAAAGCCCATAGGGCTGCCCATGCCCGTAAGGAAGGGAAACGCAGCGCGGTGACCCGAGACCGCACAGGGACCAAGCAACCCCTCCGAGTATAGTACCATAAGGAGGAAGCGAGCCGCCGAAGCGAGCAGCCAGGCGGCCACACAGCCAGCAAGCCAACAAATAGGCCCGGCACAGCCCAACGAGGAAGAACCGACAGCAACAGGAGTGCACAGGGAGAAAAAAAAACACAGGTAGAAACACACCAAAGGTGAGAAGGACAGAAGGTAGGGCGAAATGAGCCCGAGCCATGTCAAGACCCCCAGGGACCCATCAGAGCCAACAGGCCCCGGGACCCCAAGACCAGGGACAAAAGCCGAGGACACAAAACCACATCGGAAGCGCAGGTCCCTGCCAGGGCGACAAGAACTGGGAGCACCAGCAACCATGGACACCGAACAGCACCGCTGGAAACAAAAAACCAGCAAGGGAAAAAATTGCATGCCACAGTCCTGCTATTAAACAAAACACGTGTATTTGTAAAGCACACTCATCACCCGTTTGTCTCAAGGCGCTGAATAACAGATGTTGATTGTTACCCAACGGTACTCAAAGTATTGACCTCAGATGGAAGAAAGGCTGAGTGGACCCACCGGGAACTGAACCTGTGACCATGAGGTCGAACACATGCCCCATGCATTAGTCCACTAAGCCACCAGACCCGGCTCCAAAGAGCAACGGCACCCAAGTCAACGACCGCAGCAGCAGGCGCCAACGGAGACGCACCCATGTGAGCATCACCAACAGGACAAAAACCCTGGCCAGGCCAAACAAACCCAGAAGCCCCAGGAAAGCGCAAAGCGGGAGCCCGGAAGAGAAGGCCAAAGAGCCAACACCGGGGAGCCAAAGGAAACGGACAGCACCAGACGCTCCCAGGAGAACTCCCATCCGGGCACCAAAAAGGACTGACCCATAATCACTGCATGAGAGAATATAACAAAACATGTGTACATGTAAAGTGCAAGTGCACCACAACGGGCAACCTGGAGCTGAACAACAGACGTAAGTCTCTAACCAACTCAATGGGACCCACACCACCGACCTCAGGAGGAAAGACTGAGCGGACCCGCCGGGATCCTAACCTGTGACCACGAGGCTGAACACATGCCCCAGCAGCCAACGCCCAGTCCACAGAGCCACAGGACCCATCCAGATGAGAACATGAGCATGCAGAGTGGGACGGCCAAAGCCAAAGCGACACCAGCAAGGACAGTACCACCGTTCCAAAAATCACCGGGGCGAACCCCACAAACACCCCGGAGCACGAGGCAGGGGACAAACCACCCAGAACAGGAACAAAGAAGTCCCAGCAAAGCAGGGGAAAACCCCAGAAAAACCAAGGCACGGTAGACAGAAGCCAGACGGGAAACCCGCAATCATGGGAACCCACCGAAGCAGCACAGAACGGGAATCCAAGCACGCCCCCCAGGACGGCAAATGCCACCACACCAGGAAGGAGGCACCAGACTACCGGCCGCACCAGGAGGCTCTCTTTAGTTCAAAGTCATTGTTAAACTAAATGCCTAAGGTTGACGGGATCCAAGCTTCCAGGAAGGCAGTCGCTGAGGGTGTCTTGTCTTCTACACCCTCCGGAAGGCCAAAGATTCTAAGGTGACCTCTCCTGTTCCAGTCCTCCAATTCTGTTAGTTCGTATCGAAGAGATGTAAACATGGAGTCATTTTTGAGCAGGAGTTTGGACTGAGCCATAACACGGTCCTCCGTCATGCTTATTCAGTTTTCATGACACGCAGATTCAGGTCCTTGAGGTCTCTCCTAATCGCGAACACTACCACTTGTAAGATGTCAGTGTTAGTCTTCATACCCTATGAAATGTCGTGGACATCATTCAGTTTTTTAAGGATCACTTCCAGTGTGGAATGGTTCTCCTCTTTGTCTTTGACTGGTGATTCCAGAATTGTGGAGTCTTGTTTTGATCTTTTCAGGCCGCACTTGCCCTCCTTCTCCTTGTAGATTTTGTGGTATTTGTGATCCGCCATACTTACTGGATATCTGATCGCTATTGGAATCAGGAACTATGCAGTACTTAGCGGAGAGCTGCATAGGTTATTGCAATGGGAGAGCACCAGTGATGCAAGATACTGGGCCACCAAGTTTAGACAGTTGTTCCAAATAAGTTCCAACAAAGTAACTACTGACCCCGAACTAATTACCACACAGTACACCCTTCAGGTAGTAGAATAGGGGAGCCGGGAGCAAACGGCACTCAGTGATAGGAGGATGGTACCTGGAATCATTCTTGCACTCCAGCTGTGCACAGCGCTTTAAAACACTTGAAAGGCAGTATTGGAAATAGCTGTCAGGTTGCCACTGAAACACTTGAAAGGCAGAATTGGTGATGAAGGTTCAGAAGCTATGAGTGCACCAGTGTACCAATGCGCCCGTCTTGATATATGCAGCAGGGTCAGACTACCACTGAATGGTCACATCTAGTCACGTACTCCACAGGTATTCCATAGGTACTCGGCAGGGGTCTCAGTCACTCTGTAACAGAAATGGCAAGATGGTACCTGGAGTCGGGCGAGTCAGGTGCTCCACAGGCACCTGAGGGTTCCGTTCATGAAGGCGAGGATCGCCCCACAAGGTCAAGGGCCAAGGGTGGAGACAGGCTGTCAACTAGCCCGTCTAGTGTTTTGATCACCAGACACCGCCATCTTGTTTCTGTGTGGCGCTCAGTGTCTCTTCCCGCTCACGTTGTGGAGGAGAAAGGTTTCAGGGATCCGCCGGGTCAGTACTCCACAGGTTAAATTTTGCCCAAGGGCTACCAATGGAATCTGCTATTGGTGGACAGAATAACAGCGTGCCCAATTCACGCTCTGCTGATAGGATGCCGCCATCTTGCCACTACTTGCGTTGTGTTGTTTTTAGGGCTCCCCGACCCCAGATGGTGTCGCAGGTGTGGCGCCCCAGGGCGTCAGGTAGAGGGCCGTAGTTTTCTGAGCTCAAGGAGACTGTCAGCACGCCCGAAACACGATCTGCTGATAGGGTGCCACCATCTTGGCTCTTTTCACTTCGTGTAGTTTTTTAGGGTTCCTTGGGCCTGCTGATGTTGAAGGTTTGGTGCCTCGGGTGTCAGTGTCAAGGACCGTAGTTTCTGAGCTCTAGGAGATGTACCACAGGATCAGCAGGCTATTAGCGTGCTGTCTCCCGTTCTGATAATAGGGTGCCAAGTTGTCAATTAGTGGCTCACCCAACCAGCGTTGCGGGGAGATGAGTTTCTAAAGCTCCCTGAATCTGATGAAGTTGCAGGACTGGTGCTTCAGTACATCAGGGCAAGAGGTCTGCGGTTTTCCAAGCCTGTGGAAATGTTAAGGGCTCCAGGAACAGACTAACGATGCAGTGGACTCGACAAAGCGTGGAAGGATGCTGCCATCTTGCGTGAACACTGGCCGTGCCACCATTGACACTTAACATATGTAAATGCCTTCCCTGCCATCTCCCACGCTACTCTAAATCACCTGGAGTGCGTCGTAGATGTGATAAAATCCATTTGAAATATTCCATTTTGTTTCAAATGTGAAAGTAACATAAGCTGCCAGAAGGTCAGTGTTGTAGTTCTAGGTTTGGGTTAGCACCTGGCCGTTTTTTTACCGACTTGAAGAGTATTTTGATGTCCTGGCCTCTACAAAAAATTATGAAAAGAACATACGCTAATATTTCTCCCCCTTTTCAGTACATATTTTATACAGTAAATATAAGAACGCACTGTCAAATGTTTTCTAGAGCAGATTTAATAATCCTAGGCTTATAATTAAAGTAAACAATAACTGAACGGTCATTTTAAAAACGAATAAAGTTTTTTTAGATAAAGTTCTTTATAAGGATCAATTCCAGGCGTTTGCATAATCTTTAAAACGTATTTTTCTCTGGTAAATATGGCACCCTAGCCGATACCTATATCAGGGGAGAGGATGTGGTCCGTCGACTTTGGTGCTGGAAACCAAGGTTCGAGCCTCGGGGTCGCATCCACAGCCTGTGATTCTGGGCAAATCACTTAATCTCCCCGTGCCTGAATGTGTCCTTGTGTAACGTAACCGGTGCTCATGTAAAGTGCTCCAATACCTTCGGGTCGAGTTTGCACTATATAAAACTGCATTAAAAAAAAAAATACCACCATCCAGGTCTGGAGTTTTTGCTAACAGCATTAATTTCAGAACTTCTAGGTGGTCTCGTTTTTAAGTTCTAGATATCAGTCAGTTAATACTAACTGCTGTGTTTTACAAAAAATATGTGTGTACTGCACTACCTCACGGGAGGCTAACCTGGTGTTGTCTTCACATTGAATGTTACATGCTTTCTATATGTTATTGATACTTTCTACTTTTTGTACAGCGCTCTGATGCCCATGGGCATGACTGCACTATAAAAAAAAATACATAAATAAATAACAGTCCTGCCAAGTATCACGCATCATGCGTTAGCCTAACGCATTTCTATGTGGTACTCCGCATTACCGCACTGAAATGCTTTGTCAAGCATATCTAATGTTGTGTCTTAGCTGTCACTGAAAGCCCCAAGGCAGCTGGTAGCGCGCCGTGGCATGCACCGATCATGCTGTGTTCCCGCAGGCTTCAGCTCTCGTGCTGTAAGCTAAGGCAGTGCTGTAAGGGGCACACTATAATGCGCTGCTGATAGTCCAGGAAATGTACTTTTAGTTTCTGCTAGCCGAGCCTGAACTTGCTGCTTTCGATCAGAGGAGGGCGCAAAATTTAAACTGAATATCTGTAATCAATCTAACGATCTTTCTGCTGCTTTACGACTCAGATTCGAAGGTCGAAGGCAATTGCCGCCCACCTTCAAAACTCATTGCCTAGTCTAGTTGCATCACATACTCTATGTAGGCGCAATGGCAGTCGCCTGTCAGGTTACCATTGTGACAAATAAGCTTCCCTACAATACTTTTTAACGCCATAAGCATGTTGCACTATGGAAGAGAGCAAGCTGCTTCCTATAAACATGTCACGTCAGGCCATGCTTCTTCAAGATTGAGTGACTCAAAAAGCTAGCAAAGAAAAACAGGGTCTCACTTGCGGAGGCTGGTCGTGGAGATCAGCTGCTCATGTGGATCCGACACCTTTTCCTACTTGACACAACAGAGTTTATTTGGTCTGGGGGCGTCAGGTCTCTGATTGTTTCTTGTTCTGTGCACACCACGTACAAACTAGGTGACTGACACTGCGCGATGACCCTCTCTGGAAATCTGGTCTTCGAGCAGGCAGCAATGGCGTGGGCAGCATCCCTCCTGTGTTATGCCCCTTTTGCCAGTGTGCTGATGGTTATCTTGACGTAGTGCATGAGGTGAGGTGAGCTGCTGCATTTATTTCATTTTGTTAATCCATCTAGATTATAGATTAATCAATCTCCCCACTTCTGCAGGCATGGAGAGAGAGAGTCCCGGAAACTCGGACTGCTCCTTGGCACAAGTGGAGCTTACCAGGTGAGTGAGGCAACAAAATAAGAGGGAGAGCTTAACCAGAGCCAAGCCGGCAGCGGCTCTGGCTCTCAGAGTCTATGCACAAGCAGAGCACTTAAATTATCTGCCACGTAATTCATATAAAACAGTGTGCTAATCACAAACCATAGGACTGGCCGCACAGGACTGTTTTTCAATAAGTGCAAGTATGTACCGAAACCTGATGAGATCAATGACTCTTACCTCGCTTTGAGCCAGAAGTCAGCCCCTTTCCCCATCCCTATTATAATTGGCACTATCAGAAAAAAAACTGTCCACTTGCCTAGACCTCCTGCTCAATACTCCTCTATCCACCTAACTCCCCCCAACATCGATGCTCCCCGCCCTCTCTCTTGCATGCTCCTAAACTGCAGATCAGCAGTACAACACGCCACAGACATTGCTGAAGCTCTACTCTCTGAAGAAACTGACATCACTTTCCTCACAGAATCCTGGCTCAATGTACACTCCACCCCCATTCTAGACATTCTCACCCCCCAGGGTACAACATCAGCAGACAAGATAAGCTGATCAAAACTGGGGGGGGACTAGCCATCATTCACAAAACTGGAATACAGATTACCAAACTTAAACCTGCAGAATACCTATTGTTTGAATACCTGGGTGTCGAACTCACTGCCAAGGGCACCTCACCCATCAAATTCCACACCAACTACCATCCTCCTGAATAACGTACCTTTTTCCCCAAAAAACTAACAGACCTAATAACACGTTTCTCCATGACAGACACAAAAGACGTGTTCCTGGGTGACCTCAATATCCACTGGAACGACCCAGAAGACTCCACTGTCCAGAACATATCCAACCTACTTGAAATATACAACCTCAAACAACTCTGCAATAAACCAACTCACATCAAAGGTGGAACGCTGGATGCGATCATTACCAACAATGAACTGGTCTCTCTGATAGCGATTTCTCCCACTGACTGGTCCGACCACCACCTCATTCTGTTCAAGATTGCCACACATTTCAGCCACCAACCTATTTGTGATGACAAGCCTAAGCACTGGACCAGAAACATCAAAGAAGTCCTGTTACCCAAACTTGTATCCAGGATTCATGCCCATCTACAACTCCAACCTTCATCATGGACGGCCAATGACCTCACTACACACTTTAACTCAAAAATGACAGAGGTTTTAGACCAAGTAGCTCCACTCAAACTCAAACAAATGAGGCAAACCAAATCTAAACCCAAGTTCAACGTGGATCTGAATAATGAAAGGCGTCAACCCAGACAAATGGAAAGGTCTTGGAGACTAAACCCCATGACCTAGCGCAACTTAGATCTGCTCTGCAGGCATACAAAAAACACATTTTCAGTGAAAAGGCGTCTTTCTTCCGCATCTAGCTAGATCTGGCAAAAAACAGACAGAGAGAACTCTTCAACATTGTCAAAAGCCAAACAAATTGAACTCCCTCTCATGAAATCAAAGCCACCAAAGAGCAATGTGAAGAAATTGCCACCTTCTTCACTAATAAAATCTCAAATATTGATCAATCCTTCATCCAAATCGCAAACCTTCCTTCCCTTTTAACCTGCCCCTCTTTAAACACCCTTGTCCAATCAGAAAGAGTTCTTACCAAGGACAATCAGATCTGTCTCCAGCTAAAAAACAATGTGCATTGGTCCGACTTTGAGCTAATGTCGGAAAACGAGGTCTTCAGTATAATTTCTAACCTAAAACCTTCCTCCTACACTATGGTACCCCTCCCATCCACAATTTTAAAAGAACTCAACCACACCATTTCCCCTTTCCGGACAAAAATCATCAACACCTCTCTCATCTCAGGCTGTGTCCCAGACTCCCTTCAACTAGGACAAATCACACCCATTCTCAAGAAACCAGGGGCCGGCCCTAATGATCTTAACAGCCTCAGACCTATCTCCAACCTCCCGTTCCTTGCAAAAACATTGGAGAAATGCGTTCTCCACCAAGTCAACAAACACATTGATGAGTTCAACCTCCTCAACACCTTTCAATCAGGATTCAGGAAAGGTTGTAGCATTGAAACAGCTATGCTCAACATCTCTGACGATATTCACACAGCTTTAGATGAAGGTGATGCCTGCCTACTTATCCTTATTGACCTATCTGCGGATTTCGACACAGTAAATCTTCCAGCTCTTCTGGAGGCCTTGTCGAAGCAATCCAGCATTAATGGTACAGTACTAAAATGGTTCACCTCCTTCCTCCTTACACCAATGCGGACAATGGAGATCGGCATCAGGGAAATCCCCGAGGGGGCAACAGAAGGGTTCAAACTTTTTCCGATACCATGGATTCGGATGGTGACAGTGGTCCCAATAATGATCCTAACTACAGTGGTGGGTACCATCAACACCCTGATTCGTTTGATAGATCCAACGGTCAGGACCATTTTTTATCCAATCGCAGAGGCAACTTCAGACCAAGGAATCGAACACCTCGAGGACCGCAGTTTCATCAGGGTCAAGGCCAGGGCCTTCCTCAGAGATACATTCAGACACGGAACACACAGTACTGGAGAAGGTGAGCAATATCCCAGTCTTTAATCTGTCTGGAAGTTGTATCTCTGATGAATCTATGTCCCTTTTGTCACATGGTCTCTCTTTTGTGCCGTCAGTCAATTTCAATCGTTTTGAGCTGATGAAAGATATGCATGCATTTTTCAGGAAAGTCCGCTTGAAGAAATTCTTCCTCTCTAGACCGCCTATAGAGGAATCTGAAAATGCCTCTGGTCTCAGACCGCCATCAAATTTTACTCCGAGTCTAGATGTACTTGGACCTGAGGTGGGAGTGTTTGAGAAGGCGGTTATCAACAAACTTGGTAAAATGTTGAAGTTTGTACCCCACCCTGGCTACAACCTCTCTGCGGATGAAAACATAGCCCTAAAAGAACTTTGTGATAACCCCAAACTTACCATCAAGCCTTGTGATAAAGGCGGGGGAATTGTAGTATTTGAGACCACCACATACATAAACAAAATGAATGCTTTTCTCTCTTCTGAAGTGCATTACCATCACATCATGAGATGCCCGGAAGAAGCGTTAAAACGACGTATCCTTGACGTGGTAACCACTGCTGTGGACGATGGCCTTATTTGCACCAAAGAAGCGGAGTATCGTACTCCCACATTCACCAGGATGCCCATTATTTATGGCCTCCCGAAGGTACACAAGAACCGTGCTGATCCGCCCATGCGTCCGATTGTGTCAACGATTGGATCAGCAACAGAACCTCTTGCCAATATATTGATACCTTTTTGAAGCCTTTGGTTTGCAAGCTTAGGTCGTTTATCAGGGACACAGGACATTTTATCTCTAAGATTGAGAAATTACCTTTTGATCCAAGATCTGAGCTTTTGGTTATGATGGATTTGGAATCCCTTTATTCCAATATCCCCCAGGAAGGGGCCTTGAAAGTATTAGAAGAGATCCTGACGAGAAAAGTGAACCTCCCTAATGCCACTGTGATCTTGAATTTTTTGAGGTTAGTGCTTGGGGAAAACTATTTCGAGTTTAACAAACAATATTTCCACCAGGTGAAGGGAGTCAGCATGGGGGCCTCGTGCGCCCCCCGCGTGGCTTGCCTTTACATGGGCCATTTCGAAGACATTAACATCTTCAACGACATGGCACCGTTTTTCGAAAATGTGCGGGCCTGGTCCCGCTTCATCGATGATATATTTTTCATCTGGAGCGGAGACCAGGCCTCACTGGATGAGTTTGTCACCTGGATTAATGCTGCTGACCCTAATCTTCGGTTTACAGCAAATGCGAGCAATGACAAAGTTGAGTTCTTGGACATGTGGGTGAAACATGATGAAGGATCTCTGTTTGTGTCTTTATACACTAAACCCACCGCCAAGAACACATTACTAGAGTATGGGAGTGTTCATCCCCGGTGCCAAAGAGACTCGATCCCGTTTAGTCAGTTCCTTCGTCTTAGGAGGAACTTCTCGATGATGAGCGATTTTCTCCAACAATCAGACATCCTCAAGTTAAAATTAGCACAACGAGGATATCCGCGTCGCCTCATTAGGGACTCCTTTAAACGGGCAAGGTATTTTAATAGAGACACCATGTTTCAGGATCATGACCAAGTGAGACAGGAGCGATTGGTATGTATCACCAAGCATTCTAGCGCCAACAATAAATTAAGACAAGCAGTGAATTCACTTTGGCACATTTTGAATACCAATGAACCAGATAACCCCATTGCAAAACCGATTTTTGCGTTCAGGCGGAACAAAAATCTTTGCAATCACCTTGTGTGTGGGAAGGTTGCGATGACTGGAGGACCTAAGCAGACTGGGATTTTCGGTCTACCACCGGTGGAAGGCAACCACCGATGTGGTAATTGCCAAGCCTGTGCCCATGCCCTTACAGGGAACAATTTGACTATCGGGAACCGCAGCATCAATTTAAACACGATGACGAATTCTAGATCTACGAATATTGTCTATGTTATTCTGTGCCCCTGTGGGCTCCCGTATATAGGGGAAACCGGGCAAGAGTGCCGCATCAGGATGGGCGAGCACAAATCGAACATTCGGAACTCCAAAAGTGGGGCCCCACTAGTATCACACTGGATCTCGGCCCAGCATTCTGAGACGGACCTTAAATGGTCCATCATCGAAAAAGTGAGAGATGTGCCTGGCAAGGATGCCACCTCTGTGAGACGGAAGAGGGAGGTTTTCTGGGTCTTCTTCTTGGACTCTGTGCACTCTGGGCTGAATGATGCCTGCCCATGGGAAAACGCGATTCTGTGAGCGATTCTTGGATGATTTATGTCCATAACACGTTGTTTTTGGGCTGGCCCTCATATCCATGAATTCTCATATACCCCCCACCCTTTGTTGTGACGCTGAGACATCCTTTCCAATATCTTTGTTGAGGGAGTTATTTGTTATTGCTCCTAGCTGCATTTTGGAAAAAGTGGCTATTCTTGGAAACAGTATGGTTTTAACCTATTGCTATTTCTTGGTGTGATCAACTTAGACATATGTGAGCAACTGAGGCACGAGACATGAGACGCAGTCGGCCTTCTTACGTATTCTGCTGGGCCGCTATTGACGTCACCGTTAGGACCACTAACAGTTTTTGCTGTAATGTGGAGGTGGTGCTTTGGACCCTGGGCGAGCAGGAATATATTAGGTATCAGGTTCTCTTGAGAGACTGAGATTGGCCGTACGATCCTAGTTCCCTGACCTAATCCCTGCCAGATTTTTGCTGCTGCACTGATTTGGCTCCGACATGTGATTGGGGTCAGTTTACGAGCGGATCAGCTGTGCAGAGGGGGCGTGGCTTAGCCGATTTAAATATCGGCGTACGACGAGTAGCTCCCTTGTGGAGACCGCACCTGCTGAGATTTGAGCCTGCCACGAGGAGCGACTACTGCAAAGATTTTACATACAGAGGTAGGAATCACCCCTAGATGGGCGCTGTGTATGTTCTAACCCTGGGTCCCCGAGAGCTCTCTAAACCTAGAGCGGGCTAAGCAGAGCCCATCTGTGGTTCTGTCTGGGATATGGGAGGCGATACCTGTAACTTCCTCGGTTGAATCGCTATTAGCGTTGATTGTTTGTTCCACCCTGGGGCAGCAATGGGTTAACTTGCTATACGACAGACGCGGGGAATTTATTTGGGGTGCACTGTAGGAACTGATACTTTCACATGCCCCCTTATTTGTGTCTCTCTGGCCTATACAGAATACTGGGCTTAAAACGTTTCCTACTTAAGCTAGCACAGCTTTTTCTGTTGGTTTATGTTTAGGACCTGGAAGCCTGCTCATCTGTTGTTCATAACCTCCCGGTCACCTGATAGGACGACCCTCGAGGACGTCGATTGAGCCCTCGGGATGCAGATACCGCCTGTTCCTTGGTAGGTGTCCCTCCATTTTTACAACGCAATACGCAGGGCTCGTGCCCGCCCTCTATTTAGGGATTAGGCGGGGGGAGCCTAAACCCACTATGATCTCGTGTCTGTTTGCCGCGATGACAAGAAGATTTACCGCGTCCCTCGGAAAAGTTTGTGCAGACTTTGTCCATGAGCTGACGGCCTAAATAGACTGGCCATTCTTGCAATTGGGAACTCCTTCTGAGAGTGATGTTATCTAGCACTGCTCTAAAATAGGGAGATGTCTCGAGGCAAATATCTTAGTAAGAAGGGGTAATAAGACGCATTTCCAAATTTTGTATTTGACAGATGCTGACATCTATTTGTACCTGTGTGGAAGGCAGCCTGGCCCGCGTATTGAAGAACGTGTTTAACTGGTGAAATGTGCTCGCGAACAAACTCATAAACACTGGTAAGTCTGTAGTTGAGGTAGTGCCGTTCAAGGTACCCGTGTGAGGCCTCCTTTCACCAGGTTTATCCTGACCTAATAGATCTTATGGTGTTTGATTACAGCGAGTCTTTCGACCCTCAGATAGGAATGGTCATTGACGTTGCTGGCAGAAGTTGAAGATTAGCTACCCAAGCGCATGTGGTGCTCTCCTTTTTGAGTAGGTATCCTATGGAGTCTTTTTTTTTGGGATATATGTGGAATGATAGAGGATTTGAAGATGGACGATGAGAGACAGGCTGGGTACATGATCTAAGATGAACTAGAGCCCTATGAAATCCCTGCTTTGTCTGTCCAGTCCTTTCTCTAGCCCCTTGCCCCCTATCGGTTATATTATCTGTCCGGGAAGCGTGTTCTAGTATGATACTAGAGGATGAATGAACTGATTGGTGAGAATGAAGGGATTCCTGAGCATGCCTTTGGGCAGAATTTTATTGTGTTGTTTATTTTTAATGTTCTAGCAACCTTGAGCTTACTGCACATACGACCAATTAAAACACTTTAGTATTGATATATCGATGTTAGCAAGGAATGTTACACTGTTCATCCTTGTCTAGGATAAAATTTGTCATAATATAATGTATATGTAATATCAGAATGTAAAAATTCAATGAAATCTTAATGAAATGATATATGTGTGCAACATTATGAATAGTGTTTTTTTCTACCACAGATCTGCTGTTGTATGTACTACTACCTGCCCCCCTACTTCCTCGTGTGAATGCCCTGTTGAAGGTGCGGCCATAGATCTGGCCGGACACCGAAACGCACGTTGGCGTTTTTTTCTCCTTTGTCCTGTGATTACTATCTTGGGTCTCTGGCGAGGAGCTGTGAAGGCCCTACAGGACGGGTCCAACTTGTCACTCTGGAATTACACTGAGGATGACGGATGAATGGTTGAATGTATAGTTTGTTGGCGTAATTGTGTGAGTATGTGTTTGACTGATGGATATATTTGGAATGTGTGAGGAGAATGTATCTAGGGGCTAGTATTGAAGTTTTATGATTTTGGATTGTATAAATTGAATGTTTATTTAAGTGTATTTATAAGAGAAGAAACGATAATTATGATACTTTATAATCCAGAATTTATGTATAAAGAAAAATAAAAAAATAAAAATATGATGTCTTCAGAGTTGTTGCACAGTTGATCATGTGGTTTGGTCCTAGAATGTGGTGAGCTCAATTTTGCTAATCTAAAAGCATTGGACTCCTTGTGAGCCAGCCTCGTATATCAAGTGGGGCAGACCCTTTTCTTGTTTGGTTGCTTTTCACCTCCTTCCTTGAATACCTCTCGCAACAAATTAAAATCAACTCCTGTCTCTCGAAGCCAACAAAAGTCACACTTATGGTCCTGCAAGGCTCGATCCTCTCCCCGTCCCTCTTCAGTCTCTTCATTGAGCCCCTCACAATCATCTTGAAAAAAGCTGGAGTGAATTATCACCTTTACGCTGATGACACCCAAATTCTATTTAAAAATCAAATCTCCCAGTGACATCCGACACCTCAATGTCACTCTAACCGAGATCCAAACTTGGTTCAACGCTAACCACTTAAAGCTCAACCCAGATAAAACGGAACTAATCCTATTCTCTCCAAAAAGCAACCATTGACCAATGCAAGAGTGGCTCAAGTATCTGTTTGCCAAAAACTGCCCCCTCGTCCTACCCGACTCAGTTAAGTCTCTAGGCATCACCCTTGACAAGAACTTATCAATGGAACCATACCTACCTCAGCAAAGCCACGGCGGCCAGGGGAAGAACGGGCGGGCAATCCGCTGATCATATCCTTTTCTTTTGAAATTGACCATGAGGGGCGGGGGTTTTTCTTTCTTTTTTTTTGGCTAACATGCTAAGGACTAAAAGACTCAGGAAGAACTTGGGGGAGGGGAGTGTGAGGACCCTTGCTGTCGCACACCCGGTTTACTACTGACGGGGGGGAGGGGGGAGGGAGGGAGGGGGTCGGGCCAGGGGGGGGAGTGAAGTCGGCGGATATGATAGTACATGGCAGAGCCGCCGGTTGCGTCATGAACAAAGGACCTAGAATCTTGCCTTTCTCCACAGGCACCCTATACTTTTCCTATTTCTTTTTTCCCATCCAGCACCCCGGGGGGGGCCGCAGAACGCAAAGCACATGCGACGAAGCCAAACCACCATGATAAATCCAACTAGAGCGGGCCTGTCCACTGACTTGAAGGTAGTGTCCATGAATGTTAAAGGACTGAACCACCCAGTCAAACGTAGGAAAATCCTAGACTACTTGTCCAAACTAAAGGGAGATGTGTACATGCTCCAAGAGACCAAGCTCTCCAAAGAGGAGGCGAATCTACTCAAAGCCAGATGGATAGGGGAGGTACTCTGCTCACCGGCAAAAGGGAAAAAAAGAGGAGTAATAACTATCCTGAGCAAGAAGGCCAACATAACAACACTAGCAGTAGACACTGATGAAGATGGCCGCATGCTCATAGCAAGCGTCCAGAGAGGAGGCGACACAATCCACATGGTCAATATCTATGCTCCGAACTCGGAAGACAAGCAATTCTGGCTGGGAGTGGACAGCAAGCTATCAGATCTCCCCCAAGAGGACCTCCTGATCACAGCCGGGGATATGAACAAGACGATGGACCAGGCAACAGACAGACACCCAAACAGACCAAGTCACAACTCCAACAACAACAACAACACCCTGAAAGACCTATGCACCAAACATCAACTGGCAGACCCGTGGAGGCTCCAACACCCGACAGCGCGAGAATACACCTTCTACTCACACCCACATAACTCCTACAGCAGGATCGACTACATACTGATGTCCAACACACACACGCACCTCATAGAAGACACGGAGATAGCCGCAATCACTGTCTCAGACCACGCTCACATAACACTCACTCTAAGTGGGAAACACAATGAGAACCCAACGAGGAGGTGGAGACTGAACGATGACATCCTCCAGAACAGAGAGAACGTCAAAGAAATTGAAGCCACAATCAAGGAGTACCTCGAACACAACGACAATGGCGAGGTAGGGAAAGACACTGTATGGGATGCCCTCAAAGCGACAATAAGGGGGAATTTGATAAACATCAAGGCCAGGATGAACAGAGGGCGGAACAAAAAACTCCGTGAGCTCGAGGAGGAAATAACAGCACTGGAGAGAGGTCACTGTGCTAACATAACGGACAAAAACACGCTCACTTTGCTCACAAAAAAGAAATACGAGCTGAACAAGATCCTAAGCGAAAGAGCGGGCTCCTGGTTGACGAAGTTCAAGTCAGTCAACCTATGTGCAGCAAACAAAGCAGGGAAACAGCTAGCGTCCTACTTAAAGGCAAAACAGAGGCAACACACGATAGCAGCAATAACGGACCGCACGAACAAATCCCAAACAACGAACAAAGGAATACTAGAGGTTTTCAGACAATTTTACCAAGAACTGTACACTGAGGATCAAAACTTGAGCAAAGATGCAGGACGCGACCTACTCAGTAAAACCAATCTGCCGAAGCTGGACGAGGCGGAAAGGGAATCGCTCGAAGCTGATATCTCGGAGGAAGAGATTGGAATTGCCATAAGCCAACTGAAACGGAACAAGGCGCCAGGACCAGATGGTTACTCGGCGACATTCTATAAAACCTTCAGCGAACACATCAAGACACTGATGGCACAAACATACTCCACATGCATCCAGAAAGGGAGGATGACGGAGTCCATGTGCGAGGCCAACATCACCATAATTCCCAAGGAGGGGAAAGACCCACAATATCCCCAGAACTACAGACCAATATCGCTAATAAACGTCGACTGCAAGATCTACGCAAAAGTCTTAGCCAACAGACTAAACAGGATCCTGCCGAACATCATCCACCCCTCACAAGTGGGATATATAAAGAACAGACTGTCGCAGGACAACACAAGGTTACTGTGCCACCTGATCAACCACACAGCAAGCAGCAACGAGCAGGCAGTCATGATAGCGCTGGATGCGGAGAAGGCGTTTGACAGAGTCTCGTGGCCCTTCCTGGGTAACTGTCTGGGAGCGTTTGGCCTAGGCAGGAAGTACACGGCGATGGTCATGACCCTCTACAACAAACCGAAGGCGAAAATAGTGGTAAACGGGAGCGCATCCCAAACGCTCACGCTGGGCAGAGGAACCAGACAAGGATGCCCCCTCTCCCCCGGACTATTCCTGCTCGCACTAGAGCCCCTGCTAGCCAGAATCAGGGACAACACCGAGATAACAGGCGTAAAGCTCAAGAGAAAGACCGTCAAACTAGCAGCATACGCCGACGACATCCTAATCACAACAGCGAACCCATCCACGTCGATAAAAGCTCTGATGGCCACAATAGGTGAATACGCAGAAGCCTCAGGCTACAAACTCAATAAGGAGAAATCGGAGTGTAAGCCAATGAATGTCCATACCACAAGAGAAGTCCTAGGCGATTCCGGCCTAGCATGGCAAACGAAACCTCTGAAATACCTAGGGCTCCACTTTGGGAGAGACCTCACGTCAACCCTGCAACACAACGAGGACCTCACGCTGAAGAAGATAAAGGAGAGACTGGAGTTATGGTCACCAAAGTTCATCAGCTGGTGGGGACGCATTGAAACGATCAAAATGATGATAACACCGGTAATAAACTACACGCTATCAATGCTACCACTTCCAATGACAGAGACTTTTCACAAAAAATTGGACCAGCTCATAAACATCTTCCTGTGGAAAAACAAGAAGCCAAGGATAAGCCTACAAAAACTAAGACTGTCAAGAGACCTCGGAGGCCTTAACCTGGCGAACTTCAAGACATACCAGACGGCTTGTCTGGCGAGACAGGGTATCGCCTGGGTAGATGCCACACAAACGTACAGGCCAGTATGGCTGGAGGTCGAACAAGACATCCTAGGAGGACTCAAGCCAATAGCACTCCTAACAGCGAACCGGCACCCACTGAAAACGAGCGCCATACTAAAACACACCAGAGATGCCCTGCTGAAAGTGGACAGGCACATGGCGCAGAAACTGAAGGGCACTGCTTGGGAATCCATCTGGTTCAACACTAAAGTGACCTACCAAGGGGCGACACTGCGCAATGATACGTGGATTGGAGAAGGCATCAGCACGCCCAGTCAATTGGAAACAAAGAAAAAACCGCTGACGTTCCAGAACGTGCAGCAGCTACATGACCTCCCGAACCAAGAGTTCTATAACTTCCTAAAAATTAAGACAGCAATAACAAAGGCCAACCTATGCGGAGGAGAGCCGGGGATCATCAAGTATCTGCAGCTCATCGACTCAGCAGGTCATCAAACGGCAAAAATCTATAAACTACTCAGCCCATCCAAGATGGCGCAGAACAAAAAAGCAACCAACACATGGGAGATGCGCCTGGGCAGGCAATTAAATGAAAAGGAGCGAGCGATAATGTGGAGTTCAGCGACAACAAACAAAATCACCCCACAACTAGCGCAAACAAAATACTGGCTGCTCCACAACGCATACTGGACGCCATCCAAACTCCACAAGGTCGGCATAGCAGACTCAGACAAATGCTGGAACTGTCTGAAAGAGGAAGGGACCCTCGAACACCTTATCTTCACCTGCGTGAAAGTCAGGAAGTTCTGGGCACAAATCAACACTTTCCTGAACGATATGCTCAAAACACATCTGGAGATCAGCTTCGTCAGCCTGGCGACTGAGCACCTAACAGCGAACCTAAAAAGTAAAGAAGAAAGAGAACTCCTAGACCTACTTCTCACAGCAGCCCTCAAAATGATCCTAACGAACTGGAAAAACACAGCCAAAGCAAGCTTTAAAACATGGATCAACTGGATTACCTTCCTGAGGGGAGCCGACAACATCACAGGCACCTTCTCGAAAGAACACAAAGCCAAGCTGCACATGTGGGACCCGCTTGATGAGCTCCTGAGGACGACCCAATAAAGGACAATCAAAGACAACTACGTGCGCGCCCCCCCCCTCTCTTCTCATTTCTTCTCCAGTGGAGGGAGAACAATAGATATATATGACCGTCGTCTGTGTACCTATATCTGTATATATATATTTTTGTACGACCTTCTTTTGTAAACCAATAAAAAAAATTCTAATAAAAAAAAAAACTCTGCAAAGAGCCTCTGTATGCACCATGTCTGAATAGATCCTCTCCCCGCACCATGAGTGAACAGAGCCTCTGTACGCACCATGTCTGAATAGATCCTCTCCATGCACCATGAGTGAACAGAGCCTCTGTACGCACCATGTCGGAATAGATCCTCTCCATGCACCATGAGTGAACAGAGCCTCTGTACGCACCATGTCTGAATAGATCCTCTCCATGCACCATGAGTGAACAGAGCCTCTGTACGCACCATGTCTGAATAGATCCTCTCCATGCACCATGAGTGAACAGAGCCTCTGTACGCACCATGTCTGAATAGATCCTCTCCATGCACCATGAGTGAACAGAGCCTCTGTACGCACCATGTCTGAATAGATCCTCTCCATGCACCATGAGTGAACAGAGCCTCTGTACGCACCATGTCTGAATAGATCCTCTCCATGCACCATGAGTGAACAGAGCCTCTGTACGCACCATGTCTGAATAGATCCTCTCCATGCACCATGAGTGAACAGAGTCTCTGTACGCACCATGTCTGAATAGATCCTCTCCATGCACCATGAGTGAACAGAGCCTCTGTACGCACCATGTCTGAATAGATCCTCTCCATGCACCATGAGTGAACAGAGTCTCTGTACGCACCATGCCTGAATAGATCCTTTCCATGCACCATGAGTGAACAGAGCCTCTGTACGCACCATGCCTGAATAGATCCTCTCCCGCACCATGAGTGAACAGAGCCTCTGTACGCACCATGCCTGAATAGATCCTCTCCATGCACCATGAGTGAACAGAGCTTCTGTAGGCACCATGTCTGAATAGAGTCTCTCCCTGCACCATGAGTGAAGAGAACCTCTCCACGTACCATGACCGAGGAGAGGCTCGCTGGGACTCAAAGAGCCTCTCCTATCATATGAAGAAAGCCTCTCACCTTACAGTGGCTAAAGAGACCCTCACTGGGACTTAAAGAGCCGCTGCAGTCATCTGAAGAGAGCGTCTTCACTTACAGTGACTGAAGAAAGCCTCACTCGGACTGAGGAGCATCTCTCCACTCACCATCACAGAAGACAGCCTCTCCACTTACAGTGACTGAAGCGACCCTATCCAGTCACCATGATTGAAGAGACCCTCTCCACTCACAGTGGCTGAAGATAACCTCTCTACTCCCCATGATTAAAGAGACTCTATCCACTTACTGTGGCTGAAGGGATCCTCCACATCCTTCCTGAATGAAGAGAGCTTCTCCACTCAACTAAGAACAGCATTGCCATTTTCAATGACTGACGGGAGCATGGCTAGTCACTGTGGCTTAAAACAAATCTCCACTTAGCGGGACTCAAGAGAACCTCTTGACTCACTGCGAATGAATAGTGTGTCTTAGCTTCAAGTGGTTGATAAGGCCCTCTCTACATACGGTGAATGAAGAGGGCATCTTCATTCACCAGGACTTAAAAGGCCCTCTCCACTCACCATACCCGAAGAAAGCCTCCCCACTCACTGTGACTTTAGAGAGCTTTGTAACTCATTGTGACTGACGAGACCCCTCCACTCATTGTGACTTTTAAGAGAACCTCTTGACTTTTAAGAGAACCTCTCTAATCATTTTGATGAAGAAACACTTTCTACTCACTGTGACTGAAGAGAGATTTTCGACTCGCCTTAACCCAATATACTGTTTCCCCCATCATGAATGACAGAACAATCTCTACTCATCTAAGGAATGACAAACGATCTCCCTCACCGACTCGTGGGTTATGAGCATACCGAGAAGATCTCCTCTGCTTCCTAAATGGTTTATCACATGCTCATCCCTAGACTGATGCTGATTATGAGGGATCTCATAGATATTTCCTTATGGCTATTCCCTGTCTGAGGTGACATGGTGGGCATGGTAAACATCGTTTACCACAAAGTTTTTACAACGCGGTACCTTTAGCACGCATCCCTTACAACGCAAGTCGTTACCACGACTTGCGCTGGAGGGCGCTAAAGGATTAAAAATAGTAAATTTACTATCCAAACACCTTCCCTAGGGTCCACGGGGACAGGTGTTAGAATAGTAAATTATACTATTCGAAATCCGCGCCCCCCAACGCAAGTCGTGGTAACGACTTGCGTTGTAAGGGATGCGTGGTAAAGGGATGCGTTGTGACGGTACGCGTTGTACCGTCATACATCCGGTGGGCATGAAAGCGATGGACTGGATTGCGACCCGGTGTAATTACCAGTGGCTGAGAATAATTCAGTCAAACCACCCATCACTTTAGGGTTTGCAACATGTATGGGCAGAAGTAGGTGCCATGTTCACTGTCATACGATTCAAGCAGCACCTAGACTAGCGGTTAGGTCTGCAATGTTCCAGTTGAAGCAGGACCAAGATTGATGTGCATGTGGCTGGTCCCTGTCTGAGGTGCCATAGTTGGCAAAAAACGATGAATTGGATTGTAGCCCCGAGTGGCTGAGATTAATTTGAGCAATTTAGCCATCACATTTTTGTTTTTCTCAGTTGCTTCTTATAGGCCTTTATAGGACTCTTGTGCCCTTGCTAGGCCTGTCAAGCTTACTTCAAGGAATGCAGACTCTGCCCTTGTTTTTGCAGATCTGGCAATAACTAGATTGTTACTTGGCACCAATCCCACAAACGTACATAAACCCCAAATATAAACATCAGTGTACTGTGGGAGGAAGTCCGGGGAAAAGAGGAAGACGAGGTCCCTCTTGAGGTTAGTGTGTGGTGGATGACTGCGGTCTAGACACACGTGCCAATGAACTTAAAAGCTAGCAACACTCAGTGGAAACCCCCTTAATCCCCCTGCACCAGTGACTCACATTGTTACTACTTTTGTGAAGCGATGAATAGTACTATCCTTAGCTCAGTACCATGCTCAATAGTAGGCAGATGGTGCATAACCTGGATGTGAGGCACAGCCACCGCGATAGCACAGCATTTATAACACCGTCTTCGGTCTTCCATCACAGAAAGTTTTTGCCTTGAAATAAATCCTTTATCATTTTAATATCTGCACATTTTAAACCAATAGTCGGGTTCTTTGATTTGATATACAAGTACATGTCTGCATGACTTTAAGTCAACGTTACAAATTCCCAGGACCAAACTGAGTAAATTCTCAAAGGTTTCCAGCCAGGGAATGAAAGCACATGCTGGAATCTGGAGTATTTCAGATAAGTCTTCGGGATGTTATAGTCACTGCTGTTCATATTACCTGTTGACAAACGATCCAAGATGGCCACCAAGATTTAGTGCGATCTAGAAAAATGGACTTCCTTTTACTTTGTGTAAGGAATCAGACCCGGTTGCATGTAGACTGGTGCCACTGACTCTGTATTCCTGTATTTTTCCCATATCACCAAGGGTAGCCAGCCTCTTCCAGTGACGCACTCTCCGTGACCAAAGCGGATGGATATACTTACACCAAATTCACAAATTATGAACATATAACGAAACAGATCCAGAACTGTGGTGTAACTGCGATGCTTCAATAGTTGTGACAACAACTCCCTTAACTGATTTAGGGATACGTTATTCAACTCTCCTTCTCCTCTTGTAACTGCCATCTGTCAGGCTTGGACAGGTTACATTTAAAAAAACTGGATTTATTCAGTGTTATTGAAACTGGACTCTAAAGATCGCAGTACTTGCTGCCAATTGTCAGACCCTTTCGGCAAGTCCTGGGTCTGCTAGGCCACAACAGGGCGTGAACAGGCGTTAACCGCTGCTACCCTGGGGCCATACCTACAATGGCCCTGTAAATTGAGCAGTGACTTCACCCATATAGCGCTTGACCCTTAATGGTAGAGGTGGATGAACATTTCAAAGCCTACTCAGGTGGGTGGTGTGGGGTTAGAGACTGAGAACCGTGCAACAATTTGCAGACAATACTTGATATTATGCAAGCCATGCAAAAGCGTAGTCAACCCTCTGCTGCCTGGTATAATCCTAACAGTAAAGAAGCTCAAAGCAGCCTTGAAGCAAGCAGAGAGGAAATTACATAGCTCTGAAAACGAGGAGGATAAAATACGGCTAAGATCCTCCCTGTATGAAAATAAGAAGGCGAATTGTTTAGCAAGAGAAAGGTATCCCCTAGAGCAAGTTATTTGAGGTCTGGGACAAAGGGGGAAACAAAGCAATAAATATTAATTAGATGTCCCACTAGACCTGTATTACTTCCTAAAGGGCTACAAGTGGCTCAGGTCAGTTTCAAGTATTCTCTTAAATCCAGTGATAATTCCATCCCGGAAGGGGTTCCTATAAGTACTGCTCCTGGAGAGGTAGACCAATTAGTCTCCTGTCCGAAGAGATAAATATGCTTCCAAATATAAGGGAGTTTCTTTTAGAAGTGATGCCCCATCCGGCAGTATTAGGTAGAACCCTTCAGATCTCCAGGCCGTGGCATGTTTGCTGTGCAAATCAGCAGTCTACCTATTGGTCTACCTCTCCAGAAGCAGTACTTATAGGAACCCCTTCCGGGTTGGAATTATCACTGGATTTAAGAGACTACTTGAAACTGACATCAGCCCTGAAGAAGTCGCGGCGAAATCCCCTGAATCCCTGTAACAGTGATGAAACACGTGTTGGCTAAGAAGTCTTAAAGATCTTGAATTAAAGACATCTGAAAATATAAAGACAATCATCATTGTGATATTTAATGTAACTTCATGTATTTACTTTGAACGTGTGCAGAGGATTTGTATATATAGTCAGTCTTTGGTATCAGTGTTCAGGGACTATACTGCTAGAAAGTGTTTGCAATCTGTTTCTGCTAAGACCATGCAAGTCCTTAAGATTTGCAAAGCCACCTGGGGTGGCAGACGTTTTGGCATGCCACAGCTCTCTTGTGGAACCAAATGCCACTGTATTAAAGGTCCCAATTAAACCTCATGAATTTTACAAAACATTTAAAAACCTGGTTTTCTCCTCTTTCAGCTACGTTTTGACCTGACTATACTTTTTTGTTGATTCCAATAGTGCAGACAGCAGCGCCAAGACGCCTTTTGGGGCATTAGTCACACTTTATAAATAGAAATCAAATCAAGTTTTGTCCTCTCCATCTCTTGTTTAACAGCCTTCTCCAATGGACCAGGTTTACTTAGGTGGCAGATGCAGTTCAGTTTCCAACTGATCTTTTGCTGGTCTTTACTGGCCTTGAGTTCATCCCACTGGCCCGCACATGATATAGCAGCCCAACTATGCTGGGTTTCAATGATTTTGACGTTATGGGAAGATGCACGATTAAATGGCACCACTGTCCAGGGGTGCAATGTTGTTGACAGCATGGGCAGGAACATGCGGAGAGAGGTCCCACTGCCATAGGCCAATGTCCAACCGCTACTATTAGGGGCACAACTCTCTGGCACAGTTCTTCCTCAGTCAACCACCACACTGGCAGAGCTATTGAATACATCAGCTTCACCAGGCAAACTCCTTCTGGGGTGGTACACTACAACACACAGATCACAGGCAGAACCTACAGCAGGCGGATCTCGCTGGGTTTCTCTTCTAGGAAGACTTTTTGCTAGGACACCTCCAGTGCCCCTTTCTCACGTCATCAGTCCACTTTCCATTGCAAATACTGAGCAGCAAGTTGCAGTCTTGTGAAGCAATGGTACCTCACCACCTTGGGAAGCTGGCAATCGGAGACTCCAGTCCTGGACCACAGAAGAAGTCTTATGCCCTGGTATGTGGTTAGGAACACTGGGTGGAAGTTCCAGGCGCTCTTTACAGTCCTTCCAGGTATTCTTTGTTGATTCTGTGTCTCTGCCCACAAAAGACTGCTAGAGAATTCCACTATTTGGTGTATTAGCACCACCCAAATCAGACACAGTCTTTATAGTCAGGTGACAGCAGGAAGGAGAATGGGTCTGGGAAGCACTTTCTCAGAACTACACAAAACACTAGCACAAAGGAGGTGGCAGCCTTTTTCACTTTCCAATCAGCTGGCGTTTGTGTTGGGCACTTCCAGGGGAACACAAAGCAGGACATACCTAAGGAAAAGCCTTGTACTTCAAATACACCGCAGTTTCCTGTCCTCCAACACCCATCCAGTTCATTAACTAACAAACAGTTAGCTCTCATGGTTCTGAAATTGACATAGCCCACTGAAAGGTGCCCTCTGTCCTCTATTGCCCTCTGTCCTCTATTTTGTATCCATTACTCATGCAATGGTATCAAAATGTATCCTATATTGTCCATTCTCTAACGTGGCACACATGCCACAACCTAAAAGAATGCACACACGTAAATCTGCATATACTAGACTTACGCTCACGAGGATGTAGTGAAGGGCCTAGTTGTAATGAACTGATTAGACATTTTACATAGTGAATCATATATGCCACTTGCCTCTGTAGGAATCAGGAAAAAGGCCTGTCCTATTACTAACAATTCAAGCTGCTATCACTGTCAGTACTTTACAATATGGTGAGGGCACAGTTATCCCTTCTCTATGGGCGGCACAGCGGTGTGTCTCTCCAGACCAAAGAGACTCCCACAGCACTCTATATTAAATAGATACAGCGGCACATGGCACACATGCATAATTGTCAGTGTACTCAAACCAAACAAAAGTGCAAAAAGACAATAACTTGCAAGCATGTTCTTTCAGGATAGAGGTTTATGCCTAAAATCATGCAAGAGACATTCCTGTCATTGGAATGACATTGGTTACCTTATAGTTCATCTCTGAAAACATGCCCAGCCTTCCCTTTTGCTAGAGTATCTGAAAGAGCCTTTGGCCACACTGCTTGTACCACACTGGTTAAGGTCATTGTTCACCAAACAGTCATCCCCTGTCTTTCACTTGAGCAGAAATGGTACCTGAAGAAGAGCAACACTTCCTGTTGGAACCTGGTAATGCTCTGCGGCTCTTCTGTGACACCAACCAGACTATTATTGTAAACTGGTAAAAGGAGAGCACCCTCCTGCAACATTCTGTCCCTGATACCATTCCACAAAGCGTCCTTGTGTTATACTTGTTTGACTTTATAACCACTTAATGGGGTATTGTTCTACAATGATTCTTATGAATCCCCAAATGTACCTCTTGTAAACGTTATCACATAACATGTAAAGCGCTCTGATACTTCGGGTCTAGCTAGCACTATATAAACCTCAAAATAATAATAATAGTATGAAGGACAATATTGTCGGCTGTAAAAACTTAGCACAGTGATGTATCTTTGAAATGCAAGTAGGCATTCTTGATTGCAAAGAGCATAATTGTCAATGCAAAAGGCTTGTGTGGAACAATGTAATCGTTCACATGTACCCCTTCTATATGTGACGTGTCAGAATCCCTTTATAATGTCGATAGTAGACAGCTACCACAGGGGCATTGCTAGGCCGTCTTATACCCTTTCTCTCTTTGCTCTCACTCCTCTTCCCTGTATCCCTTTTCTCTTGTATGCTCCTGTTTCTGCCTCTTTCTCTTCCATCTGACATCTTTAATCTTTGTTCCCTTCCCTTTAGATTTTCCCTCTCCTCACACTTGCCATCTATCGCTCTTTTTCTCTTGTTTCTCTGCCCTAGCCAATCCACTCTACTCGTATCCCTCTCTCTCTTCCTTTCCCTCTACACCTATCCGCCACTTCCACTTTCTACCTTCAACAGTCTCTCCCATCTGCTCATTCTCTTCTCCTGCCATCTCTCTTCCAACTTTTTCTGTTCTCTCATGGAGAAGGCATGTGGGCACACACAGACAGGAGAAAACTGTGGGATTTATTGCGTGTAGTTTCACCAGTATACCAACACTAACGAGAGCAAGCACACATACATCCAGGATATGCTTTCAATGAGCACACACTGCACATCACTACATCGTTCGTGTCATATATTCCTTGCTGGCATACATACAATCAGCACATGCACTAATACCACATGTACTACCCAGTACTGTACTATCTCTGTATTGTGCCCTTGGCAGCACTGCACATCTACCTGATGTAGACCAAGGGTTAGTTATGCACACAGCAGCACAACTTTTTTAAAGGTGAGCATGCGTGTAGGCCTCACTCTATTACATAGGGTAAAAAGGGCCTGTTCACTACTACTAATTACTACACAGGATGCTGCCACAACCACACTTGTGCTGCTTGCCTCCTGGTGAAGACAGGAGCCTTCCACCACAATGAGAGTAGTGCTTTGGGCGCCCCTCCCAGTCCACCAAAACTGCAATCCATGAGACAGGCCTATAGGCCTATGTCACAGCACACTCGCACGATCTGTGTTTACCTGTGACAAATTAGTATTAGGGATCCATACCACAGTACAATTGGGCTCTCAGGGCAGGGGTAGACGTCTTTAACCATGCGGAGGACTTTTCTATCCCAACACCAGACACCCCAGATTTTCTGTGATAGTCCTGTTTTTTCTGCATCTGTCCCAGAAGGCTTTTGTAAATTAAAACCTTGGCTCGGCCAAGGTTTACAAATAGGAAGTTTAGAGAGGTGTTGATTTTTACCATTTTGTGCAATTAGAGGATGTCTGACCAGAAGGAAGACAGACAGGGGCATGAAAAGAACATATGTTCAGCTTCGCCAGGTGGTGAGTTACAGGCCCAGCAGGTGTCGGTGTCTTTAAGTTTTAATCTGAAGAGTTTACGGGTGTAAAGTAGAGGAAGTGGGCAGCAAAGAAATGTGTTTGCATCAGTGGGGGGGTGAGTTTGTTTTGGACTACGTGTGGGCAGATTTTCGACCAAGCCTCCTCTCTAAGAGGTGTGTAATCTTTAGAAGAAAAGTATGATAACCATTTGTTTAGTAGTGAGGGCGTTCTGATAAAGATTGGCGCTTTGGAGTAATTTATAGATCTTGAATGGGGAAGGACCACCCGAATGTATAAGTTGTATCTTTCTGAGGTGAGTCAATTTCTGAAGTGGACCCAACTCGGTCACTTTCGCTTTGATCTGTAGGAAGTCATAGAAATCCCTATTTGAGAGACCATGTCTACTCTGTAGAGCTACACACATCAGTGGTTTGGAGTCGTGTAAAGGTCCGATAACAATGAGATGCCTTTAGCTGCCTATATCTGACGATGGCCATTGAGTTGGTTGTCTGAAGCTCGTTATTCCATAACCATAGAGAGAAAGATTTGTGTATGCTGGATGCCAGAGATTTATCCACTGAGAGGAAAGGCTGAAATTGTATCTCTAAAGATCTTCCTGGAGTGTGGATAGGATTGGTTAGTCATAATCGGGTTGGCTTCTAAAGTGAATGGGTGACTGACTGACCTCTCCACGATGAGCCATGCAGGCTTCCTGGAAGATTCAGTCTAAGACCAGCGTGTACCTTGCGAAGCCAAATATGCCGTTTGGTTGGATACCCAATTAGGGAGGTTGCAGCCTCCTATCTTGGGAAGACTCCGTTTTTTTAGGCTGAATCAAACTTTTTTCTTGCTCTAGAGAAATTCTAAGACAATCCTATCGATTGTAAAGAAGAATGTGTGAGACAGGCAGATAGGTAGCATACTATACAGAAAATTAGTCAGTGGGGAGCCATAATTTTCATAGGTTCAAGTCTGCCCCACCATGAGATACCATGCAGACAACAGGTCCCTAATTTGACCCATCATCTTTTTTTTCATTGATGGCAACCGATTCTAAGAGATCGTTGCAGAACCAGATGCTGAGGTATTTGATATTAGATTTCAGTTGAAATTTGGAGGTGCCAGCAGTGGAGGTATGACAGTGGATGTTCAGACACATGATCTCTGTTGTATCCTTGTTTAAGGAATAACCAGAGAAGCAGGATAAATGATCAATAATATCAAGGATGGATGAGTTGGGGGATTCCATAAATATTATTACGTCAGCTTCTTATGCAGCATTCTTATTAGGTATGTCACTGAATTGTATGCCTGGGATGTCTGTGGACTCATTTAACACTACTAGAAGGGGATCAATGGCTAATGGAATAGTAGAGGGGATAATTGGCAGCTTTGGTGGGTGCCCTTTTGTAGGGTGAAGAGTTGTGTTCCAGCTGTGGGGTTGGAGTATAAGGTCATGGTCATTCTGATGAAGGGGCCACCTAGGTTGTATGTGGGTAGGACGCTTCGAGATATGGCCACAAAACCTTATCAAAGGTCTCCTCGGCATGTAAGGCTGTAGCTGCTGCTGGTGGGGAGAGTGGACAGAAAGCTTTTTCGATCAGATGGGAAAATTAAGCACATGTTGTCACAGGCCGGGTGGCCTTTGATAAAGCCTGTCTGGGTGAGATGAACCAATTTGGATATTAGGGGGGAAAGGCACTTAGCAAGGATTTTAGTGTAAATCTTCACCTCCATGTTTATTAGGGAGATGGGTTAAATTGTTATGGTTGCAGTGATCTTTCCCATCTTTGGGGATGACCACGATGTTAGCCTTGGAGGCAGAACCCAACACTGAACCAGAGGTAGTAAAATGGTTTAGGGCAGATTCAAGTGATTCTATAATCGTGGGAGCAAAGGTTTTATAAACTTAAAATGGAAAGACCGCCTGGTTCTGATGCTTTACCAGCTGGGATACTTTTTATAGTGAACCTAATCTTGTCTCTGTTGATTGGGCTGCCTAAGGATAGTTCCTCATCAATCGAAATGTGTTTTTTTGGGAGGTTACAGAGGAATTCTAGACAGGCATCCCAGGGAGTATTAACTGTCGGAGTGTATAGTTTGGTACAGAATTTTTGAAAGACTTTTAGGATTTCATCCGTCAACGTTTAAAATTTTTCCTGGTCATCTTTAATACTTTGGATAAATTTAGAATTGCATTTGAACTTCAGGTATGCCATTAGTGATCTACCTGCTTTAAGTAAAAAAAAGAAAAGTGCCCTTCTTGGCATGTACCCATAGATGAGCGTGTTTACTGATGATGGAGTTGAATTCCTATTTGAGTCGTTTTAATGCCACCATATCTGAAGGGTCATTATTTTATATAAATACCAATTTGTTGGCCTTGATCTCGCAAGTTAAAATATCTAGGGATGCTTTAGTTACCTTATATTTCCTGGACATGCGGCTTATGGCGACCTCTGAAAAAGCATTTCAGGGTGTCCTATAGTATTATCGGTGAGAATGTTGAGTCTTTGTTTTCCTGTTTGAATTGGGCTAGTTCTTTGTGTAGCTCATTCACAGTGTCATTATCTTCAAGAACCTCTGTGTTCATATGCAAGATTTGCCCCTTAAATTGAGTGGGGAGGATATGTAGAGGTATTGAAATAGCTGCATGGTCTGAAATTGTGATGGATTCTATTGCTGATGCAGAGGATGTGTCATGAAGTAGAGAGAGGTCAACTAGGAGATTTTCTTTTTTTTTTTTACTCGGTTTATTAAATTTAAGTTAGTCATACAGTAGTTAAAGTATAACAGCATTTATCACAAGTTGTCTGGGTATGGTTTACCTTACAGTTTTCATTTCAAACCATCAGCGACCCATTACGAATCTTCACCGTTTCTCTCCACAGTAGTCCCTTCAAAGCTAGTTCTGCCTTTCTGATTGGTGGGGGAGACACATATATTACACCTGTGGGCATTCCATTTACTCCATATCCGATCCCACTTCCGGGGGCACCCTCTGTCCATATAGACGACCCTTTCCGCTATCATGCACCAGTCCGTGTTTCTTTTCCACTCCCCCAGCGTCGGCATCTCCCTAGCTCTCCATTTTCTGGCAAATGTTTTGGTTTGAAATTGTCGTTTTCACGGTGACCCAGAGCCACTCCATGCGATTCATGTCAGTCACTTCCCATGCGTTGAGGATGAATCTCCCCCACACACTTCCTGCAGCTGAGACACTACAGATTCCTGATAGAGTTTGACAGCTGGCCATTCCCACAATATGTGGTAGAACGTACCCTCCTGTTCGCAGAGTCTTCTACACTTAGCATCTTCCTTCCTTCCCATTTTCGGTAGAGTACCACAGGAAAAATAGGATCTGTGAAGTATCTTAAGCTGGATTAGCCTAGGTTTTAATGTTATGGCAACTTCCCTTGAGGAGGCAAGTGCTTCCTGCCAGTCCCTGTCTTTTAACCTCCCAAGGTCTTTCTGCCAGAGTTTGCAAAGACGCGAAAGAGGGTCAGGCAAATTATGACCAGGAGAGAATTGATTCTTGAGAAGGTATTGTGTGTTGGGGAGAAGAATGCGAAGTCGCTTCCTGAGGGGTTATGCAATCTCCAGACATCGGTTAGATGATGAGTTGTACATAGGGAATTTATTGCTTTGTGGGATTGTGGGGATCCTATATCAAAAAGGAAGATTATGGGCCATATGTATGAAGCCTTTTTCCCGTTTGCAAACGGGCAATTCTCAGAATCGGCCCGTTTGCGAATTTGAAAAAGCCTTTAGGATGGATCATTCCAAAAGTCCATCGCAAAATAGAGAATTGCAAAATTTGAGATTCTCTATTTTGCAAGTGCAATTAAGGAATTGCAAATTGCGATTCCTTGAATGCAATTCTGGAAGCACCAGAAATTTGCTATTTGGCCTTAAGGAATTGCAAATTACCATCAACTTCAAGTTGGTGGTAATTTGCGATTTTCTTTAAAAAAACTCTTTTTTGATTTTGTTAAAGTGTCATATGTCGCACATGCATGCACTTAGGGCATGTATGTGCGCAAAATGTGCACACATGCATATTTCAGGGGTGCAACAGGGTGTCCTTTTGGCACCCTTGCAACCTTGAAATTGCGTCCTCAATTTGCGATTCTCTAATTGAAAATCGCAAATTGAGAATGTCTTCCCATTCATTCCTATGGGCCTCCTAGCCCATATGAATGAATGGGAAGGTATTCCTTATTTGCGAATCTCAATTTGCGATTCGCAAATAAGGAATATGTAGGATTCGCACATTTTTTAGCAAATCCTACATACATTGCATTTTACGATTCTTTAATTGCGATTTGCTAAAAAATCGCAATTTGAGAATCTTAAAACTCTTTTTTGATACATAGGGCCCTATCTGTTTAAGGTGGCATCCATCTGCAGGTTGAAGTCGCTGTCTTGGAGAATTCAGGCATTGGGGAGGGAGCGAGAGTTTTGCAGATAAGCTGTCCCAGAATTTGGGATTGTCTGCGATGGTGGCATAAATGTGTACTGCATAGAATTTGGTAGTACCATTTTGGAGGCGAGAAATCAGCCTCCTGCCATCATTATCTGGTTCTGACGTGATGATCAAAAGACAGGAATTTTTGGAGATCACTGTGTTTACACTGTTCCTTTTAGAGCAGGCAATATCGGAAACCCAACCAGAGCGCAAGGACGCTGCTTCTTTGTAGCCGATCCTAGTTTCCTGTAGAAAAACCAAGTAGCTTTTAAGAGATTGGCAGTATTCTGAGAATTTTCTGCGTTTCACCGGGTGGCTGAGTCCTGTGGTATTAAGGGAAACAATCTTTAGCCTCTGGGTACGTTGGTCAGCCATCTGAGTGGTGGAAACCTATAGTGAACATTTCTTGGAGTTAGGGCACTATTTGTGGCAGGGTAAGAGGGAACTCAAAGCTGGCACATGACTTAAGGGAAGCGAGGGCAGCAAAACAGAGAGAAAAGAGGGAAACAAAATGGAAAACCATAGAGTGTTGTGAAACAAAAGGCCCCCACTGGAAGAGGAAGGTCTCTAAAAGACAAGGTGTGGGATACAGGGCAATGGATATTGCACACAAGAAGCAAGAGGGGGCTCGGGATCCACCGCATCAAACAGAAAGTGGAATAGGTGAGGAACACAGCCCTGCTGGACGTTAAACATGTAAAGCAAACATATTTATAACAGTAATTAGTATGCAAACACAAATAATACAAAATATTGTGGGTGAGCTAGGGAACTAGAGTGAGCATACCAAACCTATGGGAGAGTAGATATTACTTAGTTATGGATTGTGGTACTGCACTCTAATCGATTGTCAAAGAGTTTTAAGTAGTGTTGCTGCTAAACAAGGGTGACAAAACATTTCAAAACAGCAGAAAAGATGACCCTGAAAAATGCAGAGTAAAATCATATAGTAAGGTGTAGCATCATGAATATTCAACACTTACAAAGTACACAGCCCGATAGGCAGCAGTAGTAACTGGATTGATCTTCGGATTAAAGTTTAGCTGAGGGATCAACCACGGCCACCCTGGGAGTCCTCCATTTGAGACTCTAGGGCATGGGTACTCACAAACTTTCTCTCGGGGGCCAAATTTACAGTGTGGTTTGTGGCCTAGGGCCGCACCGGTGGGGGCGGGGTCAGTAGGGGAGGGGGCGGGTCGAGAGCAAAAAAACCTGTGACCTTGAGGTAGAACACAGGTCCGTGCAGCGGACGCCTTCGTCCACTGAGCCACCAGACCCGGCATACACACATCTCTCTCTCTCTCTCTCCCTCTCTGTCTCCCTCTCTCTGTCTCCCTCCCTCTGTCTCCCTCCCTCTGTTTGTCTCCCTCTGTCTGTCTCCCTCTGTCTACCTCCCTGTCTCCCTCCCTCTGTCGCCCTCCTCCCTCTGTCTGTCGCCCTCCCTCCTCTGTCTGTCGCCCTCCCTCTGGTTCCCTCTCTCTCCCTCTCTCCCTCTGTCTGTCTCCCTCTCTCTCTGTCTCCCTCTCTCTCGGTCTCCCTCTCTCACGGTCTCCCTCGGTCTCCCTCACTCTGTCTCCCTCTCTCTCGGTCTCCCTCTGTCTCCCTCTCCCTCCCTCTGTCTCCCTCTCTCTCTGTCTTCCTCCCTCCGTCTCCCTTCCTCTGTCTCCCCCCCTCTCTCTCCCCTTGACTCCCTCCCTCTGTCTCCCTCCCTCTCTCTCCCTCCGTCTCCCTCCCTCCGTCTCTCTCCCTCCGTCTCACTCACTCCATTTCTTTACCTCGGTCTCTCTCACTCCGTCTCCCTCCCTCCGCCTCTCACCCTCCCTGTCTCCCTCTCTCTCTGTCTCGCTCTGTCGCCCTCTGTCTTCCTCTGTCTCCGTCCCTCTGTCTAGCTCCCTCTGGTGCCCTCTCTCTCCCTCTGTCTGTCTCCCTCTCTCTCTCCCTCCCTCTGTCTCCCTCCCTCTGGTTCCCTCCCTCTGTCTCCCCTGACTCCCTCCCTCTGTCTCCCCCTGACTCTCTCCCTCTGTCTCCCTCCCTCTGTCTCCCTCCCTCTGTCTCCCTCCCTCTGTCTCCCCTGACTCCCACCCTCTGTCTCCCTCTGCCTCCCCCTGTCTCCCTCCGGTGCCCTCTCTCTCCCTCTGTCTGTGTCCCTCTGTCTGTCTCACTCCGTCTGTCTCCCTCTGTCTCCCTCCCTCCCTGTCTCCCTCCCTCCCTGTCTCCCTCTCTCTCTGTCTCGTTCTGTCTCCCTCCTTCTGTCTCCCTCCGTCTGTCTCCCTCCGTCCGTCTCCCTTCCTCTGTCTCCCTCTGACTCCCTCCCTCTGGTGCCCTCTCTCTCCCTCTCTCTCCCTCTGTCTGTGTCCCTCTGTCTGTGTCCCTCTGTCTGTCTCCCTCTGTCTCCCTCCCTCCCTGTCTCGCTCTGTCTCCCTCTCTCTGTCTCGCTCTGTCTCTCTCCGTCTCTCTCCCACCGTCTGTCTCCCTCAGTCTCCCTCCCTGTCTCCCTCCCTCCCTGTCTTCGTCCCTGAGTCTCCCTCTGTCTGTCTCCATCTCTGTCTGTCTCCCTCTCTCTCTGTCTCCCTCTCTCTGTCTCCCTCTCTCCCTGTCTCCCTCTCTCTCTGTCTTCCCCTCCCTCTCTCTCTGTCTCCCTCCCTCCCTCTGTCTCCCTCCCTTGGCCTCCCTCCCTCGGCCTCCCTCCCTCTGTCTCCCTCCATCTCCCTCCCTCTGTCTCCCTCCCTCTGTCTCCCCCTGACTCCCTCCCTCTGCCTCCCTCTGTCTCGCTCCCTCTGTCTTCCTCCGTCTCTCTCCCTCCCTCTCTCTCCCTCCGTCTGTCTCCCTCTCTCTCCCTTGGTCTCCCCTAACTCCCTCCCTCTGTCTCCCCCTGACTCCCTCCCTCTGTCTCCCTCTCTCTCTGTCTCCCTCCCTCTGTCTCCCTCTCTCTGTCTCCCTCCCTCTGTCTCCCTCTCTCTGTCTCCCTCTGTCAGTCTCTGTCTCCCTCCCTCTGTCTGTCACCTCACCCAGTGTGTGTGGCAGCCTGGGCTGAGACAGCTTCCAGGCACACACACACAGCAGCACTTGAGTACTTCACAGGTCTTTAAAAGACCATTTACTTGTTAATGAAGTATTGATGTATTTCACCTCTTCTTAGCACCCCGGCATATCCACTTTGACTATCGCTGGATTTGCCCAGCCCCCATAGAGCAAGGTGTCTCAGAGTTGGCGCTGCTGCAGGGGTGTTTGCTGACACTCTTTAAAAAAAATGTAATCAAAAACACAGGTACAATGTCTGCAAGGTCCGCGGGCTGCCAAGAAAGGCTTGCCGGGCCGCTGGGTGTTGCCCAGAGAGTCAATCATTCTGCGGGATCCAGGAGCACATAAGACTGATGCTGTTAAACCCGGTGCTGCTAAACAAGGACAACAGAACATGCCAAAACAGCAGAAAGGACGACAACCCTGTGGGAGAATAGATATGACTTAATTATGGCTTGTGGGATTGCATTCAAATAGAGTGTCAGAGAGTGTTCAGTAGTATTGCTGCTGAACAAGGTCGACAAAACATGTCAAAACAGCAGTAAGGACGACCCTGAAAATTGCATATTAAGAGCATATTGTACCATGTAAAGCAAACATATTTATAACATTTTCTGACTTAGTTATGGCTTGCAGGATAACACTCTAATAGATTGTCAAAGAGTCTTAAGAAGTGTTGCCACTGAACAAAACAAGTCAAAAGAGCAAAAAGGATGACCCTGAAAGTAGCAGAGTAAGAGCATGTAGTAACGTGTAGAATCATGGAAATACAACATTTACAAAGTACTGGGCCCAATGTGTCAAATGGATTTAACTGCGGGCTAAAGCCTGGCCGAGGGATCAACCAGGTCCACTCTGGGAGTCCTCCATTCGAACTCTAGGGTGTTTTCTAAGAAAGTCATTAGTAGATGATTTTAAATTTGGATTTAATCGCTATGTCCAGCAGTGTTTTCTTGAGTGCTAGAAAGACCTTTTTCTAGAGACAGTATCTCTGGCATAGTCTTGAGAGATAGAGAACGTGGCTCCTTGCCAGGAGTGTGATTTAATCTTTCTCATTTGCATTAGGATGGGCTCTAAGTGTTGGTAACGTAAAGGCCTGAACATCATAGCACGTGGTGATGCCCCGGTTACTTACCAGTAATCGTCATTACTCCGAGTATAGTCTTCCTCGCCACATGACTAACAAAGTGAGCTTCAGCTCCACACCAGAACCCCCCCAAAGCAAAAAGTCAGCCTCCCATGCCTCCCATCCCTTCCCAATATGGCCGACCCATTACACCCTTCACCTCTATAAGAAGAGGGCCGGCCCAACCTATCAGCCTGAAACTACCAAGCACAAACATGAAGCCGATAGCCAGACAGGGAGGGAGGGATGGGAACTCTTGTGGCGAGGAAGACTATACTCGGAGTAATCAATCAGTGACACTTATAAAGCGCGCTACATACCCGTAGGGTCTCAAGGCGCTGGGGGGGGGAGCCGCTACTGCTCGAACAGCCAGGTCTTCAGCTTCTTCCTGAAGGAGAGGTGGTCTTGGGTCAGGCGCAGGTCGGGCGGGAGGGAGTTCCAGGTCTTGGCGGCCAGGTAGGAGAAGGACCTTCCTCCTGTAGTCGCTCTTCGGATGCGGGGGACGGCGGCGAGGGCGTGGTTGGCTGATCGGAGGTGGCGTTTGGGAGTAATGAAGATTAACGGTAAGCAACTGGGGCATTACCTCCTCGTTAGTCTTCCTCGCCACATGACTAACAAAGTGAGCACATACCAAAGCCAAGCGGCTTCATGGAAACTCACAAGAAACCAACAGACCAGAAGGGGACGCCCATGAAAGAGGGCAAACCCAACAGACCAGAACGAGTGGAAGGACCACCCAAGAGAGGCAACCACGAGCAGGAAGAACCCGCCCGGGACAGAAAGACACTAGGAAAAGCCGAAAAACCCGGACCCCAGAGCCACAAATCACCACCAGAAAATCCGCCCCAAGCAAAGCCGAAGGAGGACAGAGAAGGCACGGATCCAGACTGCACGGATCCAAAAGCAACAGCAAACAGGGCCCAGAACAGAAAACAGCAAGCCGGGCCAAACACACCAAGACCGCCCAATGGACAGCCAAAAGTGAGAGGGGAGCAAAAACCCAGAGAGAGGAACTGAAGGAAGAGAGTGCATCCCCACCACAGCGACCCAACAAAAAAGCCACAGCAGGCAAAGAGACGCATTCCGACAAACACAGCAACACCGCAAGGCGGACCACCAACCGCGAGAGAGTCGGAGCCACCAGAGGAACAAGGCAGCGGAACCAGACTCAATCAAACAGGCCGGCAAGAGCCCAGTCACACAGGGGACCACCCGGAAGGGATCGCGACACCAAGCAGAGAACCCAGGAAGGCACAAGGCAAAACGGACCCAGGAAAGGCGCCAGAAATGACCCTAAAGAGACCTGGCCAACAAGGGAACCCAACCGGCAACAGCAAAAAGCGGAAAAGCCCATAGGGCCGCCCATGCCCGTAAGGAAGGGAAACGCAGCGCGGTGACCCGAGACCGCACAGGGACCAAGCAACCCCTCCGAGTAAAGTACCATAAGGAGGAAGCGAGCCACCGAAGCGAGCACCCAGGCGGCCACACAGCCAGCAAGCCAACAAATAGGCCCGGCACAGCCCAACGAGGAAGAACCGACAGCAACAGGAGTGCACAGGGAGAGAAAAAAAAACACAGGTAGAAACACACCAAAGGTGAGAAGGACAGAAGGTAGGGCGAATTAAGCCCAAGCCATGTCAAGACCCCCAGGGAGCCATCAGAGCCAACAGGCCCCGGGACCCCAAGACCAGGGACAAAAGCCGAGGACACAAAACCACATCGGAAGCGCAGGTCCCTGCCAGGGCGACAAGAACTGGGAGCACCAGCAACCATGGACACTGAACAGCACCGCTGGAAACAAAAAACCAGCAAGGGAAATAATTGCATGCCACAGTTCTGCTATTAAACAAAACACGTGTATTTGTAAAGCACACTCATCACCCGTTTGTCTCAAGGCGCTGAATAACAGATGTTGATTTTTACCCAACGGTACTCAAAGTATTGGCCTCAGATGGAAGAAAGGCTGAGTGGACCCACCGGGAACTGAACCTGTGACCATGAGGTCGAACACATGCCCCATGCATTAGTCCACTAAGCCACCAGACCCGGCTCCAAAGAGCAACGGCACCCAAGTCAACGACCGCAGCAGCAGGCGCCAACGGAGACGCACCCATGTGAGCATCACCAACAGGACAAAAACCCTGGCCAGGCCAAACAAACCCAGAAGCCCCAGGAAAGCGCAAAGCAGGAGCCCGGAAGAGAAGGCCAAAGAGCCAACACCGGGGAGCCAAAGGAAACGGACAGCGCCAGACGCTCCCAGGAGAACTCCCATCCAGGCACCAAAAAGGACTGACCCATAATCACTGCATGAGAGAATATAACAAAACATGTGTACATGTAAAGTGCAAGTGCACCACAACGGGAAACCTGGAGCTGAACAACAGACGTAAGTCTCAAACCAACTCAATGGGACCCACACCACAGACCTCAGGAGGAAAGACTGAGCGGACCCGCCGGGATCCTAACCTGTGACCACGAGGCTGAGCACATGCCCCAGCAGCCAACGCCCAGTCCACGAGGCCACAGGACCCATCCAGATGAGAACATGAGCATGCAGACCGGGACGGCCAAAGCCAAAGCGACTCCAGCAAGGACAGTACCACCGTGCCAAAAATCACCGGGGCGAACCCCGCAAACACCCCGGAGCACAAGGCAGGGGACAAACCACCCAGAACAGGAACAAAGAAGTCCCAGCAAAGCAGGGGAAAACCCCAGAAAAACCAAGGCACAGTAGACAGAAGCCAGACGGGAACCCCACCATCATGGGAACCCACCGAAGCAGCACAAAACGGGAATCCAAGCACGCCCCCAGGACGGCAAATGCCACCAACACCGGGAAGGAGGCACCAGACTACCGGCCGCACCAGGAGACAGGGCGGGTAAGGAGCCATCGGGGCAAAAGAAAGGAACCAAGGAAAGGCCAGAGGCCCCGAGACCAACAGGAACCAGAGGAACCGCAAAAGGACAGACAGGGGAAATACCACCAGTCAACAAGACCCAAAACACGTCCTGAGGAAGGCCCCAAACAAGGCAGACAACCCCAACTGGAACAGCCGATGGCCAAACAAAACCAGAAGAACAGGACCCGCCCAGAAGGACCCGCGGGACCGGCAAAAAGCGACCCTGCAATAAAAGTCCAGAACGCACACCTCAGTAGAGGCGGGCGCTGAACCCCCGACCAAACCAAGCATGCACCACCCAAAGGCAGCAGAGCAACCAAAGAGCCACAGTACAAAAATGGAGAGCAGGCAGGAACCGGAGTCCATAGGACGGAAGGACCGCAGGCCCAAAGCCCAAAGAGCGAGCCCAAGCGACCAGAGGCACAAGACCAACCAGTGAGCAAATGCTCCTGAGTCAGACCACACACACTCCCGGACCACGAAATCCGTGGAGACCCGGTAAGCTCCAGGACCACACACCGCCGCGCAGCACCGTTGTCGCGTCTCGATGGACAGGCGGGCGGCGTAACAATAGCTAGTGTTGGTAACCCCGCAATAGGAGCCCCGTAATCCGAAAGCTTGTGCCGATGACAGAACGCTGCGCAGCCCAGCCGCCGCCCGCAGCAGCGCCTCAAGGTGCAGGCGGGCGGAGAAAAACAAAGGGCGCCGTGATTACGCCGCGCAGCCCAGCCGCCGCCCGCAGAAGCGCCCTGAGGATCAGGCGGGCGGAGAAAACCAAAGGGCGCCGGGAGAACGCTGCAGCACACCTGCCGCCCGCCGCAGCGACCGAGGAGCAGGCAGGCGGAGAAAACCAAAGGGTGCTGGGAGAACGCTGCAGCACAACCGCCGCCCGCCGCAGCGCCCGAGGGGCAGGCGGGCGGTGAGAAGAGTAGTATCACCCACAATGAAGCAAGCCGGAAGAAAGTGAGTGGCAGTCCTGGGCAGCTGCTGCGAAGCACAGCCACCACCCGCCACAGCGCCGCGCGGGGAAGGCGGGCGGGTGGCGTGATTTAAAGGGAATAAGTGCTCAGTACCGCTGCCAAAGTGGCACAATGGGCAGGTGGGCGGAAACAATCGGGCACAGAGCAGGACTGGCCAGAGAGAGCCAAGCGAGCAGAGGCGCGGCAGAGCGCCGATGCCCACCTTCCGTACCCGGCCGCCCCCCCCTGTTAACCCATGCCTCGCTGGAGCAGAGCCTAACCGGCCCAAACACACTGGGGGAAGGAAGGGGGGAGAAAAAGGTCCAAGATTCCCTGGTCCGCTAGAGCAGGACCTACAATCCCAGACCCACGTACCTGCTATAGCAGACACCACTTACCTGACGAAGCATCCGGAGAGAAAATGCATGCATAACTAAAAAAACAGGCTGATGGGTTGGGGCGGCCCTCCTCTTATAGAGGTGAAGGGTGTAATGGGTCGGCCATATTGGGAAGGGATGGGAGGCATTGGAGGCTGACTTTTTGCTTTGGAGGGTTCTGGTGTGGAGCTGAAGGTCACTTTGTTAGTCATGTGGCGAGGAAGACTAATGAGGAGGTAATGTGGCATTCTCCATCCTGAATGTAGGTACTCCGTGAGCTCTCTTTAGTTCAAAGTCATTGTTAAACTAAATGCCTAAGGTTGACGGGATCCAAGCTTCCAGGAAGGCAGTCGCTGAGGGTGTCTTGTCTTCTCCTCCCTCCGGAAGGCCAAAGATTCTAAGGTGACCTCTCCTGTTCCAGTCCTCCAATTCTGTTAGTTCGCATCGAAGAGATGTAAACATGGAGTCATTTTTGAGCAGGTGTTTGGACTGAGCCATAACACGGTCCTCCGTCATGCTTATTCAGTTTTCATGACTCGCAGATTCAGGTCCTTGAGGTCTCTCCTAATCGCGAACACTACCACTTGTAAGATGTCAGTGTTAGTCTTCAGACCCTATGAAATGTCGTGGACATCATTCAGTTTTTTAAGGATCACTTCCAGTGTGGAATGGTTCTCCTCTTTGTCTTTGACTGGTGATTCAAGAATTGTGGAGTCTTGTTTTGATCTTTTCAGGCCGCACTTGCCCTCCTTCTTCTTGTAGATTTTGTGGTATTTGTGATCCGCCATACTTACTGGATATCTGATCGCTATTGGAATCAGGAACTATGCAGTACTTAGCGGAGAGCTGCATAGGTTATTGCAATGTGAGAGCACCAGTGATGCAAGATACTGGGCCACCAAGTTTAGACAGTCGTTCCAAATAAGTTCCAACAAAGTTACTACTGACCCTGAACTAATTACCACACAGTACACCCTTCAGGTAGTAGAATAGGGGAGCCGGGAGCAAACGGCACTCAGTGATAGGAGGATGGTACCTGGAATCATTCTTGCACTCCAGCTGTGCTCAGCGCTTTAAAACACTTGAAAGGCAGTATTGTCAGGTTCAAGCAAAAACAACAGGTGATGGACAGAATGCAGAACAATGTCATACATTCACCCCAGTACAGAGATCTGGGCCTAAATCCATCGTTTTTTTGCTCACCATTCCTTTCCAGTTTGAACCCAGCCATATGCAAATCAGTCTTGACCCTGTGCCCCATGGGAACAGTCCAGCCCGAACTGCCAAGCCAGGTCCTCCCTGGACTGGAAACAAGCATCCAAGGACCGGTTTCGGGCTTTCAGCCCTCATCAGCCTGGATAGCCAAGATAGCCTGGCTGATGAGGATTATGAATCCGAAACCGGTCCAGGATGCTTGTTTCCGGTCCAGGGAAGACATGGCTTGGCAGTTCGGGCTGGACTGTTCCCATGAGGCACAGGGTCAGACTGATTTGCATATAGCCATGTCTGAACTGGGGTGGCTGAGTGAACTAAAGAATGGTGATGGATTAAATCCAGATCAGTTGACTGGGGGTGAGTGTTTGATTTGTTCAAACGCTCCGTCCATCATCCCCTTTTGTATAGTATTGTCAGGTTGCCACTGAAACACTTGAAAGGCAGAATTGGTGATGAAGGTTCAGAAGCTATGAGTGCACCAGTGTACCAATGCGCCCGTCTTGATATATGCAGCAGGGTCAAACTGCCACTGAATGGTCACATCTAGTCACGTACTCCACAGGTATTCCGTAGGTACTCCGCAGGGGTCTCAGTCACTCTGTAACAGAAATGGCAAGATGGTACCTGGAGTCGGGCGAGTCAGGTGCTCCACAGGCACCTGAGGGTTCCGTTCATGAAGGCGAGGATCGCCCCACAAGGTCAAGGGCAAAGGGTGGAGACAGGCTGTTAACTAGCCCGTCTAGTGTTTTGATCACCAGACACCGCCATCTTGTTTCTGTGTGGCGCTCAGTGTCTCTTCCCGCTCACGTTGTGGAGGAGAAAGGGTTCAGGGATCCGCAGGGTCAGTACTCCACAGGTTAAATTTTGCCCAAGGGCTACCAATGGAATCCGCTATTGGTGGACAGAATAACAGCGTGCCCAATTCACGCTCTGCTGATAGGATGCTGCCATCTTGCCACTACTTGCGTTGTGTTGTTTTTAGGGCTCCCCGACCCCAGATGGTGTCGCGGGTGTGGCGCCCCAGGGCGTCAGGTAGAGGTCCGTAGTTTTCTGAGCTCAAGGAGACTGTCAGCACGCCCGAAACACGATCTGATGATAGGGTGCCACCATCTTGGCTCTTTTCACTTCGTGTAGTTTTTTAGGGTTGCTTGGGCCTGCTGATGTTGAAGGTTTTGTGCCTCGGGTGTCAGTGTCAAGGACTGTAGTTTCTGAGCTCTAGGAGATGTACCACAGGATCAGCAGGCTATTAGCGTGCTGTCTCCCGTTCTGATAATAGGGTGACATCTTGTCAATTATTGGCTCCCCTAGCGTTGCGGGGAGGTGAGTTTCTAAAGCTCCCTGAATCTGATGAAGTTGCAGGACTGGTGCTTCAGTACATCAGGGCAAGAGGTCTGCGGTTTCCCAAGCCTGTGGAAATGTTAAGGGCTCCAGGAACAGACTAACGATGCAGTGGACTCGACAGAGCGTAGAAGGATGCTGCCATCTTGCGTGAACACTGGCCGTGCCGCCATTGACACTTAGCATATTTAAATGCCTTCCCTGCCATCTCCCACGCTACTCTAAATCACCTGGAGTGCGTCCTAGATGTGATAAAATCCATTTGAAATATTCCATTTTGTTTCAAATGTGAAAGTAACATAAGCTGCCAGAAGGTCAGTGTTGTAGTTCTAGGTTTGGGTTAGCACCTGGCCGTTTTTTTACCGACTTGAAGAGTATTTCGATGTCCTGGCCTCTACAAAAATTATGAAAAGAACATACGCTAATATTTCTCCCCCTTTTCAGTACATATTTTATACAGTAAATATAAGAACGCACTGTCAAATGTTTTCTAGAGCATACTTAATAATCCTAGGCTTATAATTAAAGTAAACAATAACTGAAAGGTCATTTTAAAAACTAATAAAGTTTTTTATATAAAGTTCTTTATAAGGATCAATTCCAGGCGTTTGCATAATCTTAAAACGTATTTTTCTCTGGTAAATATGGCACCCTAGCCGATACCTATATCAGGGGAGAGGATGTGGTCCGTCGACTTTGGTGCTGGAAACCAAGGTTCGAGCCTCGGGGTCGCATCCACAGCCTGTGATTCTGGGCAAATCACTTAATCTCCCCGTGCCTGAATGTGTCCTTGTGTAACGTAACCGGTGCTCATGTAAAGTGCTCCAATACCTTCGGGTCGAGTTTGCACTATATAAAACTGCATAAAAAAAAAAAATACCACCATCCAGGTCTGGAGTTTTTGCTAACAGCATTAATTTCAGAACTTCTAGGTGGTCTCGTTTTTAAGTTCTAGATATCAGTCAGTTAATACTAACTGCTGTGTTTTACAAAAAATATGTGTGTACTGCACTACCTCACGGGAGGCTAACCTGGTGTTGTCTTCACATTGAATGTTACATGCTTTCTATATGTTATTGATACTTTCTACTTTTTGTACAGCGCTCTGATGCCCATGGGCATGACTGCACTATAAAAAAAAATACATAAATAAATAACAGTCCTGCCAAGTATCACGCATCATGCGTTAGCCTAACGCATTTCTATGTGGTACTCCGCATTACCGCACTGAAATGCTTTGTCAAGCATATCTAATGTTGTGTCTTAGCTGTCACTGAAAGCCCCAAGGCAGCTGGTAGCGCGCCGTGGCATGCACCGATCATGCTGTGTTCCCGCAGGCTTCAGCTCTCGTGCTGTAAGCTAAGGCAGTGCTGTAAGGGTCACACTATAATGCGCTGCTGATAGTCCAGGAAATGTACTTTTAGTTTCTGCTAGCCGAGCCTGAACTTGCTGCTTTCGATCAGAGGAGGGCGCAAAATTTAAACTGAATATCTGTAATCAATCTAACGATCTTTCTTCTGCTTTACGACTCAGATTTGAAGGTCGAAGGCAATTGCCGCCCACCTTCAAAACTCATTGCCTAGTCTAGTTGCATCACATACTCTATGTAGGCGCAATGGCAGTCGCCTGTCAGGTTACCATTGTGACAAATAAGCTTCCCTACAATACTTTTTAACGCCATGAGCATGTTGCACTATGGAAGAGAGCAAGCTGCTTCCTATAAACATGTCACGTCAGGCCATGCTTCTTCAAGATTGAGTGACTCAAAAAGCTAGCAAAGAAAAACAGGGTCTCACTTGCGGAGGCTGGTCGTGGAGATCAGCTGCTCATGTGGATCCGACACCTTTTCCTACTTGACACAACAGAGTTTATTGGGTCTGGGGGCGTCAGGTCTCTGATTGTTTCTTGTTCTGTGCACACCACGTGCAAACTAGGTGACTGACACTGCGCGATGACCCTCTCTGGAAATCTGGTCTTCGAGCAGGCAGCAATGGCGTGGGCAGCATCCCTCCTGTGTTATGCCCCTTTTGCCAGTGTGCTGATGGTTATCTTGACGTAGTGCATGAGGTGAGGTGAGCTGCTGCATTTATTTCATTTTGTTAATCCATCTAGATTATAGATTAATCAATCTCCCCACTTCTGCAGGCATGGAGAGAGAGAGTCCCGGAAACTCGGACTGCTCCTTGGCACAAGTGGAGCTTACCAGGTGAGTGAGGCAACAAAATAAGAGGGAGAGCTTAACCAGAGCCAAGCCGGCAGCGGCTCTGGCTCTCAGAGTCTATGCACAAGCAGAGCACTTAAATTATTTGCCACGTAATTCATATAAAACAGTGTGCTAATCACAAACCATAGGACTGGCCGCACAGGACTGTTTTTCAATAAGTGCAAGTATGTACCGAAACCTGATGAGATCAATGACTCTTACCTCGCTTTGAGCCAGAAGTCAGCCCCTTTCCCCATCCCTATTATAATTGGCACTATCAGAAAAAAAACTGTCCACTTGCCTAGACCTCCTGCTCAATACTCCTCTATCCACCTAACTCCCCCCAACATCGATGCTCCCCGCCCTCTCTCTTGCATGCTCCTAAACTGCAGATCAGCAGTACAACACGCCACAGACATTGCTGAAGCTCTACTCTCTGAAGAAACTGACATCACTTTCCTCACAGAATCCTGGCTCAATGTACACTCCACCCCCATTCTAGACATTCTCACCCCCCAGGGTACAACATCAGCAGACAAGATAAGCTGATCAAAACTGGGGGGGGACTAGCCATCATTCACAAAACTGGAATACAGATTACCAAACTTAAACCTGCAGAATACCTATTGTTTGAATACCTGGGTGTTGAACTCACTGCCAAGGGCACCTCACCCATCAAAGTCCACACCAACTACCATCCTCCTGAATAACGTACCTTTTTCCCCGAAAAACTAACAGACCTAATAACACGTTTCTCCATGACAGACACAAAAGACGTGTTCCTGGGTGACCTCAATATCCACTGGAACGACCCAGAAGACTCCACTGTCCAGAACATATCCAACCTACTTGAAATATACAACCTCAAACAACTCTGCAATAAACCAACTCACATCAAAGGTGGAACGCTGGATGCGATCATTACCAACAATGAACTGGTCTCTCTGATAGCGATTTCTCCCACTGACTGGTCCGACCACCACCTCATTCTGTTCAAGATTGCCACACATTTCAGCCACCAACCTATTTGTGATGACAAGCCTAAGCACTGGACCAGAAACATCAAAGAAGTCCTGTTACCCGAACTTGTATCCAGGATTCATGCCCATCTACAACTCCAACCTTCATCATGGACGGCCAATGACCTCACTACACACTTTAACTCAAAAATGACAGAGGTTTTAGACCAAGTAGCTCCACTCAAACTCAAACAAATGAGGCAAACCAAATCTAAACCCTGGTTCAACGTGGATCTCAATAATGAAAGGCGTCAACCCAGACAAATGGAAAGGTCTTGGAGACTAAACCCCATGACCTAGCGCAACTTAGATCTGCTCTGCAGGCATACAAAAAACAAATTTTCAGTGAAAAGGCGTCTTTCTTCCGCATCTAGCTAGATCTGGCAAAAAACAGACAGAGAGAACTCTTCAACATTGTCAAAAGCCAAACAAATTGAACTCCCTCTCACGAAATCAAAGCCACCAAAGAGCAATGTGAAGAAATTGCCACCTTCTTCACTAATAAAATCTCAAATATTGATCAATCCTTCATCCAAATCGCAAACCTTCCTTCCCTTTTAACCTGCCCCTCTTTAAACACCCTTGTCCAATCAGAAAGAGTTCTTACCAAGGACAATCAGATCTGTCTCCAGCTAAAAAACAATGTGCATTGGTCCGACTTTGAGCTAATGTCGGAAAACGAGGTCTTCAGTATAATTTCTAACCTAAAACCTTCCTCCTACACTATGGTACCCCTCCCATCCACAATTTTAAAAGAACTCAACCACACCATTTCCCCTTTCCGGACAAAAATCATCAACACCTCTCTCATCTCAGGCTGTGTCCCAGACTCCCTTCAACTAGGACAAATCACACCCATTCTCAAGAAACCAGGGGCCGGCCCTAATGATCTTAACAGCCTCAGACCTATCTCCAACCTCCCGTTCCTTGCAAAAACATTGGAGAAATGCGTTCTCCACCAAGTCAACAAACACATTGATGAGTTCAACCTCCTCAACACCTTTCAATCAGGATTCAGGAAAGGTTGTAGCATTGAAACAGCTATGCTCAACATCTCTGACGATATTCACACGGCTTTAGATGAAGGTGATGCCTGCCTACTTATCCTTATTGACCTATCTGCGGATTTCGACACAGTAAATCATCCAGCTCTTCTGGAGGCCTTGTCGAAGCAATCCAGCATTAATGGTACAGTACTAAAATGGTTCACCTCCTTCCTCCTTACACCAATGCGGACAATGGAGATCGGCATCAGGGAAATCCCCGAGGGGGCAACAAAAGGGTTCAAACTTTTTCCGATACCACGGATTCGGATGGTGACAGTGGTCCCAATAATGATCCTAACTACAGTGGTGGGTACCATCAACACCCTGATTCGTTTGATAGATCCAACGGTCAGGACCATTTTTTATCCAATCGCAGAGGCAACTTCAGACCAAGGAATCGAACACCTCGAGGACCGCAGTTTCATCAGGGTCAAGGCCAGGGCCTTCCTCAGAGATACATTCAGACACGGAACACACAGTACTGGGGAAGGTGAGCAATATCCCAGTCTTTAATCTGTCTGGAAGTTGTATCTCTGATGAATCTATGTCCCTTTTATCACATGGTCTCTCTTTTGTGCCGTCAGTCAATTTCAATCGTTTTGAGCTGATGAAAGATATGCATGCATTTTTCAGGAAAGTCCACTTGAAGAAATTCTTCCTCTCTAGACCGCCTATAGAGGAATCTGAAAATGCCTCTGGTCTCAGACCGCCATCAAATTTTACTCCGAGTCTAGATGTACTTGGACCTGAGGTGGGAGTGTTTGAGAAGGCGGTTATCAACAAACTTGGTAAAATGTTGAAGTTTGTACCCCACCCTGGCTACAACCTCTCTGCGGATGAAAACATAGCCCTAAAAGAACTTTGTGATAACCCCAAACTTACCATCAAGCCTTGTGATAAAGGCGGGGGAATTGTAGTATTTGAGACCACCACATACATAAACAAAATGAATGCTCTTCTCTCTTCTGAAGTGCATTACCATCACATCATGAGATGCCCTGAAGAAGCGTTAAAACGACGTATCCTTGACGTGGTAACCACTGCTGTGGACGATGGCCTTATTTGCACCAAAGAAGCGGAGTATCGTACTCCCACATTCACCAGGATGCCCATTATTTATGGCCTCCCGAAGGTACACAAGAACCGTGCTGATCCGCCCATGCGTCCGATTGTGTCAACGATTGGATCAGCAACAGAACCTCTTGCCAATATATTGATACCTTTTTGAAGCCTTTGGTTTGCAAGCTTAGGTCGTTTATCAGGGACACAGGACATTTTATCTCTAAGATTGAGAAATTACCTTTTGATCCAAGATCTGAGCTTTTGGTTATGATGGATTTGGAATCCCTTTATTCCAATATCCCCCAGGAAGGGGCCTTGAAAGTATTAGAAGAGATCCTGACGAGAAAAGTGAACCTCCCTAATGCCACTGTGATCTTGAATTTTTTGAGGTTAGTGCTTGGGGAAAACTATTTCGAGTTTAACAAACAATATTTCCACCAGGTGAAGGGAGTCAGCATGGGGGCCTCGTGCGCCCCCCGCGTGGCTTGCCTTTACATGGGCCATTTCGAAGACATTAACATCTTCAACGAGATGGCACCGTTTTTCGAAAATGTGCGGGCCTGGTCCCGCTTCATCGATGATATATTTTTCATCTGGAGCGGAGACCAGGCCTCACTGGATGAGTTGGTCACCTGGATTAATGCTGCTGACCCTAATCTTTGGTTTACAGCAAATGCGAGCAATGACAAAGTTGAGTTCTTGGACATGTGGGTGAAACATGATGAAGGATCTCTGTTTGTGTCTTTATACACTAAACCCACCGCCAAGAACACATTACTAGAGTATGGGAGTGTTCATCCCCGGTGCCAAAGAGACTCGATCCCGTTTAGTCAGTTCCTTCGTCTTAGGAGGAACTTCTCGATGATGAGCGATTTTCTCCAACAATCAGACATCCTCAAGTTAAAATTAGCACAACGAGGATATCCGCGTCGCCTCATTAGGGACTCCTTTAAACGGGCAAGGTATTTTAATAGAGACACCATGTTTCAGGATCATGACCAAGTGAGACAGGAGCGATTGGTATGTATCACTAAGCATTCTAGCGCCAACAATAAATTAAGACAAGCAGTGAATTCACTTTGGCACATTTTGAATACCAATGAACCAGATAACCCCATTGCAAAACCGATTTTTGCGTTCAGGCGGAACAAAAATCTTTGCAATCACCTTGTGTGTGGGAAGGTTGCGATGACTGGAGGACCTAAGCAGACTGGGATTTTCGGTCTACCACCGGTGGAAGGCAACCACCGATGTGGTAATTGCCAAGCCTGTGCCCATGCCCTTACAGGGAACAATTTGACTATCGGGAACCGCAGCATCAATTTAAACACGATGACGAATTGTAGATCTACGAATATTGTCTATGTTATTCTGTGCCCCTGTGGGCTCCCGTATATAGGGGAAACCGGGCAAGAGTGCCGCATCAGGATGGGCGAGCACAAATCGAACATTCGGAACTCCAAAAGTGGGGCCCCACTAGTATCACACTGGATCTCGGCCCAGCATTCTGAGACGGACCTTAAATGGTCCATCATCGAAAAAGTGAGAGATGTGCCTGGCAAGGATGCCACCTCTGTGAGACGGAAGACGGAGGTTTTCTGGGTCTTCTTCTTGGACTCTGTGCACTCTGGGCTGAATGATGCCTGCCCATGGGAAAACGCGATTCTGTGAGCGATTCTTGGATGATTTATGTCCATAACACGTTGTTTTTGGGCTGGCCCTCATATCCATGAATTCTCATATACCCCCCACCCTTTGTTGTGTCGCTGAGACATCCTTTCCAATATCTTTGTTGAGGGAGTTATTTGTTATTGCTCCTAGCTGCATTTTGGAAAAAGTGGCTATTCTTGGAAACAGTATGGTTTTAACCTATTGCTATTTCTTGGTGTGATCAACTTAGACATATGTGAGCAACTGAGGCACGAGACATGAGACGCAGTCGGCCTTCTTACGTATTCTGCTGGGCCGCTATTGACGTCACCGTTAGGACCACTAACAGTTTTTGCTGTAATGTGGAGGTGGTGCTTTGGACCCTGGGCGAGCAGGAATATATTAGGTATCAGGTTCTCTTGAGAGACTGAGATTGGCCGTACGATCCTAGTTCCCTGACCTAATCCCTGCCAGATTTTTGCTGCTGCACTGATTTGGCTCCGACATGTGATTGGGGTCAGTTTACGAGCGGATCAGCTGTGCAGAGGGGGCGTGGCTTAGCCGATTTAAATATCGGCGTACGACGAGTAGCTCCCTTGTGGAGACCGCACCTGCTGAGATTTGAGCCTGCCACGAGGAGCGACTACTGCAAAGATTTTACATACAGAGGTAGGAATCACCCCTAGATGGGCGCTGTGTATGTTCTAACCCTGGGTCCCCGAGAGCTCTCTAAACCTAGAGCGGGCTAAGCAGAGCCCATCTGTGGTTCTGTCTGGGATATGGGAGGCGATACCTGTAACTTCCTCGGTTGAATCGCTATTAGCGTTGATTGTTTGTTCCACCCTGGGGCAGCAATGGGTTAACTTACTATACGACAGACGCGGGGAATTTATTTGGGGTGCACTGTAGGAACTGATACTTTCACATGCCCCCTTATTTGTGTCTCTCTGGCCTATACAGAATACTGGGCTTAAAACGTTTCCTACTTAAGCTAGCACAGCTTTTTCTGTTGGTTTATGTTTAGGACCTGGAAGCCTGCTCATCTGTTGTTCATAACCTCCCGGTCACCTGATAGGACGACCCTCGAGGACGTCGATTGAGCCCTCGGGATGCAGATACCGCCTGTTCCTTGGTAGGTGTCCCTCCATTTTTACAACGCAATATGCAGGGCTCGTGCCCGCCCTCTATTTAGGGATTAGGCGGGGGGAGCCTAAACCCACTATAATCTCGTGTCTGTTTGCCGCGATGACAAGAAGATTTACCGCGGCCCTCGGAAAAGTTTGTGCAGACTTTGTCCATGAGCTGACGGCCTAAATAGACTGGCCATTCTTGCAATTGGGAACTCCTTCTGAGAGTGACGTTATCTAGCACTGCTCCAAAATAGGGAGATGTCTCGAGGCAAATATCTTAGTAAGAAGGGGTAATAAGACGCATTTCCAAATTTTGTATTTGACAGATGCTGACATCTATTTGTACCTGTGTGGAAGGCAGCCTGGCCCGCGTATTGAAGAACGTGTTTAACTGGTGAAATGTGCTCGCGAACAAACTCATAAACACTGGTAAGTCTGTAGTTGAGGTAGTGCCGTTCAAGGTACCCGTGTGAGGCCTCCTTTCGCCAGGTTTATCCTGACCTAATAGATCTTATGGTGTTTGATTACAGCGAGTCTTTCGACCCTCAGATAGGAATGGTCATTGACGTTGCTGGCAGAAGTTGAAGATTAGCTACCCAAGCGCATGTGGTGCTCTCCTTTTTGAGTAGGTATCCTATGGAGTCTTTTTTTTTGGGATATATGTGGAATGATAGAGGATTTGAAGATGGACGATGAGAGACAGGCTGGGTACATGATCTAAGATGAACTAGAGCCCTATGAAATCCCTGCTTTGTCTGTCCAGTGCTTTCTCTAGCCCCATGCCCCCTATCGGTTATATTATCTGTCCGGGAAGCGTGTTCTAGTATGATACTAGAGGATGAATGAACTGATTGGTGAGAATGAAGGGATTCCTGAGCATGCCTTTGGGCAGAATTTTATTGTGTTGTTTATTTTTAATGTTCTAGCAACCTTGAGCTTACTGCACATACGACCAATTAAAACACTTTAGTATTGATATATCGATGTTAGCAAGGAATGTTACACTGTTCATCCTTGTCTAGGATTAAATTTGTCATAATATAATGTATATGTAATATCAGAATGTAAAAATTCAATGAAATCTTAATGAAATGATATATGTGTGCAACATTATGAATAGTGTTTTTTTCTACCACAGATCTGCTGTTGTATGTACTACTACCTGCCCCCCTAATTCCTCGTGTGAAGGCCCTGTTGAAGGTGCGGCCATAGATCTGGCCGGACACCGAAACGCACGTTGGCGTTTTTCTCTCCTTTGTCCTGTGATTACTATCTTGGGTCTCTGGCGAGGAGCTGTGAAGGCCCTACAGGACGGGTCCAACTTGTCACTCTGGAATTACACTGAGGATGACGGATGAATGGTTGAATGTATAGTTTGTTGGCGTAATTGTGTGAGTATGTGTTTGACTGATGGATATATTTGGAATGTGTGAGGAGAATGTATCTAGGGGCTAGTATTGAAGTTTTATGATTTTGGATTGTATAAATTGAATGTTTATTTAAGTGTATTTATAAGAGAAGAAACGATAATTATGATACTTTATAATCCAGAATTTATGTATAAAGAAAAATAAAAAAATTAAAATATGATGTCTTCAGAGTTGTTGCACGGTTGATCATGTGGTTTGGTCCTAGAATGTGGTGAGCTCAATTTTGCTAATCTAAAAGCATTGGACTCCTTGTGAGCCAGCCTCGTATATCAAGTGGGGCAGACCCTTTTCTTGTTTGGTTGCTTTTCACCTCCTTCCTAGAATACCTCTCGCAACAAATTAAAATCAACTCCTGTCTCTCGAAGCCAACAAAAGTCACACTTATGGTCCTGCAAGGCTCGATCCTCTCCCCGTCCCTCTTCAGTCTCTTCATTGAGCCCCTCACAATCATCTTGAAAAAAGCTGGAGTGAATTATCACCTTTACGCTGATGACACCCAAATTCTATTTAAAAATCAAATCTCCCAGTGACATCCGACACCTCAATGTCACTCTAACCGAGATCCAAACTTGGTTCAACGCTAACCACTTAAAGCTCAACCCAGATAAAACGGAACTAATCCTATTCTCTCCAAAAAGCAACCATTGACCAATCCAAGAGTGGCTCAAGTATCTGTTTGCCAAAAACTGACCCCTCGTCCTACCCGACTCAGTTAAGTCTCTAGGCATCACCCTTGACAAGAACTTATCAATGGAGGCCCACATTAAAAAACTCTGCAAAAGGTGCTCTTTTCTCACTAAAACACCTCACGAAATTGAAACCTCAAGGCAGTAGTTCAATCCCTAGTTTTCTCTAAAATCGACTACGGGAACGCCATCCTAACAGGGACTCCAAAAGCTCACCTAGCCCCACTAAGGGCAGAGCTGAACATGGCCGCTCGACTCATATCTGGAGTAAAAAGATTTGAACACATCACCCCAGCTTTCAAGTCCCACAACGGGCTTCCCATGGAAGGGAGGTGTATTTACAAGCTGGCCTGCATCACACACAAAACCCTTCACTCTCCAGCCCCAGCTACCTGAACAACAAACTGGTAAAAGCAGGTCAATCCATAACGCTGAGAAGCTCCAACTCACTCCTTCTTATCCCTCTGAAACTGAAAAAGAAAACCACCCAATACTGATCGTTTTCTGGCAACGCTCCCAGGATGTGGAACGCTCTCACTAAAGTCCTCAGATGCAACCCCTCCTCCTGTTTCAAAAGGGACCTGAAACTCCATCTCCTTAACAAATACTTTCCTGACCAACGTCAACTAACATAGACTTCAATATCCGAGTTGACTCCTCTCTCTCTTGACATTAAAGGATAGTTGGTGACAGGACTGTCTGTTAACCACCTTCGTTTGTTTTCTCTCCCTCCCCTGCACTGTTTACCTATTTTTCATGTTGTATTTTTTATCTTGGTTTTGCTTCCCTACTGCCTTCCCACATTCTAATGCAATTTCCTTCTGTTTTTACAGTGTGTATGTAAAGCGCTCTGATACCTACGGATCAAGCTAGCGCTATATAAAACTTTTAAAATAAAAAATAAAATGTATAAGGTGTGAAACTAACAATTACATATCATTGTGAAAACTGTGTAAATATTGAAAATGAGGAAGAAAGTAAGGAAGGGAGGGAAGTGAAGTGAAAGAAAAGCTTAAGGGACCGGAAGGGAGAAGTGCAGTTAGGAAAGAAAGAGAAAGATTAAAACAAAAAGGTAGAATGAATTAGGGATGAAAGATATACGGAAGGAGTATTAAAAAAATGAATAACTCGAACACAGATGAAAAAAGGCTAATGTTGTTAAACCAACGTTTTGTTTTTGAAAGTTTCTAAGTCTGTAATATGCAGCTTTTCCGTATTGAACTAAAGGTCAACAAAATGCTATTTTGGCCGCTTGTGGCACCATCATTGGATAGTTCAAAGTCTAGTGAAGAGACCCTGGAATTGTGCACTATGAAAGAGTTTACAGATCTCAATAATGGCACCAGCTGCAGCAGAGCAAATGGGTGAAAACTATCAACTCCCAACACATAGATTCAGCAGTGCAAGCTTCCCTCATGATTTTAGTGTGTGTTTGTGTTATTTATTTGGTGCTGTACAGTTGTGTTTGTTAAGGTAATACTGTGTGTCAAGGCAAGTGCTTGTTGGAGTGAGATGATGAGTGTTTGTTGTAGGTGTCAAATGTGGTGGTGATGAATCTCTGACCTTCTTGGCTAAACCTCTCTTTTAACTCTGGAGCTAAACAAGTGATGCTACACCTCCCCTCAGATGTGTGACACGTTTTTCAGTTGTAATTACTTTGTAATTACTTTCCTTTTTCCCTTAGGTATATGTCAGCCAACACAGTACTTAAGAATTAGAGTGGGAAACAACAGAACTTAGCCATAAGTTTCAGTACACTATGTCAGCATTATATTCCTCAGATACCCAAAGCCAATGCTGAATTTGAGCCAGCAGTTGCATATGGGGCCCCTAACACTAATTTGGTGGCGCCAGCACTTATTTTTCTTCATCATGACTTTAACTCAGAGCAAGAGAGGAAAAAATTTACAAGGAGAAAGAAGGAGGATGATATTTATTTATTTTCCTCGTCTTCATTGCTTGATATTGTGTTCCTTTTGTCTGCGTTGTTTTGATTCTATGGCCTGCTATTTTTCGCCAGGAAGTTCTTTAGTCATTGTAAATTTGTCATATATATTTATATTTTTGTTTGTTCATTCTGTGCTTGTTGTGTTTGATATTGTGTTCCTTTTGCCTGAGTTGTTTTGATTCTATGGCCTGCTATTTTTGTTTGTACCATTTTTGTAACAGTTCTCTCATGTAACGTAACTGGTTCTATTGTATAGTGCTCTGACACCTTAGGGTAAAGTCCGCGCTTTATAAAAATGCCTTTAATAAATAAATAAATAAAATCACTCATAATTACACAGACATTTTGAAAGTGTCACTCATACAGTCCTGTCAAGCGTCACGCAACACGCGTGACGCCCACGCATTTCAGTTCGGTGATCCGCATCACCGCACTGAAATTAAATGTCACGCATTTTCGCCCTGCCAGGCGAGCCAACGGCGCCTGCCACTGTGCCCGTCACCGTGGCTCTCTCTGCTGCTCGAGTTGCGCCTTGCCGCCTGTGCCCCGAAACAGTTAACAGCCTGGCAGCAGACTGCGCAGCTCTCTGAGAGCCGGCGCGCTACAAATGTATCGACTGGGCCGGGGGGATTGTTAACGGATGTGACCTCATCACGTCCCGGCTGCCTGCAGAGGAAGTGAGGTCCCTGGTCCTTAGAATCGGCGGGGGACTCGAGAGAGTTGAGTGCCTGAGCCTCCTAACGTTTGACTTAAGTCTGTGGAGCCTGCCGCTTCTCGCACCTCTGTTGTGCTGCCCTCTTGTCAAAGAGCCGCTTGCCTGCTCCGGAACAGAGTTGGAGGACCACGGTCAGTGCTGGGCAAAAGGGTTAAGTGGTGCCTGCAGCCTCTGTTGATTCTGCACGAATCCGGACAGACCGGACCACGGATGATGCAGCCAGTCGAGTTTGGGGCCTGCAGACTCTCATGCGCTGGTCGGGTTCCGTGCTTCACTAGAGACTGCCATTGACATGAATATCCAGCTCCTGAAGCGCACGGCACAGACTCCCGGCTGAACCACGGCAGGAAGTGCGCTTCGGCGCTCGTTTTCAAAGTCTGCCCTTATTTTGGTCCTGATATGGGGCATATAGAGGTCGCGCTCACTGACACAGAGGTTTTTAAATTCCTGCAGGCCCTGCACCGCCCGCCTGCCTCAGCACCCTTTCCCTCCCAGGCAGATTGCCGTGGCTTGGCACCCGCAGGAGAGAGGCCCCCCTCGCTCCAGGGGCCCCCTCACTCAGCAAGCCTCTTTTACTATTCATTCTGAATTTAATTATGTGCACGCCCGCCACTCGGCCCCTTATAATAAATTAAATGGTGCGCACGCATGGAAGAGGCTGTCCGAGGACGGCCCAGGTTGTAAGCGCCTCTCAGCACTGCAACTGTGCCCCTGTGTATGTCGCGTGGTCTAACGCGTTGGTAAATATCTAGAAATACATATTCCTGAAAAGCAATCGCTATATGTTTGTATGCAGATCTGTTTAAAACGTCGTTTGTTGGATTTAATTGGGACATAAATGTGAAAACAAAAGCAGTTGTTTTCAATGACTTAAGAAAGGAGGCAGGTTATTTTACACATTTCTCACCGCCTGCATGCAGGTGCTAAACAACTATTGCATTAAATCAGTCACTAGTGTGGAGGGACTACAGTGCATGTAACTCTGCATTATGATATCATACGGGCTTCCTTGCCTGCTGAAGCATCGCCTGTTTGCATTTCTGTTATTTTTTCAAGTGACAGAGACCGAGTCAGTGGAGTGAAATCACGTGTTGTGAAGACCCCATGTAACACTTCGGCCTTGTGTGGTGCCTGTGAAAGACCAATACTAAAAGACTGGGACAGAGTCAGCTGTTCAGCCTCGCAATTAGATTCTCTGCGCCCAAAACCATAATCTGGCTATAGAAAACAAGCTAAAACAGCTTGTCTGGAGTCACAGTGCAGAGAATAATTCCGACAAATGGGTGCTAACATTTTAATTTGAAAAATATGGTTTGCAGAGCCACTGCACTTTGTTACTAAGGTAATGCTGAAGCGTAGTCCATTTGCATTTCTGCCATTTTTTTCATGGCTCGGGCACATTATATGTTAATTTACTCTCCATATGGCAGGCCCGAGATTGGCAGCTGCCTGCAGCCAGTGGGGTGCCAGTCCGGTCATGACTCAGAAGTTCTGCATTGATATGGCTGCAGGCGTGGCTCCTGGTAGAGGCCCAGGCTGTGACAAGCGTGTGTGTTTACATTCTGGCCACCTTAAGGTAGAGATAATTTTGGCTATGTTGTATGGGTGATTATTGCGCCGGCCTCAGCCTGTGAGGATAATGGAAAAAGGTGCTCAGCCTGACTGCCTGCGAGTCAGCTGACACTGTGTGACAGGCAGCTGAGATACCTGGATCCCTGTGTAACTTGTCTTGTTCATGTGAAGCCTCACACATCCTTCCTGTTAGACCGGGGGTCCCACGTTACATGGACAGAGAAAAGCCCTGGAGTCCTGATGTTCTCCTGATTGATTGTTGGCAGGTAGGGGGCCATAGGCTGGCAATGATTTCTGGTGCTTTGCTGTAGTTTTAACATTTTCTTGGAGTTTCTTGTTGCTCAAATGGGTATAATTTCAGATATTTTTGTTTCCCCGTCTTCATTTTGCTCGCGAGAAACTGTCACTCATAGTCATTGAAATGTCACTCATAATTACACTGAAATTATGAAAATGTCACACATAGCAATTTTAAACCTTGGCAGCTATGCTCATAAGCAATCTGAAACCTTGGCAGCTATGCTTAAAGTCAGCCTCGTTGACTTTCTGTTCACGCCTCGTGCGCTGACCTTAACTCCTTTGCCAACATCTTTCCCACACCCCGATCCGACTACCCACCACAACACAAGTTCCATGTCTCTTTATCAAGACTTTTACGCAACACGTCTTCAAACTAAAGATGATGTGAGACGGACAGCACTCTCACCCTATAACAGTCTTCCACCTACAGCGTCTACGCTTGTGGAAGTCCCGCCTATGCCAACTGTCAATATGTTGTAATGGGGAGGGAAGCAAGAGTAGTGATGGACACGTCTCCTAGCTTATTACGATTCTCCACCTCCCCTCTTTCTGTTCCGGAAGTTCTGTCTGTGCCAGTATCCAACATGGCCGTCGTAGAGCCCTGAGCGCACTCTGTGCAGGAAAATAGTCCCAAACTTGGCTTGAGGTCCGAAAGCGTGGTAGTTACAAAGTGTCTACTTGAAGCAGAAGGGACTCATCGCGCTTCATCAAAGGATTTAAGAGATGGGAACGAGCCAGTGCCCACAGTAAGCATGGCAACCTTGGCTTCTGACGTCCTCTACGTCATGTGCGTACGATACGTGCCGTGCGTTTCTGTACGTGCCGTGCGTGCTCTGGTCTCTGACTGCCGCCGCCATGGCCGTGTTTCGTTTGCTGCCTCTGTTGCTTATTTTCGTGCCGGTGCAGCCTATATCATTTCACCTTCCGTCCAACGGGCGCAAGTGTCTGCGAGAGGAGATCCACCGGGACGTGCTAGTGACTGGGGAATACGAGGCGAGCGAACAGCCCGGGGTTAAGACCCACTTGAAGGTAAGACCCGATGGGGTGGAGTGTTCTAAGTTCACGGAGAATTAGCCCACCAGACTCCGGAATGTGTATCCCAAATCGAGTGACAAGTTGTGAGCGACTAACTAAGCCTATGGTATAATGCTTCAGGAGGCCGAGAAAGCCTGAATTCTCAAACCTGATTATTAATAAATGCTTTCCTATCCTCAGTCCTGGCAAACAAACAGCTGGAGAGTCGAAAGGTTGGGATCAACGAGGGAAGAAGATATAGGTTTCTTATGATAACACCGAACTTTCTGTCCTTGCAAAGTTGACATTCTTTGCATTAATAACCATTCCAATAATATGATGATCTTCTTTCAGATGTTTACTCATTAAGCTTCCAGTTCCCAATAAGTGTACACAACGACCAGTCTTCGGAAACTTTTCATACAATAAACAGCCAACGTTTTTCATCTGACACATGCTTTTCCAATGCTGTAATAGGTGAAAAATACATAATATAAATTAACCTGGCTGATGCTATCTCGCAGTAAAAAAACAAGCATTTACAATGCAATGGTTTTGCCTTTGTTAAAGTTAGAGCTATTGGCATTGCTCTTGACATTATTTTTATTTATGTTTTTTTTAACATAAATAAATGGCATTGTCATTTACAATGCCAATAGCTTAATCTCTCGCAAATGCCACACACAAACACCCACACAGAGCCCCCCCACACACACACCCACACAGAGCCCCCCACACACACACACCCACACAGAGCCCCCCACACACACACACCGAGCCCCCCACACACACAGCCACACAGAGCCCCCCACACACTGCGAGCCCCCCCCACACACACTGCGAGCCCCCACACATTGCAGGCAATAGAGGCACGTAAACAGGGTCACAAGCAGGCAACAGAGGCACGAAAACAGGGTCACAAGCAGGCAACAGAGGCACGAGAACAGGGTCACAAGCAGGCAACAGAGTCACAAGCAGGCAACAGAGGCACGAAAACAGGGTCACAAGCAGGCAACAGAGGCACGAAAACAGGGTCAGAAGCAGGCAACAGAGAACAAGCAGGCAACAGAGGCACGAAAACAGGGTCACAAGCAGGCAACAGAGGAACGAAAACAGGGTCACAAGATACTGTTTTATGTATGGACTGTTATGGTGTGTACCAACCCACTGGCCTATTTTTGTTTCCTACGTTTTGAACGTATCATTATTTGTTAATCATTTCCACATTTTAGCACCAAACAGGGCTGACCAAATCAAAAATCAAAAGCATTAGGTTTTTTGAAATCTGATTTTGCTCCTGCTTTTTGCAAATCGAGCCCCAGGATTGTAATGAAAATCACCACTACAAAAATATAACAACTTGCCAATAATGAAACATAACAATCATAGCCTCTTGATTAAACGCCACGGTCATGCTTTTAGTACGAGGGCAGGTGTTTGTGAATTTCTGGCTCATGCAAGCATTGGGAAACCACCACCTCAACACCCCATCACTTCATCTTTAACAAATCCAAGACCACAAAAAATATTCTAATCATGAAAAATATATGCACTGTTCAGGCAGACATTCCATGCACTTCTAACAATAGAATATAATAAAGCCATAGAGGGAATGTGGTCATATGTAACCAAACTTCTTTTTTGAGCATAAGGAATTGGACGGCTACAGAAGAACAAAAAGTTAAAACCGGGACTATGGGTAACCTGTGGGCATTATTTTTGTTCTGTGGATGTAGTAAAGCACACACGGCTTGAATTTCTTTGTAATAAAGTAACATATTCTCTCTAAATTTTTCTAATCATGCATTATCTCCTTTCTCTCACGGTGAAGAAAATGAAATGAAAACATTTAGGAACATAACAAAATACTAAACTTGTTCACCAAGTGTATGGATTTTGAAACAATTGTGCTAATTTCATGGGCAACATCTGGAGATGGCTTTCTTTATTAGGTGTGTGTGTTATTTGTTGTATAGAACCATCAAAGCTAATACTCCTTCGGAATATGATATTGCATTCTGCACTATACCGCATACACCAGCCACGGTGAAACACCTATTTTTCTGTAGGCTGATTTTCTGCCTTTGATACTCTTTATTCTCCCTAGCTGTCTGCAGCGCTAAACACAAGCTGTGGACATAGGGACTAGTGCGCGATCAGGGCCATGGCTAGTGGTGAGACAAGGGACTCACAAAAGAACAAGTTGGAGATGTGCTGGAGGGTCGGTATTTGAGAGGGCTACATCTATTTCAGTTTCTTCACAGGTCACTGGGAAAAGCATCCCGGCCCTTCATAAGTTCAGCCACTAAGTCTGCCTAATGCAACCCTTTTTGACCCAATAGGCTGACCTCAGCTAATCAGTGGTCATTACCATTCACTCAGCTTCTACAAAATGCTCCATTTACTGTGCACCTCATGGGAACATACTGCATGTGTTGTCAATTTGTCAGTATTCTCTGAAGTTTAGGTCTTTCTCTGTGTGCCAACTTTTCCATACCAGTCCTCAAGGGCCTGAGGCATTCTGGAATAACCAGGCAATCCTTGAATTCATTATTGCCTGTTGTGCCTGTGGTCTTGCTGGATTTCCTGTTCAGACATCTCTGTAAAGGAATACCAGAGGCGAGCAGTAACGGCGTAATTATGTGGGTTGATGAAGGCTATAGATTCATATACAGGTATCATTTAAATGACGCACAGCGACTATGTGCATCAATACTCTTTATGCCACGTCATCGCTAGGCACAGTGCTAGCTTTATTAAGAGTGAGAGACGTTAATTTAGTTTGAAAGGAAAAGTGTCATGCATAGCCTTACAGTAAACTACATTTTAAGCATATAGTGGGCAGGTCAGTACAGCTCCTCCACGGCTGCAGAAGACACTACTCACACAAGAAGCCATGTGGTCTGAGTGCAGCGTCCAGTCTCATTATCGAGTCAGAATTGTCGGCTTTGGTAAAGGGACTTGGGGGTGGGGGGGACGGGACTTGGGGGTGGGGGGGGACGGGACTTGGGGGTGGGGGGGGACGGGACTCGCGCGGGGGGGTTAAAAAGTACATTTTTAAAAAATAAGAAAACTTACCTGACTGCCCGTGTCCGCGTCAGAGCAGAGGAAGCAGCTCTAGTGATGACGCGGCGGAGGCTCGGCCGGCTGGGCCAATCCCAGCGCGGCCGACGCAGGCTGCTTCCTGCTCTCCACTCCTCCTCCTCCCGATGACACGGCGGAGGCTCGGCCAATCCCAGCGCGGCCCAAAAAAGTTTAAAGCAAATAATATCTTGACGCTTTGCGAGGCAGTGCAGCTCGCTTGTGCCAGACCCCAGCACATATATGATGGTATGACGCCAGCCTATGTACACAGATGTGTAAATAATAATCACATTACAAGTAATAAGGGTTGTGTGTGTATATATATATATATATCTATATATATATCTATATATATCGTCCCCTCCTTCCCAGTCCATGTAAAGGGCTCCCGTGCTTGCTCCGGGGCAGCCACAGGGTCTCTGCATGTTACTGGTCCCGTGTAGCCGAGGCCCAGGAAGAAAAGACACCGCTCAAGGTCAGCGGCTGAGGTTGAAACCTCTAGCAAGCAGCGCTTCCAGCCCCCGCCCTCCCCCCTCACACACACCACCCCCATGAAGGATTCCTATCGACATAGTACTGCTGCGTGGGATGGAAAGATCCGTACAAACGTGAATGGCAGGCCTCGTGACTCAAATGAGGCCGTCCTTGAGCAGTGACACAGAAAGAGGCCATTTGTCTTGTGACGTAGCTTGAAGTATTTTTCTCACGGCATGCAAAGGTCTGCAGCCCTTCTAGGCGTCGGCGTCCGTCTGGAGCGGGCAAAGGAAAGGACGAGAATGGGAAAGTAACAAGAATGAAAGTGAAGTGTAGGCACGAAGGAAACAAAATTAAAATGGAGGGAATAAAAATATATAGATAAGAGGTGGGAACAAGGAAGGATGTAAAACTGGGAGACAAAAAGGAAACAAGTCAGGTCCCGGGCCGGCAGCCAATCACAGCGCGGCCCGGGAATGACATCACGGGGGTGTCCCGGGCCGGCAGCCAATCACAGCGCGGCCCGGGACAAAGGGGCGGGGCTTAAAAAAACACCGGGAAACGCCCCCGAATCGCGTTTTCTGGAGAAAGCGCGATTGACAGCCTCTGTCTCCCAATGGCTAGCCTCCATTTATGGAGCTAGCCAATGAGAGACAGAGGCGGGTCATCACCCGACATAGAACTCAAGAGGTTTTGCTAGCGCATGCGTACTTCGTACGCATTGCTAGGCAAAACCTAAAAAAGCAGCCAACGATCCCACTCGTAGGAGAGAAACGCAGAATTTTATTCAACCATAAGGTAGACCAAAAAGTGAGTGCTCGCGCAATTAATACATCGGTGCGAACCAATTATTTAATGAAAACAACACAGCACCACACATTTATAATTTGAGTGTTGAGCGATACCTTCTAAAATCAGTGTATGCATGCAAAAAAAGGGAAATCATAGGTAAAAGTGAGACCTCTATGTTAAGGCAAAATACCCTTTTCTCGATGTAGCTAGATCTTTGAAAGTTCCTGTTTCAAATGTTCAATAATGGGAATCAAGGCTAAGAGTCCTACAAATCAAATACATTTAGAGGCTGCTCTGGTAAGTATTATAATGTGGTAAAAGCTAAGGATTCTGGGGGGGGGGGGGGGGAACGGTAAAATACGATTTCCAGTAGACTTGCGCAATATCTGACGGTAAGCCAGCAAATGTGTATTTAATACAATAGTATTACCACACAAGTGTATACCCATCAAGGACCTAATCAACTAAGTATGTTCAGTCCAGTGTTGAGCCATGCAGTGGTCTGCTGAGCACGTAGGGAGAGGACCCCGAAATAATGTGGTCCCCAACCATAGTAGGGGGCATGGTATATTTTTGATGCCAGTCATGGCACGGGTCAGGGGTACATGCAGGGGGACGGCGTCCAACCACTTTATTTCAGAGGGTAAACACCATCCACCCTGCCAAGGGCAAAGTACATTACATGTACAATAAATTATATAAGTTTGTAAATTAATGTACAGGATGTGTTACATAAAACTGGGGGATTGAAAAGTGTAGAACTCACATATCATCTTCCATAGCTCACTGTGCTATTGTCCCCGCAATGCGCTCAAACGTGCACATAATAGACCTGCTAAACATATACGTGAGGGCTTTAGATCTGATGTCACTTCTTGAGATGCAACTTCAGTAAAGTCGTGGCTTGTGATGCCACTTTCTATGATGTTGTTCCTGTGATGTCCTACGACGTGATGTCACTTGCATACTGCCAAACTAGGTCAGCATCCCCTCCTCCCCCCCCCACCCCCCTTTGCTGTGTTTTAGGACTTGTGCCCTGATGCTAGTAAAAGCAAGCGTTACACGGGATGACATCAGTTTACAGGTTATTTTCTTAGGGAAGCAGTAACCCCGCTTGACTTGCATTATACTGAGAGTTTGCATTTACTGAGCATTGCTCTCATTTGTCATTGTAGTTATCATGGCTCCACGTTGCCGGTCTATCACTAGATTGAACATACTTGGCTGATTACATCCTTGATGGACGTATTCAGCCATTGATTGGTTCCCACCGAGGTGTTAATTGTCCACGTGTGCATCTTTTCTTTCTACCTTGTGGCTACATAATATTCTGTCCTTTCCTCCTTCTGTTTCACTCATTTTGAGTGGCTCTGCTGGCTAGTTTTTAAAAACTACGATGTTGCATCACTCATGTTTATTTATATTATGTATTTTACATCAATTATAACCTTGAACAACTCTATTGGAGGAGACACATCTGCTGTTTATTATATGAGAACGTTCTGAACACTGAAAATTCAAAGACCGCTCTTTATGTATACTTACTGAGAATTGGAAGCCTAAAGAATAAGCATCCGGAAGAAGACTAACCTATTTTCTAACTGAACATTTGTGCAAAGGAATGCCTGCTTTGTTATGAGTGTTTTAGAACTCCAGTGATATCCTATGGTTATATTTGGTTGTACTACCAACATGTATGTCTAAAAATTTCCAGAGCAAAGGTCAGAAGCCCCGAGGATGGGAGGTATAGGATACAACCTCCCTTTATTACAAATCTCACCTAAGGTGTCCTACACATGTATACCCTTCCCAGCGGAGGTTTTTATATTTCTTTATAGTGGAGCTCTGTCGTCAGTCAGGACATTACTTGGTGTAGTTTGAAAGACTCTCACACATCTTATTGATGTCATGCTTCATCATCGGGTCTTATCTTGGTCCCTAAAGCCAGGATGTATGTAACCATATTTTAGGGAGCACTTAAGATAATTTCTCCTGCCAGGGTCCTATACTAAAAATACCCACACAGCACCTAATTCTGTGGAAGTAATGATCCTATGCTCTGTTGGGCGACTTGTTTCAGCCCCTATTCTACTTGGTCTAGGGCTACCGTTCTAAGCTTATGAGTATCCATAGAGCGTGGATAAGGTCCATGCCCTTAGTGCCATTAAATAGAATTGATCAGGTCAGCCCCCCTTGTGACCTTGTAACAGTGGACGAAAAAGCTTCTATGTAGTCGCAATACAAAGAATTCAGAAAGTTCAAGGTGCTGAGAGTAAGTGTATAGTAACTGATGATTAAATGCCTTTGATGGTTCTGTTGCGTGGGGGTAATAATGTGATTAATGGTGTTAAAATGTCTGCTCCTCAAAGCGATCCGGGCCTGTGCCATGTCTGAGAATTCCATAAAGTGAAAGTGCCATTTATAGGCAAATAAAGGCCTGTACACTTTTGATCAAACAGAAGATACTTCACCCTTGTGGCCATAAAGTGTTGGACAAAGATTTTATGCAAAGTGCCAATGAAAGACATTCCAACAGTGCAGAGATACCCAGAAGTAGATTTAACTAGAATAACTGCTTGTCAAATTCCCTTGGTAGTGCCGCTATCCCAATGTAGAGATCTAGTGATGTTCCAAGCAGCGCAAATATAAGCAGAGAGAACATTAATGATTTCATCATTCAGGATGAATCCATAAATCCAGGGCTTCTTTATAAAGTCTGATGTTATGCTTAAACGGAGGACAAAGATATTGTCTTCAGGCTGGCAATGACAAATTACATAAGACCGTGAAGTGCACAACAGATTAATTTCCTCCCAGCTGCATGCTACTGTTGTTTGCTCTCAGTTGGATCCCTAGCTGATGTATTTTCAGTGTTCAAGTTCCTATTCGGAATCTAATGCAAATAAGTATTTTTATTTCGGGTAAAGACTGGCTAGATATGGTTCAAATGCTGGGTAGGATGTGCTGCCCACTTACTCAGGGTTGGACCAAATCTCTGGGCATCCTAAGGGGCTTGATATGTCAGCTATGTACTTCTACCAATGTAGCTTTGATTATTCTGTTCAGGACCAAAGCCCGCACTCAATTTTCAAATAGTTGCTCAGCTGTGGCTTGGACCAAATTGTTACCCATTATAGAAGCGGTCGTAGGGGTACGTGATGGTCAACGGAGGTAAGTCTTATCTCCTTTCTGAGAACAGCTGTAGGGGTCACTGGCCCTTGGTGAAGAATCTGTGCAAAAAACGATTCTCAGATTTTGCTAAGATTGCCACTTTCTTGGTGCCTCAGAATTCAGCCCCGCATGTTGCAGCAGCTATTGCTTGCACTTGATAAGCCTCGACAGCAGGGCAATTAGCCCACGCCCACAGTTGTTGTTAAAATCCTAATATTGCATTTGTGTACTAGTTAATGTGGCTTCGCTTTTTCGTAGGCTGGGAGGCCAAGATAATTCCACATCAAATGTTATTCCAAATAGTCTTAACATTCCACATTCCAGGGGAGTTCCGTAAATTCTAAATGCGTTCCTGGTCTTGGCTCTTCTGTTAAGGATCATGTATTTCGTGTTGAGAGTGCTGATCTAGAGCTTTTTCATATTTCAGTAGGCCACGGATCCTTTGAGGAGTGAGTTTGTCAGTTTTCTTTAAAGAAAAGAGGACCTCCTCGGAGAACAGTAGAAATGCCATTTTTTTGTCCACTGCAAACTGTCACATCAAGACTTCATGCCCGCTGACATTTCTTGGCACCGCTGATGGAGATTTTAAATAGAGCTGGTGCCAGGCTGCAACTCAGCTTAACTTCAACATGAATGCCAATACTATCAGTTGTTTCGCCTCTGGGACCCTATCTGGCTGCTGCCCTGTTTCCAACATAAAGTGACTTCATTGCAGAAAGCAGTTTTTCCGGACAGCCAAGTGAGAATAGGTTCTGCTATAATAAGTGCAGGTCAGCACAGCAGTTAGAAAGTTCTTCTTTTTTTTTTTTTTTTTTTTTTTTTAGATCTTTAAAGCCTTGATTTCTTTTAGATGGGTGTATTTTTAGAGACGTGTTTTATTGGCACATTTACAGAACATACATTTTTTATATTATGTTTGCAGTCATTTCGTTCCAGCGTCATAATGCCCTACGGATTCATCCAGGGACCCCACAAGAGACTTTTTTTTTTTTTTTTTTAAATAATTTTTATTGGCAATCCAGTTTAGAAGGTACAATACAGGATAAGAGCAATCCAGGCATCAGCCGACTATGCAGTTTAGCAGTACAGTTCCAACAAGACACCTTTTATATAGAACAGTCCCCAACTGACCCATCCCACCCCGTATTCCCCCCCCCCCCCGTAGCCAGTGTGTCACATTCCTCCTTCCCAGTCTTTTACATGGTAACTCTATTTGTCCTGGAAAGGTATCTCGGCAAAGGGTAAGTGATGTCCTTCAACGGGGTGATAGGACCCCCAGTTCTGCCATCAGTAGGTGTAAGTAGTGTGTGTGCCCCGGTGAGTGTGAGGCATCTCGGGCACAGTGCTCTCATCCTGGTGTCCCCCCCCTCATCCTCACTCTGGTCACCCTCTGGTCGTTGAAGCGCTACCACTAGGGCCTCCCACGCCCTAGCCGCCTCCATTGCCTTGTCATTATCTAGGCTCCTAGCCTGCCGCAAAGTGCTCTCCGCTTTCGCCCAGCGCTCTAGTGTGGTCTTCCAGCGCAAGTAGCTGGGGCCTTGAGTAGATTTCCAGTGCATGGAGATTTCACATTTGGCTAATATCAAACCCAGGTCGCAAAATTTACTGGTAATTCGAGTACGAGGGGTATGAGGGAACCACAATAATAGACAGGTGCCCATGTCAAGAGCGATCTGCCGGTCCGTGACAGCGTTCAGGCAGGACATTACCGCCTCCCAGTAACCCGCTAGCCTACCCCACAAGAGACCTCTATTGGACCCATTTCAAAAATTGGATGTTTTAAATATATGACCTTAAAAAATATTGAAAATGTAGACTATTCGTCTGACACCATGACGCTGGAACGAAATGACTAGCCTTGAGAAAGCCCTGGCTCAACTTGCCACATAGGGCGAAACACGTGTCGGCGAAACACGTGTCGGCTGTTCTCTTTCTCTAATAACTCATTCTGTGAAAAGTTAAAAATGACTGAAATGGATTTAACCAAGTGGTGAATAAAAAGAACTATCCTCACTCAAACCAACCTGGATTACTGTGTTGTATCTAAATAAGTAATTACCCTACTGACCAGAATATACTCTTTGGAAAGTAGGAACATATGCTCACACCCCCACTCTTAACTGTTATTATCAGTAGAAACTGTAATAAATATGAAAAAAAAAACTTGAGCAGACACTCACTAAACATAAGTAAATACTTGCACAAAGCACGTACACAACAACCAAAAAATGATTACAATGAAAACGACACGATTTTTGTGAGTTTTCTGTTTTTTTATTTGTGGATCATAGTTAACCTAGAGCCCCAATTGATGTCCTTGGTAGTTCTAGCATGCATACAAATACGTATGCCTCAAGTGCTAAGGAACACAAACAAATAACAAACACAAAAATATATACAAAAAGAAGGAAAGTTGTTAGGTAACAGAAAAATCATCAGAATAATTTAAATAGTTAGCAGGAATTAGGCAAGATTGTTTGTTTATACTGTCGACAGCATTTCGACACCAAATTAGATGTTGGGATGTCACCAGGACTGACAAAATGATCATCGCTTCCCTGGCAAAGCATGCTTGGTAGCATGCTACCCAAGGAGGAGTATTATCACTAAAGAACCTGCTCTTTTTCCTTCCTTCAGTCTACTTTTGGACAGGCACTATCGTGGCATATTTTAAAGAAGCATGATTGTACAATGGTTGCTGACGCTCTGTCCCTTAGGAAGTGTGCTTTGGTAATTGTATTCCTCCTTGGGGAGCATGCTCCCCTTGCATGCCGTGCCATTTTATTGAGGTCCCCTGTTCACTCCCACAGCACTTCGCTTGACACATCTTCGTGAGTAGCATGCCCTGCCCATTTCTTTAGGGCTCACTCCCAGTTTTTTATTGTAATCTAACCCCTGCCACCCTCTTTGTTTTTTTTTCTTTTTCACACAGGATGTCCCTATATTGTCAGTCCTGATGAGACCCAACATCAAGTTGTGGGTCAAAACACAGCTGATAGTTTAAACCATGGGTACTCGCAAACATTTGGTCGGGGACAAATAAGGGGCGTAAAATGGGTTTAGGGGAAGGTAAGCATGCACAACTAGTGGCAGAACTCAATCGCACAATGTGGAACCAGAAGACCTGGGATGTATCCCGGCTTCCTCACTTGACCAATTTGTGTTGATCTTGGGCAATTTCAATTTCCCTATTTTTTCTTCATTATTACACAGACGAGGACCTCGAAGTGCATAACTTAAGGATGCGTGCTATACAAAACCTTATCCCGTGTTTGGATTTAATCACTAATGGTGGAGGGAGGAGAAGAGCATGACATTTCTACATTTGTTTGAAAACCATCACTTTAAAAAAATACTTCTGAATGCACCGCTACAATCTGATTTACTACGGTGAAACGGTTCTGCAGGTTAATGAAATACTTTTTTTGAATTTTGAAGAGCCTATCATATTTGTACACGTTTGCTGTATTTAAAGATGCAGATAATCCTAAAGTTGAGGTGTGCAGTACACCCTAGTTACTTCCTTTCTTTAACTGTAAATAACCTTTAAATAAATGCTTGCTGTTTAACGATTTTAGGTCCAGCCTAGTGGCATGCGCTGCTGGCTCTGCGAGGCATACAGTAGCCGAGAACCTGTGGAAGCCTCGCCTTCTCTCCGCCCATATTTGTGATTGCCTGGTGTCACTGTATTTGGTGAATGCTGGCTTCTGTTTGATAATGAGTCTTGTTAGTCCCTCCTTGTTACCACATTGTCGCCATTTGATACCTTCCATGAGGCTGGTTCTTTTACTTGTGGCTTGCTTTTAATCACTTTAACCCAACACTACCTCGTGTCTTTTTCAAATCCCAAGTAAAATGGAATTAGAAAGGATTAGCGAATTAAGTAATGTAAATTCCAAGTAGAACATAATTGTTTGCTAATGGTGTGAAGCTGACAAAGCACATCTGTGTTGCATGTCATCTTTACTAAAGCCACCTGATGGGTTGTTTTTAAAAACCTGATTTATTAAAAACACTACCACCGCTAATGCCTCCACCACCGCCTGTACCTCCACCACCGCCAATGCCTCCACCACTGCTACTACCAGTACCACCACCACTGCTACTGCCAGTACCACTGCCAATACCACCACCTCAGCGCCTCTCGCTCACTAGTAATAGCTAGGGCACTGTATGAGGCCTGAGCTGCAGCCAAGACCATCCCTCCATGCGTGCCATAAAGCACTGTCCGCCCTGCACCAGGAGGTGGAGCCAGGGCCCTACTACAGCTGGAGTGTTTATTAGGCCAAATATAGTAATGACCTTACGCAATGCCAAACTGCACACTCCAATCACGGAGAGGGCAGGAAATAGCCCCCCCCCGCTCTTCTTCCTGAGCTGCGACAGTGTAATCACAGTGCGAAAGGTGTTGGAGCACTTTGTTAGTGTATATAGCTCGGATAATATGTAACTCTCACTTCGCACTTTGTGTCTGTGTAATTTACAACACTTCCACATCTTCTTCGCTGCACTATTTATCACTATTTTGAAGACAATCTAACAAGCGGTCGAGAAGGCCCTTTATTGCAATGCAGTAGGTCTCGCATCTGGGAGAGTATGCTATTAGTGTTATAAACAACAATGCCTTTTATTTACGTTTTAAAACTCAAAACCTAAATAAAAGGCATTGTCATTTACAATGGCAATAGCTCAAACTCACGTGAATGCGAGACCTATTGTAATGCAAATGCTTGTTTTTTTGTCAGTGCTGTGTAGTAAAAAGCAGCCCAGTGCTGCTATTGCCCAGGGGCCGCATGTAAAGGTCAGGAAGGCTGCATGTGTCCCCCGGGCCGTATTTTGAGTATCACTGGACTATAAACAGACAGACTTTCCTAATTCCTATTAACTATTGAATAATCAATTTAATGAGTTGTCTGTTGTCCAACAACAACTTTTTTTTGTATATATTTTTTTGTGCTTCTTAGCACTTGAGGCACAATATATGTATTTGTAATGCGCCAGAGGCGAGCCCGTCTGCGCCCCATCCACGCTCCATGCCAGCATCCCTGTCCGTCGTAACACAGAATGCGGGGTCCTCCAGGAACATATGAGGTCCCAACGTATGAAATTGAGACCAGGCTGTCTGTGTCTCACGTTTGATTCAGGTCTCAGGGCTTGTTTGGTCACATGCCCCAATTGTAACACCACTCTCCCCAGGCTCACCTACCTGCCAGTTAGATCTATTGAGGCTGGAGTTGTGAAAACAAAGTCTACCGACAATATTTCAGTGTTTAAATGTCTTCTACTGAATGCTAGGTCATTGGTGAAGCACCGTGTTGAGTGTGCCTCGCTAATAGAAGAGAAAAATATTCAAATTTCCTTCATATCAGAAACATGGACAGATGATAACTCTGGTCCTGACATTGTAAAAGCCACTCCACCAGGCTACCTTTGTCACCTCCTCAGTAGGTATGGTGATGATCCGCCTTGCTTCAATAAAAGCCACCTTTCATATAGCTTCTAACTTGGCCTGTAAGACACTTGCCTTCGGCCTCCAATTAACAAGTCACCATACATTTAAGGACATCCTGGTATATAGACCTCCAGGACCCAGACGCACCGATACATCTTCCATTGGGAACTTGCTAGAAGAGGGGATGAGCTCAGACTCCTTCACAATCCTGGGGGATTTTAATTACCATCTAGAGGTATTGGAGGACTCTGACACAGTGGCCCACACAGATCTCATGGGGAGTACTGACCTGATCCAACAGGTGATAAGCCCCACGCACCTGGCAGGACACAATCTAGATGGTATTTTCTAAAACCATCCCAATCGAATAGTCTGTTTAATACAGTGTTTGAAGTTGGACTCTTCCCTAGCCCCTGGAAATCGGCTTTGATACTGCCACTACTGAAAAAGCCCAACCTGGATCCAAAAGGAGCCAAATCATTTCTAACCCATATCTGTTATTCAGTTGCCTGCAAAATTGGTCGAGAAAAATATTAATTTACAGCTCAGTACTTTTCTAATTGGGGGGAAAAAAGTTCTGGACCCAACTCAGTTTGGGTTCAGAAAAGGGCATAGTACTGAATCTGCACTGATAAAATCTACGGCGGAGATCAGGGAGGCTGTGGATAGGGGAGGCAAAGCTGCCCTGATTTTGATGGACCTGTCCGCAGCCTTCGACATGGTCCATCATGATCTGATGGACCGTTTGGCGGAATGTGGTATCCAAGGTAAAGCCTATAACCTTCTTAGATCTTTCTTGTCAAACAGATCTCAGACGGTGGCACTGGGTAACTTTAGTTCTAAACCCTTCTCATTGCCGTGTGGAGTACCCCAGGGTCCTCTCTTACTCCCACTCTTTTTAATGTTTATTTCACTGGCTATCCTGCTCAGATTATTAAGCTTTAGTTTGACTTCATACGCGGACGATACGCAAATAGTGGTGTCTTTGCAGCCTGGTCAGACATTAGGAATTGGACAGGTTCCATGACTGCATGGCATTCATTGGAAAATGGATGTCACGGAATTGTCTAAAATTGAACTCTGAGAAGACCGAGGTCATCCTGTTTGGTAATGACCCCAACTTCTGGACCCCTAGATGGTGGCCTAGAGATATGGGATCACCTCCTGTTCCTGTAAGGAAAGGGAGGAACCTAGGAGTCATTGACGAGAAACTCAGTTTTGGGGACCAAATAAATGCTGTGGCTTCCTCCGTCCATTTTTTAATCAAAATGATTAAGAAAATACTGCCCTTTTTGCCTATATCTTGTCAGCGAACAGTAGTCACAGCCTTCATTCTTTCCAGACTTGCCTACTGTAATAGCCTGTATTTAAATATTCAGGAACGCTTTGCAAACAAACTGCAGATGCTGCAGAACGCAGCCGCCAGGCTGATTACAGGCACGCCCAAATACGCATCTATTTCCAAGGAATTAACAAAACTTCATTGGCTGCCAGTCAAGCATAGAGTACGATTTAAATCTGAGTATGGTGTTTAAAGCACTATACGGGATAGGACCTGATTTTCTAAAACAGAAAATACAATGGTATACACCGGGCAGAACCCTGCGCCAAGCTGGTGACTATGTGATTAAAAAATCCACATGGCGAGCGAAAAGCTTCCTTTTATGTGCAGCTAAAGCCTGAAACAAGCTTCCCCCCCCCCCCCCCCCCCCCCCCCCCCCATTTTTGAGAAACGCTACGGACCTACTCAACTGTTGGAGAGACCTTAAAACTTGGCTTTTTACTGTAGATAGCCTAGCCTGGATCTCGGAGAATTAGTGGTTTTAGCATCAGGACAACCTCGGGTAATTGTCGCGCTTTATAAATAATTACATAACTAGAACCAATGATGTCAGTTGGGGCTCTTGGTTAACTATGATCTACACTTATAAAAATTATTTAAAAAACACAAATCCTTGTGTTCATTGTGATAATGTTTTGGTTCACATGTACATGATTTGCTTGTGCCAGTATTTAACTGACTTGAGCTGCAAGGCTTGTACTCTTACCCTGGAGCTTCCCAAGCTCCGATGCCATCTTGAAAGTGACGTCTTGCCAGACAGTGTAAACCATATGTGTGTTTTAAAGTACTGACACACTTTCTTTTATGTAGCGGTTGCTTTTCATATCATTGTTAACACTGGCTGGAAACAGCACATGCCAACATTTTTTAGGGTTTGTGGAATATTTGACTGAAAAAAGAAATTAATAAGTAGGAGGGCACGGTTTTTTGTTTCTCTGATCATGTCTCGCTCTTGAAGTAAGCTTATAATGGTCTCGAGGACATTTAATATTTCTAGATTTTTTTTTCATCAGGATGTCCACTTTAGCAAAACTTAAAAGAATGCACCTTTTCGATGTCTTTGGCAATCTTCACCCCTCACCACTTTTGGTTCCCTCATCGCAAATTCTATGCCACTGCCCGTCGACTGGGTGGGTTTGAATCCAGTGGGTAAGACCTCCGTATTAAATTGTCTTTAGTAGTTTTACATCCCACTTCGGGGACTGTGAGTAAATAGTGCCAATCACATATTTTCCTAATTCGACACAGTATGTAATCTATCATACAGTGACCAGCCACATTCCTCTGGATGCCAGCGTGTGGTGTCTTTAAGTGGTTTAGTTCTTCACTGCTTTTTCCATGAACTTTCCTTTCAGGAAGTGTCAACAGCGACAACAATGTAAACTTTCATCCAGCCAAAAAACATAAAAAGCATGACTGGGCACAAACTGCTTCTCATTCAGCCAAACTGGTCACTTATCCTGTTAGGATTAACTAGGTCCCTAATACTTCACAGAATTAATTTTAAAAAAAATATGCAAGATCAAAAATGAATTGGCTCAGCTGTTGCAATGAAAAGCTATGCAATGCATAAAGGCCGAAACATTAAATGTTAATTGCTACTGCGTAATTGGTTTGCATAACTGGTTGACCCTTTGGTGGTGTCTCCTTTTGAAACTGCGGTTGCAATTGTTTTACCTAGGAAAGGCAATGGTCAACGGCAGACTCCAGTGGCTGCACCTCTTTGCTGTATTCCCTTCGTAAAGTTTTTTGCCAAATTATTTACAAGTGGTGTGCACTGACTGCTCCTGCACCTGCTGTTGCGAGGTGCCAACTGCCAAGCAGATCAACCGAAAACAGGGAAAGAATGGAGCGGTGCACTACGCTAGTCCTCTGTTCTAAGTAACAACAAGTAGTCCAGATTCCTTTGGTGAAAAAATATATATATCCTTTATTTAGCTAATTTTGGACTTCTTACACATCACACGCCCTGACGAAGTTCCCCCCAGATGAACGAAATGCGTTGACTGAGACTCTTTGCACCATTTTGAAACATTGAATAAAGGATATATATTTTTTCACCAAAGGAATCTTGACTACTTGTTACTTGGAACAGAGGACTAGCGTAGTGCACCGCTCCATTCTTTCCCTGTTTGCAATTGTTTTACCTGTTTACACTAGGAATATTGTGGCATAAACTAACTGAACATTTTGATTGCTCTAATTTAGTGTTGCCCTTAGTTGGCAAGAAAAATGTTAATCACAATCTCTTGACCAGCCCGTAGTCGAACCAATACACATAAGGGGAAAAAAGCATTGGCAAACCCAATGTGTCTCGCCCCTATGCAAGAGCTACTGGCTTTGTCAATGTTTTGTTTAGCTATGTTGGACAGCATTTCTGAAAGTAAAGAAACAAGCATTTGCAATGCAATAGGTCTCGCAATAGCGAGATTTTGAGCTATTGGCTTTGTAAATGACAATGCCTTTTATTTTTGTTTAAAAAAAACCTACAATAATATAAGGCATTGTCATTTACAATACCGATAGGTCAAAATTTATAAAATGCGAGACCTGTTGTATTGCAAATGCTTGTTTTCAAGCAGCCCATAAAGCATTTTCACGCTAATAGAGGCTACGCCCCTTTGTTTGGATGAGGGGTGTCTAAAGAAAGGTCCACTGCCACTGTTAAAGGAAGGGTCGCTGTGATTAAAATAGTTTTAATTTGTACAAGTTAATTTGTCCTTCGGGGTGCAGGTGTTGGGAATGTCATAAAGGATTGAGGCCTAGCATAAAAAAAAAAACCAGGCCATCACACATGATGGAGTTGGAGTCAATAATCGAATAAGGAAAAAATCTGGAATTGAGAAACAAATAGGTTTTGTGCAGGATGGACACAGAAGATGTCATTTGTAGCACAGTGGATTTCGTGCATGGCGCTCTGGATTCAGAAGGGGTGACGCTCTTGCTTATCCTAAGTGGAACACTTATTTGAGTTTGACCTTGGGGATTTTGATAAAAAGAGCTTTCCTAATGATCAAGCTGAGCGAGTTAAGAAAATTTAGCGAGAGCACCAAGTCAGAGCCGAGCCATGGATCGAACTTGGATCTAAAAAGGCAAACCATGAGCCAAGCCACCAAAAGATTTGGCATGTACATGACAGGGTATACGATATGGTAACTGTCAACTTTTAAGTTTTTAGCTGAACACGTGTTTTCCCATGGTGCATTAGATGAAAGCACCGATTTGACTTCTGTTAAAATGAACAGTATTTAAAAGTGAACTCTACTGCACCCCCAATGCTCTGACGAGTGGACACTGCCTTCGGGTGCCTCGAGGTGCCAGTTTGTCATGGGCACTGTTCAGAAGACCAATATTGTTAATGTGCGAGGAGCTACACGGTCTATTTAACTTTATGTAGGCGAAGCTTTATATACAGACCACATCTAGACCAGACTGAGGGTGCGCTCAGATCAGACACTCAAAGTGAAGCGCTGTAAAGTAAAGGGATTTCCATAGGATCACAAAATTCGGAGAAAGGGAAGCACGTTTTGATTCCAGGTTCATTGGTTACACACTGCAATTCAGCCACTGGATGAATGTCTCCAGCTCTCTTCCTTTCGTACCAAATGGAAATCGCTGTGCTCAATTACTGCAATACTAAATAAACTAGCACGATATTTTTAGTACATGTACATAACGCTTTTATTCAATCCGACATTTTATACATATATAAAATGTCTTCGTGAAAAAGTCACAAGATTAAGCGCAAGGGAAGGTTGGAGATCTTACCTTACACACCCTGCCTCCCCACAAAAAATAAATGAAGCTTATTAAAGGTGATTTTCACAGGAAAGTCTATGCTTGTTTGCTGTAAACATAACTGTAAGAAAGATTAATAATTGTCGGAGAGAGGGGGCGCGAGGTGGCTGTACAGCAATGTACTTTTCTGTTCCAAGGGCATGTGATATTTATAACAGAGGGCTGCAATAACGGCCATTATTAACTGTCAAAGCACGCAAAAACCGCGACCCCTACATTCCCAGCTTCACTACAACTCCATGGAGAGTGTTGACCGTCTTCTCACAGACCCACACTAATTTCTTACTGGTGGGACCCATGAAACCGGCCACCCACACCAAAGGAGATATCTGCCGCTTGGCTGCACTTTACTTTGTAAAAGCAAACTATAAGTGCACCAGGCCTAAGGCTTTAGAGGCCTGCCACATGCGCTGATGATGGTCAGGGTTTCTCAACACAAAAGCTGCCTACCTAGTCTTGTTTCTACCTCATGTATGTCGCATCCACCACCGACAAAAAGGAAGCTGCCAGTTGAATATTCGCATTTTGAGTGAGATCTCTCCACCCTTTCACGAGGCTATGTGCACGACCCCTCGTTCCTCACTGCTAATTATTCTGCCTGAATCTTCCCAAATGAGCGCTTTGAGGCGACCTTATCTTTTGCATTAACTTCTACACTAAAAAAACATCACAACATATTGAGGCGAGATGAAAAAAGACAAACATAACATGAGGTTGAAAGTCGCAGAGCAACTGGCCAGAGATACCGCCACATTACTCGCCGAAAGTCACTTTTTATCCCTTCATCGCGGTGAAAAGCTGTCACACCGTGGGTACACCAAGCTGTGACCTCCCATTTGTGCACTGGGTGTTAAAGCGAGAGTCCAGAGGGCAGAGGTCTGGCAGACAGGAGTCACACAAACTGTGGAGTACTGCGTACCAAAATGGAGACGGGCTTCAGATTCGAATCACGGCTTCTCCTAAACACTCCGTGATTCTGGGCAAACCAGTTACTCTACATCAGCACATAAGAAAAAAATAAGACACAACATGCGTAAGATAAGCTGGATCTGTTATAAAGCCATCTAGTGCCATTGGGCCACGAGTTCATGCTATTAATATAAACGTGTAAAAGAAAAGTAAGTCAGCTAAATAAAAAACCCAGAGTGGAGCAGCTCTGCACGCCAGGACCTTTACAACTTGGCAGCTGAGTGGGCTGTGCACTGGGTGTTGTAGCGAGAGTCCACGGAGGGCAGAGGCCAGGCAGACAGGAGCCACACAAACTGTGCGTACCAAAATGGAGACTGGCTTCAGATTCGAATCACTGCTTCTCCTAAACACTCCGTGATTCTGGGCAATCCCCATGAGAAGAAAAAAAAACATGCATAACCTAATCTGGATCTGTTATAAACCCATCTAGTGCCAAAAACAAGGGTGTTCGCATTACCATGGCGACCAACTCCTGAGTAATGCTGCGAGCTACGCAAGGGCACTAGTGATGTCGGGTTGTGCAGCTGGAAGTTCGGGTGTGTTACGACTGTCGTGGGGCGGGACTTCCGTTTTTATGGGAAGCCCGCGCCCACGAAGTGACTGGCCTAGAGAAGCAGTACTGACACGGGGCTCCCATGCCCGAGGGAGAGCCCCGCGATGGCTGCAGAAGTGGCGGTGGGTGGGGCGGAGGGGCAATGTACGTGCGTGTCTGTGTGCGTGCGCGCGTGTTTGTGTGTGTTCAAGGAAGGGCGGGGTGGCTGTGTGTGTGTGCGCGCGCGCCGTTAGTGCATGCTAGCTAAGCAAAAGCGGGCTGTGTATGTGGAAGCGCGTCTGCGCAAGCGTGACTCTTTAGAAGCGCGTCCACAGACCACAATCTGCGCGTGCCCCAGTCTGTCTCCCTTGGGAGGCATCACGCTGACAGTAGGTCTCCCTTGCGAGACCTAAAAAGTGATCAGTGCCGACATGCTGTCGAGAATGAACAAAAGGAAATGAGAGCCAATGGTCTCAAAGGTGTCCTATTTGGCTTTGCCAATGCTTGTTCTTGTTTGTCCCTCCTCTGAAGTATAGTTTTCTTTCCTGTCCTTTTGATTGCCTGAGTTGTATCCTTCCACTACTCATTTATAGGGAGACATTGTTATTACTTGCCTTAACCGCTTAAATGCAGAAGATGTGATGTTCACATGCTTGCTCTAGAAAAAAATTTCTTTTCGCAAAATGATTTCAGAAGGCGAATAGCCAAGCTCGGTAGATCCAAAGGATATGGTCAAAAAAATTGGTTGCCAGAGGCTGCTTGCAGAGGCATCTGGTCGTGTCCCTACTGCAAAAGAGGCCCAACAGTCTTTCTGCTCCCACTCTCAGGAGCATATTAGGAGGTGCTTAGCCCCAGGTCTGCCCCAACACCCTCCCCACACCCCTTGAGTTTTTACTTCCTTACGACAAAGTTTTCTCACCCATACATTAGTAGATTTGGTATGCAGGCTGGGGCCGAGAGGGGTAAATCCCAATTGCCTCTCACTTGCTGTGGTGAATGGCTATACCATTTGGGCTCTGGATAAGCCTGGTACCAGGCAAACACTATCAACCTGGGGCATTTATGAAACTTGGAGACCCAGACAAATCCAGGGTGCTGTGCTTGCGTGGAGCCCACTGTTTTCTGGAACCTGCGGGGAACCACACAATTCATACTACCCAGTGTTTACACACGTCTTCTGATTAAAAACATCCGATGTGTGGTTGGGGCTAGTGTGCCTGCAACATGAATGGATGAAAACCATGACCATACAAAGTTAGTGTTGTCTTTGCCTGGTCCCTGGTTTAATCTGTTCTCGTCACAGTTGATAGATCCCAAAGAGTGAGGAAAATGTGTAATTTGAGCCAAAGTTGGAGGGTCCTATGGCATTCTGGGTAAGAAAATGTAGTAGGATCCATGCAAGTCACACCTTGGACTCTCCTGAGTGTCTTGTTTTTAGAAATGTCTGGGTTTAGTACGTTTTCCTACTTGGCGGCTGAGAATGGGCCCAAATAGTCTGCTTACCCACAATATCAAAACTGGTTGACTTTTTAATAGGGAAAATGTTGTCTCCAAGTTGCATTTTAATGTCTTTCTAGACCCAACCAAACAGGCTGTTAATGCTTTTATCAAAGCGTGGGAACACTGAATAGTAGAATATTTGTTCTTTTTAATAGAATTTCTCTTAGTAGATTTAGCTTCCACTTGCAAGGCAAATTCAGGGGAAAAAAGACTTTAGGAATAATGGGTAAAACACCCATTATTCCTAAAGCCATTTTTTTGCCCTTTATTCCTAAAGTAAATTTTTCAGGAACATTTAAAAACGCACAGGTTTCTGATATAATAGCTATTCATAAATTAGATTTTATCATATGAATTGATAAGCTGCAGCTCACTTGTTAGGTCACTGAGTATCACTTTTTTTTTTTTTTTTTTACAAACCTCAAGCAATTGTACCCAGAAAAGTCTTACACCTAATTTTTGAGTGCAGACATTGTATTGCCTTCAAGGGCGTGTGCTGTTCCTCCTACATAATTCAAGACCGACCTCAGCCTCTCCTTTGTGTTAGCAGAAGTTTGTGTCTTGTGGGTTGGCTCTTGAGAACCCATAGGTAGCTAAACACTGCTTTAAATTAAAACGCTGTTCATGGCAGTCCTGTCGATTTTGCGTTTGCTGGCATTTTAGCTAATTGCCTTTTAACATCTGTTAAGTGTGAAATGAGTGGTGGCGTGCCACATAGTTCCAAGGCACACAAATCAGTAATATTGTGTTTTCTTAATATGTTACCACCTTGCTCCTCATCCTTACTACTAACGGGCATTATAGAATCGGTATTCTTGATGCCAGCAAGAAGTAATATTAGTTGATAAGTAAAATAAACACACTGGAGCTTTCTGATAAAGTTGCCTATCGGTATCTACCTGGTGTGATGAATATGACTTGAAAAATGTATGGAACGAAGTTACCCTGCAATTATTTGCCCGACTCTACAAATCGAAGGCGTGGTGAAACCATCCGTCTCGGTCGTGTAGTTGATTAATATTTGGGACTATTTTCTGGCTGCTTTGTTTGACTGATGACACTCCCTAATGCGATCTGTCTGTCGTGCGTTAACTATCGAGTTATATAGTTCACCTCGCTCGTTCTCTTACCCGGCTCCTTCCCTCTCTCCAGGCTGAGTTAACTAGGAAGCCCCTTGTGGCTGGCTCAGTACAGGTGGGCGGGCGGGCTCCATCTGGCAGGCGGAAGCGCTATGTTTGTGGGCACTACTACCCACTTGTTCTGCGCGGGCTGGTTATTCAGAAACCCAAACAATGCCAGCTCTTGTTCATGCACAGGCCTCTCCGAAGCGCCGGCTCTTTGTGGTATGGGCGCAGGCTTCCCAGCATCGGCTCAATGCTGAGGGTGTGATGTCACCCCCGTCCGGCCGCGTGCCTCGACCTCATTGTTAGGTGCCGCCATGTGAGACAGATGGACGTGCTGCTGAAGGGTGGACTATTCTGCGCCTGCGGGGGTGTATACACAGCGCCCGGCGCGTTTACCGTAAGTCCTTTTTTAGTCTGCCCGAGAGGCTTTCCCGCCTCTGCCCACAGCGGATTGTCGGGTCTCGTGTGTCCGTGCGCCCACGCCAGTCATTAGCAGTGATATCACTTTCTTGGCACACTTAATCTCGTTCTGACTTCCCATAGCGTTCACAAACGCTGATTTATATGGTTGATTTACACAAACGTATAATGTAAAAAAAAATCTGTTTAAGATCGCGCACTTTTGCCCACCACTTAAGTGCAAATTAATATGGTAATTAAATTACGTCATTTTTATCAAAATCTGTTCAAAGATTTTGACAGTTGCGGAAATAGTATTTCATCACACGAATAATATAAAGCAGTGTTTTAAATCCTTAAAGTTTATTTTAACATGCATGGCCTCGCGTTTTCCCATCTCTTTATACCTACGCCAAAGATATTTCAAGATATGGCACCCTGCAATCTTTTCACTCCAATGTGAGATTCTCAGCATGTAAAGGATTCTCTAAGACGGCAGTTTAAACAAATGCCTGCAGCTCTACCCCTTTTCTCTTCTGACCGAGACCTGTTTGCTAGTGGAACGAGTTATCACGCGCTGCAGGCGGCGTGAAAACACCAACGTGGGAATGGTCTTTTGGCCCTTAGGTTCGTCTCTGTTAATTGGAACTATGCTGGCCTTTTTAGAAGGGTAAGTGAACGTTTTGGCTAGGTTTATTTGCAGATTGACAATTTGGTCTGACTGCCGGGTGTAGGAGCGGGCGGTAGTATTACTTTTGCAGCTACGCTCAACCGCCTACTTTGCATTCTTCGGCATTTTACTAGTTTGGAGGCCTTTCGTTATGGCGTGTCTGAAATATGACAGTTACTGCAGAGCACATGGAGCTGTGGGCGCAGTTGTATGGATTTCACGTTAAAAACGGATGTATTACGAGCCTGCTTTACTTGGGGATTGCAATTCAACAACTGGTGCAGCTGCCTGGTTCCATAGGCTGGTCCATATTTCTGGCAAAATCAAATACTTGTTTTAGATGCACAGTTTTACTCGCGGAGTTACTTTAAGCTCCTTTATAGGTGCATGCGAGTGTCGTGGAATCAAAGGAGATGGATTAAAAAAAATCCTTTTCTAAACCTCAGTAGGTCTTGGTTACCGTTGGTAACTGGAGCATGTTTCACGTATGGGTTGCTTAGACTTTAAAACAGTTGCCTTCTGAGCTGCAGTCAAGCCGAGGAGAAGATGCCTTTCTTGCCTATGTTATCGGAGTATGGAAGGCAAGTGTTTTGAAACGCTGATGGCGTTAAAGCTAAACTGCTGTTCCTCGGTGTTAGTGCTGAAAGTACAGTGACCCATCGGCAACGCTGAACCACGTTTAGTTCAGTGGGCCATCCCCATTCTATAAATAAAAAGCTGGCATAGAAGGCTCATGAGTGTGTGTGATTTTTATTTACCTGCGGAGTGATCACAAAGGGGCACTGCTATATAACCAGAATAAAACAAAGTTATATTATGCCGTGAGTTTTTTGATCCCTTGCTTTTTTACTACTACTGGAGTTTCTCTGTCCTTAACTTGTAAAAAATAACTCGATTTAGAGCACCCCTGTGCAAAGGAGTGTGTTGTGCAGAAAGAAAGCTCTGACATTTCCTCAGGAGGAGCCGTTGACATGTATGTAGTATAATAAAACTAGTCCCTATAAGTCCCCATAGATTTGAGTTTATTCAACTAATGACGTTATCCAAAGATTTCAGTGCCAGCTCTCGACAGTAGCACCACATAAAGGCAGTGACTTTTCGAGCTTTGACAGGGCTTGAAACAATTTGGAATGTTTATGGCCTGCTAAAGCCTTCTATGGTCAATCCCATTTTATTTTGTGTCCAATAGGATTTAGTTGAGTGCTCCTTCGAGCCTCTCTGATAGGGAGTTATGATTGAACTATACGGAGAATGTCTATTGTCCTTTCTCGGTATGACTGCATTGTGAAATTGTTTCTTTGTAATGTTTTTTTGTTTAACGTATAGAGAACGTCCATGGTTCATTTAGCTTCTGCAATATCAACATGATGCTTTGATCAGAAAATAATCTGTTCTGGAATTCTTTTAAGATCTCTGCTACCAGACAGCTTTTAGCTGTGTGTAGGCGAATAATACCCTTTGTGAATAATACTAAGAAAGTGACTTACGTTCTATCCAGGGAGATCCACCAAAACTGGGTAATCTACCCATAATGAGTCTCCAATACCCAGATGACATTGTGCTCCTGTCACAAACTCCTCTCGGCCTACAACGCATGATTTCCAAACTTGCGTCGTATATCTTGAATGCACAATTAACAATAAATCTTAAAAAAACAAACATCCTATGCTTCTCCGGCTCTCGCAAGAAAAGAAAAAAATTTGTCTGGAAGATAAACTCCACCACACTAACTCAGGTAGACCAATACAAATATTTGGGCATTTCACTGGACCATAAGTTAAAGTATAAACAGCACTTGGAACAAGGGAAATCAAAAGTCAAAACTCCAATTTGCCTTTAAAACCATCCAAAAACATTTACCGGTAAATTCCACTGGCCACATTTTAAAGATTGTAGCCGCCAAATTCCTGCCATCGCTCACGTACGGCTCTGAGTTGATGGCAACCCGGGACTCCATAGTCCTAAATATCTCCCAATCTAGCCTGTTCAAAAACCCTTTTTTCAATTCCGCGTCACATTTCCCAAGCCCAAATACGTTTGGAATATAGTCTCACAAATCAGCTTCCGGCAAGACAAGGAGCGCTTGCCAAATACTACTGGCGAATGAGGGACGCAGAAGATCACTCCCTGGCTCATCTGTGCTGGCTAGAAGTCGAAAAACAGGCAGGGCTCCCCAATTCCATATACAAGTCCCTTAGGCAAGCGCTTCATGCGTTAGAACTGGAGGAATCCTGGCTTTTACCTATGACTTACACCTCTTTCAAACAGTTAACCAACAAAGCAATTAAACAAGCGTCACTACTAATGGACAAAGCTGCAGTGGCTGGTAAAAGCCACGCCTGGATCGTCTTGCCATCATACATCCATCTGAAACCCCATCCATATTTGCAAGACTGCTTCAGGGACTATTACAAAAGGAAATTAAGCTGTTACGGCTGGGTTGCTTTTCGAGTAAAGACCTCACCCCCAAATGGCTACGGTCGTGGCCAACACACGACTGTCGCCTTTGTGGAAACGACGCAGAGTCACTACTGCACTTACTAAGCATATGCCCGGCACTTCAGGAACTAAGGAAAACGCTCCTGCTACCACTTTTAAGAGACGCTCAGGTGAGAACCTGCAGGGCGGCCGTTATTAAATGCCTTAGTGGGTCTTGGATCCAATTATCCTGTAATACTATACATTTTTTGGAGTACACCGCCCAAGAGCTGGAAAACAAGGTACCAACCGAAGAGGACTAAGGATAACAGGCTTGGTTATAGTCGGTCACGGACCCTCCTTAATTTTGCTCAATGGATATTTTTCTCTCCACTCACTAGTATAACACAAGTATTCTTTTGAGTTAAAAAGTGTAATGTGATCCAACTTACACGACTCTTTAAGTTTTACTTTTCCCCTTCGATCAACTCTGCAAAGTTTGTGTACTTTTACGTTACTACTTTTAATTCCGATTTGCTGTTTACATTGTATTGTTTTAAAGATGTAAATGTTGACCGCATGGTGGTAAGTTCCACCCTTTTATGATTTTTTTTATATAAATCAAATAGATAATTTAGATAATACTTTTATCTATAACCAGAATAAAACAAAGTTACATTATGCCGTGAGTTTTTTGATCCCTTGTTTTACTACTACTGGAGTTTCTCTGTCCTTAACTTGTAAAAAAATAATTCGATTTAGAGCACCCCTGTGCAAAGGTGTGTGTTGTGCAGAAAGAAAGCTCTGACATTTCCTCAGGAGGAGCCGTTGACATGTATGTAGTATAATAAAACTAGTCCCTATAAGTCCCCATAGATTTGAGTTTATTCAACTAATGACGTTTTCCAAAGATTTCAGTGTCAGCTCTCGACAGTAGCACCACATAAAGGCAGTAACCTTTCGAGCTTTGACAGGGCTTGATACAATTTGGAATGTTTATGGCATGCTAAAGCCTTCTATGGTCAATCCCATTTTATTTTGTGTCCAATAGGATTTAGTTGAGTGCTCCTTCGAGCCTCTCTGATAGGGAGTTATGATTGAACTATACGGAGAATGTCTATTGTCATTTCTCGGTATGACTGCATTGTGAAATTGTTTCTTTGTAATGCTTTTTGTTTAACGTATAGAGAACGTCCATGGTTCATTTAGCTTCTGCAGTATCAACATGATGCTTTGATCAGAAAATAATCTGTTCTGGAATTCTTTTAAGATCTCTGCTACCAGACAGCTTTTAGCTGTGTGTAGGCGAATACGCTTTGTGAATAATACCAAAAGCTTCACAGCGGGCCTGGAAGCAGGCCCATTACTTGCCATTGTCTACTTTGTCACTCTCATTTGCTTGCTTATTAGTCAATAGCTTGCATTTCTATTCTGTTGCTGGTCGTTCACCTGTTGGACAAACAGCAACTGTTCCTTATAATAAGAAATTGGTTCTTTTGCAGAATTCTGCAGCCATCAATAGATGGGAATTGTGAAAAATGTAAAACGCAGAGAGACACAAACCACTATCCAAACTTTTTACTGTTCTGCAAAAAGTGCTCAGTGCTCTTGAGTATTCACAATGATAAATGGCAAACAAATAGTGAGTTACACAACGTGCAAATGAGCCAGAGTAGATAATCCGTGGTTCTTATAGGTCCCATTTGCCCTTTATGTCTAACGTTTCGACCCTAATCTCGTTATGGGTCATAATCAGGACTGTTAAGATTTACAGAGAGCAGCAAGCCATCTAATAGCAACAAAATTGAAAAGTACATGTTGAGGGGATATCCTGTAAATTTGTCTCCCAAAATATTTTTGGAAAGAGGTAAACTCACCTATTCACTGACAAACAACTACAGTGTTGACTTTTGAAGTGGTTTGGCCTATATAGAGCAGAATACAGGGACATCAGATAGAATAGATGACAATGTTCGTATTACAATTATAGTAGTCCCTTAATGTCGGTCTGATGTTACAATGAACACATTCCTTGCAATCAGTGTAGTTACAAATAAAACAACTTCCACCCCTCTAATGTCCTATTAGGCGATTTAATCCCAAATAGGGACCTTGGTCAGTGCAGGTCTGTTCAGATTAAACGCTGGGATGAACAAAATGCTCCCTTAAGTCCTACCCTTGTGTAAGGAAAACCTTGTAATCGGGTCAGTGAGGCCTACAAAGGTGTGAGGCCTACAAAGGTGAGAGACCTATTCTTTTTCTGATTTTCGGTTAGGGCATTACTCCGATTACAAAATGTAGTAACGCAGACAATACAGTTAGTCTCTTTTTTTGGTCTTGAAGGAAAGGAGATGTTTATTTGGAGAATACAAAGCTATTGTCATGGATAGTTTCACCAATTATTTTGGGCACCCACAGGCCAACAGTTAGTTTCTAAGATTTTCTTCTCTTAAAATAGACAGCTCTCCACTTAATGTTCCCACGAATACATAGGAAATGACCAACCGTTTATCAATCCTGAAATACCCATGGGTGACTACTGGTGCACTGAAATAGTGCTTTCCTTTCTGTCCGTTTCTGAAATAGCTTGGTACCCAGCTGGCCCTCTACTTCCTAGATTGTCAAGTCAAGAAAATCAATGGAATTCAATCTTGTATCTGGAATGAGGGAATTAATCCAGGTTAGGAATTCAGACAGAGTATATACATTGCCTCTCCAAATCATAAAAATGTAATCAATAAGTAGTTTCCACTGCTGAATGTGACTATTGTAAAGGTGTGCCTACAAAATGATGCAGCCGTGCTGCACAGCATCAGGAATGCTTAACATGGTGAAATACCATTGGCAAATCCAGTAGGTCCCAAAGGAAAGACCTATTAACTTTGCCAATGCTGGCTTCCTGAGAAGTGTTTGTTGCTTCTAATTCTCAATGCGTTGCATTAGCCAGGCTCTAAGGCTTCGGCATTATGTGGGCCACATAGCGCATTTGATGGGACAGTCTTTATACACTGCACACTTGTCTTTCTGCTGACTTGACACTGGGTAAAATTGAAATTTACAGAGAAGAGGGAAATGGTGGACAATGCCCCCTTCCCCCAGCTCGTTACGTTTGGAAAGATTTCTTTCTTTTTCACAGTAGTGTTTCATCTTTTATTTCAGATTACAGACTCTGCTGGGCACATCCTCTACTCCAAGGAGGATGCTTCGAAAGGGAAGTTTGCCTTCACTACAGAAGAATATGACATGTTTGAGGTGTGCTTTGAGAGCAAGCTTCCTGTTGGTAAGTAGTGCTATTACTGACTTTGAGAGCACCATAAATGGGTCAAGGGCACCTTCAAGGAATTATGTAGTCAACAGCACTGGGATGGGAGATTAAGGAACTCTGATCTCCAAGAAGTTAAGTGAAAGCTTTCACTCCTTTCCTTAATTTGATACTTTATATCACAGCAGGAAAATGTAAGCTAAATGCTATTCATCAAAGATTTAAATTTTTGTTGTGTGGCAAGTGAATATTTTTTGGAGCAATCATTCTTTAGTATTTTAAAAGTGGCTTTTCTCAGTCTTTATGGGCCTGCCAGGTGCGCTTTAAATTGCAGAGTGTTCACAGGGTTTGCTTTTTAGACCTCTCGTAGATGGCATATGCGGTCTCTTTGAGTTGGCTTGTTTGCCACTCATTTGCTTGCTTGCTTATTGGTCAACTGCCATAGGCTTCCTTCCTCTGCGTGGGTTTGTCCCTCGCCTGGAGCATGGATGCATTACTTGCCGTTCACCTGCTCAATTTTTTAGGCTCTATTCTTTTTTTGTCTTCATCTCTGATGGAGTGCTTAGTCTTTTTCAGCTGGTTCCCTTGTGTACGGCTCCCTCATCCTTTTTCCTTGCTACCACCTGCCATCCTTCTATTGTCCGTGGTGTTGAGTGCATCCTTCCCACCCTTCCTCATTCAGTTGTTTGTGGTGTTGGTTGCCTCCACTCTCCCTCCATAGTTTTTCATGTTTCTTGCCCCAGCCCCTCCCACCTTGTTGTCCGTCACTTGCCCCTTCACCTGCCATTATCTGTATGCTTGCTCCCAGCCTCTCTGTCCCACCCCTTGTTGTCTGCGTTGTTCTCTTGTAGGTCAGGCCTGTTGGGTGAGTCCGTGCCTGTTAGAATGCTTGGCGAGCAGTGCAGGGAGCTGAAGGTTATCATGGCTTGTTGTTTTTACGTTCTAAGAAAAAATAATTATGATCATTTGTGTGAGGCTTCATTCATAGGACTAGCTGAATAACTGGTGAAAGCTTGTGCAGCAAAATCCTCGTTTGCCCATTTCAATCGGTAGAAAATTGAAGGCAGTACATCTTACAACCATGCTCCTTCTGTGTGTTTTTAGTCTGTACTTCACAGTGGCTTTAACAGTTGAGACTGGGTCTATAGAATGCAAAGCACGTAATTGCGCAAGAAAGGGTACTTTAACTTTGTAAGAAAATAACTTCACCACTTAGATTTTCAGTATTCTTAGAGATGCCTGTGCAGAAAAGCATCTTTAATAAATGCGTAGGTTAAAAAAGCAATTGTTTCTCCTCCCTATTTCACTTCTGCATTAAACAGCCCATAAAAACGTGTTTTCATTTTATACCCCGACTTTTATTGTCTTGTTTTTCTCTCTGGTCTTGCTGGGAAATCTGTAAAAGTGGAGAATTTCCCCGGAAAGCTTCTTGTTAAACCTTGAAGTGAACTTTTAAGTGGTCTCTTCTGGCTTCAGCCTTGGAGAAGGGGTGCTTGGCGAATGATTAGGTCTCGCCTGTCGATGCGCATGCGCATCGAGCAAGGCGAGAGTATTGCGAGTTATCCACTCTTTATCTGCACTGCAAGGAATCGTGGCGATTCCTTGCAGTGCCCGTGACTTTTAAGGTCAATGCGCATGCGCATTAAGCTTATGCGCATGCGCATTGACCTTAAAAGTCACGGGCGCGTGCATGTCCGTCTTCCCGCCGTCTCGCATTTCCCCTGTCGCACTTCTCCTCCCCCCTCCCCTCTCTTCCCTCCAGCTTGTTTTTTGTTTATTTGACCCGCTCCGCCCCCTCCCCTTCCCGCCGTGTCGCATTTCTCCTCCCCCCTCCCCTCTCTTCCCTCCGGCTTTTTTTTTGTTTATTTTACCCGCCGTGTCGCCGTGTCTCCGATCCTTTCGCTCTCCTCCCCCCTCCCCTCTCTTCCCTCCGGCTTCTTTTTTGTTTATTTTTTCTCCTTAAAACGGGCACCAGGAATAATTTAATTAATCTGTCATATGGATGGGTTTGATTTTTGTTACAGAAGCAGGGGTTTGCCAAAAATTAGCCAGTTATTTACTTTCACCTAGCATCATAAAATTCACGCGTTTTTCAAACAGTCAACGTTTTCCTCCCACACTTACCTGTATGGTGGAATATTTTCTCGCAGCTGGCTGTGTTGTTTTGTCATCTTTTTTTTTTTTTTCAATTAAACCGTATACACGTCATGCTTCCTATATTTTTTTTTTGCCACTTTGAAAATGAGGTCATTCCGATGCGCTTGAGCGACATGAGTGACAAATTAGTGTACTCGCGCACAAAAAAACGCATGTTTGCGACACCCCAAAAAAATCTCCTGCAACATTTTTAAAATGCAGGAAAGTGTTTTTGCGTTGAGAAAAATAGCTTGGGCAATGTTGGAATTAGGTAGCCTGGCCTAGGGCAAGACTAACATCTAGAGGCACAGTGTAAAGGTTGCAGACCACCCAAAAGTAACTTCACGCAATAGCACTCAAAAAGAAAAACACTACACCAAAATTATATGAAAATACGTGCTGCTTTATGTAAAAATAATATTCTCTTTGTTGTCAATTATTAGTAGCTCACATATAAATAGTTCAAAGCAGTTTAGATCACTTTCAGGGTCAACAATTACACTTTGTACGTTACTAGCAGATTGTCACTTTTTCAATTACTAACAGTCACTGTATTTCTGAAATCTTATCACACTTTTGCATTTGGAGAACCTGTACCTTAGAATCAATAATTACTTTAGAAGCTACTAAACAATTTATCAATAGAGTTTCTAAGGTGCATTACACTTTCCAATTAATCAATAATGACCCTTTCAATTATAACAAATCCACATTCAGCAGGATTAACAGTTTACCTCATCAAACACTGTGCTTATTTAATCTGTTAAATTATAGCTTCCTATGACTCCTCAACGAGATAATACCAGCACTTTACTTTAGAACAGGCTCTAGTATTCCAGATTTGTAGGTACAATCCCCTCTGCCACAGTTGAACCTCAACTCACTAAGAGGACATGCACCCTTTCCCTCTCCAGCAGGCACTTTCAGAGATATTAGGTTAATTTAACATTGATAGTGCAGTTAACTAATCTCCAGAGTCAAGGAGGGTTTCCTCAGGCTTCCCACCACTTTATAAACTGTAGTAGCTGAGAGGAGCAACAACCATTAACGGATTACCAGATGATCACAGGCTCTAGCGCCACCTTCCCCCTCCAGATGACCTCCTTACTGTCAGTTACGGCTCCTTCGAGGTCCCACCGGCCTCACTTCAAACCCTCCTGCCGAGCCAGCTGCCTTTTTAATGCTGGGGCGGGGGGGGTTAATGAAGCGCACTCGCCTCCTCGTCACTGGGGCAGAGAATCAGTGAAGCGCACACAGGAAGGCCCCCTTTCCGCTCGCGCTGGCTCCTTTCTGAAGCGCCTGAGCGAAGGGGGAAAACGAAGCCTCAAACTCCCTCGTCGGAGACGCGCTGATCACGGGGGGGCATGCGCAATGCTTCTCGCTCCTCCGCAGTTGCTCCCGCCTTCCTCGATCCGGCTCCACCTCACGGAGCCCGGCGGCGCCACAGAGCATGCGCGAAAGATCAGCGTCTTGCCGCTGGAGGCCGCGCTGCACTTCCGATGCTGTTCTCTCCTCCCGGCTCACTCCTCACGCCGCCGAAGACTTCCCTGGCTCCGCTCCTCACCTCAGCCCTTGACACAGCTCCACAAGCGCGTCGCTCACTCGCACAGATGAAAGGACAGCACGGCCAACTGAACAACCGGTCCGGCTCCCTCAGCGTTTCCACACCGACCCAGGTGTAGAGCGACTCGTGGTCCTGCGGTCCCCGCTTCTCCAGCCCTGGTGGTCGCAGGTAGGGGTTTGGCACCAGGGGGGGCGCGATCTCAGCAGATAGGCAGCACTGGGGTACAAGCAGAACAAGGGGAGGGCACCAGGATCAGCCCTTCTCCGTAGGAGAGTCCTTCTTTTCAATCTTCTCCAGGGGTTTACAAAGTAGGGGTCAGTCTAGAACCATTTACCAGTCTCTGGACTCCCTATGCTGGGCAGAGGACTGCACACCGCAGCGCTGCAGTCTCCTTCTCCTGAAGCTGTCCCTGTATAATTTTAGACAAGGGGCTAGCTAGGCGCCCAGGGTCTCCAGTAACTTCCCACAGCGGGGCCAGGACAAGTAACCAACAGGGGAGTTGTGGGCTGGGCCAAATAGACAGCTTCCAAGTCCAGGAGGTCAATCCAAAGTCCAACCTTCTCCCACCCTTAGCCACCACCTGTCCTCCAGCTGACTTCCACAGGTAGACAAAATGGCTGCCCCGCATTCCGCCTTATATAGGCTGCCCTTCAGTGGTCCAGAATGGACCAGAAGGTTCTGGAATGCCCTATGTTGGTCTATAGCCAGGTTCTGTTGGTGACAGTTGGGGCAGTTGGTGGCCACCATTTTAGGTGGTGCCAACTTTCCTGTCAGAACAGGCCTCTGGACCTGAGGTAAAAAACTATGAGGGGGAGAGGGAACACCTATCCCCCTGGCCAACACCTATAAAAATCCAGTAGACACAAAAATTAATAAGGGTATGAGGGGCAAAAAGGGGACAAAATAAATAAAAATTAGGAGGGACTTCGCCAAAAAGTCAGACAGGTCTAACACGCGTCCCCCCCAGCTGAAAGTGGGGAGAACTACCCAACCCCTTGGGAGTCCTCATCACTAAGGCGGAAATACCTGGAGAGACCGTCTGCATTGGCGTGGTCCACTCCAGGCCGATGTTCCACCCGGAAGTCCATTCCCTGTAGGGAGATGGACCACCTCAACAACTTGGGATTTTCCCCCTTCATTTGCATCAGCCAACGAAGGGGTCGGTGGTCGGTCTGAACCAGGAAGTGCGAGCCAAAGAGGTATGGCCGCAGCTTCTTCAGAGCCCACACCACCGCAAAAGCTTCCCTCTCAATGGCACTCCACTTCTGTTCCCGGGGAAGCAGTCTCCTGGATAAGAAGACTATAGGTTGATCCAGGCCCTCTTCATTGAGTTGCGATAACACTGCCCCAATGCCATGTTCGGATGCATCTGTTTGCACAATAAACTCCTTGGAGAAATTGGGAGCCTTCAGGACCGGTGCTTCGCACATTGCCTGCTTCAACTTTTCAAAGGCTTGCTGACAAGCCTTTGTCCAAACTACCCGTCGAGGTTGTTTCTTGGAGGTGAGCTCTGTGAGGGGCGCTACAATAGTGCCATACCCCTTCACAAAGCGACGGTAGTAACCTGTGAGGCCCAGGAAAGCTCGGACCTCAGTCTGTGTCTTGGGGGGTTCCCAGGCCATGATTGCCTCAATCTTCGCCTGTAGGGGTTGCACGGACCCCCTACCCACCAAGTGTCCAAGGTACACAACCGACCCCTGCCCAATCTGGCATTTGCTGGCTTTGATGGTCAATCCAGCTTGTTTCAGCGCCTGGAGAACTGCTTGCAAATGTTGCAAGTGGTCCTCCCAACTGCTACTGAAGACAGCAATGTCATCCAGGTAAGCAGCCGAGAAACCCTCCATTCCAGAGAGGACCTGGTTCACCAGTCGCTGAAATGTGGCAGGGGCGTTCTTGAGCCCAAAGGGCATCACACAGAACTGGAAGTGTCCCTCAGGCGTGGAGAAGGCTGACCTTTCCCTTGCTCCATCTGTCAAGGAGATCTGCCAGTACCCTGAAGTGAGGTCAAAGGTACTTAGGTATTGGGCAGCTCCTAGCCGGTCAATTAACTCATCCGCCCTGGGGATGGGATGAGCATCAGTTTTGGTAACTGAGTTCAGTCCTCGGTAATCCACACAGAACCTCAGTTCTGGTGTGGTGCCCGGTGGGGCAGCTTTTGGGACTAGCACCACCGGACTGGACCAAGGGCTGCTGGACGGTTCTATCACTCCTAGCTCCAACATCTTGGCAACTTCGCCATGGATGCTAGCCTTCACCTTGTCCGACAGCCTATAGGTCTTGGATTTCACTGGGGGGCTGTCTCCTGTGTCCACATCATGGGTACACAGGTGGGTTCTGCCTGGGACAAGGGAAAACAGGGAAGAGTACTGCCCCAATACCTGTCGGCAGTCCTCTCGTTGCTCAGGAGTGAGAGACGGGGAGAGAATCACTCCCTCCACCGACCCATCCTTCTCTTGACATGAAAAGAGGTCTGGGAGAGGCTCGCTTTCTGCTTCCTCAGCACCATCAGTCACCAACATCAGGATGACCTCTGGCCTCTCATGGTGGGGTTTGAGGCGATTGGCATGCAGCACCCGTAGGGGCTGCCTCGGGGTCTTAAGATCCACCAAGTAAGTGGCCTTACCCTTTTTCTCCAACACCTCAAAGGGGCCTGTCCAACGATCCTGAAGGGCACTTAGCTCTCCAGGTTCCATCACCCAGACTTTCTGGCCAGGCTCCAACTCCACCGGGTGAGCATTCTGATCGTACCATTCCTTCATGACTGCCTGACTGGCCTCCAAGTTGTCAGCAGCCTGCTTCCACAACTTGGCCATCTGGCTTCTGAAGGCCAACATGTAGCTCACCACATCCTGGGGAGGTTTTCTGGGAGACTTCTCCCATCCTTCCTTCACCAGGCTGAGAGGCCCACGCACTGGATGCCCATACAACAATTCAAATGGGCTGAAGCCCACTCCTTTCTGTGGCACCTCTCTGTAGGAGAACAGTAAGCAAGGTAGGAGGATGTCCCACTTCCTCCGTAAACTCTCTGGCAGACTTCTTATCATGCCCTTCAGGGTCTTATTGAACCTCTCAACCAGTCCATTGGACTGGGGGTGATAAGGAGTGGTGAACCGGTAGGTCACCCCACACTCCTTCCACATAGTCCGCATGTAAGCAGACAGGAAGTTAGTCCCCCTGTCAGACACAACCTCCTTTGGGAATCCTACCCTAGTAAAGATTCCCATCAGGGCCCTAGCCACCACAGGTGCAGTAACAGTCCTCAGAGGGATGGCCTCTGGGTACCGTGTGGCATGATCCACCAGAACCAGGATGAACCTGTGACCAGCTGTTGTTGGTGGATCCAATGGCCCTACAATGTCGATGCCCACCCTTTCAAAGGGGGTGCTAACGACAGGAAGTGGTTCCAGGGGAGCCTTTAGCTTCACCCCTGTCTTCCCACTGGCCTGGCAGGATACACATGTCCTACAGTATGTGTTGGACGCCGCTTTCATCTGAGGCCAGTAAAAGTGGAGAACAAGCCGTGCAAAGGTCTTGTCCTGGCCTAAGTGTCCTGCCAGTGGTATCGCATGAGCCAATTCCAGCAGAAAGGCTCGGTATTGCTGCGGGACCACCAAGGCCCTTGATGAGCCAGGTAGAGGAACCTTAGGTTCACTGTAGAGGAGGCCATCCTCCCAGTAAATATGGTGGTGTCCCGTAGCATCACCTGCTGCCTGGGCTTCAGCCTGACGCCTCAGTCCCTCAAGGGTAGGGCACTCCCTCTGCCCCCTACAGAATTCCTCTCTGGTAGGGCCTCCCTCCACATGCCATTCAGCAGGGATGGGCAAATCCTCCAGAGAGTCTACTTCCCCCTCCACGGACTCCGGGCCTACCACTGCAGGTGGCCGATCTGTCACATGGGGCGTGGAAGCAGGAGCAGGCTGTCCCTGTCTCCGTTTCTGACCCTTTTTAGCAGCGGGTTGGGCCATTGTTCCAGGCTCCAACCCAGGCGAACTCCCTCTCCGGGCAGTCGCAGACCTTGTGCTGACACAGGCCCAGTTAGGTGTACCCAGCATCGCAGAATGCGTCCGGTATTCCACCTCTCTCCAAGTGTTGTGTTCCATGTCATTCCCCAACAGACAATCGACTGGCACGGCAGGGCTTACGGCAACTCGAAGTGAACCTGCAACCCCCTCCCACTCAAAGGGAACCTCAGCCACTGGATAGTGGCCCATTCTGCCGTCAGCCATCGCGGCGGGGTGGAGTACATTAGGAACAACCTGCTCTGGGGACACCAGCTGACTTCTCACCATAGTCATGCTGGCTCCTGTATCCCTCAGAGCCTCCCCTCTCTGGCCATTGATGGTAACCCATTGCCCATACTTTGTAGTATTTGGGGGCACCTGGATCTTTGGCACCATCTCCCGCTCTCCCAGGGACACTAAGGTGACACCCGCCCACTCACCCCCCTTATCTAAGGGCAACTCCTCCCCGAGCGCTACACTAGCTACTCCCGGTGACTTTCCTCCGGTGGGAGGGGGTGGTCTCTTTGGGCATCTGACATCTCCCTTATAATGTCCAACGCCACCGCATTCAAAACAGTGGGGAACCCTGGGCTGCTGGCTTTGGCCAGGATAAGGGTTCCGGGGCGGGTTTGCCCTAGGGGTGAAACCTGCTCCCTTCCCTTGGAAGTTATTTTGGGGACCTTTAGAGAACTCTTTCTTTTTCTCCCCCCCCCCCTTCCTTCTTCTGGGGGGCGCCCTGTCCGGCTTTTTGAGATTCCCCTCCAGTCCCCTTGGAGGACACCCGAGTACTTGTCCAGATGTCCGCCTCCTCTGCAAGCTTCCGGGGATTGGTCACCTTGCTGTCTACCAGGTGTTGGCGCAGCTCGGGAAAACATTTCTCGAGGAGGTGTTCTTTCAAAAATAGATTGTACAGCCCCTCATAATCCTTTACCTCACTGCCCTTGACCCAACCCTCTAAGGCCTTTCTGGCATAATCAAGGAAGTCCACCCAGTTCTGAGTGCCCATCTTGTGACTCCCCCTAAACTTCTGTCGGTACCTCTCTGGGGTGAGCCCGAACTTCCTCAATAACGCCAACTTCATGGTGGGGTAGTTTGTCTGTTCCTCTGGATCCAGGGCCAGCAAGGTGTCCCGACCAGCAGGAGGCATGTACTTGTACAAACTACCCCCCCAGTGCTTCTCCTGCACTCCATGAACCTTCAAAGAAACCTCATAAGCGGCCAGCCACTTAGCTACATCATCCCCCTGACTGAAACTCGCTATCAGGTCCTTTGGGATATAGGGTTTGGTCTCCCTGGCTGACTCTTTTGGTTCGCTGCCACCATTCCTAACAGGAGAGGACCCCCGTCGCAGACTTTGGAGCTCCAGTTCCTTCAGTCTAAACTCGTGGACCATCCTCCTCTCCTCTTTCTCCTGCTCCAACTTAGCCAACTCCCACTTTAGCTGTCTTTTCTCTCTCCTATCGGTGAGCTCGGCTTCTGTTAGGCTTCTCCCAGAGATGCTACTGCCCTTACTGGAATAGGACATTGGTTTGGTGAGTAAGTTTTCCCCCTTATCGCGGAATAACTCTTCTACCTCCCCCAGCATGTCCTGGTCAACCTCTTCATCCTCCTCCTTTGTCTCTTGGTGTGCCTCCACCCAGGCCCTAAGGCTAGTCTGGAGCTCCCCCTTCCTGGCACCCTGTTTGAAAAAGACCCCCATTTGTTGGCAGAACATTCTCAATTGGGGCACGGAATAGACTTCCAGGTTTTCCACTGCAAACTCCATTGTGAGTCTGGCAAACCTGGATACACACCAGAAATTTCAGAGGGGTAAGGGTAACCTAAAACCAACTCCACCCACCACCAGGAATAAATTTAGAAAAAACAAAAGGACTAATTGGGAGGGCCGCAAGGAGAAAACTCCTGGTGTAGGTTAGGTGTATTACGTCAAATTACTAGTAAGTAGCTGCAACCAAGTCCGCAATCCCACCGCTAGGCACCAATATGTTGGAATTAGGTAGCCTGGCCTAGGGCAAGACTAACATCTAGAGGCACAGTGTAAAGGTTGCAGACCACCCAAAAGTAACTTCACGCAATAGCACTCAAAAAGAAAAACACTACACCAAAATTATATGAAAATACGTGCTGCTTTATGTAAAAATAATATTCTCTTTGTTGTCAATTATTAGTAGCTCACATATAAATAGTTCAAAGCAGTTTAGATCACTTTCAGGGTCAACAATTACACTTTGTACGTTACTAGCAGATTGTCACTTTTTCAATTACTAACAGTCACTGTATTTCTGAAATCTTATCACACTTTTGCATTTGGAGAACCTGTACCTTAGAATCAATAATTACTTTAGAAGCTACTAAACAATTTATCAATAGAGTTTCTAAGGTGCATTACACTTTCCAATTAATCAATAATGACCCTTTCAATTATAACAAATCCACATTCAGCAGGATTAACAGTTTACCTCATCAAACACTGTGCTTATTTAATCTGTTAAATTATAGCTTCCTATGACTCCTCAACGAGATAATACCAGCACTTTACTTTAGAACAGGCTCTAGTATTCCAGATTTGTAGGTACAATCCCCTCTGCCACAGTTGAACCTCAACTCACTAAGAGGACATGCACCCTTTCCCTCTCCAGCAGGCACTTTCAGAGATATTAGGTTAATTTAACATTGATAGTGCAGTTAACTAATCTCCAGAGTCAAGGAGGGTTTCCTCAGGCTTCCCACCACTTTATAAACTGTAGTAGCTGAGAGGAGCAACAACCATTAACGGATTACCAGATGATCACAGGCTCTAGCGCCACCTTCCCCCTCCAGATGACCTCCTTACTGTCAGTTACGGCTCCTTCGAGGTCCCACCGGCCTCACTTCAAACCCTCCTGCCGAGCCAGCTGCCTTTTTAATGCTGGGGCGGGGGGGGTTAATGAAGCGCACTCGCCTCCTCGTCACTGGGGCAGAGAATCAGTGAAGCGCACACAGGAAGGCCCCCTTTCCGCTCGCGCTGGCTCCTTTCTGAAGCGCCTGAGCGAAGGGGGAAAACGAAGCCTCAAACTCCCTCGTCGGAGACGCGCTGATCACGGGGGGGCATGCGCAATGCTTCTCGCTCCTCCGCAGTTGCTCCCGCCTTCCTCGATCCGGCTCCACCTCACGGAGCCCGGCGGCGCCACAGAGCATGCGCGAAAGATCAGCGTCTTGCCGCTGGAGGCCGCGCTGCACTTCCGATGCTGTTCTCTCCTCCCGGCTCACTCCTCACGCCGCCGAAGACTTCCCTGGCTCCGCTCCTCACCTCAGCCCTTGACACAGCTCCACAAGCGCGTCGCTCACTCGCACAGATGAAAGGACAGCACGGCCAACTGAACAACCGGTCCGGCTCCCTCAGCGTTTCCACACCGACCCAGGTGTAGAGCGACTCGTGGTCCTGCGGTCCCCGCTTCTCCAGCCCTGGTGGTCGCAGGTAGGGGTTTGGCACCAGGGGGGGCGCGATCTCAGCAGATAGGCAGCACTGGGGTACAAGCAGAACAAGGGGAGGGCACCAGGATCAGCCCTTCTCCGTAGGAGAGTCCTTCTTTTCAATCTTCTCCAGGGGTTTACAAAGTAGGGGTCAGTCTAGAACCATTTACCAGTCTCTGGACTCCCTATGCTGGGCAGAGGACTGCACACCGCAGCGCTGCAGTCTCCTTCTCCTGAAGCTGTCCCTGTATAATTTTAGACAAGGGGCTAGCTAGGCGCCCAGGGTCTCCAGTAACTTCCCACAGCGGGGCCAGGACAAGTAACCAACAGGGGAGTTGTGGGCTGGGCCAAATAGACAGCTTCCAAGTCCAGGAGGTCAATCCAAAGTCCAACCTTCTCCCACCCTTAGCCACCACCTGTCCTCCAGCTGACTTCCACAGGTAGACAAAATGGCTGCCCCGCATTCCGCCTTATATAGGCTGCCCTTCAGTGGTCCAGAATGGACCAGAAGGTTCTGGAATGCCCTATGTTGGTCTATAGCCAGGTTCTGTTTAGCCAGGTTCTGTTGGTGACAGTTGGGGCAGTTGGTGGCCACCATTTTAGGTGGTGCCAACTTTCCTGTCAGAACAGGCCTCTGGACCTGAGGTAAAAAACTATGAGGGGGAGAGGGAACACCTATCCCCCTGGCCAACACCTATAAAAATCCAGTAGACACAAAAATTAATAAGGGTATGAGGGGCAAAAAGGGGACAAAATAAATAAAAATTAGGAGGGACTTCGCCAAAAAGTCAGACAGGTCTAACAGGCAATATTAATAGTTTCGGTAAAGTACACGTTTTCCGGCGAACGCTTAAACGCACAGAACTTTTTATCTTTTTACCTATTTAAGACTTTTTGCCAAAACGCCACAAGCTTCCCAAAATAACGCACCCCTAGCCCGTGGCATCAGTCGAGGCGGAGAGTGAAATAGCAACTTGTGTTTTGGAAGAGGTGTAAACTGGCTTGTTTACAGTGTGCTGTGTATGTAACATGTTTGGACAACGCACTGTAGAAAACAACAATTGGCAATCCAAATTCTATATCACAATACATGTTACATATATCCAGACATAACGGCCAATCTACACAGGTCTTTAAATAGCCAAATCACAGACCACCAGACTTGCATCAGCGCTAACAAAGCACGTTGGTCTATAGAGGCCAGGACCTTTCATTCAAACAGAAATGCAGCTGCAACACTTGAAATATGCGAAATGACTCACGAGTCCCTTCAAAATACGGGTTTCATCATCATAAGTAGAACCCCTCGAATCACTACTCGGATTTACCATGGGCAGAGCCACTAGGATTATGCGGCAATGCAGGACTGAATCCAGCAGCGTGGTTATATACCTAATGTGCAAGAAGGTAAAATGTTGTGACATTTTGCAGCACATTCTCTGGCAGTATTATTTTGATCTAAGTTAGAACATGTTTTCTTTTTTTAGTTACCAATAATATGTTACGTTATGTGGCAAGTGTGGTCAATCCAAACCTACCATCTCACACGGTGCCCCAGTGTGTCACATGATTTCTGCTCCCTTCGCACAGTCACTGGGTGAGAAACAGAGAATATTCAGTTGCAGAGAAAACCCTCACTCACCCTCACCCACCCTCACCCTCACCCACCCTCACCCTCACTCACTCTCACTCACCCTCACCCACCCTCACTCACCCTCACTCACCCTCACTCACTCTCACTCACCCTCACCCTCACTCACCCTCACTCACCCTCACTCACCCTCACTCACCCTCACTCACCCTCACTCACCCTCACTCACCCTCACTCACCCTCACTCACCCTCACTCACCCTCACTCACCCTCACTCACCCTCACTCACCCTCACTCACCCTCACTCACCCTCACTCACCCTCACTCACCCTCACCCTCACCCTCACTCACCCTCACTCACCCTCACTCACCCTCACTCACCCTCACCCTCACTCACCCTCACTCACCCTCACTCACTCACTCACCCACCCTCACTCACCCTCACCCTCACTCACCTTCACCCTCACTCACCCTCACCCTCACTCACCCTCACTCACCCTCACTCACCCTCACTCACCCTCACCCTCACTCACCCTCACTCACCCTCACTCACTCACCCACCCTCACTCACCCTCACCCTCACTCACCTTCACCCTCACTCACCCTCACCCTCACTCACCCTCACCCTCACTCACCCTCACTCACCCTCACTCACCCTCACCCTCACTCACCCTCACCCTCACTCACCTTCACCCTCACTCACCCTCAACCCCTCACCCTCAACCCCTCACCCTCCCTCACCCTCCCTCACCCTCACCCTCACTCACCCTCACTCACCCTCCCCTCACCCTCACTCACCCTCACTCACCCTCACTCACCCTCACTCACCCTCACTCACCCTCACTCACCCTCACTCACCCTCACTCACCCTCACCCTCACTCACCCTCACTCACCCTCACTCACCCTCACTCACCCTCACTCACCCTCACTCACCCTCACTCACCCTCACTCACCCTCACTCACCCTCACTCACCCTCACTCACCCTCACTCACCCTCACTCACCCTCACTCACCTCACTCTCACTCACCCACCCTCACCCTCACCCACCCTCACTCACCCTCACCCACCCTCACCCACCCTCACTCACCCTCCACTCTCACTCACCCACCCTCACTCACCCACCCTCACTCACCCACCCTCACTCACCCTCACCTCACCCACCCTCACCCTCACTCCCTCCACCCTCACTCACCCACCCTCACTCACCCTCACCCTCTCACCCTCACCCTCTCACCTTCACCCTCACTCACCCTCAACCCCTCACCCTCCCTCACCCTCACCCACCCTCACCCTCCCTCACCCTCACTCTCACCCTCCCTCACCCACCCTCACTCACCCTCACTCACCCTCACTCACCCTCACTCACCCTCACTCACCCTCACTCACCCTCACTCACCCTCACTCACCCTCACTCACCCTCACTCACCCTCACTCACCTCACTCACCCTCACTCACCCTCACTCACCCTCACTCACCCTCACTCACCCTCACTCACCCTCACTCACCCTCACTCACCCTCACTCACCCTCACTCACTCTCACTCACCCTCACTCTCACTCACCCTCACTCTCTCACCCTCACCCTCACTCACCCTCACTCACCCTCACTCACCCTCACTCACCCTCACTCACCCTCACTCACCCTCACTCACCCTCACTCACCCTCACTCACCCTCACTCACTCTCACTCTCACTCTCACTCTCACTCACCCTCACCTCACTCACCCTCACTCTCACTCACTCTCACTCACCCTCACTCTCACTCACTCACCCTCACTCACCCTCACTCACCCTCACTCACCCTCACTCACCCTCACTCACCCTCACTCACCCTCACTCACCCTCACTCACCCTCACTCACCCTCACTCACCCTCACTCACCTCCTCACCCTCACTCACCCTCACTCACCTCACTCACCCTCACTCACTCTCACTCACCCTCATCTCTCACCCTCACTCTCACTCACCCTCACTCACCCTCACTCACCCTCACTCACCCTCACTCACCCTCACTCACCCTCACTCACCCTCACTCACCCTCACTCACCCTCACTCACCCTCACTCACTCTCACTCTCACTCTCACTCTCACTCACCCTCACCCTCACTCTCACTCACCCTCACTCACCCTCACTCACCCTCACTCTCACTCACTCTCACTCACCCTCACTCACCCTCACTCACCCTCACTCTCACTCACTCTCACTCACCCTCACTCACCCTCACTCTCACTCACCCTCACCCTCACTCTCACCCTCACTCTCACCCTCACTCTCACTCACCCTCACTCACCCTCACTCACTCTCACTCTCACTCTCACTCTCACTCTCACTCTCACTCACCCTCACCCTCACTCTCACTCACCCTCACTCTCACCCTCACTCTCACTCACCCTCACTCTCACCCTCACTCACCCTCACCCTCACTCACCCTCACTCACCCTCAACGCCTCACCCTCACCCGCACTCACCCTCATTCTCACTCACCTTCACTCACCCTTAATACCTCACCAACACTCACCCTCAATGCCTCGCCCTCCCTCACCCTCAGCCTCACTCACTCTTACTCACCCTCACCCACCATCACGCTCATCCTCACTCACCCTCACTTACCCTCACTAACCCTCAGTCACACTCAGTCACCCTCAGTCACCCTCACTCAACCCCTCACCCTCACTCACACTCACTCAACCTCTCACTCAACACCTCACTCTCACTCACCCTCAACACCTCACTCACCCTCAATTTCACTCACCCTCAATTTCACTCACCCTCAATTTCACTCACCCTCAATTTCACTCACCCTCAATTTCACTCACCCTCATTCATCCTCAACACTTCCCCCACCCTCACTAGCCCTCAACACCTCACACACACACCCTCAACACTTCTCCTTCAACTCCTCACTCACCCTCACTCTCACTCAACACTTCAACACCTCAGCCTCAGCCTCACCCTCAACACCTCACTCACCCACAACACCTCATTCTCACTCACCCACACTCACCCTCATCCTCACTCACCCTCACCCTCACTCACCCTCACTCACCCTCACTCACCCTCACTCACCCTCACTCACCCTCACTCACCCTCACACAGTGCAATAGTTCTCAGACCATTTCAGTTAGAGCTTTTAGAAATGTTTATGGCTTTTTTTATTTGTAATACTTTCGCATTGGCTACAGGAAACAAAAATGCTAAACATTTACAAAAAAACCCATAAACAATTCTAAAAGCACTAACTCTAATGGTGCGAGACCTATTGCATTTCCAATGCTTGTTTTTGTTTCGCCTCCTGCAATGCTAAAACCCGGACAAAGGTTCCAGGTTGCTGTACAGTCAGATTAGATTACTTTGGTATGTAGTGTACCCGTTTGTAGCAGCAGACGTATGAAATGGCAACCCTGCCCATGCAGAGCTGGACTATTTAGGAAGCTGTAAGTGCAACACAATCTGACAAGTTACCTGCATGTGCACGATTCAGCCGCGAAAGTCAGTAAGCAGTAATGCGAGCATAACTTGTGTGGCGGATTATAAAGACATGAGTTCAAATCAAGGAGTGCGAGTCTAGGAGGTCTGAAACCTGAATGGATAAAGACAGACTAGTAGCCTAAGCATGAGAAAGGTAGGAAGGAAGGACCATAGGAAACAGCGATAGGGAGGAACAGTGTGTGGACATTATAACTTTACAATGACAAACAGTACAGAGACTTTTGTTTCAGAAAGGAGGAAGTACAAGATTAATTGGTTTTGAGAAAGATTTTTTTGTGTATAAATGCATACTTGCATACACCCAAATGTAGACTTGTCTTAAAATAACGTATTTGTGTAGATTGAGCCTTATTTTGTGTGTTCGTGAGTGCTTTGTTTGCATTCTTGTGTGCACGTTTTTGCAGATATTGCTTTAGTCTTTAAGTCGGAGCATTTTGTGTTTTTTTTTCTTCACGTGTTGGTTTTGGTCGCACATCCTATTTTACATTTGTACAGTGACTTCGCTGTCTATATATTTAGCATTGCTTTGTGTAGATGTGTTTGGCTCCATACACATGGAAATTGTCAGTTATCGTGGATTTTGCTTGACCCACGGATCTGCTTACATAAGTTTTGTATAGCTCAGTCTTGTTAGCAGGTATCACTGGGCTGTGTTTATAGATTTTGCTTGGCTTAATATGCATGTGTAGTTCCTTCTGACTGTACAAGTTTTACTTATTTCTCCTTGTCCTAGGTGGATTTTGACCTTTCCCAATGCCTGCACAGACAGTATAGCTTTAATTTGTGTAGCTTTGACTCAACTTTGTGCGGTAGAAGTGCGAGTTAAGCCTAGAAGCGATTGCAAAATCTCTTGTTACGAGAAAAAAAATCTTAAAGGGGCTTAGAGCCCTGGCATTACTTACCTTTACTTACTATTAGTTGTTTCCCACGTTACTCGTGTTGCCTTTCTTCCTGCTGGTCAGTGCCTCCTCCAGCTTACTGCGTGGCTTCACGTCTTTGTACTGGCGGTGGAGCCTGGCTCAAGTAATGTTTTCGGCATCCAGTGTCCTTCCACTGGTCTTGCACTTGTAATATCCATTTTTTTTTACTGTCCAGCGTCCACGTTCTATTTTGTTGCTTGCCTGTCCCTACCACAACCTCACGTCTGTCGCTGCATGCTTCTTCCCCTTCGTTGCTGGCCTGTCTCACCACTTAGCTCCTGTCACTGCATGCCCCTTCCCCACCTCCATCATAGCTTGATTAAAATAGCGCAGAGCCCACTGGAAGAACTTTGAGTGGTTTAGATGAGCACCAGTTATTTTGCAGGACACATCATTTTTCAGGCTAGGGGCGACTATTTGATTTCCCCAGAATTACAGGATGTTGATCTGGTGACCAGACTCTAATCTGGTTCACCAGTCACAAAGTCGGCACCTCTGGCCGTAACACCGGTCTGTCCATGCTCTGTGTTCCAGCTAGCTACACTTTGGCGCGCTAGTAACTTCACTGGACATTTGTTGAAGAATATAAACTGCATATTAAGTATAGGAAAAATAACAATTTAAACTTCTTTCTGCCTGCATAGCTTACAGTAAAAAAAAAAGCGATATGACACGATCTGACCACATCACCTGGCTTTTTTTTTTTTTTTTTAACATTAAGCTACGTTGCACAGCAGCTTGTACCGCTGTACTTTTTTTTTTTTTTTAATGACCAAGCCAATAGATTTCACAGGCGCAACCTATTGACTTTGCCTATTCTTGTTTTTTAAAATGAAGATTTTTAGCTTTGCAGAACGAAGAACGCTTGAAAGGGGGAAGCATTAGATAGTGGCAGCTTTGCCGACAGGAAGTAAAGGGCCGTTCAGCCAGATGTGAGGATGACAAGTGTATGTTACTCAAAACCACAGCGCCACAAATACAGTACAGGGAAGAGAAGAAAGAGGAAGATTAGTTATCGTTCCTTTCCTGCAGAAGACATAGTTGGCCAGTCACCTATAGAACTTCAGCTTTAAGTCAGTTGTCAGTCCTCCAGCATTTACAGTAGTTTGCCATACCAATCATTCACTCACATTGTATATGCAGTTGTGAGACGTTACTAATCAGTCACCAACGATGTTTCTCTAGCTGTGGGGCATTATTAGCTATTCACCTCCAGCAAATCTGTTTGTGGGCACTTTCAGCCCTGAACATGCATCAGCCAGTTGTCAGATTATAGGCCAGTCATCTTCAGCACTTCAGAGTGAGCTTTTAAGGAAGGGTGAGAGCTGTTTTTCTGATGCTATCCAAAGGAGCTTCTTGAATTCTGCATTCTTTTGCAGTGGGTTGGGGTGGAGGCCACAGGACAAGGGTAGTGACTTCCTGGGATACTTGCTAATTGTGTAAATGTTTTTCATTGGCCTACAGGACTGGGATACTTGCTAATTGTGTAAATGTTTTTCATTGGCCTACAGGACATGGCAGAGTGCCGGACCAGCTTGTGATTCTAGACATGAAGCACGGAGTGGAAGCTAAGAATTATGAAGAGGTAGGTGTGGGCTTAGGATAAATGATCGGTGTCTCGAAGGGACTCGAAAAAATGGGATGGCCCTTAATTGGGCCAGAGACTCTTTTAATATGAGTAGGGGCAAAGAAGGAGCATCATAGATGGCTGGCTAAGGAGAGATTGGAAAGCTAGTAAATAAACCTACCTCAGATCAGGACCAAGTGATTTTGCGCTCATCTTCATGACCTTCCCTCATCCGTCTCCTCTGAAGTTGACCCTACATTATTCATCCTTCCACTTCACTAAGTTCTGTGACGCCCAGACGCAACCTGAGCTAAGATCAGGGAACACTCAAGTTGTGTACTCTCAAACGAATAAGTAAGAGGTCAGCGAACCTTCTGACCTATTGATCCTGTTTCAGATCTGCTCGTAAGGAATTCACCTTAAAAAGGAAGTTCCTTCTTTTATTCACTTTAGAGCAGGACAAGTGTTGACAAATAGATTTAGGAGAAAAGTATTGTTTCAGTCCCTGTTCAGTTCACTAGCCTCGTTCTAGTGACAACACTATGCCATTGAAGGGAGGGAATAGTAGGGGGGACACGGTGGGAATTGGGCCCAATCGATGGATGGCACAGGGAGCAAGGTCAAAATCTATAAACAGTACAATTGGATGGTGTAAGGAAGAAATGTTGGGATCCTCAGAGGCAAGAGATGGGTGGCACAAACGACCTAGAGCAGGAAGGAGCAGTCTGCAAAAGGGCTGCAGGAGTTTGTGAGGGCCAAGAAAAAAGAAGACATGGCACTGGGTTATTGAAAAAAGCAGTGAGAGAATGTGTTTAATGCGGGGGTGAGGTGATGACCGTATTATCATTTTCCTCACCTCTAGATGCTGGGTTTCTCTAACTTTAAGGTTCGTAGATGTTTGTACAGTAGCTTCTTTTTTTTTTATATAGTGCTCAGGGGAGAAATTTGGGGTCTTTCTAAGTGATGTAATGTTTTTCTGTTCTACATCTGAGTGGCAATCAACATATCCATAGGATGAAAGATTTTTCTGACCAAGATTTAAGCTCACAACTTGCAGGCCAATGCCCCACCCATCTTGTTGTTTATTCATTATCTATATAGTGTAATGTTTTCCTACTTCGTAAAACTACAGTGATCCAGTGCCTTTCTAGGAGTTTCACGATTAGCGAATGAATGGGGCTGTAATGGTGACAAAGCCAATTGTTTTAAGGGAAGTCTTGTTTTCAATAACCTATCAAAGAAGCAAGACTTTCCCTTCTTGGTGATGGGATGTTTTCAAAGAGACCCTACAAACACAAATGTGGCCATTAAAGATAAAGATCCTAAAAAAATGGTTGCCATGAGATTATGTGGAAAGTTGTTGGACGGTAGAAGCCACCCCAGTGTAGAATATTCACATTTAAAAAGCCAAGAACACAGTATGCATATCTCACTCCGTACTTCTTAGTTGTCCTCATGTACTTCATAATAGATGTGTGCAGAGGTATTTTGTACTTCGAGCAGTATAAAGTACAAAGAGCTCTGCATTCAGGATCCCTACTACCACCCTAGAAATAAGTGTTATGGTGAGAGTTAAGACTGAGCGTCAAGAAACATGCCATAGAGGTGTAAAAATAACTGCTCAGATCCTGCTGCCAAGCTTGGCAGAGAGCATACTAGAGCTTAGGATCATAGATGTGTGCTCCCATCCTTACCAAGCAAATTGCTAGTTTGCATGATGACTACTGCTATATTCTCCGCTATTACCAGAGGATGTGCATTTATGGTTCCAGGTTTGGACAGGGGGAATCTGCTCAACTCTTTGGGCACTCTTGACAACAGCTTTAAATTGCACTTGAATGTGAAAACTACTCTCCATTGGCATCCACATACTGCCCACTTTAGGGACCAGAATGAAGGTTTGATCCAGTGCTAGGTGTGGACTAACAGAGCGGATGATAAAGATGTTCCTAATATGGCCATCTTGTGCTATCTTTGCCTATTTTGTTCCTGTAGTCCACATTGCTCGGGCCAGCTGAAAATTCGAAACTGCGCAAGTCTATATATAAATTTGTTAGGTCTTCTCCGTAACCTTCTTGTTCACTTTTTCGATTGTTTCATGGATGACCGTTGCAAAATATAAGGTCTTAAGATTTGACTTGTGATTTGGATGTTCTCTTTAAATAGCTGTTCTTAGCTGGTTCTCGTCAGTGGCGCATCAGCCAGGAGTACCACATCCTCAAAATTGTCAGCACCCGCTTTAATGCTGCAAGCTCCACATTTACCCCTTCTACGCACCAATGACGTGAACAAGTTCCTTCTCATCTTTCCTTCCTTCCGACTTTCTGATTTTGAGGTAAAGACTGTACAAAATACAGCAGCTGTGTGCTTGTGTAACATGCCAGGCTGACGTTCAAGCATACAGTTGCATCATGATTCTGGGCTGCTGTGTTCTTTACAAAGAGTAACACTACATCACTAATGTATACTGCTAACTCAGCACTTTATTCCTTGCTTAGTACTCAGCGGGTCTGAAGTCTTATTTTTTTCTTTTAAGTTCAGTTTTTTTTTTAACCACACATCCTCAATTTCTCAACTCCCGCCACAAAATCATATATTGGCACATCATACACAGCCCTCACTTTCTCGTGCCCGGTCTTCACACAATCCCCTCATTATTCCCATCCAGAAATATATCACTGAACATAATCCTCACACAGACCGCCCACTGAATGCAATCACGCTCCCTGCCAAATAAAGGCACCTAGTGGCAGAAATCTCTCACTTTCCTTGTGTAGTGTATTGCATTGGTATATCACATCATACACCATTGTGAGGTGCCTTAGTGCACAATTATGCTACAAATTGGGAGCACTTGTTTGGAGGGGTGTTGTGCTTGCCGTGATTCTGTATAGAAGTGCTGTAGGTCATGCCGGAGTGACCAGGGCGGTGGTCTTGTGGCTTAGGTCACTGCTTAGTGGTATAATAAACGAAAGATAAGTGAAAAATGTGATGTGCAAATTCTAAATAGCTAGACTTATCGTGATATTGCGTTTTTTTTGGTAACTGAAACCTATCTTAAGTATTTCCCGCCCCACCTTACAGACTTCCTTGTCTCACCAAATCACTCCATCTCCGGATAGGACCATCGGGTGGAAAAAGGGGATGGCTTCGCCATCACTCATAAAAGTATTTTTTCTGATCTTTCTCTTCCTTTGCACTTCTTCAAATTTATCTATCCATGCCAACATGAGTTGAGACGGGATGTAACATACCAACCCCCTGGGAGCAATGCCATGTTACTAAAATGAGCTCATTGAACTCCAACCTTCTTCTCTCATTTGACAACTTCCTTCTTGAATGCATGCCCAGGATTGAGCTTTATGCTGCGCTTGAAGTTAGGTAAACAAAGGTAGCTACCAAGTAACTATATGCTGATCATTGTTTTCCAAGTTAGATGGGGTTCACAAGGGGTGTTTCTAGTGGGGCTACGCAGAGCTGTGTGTTGGTAGAGCTTTATTTTTCTTCTGCATGTACTGCTAATCTCTGTAAAGAGCCTTCAGATGCCCAAAACTAAGGGTTCAGATTATAGACACTCTATTATTTGCAGACAGCACTTGTTTTATCAGTTACTAAAATTTGAGTTTTGCAGGAATAGAGGCTTGACCATAATGAAAATTAAGACCAAGTTCTTGGCACTTAATTCATTTAAATGATAAAAGAAAAAGGGGTATCCCTGTGTCCCTCAGAACCTGGGTAATATATCTTTAAACAAGAAAATGGTCCTGTTGGGTAAAACAAAATTACTTTTGGTACTGCTATGGAATGCACTCTAGGACGGATGCTCTCATATACACTATTTTTCGAAATAAATGCTGAAGAAATAAATCATAAGATCGTCTGGCTGTACTGTCACTTTATCAGAATTGAGTCATTCAATGATATTATACAATACATGGGTAGACTGTCCGCATATGTGGCAAAGTACAGTTTAGTGACAATTGTGTTTTTAGTGCTCAAAAAGGGTGAAAGATATATACTGTGTAGACAATATCCTATATACAGGAGTTTCAGTGGCCAGCTAGCAATTTTTAACCAAGGTTTCCTATTTTTCTTGTTGGAATCCTGGCTGTGCTGGACCCCAAGAAAAGCGTCGACGTTTCGACCCTATGGTGCCCCAATCGGTAGTCATGGCGGGTCTTTTTCAAAATAGGAGTGGGAATGACATTTCTGGAATCATGGCCGGAGCTTCTCAGCATGATCCTGTATTAGCGCAATGGCGAGTGTACCCGAAATCACTAATGGATATGGTCCGGAACGGTGGTTCAGCGCCTGACGGATGAGTCACAGAACCACCGTTCCGGACTGTCTTCATTTGTGATTTCGGGTACACTAGCCATTGCGCTAATACTGGATCAGGCTGAGAAGCTCCGGCCATGGCACCAAGATATGGGTGTACACCAACTTCACTAAACTAACAACTTCATAGAATGCATTTTTAATATGGTTACTACACCTTCCTCTTACTGATCTTCCATTACCAGAGTATGTAGATGTGGGACGTGATCCAGTATAATAAAATGTTTGTGTTAAACCCTAATTATATCTATTTAAAATGTGGTTTTCCACTGCACATGTTTTGAAAGCTAGTATCCTAGAGCCCAAATGGAGGCGTCTACCTTGGTTACTCAAATGCTACATAAGCTAGGTCCTTCAGCTCTCAGGCTCTGATGTTAGTATGATCACCAACAACTTGGAACCTAAACTAAAAGAACGGTGCGGCATCACTGTCAGAATTTTAAACAATCACACCGGTTAAGACCAATGTTCCCTCTAATTTTTTCCACTGTGCACTACAGTGTAGGCTCTGTGTGCGCTGCAACCCAAGGGTATGTGTGTGCAGCAAGGTTATGCGAATACAGCGTGAACCTACCAAAATCAGTGGCATTTGCCTCTCTAAACTTGTTTTTACAACTAAAGCATAAAAGGGGTATTTTTACAAACACTTCTGCATATAATAAAGTATTAAGGCAGTTTTGTGACATAGTGACACACCCCTTTGACATGACCTGTTAAGTAGCACCTATTCCCCAGTTAGAGAAAACGGGAATCAAAAGGTTGAACCATTGCGAAATTTTACTGTAGTAACTCACCCAAAAGCCTCTTTCAAGGCAGTATGGGTGGGGAAAGTTACTAGAGCTGCTACATATTGCAAACGTGACCTACCTCTGTAACTGAGGTGTAAATGAGCTGTGGCTACTTAATTAATGGAAGCTGGTCTGGAGCGTATTTATGTAGCGTTGTGTGCAAACGTAATGTCACTTCAAAGCTTGGAGTGCAAGGTGAAATGGGTGGAAAGGTGGGACCGTTGAAGAAAAGTGAAAATTGCATGGCACTGCATGAATTACGTTCTGGGGGCAGGGCGGACTGGCTTTTATTTACCTGGCATTTCCCCGCTGGGCCGGAGCCTTTGGAGTCTGCCCCTGGTACCTCTGTCTGCCCCTGGTACCTCTGTCTGCCCCTGGTACCTCTGTCTGCCCCTGGTACCTCTGTCTGCCCCTGGTACCTCTGTCTGCCCCTGGTACCTCTGTCTGCCCCAGCTCATGGAGGGTAAATACAGCTGGCACAGGGAGGCTTTGGGAGAGGTAGATGGTGGAAAGAGGGAGGGGAGAGATGGATGGATGGATGGATAGTTGGATGGATGGATGGATAGTTGGATGGATAGTTGGATGGATGGATGGATGGATGGATGGACGGGAGGAGGGGGGGGGGTAGTGAAAGCAATCTGGATGGATGGATGGGTGGATGGATGGACGGACGGACTGACTGCACGAGGAGGTGAAGGGAGCGGGCTAGTTTGAACATTTTTGCCAGGGCTACTTTTGGTTCCCCAGTCAGGCCCTGTGGCGGTGGAGAGTCTAGAGACGGGAGTCACTCAGTAAAACAAAAAAGTTAAGAAAAGTATGCGTAACGTAGCCGTGCAACAAAAAGTAAAGGCAGCTGGACAGAAGTGAAAAATGAAGTCTTGCATTTCTCAGAGTGCTTAAAAGCATAGGTATATTTTGCGGTTGACTAGTTATTTGCATATGGGATTCGGGATATCTATCTACTGCCCAGAGTTTATTGTGGCTACTAAGAAGTAGTTATGTGATCAGAAACGCATGCGTCAACATAGCCCTGCGCAGTAAACGCGGCACAAAATAGAAATATTATTGAACAGAAATTATGCAAAACGTCAAAAGCGTTTCCCTATCATCAGCCGCATTGTTCTTTCTGCCCAACGACGGAGAGCTGCAGCATCCAGCACTCACCCGTTGGACGGACTGCCCTCGGATGCCCCCTCTCTTAGCATGGACTGGCCGAGCTGCCCTCTTCAGTGCAGTGCCCTCGGCCCTCGCTGTGTCTAATCAACCGTAGCATGAGCTTTCCGTCTGTTTACTTTAACTATTAGTCAAGAATCATTACGGACGCCCATGAACTATTCGAGAAGAAATATGATGGAAGTGCATTTAAATTGTTTTAGAGCTGCTTTAATAATCGCCGACTAACAGTTAAAGTAAACAAAGACTGAAAAGTAATGTGAAACGACTTGAAATTTGAATTCCAAGGCTCAGATGCAATATGGGGCTGTATATACAAAACTCCCTGTTCCATATTCAAATGATCCACAGTTCAGTAAAATATCAGTGACAGCGAGTATTTGCTGATAGGCCATGATTGATAGTAAAACACACTACCCTGCAGCCCCCCCTCCCAAACCAAAAACCTCTAATCACAACAAAACGAGCGCTGGGGGAAGAAAGGGTGTGTGCGCCCTACAGGGAACACTGGTTAAAACCCGTTAAACCAGTTTCTTACTTTCAAATTACATTGGGAGCCTAAGCAGTATTTCAAATGGATCCGCCTAAAAAGGAAAGCGCACTTTTGTTAAGTTGCTTAACAGAATTCTCCCCTTGCCTTTGTTCTTCAGAAAATGGGGTGGCTTATAGTCCCCTTCATCTGCTTGTAGTTTTTGTCTCGCTTTAGTCTGTAGTGGAATCAGATGCATGTTTTACTCTAGTCCTTGCCCAGTTACTCTGGGTTTCGAAAGAGGTGGTACTGCTCTGTATTTCATAAGCCGGTGTCCTTACCCCCCCCCTCCCCCCCAATGCTCTATGCAATGTTTTTAGTCCCCCCCCCCCCCCCCCCCCCCCAATGCTCTATGCAATGTTTTTAGTTCCTCTTCTGGAGTGTGCATAACTGTCTCGTGAAACATGATGTTGGCTGACTTGGCATGCAGTTTATCAAAATGTGTTTTACTGTGATAGTTAAAGAGCACATTATCATTTAATATAGACTATAGAAGTGTAAGGTCTGTCTCAAACTGGATTCCTCGGACTGTGTCTCCAATTTAAAGTCTTAATTTCTGAGCATCTACAAATTCATGAAGCAACAGTACTTCAAATGTTATGTGCTAACAATTGCATTTCCCCTTATACTGAAACATAACCCAGCAATCTACCTTTTCTGGCTTGACTTCCTTAAATTGACAGCTATCATTCAAAACTTGCAAAATCTTTGCAAAGCGCACTACTCGCCCGTGAGGGTCTCAAGGCGCTGGGGTGGGGAATGCTGCTACTGCTCGAAAAGCCAGGTCTTGAGGAGTTTTCTGAAGGTCAACAGGTCTTGGGTCTGCCGTAGGTGGATGGGGAGGGTGTTCCAGGTCTTGGCGGCGAGGTGGGAGAACGGAAGCAGGGGACTGTGGCGAAGGGGAGGTCGGCGGAGCGGACGGGTGGGGGTGTAGAAGCAGTCGTCTGTTGGTCCGGTGTTGTGGAGTGCCTTGTGTGCGTGGGTGAGGAGCTTTAAGGTTACTTGGCGAGGTATCCCCCGGAACTGAAGCACAATAAAATATTTTTTTTAACCCCCGTCACCAATCCCCCCACAAACCCTTGTCATGAACGGCCAGAGACCGTGTGCAGCGTGGGGTTGCGTGTAGCCTGAGCGGTGGTTGTATTAACGTACTGTAATTGCATATTGCCTTACTTTTATAAAAAAAAATACAAATTCGCTGAAAACAAGGGTTACAGGGGCCTTCTAGTTAGGTTTGCATTTTACCCTCACAAAACCATATAAATTTAGCAGTTATAATTTCTTCAGATAAGTATAACTATCATTTGTACCGTTAAGTAACTTTATTCCACAAGTTATAGTTTCTTGACATAAGTATATGTGCCTAGTTTCTATGGTTTTTTGTGCTCCTGACTTTTAATTTTTATTTTGCACGTTCTTTTATTTCTTCGTGTGTTTCATATCGTTCCTTATTCAGCCCCATTGCTTTCGAAAAGAATGAATCAAAGTTTTTGTTTAGTTTCACACTGTTACCCTGAAAGAGGGAAAAGGACTCCAATGTGTCTCTCTAGGGTCGTTCTTGCATGATCCTATTTAGGCCTTTTTAGACAAGTGAAGGTGTGGCTTAATACCAGGTGAGCACCACCCGCCCCCCACCTCCTGTTCACTACCCCTGGGTGTGTGGCTTCCTTGGAGTGAATTCCATGGAACAATCGATGGCCTGTCCCAGTGGATATTTGATCTCCAGGAGGGAGTCTGGCACGTTTGTGGGTGGACTGATAGTGTGTGAGGAGAGGGTGAAAGCCCCGTGCCTGGGGCTCTGCATCCCCTGGCTTCCTTGTGTTTAAATAATTGTTGATCTGCGTCTGAAGTCCATTGTGAAGGCTAGGTCAGGTGGCAGTAACTTGCTGATTGGTGGTGTTGGTAGCAGGAGCCCTCTGTGGTCTCCTAAAGCGGGAGATGTAAATGGCGAGTGAATGGGAGAAAACCCGATCTTCTTACCACTTTGGGGCGAAGCATCATGCTCCTCAGGGTTCCAAGCTGATAGGTCTGGATTCACAATGTCCTGCTGGGAGATGTCCGCATGAGGTGCCCAGCGAGGTCATTAGCAGGCAGGATAACCAGCACATAGATCTGGAGACTGTTCTGGCCTCGTGATCTGCAGGCAGGGTGCCCTGTAGAGGGGTAGTGAGTGCATGCTGGATGGCAGCAAGGAAATCTACAAGCATGATTCCAGCAAGCAGGGTCACTGCTGGTGGGGAGATGTCTAAGCAACGTGCCCAACAGAGTGATCTTTAGGCTGGGTGCCTAGCCCAGAGCTGTTTAGGTAGTGAGTCCAGCACCTAGATCTGCAGGCAGGGTGTCATATTAGGGGACGGCAGGTAGTGTCCAGAGGTGAACTATACATGCAAGAGGCTAAGAGAGATGTGCAGCTGGGGTGGCCAGTTCCTAGATCAGCGGTGTCTGTGTTCGCAAGATGTCATCCAGACAGGATACCTACCTCTGTAACCCGGTGTCCAACACAGAGCTGTGCTGCTGGGAGCCCTGTTGGGTGATGTTCCATGCAGCGTGCCCAGTGGTGCCCGCCTGTGAGATGTGCAGGCAGGTGGCACAGCGATGCTGCGGTCTCATGGATGCCTCTCTGATTTGCAGATCGCTAAGGTGGAGAAGCTGAAGCCCCTGGAGGTGGAGCTGCGGCGCCTCGAGGACCTGTCCGAGTCCATCGTCAACGACTTCGCCTACATGAAGAAGAGGGAGGAAGAGATGAGGGACACCAACGGTGAGTGAATGTGGCCGAGGGTGGGGTGTGCGGCGGCGTTCTTAATATCAGGGGGAGGAGAGCTCTCACCAGGCGCAGAGGTGCTGGGGCCCATGGGTCTAGTACCTGTTTTTACTACTAAACCAAGGGCATGTGGGGGGCGACAATTCCCTCCCTCCTTAGGGTCCCCTGCGCCCTTGCTATGCCACTGCTCTCCCCACGCATGCTCCACGTGTTGGTGACTTTCCTTTTATGTAGCGCACATCCGGTATATGCAGGTTCTGCTCAGCCCATGGATTCGTTACTTTCCTGAGCAGCGATAATACTGTTCAAGCGGTGAACTCTGTATGGGCCAGTAGAGCAGGTACCGCTGGTGAAGTTCATGGAGTGTCCTTGGGCTCCCCCTGCCGGCTGCCTTTGGGAAAGTGCTTTAGAATGACAACAATGGTCCCTGTAAATATAGAATTGCGTAGCGATGCTGTTGGGTGTACTGTTAAGCACTCCGTTATCCAAGGGTATACAAAAAGCTTAGGAACTGTGACAAAGGGCGTCTGGGTTCGGGGTCAAATATGTGGTTAAAAAGAGCAAAATATACTGCAATTACATTGTGGTCCTTTCATCGTTAGGCACCTGCATATACTAATTTGGTGCAACAACATACTTCACTGATAGTTTTTTAGTTAATTTTTAAAACCTGGATCGTTGCCATTTAAACTCCTTCTCAGATTTCACGTCACAGAATCCTGGTCAGTGCATTGCTGGGAGGGGTCTGTCTTAATGGGATTGGAACCTGTGTCTTACGGGTTGCACAGATCTCTACGATAGGTTTATTAACGCACTGACCCTTGTATGGGTAGAACCTGTGGTATAATTACGAAACAATCTGCGCAATAGATTCATTAACCCTCTATACTAACTGAGATCCGAAGTTCTGGCTTGCAGTATGTGCATTTACCCGCTGAGTTTTCAGACTGGTTTTACAGTACAAGACTGGCAGGATACACATGCTGTAGCAACCGATTGTATGTCACGCACTCCCCTCGCATACAAACACCATTTAAAAGCTTTTCAAAACGTAGGAGGTTAAGCTTGACTGGCGCTCCCATAGGCCGGTTTCTAACAACCAAGAGGTCTGTTGATTTGGTGCAGTGGCCTCCGTTTTAATAGGGACCATATGATGTTTACCAGCCCTACAAATAACCAATTCAACATGCTCTTTTCTTTCCCAGAAGGAAAGCACCCCCGTGCACAGGGAATGGGAAGGGCGGCTCCATGCTGCTGTTACTGTACAGTATTAATGTAGCTCTTTCCTTTCCGCTCAAAACACTCTCCCCTCCGGGTAGGTCCAGGCCAGGATTAACCGTTCAGGGACGGTTATTTAATTTATTTTTAATGAAATGTATAGGAACTGTTTTTGTAATTGTATTTATATAACAACCCCTCACAAGGCGTTGAAGCGTTTTACGGTGAGTAGCACGCTACTCCGGGAATCCACGGTTAGTGGTTAATTGTTGGGTATTGCGATTAGTCGTGCTCTCAAGAAAAAAACAAGGAAAGAAAGGCAACTAGGACTAAGGGCGCTCAACTGTAAGTATGGCTGAATTATAATTTCAAGGTTATTTTCTAAGAGATTGCTACAAGACTGGGAGGAAGGTTACCTAACTTCCTCAAGCCTACTTATGTACTTTTGATCCTGGTGCTTGAATGCTTACTAGTTGAGGAAGTGTTTATTCATTCTTCTTACTGTTAATGTGATTGGGTTTATATAATTGATTTGTTGTTGCTGAGAAATACAGCAATAGAAATTAGATTGCTCGACAGGAATCTGAATTTACTCTCAAGAAAAAAAGTTGTTCCTGCCCACTGTGCCCTGTGATTGTCTTGGTACATGATTCTGACTGATGCCATCTCCTTCCTCCCACAGAGTCCACGAACGTCCGTGTCCTGTACTTCAGCGTCTTCTCCATGTGCTGTCTTATTGGACTGGCCACCTGGCAGGTGTTTTACCTGCGGCGCTTCTTCAAAGCGAAGAAACTGATCGAGTGAATGGACCTGCGCACATCCGAGGCGGGGAGGCTCCCCTTCCTCCTCTCGCCTGTTCCCTTGGAGAGTCCGAGGAAGAGACTTGCCACTGCCCAGAGCCTTTTTTTATGGACTCCCAGCTCCTCTTCTGTGTCCGGCCCAATAAATAAACTGCCATGGAAGAGAGTTTCCAGCGGCTCTGAAGCCTTTTACCACATTGTGGCTGGGTGCAGATATTGGTGACAAGGTCTTTGGGGTGCAGGCAAGGGTTTTATGTAACATTAATTTTGGGGAAGGTTAGGTTTCTTCAATTCTTGGTGTCTTCCCCCTCCCCTGTTCTTCCCCCAGTGTCTACACACCGTGGCTGTTCTTTCCTAAATTGACACAGCACAAACTCTTTTTTTTTTCCCCTTGGATTTGGCCCTCCTAGTGCTGCTGAACTTGGCAAATATTTTTGAATTAGTTCATGGGGTGAAAATCTATTGAAATGCTGCCTTGTTACTTCTTGGGATGGGGGTATACGGTGGGGTTGGCTCTTTCTAGCCTGTTCATGCAGTTCTGCTTGCCATGCTCTACAAGTTAAGGAGCGAGTGAGGTGCCAATGCTGTCTATATGGGGAATAGCAGAAGCTTTTTGAGGACTACGTGGCCAAAGTGCCATCATGCTATCATGCTTGCAGGTCACCTACCTGGTGAGGATAAGGGCCATGTTTCATCAATGTTAATGGTAGCACTGTACGTGTCTCTGGCTCTGGGAGGCATGATTCACTGAACTTTGGTATCTGGCTTAATCCAGTAAAAACAAAAAAAGTGACCACCGGCAAAGCCCATTTTATATGGTTTTCAACCAGAATATTAAAATTAATATATGCTTTACATGCAAAACTTTATTTTAACTCCGTGGGATGAACTCCATGCCAATGTTTGTGGTGCTGTTGCTTCAATCTTTGTTAGAGCTGGCATTTTGTACTGCAGTGATGCAAGAGACTGTTCTTTCTCTACCATTCCACATCTGATTGAGGGTTTGTCTTGCCTGCAATTGTCACTGTAACCTGCACGTTTTCTAAACTCATTTCTTCTACGAAGATTAAGATCCCCTCTGATTCCTCCCAAACATCAATACATAGTTTAAGACTCCTTGTACCCTAGGCAGTGACTGGTCTAGTGAACAAACATGGTATTTGCTCCACTCTGCAGCTTGGAGCTTGTTTCCACATTTGATTCGTACCAAAGCAGTCCTTATCTATGTTAACTGACTTGTTAATTTGGCAATATTCCCTTGTTCTTATCCCACTCCTCATGCCACAGCTAGTTTCGCACCCATCCAGAGACAGTCTCTAACCATCGTCCACAACGGGATAACCACTTTTCTATCCACTCATACCCGCTTGCCTTCTATATCCTGTACCTGTCAACCTTTCGAACCCTCTAATTTGTAAAGCTTGGCAAAGTTCTGAGTGTCCTTGAGGTGATTCACAGAATATTCTGTTGCCTCAGCTCATGGTCGCTAGTATTACCTTTTGTTGTTGCTTGGGCTAGGCTCCCAATATTTTCCATTCACATGACTACTAATGCAGTGGGACCTAAACTGTTTGAGGTCCATTGCGTTAACGAGACATGTAGCTTTTCAGTTTTGCCACTTGACAGTCTTATTCTCCACATTCTGCCTCCTGCCTTTGGATAACTGTTGCCTGTATGTATTGAATTTGATGGATGTTTTTCAGAAATGTTCTAAAATAAAACTTTAGGGGAAAATGTAAGCTTTTTTCCAACAGTCACTGGTTTCTCTTTATGACCATGACATTTCCTCATGTTCAGTCGCTGCTAGATGTTTGGTAGGAAATTGAGTAGCACATACGCGATGGTATAGTTATGCAGTCGCTGCTAGATGTTTGGTAGGAAATTGAGTAGCACATACGCGATGGTATAGTTATGCAGTCGCTGCTAGATGTTTGGTAGGAAATTGAGTAGCACATACGCGATGGTATAGTTATGCAATTATAAATTTAAATGTACGAAGACACTTGATCAGCGGAGGTTCATGTGAGCTATTGTTAAAAAGCCTGGACCATGGTAGTTTACATGTAAGTAGCTAATTATCGTTGTTCCACAGATCATTCTCAGTCTGCGCTATGTCTTTGATGGATCCACAATAGCTGGCAACCTTTCTTCGTATTGTGTTCTACTAAGGATTGGCAACAGTTCTTGAATTATCTGAGGTAGCACAGAATCCTGAATTCTGGCAACCTTTCTTCGTATTGTGTTCTACTAAGGATTGGCAACAGTTCTTGAATTATCTGAGGTAGCACAGAATCCTGAATTCTGAATGACTACCCTGAATTTTGTTGTAATAGGTTTGGGCAAATTATGATTGTGTTTTCTCTGGCTTGTTTATTGGAGAACATCACCTCTTGTGAATATAGTCCCTAGGTAGGTATGTCCCGTAAACCGGAGAGTGGAGATAACCCATGTAGCTACATTTGAGAGAAATGGTGGAATATTGGTAGATAAGTGTTCATGAGGCGTGCCTGTGCTTGAGATTAGTCTGATAAATGCAAGCACTTAACGGGTGGAATAATTCAACTGTGACATGCTCACACACAAATTGCATTGGTACACCAGAGTAACTGAGAGGGTAGGGGTGGTTGAAAGGAATCTCGGCATGACATGTAAACTTTAAATTCACTTGACATTTTTCTCATTTAGTGATCAGTAAAATTTCTCATTGCCACAGTCATCTGGATTAATCGTTTCAACATCCCTAGTAGTATGTTATTTAGCTCTATCAAGCACTCCGCTTGCTGCTTGCCATTCTGCGTTGTGTAAAAGAGCGCTCAAATCTTGGCCATTTCACATTTTAAACTTGTGGGAGCATCGCCATCTAGTGGGGGCAACAAGAGCCTAACTCCATGGGGATTTAAATCAACACATTGTAATGTTTATTTCGGTCTACAGATTACTCACTCGATAGTGACAAATTGGATCTAGCGGAGTTGAAATAGCTCTACTACATTGGCCGGTATTTCTACAGCTCTAATCTGACACTGATACCTCTACAAAAAGATGCGATGGAGCTGTATATGGTGCATTCTCTGGCGTGCTAAACATCAATTCTCCCCCCCCCCCCCCCCCCCCCGATCCCTTTGATGGGGATTCGCTGTTGCTCTCCATTTCAGTCGTTCGAGACCAGTTGTTTGGCAGTGTACCGAAGAGGGCAGGCTGCCATAAATGTCCCTTCTGAGAGGTTCCATGCAACCTAATGTATGAGTTCTGATCCTCTGCTTACCTACGTGCCAGTTTCAGTTTGTGACTTCTTGCTTTTGATAATCTGAAAGGAGCTTCTTCCACATCCGTACGCTGGGATGACTGACCCAGTTGTTTCCTCTTAGGGCCTGTTTGGTTCCTGAGGAACTTTTCCCCCATTCCAAGTTTAGGAAATATCGGAGGATTGGTATTTATCTTGATGTCACTTCCGGTTGTAGGGCCCATTCTTCCCAATCCGACCTCAACATACTCTTCAGCACTCTGCCCTGTTTGGTGGACTTGAGACTGACACTGCTGCCGGATCCAAATCTAGTTTTTTTGCCCTGTAAAGTTGAGGTGTTTCATCCTGCTGTTATGGGCCTAACAGCGGCCTGATTGATCCTAGTTTCTGATGGTTTCACATTCTACATTCATTTGCTGTATAGTTGTGTGTGCGTGTTTTCTGGGCTATAGGTTTAGTCGGTGATCCACTTTACTATGTTATGCCCACCTTATCAGCGCACAAAAGTAGTCTGTGACTTCCCAGTCACAGACTACTTTTGTGATGCGGTGGGTGCCTCCATTCATAAGGTGGTCTTGGAAACAGCTGTGCCTTTGGAGAGAAAGCTCCTTGAGATGACATAACAGTGCTTACAACTCCTCCCTCAGAAAGAAAAACATTTTCCCACTCAACTTCAGTGTCGCCTCAAAGACAATAAATGGTTTTCCCTTTTACAGTGAGGTTTCATGATTCTGAAAGTGCATTAATTGGAATACAGAATGTATCCAGTTTGCTTACAATTGTGGTGGGTGCCTTCTGACAATATTAGCAGGTGCAGCTCCTCCGTAATGGTGGAGGAGCGTCGCCCCACTGGTCTGTTGTTCACAGAAAAATAAAATAATATTAAAACAATATCTTATTTTTATGTGATGGGCTCTGGTTGAAACATGGAGTGCGGGCCATTCCATGACCGGGAGTGGTGGCCACTTAGAAGTATGCGTGTCAGTTTGGCCGTCCTTTTTAGGCCTGCCAAACAGACATGCACACTTCTATTGCTCCAACCCAGCTGTGTTGCGCAGCAATGTTTATCACAAAATACAATCAGTGACGAGTAAAATGAAACCAGTATTTAAAATGTAGTTAACACAATTGACAGCATAGTTTTTATGAATGTTTTTAGGTCTCGGCTATTCCATTCCGCAAGGAATGAATATGCGAGTCTAATGCAGCTAAACCACTACTTAAACCCAAGGCTCGCAAAAGGCTCTCCAAAAGCGGATTTTCAACAGTTCACGAGAATCACATGACCACAAGCTCCTCGTGCACGAGCTCGCATTCCATCATCAAAGGCAGCCCAGCCAGCCCAGCCTCCCTCACACAAGCTTCTCCCAGCAGGCAGCCCACCCCCCTCCCTCTCCATATGGTCGCTCGAGTTGCCCACCCCCTCCAGCGCCTGCCTTCTCTCTGCCCACGCATCTTCACACTTCACGGTCGCCAGGCCGTGACGCGCATTTTTTAAACTTGTTTGAATTGGGCCTGAACTATGCTGGCATTCTCCACAGGCTGTCTTATACTGCCATCTGGTGGCCATTTGTTTGTAGTAAAAGCTTGTTTATTTTGCAGTCTTACGGGCTTACCCGAAGGTATTGGAGGCAGACATTTGTTCACTGATGTAGTGACGCTGTTGTACAATTATTTTACATCCCATTCCATGGAGTCCCGTAGCACTTGGGTACATCCATTTAGATGTCCTTATTTCCACCAAATTATACCCAAATCAACTTTTGGGAGAGAAATAGGTCGTGCATTCCCTGTACGTTCTAAGTCTGTCAGTGTGCCTTGCACACTTCAATCGCTTTCGCCCATTCTCACTCAGGGTTTCTCCCTCCTCCTCATCCCACACTGACATAGCCTACACATTTCTCTTTTGGTAGGACTATTGCTTGTCCTGCCGATCACTATCATACCCAGCCCAGTTAGCACAAATATTGTTACTCCATGGAGGTGGGCTAAGATGGCCTGGTTTAGACCCTTCTTCCCTCGCACGCTGCTGAGCAGGCCCTTGGCTAACACACGGCAGAGTGAAAAGCTCACACGTCAGAGGAGGCCTCCAGCTCCCGCGCTGCCATTTCACTGTCTTTCACACGCTGTCACTCCATAGTCTGCATTTTCTTGGCAGACTAGAGCGTGATCGACTGGAGTTTGAGCGCTACAAAAAAATCTGCTCCCAGTGAACATTGTCGTGCACACGGTTTTATCACTCCATATTTACACAAATAAAATATATCCTTAATCACTGCTTTGACAGTTGCAGAAAGTCGTCATACTTTGTAAAGGTTGGTGCATACACAAGAATACTTTTAGTCCATCTTCAGTGTTTACATAAACTAATTTCCCTGATATTTTTAGCTGTTGATCGTCGTGCTTACAATCGTCAGGCATGTGCTTTTTGACAGGGTTTGCCCAGTCCGGTGCCAGTTTAAAGCTGAGCGCGTGTGCCAGGCCTGGCTAGCAGACTCCTGCCTGCGTCGACAGCCACTGTCGCCTCTCTGACAGATGTCGCGGCCGCTGCTTGATTGATGTGACAGTACCTGACGTTGTGCTGCAGCGATGAGAGCTCCCGTCCAAGTCGTGACCCCTTTCATTCCTATGCTTTAGAACGGAAGCTGCATTTTACTTTATACAGCATTGCTGGACCCATGCATGCCATGGCAACGAGTAATGGAGTTGGTTGTACAAGAGAGAATACGCATTGGTGCTCGGTAGTGCAAACCGATGACAGCAGCGTTTAAGTCAACGTATGTTCTTCTAAGGTTATGGCATTTTTTCTGCATGACCTTATGTAATAACACTATATTTTTCCATGAGAGATTTCTGCTTTAAATGTGTCTGTCTTTACATCTCATTGCGTTGTAGTTTATGTCGATCATTCAGCTGTGCTGTTTTGTGACACCCTACATTGCAGACCAACCGTATAAATTGTAAACGAGGCCTTTTTAGGTCTCGACCTGCCAATGCGCTTGACACTTCAAAGGAATGCCTCCCCCCCCGCCCCCACACACCCCCAGCCACGTCACAAACCGCCATGCTTCGCGGCCGCTTTGATGTTCTCAGTGAGCCGTGCGGCCACTCAGCACATCAAAGCGGCTGCGAAATACTCACCATTTGTCACCCCCTCGCTTCCTGCTGACATTCCCCCCTACCTTCTCGCCTAGTCCTTGTTCTATTTTACTTTGCTTCCTTGCAGTGATCTTCCTGCCTGTGATTTTAGAGTCAGCATGCTAACTTGTCAAAATGTGTTTAGGTGCATTTTATCTTACACTGTAGGTCGGACTCTCACGTTTTCTCATATTTATCCTCGTGTGTTTTAATTCTCACACAGCACTCTTAACTGTTATTTTTCAAGGAGGTCTTTAGTTCGCTACTTGCTTTGCTCCTGAAAGCTGCATCTCTCAGAAACTGTTATTTAAATCGGCAGACAGGTTTCATTTGCCTCCCACCGCAACCCTCATTTCTAGGTTACTGGAGAATAACTCGAAAAGGTGATCTCACTTTTCTTGACTTCAAGCATCCGTTTCCTAGAAACAAAATGTAGTAAATGTGAGGATCAGGTGTGCAGAGGTGTGGCCCTAAAATACCCTTACATTAGTGAGTTTATAGCACAGATACCCGCTGATTTATATTGTGTGCACCTTCCTGGGACAGCCCTCAACACACGCACAGGCCTTCCACCAGCCTCTCTTTACCTAGGCACCTCCGCAAATTTAAGTTGCCCTGGGAGAGAAGCATTGTTTCCAAAAGTCATTAATTGGTGCGCAATTGCTTTTAATGGGTGTCCCATGTCCACACAGAGGCCTTTTCAGGGATTCTTTTTCACCATGCTTCTGTATCTTGTAGGTTTTTTCTAACATGGAATGCTGTGTACGTATATACTAAAGGCCACAACCCCTTCAAGCACTTTTATCTTAACATTTGTGTTTCTCTCTGTCTTATGATGTCTGCCCGGCCACCATTTACTTCGGACCCTCACACCTCCTCACCCTCACTCACCCTCACTCACCCTCACTCACCCTCACTCACCCTCACTCACCCTCACTCACCCTCACTCACCCTCACTCACCCTCACTCACCCTCACTCACCCTCACTCACCCTCACTCACCCTCACTCACCCTCACTCACCCTCACTCACCCTCACTCACACCCCCTCAACCTCACATTGCATTACAAATGCTATAGGTGTCACATTTGCGAAAGTTATAACTATTGGCATTGTAAATGACAACGCTATTAATTTCGCTACTTTCAAAAAGAAAACATAAATAAAAAATGTGTAATTTACAATAACAATAGCTCAAACTTTCCTAATGTGAGACCTATTGCATTGCAAATGCTTGTTTGTGATTGTAAGCCCACTGCTTATATGGCTACTAGCTTTAACCACTACAAAGACACCAAACATTTTAGTGTTCCTTACCTTTAAATCCAGGTACTGTTTTTACTTGATCAAATGTCTGAGTACTAAGCAACAAAACCAAAAAGTGATGGAGGGGAATGCCTGAATGAATCTCCACCACTTCCAATGGGTTGGGCTGTATCCCAATCTATACTTTTTTGGTCACCATGCCACCATTTTGGACCCAGCAATATGCATATCAGTCTTGACCCTGCTCCAATGGAAACAGTTCATCCAGAACTGCCAGGCCCTCCCTGAGCCGGAACACAATCAACCCAGGATGGTTATGCCCTTATTAGGGCTCATCGGCCAGGTGTAGCTTGGTTTTAGTGATACACTGAGCATGGAACCTATGTTTGAGCATACCTATCACTATTAGGAAATCCAAAACAAAGTGATAGATGGAATACTTGAGTTAATCTCAGCCATCGGCAATCACTCAGGGCTGCATCCCAGTCCATCAACCCATCTGTGTGCAAATCAGTCTTCACCCTGCTCCAATGGAAACTGTCGAACCCTGGCCTGGCAATTTGACTTGGACTGTACCCATTTGAGCAGGGTCAAGACATAAGCGTATGGCTGGGTCCAAACTGAGGTGGAATAGAATGCAAAATAATGGACTGTCTGCGGCCCGAGTGAATACCAGTGGTTGCAATTACTTCAAGCAAATGGTTGAATTTACTTCAAGCATTCCATCTTTTTATATATTCTTCAGTGAGTACAAAGTAGTACTCATTCAAAGAAAGACTAAAGGAGCACATGAATGCCATAAAAAAGTGAAGTATTCTGCTGTGGTGCCCTTTTGGAAAGATCGTGAAATTAAAGATCTTGAGGAGTTTACATCACGCAATATGGCACAGGTAATTTTAAAAGGTGGAAGTACACAACTGACTTCAAGATTAAAAGTTTTTTGTTAAAAGTAATTTTTTTTGGTAACATTCATATGACTTCACAGTGTTCACTTGTCTTGGAGGCTGACCTACAGATTGATTAGAGCATAGGGGAGTGTTAGAGTTTTTGTGGCTTTGAGCAGTATTGTGTGCATAGTGGTATCAGGGTTTATGTTGTGATGGCGCGGTAAGAATGCGACTCGATATGGATCTGCTTTTGGGATGACCAACACCCACTAAATGACTTGCAGCTGTGTTTTTTTTTTTTACTGTTGATGTAGGAACAGAAGTAAGTTCAGGGAGCTCTTGCGGTCATTATTAAATATATTTTACATCTGTAACTAGCTGCATTGCCTAGTACGAGAAAGCATACAAGTAACCATTGGGGCAGTCAAATAAAAAACTGGTAATCTAGCAATCTTGGAAATAAGGTTGGCATGTTAACAAATACTAATTTTTTTTTATATAGATTTATTTTATAGCTGTAGGTCTTTGGTTATCCCATGGTGGTCCAGTCCTTAGCTAGTGTCTCACTCCTGGTGTGGGTCTTAAATGCTTCCAGTTATTTGATGTAGGCAGAGTTTCAGCTGAGCTCTAGAGAGACCCTCGCCTTAGTGTAGGTCACACGGATCCCGCAAGACTGAGGTGCTGAGTCGGGGGGAGTCTTCAGGCCAGGTTAGAGGGTGAGAGCAAAAAGAGGATTTGACGGGCAATAATGCAAGGGAGTTTGGGGCGGAGAGGGGGGGGGTAGGAATAGAATGGAGCTTTAGGGGGAGATAAATCACCAGAATTATCCAGGAGATTGAGCAGCCACACTGGGTACCCCAGCGTGGACCAGGAGAGTGCAAGAGTGGCAAGGCAGGGCCACCGGGAACTGAAATGAGGTTCAATGGGTGGAGACAAAATGAGACTGATCACTGGATGAATTATCTCAGAAGAAAAGGAGGCCATTTGCAAGTAGACCATGGGGTAGTGCAATTTGGGAACACCAGGGTTGGGGGTAGGAGTAATAGAAGGTCGTAGCAGTCTGAAAGACCAAGGACATCTGGTTATGGATGGGAAGGGAAGGGGAGGGGGGGGGCGGGGATGGGGTTGCTGTGGTCGCAAAATTAAATTAAAGGTTAATGAGAAGGACTGGGCCTGACCTGTGCTATTCTGTCCCACTGCTAGATGGCACAATCCTTCTCTAAATGTACATATAGATACTATACGTTTTTAGTACCTTTCATTCTTTCATGGAACATTTCTTCATTATGCTGCAGAGCTCCCAGCTCTAATCTCCAGGTTGGATTCCCTGCTCAATCCACGTTCGTCCAGAGGTAACTCTTGAATACGGCTGGGACGTTATTAGTTGAGAATAATCCTGGAATTCACCAGGTTTACATTTGGCAATCACCGTGGCCTACAGATTGAAGTCATCCTATTTTCCTACGTGAATGCTGTAGACCGGGGCTGGGAAAGTTTCGTACTTGGTGGATAGGTGGCGGAGTAGGCAGAGCTTTTAAGTTGATGCTAAATGGCCAGCTCCAAGTGTTGTTGCATTATTAATTGCTTCGAGCTAGAATGTTATCCATTCCAGTTAAGCTTCAGTTTCCCATCAGCAATGCATCTGCTGGAGTCGCCCGTCGGTTTCAGCCAGCAGAACATGAAGTACTATTTATTCCCGATACCCTCATTCAGTAATATATGGAGTTTGGTCCAGTATGCGATGGTCCTGCTTGTCAGAACTGTAAGAGAGGGGAACACCGGGTTATTTCTGAAACGTCCCACACTGAAAAGTGATATCCCATACTCGCTTTTACAATCTTCAAAGGATAACTGGAAAATACAATTTTCAGCAGATTCATCATAGGGCAATGCCACTATGCAGATTAGCATCCGGCATATGGGAGCTAGCACCTTCCGAAAAGAAATGTGGAGGAACAGAATGGTGGATCTCCAGCCTGTACAAATTGCTCGTGGTTTATAACTAGTGTCTAGGGAGAGAATAATCGAGGTTGGGGTGGGAATTTCGTTGTAGGAACTTGCACTAATGTAGCTTAGTGGTGCAGCATAGTGAATCTTCATAAAATATTCCCTCGAGTAGCCGGACAGGGGTTGGAGGGAAGGTGGGGTGGAGTGTACTCCACTTCATATTTAGAGGTCATGCCTGGTTTTGATAATATATAGGAGAGCATTCTTGATTTGTTAAGGAGATGACGGTGTTCCTTTATAAAGCTCACCCAAGTGTAGTTATTCTGGGCATAAGACCAATGTAATGGGAAGAAGCTAATTCCTGGCCGTAGAAGTTAACATTTCAGCTCCTTCCCTCTCTCCAGAGAGAATTGATCATTAGTCACTCCCCTTGGTCCTAATGTGTCGAGTGCCTGTCTCTAAAATGGTATGTCTTTTGAGCAGCTTATCACCCTTCAGAAATGTTCTCTGTGTTCCTTTATTTTTTGGGGGAAATCAGTGCTGTCCTAACGAGGTTTCTTTTTTTTTTGGGGGGGGGGGGGGTGTGACCCTCGCATTTCTCCATTGTCAGATTGACATAGAGTGGTGATGGTCTTAGCATGATGAACATCCCGCCTTATTAGATTAGCCTGCTTACCTTACTAGTTAGAAATGGTTGTTTATACGGACCTCAATGTGATTTATCATTTTCGACTGTTCTGCTTGCCATTGTTTCTAGAGTGATGTGGCTTCCATCTGGTGTGCCACCTGCCACTAAGCTGCTCATTCATGTCAACATGTCAACCATGCCTTCCTCTGTGCTACTATCAAGCAGATGGCAAATTAACTCGAGAGACTCCTCTTTGGTGGGGATCTGGCTAGCCCAGGTGTCCTTCCATCAACATTTCTCCACTTTGGATTCTTTCGGCGCTCACATGCCTTCCTCAGTTGATAAATCTTTTGCAATACTTTTACTTTCATATATCCTAGTTTTCTGGTTTCTCCAGATGACACGCTGTCTCCATCTATTTGATGGACTGCGATCACAGCGGTTTCAATCCTTTGGCAGTGAAAATAACTATAGGGGCCCTCTGGGGGTAACAATGTGTCCCAGTGATAAATGTCACTAGCCATAAGTCACCCCCTGATTCCTTTCCTGCCCTACATAAGGTGTGAGAGACCTATATGGTAGCCTATCTGACGAAAATTTGAGGGATGCCTGTATATCCACCAGGGAGGATAGAATTTCCTGCCAATACCTCCTGATCCAATTCGTTTCGACAGTGCTATATCCTTGAGAGGTTGTGGAAAACGGGCAGGAATTTGTTCCTGTTATGCACCACACTGAGAATGGTACCTTTCTCCATATGACTTAAAGCATCATGATTAATCGGTTAGCCAATGAACCCTCTCTCTTCCCAAGTATCATTGTTGCCTAAATTAGAGGACCCTATGCAAACCGCCTTGGGTTCTGGTGCACTTGGGTGGGAAGCAGATGGCCTCCCTCCAAGAGTAAGTGGTGACCGTGACAAGAAATTACGACTTTCTCGAGAAGCCCATATTCGAGGTGCATAGCTGCACCCAGAAATTGCAAGGTATGAGAGCCAAGACAGGAACATTTCTATCCAGGGAAGCCTTATTGAGTAGGGACCGCACTAAGTCACAGAGCTGTCTTCAGTTGTCGTACCATGCTTCTTCTGGTTTGTCTTCGACATGTCTTTTTCTGAAACTAAGATTACATAAGTGTTTTCTTTTTCCTGCTTGATTTTAAATGATACCTGTTTTCTATTGCATTAATGACAAATGCCAATAAAATTATTTACTACACCGCCCCCCCCCCCCCCCCCCCCAATATGCATCTGCTGGAGTCACCTGTCCGTGTCAGCCAGCAGAACATAAAGTACTATTTATTCCCGATACCCTCATTCAGTAATATATGGAGTTTGGTCCAGTATGCGATTGTCCTGCTATTCAGAACTGTAAGAGGGGAACACCGGGTTATTTCTGAAACGTCCCACACTGAAAATGATATCCTTCGAAGATTGTAAAAGCGAGTATGGCCTAACTGGAAAATACCATTTTCAGCAGATTCATTATAGGGCAATGCCACTATGCAGATTAGCATCCGGCATATGGGAGCTAGCACCTTCCGAAAAGAAATGTGGAGGAACAGAATGGTGGATCTCCAGCCTGTACAAATTGCTCGTGGTTTATAACTAGTGTCTAGGGAGAGAATAATCGAGGTTGGGGTGGGAATTTCGTTGTAGGAATGCCAATAAATGCCAATAAAATTCTTTACTCCAAACACCCCCCCCTCCTCCGCACACACAACAATCAGCAATTGTCTGTGGCAATGATGCCCATAGCCAGACCTTGGAATCGACGCCCCATTGCACTGTCAATTGTGCTGCTGCCGAGTATGGGTTACGAAGGTCTTGGAACCCCTGATCGCTTATAGAAAAGGGAGAGTGTTGTCTATTTGGCCTCCAGCCCTTTAGCAGTGTAAGAATGCAAAGAAATTACTTGTCCCCCAAGATACACTGCACTGCGTTTATTTGACTGTACAAGACCTGACATGGAAAGAAGTGGGGTGATTAAGCATCGCAAGTGATACTTAGAACGGAATATGAATGGTGCAAAGACGTTAATTTCCATGTTACCTGAAGTTAATTTGATAGGTTTGAGTATGTATCTTGACTTGTAAGTTTAGAAAGATGTGGTTGCGTAGGGACTTCTTTGTTTGGTTAGTTTTATTTATTGTGTTGCATACATACTATTGTGTTTGAGACAATGGTGTTAACTGAGGGTTGCTAAAGCCACCACTGCTAGATGGATAAACTCATGTAACATTCATAGCTACGCTTTGCTTGCTGTCTGACGTCTCTTTTCAGATAGGCTGCTGTCCAACAGGGTTAAGGTGGCATCAGTGGCTCTGCCCATTTCCTAGGCATGGGCCTAGCAGAAACCTATGCCAGTTGGCTGCGTGGCCTACCCAACAAGCTGACTGCCTACATTAAGCCCTGAGGCTTCTTTCCGAAGACCTGCAAGATTTGGCAAGGAAACTCTTCTTTTCCTTTATGTCTAGGTCTAAGCAGCCCGAAGCTGCCTTTCTCATTCTCTGTTGCTGTGGAACCTAGGCATAGATGCATCAAGGTCAAATCTGCTTGCAAAGGGGCAGATTCTCAGAATCTGCCCCTTTGCGACTGGTATTTTTGCATTTGTGATGCATCAACCCAAATGCAAAAATCGCAAAATTGCGATTACTTGCATTTAATCTCAAATTGAGATTCCTTAAATGCAATGCATTAAAGTTAAAAAATAGTGATTTCGCTAATAGGGCTCGCAAATTACCATGAAGTTGAACTTCATTGTAATTTGCAAAAACTTTGAAAAATGCACTAAAGGGCATTTTTCAAAGTTTCATGTTGTGCACACACATGCCCTAAGGGCATGTGTGTGCGCAACTTATGTGCACAGATCAATTTCAGGGGTGCAACAGGGTGTCTTTTGGACACCCCTGCACCCTTGAAATCACATTCTCAATTTGCGATTTGCAAATTGAGAATGTCTTCCCATTCATTCCTATGGGCCTCTAGGCCCATAGGAATGAATGGGGAGATATTCCTTAATTGTGACTTGCAATTTGCGAGTCGCAAATAAGGAATTTTAAGAAATCGCTATTTTTTTTGTGATTTCTTCATGCATTGCATTTTGCTATTCCTTAATAGTGAATTGTTCTTTTTCGTTATTAAGGAATAGCAAAATGGGTTTGTGATGCATCTGGGGGTTAGTCACTTGATGGAAAATAGGAAAGTGCCAAGATATGGGTGACTCAGTTAGTTAATCTTTGTCCATAGGCCCTTTCCTATTATCAGTGCCCTATCGCCGAGACTTCAGTCATGGTAAAACGCATCAAGTGACTTTCACGTTTTTCAATACAGTAACTGGCGATGGTACACGTATGCGAGTGGATAGGGCGTGCCACTTATGAAACACGCGGACCTTCATTGTATTTAATTGTTCAAAACTCCATTTCTGTCCGGGCAGATTTCAGTAAATGTAGATTGTGTCCCAGTTTTCAGAGTGGGTCGACTATCACAGAGGGAAGCTAGTTTTTACCCAATACAGGATTAGCGAGAAGCTCTTATGAGAAAACAATCTAAGGAACACACGATAGTGTTTAAAAGTTACATTTAATTACCCTTATTGGCTCATGCGCTGTCTTTTCTATGGTGTTGAGCAATTTAGCCATTCTATGCACCTCAGTCAATGCACAATTGTGGTGCTACTTCTCTGTTTGAAAAAACCAACAACCGGGCCGTTCCACAATCTGCTCAGTCGGACTAAGTGTAGAAGCGACGAAGAATACAGGAGTCGCCGTTAATTTAGTCCTTTTACAGAAAGAAGCGGAAAAAATTCACATGCTCTGCATTATCCTGCCATCTAGTGGTCGCAATACGAATTGCCTGAGTTTTTTTGTAATAAAATGTACAGATAGATTAGTGGAAATGCATTCAACTTCATTCTCTGTGTGAGGTGGCCCCCGGCAAGAATTCGACCGATCGCCTCATGGTGGTATTTGATTCTGCAGATTCTGATTATTTTGCACTCCTTAAGGTCAGAAATGGTGTTTGAAGCTTTACATTCCTGGTGTCTCTTTCCACTTTGAGTCGTCGCCGCACAGTCGTGTGTGTGTGTGTGTTTTCAAGTTTACTCAAATATTGTGGAGGGGATGATAGGATAGTCATCATGCATCTGATTTCGTAAGGAGCCCAAAGAGGCAAACTGCTTTCTCGCGGAGAATTAATTCAGAGATACCCCACTGTCAAAGGAAACCTAGTTTGTACCAACGAAGATTATAGGCTCCCAGAGGCGATTGCTGTAGTAGTCAAGCCAGAGTTCTCCAGTGAGCAGTTTAAATAATAAATGATTTGCCTAACTCTAACCCTGGTTTTGAAGCAAGGGCCTTGTGCTCCCCCCGCACTGAAAAGAATTGTAAAGAATTTTTTTTTTTTTTTTTAAACCTTTATTGACATCAAAAAGGAGAGACAAGTCAAGGCCTACAACCCATCCGGCCGGCCGCAATGTACAATACAATCAGGAGTCACCAGGCAAATATCACATAATCAATCAATACAAAGCAGAGGCCGTACAATATAAAAGGGGGGAGAAAAAATTCGGGAACCAAAGGGCTAAAACACAGGAGTAAATAAGGCTTAATTTTATAATATGGGGGGAAGACGTATGACAGGCGCACTTTCAATACGGAGGCATCCGATATCCCGTAATCAACTGCAACATTAATAAGGGGGCATGGGGCCAGAAGATCTGGGGGGATAATACAATGCATTCAAGAAATCAGGATATGTGAGACACAATCAGCCCCTGAGCATTCTTCTCGTAACATGCCCGCCACCCAGGATACTACCAAGCAGGAACAGAGGGATCGGAAAGACAATAAACCAAAACCAACTCGTCATAAGAACTTCTAGGACACCGAGAGGAAAAAGGGGGGGGGACGGACGAGGTAGGGAGGGGGAAGGGAAGGGAAGACGGAGGGAAGACAAAAAAAAGACAATAAAAAGGGAAATAAAGAAATAAGAAAAACGAAAGGAAGAAGACACGTCGACCCAGGCCCCCCGTGGCAGGGAGACAGGAGACAAACGGAGTAACGGCCCAAGTGGGGGATGGCAATCGGGGAGAAAGACAGCTGAAACCTATCAGGAGGATTAACGATGCCACACCCCCCACCCGAAACACACCAAAGGAGGTCCGGACAGACGCGGCCTCACGAAAAAGAGATAGAAAAGGGCCATAGAACCAGAGGACAAACAAAAAATAGTACCCGACCCACCCTGCACCCCTGTAGAAGGCTATGGCCTACCCTTCAGACAGCGTGCCTGTCGCCCTAAACCAGAACCCGAAATATAGCGAGAAGTAAGAAAGAAGAACGAGACAAAAAAGAACAACCAAAGCAAAGAAAAAAAAGGACAGGAGGGAGGAGCAGAATAACTATAATCCGAACGGGCGGCCGCAGCCCTCCGCCCAACCAGAAAAATACAGTCAAAAACAGTCCAGGACGACACCTCAGCACGTGCTATAAAACATTAAGAGAAGGGGACCGCCCACCTTTCTACGATGAAAAACAATGATACTACTAAATCGTACACCGGGAATCCAACAGAAGTCGTACATTTCACCCCCAACCCTTTCGAGCGACAAATCCCACCCACCACATGGCAATGTAAAACCACATACTAAATACGAAATCAGCATATAGTCGAGTGGAATGGTGACTAACATAGCTACGTGGGGGGTAGATAGATCCACAAGGGAGCAATAGTCCGAACCGAAAGTGTAGATGCATCAACAATCGCAGCACGATCAGTGGAAAACAGGAGTTCAGTTGCGCCACTAAATCGGGCGAGGTGGTCCCAATTATAGACACAGGCAATGTCATCGAAATAAGCACAGGAGGCAGTCCATCAATAGTTTCAGGCAACAATGTCAAACATGGTCGCAATATAGCATCCAAGTCCCCGGGGTCCGAACCATGAAAAGCAGGGCACCCCAAAGTCACTGGCACACCACACGATCTTCGATCAGCGGCGGAGACACTCAAGTCAATCGAGGGGGGCGAGGCAATGAAGTCATCGAAACAAGAGGGCGACAAGAAGAGATGGCCTCCCAAAATGGCGGCAGATCGTGGCGGACCCACCGAGACCCCCAGGGCCAGGGAAGCGCGCAGGGATCCCAGCGCCCCCAGGACATCTCTGACCGTCGGCCCACGTCCACCAGATCCGCTCCCCACCCGACCAGGCAACACAGGCCCGCCGCCACAGGGCGATTCTCGTTCCAGAGGGTCGGCCGCCATTTCGTGAATCAGCCCAATCGCCGCCCACCAAGACCCCCGGAAACAACAGTCCGCAAATGCAGGACCCCACAAGCTCCGGGGGTCCCAGCAAGGGCGGCCCCGACGCCAAAAGGATATCCGCCCAAAACGGGTCTCCGGCAGCACCAGCCCCGGCGCCCCAGACAAGCGGAGTCCGGGCCCCGAGGACCAGGGCCGCCGGACCAAGCAGCGGCGGAGGGAGACCCCCCCCACAGAATCAGGTCCCGGGGCCCCTCACCCACATCGGCCGCGCGGCCACCAGGGCAGGCCCGGGCCAGGATCGCCGGGATCCCCGCACATCGGCTCTCAACACCGGCCCCCGCTCTCGGCCGGGGCCGAGAGCCGTCGGATCCCGCCAGCCAGGTCCCGGTCCAAGTCCCGCAGAGGCCCCGACCCCTCGGAGGCCACAACTCCGGAGCCACTGCACACCGAGACCCCGGGGTCGGACGGTAAGTACAAACAAATCGTTATGTTTCAATGCCCCAAAAGATGTGTCGTCCTCGGACAGGATAAAAGACAGGATCGTCAATCAGGACGGAGGGCTGCGGGAGCCGAGCTAAAGGGCGACCATCACGGCCGCGAGCTAGGCTCCTCCCCTCAAGAATTGTTCTTTAACATTATTCCAGTGAAAAGGCCTAATTGCTAATAATGCCTTTCATCTCCAGTTGTACCAAATATATTGTAAAGGAAGGCAGTCCCTAAATTGCCATTCTGCAGTGACATTCAGCTTAAATGCAGACTTCGAGACCAACACTTTTGTTCAACTGGTGTGTGTCACAACCCTGTTCAGAGGGCCTCAGGGCAAGCAAGAGCTGCTGGCCCAACCATGGGGGTCTTAGGCCTTTTAACTCCTGATGTCCCTGGGCCCAACCTATTATGGATTCTGAGCAACTGGGTCAAGTACCCCTCAGCACTTTACTGTCAGTGATGGCGCTGGTTGAGTAGTCCAAGGCTTCTCTGGAGGTAGGTAGACGTATGGGGTCAATACTAGCTCACAACTCAAAATGCGTTCACTAGCAGCAATACATGACTGTCCAGTCAAATAATTTTGTGAAAAAAGGAGTGTTTATAACCCAACACAAAGTAAAATATGGCATTTACAAACCATACACACAGTGCCTTGAGATCAGGGCTCTAGTGTTCCAATGAGCGCTCCCTAAGTCCTGTTCTCCTATTGCTAGTGGTTATTCCCCTATCACAATAGGTGACATTCAAGTTAAGTCGCACTAGTAGTCTGAATCTCAGGAGTCCCAGTCCTACTCTAATTAAAGTCAAACGTGTTGCAGCATCAATGACTGGAGCCTCTGAGAGCACACCCCCTCGTTGGCGCAGAAGCTGCAATGGCTCACTCAGGTGAGTAACACACGTGGCCCTGCAGGGGCAGTGGCCGTGTCCTCAAGATCCTCACACACTGCCTTGTGGGGATTGGGGGTCCTTGATGCTCCACCAATGCTGGTAAGTTTCATTGATTCTCCCCACAGATGGGGAGAATTCGACGCTTTTGGTGCAGATCCTCAGTCGGGGCTTGGAACTGCATGGGTTGCCACAGCAGCCCCTTTCTGTCAATGACGGTCTTGACCAAACCATGCTCTTTGACTTTTTCCGATGGCACCACCTGGCATCACCTCCTCACTCTGCACATGATTGACATGGTAGCAATCTTCAATGCTGTCCCACCTGGCTTATTGGGTAATTACTCTGTCCACACTTGGGCTATGGCCTGATCAGCAATGCTGCAGTCTTTATGGTGGCAACACCTGGCGTATGGAGTTGCCGACTTCACTCCACCCATCGGCTATGGCCTGATCAGTGCAGAAGCAGTCTCCTCACATCTCGCTTTAGAGATCAAGTCATCAGCATCTCCCACTGGACCTTGCGCGCTCCAGCACTCGCCTCTTCCTTGCAGAGCATTCCGGTCTTGGCATGCAGGCAGGCAGGCAGGCATCGGTGCTCCTGGAGCAGTTGGTCTTGGGTTGCCTGCGTGATGCCTTTCGCCCAGGTGGGAGACTAGCAGGCCTTGGGGCCCCCAGTCCTGATCCCAGGCAGAAGTCTTGCAGAGCTTCTCCTGCTCTCAAAACACCTTAGTGGCTACTTGACAGTTGACGACATTGGTGACCTCGAGATCTTCCTCTTATAGTCCATTTCCATTCACCAAATGTGATTTAGGGTCTGAGTCTTTGAAGTTTGTGTTGGGGTGTCCTGCTTCCTTTTGTTGTGGCCTCCTCTCTGCCCTTCTTTCAGAAAGCAGTCTGTCACAACAGCAGCGAACCCATATCGGATAACCCAGTAATACAGGGTATGAGAGTGATTAGAGGTTCACAGCTGGGTGTCAGCCACAGTGATATGTATATCAAAGATACTCAAGGGCCTCAGCCCTACTCTTTATGATTCCCTTATCAGCCCCAGCACCTTTCTGAGAAGTGCCTACACCCTTTTTCAGGGACCTCTCTCAGAATCAAAGAGCACCCTTTGAAGTATACTGAAGAGCCTGCTCTCCCTTCCTCCATTGTGCCCCACCCAGCTCACTGGAATGCAGCAATCCACAAATGTGTCTCGGGGAGGGGGGGGATTTGCCTTCCGCCTCATGCTACTCCAGTCTGCCCTGGGTCTCCAGAAATGGAACCTAGAATCTTCTTTTATTGTATGATTCACAGGCACATACCCAGCACACGCATATAAGACATATGCACAGCACCTATCTTCCATATATTGTATGGTTCACAAGCACACATAAACTCACCAAATGCATATAACATTCTTGCACTGCGCAGCACTACATCTTCCATGTATTGTACCATTTACAGGCGCACAAAAATCCAGTGCATTCATATAAAACACATTCACTGCACAATAACGAGATGTGCTGAGCACACTGCAGTGGAACTTTACATGAGTGATCCTGTAGGCCTCACTCCAGTGACACAGGTTAAAAGGCCTATTCAATTCTACTGATCACTATACAGCATGTTGCCACCACTGTGGGCATGCTGCGTAAACTCCTTGCAAAAGAAAAACAAGGGAGGTCCCCTTTGTAATCAATGTGGGACAGGGGGAAATTTGAGATATAGCGAAAAAGTCCCTAATCGCACAAATGCAATCCAGAAAACCTAGTAGTGTTATGTGTCTCAGAACTCCGAACAAACAAATACTATCAACATATCAAAGACATATAGTTCCCCGGAATGATAAATGGATATTTGTAAAAATATTACCAAAACAAGATTGCATAAAAAAACATAATTTATTCTATACCATACATTGTTATATAGACAGGTTTCATAAAAACAGATAAAGTACAAAGTTAAAAAAATTCCTGTGGCCAGGAAACAATATTATAACACAAAGATTTGGAGAAACAAAGTTGTCGACGCAGCGTTTCGGTTTTCGTGTTTAATATATATCCTCTTAGAACCTGGCTCCAAAGCATCCTGATAACGGTGGCTTCTATATCCAGGAACACATGGGGGTCTATTCCGATCCGGTAAAATGCGCTCCGAATCGTCGTGCGGAGAGTTTTTTCCCCATACGAATCGTACCCGTAGACGTCCCGTACGTACGACGAAGTATGATCCGTACCAGGTGCCAAACTCCGTACGAGTCGTACAGGACTCCATACGACTCAAATCTCCGTACGAGTCTCACTCGGAACCGGCTGTACGCGACATCACTACGGTTCGCGGCTGGTTTTTACGACCCAGCAAGTACGATTCGTGTCCGGTACGTGCCGTACGACCCTTTTCCTACGGGAGCCGAAAACAGTCGTAAACGCAGAGTGCGCGCCGGAACAGGTACAAAACACCCCCCCCCGGGTACGGCACGTACCCCCCATGATCGCAGGGGTACGCGCCGTACCCCTATGATCATGCGGGGTACGTGCCGTACACCCAGCGTACATGGGGTACGCACCGTACCCCATGTACGGTGGGTGTACGGCACGTACCCCATGTACGCTGGGTGTACGGCACGTACCCCGCATGATCACAGGGGTACGGCGCGTACCCCTGCGATCATGGGGGGTACGCGCCGTACGGTGTGTAGGTGATCGTGCGCTTTTCCGTACGAATCGGCGTGTACCGTACGAATCGCGTCCGGGTCGGCCGATCGGAATCGTCCGGTCGTACGGCGTCCGTACGAGTCGTACGGAAACGGCTCCGGATACGATTCGTACGGACGGTATTTTACCGGATCGGAATCGACCCCATGGTGTGATTATTAAAAACTAAGGTAATGAACGTAATATACCTTACATATGTAGAATCTCAATACCGCAATGGGTATATTCAAACACCATCATTGATTATCTTTTAAAGGTGCGTACCTTGATGAGAAGAAGGGTACTGGCTAAATAGGATATAGACCAGACTACTTAAGTGAATCTTCCACTTTTTTGGTCACATTTTGTATGTGACTTTGAGGGATGTATGACATTACAACGCATGCTTTTGCATCGCATGCTTTTACAACGCGGTTTTTACAACGCATAATGCTTTTAGGCGCTGGATAGTGAATTGTTTAATTTACTATTCCAACTCCAGTCCCCAAGGATAGTAGGGAAGGTGTTGGATAGTACATTAAACACATTCCCTATCCTAGAGCGCCCCCCAGCGCAATGCGTTGTAATGGTTTGCGTTGTAAAAGTTGCGTCATAAAGGCACTGCGTGGTAAAAGTTGCGTTGTAAAGGATGTTTCCCGACTTTGAGGTATGTAATGACTGTGCATTATTTAATACTTCTGAACTCAGTAGTACCAAACTAGACACTGATAGACACTGTCAGAATGATTTTGTTCTTGTAGGTAGTTATGTGTTTGAAGACAATGTTAACTCAGAACTGTTATAAAACAATAAGCCCCATAAAAATTTACTGTGTAATGTTAATATGTTAAGAGAGTCATGTACATGTAATTGATTGCTGATAATTAGGATGTGATTAATTGTATGTTTTTTACTATTCAGAAAAATCTGTCCTGAAGAAGGTGTTTTAAAGACAAAAACCCAAAACGCTGCGTCGAGAACTTTGTTTCTCCAAATCATTGTTATAATATTGTTTCCTGGCCACAGGAATTTTTTAACTTTGTACTTTATCTGTTTTTATGAAACCTGTCTATATAACAATGTAGGGTATAGAATAAATTATGTTTTTTTTTTCAATCTTGTTTTGGTAATATTTTGACAAATATCCATTTATCATTCCGGGGAACTATATGTCTTTGATATGTTGATAGTATTTGTTTGTTCTGAGTTCTGAGACACATAACACTACTAGGTTTTCTGGATTGCATTTGTGCGATTAGGGACTTTTTCGCTTTAACTCCTTGCATAGGCAGTAGCCATTTACCACCATGAGTAGCACTTTGGGTACCCCTCCTGGTCCAAAAAGACCACAATCCTTGAGACATGTCTAAGTCATGGTGCACACGCTTGATCTGTATTCGCCCATGACAACAAAAATCAGCACCAGAGATCCAAACATCATTGCAGTTTGGGGAACTCTGGGTACAGGTACACGTCCATCACCATGCAAGGGAGTTTTCCGTCTCAACAGTGTGTGCCTTGATAGTGTTACTTACATATTATGGGGTATGTTTTTGTAATAATTCTGAAGTTTGTCAAAACTGGCATTTTATTTGCATATTTAAATTGTCATATCTTAATAGCCTGTGCCATTTGCCTCCAAAATGCTCCTCCAACACTGGCCAGCCACCTTTCAACTTAGCTGCACATTTCCTTTGTTGTGTCACAGTCTGAGTGCATCTCAAGCCTGTGGCACATTACACATGGATGCAAAGCCCACCTCCCAATCCGGCACTCACTCCACTCCCTATTGCTACACTAAGATTGTTTATGTTTAAGCCTCTCTACAACATTTCCGTCACATGAATCTGTTGTACCGTGTGGGAAAAAACTCAGCTATGCAACCAAAGCACCTGGCCTGCAGTAATGCAAACACTTTTCTCTATACATATAGCCCACACCAATGAATACCCTTCCCAGCCTCGCATGCATGCATCTCGTTGCCTTAGAGGGTGAAGCAAGCACGCAACCTGGGAGTAATCTTCAATAGCGCTGTCACATTTGCTCCACAAAAAATTATGCGATGAAAAAATGAATTTTTTTCACCATCAACTGAGATGAAATTCTACATTTGCTTCTTTGCACACAGAAAATTGCCTTGATCCTTCAGTGGTTTTGTCCTACTGAGAGTATGGCAATGAACTCTATATTAGCCTTCCTATCACCTCCCTTAAGGAACTCCAGTTCAAAACTATGCTACCCAACTGGTATCCAACCTCAAGCATCATGGCCATGTTACCCCTGCTGTCTAATCCTTTGATTGCCCCCCAGTGATGGAAGGGAATAAGTTAAAAATATGTTGTCTTCTCCACAAGGCTATAAATAACTGCACCAAATACACATACAAGTAGATGGGAGGAGTGCTTGCAGTAAGTCTAACCAATGAAAATTGCTCAGAGTAGTATTCCAACCAATTGTTCTTTTTCCCACCCTGCCACTTCAGATTAGGCCCGGTCGTATTAATGCCTGTCTTGGTCCTGCTCCAATAGGAACAAACCAGCCTGAACTGCCAATCAGGTCATCTCTGAACTGGAACACAAGCAAATCAACAAAGGATTCAGCCTGCTTAGACCTTTTCAGTCAGGTGTAGCATGGTTGTAGTTGTACAGTGAGCAAGGGGCCCATGCAAGGGCATACCCATAGCCACTTAAAGCAAGCATTTCTTCCATCACCTAATAATGTTCTACTGGGGGTCTGGCTAATGATACTCAAAGCTTTATCATCTTTCTTCCCTCTCATAAAGTCTATTTTTGACTTGGGCTGAAAACCCTCTGTCCACTCCAAGCAGTGCCCAGTTAGGTCTTTGCACCACTGTATATGTGCTCAGAAGTTAGGTGGTGAGCAATGCTTTACAAAAAAACAAATATTGAGGGCGAAGTAACTGTGAATTAGGTCACACTAGTAGTAGCAATGTAATTTAAGAATGACAACCATTATACTCTTATTAATGCATCATCTTTTGACCTAGATTACTAGCAAATCAAGGAAGGTACTGACACATAATATAAATCTCTAGGCTTGTTTGATGTTGAGGCTGCAACGTGAAGATCATTTTCCACAGCATAGGAAAAGTTAGGAATTTTGCATTTGTGGTTCTGCTCCGTTCCTTCCCATCACCCATGCTTTAATGTAGTCACTTTGAGTTCTTTTTACCAGCCTCGGTCCGTGAAGGTAACAGCGGTGGTGTCAGGTGTGGGGGATTTCGAGAAACGATGCAGAGGGAAAATTAAATAAATCATTTTCCCTCGTCATCGTCAGTCAGAATGCCCACCCGGCCCCACCGCTTTTACCTGTACGGACCGAGGCTGCTTTTTACACGGCTTTCACTCTGAGGTTTGTACGTTTGGTTACAGATGGCTTTAGATATCTGCAAGACCTGCCTGCCTACACAACACAAATACAGAACAGTCAAAGAGAGACTAGGAGTCTGCTCCCTTCAGCCATTGGCTTGTTTGGCAAAGCCCATTCAGGCATTTCCCTGCTCAGTTGTCCATCACATTTTGTGGTCAGCCCACAGAATGTTATGGGTTTTCATTTTAGTGATTTCCAGATTTCCCACTGTCCATTTCCCCCCCTCTCACCTTGAAAGCCAAGTCAGTACCACATGATAGGGAGACCAGCTCCGTCTACTCGGGCACTGATGCACCAGACAACACCTACTGCCTCTCGAGTGCTGTGTACTGCTTCATGGCGCTGTTGGTGTCATCGTCAGAGGACCAGGGGTGTGTGGGTACTGGACAATAAGAGTCGGGGTGGGAGGGAATCTCTCTCCTCATCCTATATCAAGTCTTCCCCAACAGCTGTGACTGGTGAGCACCCATGTGGCTTCAGAGCCACAACTTTCATGACCATTCCAATGTGTCCACCAGGGATGTATGTTGCGCTGCTTTGCTTGGCCCTGTCTGGGCCATTTTGATTCCAGGCAATCCAAAGCATTGGAATGCTGTTTAAACCTGTTATTCTGTGCGCGCATTGGTCATTGTAACTGATTGCACTGATGTGTATGATGGACTTTGAGTATATTTGATTCCAATGCTGGAGGGGGGGGGAGTTTGCCTGCACTGACATTGTCAATGCTACTGTGGGGTGTTAGCTGGGCTGCAATGGTATTCCACGAGCCTGTGATGGTGCTTCAGGGCCTAGGTGGCGGTATAAAGGGGTTGTTGATCTGCCAATGTTCTTTCCGGAGACCCCCTGTCTGCCCCCTCTTTCTACTTCGCTCTGCTGTGAGTGAATGCAACCATCTGATTCCTCTTCAACTCCATGAATTCCACCTGATGAGACGTTTCCTCCTTCAACAATACTCTTTCAGTATGAAGGCCATTAGAGAGACAAACAGTAGCCAAGCCAACAGATCTGGGTTTAAAGTGCAGAGAAATGTAAATTGCATTTGTGTATGCATGCCTTTCCATGAGTTAGCGCACTCAAGCAGACCTGTTTGTTTTGTTAATACATGTTTTCCCACGACTTTGTGCAAACTCCAAGTTTCTTTGTCTCCCTTTCAGAATCTGCCTGGGAAAGGACTGAAAAGTAGGTTATTTTCTCCAGAGGTTTTCTCTTTTTTGCACTTGATCTGTACATGACGGTTTGTGTTGTGAGCTTTCACACGGTGTTTGGACTTTACATAGTCTTTGCTTTGTGGGTGTTCTACTTGGGTCCCTGAACCAAGGTGCTATTCAAGACCCTACACTGTTTAGCTCCAAGTGGTTCTCATTTTCAGGCCATCATAAAGTACCTTTTGGCACTCAAACAAGGCTTTTTTGTTGGCTCTTCTCTGGTTCTTATTCTGAAATCCTTACAGTCTTATCCTTGGTTTCACCTTAGGTGCCTTTCAGATTCTTACATCAGATTTTGCCCTGGGTAACTTGCGACTTGATGATGGGATGTTTACCCCTACGTCCTCGGTCTCCTTTCAGGTTTTTCTTACATCTAGTCCTACATGGAAATGGTGCCATCTACGTTAGAAGGAGGATATTGTACTATGTCCCTCCTAGGACACTACAGTCATCTTCTAGCCACTTGCCACCATTCCCGGGGTCTGCTGGGTTAGAACCCGCTGTAGATCTTTCACATATTAGGGTGTCGAAGCCTGGAATCAACTCCCAGTGGCCCTTCGGGACACCTCGGAACTGTCCCCTTTCAGGATGCAACTAAAAACTTGGCTATTCAGCAACTTAAGTGATTTCACTCAGTTAGGTGTGTAGACTTCCTGTCAGCACCGGGACACTCCGGAGTAGCTGTAGGCTCTATAAATGCTGTCTCATTCATTCATTTGGTGTCCTTTTTTTGGCGGGGGTCTACGCCCCATCCATGTTTACCCCTGCTACAGCCTTAAACCAGCTTCTTCCTAGTGGGCGGCTTGGCTTGTCATTATCCTCTGGGTCTTCTGACTCAACGTGCTTTCCGGGTAAATTTGAGGTATCCTTGGGTGCCTTATTCCACTGGGATTGGAGCAACCCAAGCAATTGCCGGAGTAGTTCCCAGGTGCCTTCAAGGGTTTTTTCATGAACCAACTCTCCCACTCCTCCTCCCTCCCCCCCCCCCCCCTCCCTCCATCAGTGACTCTGCACCGTTCCTGAGGGCATCAGGGAAGGCGTTGACCAAGGTGGCCTCTGGTACCTGCCTTTATTAAGAGGTGTTTCTCTTGGTATGACCATTTTTGGACCATTCCCTCCCCTGCTTTTATCATAGGTCCCGCAAAGCTCTTAAAGGAAACTGCTCGTTTTCTGTTCTGATTGACAAATTTTAGAGCCCTATTCCCTTTGCAATTCGCGAATCTTCCACTCATGGGGCCTTCAGGATGTTTTTAAAAACTGGACTGCTTAATCAGTAGGTGGTATAATGTGGTCCTGTGCCTTTATGGCCAGGGGAAAAGGTTCTTCTTCAGGGCGCTGCAAGAACACAGATGAAGGTCCTGCGACTGTGTGTTCTTGAATATCAGAGCATCTAAAATAAATTCACAAAGATGTAATTTGGGATATGGTCACAGACACCCTGTCCTGTACAAAGTCATGGTGAATGGATACCAGAGGAAATCACATTTTGATGTCACTAACATATGTACAGCATCAGCAAAGTAAATATTCACTTTTAATCAAATGTATTTCTTTGTGGCTTGTATAGTGTTGGCTCTGTCATTGAGATGTCAGAGCGCTGTCTGTGACAGGTGTGAGATGTCAGAGTGCTGTCTCTGACAGGTGTGGCTTGTCAGAGTGCTGTCAGTGACAGGCGTGAGATTTCAGCGCACTGTGTGACAGGCGTGAGATGTCAGAGTGCTGCACGTGACAAGCGTGAGATGTCAGAACGCTGTCCATGACAGGCGTGAGATATCAGCGCACTATCCGTGACAGACGTGATGTCAGAGCGCTGTCTGTGACAGGCATGAGATTTTAGAGAACTGTCTGTGACACAATGTCAGAGCACTGTCCATAACATTTGTGAGGTGTCAGAGCAATATCCTTGACAGGCGTGAGATGTCCGACCGAGCACTGTCCGGAAGTGCATGGGTGTTAGGAGAAACTACAAGAGATGAAGGTACATTATATTCTATAGATAGTTATGCTACCTAATTCTGTGTCTTGGACTGTTTGGGCTACAATATGCACACAAATGTTTTTAGAAGGCAAGTATGAAACTGTACGAACAGATATGTTTTTCAAATGCAACAGATTGCATATGTTAACTGTTTCCTTTTCCACTCCCATTTTTTGTTCATGTGCAAGTGTGACGCCTAGTGCTGCTTCTGGCCTTGGTTAGGCATCATTATTGTAAGTGTTATTTCTGTGGCCAGGTTGGTGCTTATTGGCCTCCTGTCAATCACACCCTGTTCATTGCTCATAGACATAGGTATTCTGCATGCAGTATCCATCAGGGTTCTAAAACAGCTTTATATATCTACTGTCAACATAGAAGCCTGGTGCAAAATCTTTATCAACTGTTGTAATTTGCATGCACTGGAAGACGAGACGTGGTCAGTCGAAGAAATCCCTTCATTCAAGGTGCATGTAGCGCCCACAGCAAGACTGTGTGGGAACCTTACACAGCAGCATCTGGTTTTAAACTGCTCTCACAGACCTCTCCAGAATGTCACGTGAACAAATGGATTGGTGTGACGGTGATGTCATCACAGTGCAGTACATAAAACCATAGCGTAGTCAGCTGTTTTCAACAAGGGTTTCAACCTAGACTGCCACCGGTTTGTAAAGTCAGCTCGTACAACAGAAAAATCGTGGATGTCTGGTAATGAGGCTGGTTGGCAAGGCTCGTTGCTGGTGAACTGTTGTCACCCTGGGCAGGGGTGAGTACTGTTGCCCCCGAAGTGGCAGGGTCGAGAATGAATTGTTCCTAGAGTACATTGCCTCGCTCAAGACAGCAGTGGCCACAGACACAGCCTCATGTGGTTCCATCAGGCTGGTACCGCCATATCTGCTGACTTGACTGCCCTTGCAGAGGTTTCCGTAGCGGCAGCCTGCTCAATGCCATTCTCTTGGCAGGATGGGCATGGTCTACTTAATATCCTTTCAAATCAAAGATGGTCACCATTCCAGTATAGTATGCCTGAGTCTATCAGTCCAAGATGGATTCTTAAGGATTTCCTGTGATATCACTTCCTATTCACTTTATATTCATATATGAGGCTGAATTTCTAGGTGGTTACAGCATATTCAAAGCCCCATTTGTTGCTTCTAGCATCAACAGCTTAGATGATTTTTGTCCCTTATTTTTGCTCTTTTTCTGCAGCCGAAATTTTTCCAACAATGTCATTTTTAGGTCTTGCTGAGCCAGCGCATGCACTGCTCTGCGAGAAATTTTGTAAATGGGCTTTTAAAAGTGCTACCAGCGCCTTTTCCTGGCCTCAAGCCTGCGTTCACGATCGCATGCACGTGCACAGCTGCCATCTGGGTTTCTGTAATGACTCTGTTCCACTGATAGAGCGCGCAGGTCACCCGACCAACAATTTTACCATACACGTATCGGGCCCATAAATTTCAATTTACCATATTTATTAATCGGGTAACCTTACACTCTACTACCAGTATCCCTTATTCCTTCCTATTTATTCCTACTGTACCCGACTTACCAATCCACCATTACGGGTACCTATTGATCACAATGGATCAGGGAGCTAGCTGTAAAAGAAAGGCAGTTAAGAAAAAGGGGTAACCCTGTGTCCCTCAGAACCTGGGTATTAGTAGTTTAGAAAGAAAGTGGTTCTGTTGGGTCGGACCAATTGCTTTTAGACACATTCATTAAATGAGAACAAAAAGACAAAAAGACTCTGATTCAGGTCCAGTAATTTGAGAAACAAATGCTCAAAAACTTGAAGTCATGTGATCAATCAATTGTATTAAAAAGAATTCCAAAACATTTGGTATCTGAATTGTAATCAGCAGCGCCACACACGAGAGGAACGAAGCACCTCCGTTTGCCCTGTAGAATCTGCTCACAAGAGTGACTTGGCATTCGTGCCACACTGGTCCCAGCCTGTAATTGTCCGGCCTGTACCCCAAACTGTCCTCCTCCCGTCTTGAAAAAGACCTGCCGTGACCACCAACCGGGGCACACTAGGGTCGAAACGTCGGCGAACTCCATAGGCCCAGAGTGACCAGGATCCATACAAGAACTCTAGGATTCCTTGGTTTAAAACAGTTTCTGGCCAATGAAGACATTGTATATAATTGTACATAATTTGAGTTGTATATCTTGCCATTCACTGAGCATTCTCCACTGAAAGTCACTTTGCACTTGACAGTCACCATATACATTGATTGTTATCCATGAATGATTACAATTCAGATACCAAATGTTTTGGAATTCTTTTTAATACAATTGATTGATCACATGACTTCAAGTTTTTGAGCATTTGTTTCTCAAATTACTGGACCTGTATCGGAGAGTCTTTTTGTCTTTTTGTTCTCATTTAATGAATGTGTCTAAAAGTAAAAGAAAGGCAGACACCAAAATACCTTCTTATATTTGTACTCATTAAAATAATCACAGACTCGGGAAGTATTAAAACCTTTATCTAGTTTTCTTCAATCTCAGAAAGCATGAGGTTTACAACAATTAAACTATCAATAACCAAAATTACAAAGAGCACATATCCATAGAGGAAATAAATCAAGCCAACCATTTATGAATCTAAAGGAAGGTAAGAACAGTAAACATACTAAAATAGGTTTCAGAGTTTAGACTCAGTATGTTGTCTAAAGGACGGGAAAAATAAGGAACACACTAGAATTTCACAGTGAAATATTTCCCCATGAAGAGGAACCATAGGTAAAGTAAGAATAGACCATACTAATAAAACAGTGCAATTACTTGAATTTACTGAAGGATGGGTAAAGAGAAGGAACATCTATATATCACGAATTAAAAGGAATGTACTTAAAGGGATGAGTAAGACCATGGAGTGTGCTAAAATAAAGAACAATAAAATATGACCTGCTCATATAGTGATGCGACAAGCATGGAAAATCAAATATGCAAGAGTATGACTTTATTAAAGCAAAGAAAGGAAAATAGGAGATGCAGAATAGATTTCTCAGCTCTATATTTACCTAGTCTGGTGTGAAGACCAACCCTGGCCACGGGTCAGTTAAGGACGGGAGGGACCCCAAGGAAGGACAGTCATCGTTAGGACAGCAGGTGCAGAATGGACACCTCAGGACAGGACAGGAAACCCAGAATAGGATCAGGACAGGACCACCAAGGTAAGACCAGCACCCGCAGTTTGGAAGAAACGCCTGCGCTCCACCCTCTCTGCAGCTATCAGTCAGAACCCCGATTGGGTTAACGAACTCCCCAGCAAAGTGCTCCGCCAGTACTTAAGGTTTCCAAAACCCCGCTTGAGTCTATGGAAATTACGAACAGAGTGCTCCGCAGCTCTCTGTATCAATCACCTATTGAGTGCGTTGGGTCAGTGACAGGTCAGCTATTCGGACAAGTCGGACAATTTCTCTTGCTAAACCTAGGCTAGTTATACTGTTTTCGGGTCAGTGTACCACCCCCCAAATGTTGCAAGTGTCAGAATCCCCAATTTTGATTGGTGTGTTGACCTATCCTACTTGGGGACCAATCACATTTCATTTCTACAAGCCTGCATTTACATACTCTGGGACCGCCTATCGATTTTGGGGTTCCCATGACATATTTTACAGAATACAATGAATAAAATACAATTGTTGCATTTGCAGGACAGTTCAGCTTCTTCTGCTAGGCGAAGGTGCATCTTACCAGGCACATCTTGGCTGGGACCTCTGGTTGGCAGGGATTCAATGCCACCGGCCAAAGACTGTCATGCGCAGAAAGGCTGTTCAATATGGAATCACGAGTGTTTCTCAGACCTTCAAGAACGCGGTACATGAAAAGTAAGCGAAAACAAATTAAAACACAGAAATAAATGATTACACTGTATACCATGAATAGCTACTCTATACCCCTTTACTTTATATAACTATAGCATTATGGTTAAATGCAAAACAAACAATAACACAAAAGCAGCAGCGCAAGCTTCACCATGGGAGGATACAAAGCGGCCATCTTAATGCTAATGCGCAAGCGCAAAGATTCCCACCAGAACTGCAAGTACGTCACGTCACGTGAGTGTGACTAACGCATGCGCAGAAGAAACCCCGCAAAGCAGCGACCATTTTTAGTGACAAGCGTTATTGAGTTATAGTAAACACATAGGCAAGCCTCTCTGGGACATCCCAAATGTCAAAATAAAGGAAAGTTAGTAAGACAAAACATGTTGGGTTACTCTGTTACATGTTATTCGAGGTTCATGAATTCAAGCAAGTCGCGTAACGTGCGAATCCTTGCTCCATCAATCCACTCTTTGATGATATTTACTATCATCACAAAACTAATGGAATCAGATGCCAACTTTCACAATTTTCCCAATTCGATCTCCTCCAACATTCAATTCAATTTCTCTTTCGTATCTTTGTTAGGGTGAGAATTCTTCACCCTTTTATAAATTTGATTATTCAGTTCCTCTAATTCAAGTTCATCCACACTCCGTTTCACGCCTCTTTTGTTCACGGTATATTTCTTCTGGTGTTTGCGACATTTGCAACAGACAAATATGAGAAATATAATAAAACCTATTACTGCAATTGGCATCAGTACCTTGAACAAAAAACCTTTACCTAAATTAGAAAACCAATGACCTACAGCGGAGAGACCATCAGTAAGTCTCTTCCAAGCACTATCAACCTCCAATGGTTTGAGTTCCTTTTCCAAATTTGGTAATGTTGGTCACATACCTTTTGAGTTGCACACTTTTGTCCGGTATGTAAGTGCAACAATGTTGCGCTTTCAACATTCGGCAGACTCCGCCCTCTTTTGCTAATAAGGTGTCAAGAGCAAGTCTGTTCTGCAAAACCATAGATCTGATCGCAACCATTTCGGTATTGATCATCAGAAATCCACTAGCAGTGTCAGTAGACAACCGATCCACTATAGTTGACAATTTGCAAATTCTGTGTGTGTTCAGAATCACTCCCACTGCAGGTATCAATGCACTAAATATACTACCCATTATTTCACCTACACTTTCTCTTTTACTACACACTAAACTGTTAGTGTTTTCATTGCTTCCAGCAATTTCATTCACATGGTATATTTTCGGGAAGACAATTCCAAAATAGCAGCTTCCATACCAGTGATCCGGCAATTTGAAATAAGCCTTGTTTCCACATATGTAATAAATTCCGGGAAACACAGGTTCTGACCCATTTTTGAAACCCCAACCTCCAATTACCTTGTAATTGTGTTCACATTGACTGGAACCAATGAAAATGTTATTATAATAACTAGTCGTTTCTCGGTGAAGACAACGTTTACCTTTTCTCTCGAAATCCAGCAACAAAGCAGGACTAGCCCCACCATTTGAGGTGCTTTCCATGTTTTCAGCCCACTTAGGAGTTTTCTGCCTTTTATCATTCGCTTTTCTTTGGAAACTTTCTCTTCTTTTCTCTGCCATGTTTAAAAACACTTTCTCTTGTTCATGCAATGAACAGGTCAAGTTATCTCTGTGTGCTTCACCTAAATCTATGGTACATATAGTCAGAAAATATTCTCCCATATAACGTGTTACATCACTTTTTGTATGTACAGGGTTCAGATTTCCACGTATAGGAAGTTCAGAAAATATCACGTCTGAGTTAGAGTAATAGTACTGTAACGGTCCTTTGTTTCTTTTGCTATCTTATGCTTGATTCGTAATGGTCCTTATCTATGAAGAAGAAACTGGGTGTGCACCTCACTCATGAATTTGTAATGCTTTTAACTCTATTTGGTTTATCTATTTGTTCCAAACATGTCTTCTGGTGTTCCTTGTTATCTCTATTTGTATATACTCTTACATTTCAATTGGTGTATTTCCTTAGACAACAATATTAAGTAAATGGTATAGGAATGGAGTCACTCATCAACTCTTCCAATGACACTGTTTGGGTAATGTGTGTTCACACATTTCTTGTCTTGTGGCCGATGCAATAGTACACAGCACTGTGGGTTGATGAACTTGTTATGAAATTGTTTTGTATGTATCTAATATATGCTCATATTATTATCAGTCTTCGGTCAATCATTTTTATATGTGTCCACTTATATGTTGATGCACAGTTTTTTCATGTTTGCAGCCCTGATGTAAGCCCTTTGTAAGGTGAAACATGTTCGCTGCGCTCTCTTGGAAGTACACAATAAAGTAAAATAATCAAACCAACAACTAAGACTTACAAGCATCTATTCAGTGTTCAATGATTACTGTTGAATGTCTTCTTCAACAAATGTTTTCTGTTGCCTCTCAATTTTTGTGTATTAAAACATGCCTAATGTATGGTCAATGTGCAGCAGACCATTGAGGTGGGCAACGTGTTTTTCAGTTTATTATAGTGACTACAACAGGCTGTGCAGCTTTGAATTCCCTGGCTGCTTTCCTTTCTTGTTTAACATCCTCCATTTTGCAGCCACTCGCCTTCTCTATCAGGCTGTTTGCCTTTCTGTCAAACACCTCCATGCAGTTTCAACTTCACTCTCAGAGGCCATTGTAGACATTGTTCCACCTGGTGCAGAGAGAAGTTGTTGCATGTTGATTTGCTGACCACTTGGAAATGGTGAGGCCTTTTCTGTGGATGTTGGGGCAAATGTCTTGATTACAGAACACTTTGAATGAAAGGTACTATCATTTACTGCTTAAGTTTCACTCCTTCAGGAATTGTTGAATCCCAGTGGGATAATGAAGTCGTTTTCTTTGAACACTTAATTCTTCAAAGGTATTGAGGACTAGCAGTCGATGCTTACTCGAGGAGGGGTGGCAGAGATTCGGCAACTCTGAAACCTCATTACACAAGATATACGCTTATGCACTCAGAGCTCTGTGGTTAAAAAGTCTAAGGGAGTCAATTAGAATTTAGTGAATGCAGAACATCCATCAAAGCCTGGCAGATGTTTATTAGCAGAACATTTTCAAAATGATCAATCAAAAATCATGCCTACCATTCATAACGATTACTATATTTGTTCAGGAAAAATCTTGTACACCAAACAGTCAGAAGCATCTTAAGTGCCTGAGCTTAGGTATTCGGCTCTGGGCAGGTTGTCAGAAGTTCCCCCAGTGTTACCCACTCCACAGTGACAAAAAAGTAACAAATATTTATCCAGGACATTGAGGATCTAGAATTTCGTCTCTTGTTCTTTTGGAAGACCGTGTGGTTAGCCTTTGTGCAGCACTGGCATATACCACTAGAAGGTGCTGTGAAGCAAATCAAAACTGTTTACCTGGTGCTGCTCTATAGGCATACATAGATTCATTCATAAGAGCTGTAGCTAGCAAATGAGTTCTATCCATTTAGTCCTCTATAAAAAAAAATACTGAAAGGTTTTTGGGACTTGTACTGTGAGTCTTACTCACAGTAAATTCATGGTAATTGGACTGAGTGTGCTAGCTGCCAGTGTACGCCTTTTAAGATAAGATTGCTGCTGTACAGCTAGCTATGGTAAAAGGCTTTGGGCTGGTTACACGTGAGCACATGCATGTGCACAATTTGTTGGCTGCTTTTGTTAGACTACCATTTTGCGCTGCCCGAAATCTGCGCACAGCTTGTTGCAGAAGGGATTGGGGCTTACCTGGGGTAGGCCTTATAATGTCAGTGTACATAGCGTAGGTGTGTAATACTTATTGAAGGTCCGTGGTGCTTACACTGTGTACACATTAAAGGCAAAATCTGTCTTAAAGCACTGTTAAGCTTCACTTAGGCCTCCAGGGTCCAGCGAGGTATCAATATGAAGTACAGCATGCACTGAGTGTGAATTTACAGTCCCTATATCCCACATGCACACAATAAGGCACTTCAAGATGCGTCATATTTCCCTGGTTGAGCTCAGAGTCCATGCTTTGTACCCCCACTACTAGACCATGTTAATTACTTATCTCCCCACAGAAAAAAAACAGTGCTTGACCCAGTTCCTGGAAAAGGAAGGGTAGGGAGGAAATCTGCATCTGTTAATTAGCTTGCCACACTTCACCTGGGCTTGGTAGGCCCATTGGAACAAAACAAGCGAGTCAGACCTCTGGAGCCAACACAGGAGGGGCTCACCTTTGAAGTTTTGGTGGGAATGAATCAGGCAACTGTGTCAGCTAGGGGAGAGCTGAGGCTCTCTAGAGAGCCCCTCCTTCAGACAACTTTATCGCTCTATTGGTTTGTCCCAGAATACTTTGCAGGAGGGTTGGGTCAGAGGTGAGTGATGATGTACCACCCTAGGATTGGCCAGAGATGCGTGACTTCTAGAACTCTTCACCCCACTTAAAAACCCCTGCTCAAGTGTTGCAGTCGCAGGTCTTCACTGGTCACAAGCCTGAAAACTGCAGGAACTTGTGTGGCCCCAAGGTACCCAGGACACTATACGAAGCCAACATATGTGGACTGTGGGTTTCAGTCAAATGGGGGTTGTTTTCCCTCGTGTTCCTGGACTCCTTGCTGCTGCTCATTGCTGCTCGTGCTCCTGGGCTCCTAGCTGCTGCTCATTGCTCCTCCTGCTCCAAAATGGCAGCCACCCATCTGAGGGTTTGCAGCTGCCTTTTAAAGCTGCCCGCATCTAGTCAACTTCATGGTTTTGTTCTTTTTTGTGATCCTTTTCCATCATGTCTGTTTCTTCATTCGTTCTTTTCTGGTTTTCCCCTATCCTTTGTGTTTACTGGCATATGAGGTTTAATGTAATTTTGTTTTCCCATTCCTTTACTATATAAAGGCTTCAGTCAATTTGGAGAGTGTGTTGCAGCAAAGCTGTGTTCCCTAGCTTGTTTCCTCGCTCCCTCCGCTTGCTGACTCTGACTCTGCCTCTAAAGTATTCCATGATTGATTTCTGGACACCTGGCTTTCTTCAACCCTCTCAAGTCTTCATGCAGCAGTGTGGTTTTTGTGGCTTTGGCTTTTTCCGCCTCAGAAGGTGGCAAAGACCCAGACTGGATTATGGATAAGCACCCAAACATAAGCAACAAGAGATAGATAGGCGATGACACTGAAACACGGAATGACGATGGCAATAGGATGCCCAGGTAGAAGGAGAAGACAACTGATGCCCTGCAAAGATGGACTGAAGGACTCCAGCTGCCCGCCGGTCTAGAATGGGTCTCTTTGTGGGCAGGGGCGCTGGCACTGCATATGTCCTCTGAGAAACAGCTGGGAGCATAGACCTGCCGGGGGACCCTGGATAGTTCCCCTGGATCTCCTTTGGACTGGTCCTTGACTCGCTGACCCAGAGGTGCCCTTCAACAACCCAGGAGGCTATGTGACCTGGGGAGTGTGGCAGGGAGGGTGTTCTTCTGGTTGAGGGGCTGTGCAGGATGCCCCCACAAGCAGGAGAAGAGGACACGTCTTGTGCAGCAAGTTAGAAAGTCTTGTTCCTCAAGAAAAGCTCTTCTTTGAAACAAAATGCTCCTGTTGGCTATTGTTGACCACGAAGAGTAAAACAAGCCAAAGATTTTGAAAAGCATACCTACAGGTCCGAGGATATTGCTAATTCAAGTTAGTCGCCCCGTCCAGGGGAACTGAGCTGAGAACAAAATGCATTGCACTCTGCGACTATGGGAAAGAATTCCCCTGGGGGGGGCCAAGGCCCTGGACGTTGCCGCAATCCTCCTCTGTTTAATTTTATTTTCTGCCCTGGGAGCCTCCATCTTCCCAGGGGCCAATGCATGTCAGATACTGTCCCTTGGACCCATCCACCTGGACAGGGATTCCTTGGCTCGGTGTGTTGTCGCCCTCTATCCTCTTGTCTGTCAGGGCCTGGCACATTGTAAAGATATGATTGTACCCAATAAGGACAGGAGACAGCGTCGTGTTGCAGCGCTATTTATTGAACTTAATTACATCAAAGAGCGCCGAGCTGGTGGAACGTCCTCACTCCGGCACTCACGCCTCTCGAATGTGGATGCGCGCGCATCCACAAGATGGCCGGAGGTGCGTTGCGTCATCACGCGACGTGCGTCAGCTAGAGCGCTGACACTACATATCTCCCTTTTTTCAAAACAATGGAACAACAAGAAACTTACAGTCCGCCGCTCATATCATAGTCCTGGAACCTGGATGGTCTCACCACCGCTCTTCCCCTTCGGGTCTGTCTTACCGGGGTGGCCGTGGCTTCCCTCTCATGAGTCTCTACGCCACCTCCTTTATTGTTCAGTGCAGCTGGGCTCTCCATTGACCTCCTGGAAATCGGCTCCCTTTCCATTCCAGGGCTACCTCTGTTGCCATGCTCATCGTCGACTTCTCCTCTTCCCGTGTCCATCTCCAAGTCACTTCTTTTATTTCCAACATTGGGCTCCACTGCCCCTTCCGGTTCGATCTCACCTTGGCTCCAATGTAGCACTTTATTGCATCTCGCCATGCGGTCTTGAGACCATACATTTCCATCACTTAATAAGGCGGCTCTGTCGTACACCTCCTTGACCTGAAGGGGTCTACTATATTTGCTGTCCCCCTTCCTTTGCATGACCGCCAACTTAACTCGCACCCATTCACCTTCCTCCAGTCCAGTGTCCTTCACATTCCTTCGCATGTTGTAATATTTGGCGTAGACAGCTTGTGCTTTCTCCAAGTTCGCCTGAACCACTGCGGGGGACCATTTGCTAATTAGTGTTTTCTCCTTCCACGCTCGGTTGTCCTTCGTGAAGGGGTCCCGGACCCTCAAAATTTGGAAGGGGCTATACCCTGTTCCAGTGGGGGTGATTCTGTATGCCCATATCATATGCCACATTTCTTTCTCCCAATCCTTGTCATTCATTATTGCCGCTTGCACAGACCCCATCACCACCCGGTTGAAGCGTTCTACTAGTCCATTTCCTGCCGGGTGATAGATCGAGGTGTGTTTGGAGAGGATACCATTCCTTTCCATGAACTTTGTCCATTTTTCTGAGGGGAACTGGGGGCCGTTATCGCTTAGGATGGACTTAGGAATGCCCCCTCTCACGAACGTGTCGCTCAGGAACCTTAGAATCGACTCTGTGTCCATTACCTCTTCCACCTTCACTTCAGGCCATTTCGAGTATCTGTCTATGAGGATGCACACATACTTTTGGGACACTTGTCTGTCCAGAATCGGGCTAGGATATCGATGGATAATTCTTCCCACGGGTTCTTTGGGGAGTCAAATCTTCCCAGTGCCGGTCTTAGTGGCTTGAGGGTTTTGTCTGCTCCTTGGCACTGTGTGCATTCCCTGACATAACGTTCAGCTTGGAGGTCCATGCCTGGCCACCAGTATCCTTGTTTAGTCAGCAATTTTGTCTTTCCAATCCCCAAATGACCTTCATGGAGTATAGCCAGTAGTTTTGGGACTATGCCTGCTGGGGGAATGACCTTGTCCCCTCTGTATACAAACACTCCTTGATCGTCCAGGGACAATTCTTCCTGGACCTCGTAATACTTCCGTAGATTTTCACTAAGTCGCTTCTTTTCTGGCCATTCTTTCACATCCTGCATGGCCTGATCTTCTTTATAGGCCTCATTTCACTCCTGAATGCTGATGACCTTCTCCTGGTCATCCACCAGGGCTACCATTTCTTCCCTGCCTGCTTTGTCTTCTTCTCCGGGTTCCATGGCTGCCACCCTGCTCAAATAGTCTGCCACTTTGTTCCGACTGCCTGGAATGTACTCAACATCATATCTAAATTCCAGCAGCTTCAAAGTCATTTTTGAAATCCTGGGGGTGGCACTTGCATGCCCACTGGAGGTAAGTACCTTCACCAATGGTTTGTGGTCCGTTTTCAACTGAAATCGTGTACCCCACAAGAATTGTCAGAATCTTGTCATTGCCCATACTACGGCCAACATTTCTTTTCCAATGACACTGAACTTCCTTTCCGTGTCACTCAGTGTGCGGGATGCGAAACTCAGTGTTTCCATCACTCCTTGTCCTCTGTCCTGCATCAACACAGCGCCCAATCCTTTATCGCTGGCATCTGTCGTGAGCACAGTAATTCCTTGAGGATCGTATCCTTGCAGGGGGATGGCTCCCACAACGTCTTTCTTTATGCTTTCGAATTCTCTTTGTGCCTCCTCCGTCCAGCAGAACACTGTCTTTTCTCTCATTAATTGTCTCAAGTGGTGTGTCTTTGTTGCAAAATGCTGCACAAATTTGCTATAGCACTCTGCCATGCCTAAAAAGGACCTGACATCTTCCTTGCTAGTGGGTGGTGGTGCATCACAAATAGCGTTTACATTCTCTGTCTTGGGTGTGATTCCCTGCATTCCACTCTCGTGACCTAAGTAGGTCACTGATTCCATGCCTAGGCGGCACTTTTCCCACTCCACCGTTAGGCCTTTTTCTTCCAACACCTTCAGTACTTTGGTTAGTTTTGCATCGTGGTCCAATCTATCTCGCCCCATTACCAGGATATCATCCTGGAAATACTGAAAGCCATCCATATTCTTAAACAGCTGGTGCATCAATTTCTGAAACACCGCAGCCGCCGATGCTAGTCCAAACAGCATGCGGCGGAACTGGTAACATCCGAAGGGGTTGATGAATGACGTTAATCTCCTGCTCTCCGGGTGCAACGCAATCTGGTGGTATGCTGAGGTTAAGTCAATGGTGGAGTACCACTTGATTCCTCTTGTTTTTGCCAACATCTCTTCGATCCTTGGTAAGGGGAACTTCTCCACTACAATGTTCTTATTTAGTTTGCGTAGGTCTACACATAGTCTGACCTTCCCACTGGGTTTCATTACCACTACTAATGGTGCCAACCACTCTGCGCACATGATCGGTTCTATTATGCCCTTTTTCTCCAACTGTTGCAGTTCTTCCTGCACTGCCTCTCTCACTGCGAGGGGCACATTTCTCACCTTGTGAGACACTGGCACCGCCCCTGCCTTGAGTACAATTTTGTGCGCGAACTTCTCGAGTCTTCCCACTGTGCCTCCAAATACCTTGGGGTACTCTCTCTTCTACTTCTCCAGATCCGGCCAACCTTCATGTTCGGTGAGCAATATCTGAACTTTACCACCCGGGTCCAGTTTGATGCCCAGGTCCCCTTGATCTAGCCATCCCAGCACCGATGGTCCTTTTTCCGATATGTACAGTTTGCAGTTGGCACTGCGTCCTCTGAATTCAAACTTTAGTGGCCTGAACCCTACCATGGGTATTCGATCTCCATTGTACGTGACGGGCCTGATGTCCAGTCGCTCCAGTTCTGGGCCCAAATGTGGTTTAAATGTTTCGTTCCATACCGCCCTCTGAACTATGGTATAGGGTGAACCTGTATCTGCCACTATGCTTATCGGTACTCCGCCAATCGTCATGTCCAGCACCGGCTTGGTTGATCTCTTAGTATCCACACTTAACACTTGGTCGTAGATGCAGAGAATGGTGTCGTCCTCTTCTTGGTTGTTCGCCTCCGGGTCCTCCAGTCCTTGATCAATGTATTTAACCATACTCCTGGCGGACTTTCTGCGGCACACTTTCTCGTAGTGCCCTACGATCCCACAGAACATGCATTTGGCGCGAAACGCCGGACACTTCCTGTCGTGGGCTTCGTGTGTCCAACTTCCGCATCGGTAGCAGGCTTTCTTGTTGTTTCCCGTCTGTTTTCCCGGAGGTCCCGGATTCCCTTGACACCGGTTTGGTCCCTTTGAATTTTCCATCTCTCCAGGGCTCCTCTTCTTCTATCTTGTTTACCATCGGACTAGCCAAAGTCTCTCTTTTTGCCGCTTCCGCTCAGCGTCGCGCCAATTCCGCTTTCTTGACTATTACCATTACTTCCTTCAGTGTGGCGTCCCCACTAGCCCATAGCTTGTCCTGCACGGCTGTACTTGTGGTGTGCATTACGATTTGATCCTTAATGAACTCGTCCTGGAATGTATCGTATTTGCATGTGGACGCCAGTTTCCTCAGTGCCGCCACATATTCTTCCACCGATTCTCCCGCTTGTTGCTTCCTTTGTTGAAAATTGTATCTGCCGATTGAGACACAAACCGCAGGTCTGTAGTGTTCATTCAAATCTTCAATCGCGTGGGCATATACGTCGTCATCTGTACTCGCATGTTGTTTAGGCACGAGGTTTCTGAAGATTCTGAGCCCCTCCGGGCCTAGATTATGCAATAATATCCGTTTCTTCCTCTTACTGGTAAATTTCTCGTTTTCATCTTCAAGAACTTCAATAAAGTTGTCAATGTAGTCTCTCCAGTCTTCCCACCTCATGAGGGGTTCCCCTGGTTTGGGTAGGAATTGTACGGGCGCTGTCGCGGATGACGCCTGTGCGCACATGGTTTCGTGCCTTTCTGAGGGTGGAGTCCCACTGTGGCCCCTGGGGCTGCCTGGTGCGCCGTCCTCCACTTGCTGCTCAGACTGCAGCTGGGGGCTTTCTGTCTCTGCCCCTTCGCTCTGTCCCGAGGTCGCCAGTGCTTCTACTCGTGGGTTGTGCTGCGCTGTGGGGTGCCCACTGCAATCCACTTACTCCAGCCTTGTAGGAGTAGAAAAAGAAATGTCGGCTCCTGCACACAGCACAGGAGGTGCACATGTTTGAGAGGAGCTGCTGGGGATGCAGGGTGCTGGCGACTTCCCCTGTAGCCGCCAACGACCCTCTCCAGCTCATGGGTGTTCCGGTGGAGGCATCCAGGAGTTTAAAAAACAAAACAAGAAAGACACACGGTACAAGGTACAAGGTCGTACCACCGAAAACAGAGTGGATGAGCTACTCATAAAATATTCACAGCCACCCAGGCTGGAGCACTCACAACGTAATGTCCAGCAAGAGGACTGAAATTGATATGCTCCTCTGTTGGTACCTCAAGGAAGGGCAGGGATATCACCAACATTATCCTCATGTGCTGTGGTGGGCTGCAGAAAGTGCAGCAGCCCCCTTTGAATGTTGTTAGTCACCCTACCTCTCTCAGGGGATTTAATCCTTGACCTGGGGGTAAGTTTACCTTAATTTTGAAGCAATACTGGAGCTTTTGCTCTTGGGTTCTGGAGTACAGAAACCTCTTGGCTGGTCCTTGGCTGCAGTGACATTGTAATAGTGGGAAAAGAAAGACTCTGACACACATGTTTTCAATTTAAAATGCTATATTTAAAACGTTGATGTTGACAAATCAACGTTTACCATTATAATTAATGTTTTTGACTGGTACTGTGCTCATTGATTTTAACGGTGTTGCAATGTTACAGTGTGACGTGGCTGCTTTTACTAACCTGGTGACACAATGACAAAGCCAGTATGCCTGCCTTATTTAAATTGTCACCAGCTTGTATTGTAATGCTGCATCTTATTTAGGTGGAGGGTAATGTAGTGTACTTAGGGTACAATTTGATATGAGGGTGTCACCAAAGGTACTTCCATCCATCTGACATACATATTTGTAATTTCAGGTGTAGTATTTAGTACTGTGTGTAGTAAAAATAATTTTCTTCTTAACCCCCTGGGTTCTTAGGACAGCTTGGAGCCATCCTCAGCCACGGTTGGTGTATGCTGAGGACGGCTCCAAGCCGTCCTGGCACCCACCTGTGTTGGGAGCGCTAGTGCTACCCCATGGGCCCCTCGCAGCATGCCTCCAATGAAGGTGGCAGTGGAAGCACTTCCACTGCCACCCCCAACCCCACCCCTGCAATCTGATGGCAGCACGCACGCCACACGCCGACATCAGAGCAGGCCGGGGGTGTGCTGGAAGACATTGCTTTCAGTGCATTGGAGGAAAAAGTGACTTCCTGGGAGGGATCGGGGACGGCAAAGAGGCACGGGGGAAAAGGAGGGAGTTTGTCCTTTTCTCCTGTTGTCTCTTTGCAGTGCATTTCTGCAGTACAATCTTGAGTGGGTGCGCAATGCACAGCAAGAACGCAGCCACTAGCACCAAAGATGTATTTATTAGTATATTTGGTATAGGGGAGCAGCCTCTTGGCAAGGGTCACTCCCCACTAATTTGGGCATTGTTTTGGCTGTTTCCTGCTCTCACTGGGGGCTGATTGGCCTTATTTTTAGGCCCATCTGCTCTCAATGGGGGCAGAAACCATTAGACACCAGGAATTATACTTATTTATATGCTGAGGAGCAGCCCCTTGGACAATGGTCACTTCCCATTATGGAACAATATTTTGGCTGTTTTTTGCCTCACCTGGGGGCAGATCGGCCTTATTTGTAGGCCCATCTGGCAAAAACCCAATAGACACCAGAAATTATACTTATTTATATGTTGGGGGACATCTCCTTGGGTAAGGGTCGCTCCCCATTATAAAGGCAATATTTTGGCTGTTTTCTGACACCCCTACTTCCCCCCATACCCCAGGGGTAGATAGGCCTTACTGTTAGGCTGAGGCAGAAAACCACTAGACACAAAGGATTTTTTTTATATGTTGGGGATCGGCCCCTTGGGCAAGGGTCTCTCCGCATTATGGGGGCAATATTTTGGCTGTTTTCTACACCCCTGGGGGCAGATTGGCATAGTTTTAGGCACATCTGCTTGCAAGGGGGGTAGAAATCCTCTAGACACCAGGGATGACAAAGATATGTCGGGGAGTGGCCTATTGTGCAAGGGTCGCTCCCCAATATTGGGGCAATGTTTTGCCTGTTTTCTCCCCCACCCCCTTGTGGCAGATCAGCCATATTTTCAGGCCCATCAGCTTCCAAATAGGGGGGGCAGAAAACCACTACACATCAGGTAAAGTTTCTGTGCGAGTTTGAACTGGAGTTCGTCTGACTGCGTGTACTGGCATTTGACTTTCTAGGTGTGTACTAACATTCAGCTGGCGGTGTGTGTGAACTGGCGTTTGGCTGATGGTGTGTTTGAACTGGAATTTAGCTGGCGGTGTGTGTAGACTGGTGCTTGACTGGCAGTGTGTGTGAACTGGCACTTGGCTGGGGGTATACGTGGCCTGGCGCTTGGCTGATGGTATGCGTGGTCTGACACTTGGCTGGCTGTGTGCGTTGACTGGCACTTGGCTGGCAGTGTGTGTAGACTGGCATTCACTGGTGGTGTGTATGGACTGGTCCTTCGCTGGCAGTGTACGTGGACTGGCGGTGTGTTGGTGGCTGGTAGCCAGTATGTAAATTGGTGTATTGACTTGCTTGATGTATGTTCGTCAGTTGTCTGATGTTTGGGTGCTTGGTGGTGTGATAGGTGTGTTAGTCCTGTTGGCTTATGAGAGTAATGGGCCCTTGTGGGGCGCTGTTTGTAAATTTAAGTGTTGTATAGTGTTGAGACCACGGCTTGCAGTGTGAATGAATTTCTGTCTGTAACTCATGAAAGGCGTGTGAATAGACTGTAAAGCGGTTGGTGCCTTGACATGGCTTTACAGCTCACAAGCCTTAAGTCAGTGGTTCTCTGATATGGTGTCGAAATAATGAACAATGACTTTTGCGGATTTTATTTGTAAACTCATGGGTAAATGAAGTTTTTTTATGAACTATTTACTTACCTTCGTACCAAACCCACCCAGTATGCCTTTTATTGACTAGTGAATGGGTATGCAATAATGTCTTCGTGTTATGATTTTTAAACGTCAGAGCATATTTTTTTGGTAGTAAACACCTTCTGCCCCTGCATATTTTTGGAAACTGGTAACTAAAGGAATAGTATGTGATATGTTTTGTGTGGATCCCACAAGGTTTACTTAGCCAGAAACCCTTGTAAATTTGTTAATTCACAAAAATATATATTTTCCTAACATTTCTGTGTGGGAAAGCTGTTGGATGACTGGGCTGGGTCCAATTTCCTACCACCCAGTGTTCCCTCAGGTCTTCCAATAAAAATGGTACCTCACTTGTCGGTGCGTCCAGTGCCCGTGACAGGGAAGGTCCCAAAACGTATTGTGGAGACATCAAAAATATGTAGCACAAAACGACCTGGTTTTACAAGTGGGGCACTTGTGTTTTTGGTCCCAAACTCAGTGGCCATCTAGGGAAAACTACCAAACCTAGTCATTTTGGAAAAATAGACACCATGGAGACTCCCTTTAAATAAAGATCCAGCTCTCCCTCGTTCCCAGGTAATTCACGTGACCTTATGAAAGGTGTCAATTCTGGAAATTAGACTTAGAAGCAGGTAATTATTTCTTGCAGGCACTCTTTGAGCATTTGTAGGGTGCTACTCAACAGTATCCTGTTGGATGAGCAGCAATCTCTCAAGACTCATTATGGGCAAAAACCTATTGTATTGTATGGTAGCATTTATATAGCTTTTACCACCCCTATGCAGATGCTGAAGCGCTTGCTCACACGGGAAGCAGACACCACAGTGTACAGTGTGTGTGTGTGTTTCTTTTTTCTTCCAGTTTACAGTGTGTCGTTGAAAGAGTATTGTCTTACTATAGAGACTAAGTCACCTCACATTTATCTTCTCAATAACTTGAGAGAGTTTTATATACACTGAAGGAAGCCCTCAACTCATCACTAACCATGAACCGACAGGTCAACGCTGTCACCTCCAGCCGCTTCAACACCCTTTGCATCCTCTGCAAGACCTTCAAGTGGATCCCCCTAAGTCAAGGAAGACAGACACCCACACACTCATCACCAGCAGACTGGACTATGGAAACAAATTCTACGCCGGCATCAACAAGTCCCTACTCCACAAACTTCAGACAATACAGAACACCACCGCGGGACTCGTCCTCGGCACCCCCCCGACACAAACACATCCGCCAACACCTACGAAGTCTACGCTGGCTCCCCGTGGAGAAAAGAGTCACTTTAAAAATTCTCACTCACGCCTACAAATGCCTACACAACAAAGGACCCAAATACCTCAACGACAGTATCAACTTCCACGTACCCAAAAGAAACCTCCGATCTTCCAACCTCGCACTGGCCAAAACCCCACGCATCCACAGAGCCAGAGCAGGTGGAAGATCCTTCTCTCACATTGCAGCCAAGACCTGGAACGAGCCACCGGCTGACATCAGACGTGCCCCCTCCCTGAACACCTTCAGGAAGACCCTCAAGACCTGGCTCTTGAGCTAAACAGATCTGCGGACCCCCTCCCCCCTCCTCAGCGCCTTGAGAACCTCACGGGTGAGTAGTGCGCTTATAATTCCCTGATTTATTGATTGAAGTCTTCGTAGTGTTACCAATTTTTTTTTCCTTTTTCCTCTTTTGAGCTATTTTTGGAACAAGAACTTCATAATGATGGTGCTGCGAAAACTGGCTAAAAGAACTGTGTGCTGAAGCAGCGATTTGTGTAATGTTCATGGTTTATATTTTAAGCCTTTTTATTCCTGTTTCATATTATTTTATTGGGATATTCATTAGTGTAACTAATTCTGCTTACTGAGTGTTTAAAGTTATTTGTGTGAGCTTAAGTTTTAAGGAAAAAAGATTAATGTAACCCCACTCCCATTTTTCTTAAGCCATCCTTGAATAAATGGAAAAAGGCTTTCTTAAATTATGCCAGAGTGTGTGGCACTAATCTGGGTGCAGAACGTAACTGGTTGTTGTTATTACACTGACTGGTGCGGGTCAGGAGTTCCTTGACAATTTGCCAGAAATGGAAATGGAGGAGGCCAGAGGGCATAATGAATTTGAGGAATGTTTAAAAAAACTTGACTGACATTATCTTCCACGTGTAAATGGAATTTATGATCATTATTATTGCAGTAAACTTGCGCAAAGTGAGGCTGAAACAGTGGAGGAGTTTGTAACTGTGCTTAGGAAATTGAAAACAATCTGCAAATTTCATGGCTCGCGTGATGAGCGTGTTAGGGGCCAGTTCCTTTTGAATTGCAAGTGTAACAGGATTAGAGCGAAACTATGGTTCAAAGATGAGCCTCCTTTGAGTGAAGTTGTGAATATTGCAAAGGGAGTGAAACACATGGAGGAATGTGTTGATGTGATTAGGTTGTAGAAATTCACACAAAGTAATGTTTTTGTGGTTATGAAAGAAAGTAAAAGAACGGAGGTGAAGACAAAGGCTGACGCAAGCATGAGGTGGAAATAAATGTTTCAGGTTTGGAATTTGGGGGTCACTTGGCAAGTAACAAGATGTGTGAAGCTTTGAAGGTGGTGTGTAATAAATATGGAAAGACTGGGCATTTTGTGAAATGCTGTAGATTGTCAGGTGTTGGTCCACATAGACGTTTAGAAAAAGAGGTTACTAATGAAGCATTTTACAACATTTGTGCAAGCATAAAGGGTTGAGGTTGACCGACACAGGTTAGCATGTTTGATTCTTGCCCTTGCAAGATATGTATAGTCTTGAGTTCAAGGATTTGTTTAGACATTCTGACATGGACATTCTTCCTGGTGGATATGAGGGTCAAACATATGTTTGGGTTATTTTGAAGCAGGATTGGGCTTTAGGAATAGGTTTACAGTGGCAAAAGCTAATGTCTTAGTATAAGGAGATTGTATTTTTGGCTGGCTGCATCAGAAGGTTCTGGGTATTTTCTTGGCTCCTAAACCTGACCCATAAGTACAAATACGATCATTGGAGGTGTTGTGTACTGAAGGGTAACTTTGAGAATTAATTTCCATCTGTTTTCTGCATGGCATTGGGATGGCTTAAAACCTATTTACACAAAACTGAACTTAAAAGTGGTGCTTTTCCAGTTTTGTCTGGTTTTGTGTAAACTGCGTAGGTTAGCCCTTGAGGCACTGGGTACTGTGAAAGAAGATTTATAGCGTTTAACTCAATATAGGAGGATTGTGTCTGCTGGGGCATCATGATGGTTTACACTTATTGTCATAGCGAAGAAGCCCAGAAGTGATATTTGTTTGTGTGTGGAACCCTGGGCCCTAAACAAAGTTGTAGTGGTTGACTACTTTCCTCTACCTTCTATTGCTAACTGCTGTTGTCATTGGGTGGTGCCAGGTATTTTATCACTCTTGACCTGGCATCAGCTTATCACGCGGATGGTTTACCCGAAGACTTCCAAGATTTACCTGCCTGACCAGCTACTTGCACCTCTCAGCACAGAACCCGCTTCTTAGAACAGCGCCTGTGGCTTGTTTTCATCCATTGCTGTTGCACCTGCTACTCTGCTTGAAAGCTTGCTGCGGTAGGCCTGATTCATCGTCTCATCTCTTCTTCATCCCCCTGGTTCCGTCACTTGCTTGCAATACAGGTGCTCAATTTGTACAGTTTTCTCCTAAGGTTACGACATTTGTCTAAGTGTGTGTGGTAAGGCCCCAGACACCTTCATGCGCCAGCAATGAGTGCGCTTATTTTGTCCCCCCACGACCCATCTTCTTTCTTCTTTCTGTAACTGTGCGCACACAATTGCATTAGCTGCTCCTATTTACCTTCTGTTACTAAACGTACCCATCTAGTGCATTGTTGCATTACCATTGCTGTTGTAAAGAGTCAAGGTCGTGCACCTTAGAGATAATGGCACCGTTTTCTAAATTGTCAATAAAAACAAGTTTAAAGATAAAAAAAGGAAAACCTCCAAGATTTAATTTCTTTCATCACACCTGTAGGGGCATTTGAATTTGTGAGGATGCCATTCGGCCTGGTGTCAGCAGTGTCTGTATTTCAAAGAATGATGTCGGCAATTTAGAAGGTGCGCGCTATTATCAGAATAGTTTTCTAATCTGTGGAGAAAATTGGGAGGTGCACAATATGAGAGTACATAAGGTTTTGAAATGTTCTGAGAAATTTGTCTTCACTCTCAGATAAGTTATTTGGGCCACACAGTAAGTGTGAAGGGAATAAAACCCAAGAGCGACCTAGAAGTTATTACTGTATGCAAGCTGGAATCACCAAAAAAAAGGAAGAACTTATTTTGTTTATAGGTGAGGTTAAGTTTTATAGTAAGTTCATCAATAGTTTATTTGAGCAAATTTTTCAGGTAAGACAATTGCTTAAGAAGAATGCAAATTTTTTTGGGTTGGATGAATGTTGTCTGAATTTCAATTCGTATTAGTATTTGAACATTGCCCTAAATTTGCTAGCATTCATACCTAGTGAGATATGTACTTTAAACTCGGTTGCGAGTGAAAAAGGTTTGGACATGGTCTTGACTCAAATAGATAAAGGGATGGAGGTGACTATAGCATTTGCCCATGATCTCTAAAAGATGCAGTTTACAATTACTCTGTGATCGATAGGGAAGCTTTAGCCATTTATTGGCCAGTACATACATTTAAAGATTTTGAGTGAGGTGAGCATTTGATGGTTACAACTGACCATTAACCTTTGAAAGAAATGTTTGAAAAAAAGGACTGAATGCAGTGTCAGCACAGAATAAGGAACTGGGTGATTGGTCTACAGGACTTCATATTTGAGGTTCAGTATATTATAGGCACTGTTTCCTGTAACCTGCGCGCCTGCACTCCGCGCACCTCTGTTCTCCTGAGCGCGCAGTGCTGTGTGTGAAGCGCGCACACACAGCACATCCCGATAGAGCGTTCCTGCGCCGGAAGGAATAAAATGCTACTGCACTGGCTGCCTTTCTATTCTAAATAGTGCGCGGTTGTCATGCTGATTGTGGGCCTTTTGAAAGTATTTATGTTAATCACAGTGCCCATCAAGGGCTGCATTTAACATAAATACTTTCAACAAGCATTTACAATGCAACGGTCTCGCCTTTGCAAAAGTTAGAGCTATTGGCATTGTAAATGACAAACCTTTTTATTAATGTGTTGGTTTTGAAAACAGAGAAATAAATGGCATTGTCATTTACAATGGCAATAGCTTCATCTTTCGCAAGTGCGAGACCTATTGCATTTGCACACACATACATACACACACACACACAGAGAGCCACACACACAGCCACAAACACACACAGAGCCACACACACCCACACAGAGCCACACACACCCATACAGAGCCACACACACACACAGAGCCACACACACACAGAGCCACACACACACACAGAGCCACACACATACACACACACACACACACACAGAGCCACACACACACACACACACAGCCACACACACACACACAGCCACACACACACAAAGAGCCACACACACACAAATAGCCACACACACACACACACAGAGCCACACACACAGAGCCACAGACACACACAGAGCCACACACACACACACAGAGCCACACACACACAGAGCTATACACACAGAGCCACACACAGACACAGGGCCACACACAGACACAGAGCCAAACACACACACAGAGCCACACAGACACAGAGCCACACACAAAGCCACAAACCAGGCAGCTTTTGGTGGGTCCTATCTGCGTTGGCAATTATCACCCCACTCTCTGTATTCTTCCCCCGGGTGTTGTTTACTTTGCAGCAAATTCGGAAGAAGACGCAGCCAATGGAGAAGAGGGGCGGGTTCAAGCCCCGCTCTGTATAACATCAGTTCTCCCTAGCGAGACTGCGCAAGTGCAGCCTTTGCTAGGCGGAGACCTAAAAACGAGATGAAAAGAGGCAATTACGGTCGCACATCACTGAGAAGGGAGAGGAGTTGGCCTAACGGCTAAGGCGCTCGACCTCGGACCTGGGGATCTGGGTTCGAGCCTCGGTAACGACGCCAAAAACCTCCTGTGATTCTGGGCTAATAACTTAATCTCCCCGTGCCTAAAATGAAAGTGTGTCCTCATGTAACGTAACTGGTGCTATGTAAAGCGCTCTGATACCTGATTCGGTTCGGGTCTAGTTCGCGCTATATAAAACTCTGCAAATAAAATAAATAAAACGGCGAGAGACTCACGCATTTGGAAGCAAGTCTGGACAAATAAATAATAAACATTTTACATAATGCAACTTGGGCACGCTGTTTCCTTGGATCCCACTATGAGCAAACGCAGAAGTGTTAGAGGAGTTTTGGAAAGTTTTATCATTGGAGCCAAACTTTGTAAGTGGGTGCTAACAACAACAAACGTAAAATGATAACAATAAAACATTTCGATTCAGTGTGTTCTCTGTAAAAATGTGTGCGTGCCTTGCAATTTTGGACAGTAGGTGCTGTTCTTCGTGATTTAACCACTTTTTAAGAAATTTATTTATTTATGTACATATATATCCGTTTTACCAGTATTGGTGTATATGTACACATATGCATAGTTTACTCTCATGGGCTCTGTGTACATATGTTCTACACTCATCATGTGTGTACCCTGTACATATAAATATACATATATATATATATATATATATATATATATATATATATATATGTTCACACACACCTCCCAATCACTCGGATGAAACAGGCGGCACTCCAAGTCAGCGCTTTCACCAAGATGGTTTATTTAGGCAGACCCCCCTGCCCCTCGACAAACGTGTTTCACCTTTTCGGCTTCGTCAGTGTCAGCCATTACTCGTGCGCTACACCGTTATATTCCCAACCACTTCCCACAACATTGAAAGTGGACTACTGCTCGCCACGATGTAATTGGCGGCCATCTTGTAATGTGCAATTTCGCAAATACTATTTACATATTTACACATTATATACATGGGAAAAACGGTGATTTAGAAAAGTGCTCGTGCAAGTATTAAAAACACAGTAAACAGGTGAATATACATTAGGGTATCCATTGTATGCTTCTATACCAATTTTAAATAAACGTTATGCAATGTTTTGAGCTCTCATGTCCCAATTTCATTGAAATTTCATAAGCAGATTTTGCCCTGTATGGGCTCATATTTACATTCCTAATGTCCCTGTTTCAGCCATAATGCCCTGTATGGGCTTAATCCATTAGTGATTTCATAATCATCCCAAATTGACTCAGGCGGTTAAACAGACCTCATGCGTAGATTTTATCACATATATGTGTCTGATTGCAGGATTTGCTTGTATTTACATGGCAGCCAAGAACTATTTGTTGTCATTCCAGGTGTACCCAGAGCTCCTCATCATTATTAAGCCCTCTTGGTTCCATACTCTGGAGATCGATTATATACCTAGACTCCATTTTCCTCAGGGATCTAATCCTGTCCCCACCCCGTTCCTTTTTATCCAGTTGGTCTATGAGATAAAAAAACAATAGATCCCTATTGCTCTTGTGGTGGGACTCAAAGTGGCGTGCCACAGGATAGTTTTTATCTTTATTTGTAATGGTACGCATGTGCTCCAAAATGCGTTTTTTCGCTGGGTTAATAGTACTCCTAACGTATCTTTTGGAGCACGGGCATGTTAGGCAATAAATTACAAATTCTGAGTTGCAATTTAGGAATCTGGTGATCTCTCTAGTGGGCCTTGGGTCATTCTGTCTTCCCTCATATTTAGTACGTTTCTTACTGTACTTACATGCTTTGCACTGCATGCACGGAAAGAAACCATTGATGGGTTTAGATCTCAGTGTTCTGGGTATTTCTACATAATGGCTTTTGACAAGATGATCATTAAGAGACTGACATCGTCTATAAGTAATAGACGGTTTTGCTGGTACTATTTTCTTCATGGTGGGATCCGTACCTAGGATATGCCAGTTACGATTAAATATATGTACCAGTTCACTCGATCTCATGTTAAAACTGGTGATCATTCTCACTGTATTATCCTCTTCAGTCTTTTTCACATTGGTCTTTATGAGGTCTTTTCTTACTATTCGATCTACTCTCTTTGCTGCATCAGTAAAAAAAAAAAATATATATATATATATATATATATATATATATATATATACCCGTGGGGCGTGCGTGTGATGTGTACAGAGATGCATATTTCATATCAACGGATGCCTGTGTCTTGTTTACACACATAAAGACATATTGTATTTCTTAGTCATGTTTGTTGTGTGTTGTGTACATATGCTACTTAAGTTCTACACTCACGCCCCGTGCGTGTGGCTCTGTGTGTGTGTCTACACATGTATACATATCCTGTGGTCATGCAGGTGTGTACACATGCTAGTATGCTCTACACTCTAGCGGAGTGTGTGTTGTGTACATATAAATGCATAGTGCACTCATAGATATTATTGACTGAAGTAGCATTACTTTATACATTACAGTAAGTAACAGAGTATTTAGAAATCTTAAAGAAAGTCATTATGAATGTATAATTTATTAATTTTAGTCACCATCACACAGTGCAAGGGACCCAACAGGTTATAGCGTGAAGAGGCTGAGCGCAGGCAGAGGGGGCTGCAGACCTCATTAGCAGCAGCGAATAAACTCAAAACAAAACAGTATGAAACTGACCTTTACAGCAGTGGAAGGTGGGACGCTGGGAGGGGTCCCGGGTCCTGCATGTGGGGTCGGTGTTGGGGCGCTCTCCCTCCAAGCCCTGGCCTGTGGGTGCAGAAGCGGTGAGTGGGAGCCGGGCAGCCTCTACCTCCCCTCCATCCGGAGCAGCTCTGCGCCCGATAAGGACAAGAAAGGAGCAGGAGGAGGTCTCTTTATCTGGAAAAGGCGTTCCCATTTTTGGAAACAGGAAGATATGGCATGATGAGCAAAGTGGAGAGAGAAACACTCTGACCGCTAAAACAGACGAATATCCTCGTATGGTAGAACAGCTGTTTTTATAATTCCTTTGTATCATCTTCATCGTCATGTGCCTCAGCTAAAAAATTATTCTTTTCAATTGCAAACTAAATCGATCTCTACGTCTGCCAAACTGACTGCATATCGGACGCATAGTATGGACCTTTCCCTTTAGTTCATCATCGAGAACTCTATGTGAGGTTTGGAGCCCACGTGCCAATCTTTTTACATCCAATCAACCGGAAGTTTTCATATGGATACTAGCATTTCTCGATATATGTTTTGTTATTGTGCAATAGACGGCTACCTGATGAAGGCATGTATGCCGAAACGCGCGTAGTTGACATCCGCAGCACTGCCTACATCATCTTTACGTCTATCGTATCTATGGATATATGATTATGTTTGTTTTTCTTTTTCCCCCTCTTTCTGATTGAAATGGATGAACTATAAAAACTAACCAGAAAGAAAATATACTACAAAAAAGAATAAAAGATATATATGTTGATATTTATATCTGTGTTTAGTGTATTCACTCAAAACGAGGTGGTTATTCACATTGTTGTTTTCTCTTTCAAATATATGTTGATGAAATATAAATCAATTGCTACCTTTTTAATCATTCTCTAGCTAAACTCTTTTTCCTTATTGGTGCCTGCGGACTACACAGGAGCAGGTTTAAGAAGGGGGAAGGAAGGCATGGTTAGGCAGGCACTGACATCCAGCCCCCCCCTCACTGCTCCTTAACCCCTCCCTCCCGCAGAACACCTTCCCTGAGTGGCGGGGCTCTAATCTCAGGGAAGGTGCGCCCCTCCCTCCCCGGGCCGGCCTTTGTATTGGACATTAGTGCCGTCTTCGCGCCTCTGGAAGGTGAGGGGGCTCGCCTCACTCCAGACGGGCCTCATTCAGGGAGCGGGTGTGTAAAGCACGGCTCCTGCAGCCCGAGCTGTGTAATTAAAGAGAGGGGCGAACAACACACTGAGGGTTGCTGTCCCAGGCGAAGGGAGCTCCCATGGTCATTCCCGGGTAGTGGGTTCAAATGAGGGCCTCTGTTCACTCTATGGCGGACTCTGAGGTGGTCATTGGCCCGAGAGACCAGTGACGCAGCAACAGCATCTGGTAAACCAGGTTGTCCCGTAACACTCCTGGTGCCTCTCACTCTCAATGGCATGGAGAGAAAATGGAAAACAATAGCCGGTGCAATAATGCGCAGCAAAAACTATTATTTTGATTTTCTTTGGAGGGAGAGAGGTTGTAAAGCCCCGCTAACCCCCATTGCAGAGCCCCGGAGATTATCCTAATTTTGCAATCTGCTAAACACAAAGCCCCATTCCCGCACCTCGCTCTTTATGTAGGGGTGTATGCAGTGCAGAACTATGCGGAAAGTCGGAAACCATAACCTGTGTGCTGTTAAATCTGTATTTACCAAATTTAGACAAATGTTGAATGCACCACGGCCGAACTGTGGCAGAGCGTGTCCGAGGTGGTGTGGAGCTCAGTGCTGCTGGTGAGTGCACTCCTCTCAGAAATGCCCAAGCCGAGGCAGCATGTCCGCTGGAGAGGGAGGGAGGTGTGAGGGCCTGGGGAGCGGCAGAGGGAAGGGGGGGGGAGGTGAGTCGAGAGCGGGACGGAGGAGAGCTGCGGCAGAGGGAAGGGGGAGGCGAGAGCGGTACGGAGGAGAGCTGCGCAGTCTTAATTAAATGAAAAGTGCGACACTACCTCAGCAGAAGGGAAGGGGGAGGCGAGCAGAGCCGAGCAGCTCCGGAAACACCACCACAATTCTCCGAGGCCCAGCAGAAATGCCTCGGAGAAACGCAGCGTCATTTTGGGATTTGGGGGCGTGTTTTTCGTTATCTCCTCTTCCCATTGGCTGGAAGGTAAAATTCCAGCCAATGGGAAGAGGAGAGAAAGAAAAGAGAAAGAAAGTAAAAAACACAAACCCCCGAATCCCAAAAAGACGGGGCTTAAAAGGAGTGATGCCCCTCTCCTCCAATGGCTGGCCTCCGTTTAGGAAGCCAGCCAATGGAGAAGAGGGGCGGGTTCAAGCCCCACTCTGTAAAACATCAGTTCTCCCCAGCAAGACTGCGCAAGCGCAGCCTTCGCTAGGCGGAGACCTAAAAAGCAAACAATCAGCCCCACATCTGCGCTCTATTTAGAAAAGAAATGCAGCAAGTGCTCTATTTAGAAAAGAAATGCAGCAAGTTTACAATCAATCATCTGAAAGCACACGTTCGTGCTTTAAAACTTAAGCTGCATTTCTTTTCTAAATAGAGCAAAGTTGTGGGGCTGATTGTTTGCCTTTTGAAAATATTTCTGTTAAATGCAGCCCTTGATGGGTGCTGTGATTAACATAAATACTTTCAAAAGGCCCATATTCAGCAGAAATCACTTACTGTTGTTCTACAAGCTTCTCACACCCATTCGCATCGCTCATTCAACCTGGTAATTAATTGACCACTCATTCCCTCCCAGGTTTCCAAGCGCTCACTTTAAGGACCACATGTCTCACAGGCGCATTCCATGAATGACGTGCTATTAACTGTGTTTTCATACCCAGTAAGTGTACCTTTATCACTTGCCGTCGTGTTTTGTCCTCGCGCAGGGGCGTAGGAGACACTAAAATTATGGGGGGGGGGGACAGGGACAACCTTGTGGACTTCCCAATGACCCTATACAAATCACTGCCCATTAAACAAATATTATCGCATACTTTCGAAGTGAAATATTGAGAAAAGCAGGCATGTTGTCACAGTTTGCATGTATGCTTGTTTGTTATTTCATATAGTAATCAGACCAAATGTTAAAAAAACATGTATATGAATCTTGCATCTTCATGCACCAAGCAAACAAAGGTCACGGACTTAGGGTGGGGGCGTCGTGTTTGCAAGTGCATTATGGTTTGAAAAATACCTGCTGCTGCATTCCTGGTCTCCAGCAATTTTCAGCCAACAATAAAAATATGAAGATAACTTTGGTGATTAATGTCCTTTATTGAGAGAGATCGGAGGTTTGTCTAGTGGAAGTTTTGACTCTTGGTAAGGTAGCCACAGTGGGGTAATATGCCTGCTGCAAAGAACGTGAATGGGTTAGGGTACCCATATGATTGGCATGGCCTCTCCTATAAGGCCCTAGTACATACTAGGGCAGGGGGATTAGAACTACCTTTAAGTCCCTACAATATAATAGGGCATGGCAGTTTTGAGGCCAGCAGCCCTTTCTGCGTTTGCATGTGTGCACTGCTGAAGCCTGAGGTCAGTTTACAAGTAGCCCTGTGTCGTAGGACTGCTTTTAAAATGCAAATTGTGCCCAAAGTCGACTTTTGGGTTTGGAGAACTTGCAAATTGATCAACTATAATGCTGGGGCAAAATTAAGTTAAGTGGAAAAATGTTTTCCACTTAACTATGGCTGCGTCATATTTGCCACATAATACATCATCTGCTGCATAATCTAACGATTTGACCCAAAGCAATTTTGTTGCTCAAACGGATCAAAAATTACTAAGAGAAATATGACTTATGTTGCTGTGAAGTGTAGGGCCCTTTGCAAAGGTGGTCACCTTTCCCACTGCTGCATTTGTATGTTACACATGTACTAATGAGCCAAAAGCTTTGCAGAGGCTAAATATGTCAAAATAATAAAGTATCATAAAATGCACTGCATTACGCTGCAGCCTTTTTATTGTTGCATAATTTAGTCAACACTGCAACATCTTTTTGGCCTCTATTGCTGCATAACTCCAGTAGCCCGAAAGCAGGCTGCACATGTTAAAAGTGTTTGTGCATGAAGCAGAGACCATGAAGTTTGCAAACTTAGAAGCTGATTACGATGGCAGGAGGACTTCAGTCCGTCCGCCATCAAATCGGGGAATGGGACCGCTGGCCTTCTAGGTGGCGGCCCCACGATAGGCATTACAATGTGACCACTACTATGGCATTCGCGGGCCTATTTTTTACATTGCAGCAGGTGCTGATGGCTGCATCATTCGCCGCAATGTAAAAAAGCACATGTTACATATATCACTGCACTACGTGGCAGGCACAATGTGGTGCCTGCCACATGGTGCGGTGATATGTAGGGGGGCATCTTAGATATCCCCTGGGTCCCATGTCTGGGGGCTGTGGGGACGGGGGCCTGCTACGGGCCCCCAATGTCCCTTTCTACCAACTTTTTCATGGGGGGTGAACCGCCATGGATAGGCTGGCGGGTAAAGGGTATCGTAATCCCTACTGTGGTGGCTGGTAGGCACCACCAGCATTGTAGGAACCACGAGCCCCTCCGCCGCACTGGCGGGCTCAAGGCGCCAGTTGGGTGTGTGGCGGTGGTCTTTCCGACCGCCAGGGAACCACCCGCCATTGTAATATTGCTGGCGGTAATGCAGTCAACGATGGCGGTGGAACCGCCAATGATGAGGTGACGGAGCAGTCCCACCACCATTATAATCACCCCCTAAGTTTGGTGTGCATGCAAATCCTTCATTACTGATCCCTGGTGAGTTGCACCACTACTGCTAAAAAAGGCCAATGGAGATACCAATGGGTGCGGTGGACTGGCCTCAAGGATCTTGTGACCTCAGTGACAGTCACTGTTCATGGTGTGTCTAGGGTGTGCTTCTTTGTATGCCTGCTCGCAAGACTGGAGGTGAACTGCAGTATGTATTGTGGTGGACAGGCCTTCAAGGTTAACTCACACTTGCCACCATTAGGGTCCACCTACGGGTGTTAAGACACCAGGGCTTGAAAGCCTGCCCCAATCGAACTCGATCGTCAGCTAAGTGGTTCACCCATGAACTAAGGCAGGAAAAGTCATCTTGTAAGAGACTCGAAAGACAGTGGAGACGACAAAAAACTGCCCAGTCTAGACAAATCTTTAAAGGAGCCCTAACAACCTATCATTAAAATTTAAAGGCTGCGCGATGCCTATTTATTGCAAATCAAATTAAGGGCTCAAAGAACTGTGCTAAAGCTCTATTTGATATTGTAAAAGGCTTCGTTGAGCCGGAGGTATGCAAGCAACCTACAACTGAATCCAAAGACCTGTGTAACGCACTAGCTGTTTTTTTCCAGGAGAAGATTGAGAAAATCTATGCTAGTTTTCCCCTAGAAAAGTTGCCAATTCCATCTTGCACTATGAATTCATCCATTTCTAGGGCTAGGACTGACTGCTCGTTGGAAAGTTTCGAACCCATCTCCCTAGTTGAGATCGAAAGGGCCTTAGTTTCAGCAAAATCGGGTTCACCTGCAGATCTTTTCCCTCCGAAGGTTATGGCACTTCTGTCACATTCTTTGGCCCCTATGGTGCAAAAAATGTTCAACCGCTCTATCCTAGAAGGGGCTATCCCCTTGTCCTGGAAAGAAGCATTTGTTCGACCTATCCTGAAAAAGCCAACAGCAAACCCCACGGAACTGGGCAATTACCGCCCTATATCCCTGCTTCCTTTATTAGGAAAAATACTTGAAGGTCTGATCAATAAGCAGCTAAACTGCTTTCTGGAGACAAATGGTATCTTGGACCCCACACAGTCAGGTTTTCGGCGAGGGTACAGCACAGAAACGGCCCTGCTAGCAGTGACAGACTCTCTGAGAACTACGGTGGATAGGGGCGGTTCAGCTATTCTGGTTTTGCTTGACCTCTCCGCGGCCTTTGATACCAGCTCTCACATTAGGTTGGCGGAGAGGCTAAGCTCCATTGGTATTGGCGGGCTAGCTCTCAAGTGGCTTCAACACTTTTTGATTGACCGCTTCCAAACGGTCATCATGGGCCCCCACCAAGCAGGAAAAACACCTCTAGACAAAGGCGTGCCCCAGGGCTCCTGCCTTAGCCCCACCTTGTTTAATATCTATATGGCCCCTCTGGCGAGGGTGGTGGAAGCTCTGGTGTTTGAAGTCATTTCGTATGCAGATGACACCCAGCTGATATTTAACATCGGTCTGAACCTGGAAGCAGATAGACTTCGTTTTGTCTCAGGAATCACTGCAATATCTAACTGGATGACCGACAACCGTCTCCAGTTAAATTCGGAAAACGGAAGTCATGCTTCTAGGGAAAGCCTCAGCAGCATGGTCGGAGGACAGGTGGCCACGACAACTGGGCATATCACCAACACCCAAACAGTGTGTGAACAACTTGGGCATGAAACTTAACCACACTCTATCTATGCAAGATCACGTAGCCTCAGTTTCTGGATCCTACTATTATAGGCTTAGGCTCCTGAGGAAAATTTTACCTTTTGTCACGACGGAACACCGCAAAACTCTGACCCAAGCCTTAGTCCTTAGTCGTATAGACTATGGGAATGCCTTACTGGCGGAGGTTGGAATTACTTCCCTGAAAAAACTTCAGGTAGTTCAGAACACGGCAGCCAGGTTGGTCCTGAATATGCCATCAGGATCACCATCACGTCCTCTATTAGGAAAGCTGCACTGGCTTCCGATTAAACAGAGAGCCTGACCTACTGTGCTCTCCAGGGACAGGGCCCCCTGAATCTCCAAATGAAACTAAAAAAGTATATCCCGAGTCGCTCCCTGAGATCTACTACACTCCAGCTTCTCCAGGTGCCCCGCATTAGGCGCCATAGATCTGGGGGCCTGGCCTTTTCCTTCTTGGCTCCTAAGTACTGGAATAGTCTTCCAGCTCACCTACGAGATATACCCTCCTACTTAAATTTCAGGGAAATGCTAAAAGCCTTCTTGTACTAGGCTCCCTTCTCTTTCTTGTGCTGTCCACCTATCTGGAGTACTCTGAGTAAAACGCCGAGATGCCCCCCAGTGATTCGAGCGCTATACAAAAGAGCGTAACATAACATAACATAACAAGGTCTATCGGGCCTTCTAAGGTGTAGCATCAGAATGAGCTCTGTCAGGAGTGTGGTCTGGTGGACTGGTCATGAAGGCTGAAAATGATGCTCAAGTTCCAAATTCAGCAGCTCTGGCCAGAGTGCCACATCCTCTCCCACACTGAACACCACACTGCCCCACTGAGAGAAACTTGCACTGCCTTAAGCTACAACTCAATTGTGCTGCAACTAAATTTAAATTATGCACTAGACAACAGTAAAATGCTGCCTGAAAAAAATGAAGAACACCCTGGAAAAAGCAAACAGTCATAAGGAATGCAAAAATAAGAAAAACATGTGAAATGTATTCAGGAACAACATGGTTACCTTAACAGTTTTAAACTCTTTATTCAGAAATCAGTAAGTGATTTTGCCTGTAAATTTCAGGACATGGCTAAAGGACCAGTCAGGAAGGGACCCGTTTCAATGTCCATTGCTTATATCCTTTCAAAATGTTAGCAGTTTGGTTTAACCCTTTCCATGCTGATGACGGAACCACTCCGTCATCAGCTGCGGTTGGGCTGTGCTGATGACGGAGCGGTTCCGTCATGGCCCCGCCGCCGCGCCTGTGCGGCGCGTTCTATTGAGCAGGCGGGGCCATGACGGAACCGCTCCGTCATGAGCACAGCCCAACCGCGGCTGATGACGGAGCGGTTCTGTCACCAGCATGCGGCCGCCGCGTGGCCGCCCCGCCCCCTTAGCGCTGCGGCGGAATAGCCGCCGCAGCGATGCGGTTAAAAAAAGACCACATACCCGAACACAGAGCAACAGTACACATTTTATAAGCTAAAATAATTAAAACAGTTGAAAACGAACATATTAAACGTTTCTACTCCACTCATCAACCAGGTATTGCAGTCCCTTTAGGGATGGTGCACTTCCCCACCCTGGAAAAACAATGTGCTTCAAAGAAAGAAGAAAAAAAGAAAGTAGCACTTTCACTGGCAAACTATATAAAGTGGTGCTAATGTGTGTGTGGGTGTAAATAACAATCTGGCCTGTCTGCTGACCACTCTGTATTGCTTTATTTAGGTATTTAATAATGTTTTCTCTCCGTCCTGAGGTTTTTCTTTGGAATTATAAAACGATCAGCAAATGGGGACATTTCCAGCTGAAGTGTTCTTAATATTTTGGATCCATTTCACAGGGAAACAAATAAAGACAAAGAGAGGCAAGAGAGAGAACGTAAGAGCTGTCTCAAAATCATAACTTAACGAGGAGGAAGACAGAGACAGAAAGAGATAGAGGAAAAAGAAAGAGAGAGGGGTAGGAGGGCCGCTGCCAGAGGCAGATCAGGACTCAGGAGAAGTTGACACTGTGCTTGCCTTCTCTGAGTATGAAAGAAAAGAGACAGCCCTTCCCAGGACACCGAGCCTTCCTGCAGCATAATAAAGGACAGAGGGCGGGTGGCCTCTTTGACTCCAGGCAGGTCAAGTGCAGGGCCATTAGGTAGCGCTTTCGTGCGCTAATGGCCCTGTGAATAACAGAAGGGAGAGGGGGAAGTTCTTTTGTGCCTTCGTCCCCGCCACACTTGTCCCCGTGTTCCCCCCACTTTAAAATCTGGGGGGGATATATCCCCCTCGTCCCCCACACTTCCTACGCCCATGTCCTCGCGCCTTACCTGCTCTCATTTCTTGATTAGAGTTCATAAGTGCTTCCATATCAGTGCAGCTGCGTTCAGAATGTTCCTGTCATTCTTCACAACAGCGCCACTTCCTTTCCATACTGTATCTAATTAATTATGAACTCCGAATGTTGCCCAGTTTGCAAGTGCATTCTTAACTGTCAGATCTGGTTTACTCTGTTTTTCCGACTAGTAATTATGACCCTCTGACACTTTTTCGTTTTCTTAATTACCTATTTTTTTAAATGATGATTTACTCTATGATATCAATTGTATGCATGAGCTAAATATGCATATTTACTCAATAGGGAGCCTTTAAAATTAAATAGTGACTTAACTATGATAAATATATCCAGGGATCAGACTATGTGTAGTAGCGGTCTAGTGTTCCGTCCCCGGAACAGGAAGCGAGGGGACGGGAAGCGGAAGGCGGCCATATTGTTTCATTGGCGCCGACCGTAACAAGCAAGTTGGCAGCTCCCGGCGCTCCGGGAATAAATATCTTACAAACCCTCTAACTCGTGTGTGTGGTGTTTAGCGACTCTATAATGGCGACAAGGATGGGATGGGACACCGACAACCACACACGACGACGCGATCACACGCATTCCGCGTGAGCGAACACAGAGGCACCCGGAGCGCGGCAGAGGAGCCGCCGCACTGCGCTTCATTGGCGCGAAAACCAGCCGGCACCCCATAGAGACAACAGCGGTGCCTGAACCTGCACCCTGAGCAGCGAGGGACACGGCAGCCCCAATCACGCAGTCACCACTGGGGACAGTGCACACAATAAGGCACAAGAGGTACTCGCGCTGGGTGCGCAAAGCTAAAGCGGGAATTGGACCATCCAGGTCACGGGCAGCCAACCAGGCACCCTGGCAGAACAGCGGACACTAGCTGAAGCACCGGACTCCTCACACCAAGATAAAGGGGGCAGACGACCAGAGCTATCGAACCCCACTAAGAGAGTCCAGGGGGAGGAGAGCGACGGAAAGCGCAGCGAAGAGGACGCAGAGAGACAGCACACGCCAGGGAGCCCACCCAGCCGGGCGATCACTACTGCGGCAGACAGAAGGAATGCACCAGCGATGGCGGCCCAGACCACATACCTCACCCAACTGGTACCGTTTCTGACTAAAGGGGGTGAACCGGAGAGGAAATGGGAAGACTGGAAGCGGTACTTCCTTAACTATCTGGAGGCTCTGGAAGAAGAAGGTGATACCCAGTTCTCGAGCAAGAGGAAAATGAAGATCTTATTACATAATTTAGGTCCGGAAGGGATCAGGGTGTATGACACCATTGTCAAAGGTGAGAGAGTTGCCACGGACACTGACGTCTTTGGTCACGCCATCGCCGACCTGGATGCACACTACAGACCGGTGGTGTGCATCGCAATCGACAGATTCAACTTCTTTCAGAGGAAGCAAAAGAGTGGTGAGACGGTGGACGAGTACGTCGTAGCGTTGCGGAAATTGGCCCTCACGTGTAAGTTTGGCACGCTTCACGACGAACTAATCAGGGACCAGATTATCATGCATACATCCAGCTCCCACATACAGGAAAAGTTGTGGGTGAACGGAGATGCTCCACTCAAAGAAATTTGGGCGATGGTCAAGAAAGCAGAATTATCACGACGGTGCGCTCAAGCAGCAAAGAAAGAAGCAGTAGAGTCGCAAACAGTATGCAAGATAATGATGACTACTAGAAATGAACGTTCGAGGCAGAGCGACACGCAGAGGAATCAGGGAGGTGGAAAATCCAACAGCTTCACCAAACACCAGACGGATAACAAGTCTAACAAAGGAGGTAGACCCCACTGTTACAGGTGTGGCAGCAATGCCCATCTAGGTAATGACAAGGCGTGCCCTGCGTTCAGAGCCAAATGCTCTTACTGCAACATTTTCGGGCACTACGAAAAGGTGTGCCGCAGGAAACAAAAAAACGCAATGGTACGTTACGTGGACCAAGGAAGACGTGAAGACGCAAGTGACCAAGAAGACTCCGTAGAGGAGGAGGAGTTCCTTTACATAGATGTCCAAGTGCTAGAAATGGAAGGGTCGGACACAGATAAACCCAGACTTGACATGCACATCGGTGGAATACCAATGGAGATGATTGCAGATAGTGGGGCGCCCATTTCCATCATACAGAGGAAAGTCTGGGAAGACAAATTCGCGCCAAAGATCAAAGAGAACCTACTACCGATGGATGTGAGACCAGTCACATATACCGGACAAAGGATTCCCATGTTGGGGTACTGTCCTCTCATGTTCGAATTCAGAGGCCGCCACGCAAGTTGCAAACTATACGTGGCAGAGAAAGGCCCCTCGGTGCTGAGCTGGAAGGACCAGGGAGCGTTGGGAATCCAGCTCAACCCGGGAGGAATCGAAAAAATCTTGCTGATGGACATGGAGAACATGGAAGATGTGGTGTCGTGGCAGAAGGCATACCCCAAGGTGTTCAACGGCCAGATTGGTGAACTAGGTAAATACACGCATCTCATCAAACTAAAAGAGGGAGCTGTGCCCGTCGTGCACAAAGTGAGGAACATCCCGTTCCGCAGTAGAGAAGCAGTGCAAACGGAACTGGACAGACTGGAAAGAGAAGGAGTGATCAGGGCAATAGAGAGTGCAGAATGGCTCTCACCCCTGGTGGTAGCCCAGAAGCCGAATGGCAAGGTGAGACTATGTGTTGATCTCAGGGAGTTGAACAAAAACATTGTCATTGACAAATTCCCGCTACCACGCATCAATGAAATGCTGGCGAAAACAAAAGATGTCAAATGGTTCTCCACGGTGGACTTGTCGTCAGCCTACCATCAAGTGAAACTACATCCATCGTGCAGCCATCTCACGTCTTTTATCACACCCTTTGGTTGCTACGAATTTGTGAGGATGCCCTTCGGCCTGGCTTCCGCCGCGGCAGTCTTCCAGAAGATCATGCACAGACTTCTAAAAGACTTAAAGGATGTCCTGTTCTTTCAGGACGACATTTTGGTGATGGGCAAGTCGAAGCAAGACCATAATGAGAAACTCCACAAGGTGTTACAAAAGCTGCAAGACAATGGCCTCACGGCTGAGTGGTCCAAATGCAATTTAGGAGTACAATCCATCATGTACCTAGGGCACGAGGTGAGTGGACAAGGGATTACACCTAAAAGAACGAACATGAAAGCCATCCAGGAGGCCCCCACTCCTGGCAAGAAAGAGGACGTTCGGTCATTTCTGGGAATGGCCGAATATTACAGCAAATTCATTCCCCATTTTGCCACGAAAACCCACTTAATTCGTCAACTACTTAAGGAAAAGAATAGGTTTCAGTGGGGGAAAGATGAGCAAATGGAATTTGATGCCCTCAAACAGGAGATGAGCACCGCCATTCCCCTCAAGGGATTCGACCCGAGTGCAGAGTCCATCCTCACCACTGACGCCAGTGACCGCGGCCTTGGAGCAGTCCTGATGCAGAAGTCGGAATCCGGAGAGATGTCGACTGTCAGCTTCGCCTCTCGCTCGCTACCTTCCAATGAAGAGAAGTTCAGTGTTGTGGAGAAAGAAATGCTGGCGGTAGTCTGGGCGATGGAGAAATGTAGGCAATACTTGTGGGGAGCCAAGTTCCTAGTGAGGACAGACCACAAACCACTGGTCCGAGTACTGACATCCAGCGGACACGATCACGCAACACCCAGGATTGCCAAGATGACCCTCAGACTGTTAGACTTCGTCTATGAGGTAGAACACATTCCGGGACCGCAGAACAAAGTTGCGGACTTCCTGAGTAGGGCAGCGGCCATGGATGGAGCAAGGAGCGGAGAGAGACAGGACTGGGAAGGATATGTGGTGGCCACTATCCAAGACACAGAAGAGGTGATAAGTGCTCAGGAATGGGACACTGATTTGGAGGCAGTGAAAGGGTATGTCGTCCATGGATGGCTGGAAAAAAGACACTTGAAAGAAGAACTGAGGAGGTACTGGGAGGTCAGGGACGAACTGTCACTGGCGGAGAACCCCGTATTCTTACTCAGAGGTGACAAGGTGGTTCCCCCACAGAGCATTCTGGATCATCTGATGTCCCTACTACATGAAGGGCACCAGGGAATAACGAAAACGAAAGCCCTTGCCAGACAAGCGTACTGGTGGCCGGCCATCGATGTGCAGGTGGAACGTCATGTGCGTAAGTGCGAGTCATGTGCAAAAGCGGACAAATCACAGAGCATGCTGAGACCGCCTTTGGGGAAATTCCCAGTGCCGGACGGACCGTGGGAAATGATATCAGTGGACATTATGGGTCCAGTCCTCGACAAAGCAGGAACTCAGAAATATGCAGTAGTAATCATCGACAAATATTCGAAATGGCCGGAAATGGAGATTGTAGAACATGCAGACACGGAAGCTGTGGTACGTTTCTTACGCGCCACGTTTGTCAGGGAGGGAATCCCAAGAATAATTACGTGCGACAACGGGCCCCAATTCACGTCAGCGAAGTGGATTGACTTTACCAACAGAAATGGCATTGAAGTGAAACACACACCTATCTATCACCCCGCTGGAAATGGTCAAGTGGAGCGTTTCAATCGTGTGATTATGGGTACCATCCAAGCAGCCATAGATGATGGTCTGGACTGGGAAAAAGAATTGGAGAAGATGATTTGGGCTTATCGCATAACACCCGGGAGCACGCGATACAGCCCATTCAAGGTTTTAAGAGGAAGGGAGGCCTTCACGAAAGACAACACGGCATGGAGGAAATTAGTAGTACAGAGCAAGTGGTCACCAGCAGTGGTCAGAAGAAATCTGGAAAGAGCGCAAGAAGTATACACAGCTCACTACAACAAGAGACGGAACACTCAGGCAGCGGAGCTGGAGAAGGGCGATTGGGTTCGTGTAAAGCTGGCCATCTTGAAGAAAAAAGGAGAAAGCAAGTTTTCACCACCCTTGAAAGTTGTGGAACCATACGGCCGATCAGCCCTGCTAAGTGACGGAAAAATATGGTCAATGGACAGGATGGCGAAGTGCAGCAAGATCCTGAAGTGGGAAGAAGAGACTATGGAAGGAGCAGAGCATGTCAACGAAGAAGGAGAAAATGAAGGTAGCGGAAGGCACGGAGAGAATGTGGAAGAGGGAGCACAGCAGGTAGCAGATGGAGAAGGAGATGAGAGAGCGATAATGAGAGAGAGAAGCGGATGCAAGGTAGAAGGTGAAAGGGAAGTGATGGACAGAGAAGGAGGAGGATTAAGAGAGCAGACAGTGAACAAGGCATCAGAAGGAGAAAGAAATGGTGAGAATGTGGAGACCCGAGTAGGACGCAGAGTAAAGGTACCTGAGAGGTTCAAGGACTTTGATATGAACTGGAAGTAAGAACTTTGTTATATTGTTTGGTAAATGCATAAAGGGGGGAGATATGTAGTAGCGGTCTAGTGTTCCGTCCCCGGAACAGGAAGCGAGGGGACGGGAAGCGGAAGGCGGCCATATTGTTTCATTGGCGCCGACCGTAACAAGCAAGTTGGCAGCTCCCGGCGCTCCGGGAATAAATATCTTACAAACCCTCTAACTTGTGTGTGTGGTGTTTAGCGACTCTATACTATGTTATATTTATTATTTTTTCCTTTTCTCTCCCCCCCCTTCCAATAATTTTAGATTCAGCTTGCTCACCAATGTTTGCCCTGATGATGAACTCAAATAAATGAGTTCAAAACGCCGTCGACCCCCAACAACATGAACTCCTTTTACTTTGTATAACTTTTCGAAGGAGTTCGCACTACTGTTGTCAATGCGATGTTTTATTTTTATTTCACCTTCAGTTTTCACACCACGCTGTTTGTCACTTATTATGTGAGCTCCTGAATACTATTGTTTTTGAATAAATACCTATATATACTTGACCCTACGATTCCCTTTGTATATTACTTATCGCTCCCTTTCCAAGAATTAATTTCCCACACTCAATTGTTAGTGCCCCCCGGAAGGTCACTCCTGAATGGACCTTTAGGCCACATCAGAACCATTGTTGCCATAAACAGCATAGAGAGATGAGGTGCATTGTTGGTGAGTGGAGGTGAGGTAATTCATGTAGGAGGAGGAAATGGGGGAGGGTGCGCCACTGTTGCATAGTGTGCGACCAGTGCTTGGGCCAGCCTTGGCTGGGAGTATTAGCCCCCCCTGAAGTTCGGGTCTAGTTAGTCCCCCTGATCACAGCATCCGTCATGGGCTGCATTTAACATAAGTGCTTTCAAAAGACAGCCCTGCACTTAGAAAAGAAATGCACCAAGTTTTATATAGTGCGAACTCAACCCAAACATATTGGGGCGATTTACATGATTTTTTATATTTATTTGGCCCTTAAACTCAAAACCATCTCTTTAGTCGGCAGCTCGAGTATTAAGCCACAACCTCTTCCACAAGAGCAGAAGCATTTTCAATATTATATACTGCTTTATGCCACAAACAACCATTGGCAAAGCCAATAGTCCTGACTTCTTGTATGTGTAATGTTACTTGTATTATATATCTGGATGCAATGACAGAAGAAGCTAAATATCAGTTGGGTGGCACACTATGCTAAGCACAGATTTTTAGCTTAATTGCTTTTAAGCCACGCCGTTCATTGAATCGGTCACGCCTCTTTGAGAGACCCCCAGTTTTTCCATCCTACTTAAAGCCCTGGTTCACAAGCACGGTCGGGCTCTTGGCGCACATAGCCTCCGCTGCAGTGCACAGAGACCTTACTCTGCCGCACACAGAGGAAGGAAATTAGAGGGAACATTGATTATAGGTGCAGGAATTTACTCCACAATTTGTTTTGCCTAGGTTGGTTGCTAAGGTGGATGAGCTTGCTGATGAGTTAGAAGATGAGGGGACAGTCAGGAAAGTATCTGTGTTATTACAGGGTGTGTGATTTTGCTGGAAGAATGAAAAACAGGAATTCTGATGAATGAGGTCCTTCTGGAGGTTATGGGGTACATACGAGAGGTTGGAAGGATAAGCTGAAATTAATGTCTAGTATCAGATCTTACCAGCATGTCAAAGATGAATTGGCAATCTTTGAGTTCGTGTTCAGGGGCGTTAGCTTGATGTCACCTATTTCTCTGAGGATTATTCACTTGAGCAACCAAGGACACTCGGGAGTTATGAAAAACAATGAGAGTTTAAGATTGTGTGTCTGGAGGTCTGGTTTGGATGTGGAGATTGAGAGAGTTGTGATGGAGTATCTGCAGTGTCCAAAGAGTGCTACAATTTTTAAAGCCTTCACTGTGCCTATGCACTGTCATACGTTACATGGTATGCCTTGGGAAGAGGTGGCTTTAGACTTGATAGGCCCTTTGCCTGGTGAGGTGTCTAACCCGTCCGTGTTTGTGATGAGAGGAGTGTAGTCAAGGTGACAGGAAGTGCTTTTGCATTGTATATGGATTTATAAAACAAATTAAGCCAAAGGCATTTAAGCGCTAGCACCGATAAAAAAATGCCAAGATGAGAAGACCAGGACACAATTACGGTTGAGAGAAGAGCCAGGTTTTTAGCTGCTTATGGAACACTGCATCCGAATTCAGACTCGCAATATAGATAGGTACTGTTACACCAGGAAATAGGGCTCTGAGAAGAAACAGTATGAACGTTGTCAGTAGTCCATCAATCCTGCCCACAAGAGACATAAAGACAGCTAATTCCAGGATGATGAGGCATACAAACATACAAACATACAAACATACAAACATCTTTCGATTCATATCGGAGTGGTGGGCACAGTCAGGAGGGATGAGCAAGAACAATGAGCAAGAACGACTGTAGGAGGCTGGTTTAGTATATGGTGCACACTTATTTATGGCTCCAAGCAAAAGAATTCACAAAAAAAGCCAGCAGTTGCAGCAACGGAGGTAAAAGGAAAAACCTTAAGCGAACAGCACCAAACCAATTTATCAACTCAGGAACTAGCAAACAATAACATAATTGAGATATCAAGTGGGTCAAACCAGGACATAGAAAACAAAGCTCAACCAGTATCGCCCACGGGCCCTGATACCAATTGCCGTCAGGAACCAACAATAATAAATATTTAGAGTGTGTCAGTACCATGCGACCAATCACCTGCAAAAAGGTCGCCACACAAAGGTTTCTCATGCACACAACATGAGGAACATCGAAATCCCGTAACTCAAGACAAACACGATAATGCGAACGCACGCAAGCAAGCAGGAGTGAGCGATCTCAGCCAAAATTTGGAATCTATAATTGCACTGCACAGTGCACTGGGTAATATCCTGGAAACTTCAATCAAAACATTGAACATGCAGTCAGACAAACTCGACATCCAAATTCTTCTAATGAGTACTATAGCCGAACATATAGCCACCATAAATAAAAAAATGGATACTTTGGGAAACTTGTTCGATGTTTTTCGGGAGCAGCCCGTCCCGGGACCCAGGTCCCACAGTGCACTTGCAGCCCAATACTGGAAAAATTAAAAGACTTACCGTCAGTACTTGGAGATATTCTACATGAATGCAAGTACGCAAATCAGGGCGCAAAAAACATATTAAATGAAAGAGACCTCACCGCTCAGCAAAAGGATGCACATAAAGAAGCAATATCAACCCGGGAAAAGAGAAAATCAGAACTGACAGCATCTGTATTACAACAAATAACAGACAAAGAACCAAAACAAAACTCGCCACACAGAAAAAAACTTGGCGACAAACAGAAACAACAAAACATCACAGGGAACAACTCAGGAACCCAGAATAGCATTTCTTACGAATCATTAGAAAAAGAACAGCACGAACAAGATGGCGAAAAAAATCTGCAGATCAAACTACCGTTAACCAAAAGGCAGAAAAAACGTGCAAGGAAAAATAGAAATCAATTATTAAACCGCATACCTGCACCCAAGCAAGCCTTGACCAATTTCCCGATCTTCAACTGTCGAAAAACAATTACTAAAACCCAAGAGGGAGATGCCGAGGGGTCACGTCAGTCACTAACAACGTCAAAACCCCACAGCAGCTCTCGGAAGCATAGTGCAAAAGAAAAAGGGTGGCAGCTAACCGTCAAAGAGGATTGCTGTAATGACTCAGCACAGAGAAAAAGAACACGAGCATCAACAATATTTGAGGAGATCGACTATGCAACAAGCACAGACACAGATGACTCAAATAAGGAGGATTGGAGTCTGGAAAGTATCGATTATAATCATCCACACCTAAACAAAATACTAGGAAATCCTAAGGACGAGCCAATTAGCAATGAGAATAACGTAAGGCAAAAAACTTGGGCTAATCAACAAGGTACAAACCACCACACAAGGAATCAAGAGGACAGTAGTCACGAAACCACCAAGCATGGAGCCCAAAGGGTAGTGACCAAAGGTCCAGATAATATTCACAAAGCTGCTTCAAAACCTGATTTAACTATGAGTATCAACATCGCCTCCAAAAGAGATAAAATAAAGGCAAGACAAGTCACAGCAAAAGTTGACCAGAATAAAGAAGACCAATTACAAGTAAAGATCACTACCGAGCAACAACATCAAACCATAGGATCGGAAAAGACCACAAGGCCAGGTCCTAACCCACTCAACAACGTGAACGATCGTACTCCCAACACAGATCCAGGCGGACCTAAAAAAACAATATTGAAAGTAAAAACTAAGGAAAGTATACTGCCAGAACAACCAGGGAACGATGCTCATAGCCAACAGGTTAATAGCACAAGGGTGGAGGGTACACACAACGGAAGCAATAAAGCAGGGACAACTCGGCTGCACGATAACACGTACGGTGCGCAACCTATAATATCCAGAAGGTTACTTTTTATACCCAATTATAAAATGCAAGGTACGCAAGATTATCTAAACCGAGGAAACATCTTACACCTAATATCGGTGATCCGGAGCCTCAACCACATAACACCCACAGACCTGTTGACAATTGAATTCATCACCCTCGGAAACAACACCCCCAAGGAAGGCACCCTCACAACTTGGAGGAGCGCGGAAACTGTTAAGCAGTTACTCAACGAAACCAGGAAATTTGAAGAATGGGGGATCTCGCTTAAGGAAGATGCAACAACAGGTTATCCCTCGCCCCTATTAAGAAAGCGCACCAAATTAGGAGACCATATTGGGGTTAGCCGATGTACATATTCGGTACTGCAAGGGGCAAGGGGTGCAGATATTTCCAAAATCGACCAACAGAACAGACAAATGCAAGACCCAACGGAATACTGAAATAAAAGCATAGCGCTCAACACTGGACATAGCATAGTAAAAGTCCTTTCCTGGAATATCGCCGGTGCCAAAGAATTTTTAAACAACAGTAGGAAAATAGACACTTGGGATACATACAATATCATTGCTCTGCAGGAAACTTGGCTAACAGAGCCAATTGATGTTCCAGGTAGAATTAGTTTTCATGTCAACGCAATTCGCGCTCAGCGCTATGGTCGAGCAAAGGGGGGTTTGTCGGTCTACATAAGCACTGCACTAAACGTCAAGGCCTCCCAACTGGCAGCCTCCATACCAGACATGCAAATAATCAAATTAGAGAGGGTATCCCAGGCAGGTATCGGAACTATTATATTATTCAATATATATGCCCATCCAAAAACGAAGCTAAAAAAAGAATTATTCAAGGGCATTAATAATGTTATATCAGGGTTCTGCCTCGACCAACCAGGATGGGAGATAATTCTGACGGGCGATTTCAATGCAAATCTCATACAGCTCCCAGAAGAGGAAGACAATATCATGGCTGCAAACAAATTCTGGGCGGTTGAAACACAGGAGAAAAACAAGTGGGAAAACAGTTGATGTGGGCCCTGGAAAATCATGGGTTGCGAGTACTAAATGGAAGAATCAAACAGGATAAACCCCCTTCAATTACCCACATAGGCCCCAGCACGAGTACAATTCTGGACTACACCATCGTCTCGCTCCCCCTGCTGGGGCTAATCAACAGATTCCAAATTCAAAGTTCACCGGAGAGTGATCATTTAATGCAGCACATTGAGATTAAATTGGCACCGTTCAAACACTTTAAAGCTCGATCAACAGCTGGGGAACTAACAACAGTCATCCTGAAGCGATTAAGGTGGACGACTAACTCACTACCACAAATAGCCAAGGAGGCAAAGCACCTGCTTCAAACCATAAGTGATGAAAGCGAACTGTGTGCAGAAACATGGACTGCCTTTTTGGAGAAGCTACCAAAAACTGGAGTCAACTTGCGCAAGAACTTCAATCAAAAGAAACATAGTCAGACCAGCAAAACTATATTGTCCTTAAGAAGGCGTCTGCGGGCATCCATGAGGCACGCAAAGGGTCGCATTTCGGATATGCACGTTTGGCAAACGTTTCGATCAATCAGGAAACAATACAAAAAACAAATCTGGTTTGAAAATAAAACCAAAGTCACTGACTTTTGGACCAAATTGCTACACAACATAAAAAAATCCGACTCCAGAGCATTCTGGTCACAAGTAAACTCACTAAATAGATCAGCGCAAACAACAAGCATGACCTGTGTTACGGAAAATTCATGGGTCCAACATTTACTTGATACTTTTTCAGTAAAGCAATTGGTGCCACCTACAACACAAGCTCAAAAAATA